>NC_091469.1:228418654-229644011 GCF_036971445.1 Narcine bancroftii
AATTGCGAAGATTTTTCAGCCTTCAAGTGAAGAAATTTCTGCTTAGCCCAATCTGAAATGGTTGTAACTTATTAAACAAGACTGAGGTCTTGGGAAGTTTCCTCAATACATTCACCCCATTGAGCTCCGTAAGAATTAGATCCCTCCTCATGTTATCAAAATACTGCCATTCCTGGAATGAATCAAGTGCATTTTCATTACATTCCTTTCAGATTAAAAACATCCTTTTATTTGTAAGGAAATTAAAAAGTACACAACAAACTGGGTGCAGTCTCACCAGCTGTATGTAATTGCAATAAGGCACCTTTACATATGGTCATTTGTCTTCCTAATCACTTGTTATAGCCACATATTGACATTTAGTATCTCTTTGAACATAGACAATCCCCAATTTATCTTAATTGAAAACATACACTGCATTTTTATTTTTTCATGTTATTTTCCATTTGCAAATTTTCATCCATTCATTTATCTTCTTTCTATCCCTTTAAGCCTCCATACATCTTCCTGACTATTCATAATCTCATTTATTGTTATTTCATCAACAAGCTTGGAAATATGTTATCCTCAGACAAATCATTGATATAGATTGTGAGGGGACAGTGCTCAAGCACTATGGTACTTCACTGCTCACAGCCTGCCAATCTGAAAGACATTGATTTATTCCAACACTTTGTTTACTCTCTATTACATTATAACCATTAATATGAGTGAATACATTAGTAATTTATTAGCAAGATACCATAGATACAATATTTTGGCCATGTGGAGAGACTAAGGAACATAGAACAAGGGAAGATTTAATGTTGAGATGTGAGGCTATAGCCCTTTTTATGGAGTGATGACACATTGCAGCCAGCTGAATGAGGAATAAAAAAGCAGACTTACCTTTTATGAAAAAGGCCTAATAAGGCTGATCCAGCATTACTTTTATGGAGAGCAGCATCAGGAGGCATCCTCCAGAGATGAGGGAGGCAGGGCGAGTGATGCAGTAGTGCTGCCCCTCGCCATGAGGTCGAACATACGTGCCAAGGAATGGCTATCTTTGTTACCCATAATCCCTCCTGCAACTGGAACCAGTCTGGGAAATGCAGAGTGGTTCCAGTTGCGTGGGGGATTATGGGTAATGAAGACAGCTATTGGTCCCGCATTAAAACAAAAAGAAGTTCACCCCACTGGGCTCTGCCTTGTCCTTAACTCTTCCTTCCAGCCTGGCTTGGTGAAGGAATGGGAAGAGGACATTTCCAGGTGGCAGGGAAGCCTTAACCCCAGCACCAGTCACCATGGGAGCCCTGGTGGTGGCTCCTGGGTCATGTGCTGAAGACTTCATCACGACATCATTAGCCCACCCCTAAGCAGCCGCCTTCAGCAGCAGAGCCTTTATGGAGCAAAGCAAAGGGACTCGCTCTACCTCTGGGACTACCCTCCTGCAAGGATTGGAGTCTACATCCAGCATCTGCCATCAGCATTTTTATAAAGGTAGTTGCAGCGATGTGGAGGCAGAGAATATCCACCTTTACATTCACTTTTTGTACCACTATAAAAAAGCCTTATGAGTGATTTTTCAGAGTATTTAGTATGGCAGGCAGCATTTATGGAAAGAGAGACAGAGTTAACATTTCACATCAATGATCTTTATTTGAAAGAGAATATTCGGTGACCAAATTAAAGGAACCAAGTATAAGTGGTTAGAGCAAGAAAGCGATGGTGAAATAAAAGATCAGTCATTATCTTATTAAAAGACGGAGCTGGAGCAAGGGACAAATGACCTCCTTCTGCTTCCACTTCTTTCAAATTTGACGAGAGAAATGGGCAAATTATAATTAAATGTGGCCACTCATAATTAAAAAGATAATGGGGACGGACTGTCTTAGAAACATAGAAACATAGAAACATAGAAACATAGAAGATAGGAGCAGGAGTAGGTCATTCGACCCTTCGAGCCTGCTCCGCCATTCAACGAGATCATGGCTGATCTTAAAGTTCAGTGCCCCGTCCCCGCCTTCTCTCCGTAACCTTTAATACCCTTATACTGAAGAAATAGATCTAATTCCCTCTTAAATAGATTTAATGAATCTGCCTCTACTGCCTTCTGTGGCAATGAATTCCACAGATTCACCCCTCTGGGTAAAGAAATTCCTCCTCATCTCAGTCCTAAATGGTTTGCCTATTATCCTCAAACCATGGCCCCGGGTTCTGGATTTTCCCATCATTGGAAACATCCCATCTGCATCCATTCTGTCCAGTCCTGCCAGAATTTTATATGTCTCTATGAGATCCCCTCTCAATCTTCTAAACTCCAGCGAGTACAATCCCAATTTGCGCAATCTTTCCTCATAAGTCATTCCTGCCATTCCAGGTGTCAGCCTGGTGAATCGCCTCTGCACTCCCTCCATTACAAGAACATCCTTCCTTAGATAAGGTGACCAAAACTGCACACAATACTCCAGGTGGCGTCTCACCAAGGCCCTGTACAGCTGCAGTAGGTATCCTTGTTCCTATACTCAAATCCTCTTGATATGAAGGCCAACATACCATTTGCCTTTTTAACCGCCTGCTGTACCTGCATGCTCGCCTTCAGAGACTGGTGTACAAGTACCCCTAGGTCTCTCTGCACTTCCCCATCTCTTAATCTATTGCCATTCAAATAGTAATCTGCCCTCCGGTTTGTATTACCAAAGTGGATAACCTCACATTTATCCACATTGTAGTGCATTTGCCATGTATCTGCCCAGTCCCTCAATTTATCCAAATCACACTGGAGCTTTCTGACCCCCTCTTCCGTGCACACAACCCCTCCTAGCTTAGTGTCATCTGCAAGTTTGGAGATATTACATCCAATCCCCTCATCCAGATCATTAATGTAAATTGTGATCAGCTGGGGTCCCAGTACAGATCCCTGTGGCACCCCATTGGTCACCGCCTGCCACTCAGAAAATTAGCCATTTATCCCAACTCTCTGTCTTCTACCTGCCAGCCAGTTCTCAATCCACATCAATACTTTGCCCCCAATCCCATGAGCCTTGATTTTGTAAGCCAGTCGTTTATGAGGGACCTTACGGAAGGCCTTTTGGAAGTCCAGGTACACCACATCCACTGGCTCTCCCCCATCTATTTTACCTGTCACCATCTCAAAGAATTCCAATAGATTTGGCAAGCACGATTTACCTTTTGTAAATCCATGTTGACTCCGTCCAATCCCTTCTCTGCTAGTCATATGCTCCGCTATTACATCCTTAATAATGGATTCCATCATTTTGCCCACAAGGCTCACTGGCCTATAATTTCCCGCTTTTTCTCTACCTCCCTTTTTAAATAGTGGGGTAACATTAGCTACCCTCCGATCCATGAGTACTGATCCTGAGTCTATCGAGTTCTGGAAAATAATTTTTAAAGTATCAGCTATCTGAATGGCCACTTAAGTACCCTAGGATGTAGATTATCAGGCCCTTGGGATTTATCTGCCTTCAATCCCATGGCTATGGTAAAATTGTTAAGCACTGATTATTTGAACATAGTAGGAATAATTTTCTGTGCTGTAAGATCCTACGAATATGGTAATAAAAATATTGTTACATAATAATGTTACATTCTCTGCAAGTTCTGCAATAAATGTTTATTTTACATATTAGATTTATAAAAGAGAGGAATTTCAGATAATAGACCATAGAACAGAAATCTACAATACTGTACAGGCCCTTCACCACACAGAGTTGTGCCAACCTAATAACCGACTCTAACAACTGCCTAGAGTTTCCAGACTGCATGATCTTCCATTTTCCTCAGTTCCATGCACCTATCTAATAGTCTCTTAATGGATCCTGTTGTACCTGTGGCCAGCACCATTACCGGCAGCACATTCCAGTCACTCTGAAAGAATGCTGCAGAAAAAGGATACCAAAATATATTTTGGTTATATTTATCAATTTATATTCAGTCTGATGCAAGGATCGACAATGAGATAGACAACAGACTCGCCAAGGCAAATAGCGCCTTTGGAAGACTACACAAAAGAGTCTGGAAAAACAACCAACTGAAAAACCTCACAAAGATAAGCGTATACAGAGCCGTTGTCATACCCACACTCCTGTTCGGCTCCGAATCATGGGTCCTCTACCGGCACCACCTACGGCTCCTAGAACGCTTCCACCAGCGTTGTCTCCGCTCCATCCTCAACATCCATTGGAGCGCTTACATCCCTAACGTCGAAGTACTCGAGATGGCAGAGGTCGACAGCATCGAGTCCACGCTGCTGAAGATCCAGCTGCGCTGGATGGGTCACGTCTCCAGAATGGAGGACCATCGCCTTCCCAAGATCGTGTTATATGGCGAGCTCTCCACTGGCCACCGTGACAGAGGTGCACCAAAGAAAAGGTACAAGGACTGCCTAAAGAAATCTCTTGGTGCCTGCCACATTGACCACCGCCAGTGGGCTGATATCGCCTCAAACCGTGCATCTTGGCGCCTCACAGTTTGGCGGGCAGCAACCTCCTTTGAAGAAGACCGCAGAGCCTACCTCACTGACAAAAGGCAAAGGAGGAAAAACCCAACACCCATCCCCAACCAACCAATTTTCCCCTGCAACCGCTGCAATCGTGTCTGCCTGTCCCGCATCGGACTTGTCAGCCACAAACGAGTCTGCAGCTGACGTGGACTTTTTACCCCCTCCATAAATCTTCGTCCGCGAAGCCAAAGATTCAGTCTATTTCAAGCTTGAAGATGTGCTGATATCAAAAATAAATCTATCCTGGAAAATGAATCATGTCAAGAAGAATAAAATGAAAATCTTTTTCTGTAGGATTTAAGATGTCTCCAAATCTCAACTAAATTCAGGTCTCTCATCAAAGACGCCATTTGCACAGCCGCCTACAATTTTTTTATACTTTTCAGAGATTTATCCAATAATGGATCTAAAACACAATTCAAGGCTCCCACAATCAAAATGTTTTCCTTGGCCTGATTTAACGACAAAAAAGCTTCAGATATAAATTGCTCATCATCGACATTAGGAACATACACATTCAACAATGTCCATGATTCTGGAAAAAGTTTACAGTTCACCATTAGAATTCGACCAGCTGTTTCAAGAAATGATTCCAATTCAAACGGTATTTTCTTATGGACCAAAATCACCACTCCTCATGCTTTAGAATTAAAAGAGGATGAAATTACATGTCCAACCCAATCTCTCTTCAGTTTTAAATGTTCTTCTTCAGTTGCCCTTGAGATAATGATTGTGAGCATCTTTTTGAATTGGTGCAGTCCTCCTGGGACCACTAGCAGTGGGCCAGGATCTAGACTGGGTGACAATCAGCCATATATTTCTACATCATGAAAGTGTATGACTTGGTGGCATGGCATGATGGCGCAGGGAGAAGATGTGGGAAGACACCTCCTGGCAGAACTATTCGAAACCTGTTTAAAAGTTTTAAAAAAAATTAAACTGTTGATTACATTCTTGAACTACTCTACAAAGAGCTATGAGGAAGACTAAAACTTAAACAGCAAAGAAAACAGCTAACAATGACTGAAGAAATTCTGCCTACCTCGCAAACAATGCCTCTGGAGTCGATTTTGTTGCAGCCCCAACCACAGAGTCAATTTACTGGTAAAGTTTATATAACACTGGCACCGACTTTGCATACTGCTTGTAAGATGGAGCCGGTGCCCGACGTTGATCTTCATATCAAGATCAACTGCACATGCGCGAAACTCTGCACATGCGCGCTATGTCCGAAACAGCCCAAGCTGCGGGGGTGGGGGGGTCCCGACATCCCTCAGTCCAATGACTCTGAACTGATGGGGGAGGGTCCGCGCCTATAATCAGGTCGAGGCCACCTCCGTATTGATAGAGGATGAGGACATCGCTGGATTGGAAGAAGAGGAACAACTTAAGGAAGAAGAAACAGTGATATTTAAGGGTAGATCTGTGATGAGACAGACTTTTAAGTGAGCCAAGGGTTTTCAGTTGTGAAGGAAAAATTGGCTGACATGAAGGGAGAAATGTCTTCTATTAAAATGGATGTGGCAAAGTGCCTGATAAGGTTCAAGATTGAAGAAGCATTTATTGATTATAATGGTGATGTGGACCAATTTAAGGAAAGGAGGAGACAGATGGAGGATTCTTTTACTGGTTGGGAGATTCAGAAAAGTAATTTGGTAAAGAAGATTGATAGTTTGGAAAATCAGAGTCGGAGGAATAATGTTAAAATTGTTGGTCTTCCAGAAGATTTTGAAGGTCCAGACCCAGTTCAGATTTTTTAGAAGTGAATTCTTGAGGTTTTGGGACAGCATATTTCCCAAATGGTCTGAAAATGGACAGAACCCACCGAGCAATAAGAAGGAAGCCGCTTCCTGGTCAACCTCCATGTTCTGTTTTGATTCGGTGTTTGCACTATCAGGATAGAGAACTGATTCTAAGACTTGCTGTACAGAATGCCAGAAGCAATCAGGGCCCTTTACTTATTAAGAATAATAGAGTATTTTTCTATGCTGATTTGAGTCAAGCTCTAATTACATGTCATGAAGAATTTAATTCAGCTAATGCTGTTCTATGGAAGAAAGGTTATAAGTTTGCTTTTCGTTATCCTGCTGTGCTTAAACTTTTCTATGGGGATTACCAAATGATGATGATGTTGAAGCTCTGACTTTTGATAATTCTTTACCTGATAATATACAGAGGTTAGGTCAAGAAAAGTTCCCTCAACAACTTGTTTTAGTTCCAAAAAGGAAGGATGGAAACTCAACAGTTGATTGATATTGGAATTGATGATGATCAGGTCAATCGAGATTTGGACAAAGTTTACCATACTTGAATTGATTATGTTTTATTTCTGATTGTTCAGTTCAAGGGGGGTTGTTCGACTACCAATCTTTCCGAAGTCATCGGCCACTTTGTGGCATTTATCACTCCCGTACAATTGAGGTGGGGGTAATACTGTTATACTATTGTAGTATTCTTTTAGGTTTTTTTTTCTTTTATGGGTTTTTTTGTTTGTTTCTTTTTTTTAGGAGATCCTTAAATTTGTTCGTAATAGAGCCATGCGGAGGCGCTTCTCCACTTATGTGGGATAAATATGTGATGCTTTATGGATAATTTAAACTTTGCTACTTTTAATGTTAACGGGCTTAATAACCTGATTAAGAGAAAGAGGGTATTAGCATATATTAAAAAGTTGAAAGTTGATATTGCTTTTTTACAAGAGACACATTTGACTGAAAAGGAGCACCAGAAATTAAAAAGAGATTGGCTTGGACAAGTTATAGCATCTTCTTTTTATTCTAAAGCAAGAGGTGTTGCTATTCTAATTCATAAGAAGTTATCTTTTAAATTGGATTCAGTTTTTGATTGTTAATTGTTTTTTTTCTGAATCTTAGACTTTAATGAATGTTTATGTTCCTAACACAGATGATGAGAAATTTATGGTAGATTCTTTTCTTAATTTAAGTCAACCATTGTAATGCACGTCGAAAGAACCAAAGACTTGTTGATCCAAACCAAGGCTTTGGTTCTTTCGACGTGCATTACAATTTTATTAACTAAAAGACTGGAGCATATCACAAGTAGGTCAATGTCGAGGCATCCCAGCCGTAGCATATGCTCCATCTCTTCAAAATTTATTTTGAAGAACAGTCTTTGGTTCTTTCAACGCGTGTTACAATTACATATGTATCTATACACATTGTTGATACAATCTGTACTATCACAACCATATGTTAAAATTTTGGAAGGGGGTGATTTTAATTGTTGTTTAGATCCACTGCTAGATAAATCTCCAAAATCAATAGAAAAAAATGGCTAAACAATTAATGATATTAACGAAAGTTATGAATTTAGTAGAGATTTGGAGGAAACTAAATCCTAAGGAGAAATATTTTTCATTTTATTCATCTTGACATGATTCCTATTCTAGAATAGATTTACTTTTAGTATCAGCATGATTACAAGGGCGAGTTTTTAAAGCTGAATATAAGAGTAGGATTTTGTCTGATCATTCTGTTGTTAATTAATTGTACTGGTTCGGAGAGATTGGAGAATGTTTATCAGTGGAGATTTAATCCTATGTTGTTGAGAAATCCTGCATTTATTAAATTTATGAGGGATCAGGTACAGTTGTTTTTGAAAATAAATGTAGACTCAGTTGATAGTAAATATGTTTTATGGGATGCTTTGAAAGCTTATTTGCGGGGACAGATTATTAGTTACACAGTAAACGGTTAAAATTTTTTTAAAAAACACATATGGATGAGACTAGTAAATTGGAGAAGGAGATAAGAGATTTTGGGAAAATATTTGTGGTGAGATTCTACAGAAGTTAAGAAAGCTCATTTAATTAAATTGAAATTGTAGTATAATTTATTACAAACCTATAAATTTAAGAAATTATTGCTGAGAACTAAACAGCGTTACTATAGTTGGGTGAGAGAGCCCATAAAGTGTTAGCATGGCAGTTAAAAACAGAGCAAGCTTCCAGAACAATAAATGCTATTAGACATGATCCAAAGATTACATATAAACCTCAGGAAATTAAGGATGAATTTCATACATTTTATGAGAAATTGTACACTTCGGAAGAATTGGAAGATAAAGCTAAAATTGATATTTTTTTTGTCCGACTTAGCTTTACCTTCTTTGAAGAATGCAGATATTAAGGATTTAGATGCCTTCTTTATGGTTACAGAAGTGAGGGAAGCATTTTGATCAATGTCTAGCAGGAAGTTTCCAGGAGAGGATGGTTTTACCTTAGAATTTTATAAAGATTTCAGGATTTATTAATTCCCTTATTGATGGATGTATTGAAACAGGCAACGGAGATTGACTCTTTTCTGGATTCTTTTTCTAAAGCAATTATTACAGTTATTCTTAAGAAGAATAGAGATCCATTAAAAGTGGGATCTTATAGACCTATTTCTTTATTAAATGTAGATTATAAAATTGTTGCCAAGGTTTTGGCTAATAGATTAGCTAAATACCTAACAGATTTGATTCATATAGATCAGGCAGGTTTTATTAAAAATTGATATTCAGCAGATAATATTGTGGAGTTGATTTCTTTAATTAGTTTTTCTCGTGAGCGATTCGATGCAGAAAAGGCCTTCGATAGAGTGGAGTGGAATTTTTTGTTTAAAGTTTTGGAGAAGTTTAATTTTGGGCTCTTTTTACTGGTTGGTATTGAAGCATATCAGCTCCTGTATGAGCGGTGACATGGATCTGTTCCAATTTTTCTATCGTACCAACAGATGGATGCCATCTCACTGGCTCTACACCTGGGCAGCAAAGATGCATACAGTAGGATGTTCCTTCTCGACTACAATTAGGCATTTAACACCATCATCCCCTCAAAGTTGATTAGCTAACTCTGAGCCTTGCGACTCAACATGCCATTGTGTAACTGGATCCTGGATTTCCTCGCCTACAGACCACAATCATTGAGTACTGGTAAGAATATCTTGTCGGGTGAATAAAAGCACTCATGACTAGAAGGGGAACATAGGCTTTTATTAGCTTATAACTGAGCATAGGGTCTTACAGTGGTCTACAGAAGGGCTCAGGGTTTAGGTGGGAAACCAGGATTATATATGAGTAGATGGGGGTGGAGCCAGCCATCAGTATAACACACCACCAGTGAATTTCAGTTCCCTGCATTCACCGCTTCCTGCAGAATTTAGAGTCTGTGGATGAAGGCAGAGAATATTGATTCAGAAAAAAAAAATCAAAAAATATACAGTTATTTGCAAATTTAGGCGATCTGGGGGGTCTGAAGATCCTGGTGGAGTACCTAAGTATGGCAGGGCCTTGGGGCTCTTTGGGTCTCCTGGTGCCCTTGTGAGGGAGGAGTGCCGGGCGGGGTCTCTGGCTCTAAGGTGGAGTGGGATGCACTTTCCTCCTGAACTGAATTCCTGAGGCCCTGACTGGGGGTGAAGAGAATGAGCTCTGTGGCTCATAGGGCACTTGAGGCCATGGACCCTCTGTTCTGGCAGGTGCCAGGTCCCTGATGGAGATGGTATCCTCCCTGCCATCTGGGTACTCCACATAGACGTATGCGGGATTGGCATGGAGCAATTTCACCCTTTCCACCAAGGGGTCAGTCTTGCTTCTCCTCATGTGATTCCTGAAAAGGACTGGACCAGGAGTGTAGTTCCCGATGCCGACCTTCTCTCGAAATTGAATAGGAGTAGCGTTGGTCGCGGTACATAGTAACGACAGGATGGAATGGAGCACCATAGGGAGGACCTCCTGCCAGGGTGAGTCTTGAAGGCCCTTTGACTTCAGGGCCAGTTTGACAGCCTTCCAGACTGTGGCATTTTCCTTTCCAACCAGCCCGTTCCCCCAGCGGTTGTAGCTCGTAGTCCTGCTGAATGCAGTGCCCCTTGCCAGTAGGTACTGACGTAGCTCTTCACTCATAAAAGATGAGCCATGGTCACTATTTATATAGCTGGGATACCAGAATAGGACGAAAATGGAATCTAGGGCCTTTATGACTGACGAAGTGGACGTGTCTGGACATGGGATGGTGAATGGGAAGCGGGAGTGCTCATCAATGATAGAGAAGAAGAAAGTGTTCCCGTTTGTGGAAGGGAGAGGTCCCTTAAAATGGACACTGAGCCGTTCGAAGGCCTGGATGACTTGATCAGGTGTGCCCCTTTGCGGGGCGGTAGAAATGCGGCTTACACTCCATGCAGACCTGGCAAGACCTGGTCATTTCTCTGACATTTTTCATGGAGAAGGGCAGATTGTGCATGTTGACAAAATGAGTCACATGGGTAACCCCAGGATGGCAGACCTCATTATACAGAGACCGCAGTTGGCTAGTGTGTACACAGGCACACACCTCTGGATAAGGCATTTGGAGGGTCATTAAGGGGTCCTGGCCGATAGGCAATGTCATAATTGTAGGTGGGGAGCTTGATGCTCCTCCTAGCAATTTTGTCATTTTTGATTTTTCCCCTCTTGACGTTACTAAACATAAATGCAACAGACTGCTGGTCAGTGAGGAATGTAAATTCCTCCAGTGCCACATGGCTTCTACAATGGCTTGAGCTTCCTTTTCCACAGAGGGATTTCGGAGCTCGTGGCCTTGCAATGTCCGAGGGGGAAGGAAATGCAAACAGCCTGTCTGCCTGGTCAAGGGTAGAGGCCAGAGCCATGTCCAAAGCATCGCATTCCATCTGGAAAGTTACATTATCATCCACTGCATGCATGACGGCTTTCGCAATGTGGTTTCAGAGGTAGTTAAAAGCCATTTGGGCTTCGACCAAGAGGGGAAAAGAAATGGCTTTTAAGAGGGGTCAAACCTTATCAGCGTATTGAGGGATCCACTGGGCGAAATATGAGAAAAACCCCAGGCATCTTCTCAAGCCTTCGTGGTTCTAGGAACGGGAAGCTTTAACAGGGGTGCATCCTATTGGGGCCGGGACCAGTGATGCCATTCTCCACCACGCAGCCAAGGATAGCCAGATGTCTAGTGCTGAACACACACTTGCTCGAGTTATAAGTGAGGTTCAGAGCTTTCACTGCGTGGAGAAAACTTTGAAGGTTGGCGTCATGGTCCTCCAGGGTATGTCAACAGATGGTGACCTTATCGAGGTAGGGAAAGGTAGTCTTCAACCCACATTCATCGACCATTCTGTCCATTTAACTTGGAAGATAGAAATCCTGTTAGTAATAGTGAAAGGGACCCTCCGGAATTGATAGAGACGACCGTTAGCGTCAAATGCTGCATATGGATGGTCCTCAGAACAGATCGGCAGCTGGTGATAAGCAGCTTTCAAGCCGATGGTCGAATTGACCCAATACTATGCAATATCATTCACCATGTTTGCAATTCGAGGGAGGGGGTAAGCGTCCTGTCGAGTGTACGGGTTAATAGTTTGGCTATATTCAATTACTAGTCTGGACTTATTTCCCCCTTTTACCACCACCACTTGTGCTCTCCATGGACTCGTGCTAGGTTCGATGATACCTTCAATGAGTAGTCATTGTGTCTCAGACTTTATGAAGTCTCGATCTACTGTGTTATACCTCCTGCTCTTGGTAGCAATAGATTTGCAGTCTGGGGACAAATTTGGGAAGAGAGGTGTGGGGGGTGGGGGGGGTGGTGTCAATATTCAGTGTGGTGAGGCTGCATGTGGGTTCTGATTTTAGGGGCCTTCTGTTCTGAACCGTGACAGGGGGGAGGGGATCAGAATACTCCAAGGTCATGCTTTTAAAGTGACACAGGAAGTCAAGACCCAACAGCACTGGAGCACACAATTCTTTAAGAACATACAAGCATTTTTCACAAAATTCGCCCCCCTACAAACGACAAATGTACTATACAATGCTCTTGCATACACGTAGAGTGCGAATGAGACTCAAGGAATATATGATCATTGGAAGGATGTACCCATAGTTTGTATTCTCGTACACTCCATGAGTCTTTGAAGCTTTCAGTAGAGCATTTAGTGAATGTCCATTTACCTTAACAGTCACTATGGAGTTGCTGAGCTGGTGAGGTCTGTCCTGATCTCGAACCATTGAGGCTAGGGCTCAGGAGACTCTGTACTCTTCACTCGAGTGGGTTGCCTGTGGGTAAGATAGCATCAACCTCGTGTGGTGGTAAAATGGCCGCCCTCCTTCCTCCTCTGACGATGATGGTGCCGAGCTTGAATTTGAGTTGTGTCCTTTTTCTCGCAGCCACCCTCCTTCGGCGTGTAGCGCAGCAATTGGGTCCACTATCATACGTAGTGCAGTCCCTGATGATTGCATACCCTTTTGTTCCTACTCTTGAAATGAGTGCAGACCTCCTGAGTTCATCGGTGTGGAAGACTTCTCTGGTCGCGTTCAGGTAGGCCTGGAAGTAGTCTACCCAGTACATGAACTCCTCAGCCACGATGGGGGACAGAGGCTCTGTCAGCAGCATCCCTGGCTTGAGCAGCACTTCCATCTTCTAGGGAATAAGCTAATAAAATAGTAGTGGGGATAAAAGCTCTCACAACTGGAAAGAGAACATATACTTTTATTAGCATGATTGAGGGTAGGGTCTCACAGTGATCTTCAGAAAGGCTCAGGGTTTAGGCAGGAAACCAGGGTTATATATGGGTAGATGGGGGCAGAACCAGCCATCGGTATAACACACCACCAGTGAATCTCAGTTCACTTCACATGTCCTCCACAATTTCCATCAATACCGGAGCACCTCAGGGCTGCGTTCTTACCCCACAGCTCGATACGACAACAACACCATTTACAAATTCGCTGGACGATATCATAGTAGTAGGTTGTATAAAAAGGAGCTATAAGTCAGCCTACAGGAAGGAGATTGAAAATTTGGATGAATGGTGCACCAGCAACAACTTCACATTCTATAGCCGATTTCAGGTGCTCAGAAGCATAAAATGCACGGGCAGATGCAGCTGGGACGTTCAGGTGGCCGTGGAAAAGACACCGTTCTGTCACCTGAGCGTCCCGGCTGAAGGAGAGCCGCATCCGAGCGATTGCCAGCTCCTGTGGACTGTGGCCGTAGTCCCACTCCTGCTTTCAGGTGCAACAGGGGATTCTCCGAGCCGGAGATTATACCCACAGGAGGAGGGTTAGGTAAGTGCCCCTCCTGGTCGGGTTCTCCCCATTCAGGTGGCCACCGAATGGCCGCATTGGAGTACAATAGATGGCTTTATATTGAGGGTATTTTGGCCACCTGAACGTGCCTTAAAAATCAAGGAGCTGACATTGACTCCAGGAAGGGATAATCAGAAGTGCGTGATCCGGTGATCATTGGAGGATTGGAGGTGGAGAGGGTGAGCAAATTTAATTTCTTGAGAGCCACTATCTCGGAGAATCTTTCCTGGACTCCAGCACCCCAATGGCGTCATGAAGAAAGCGCGTCAATGCCTCGACTTCCACAGGAGTTTGCGGAGCATTGGCATGACACCAGACACCCTGGCAAATTTCTACCCATGTGTGATGGAAAGTGTGCTGACCAGCTGCAGCCCAGGACATCACAGGCCAACCCCTCCCCACTACCTTTTGGAGGGCTTTAAGCTCAGGGCTATTGGTGTTCCCATATTGGACCATGCTGCAGCTGGTCAGCACACTTTCCACCACATCTTATCCCCTCTCCCTCTACACCCTACCTCCCATCTCCCCATGATCGAATCTCAGGGCTGTATGTTATGTCATGCATGTTCTCTGACAATAAATCTGAAATCGCTTTCCAGAATAGCGAAGTGACTTTCGCCTCTCAAAGTCAAACGATCTCCATCTCCATCTACCCAGTAGATGGCGCGCTCGCCGGTAACAAGGCACGGCCCCGCGAACGCTCGCTCGGGCTCCCCACCGTGGCACCAGCCGCCCGCGCCCTTGCGTCACAGGGACTTTGCTCCGCCCCTGTGTGTCGCGAGGTGAGTCCGAGCGACACCAGACTCCGCCCCCCCCCCCCCAATCGCGTGCCCAACGTCACAGGGATCCGTCTCCGCCCGTTTGTCGCTCGGGTTCCCTTGCGTCACTAGCCCCCGCCCCCGTATGTACGTCACAGTTTCCCAGCTCCGCCCCGCGCGTCGATCCGCCCCGCCTCTCCCCGCCCTTCGCAGCGCGTCATTGGGCTCACCCCTCGTCTACGAGAGGGGTTCGGTGGTTAGTCTCGATACTTGTTGGATCAGGTGTGAAGTGGCCGTGATTTCCAGACGACGGAGGTCGAGAATGGGTGAGCCTCGAGGAAGGAAAGTAAGACGACCAGGGCGAGGGCTGGGTGAGAGGGCCTGGGTGGTCTGGCCGTCCGGGGAGTTGCTTCGTTCAATGGACGGCCGTAACTCCGGGGGATCGGGTTGGCCCAACAGCATGGCAACTTGGAACATCCTGGGCCAAGTCCGTCACCAGGGCAAATTGAAAACTTCCATCAGGCGCTGCCGCTCAGGAGGAGGAGGAGGGGGATAAGATAGGGAGAGGAAGGGGGTAAGATCGGAGGTAGGGTGGAGAGGGAGAGATGGGGAAGAGGTAATAAGATAGGAAGTAGGGTGGAGGGAATAAGATAGGGAGAGGAAAGGGGGACAAGATAGGGAGAGGAGGGGGGACAAGATAGGGAGAGGAGGGGGACAAGATGGGGAGAGGAGGGGGACAAGATGGGGAGAGGAGGGGGACAAGATGGGGAGAGGAGGGGGACAAGATGGGGAGAGGAGGGGGACAAGATGGGGAGAGGAGGGGGACAAGATGGGGAGAGAGGAGGGGGACAAGATGGGGGGAGAGGAGGGGGGTAAGATCGGAGGTAGGGTGGAGAGGGAGAGATGGGGAAGAGGTAATAAGATAGGAAGTAGGGTGGAGGGAATAAGATAGGGAGAGGAAAGGGGGACAAGATAGGGAGAGGAGGGGGGACAAGATAGGGAGAGGAGGGGGACAAGATGGGGAGAGGAGGGGGACAAGATGGGGAGAGAAGGGGGACAAGATGGGGAGAGGAGGGGGACAAGATGGGGAGAGGAGGGGGACAAGATGGGGGGAGAGGAGGGGGACAAGATGGGGGGAGAGGAGGGGGACAAGATGGGGGAGAGGAGGGGGACAAGATGGGGGAGAGGAGGGGGACAAGATGGGGGGAGAGGAGGGGGACAAGATGGGGGGAGAGGAGGGGGACAAGATGGGGGGAGAGGAGGGGGACAAGATGGGGGGAGAGGAGGGGGACAAGATGGGGGGAGAGGAGGGGGACAAGATGGGGGGAGAGGAGGGGGACAAGATGGGGGGAGAGGAGGGGACAAGATGGGGGGAGAGGAGGGGGACAAGATGGGGGGAGAGGAGGGGGACAAGATGGGGGGAGAGGAGGGGGACAAGATGGGGGGAGAGGAGGGGGACAAGATGGGGGGAGAGGAGGGGGACAAGATGGGGGGAGAGGAGGGGGACAAGATGGGGGGAGAGGAGGGGGACAAGATGGGGGGAGAGGAGGGGGACAAGATGGGGGGAGAGGAGGGGGACAAGATGGGGGGAGAGGAGGGGGACAAGATGGGGGGAGAGGAGGGGGACAAGATGGGGGGAGAGGAGGGGGACAAGATGGGGGGAGAGGAGGGGGACAAGATGGGGGGAGAGGAGGGGGACAAGATGGGGGGAGAGGAGGGGGACAAGTTGGGGGGAGAGGAGGGGGACAAGATGGGGGGAGAGGAGGGGGACAAGATGGGGGGAGAGGAGGGGGACAAGATGGGGGGAGAGGAGGGGGACAAGATGGGGGGAGAGGAGGGGGACAAGATGGGGGGAGAGGAGGGGGACAAGATGGGGGGAGAGGAGGGGGACAAGATGGGGGGAGAGGAGGGGGACAAGATGGGGGGAGAGGAGGGGGACAAGATGGGGGAGAGGAGGGGGACAAGATGGGGGGAGAGGAGGGGGACAAGATGGGGGGAGAGGAGGGGGACAAGATGGGGGGAGAGGAGGGGGACAAGATGGGGGGAGAGGAGGGGGACAAGATGGGGGGAGAGGAGGGGGACAAGATGGGGGGAGAGGAGGGGGACAAGATGGGGGGAGAGGAGGGGGCAAGATGGGGGGAGAGGAGGGGGCAAGATGGGGGGAGAGGAGGGGACAAGATGGGGGGAGAGGAGGGGACAAGATGGGGGGAGAGGAGGGGACAAGATGGGGGGAGAGGAGGGGACAAGATGGGGGGAGAGGAGGGGACAAGATGGGGGGAGAGGAGGGGACAAGATGGGGGGAGAGGAGGGGACAAGATGGGGGGAGAGGAGGGGACAAGATGGGGGGAGAGGAGGGGACAAGATGGGGGGAGAGGAGGGGACAAGATGGGGGGAGAGGAGGGGACAAGATGGGGGGAGAGGAGGGGGACAAGATGGGGGGAGAGGAGGGGGACAAGATGGGGGGAGAGGAGGGGGACAAGATGGGGGGAGAGGAGGGGGACAAGATGGGGGGAGAGGAGGGGGACAAGATGGGGGGAGAGGAGGGGGACAAGATGGGGGGAGAGGAGGGGGACAAGATGGGGGGAGAGGAGGGGGACAAGATGGGGGGAGAGGAGGGGACAAGATGGGAGGTAGGGAGGGGACAAGATGGGAGGTAGGGAGGAGAGGGAGAGGGGGATAAGATGAGAGGTAGGGTGTAGAGGGAGAGGGGGATAAGATGGGAGGTAGGGTGTAGAGGGAGAGGGGGATAAGATGGGAGGTAGGGTGTAGAGGGAGTGGGGGATAAGATGGGAGGTAGGGTGTAGAGGGGAAGAGGGGGATAAGATAGGAGGTTGGAGAGGAAGAGGGTGTAAGGTAGGAGGGAGAGGGAATAAGATATATAGGGAGGAGGAAGAGGGGGATAAAATACGTAGGGAGAGGAATAGTGGATAAGATAGGAGGTAGGGTGGTGATAGGATAGGAGGTAGAGAGAAGATGGGGCGAGGAGGGGAGGAAGATGGGGCGAGGAGGGGAGGAAGATGGGGCGAGGAGGGGAGGAAGATGGGGCGAGGAGGGGAGGAAGATGGGGCGAGGAGGGGAGAGGAGGTGAATAAGGTAGGGTGGAGAGGGAGAGGAGGAGGGGTATAACATCGGTAGGGAGGAAAGGAAGAGGGATAAGAGGAGGTAGGGTGAAGAGGGAGAGGAGGGGAAGAGGTTGATAAGATAGGTGGGGAGGAGAGGAAGGGGATAAGATAGGTAGGAGGGAGATGGGGATAAGGGTGGAGGATAAAATAAGACGTAGGGAGGAGGAAGAGGGGGATAAAATAAGAGGTAGGGAGGAGAGGAAGAGGCAGATAAGGTGAGGTAGGGAAGAGAGGAATAGTGGATAAGATAGGAGGTAGGGTGGTGATAAGATAGGAGGTAGGGAGGAGAGGGAGAAGGATAAGATAGGGAGGGAGGGGAGAGGAGGTGAATAAGGTTGGGAGGAGAGAGAGGAGGAGGAGGGGGATAACATAGGTAGGGAGGTAGGGTGGAGAGGGAGAGGAAGATGGGGCGAGGAGGGGAGGAAGATGGGGCGAGGAGGGGAGGAAGATGGGGAGAGGAGGGGAGGAAGATGGGGCGAGGAGGGGAGGAAGATGGGGCGAGGAGGGGAGGAAGATGGGGCGAGGAGGGGAGGGAGATGGGGCGAGGAGGGGAGGGAGATGGGGCGAGGAGGGGAGGGAGATGGGGCGAGGAGGGGAGGGAGATGGGGCGAGGAGGGGAGGGAGATGGGGCGAGGAGGGGAGGGAGATGGGGCGAGGAGGGGAGGGAGATGGGGCGAGGAGGGGAGGGAGATGGGGCGAGGAGGGGAGGGAGATGGGGCGAGGAGGGGAGGGAGATGGGGCGAGGAGGGGAGGGAGATGGGGCGAGGAGGGGAGGGAGATGGGGCGAGGAGGGGAGGGAGATGGGGCGAGGAGGGGAGGGAGATGGGGCGAGGAGGGGAGGGAGATGGGGCGAGGAGGGGAGGGAGATGGGGCGAGGAGGGGAGGGAGATGGGGCGAGGAGGGGAGGGAGATGGGGCGAGGAGGGGAGGGAGATGGGGCGAGGAGGGGAGGGAGATGGGGCGAGGAGGGGAGGGGGATGGGGCGAGGAGGGGAGGGGGATGGGGCGAGGAGGGGAGGGGGATGGGGCGAGGAGGGGAGGGGGATGGGGCGAGGAGGGGAGGGGGATGGGGCGAGGAGGGGAGGGGGATGGGGCGAGGAGGGGAGGGGGATGGGGCGAGGAGGGGAGGGGGATGGGGCGAGGAGGGGAGGGGGATGGGGCGAGGAGGGGAGGGGGATGGGGCGAGGAGGGGAGGGGGATGGGGCGAGGAGGGGAGGGGGATGGGGCGAGGAGGGGAGGGGGATGGGGCGAGGAGGGGAGGGGGATGGGGCGAGGAGGGGAGGGGGATGGGGCGAGGAGGGGAGGGGGATGGGGCGAGGAGGGGAGGGGGATGGGGCGAGGAGGGGAGGGGGATGGGGCGAGGAGGGGAGGGGGATGGGGCGAGGAGGGGAGGGGGATGGGGCGAGGAGGGGAGGGGGATGGGGCGAGGAGGGGAGGGGGATGGGGCGAGGAGGGGAGGGGGATGGGGCGAGGAGGGGAGGGGGATGGGGCGAGGAGGGGAGGGGGATGGGGCGAGGAGGGGAGGGGGATGGGGCGAGGAGGGGAGGGGGATGGGGCGAGGAGGGGAGGGGGATGGGGCGAGGAGGGGAGGGGGATGGGGCGAGGAGGGGAGGGGGATGGGGCGAGGAGGGGAGGGGGATGGGGCGAGGAGGGGAGGGGGATGGGGCGAGGAGGGGAGGGGGATGGGGCGAGGAGGGGAGGGGGATGGGGCGAGGAGGGGAGGGGGATGGGGCGAGGAGGGGAGGGGGATGGGGCGAGGAGGGGAGGGGGATGGGGCGAGGAGGGGAGGGGGATGGGGCGAGGAGGGGAGGGGGATGGGGCGAGGAGGGGAGGGGGATGGGGCGAGGAGGGGAGGGGGATGGGGCGAGGAGGGGAGGGGGATGGGGCGAGGAGGGGAGGGGGATGGGGCGAGGAGGGGAGGGGGATGGGGCGAGGAGGGGAGGGGGATGGGGCGAGGAGGGGAGGGGGATGGGGCGAGGAGGGGAGGGGGATGGGGCGAGGAGGGGAGGGGGATGGGGCGAGGAGGGGAGGGGGATGGGGCGAGGAGGGGAGGGGGATGGGGCGAGGAGGGGGATGGGGCGAGGAGGGGGATGGGGCGAGGAGGGGGATGGGGCGAGGAGGGGGATGGGGCGAGGAGGGGGATGGGGCGAGGAGGGGGATGGGGCGAGGAGGGGGATGGGGCGAGGAGGGGGATGGGGCGAGGAGGGGGATGGGGCGAGGAGGGGGATGGGGCGAGGAGGGGGATGGGGCGAGGAGGGGGATGGGGCGAGGAGGGGGATGGGGCGAGGAGGGGGATGGGGCGAGGAGGGGGATGGGGCGAGGAGGGAGATGCTAGATAAGATAAGTAGGGAGGAGAGGGGATATGATAAGTAGGGAGAGGATGGCGATAAGATAGGTAGGGAGGAGAGGGAGAGGAGGTGGGGATAAGTGGTGAGGAGGGGGATAAGATGGAAGGTAGGGAGTAGAGGAATAAGATAGGTAGGGAGGAGGGGGTAAGATAGAAGGTAGGGAGAGGAGGGGGGATAAGAAGGGAGGGAGAGGAGGAGGGTGGAAGGGAGAGGTGAGGGGGAGGGAGGTTGGGGTGGGTATGTGTGGTGGAAGGGTAGGTAGTGGGTGGGGAAAGAAGGGGAGAATAGTTGATGAGAAGGGTGAGGCAGTGGATGAGGGAAAATGGGAGAAGGAGCAAGAGGTGAAGGAGGAGTGGGGAAGGAAATGAGGAGAATGTGAAGTGGCAGAAGAGGAGGAGGATGTGGGACATGGGATGAGGTGTGAGAAGGACAGCAAAGATGGAGGATAGTGAGAATGGGTGCAGAAAGGAGGGAGGCAGAAGCTCCTTTTTCACAGTGCTTGAAAGCTGGGTTTTATCCGCCTTTCAAGCGCTGCTTGAAACTATTGAAGGCAGACGTGGGGGGGGGGGCGGGGGGTCAAAACTTATCCGGCTTTGATCCGCCAAGGTCGGTAGTCTCAGCAATAGAGTTTATTGGACCCATGGAGCCAGCTCTTTTCTGTTCTGTGTGAAGAAGGAAACTCACTTCCAGAGACTGGTCGTCTATACAGCAGTAACACGGATTTCAGTGTAAAAATGGCTGGAGATTGATGAGTGGGAAGAAAGAGGAGGTAGTGAGGGCATGGGCTGAGGAGAGGAGAGCAAAGGGGAGGGTGACAGAGGGAAATGAGAAGGTGGAGAGGGGATAAGAGAGGGGGCATGATGAGAATATTGGGAGGGGTAGAGAGTGAAGGAAAGAGGGAGAGGAGGAAATGGCAGCACAGTGGGAACATAAGGAAAGGAGGTGCGCAGAGGGAGGAGGGAAGAGGCAGAGGATGAGTAAGTGGAGGAAGGGAAAAATTAAGAGTGGAAAGGAGGAGGGGCAAGAGAGTGGAAAGGAGGAGGGGCCAGGGAGTGGAAAGGAGGAGGGGCCAGGGAGTGGAAAGGAGGAGGGGCCAGGGAGTGGAAAGGAGGAGGGGCCAGGGAGTGGAAAGGAGGAGGGGCCAGGGAGTGGAAAGGAGGAGGGGCCAGGGAGTGGAAAGGAGGAGGGGCCAGGGAGTGGAAAGAGGGACCAGGAGGGAGAAGTGGTGAGGAAGAGTGAGCAAGAGAGGGAAGAGTCTGCGAAAGTGAGGAGAATGGTGATGTAAGGAAGATGAAAGGGAGGGGTGAGGAAGAGATGGTTTGAAGGGTAGAAGAGAAAGGAATAGGGAAAGGAGAAGGGGAGACAAGTGGCAGTGGGGGGAGGAGGATGGTGCTGATAGGATGAGGCCGAGGCATTGTTTGAGGAGGTGGGGAATGATTGAACATGCTGTAGTGAGAAGGGGAAAAATCTCAAAGGGTGGGGTACGCTCAGCTTTTACTCCATGCATCAGAATTTTTTCTCCCTCAGATCCACTGTTCTGTAGGAGAAGAAATAATTTTAAAAACAAATATTTGTGTTTTGCATTATTTTGAAGTTGAATGTAATTGATTCTAATGATTGGGTTGCCTGTGCTTTCAGATATAGTCTTACTCTTAGAATAAGAGGACAGACAGCTACATATTTGGAGGAAAAGTTGCTGTTGCATGCCAGCATGAGAATGATTGACTAGTGGATTGAGGATTTGTTTGAGAAAGCACCAGATATATATTTGCATTGGAACGCTCGAGTTTTCTTCCTTCTGACTGTATCTGATGTTGCATTTCTACAAATTTGCTTGGATAACATTGCTCAAAAGATTGATGTACATTGCAGATATATAGAAATTTGTGAATATTTCAATCTGGAATTTGTGTTAATGTTTGGGTTAGTGAAATTACTTACTTTTTGAGTTCTGTTTCCACTGGTATAAAATAAGAATTGCTTTTGGTTTGTGGGAGGCATTAGAATCAGCATCTCTTTTTGTTCTTTGCAGTGTCCCTGTTTAGTCAACCATGTGCACCCCTTAGATTCTCTCTAATGGTTGCCTGGAAACAGGGCATAGTGTTACTTCAGATCGAAGCCCATCTATCTAACCTAGTGGCTTGTTGCACTGTTGTCACTTGTAAACTTGCCATTTGTCATCTACCTAGTTAAATTTTCATTCAGTGCATCAGAAAATGCATCCATATTTTCATTTCTTTTAATCCTCAAATCTGGGAACTTCTGACATTCATTAGGTTTTGATCATTTATGCAGCTTTTCTTAATGAAGAATGCTATATTTTATTGAGGTGGCTAATAGAAGAAATATAAAGAAATTTTGTACAGAATGGAAAATGCATTTGACTATATGATCAGATACACTGTCAGCTATTTAATTTAGTGTACACATGTAGGGTAACAGGCCCTTCTGGGCCCAAGCTCCTGCCGCCCAATTGACCTACAACCCTGATATGTTTTGAAGGGTGGGAGGAAACCTATGCAGACATAGGGCAAACGTACAAACTCTTTACAGACAGTGCCAGATTTGAACCCAGGTCACTGGTGTTGTAATAGCGTTGCGCTAACAGAGTGTAAATTAATGTTAATTGCATAAAAGTCATAGTGTGGTATTGTAGCAGCCCGCAGACCGTACCTCAGACTGACACAGGAAATGGCCACCAATCGCGGCGACCGGCAAAACATCATGCAGGCTGAAACGTCCGTTTCTATAGGCTGCCGGCAGAGCAGTGAAACTGGCCAATCACGGCTGGTGGATCGCAGAGGGCCCAATGGGAGCCCGGACATCCAACGTAACCAATCGACAGCCAGCCTGCTCAAGCCACGCCCTGGTGGTGATGCAGTTGAGCTGACTATAAAAGGCAGAGCTGCCACTGAATAAACTCGGTGTCAAATACACTCTACTGGTGTGTGTGTCTTTCTTCTCCTGTGGATTTGAGCTACAGCCTTAGGGCAATAACCAAGAGCTATAACCTAGCTGTAGCCGTAGCAACCTCACTACGATATACATTTATCAGAGAATGAAGGAGATACCATGGACACATAAATACAAATATAATAAAATAGGAGGAGGTATTGGTTCTTTGAACTTGCTTTGTCTTTCACTATAGTCAATCACAGTACAGTGTTCTCGCACTCCTTAACGCCTTTAATGTTTAGAAATTTGTCAGCCTACTCAAATTTATTCAGTAGTTTGGCTGCCACAATCTTCTATCATGCAGAATGACAAACCTATCACCTGAATGGGAAAAAAAAATGTCCTCCCCTCACTTAATTATTTTTTCATGTAATCTAAATTAGTGACACCCTGGTTTGAGACCAGCCATTCTCAATGCGGGCCCTACAGCATCCCTGGTGGCCACAACACATTTGGCTAAAAGCCTGTTTTCAATTCGTGACATGAATATTTTTTGGGGCTTTTTTAAGCCAATACGAAAACCAGGAAGGGGTCCCAAAAACTTGAAGCAGTGTCCCAAGGGGACAATAGCCAAAAAAAAACATTGAGAATGACTGTTCTTTCAAGGCCTGTTGGAATTTTGCTTTGTGTGCAGTTCTGGTCTCCTTGCTTGTGAAATGGAGGTGGTGCAGAGGAGGCTCACCTGGTTGATCCAGAAATTAAGGGTTGGCCTGTGAGTAGCTCAGGTCTACACTCATTTCAGTTAAGGAGGAGGATGAGGGATCGAATAGAAACATTAAAAAATAATGAAATGAATAAGGTAGAAGCAAGGAAGTTGGTTCCTCTGGCAGATGAGACTAGAATTTGGGGAAATAGCCTCAAGATTTGGGGAGAATATTTATATAATCATATAACCGTTAGCACGGAAATGGGTCATGTCGGCCTTTCGAGTCCGCACCGGTTCACTTGAACAACTCCACCAGATCCCCCCTCCTGCTCTCCGCCCATAACCCTCCAACCCCCTCACCTACACGTACACATCCAACTGTCTCTTAAATGACAGAAGGGAACCTGCCGCAACTCTCTTTTGGAAGATCATTCCATTCTGCCACCACTCGCTGAGTGAAAAAGCATCCTCTAATATTTCTCCTAAAGTTTTGCCTGCCCCCTTATCCTTAACTCATACTCTCTTGTTCCAACCTCCCCTGCCCTCAGGGGAAAGAATCTGTTTATGTCTAGTCTATCTATTCCTTTCATAATTTTAAATACCTCTTTCAAGTCCCCTTTCAGCCGTCTACATTCCAATGAATAAAGTCCCAGCCTCCTTAATCTCTCCCTGTAATTCAGATGCTATAAGCCAGGCAACATCTTTGTAAATCTTCTCTGCACTCCAACATATCGATATCCTTTCTATAATTTGGAGACCAGAACTGAGCACAGTACTCCAAACCTGGCCTCACCAATGTGAGGCAGCATCACTTTCCAGCTCCTATTCTCTACATTATGATTTATGAAGGCCAGCATATCATATGCCTTCGTAATCACCCTGTCTACATGGGAATCCACCTTCAATGAACTCCGTGCCATAACCCCCATGTCCCTCTGCATACCTCAATGCCCTCCCCTTAACTGCATATGTCCTATTCTGGTTATTTTTTCTGAAATGCAGCACCTCACACTTGTCTACATTGAATTCCATCTGCCATCTTTCAGCCCACTCTTCCAAACAAACCAAATCCTTCTGCAATCCAAGAAAACCTTCCTCACAATCCATCGCTCCCCCTATTAAGAAGTGTGTAGTGAATTTGTGGAATTCTCTGCCCAGTTACCTCTTGAATAAATTTGATCTTGAATTTGGTTACATGGATTTAAGACATATTTTTGAACAATATTGAAATTAAGGGACTAGACAGTTATCTGAAGTTAAATCCGTGGCAGATCAACCATGATCTTATTGAGTGCTATTTTGTTGTGTTGGATTCTTATGTTCTTATTGTAAATTATTGTGGTTCTTACATGGAGAGCAGCAATCTATCACACGTCTGTGCATTTTAAAAGTGGTAATCAGTTCTTGATTTATCATAGATTACCAGGACTGTTGTATGGAAATTCTCTTTGAAGACCTCATCACAATACCATTAGCTCCAGGGAGTGATGAGGTTGAGGTGAAGATTCTATTCTGACTTCTGTGGTTTAGCCAAATTTATCATTGTCATATATGAAAATTTGATAACTGCTTCTCTCCATCTTAAGAATACTGGGGAAACTGTATATATTTGAAAAGGAAAAAGTATGTATCATGGTTAATGTGGTTTATGGTGTGAAAAATAAAAAATTAAAAAAAAAGAATACTGGGGAAAATGTGAAGAGGGTCTCAGAGTTGGAAGATTGAGGTGAAAGCTCAGTTATCTTCCCTTCATGTATTTATTTGGACTCGTTTTCCCACTTTGCACTTTAGAGCAAGAATTTCAAGGTCTCTACCAAAAGTGTTGAGAAGAAGACATAGTGCACTGTGCAACTGAAGTGTTTGAACAGGGACAACTATTTCCATGGTCTTTCAAATTGGTGCTGGGAACATGTGCAATGCCTTGCAATTTTTTTGGGCATTGCTCTATTTGGGAAGTCATGATGTTCTCTTAATAAAGAGCCATTAGGCAGTGTCTGCCCTTGTATTTGCTGGGAATGTGCACTTTCTGGTATTGTATGGAGGCGTTGACTGAACTCACATTGATCATCCGGAACAAAATGAGAATTCTGAAATAAATAGCAAGGGGATGAGTCAGCAGGACAGGATGGAGATTGAAAACTTGACTGAATGGTGCAGCAGTAACAACCTTGCTCTCAATGTCATCAAAACTAAGTTGATTGTTGACTTCAGGAAAGGAAACACAGAGGTTTACAATCCAGTGACCATTAGGGGATCAAATTTAAGTTCTTAGGAGTCTCGATCTCAGAGGATCTTTCCAGGACCCAACACCCCAATGGTATTGTGAAGTAGGCAGATCAGCGCCTCTACTTCCTCAGGAGGTTGCGGAGGTTTGGAATGACAGAAAATGCAAATTTCTACAGAGGTGTGGGAGCGCTGCTGTTGGAAAGCAGCAGCAATCATCAAAGACCCTCACCACCCAACACATGCTCTGTTCTCGCTGCTGCCATCAGGAAAGAGATCTAGGTGCCTCAAGACTCGCACCACCGGGTTCAGGAACAACTGCTACCCCTCCACCATCAGACTCCTCAACAACAAACTCAGAGACTGGCTTAAGGACTTCATTGATTTTCTTTTTGTTCTCTCTGTATTGCACAGTTGGGTTGTTTGCATGTTTTGTGCTATGTACAATTATTTTTTGCACTACCAATTAGTGGCAATTCTGCCATGTCCACAGGAAAAAGGAATCGCAGGGTTGTATGTGATGTCATGTATGTACTCTGACAATAAATCTGAAATCTGAATTCACAGCCACAAGATCAAAAGATCAACTGATCTACAATATATTGGCAGATCATCAAACCCAAAAGGCAGTCACGAGTTGATGCCCGTCTGCCGTATCACGCCCTTTGAGCAGTCCTGCCAGACTAGGCTTGCTCTAGTCACGCTGAAGCCTGTACACATTCTGCATTGTCATTAAGCAGACCAATGATATCCTTAAGGCATGTTAATAGGGTTAGATTATCATTTGATTACATTTTGACTACTTGTTTTTTTTTCCAGTTATAATGAACTCTAAAGAATGTTTTCCTGTGTTCCATATTTTAATGCATCCATAAATCCTTTAGTAAAATATTTTTTCCCCATTAAAAGTCAATTACCACCCACACAAAGCATTCTATTTTTTTTACTCTGCAGTGTTTTACCTGCTCTGATGCATGTAAATAGTCATGAGGGAATTGTTCATGCCTTGAAGAGTAATTCCCTGTTGGAATCTTTGAGCTGAACCTAATGTAATTTTTATAGCTTCTCATGTTGTTATTTCTCGTTATTTCTCCTAATATAAAATAGCCTGAATTTAAAGGGGTGAAACAGTAGCAACTGTCAACTTGTTTGCTGTGTACATTCTTTTTAATCACTGCATTGTCTAAGTGGGAAAGTTTGAATGCTGTCAATTTGTAAATTTTCCTCTGAACAATTGTGCATTTTTTAACTAAAACTAATCTTGAAAAATGTTTGGTTTACTTAATCCCTAATCAGCATACTCTAAGACAGGTGAGTGAAACTGAACATTGTAGCGATTTTATGAACTACAGATTTTTTTTGTTTTATTTATATTACAATTGTTTTTTTCCCCAAGGTTGATCAATACTTCATCTAACTTTGTCACTTTTGACTTGTCTTGCAATGCCAGAACTTGTAAAAACATATATACTTTGTTCAGTATTTGAAAAGAAATGGAATTTTGACAATGGGCTATTGTTTAAGTAAACTGCTGAAATTTGATCATTCTTATCAGTCTTCCAGAATTAATTCCAAGTCTGGGTAATATCTGAAATGTATTAAATTTCTGACCAAAGTGATTTTGTCATCGAACCATCGACCATTACAGCACAGAAACAGGCCATTTCGTCTGTGCCAAACCTTTTTTGGCCTAGTCGCACCCATTCCATAGCCCTCCATACCTCTCCCATCTACGTACCTGTCCAAATTCCTCTTAAATGTTAGAATTGAGGCCTTTCACCCTTAACCATGTCCTCTGGTTTGTATCTCACCTACCCTCAGTGGAAAAATTCTATCTACATTTACTCTGTGTCTCCCCCTCATAATTTGAAATACATCTGTCAAATCTCCCCTCCTCCTTCTATGCTCCAGGGAATAAATACCTATCCTGTTTAATCTTTCCCTGTCACTCCATTCCATGACATCATGACCTCTGCAGCAAAAGAATGGGGGTTGAAACCTTTTTTTGTGGATTAGCAGTATAGTATGCTGTCTTCTCTTGGACGTGAAAGCAAGACCTTGGAAAACTCCTAGAAACAGGATCTGGTCATCAATCCCTTGTTTTGCCATTCACCAAGTCCATTGGTTGATCTGTATTTCAAGTCAATTAATCTGAATTTGCTTTGCATCCCTTGACAATCCATTCATCTCAATTTATAACATTTCTGTTGAATTACTTTTAGAGGAGAGCTTCACATTACCTATATTTTGTGTAAATGAATGTTTTATGATTTGACTTTTGACTGTAATTTTAGAGTTCTGTCCGTTCAATTTCTCTCCTGGGGATTTTTTTTAACCTACTCCACTGCTAATCTATACACCTTGATATGGTCAATCAACCCTCAAATTCTATGCATTAAAATGATTTGCCATTGATTGAGCAATCTGTTTAGGAAGTTTTGCCTTTTAACTATTGAGTATCACTTTCATTAATTTTCACTGCTTGCCAAGATTAGTATGTCTTTTTTGAGATAATAGTTCAGAACAGAGATCAGTGCTCAAAATAATGTTGCCAAGTTCCATGTACAATCCAATGGACAATCTCTCTTTCAATTTGGAGTAACATAAGAGTGCTAGATTCTGAAGCAACAATCAAAAGGTAATTGTGGAAGAAATGAATAGTTGATTTTTTTTCAGTCAAGAAAGAGTGGAGGGTAGCTGACCAGAATGAAGGGATGAGAGAGAATGTAAATACTGGCAAATAATGGATTAGGGTAAGAGGGGTGAATTGGCAGATAGAAACAGGTGAAAAGAAGGAAGATGATAATGACAGATACTAGGAGAATAAAGGGGGCAGTTTATGGAATCTGATCAGAAAGGAAGATGAAGAATGGAACCTCATAAGAAAGAGATGGTGGGAAAATAATAACTGTGAGGTAGTAGTAGTCATCTTTATTTGGGGCTTTAAAAGAAGAGCGACAACGATTCCCCGAGACTGTGTGGTACATAAAAAGAACATACAACCACAAGCAGCGTAGGAACAGAAGCATCACGTCCAAAGAGGCTGCTGTGAGCAACTGCTGCGTCATCGTCTTGGGCCTTGGCTGCCACAATATCTCCGCAAGATGATAAAACATCACAAAAATAAGCTGTTTCTCTCACACTCAATTCTAAACAACTCTAATTACACACAAAAAAATTTAAAATATAGAAAAAAAAGTGCCACAATACCTTGGTTGTCAAAGGCTAGGGCATGGTTACAGTAAAGACCGGTTGGAGTATGACTTTGGCTGTTAAAATGCCCGCAAGCTGAAATGAAGAATCCGTTCACCCGATCCAGAAAGGCCGCTGCGAATTACTGCCGTGCCGTCATCTTAGGCCAGGTATATTGGTGTCTGCTGGACTCTGGATTTTCAATGTCCACCAGTTTTAAGGGGAAACCACCTCACAGTTCGCAGTCTCTCAAGGTCGAAGCCATGGCACCGTCCACCATGAGGTGAGGAGTATGTGGGTGATGAGCAAATGGAAGATGTGGAGGGAAAAGAGAAAAAAAGAAAGGGCAAAAGAAACTCAATCATAGGACTGTATTTGAGGATAAGATTGGAAAGAAAGGTGTGTTTGCAATGACCTGGGTAGAATAGGTCGAGAAAAGGATGGGGTGGGGGAAGAGAGAATTGCTTGAAATTGGAAAATTCATTATTTATACTGTTGAGTTTCATTCTGCTCAACCAATTCCTCCACACCCTTCAACCTTTAGTTTCCCAACCCCATTCTACCTGTTTCTATCTTTCACCCAAGATCCATAAACATATCTAAACATGTGTGTGTGTGTATATATATATATATATATATATATATATATATACACATGTTTAGCCTGTTTCTGTGCTGTAATATTCTATAGGTCTACGTAGGTGCAAAGTGACTGGACAAAGGGAAGTAAGATAGAGTTGAAGTATGAGATGAGATTAGTGGACTAAAACCATGGGTCTACCAGGATATATAAAAACATATCCTGGTAGACCCATGGTTTTAGTCCACTGATCTCATCTCATACTTCAACTCTCTCTTACTTCCCTTTGTCCAGTCACTTTGCACCTACGTAGACCTATAGAATATTACAGCACAGAAACAGACCTCTTCGGCCCTTCTAGTCTGTGCCAAAACATTTTTCTGTCCAGTTCTACTGACTTTCGCCCAGTCCATAGGCCTCAATACCTCTCCCATTTGTGTACTTATCCAACTTCTTAAATGTTTAAAAAATAACCTAAATGCACCACTTCAGCTGGCAGCTCATTCCACACTTCCACCACTCTCTGTGTGAAGAAGTTCCCCCTAAATTATTGCCTTTCACTCTTAACCCATGTCTTCTGGTTTGTATCTCACCTTCTTTCTTCTTTGGCTTAGCTTCGCGGACGAAGATTTATGGAGGGGTAATTTCCACATCAGCTTCAGGCTCGTTTGTGGCTGACAAGTCCAATGTGGGACAGGCAGACACGGTTGCAGCGGTTGCAAGGGAAAATTGGTGGGTTGGGTGTTGGGTTTTTCCTCCTTTGTCTTTTGTCAGTGAGGTGGGCTCTGTGGTCTTCTTCAAAGGAGGTTGCTGCCCGCCGAACTGTGAGGCGCCAAGAATCACGGTTTGAGGCGATATCAGCCCACTGGCGGTGGTCAATGTGGCAGGCACCAAGAGATTTCTTTAGGCAATCCTTGTACCTCTTTGGTGCACCTCTGTCTCGGTGGCCAGTGGAGAGCTCGCCATATAACACGATCTTGGAAAGGCGATGGTCCTCCATTCTGGAAACGTGACCTAACCAGCGCAATTGGATCTTCAGCAGCGTGGATTCGATGCTGTCGTCCTCTGTCATCTCGAGTACTTCGATGTTGGTGATGAAGTCACTCCAATGAATGTTGAGAATGGAGCGAAGACAACGCTGGTGGAAGCGTTCTAGGAGCCGTAGGTGATGCCGGTAGAGGACCCATGATTCAGAGCCGAACAGGAGTGTGGGTTTGACAACGGCTCTGTATACGCTAATCTTTGTGAGGTTTTTCAGTTGGTTGTTTTTCCAGACTCTTTTGTGTAGTCTTCCAAAGGTGCTATTTGCCTTGGCGAGTCTGTTGTCTATCTCGTTGTCAATCCTTGCATCCGATGAAATGGTGCAGCCGAGATAGGTAAACTGGTTGACTGTTTTGAGTTTTGTGTCCCCTATGGAGATGTTGGGGGGCTGGTAGTCATGGTGGGGAGCTGGCTGATGGAGGACCTCAGTTTTCTTCAGGCTGACTTCCAGCCCTTAAGGCTAGAGCTGGATGAGGTCCTCACCTGGGAAGAGACATATAAGGCAATTGAACAACTGAAAAGTGGCAAAGTAGCAGGTATGGATGGAATCCCCCAGAGGTCTGGAAGGCTGGCGGCAAAACTCTGCATGCCAAACTGCATGAGTTTTTCAAGCTCTGCTGGGACCAAGGAAACTGCCTCAGGACCTTTGTGATGCCATCATCATCACCCTGTACAAAAACAAAGGCGAGAAATCAGACTGCTCAAACTACAGGGGAATCACGCTCTTTTCCATTGCAGGCAAAATCTTCGCTAGGAAAAAAAAATCTCACCTACCCTCAATGGAAAAAGCCTATCTACATTTACTCTGTCTATCCCCCTCATAATTTTAAATACCTCTATCAATTTTTCCCTCATTCTTCTACACTCCAGGGACTAAATACCTAACCTGTTTAACCTTTCCCTATAACTCAGTTTGTGAACTCCGGGCAGCATCCTGGTAAATCTTCTCTGCACTCTTTCAGTCTTATTGATATCTTTCTTGTAATTAGGTGACCAAAACTGCATACAATACTCCAAATTTGGCCTCACTAAAGCCTTGTACTTGTAATACCCCCACTCCTCCACTCAAAACTTTGATTTATGAAGGCCAAAATGCCAAAAGCTCTTTTTGGATACCTATCTACCTGTGACACCTCTGTCAGGGAATTATGTATCCATATTCTCAGATCCCTCTGTTCAACTGCACTCCTCAGTGCCCTACCATTGACTGTGTGTGTCCTTTTTTGGTTTGTCTGTCCAAAATGCAACATCTCACATTTGTCTGCATGAAATTCCATCTGCCATTTTTTAGCCCATTTTTCTTGCTAGTCCAGATCCTTCTGCAAGCTTTTAAAGCCTTCCTCACTGTCCACAATGCATCCAAACATAGTGTCATTTGCAAACTTGCTAATCCAATTTATCGCATTATCATCCAGATCATTGAAAAAAATGGCAAACAATGGTCCCAGCACTGATCCCACAGGCACACCACTAGTCACAGGCATCCAGTCTGAGAAGCAGTCATCCACTACCACTCTATTACTTTACCAAGAATACTGAGCATCTGAACCTTCCTGACTAATCTCCCATGTGGGACCTTATCAAAAGCCTTACTAGAGTCCAGGTAGATCAGTAGTTCTCAACCTTTTTCCACTCACATACAACTATAAGTAATCCCTATGCTTCTGGTGCTCTGTGATTAGTAAGGTGGTATGTGAGTGGGAGTGGAAGTTTGAGAATCACTGCTCGAGACCCAATTGTTACTGAAATATTTTGCTTGAGAAAAATTGCCATTGGCCAATTTTCTTTGGAATTATGAAACTGCACATAACGAATCAATTAGGTTCGATTAAAACAGTGGTTTTCAAATCTTTTTCTTTCCACCCATGTTTAAGTGTAGCAAGATAATTCTCCTTAAAAAGATATTTATGATTTTTTGTTATCCTGAAAATTGACTAAATTGTGAAAATAATGACATTAGATGGGGGAGGGAGGCAACTGGATCTGAATTGAATATCATCTGCATAAAAGGAGACCTTGTGTTCAATCCCTTTCCTCCGTGTCCCAAAAATGTCCTTGCATTCATGAAATGCAATTGCTAATGGTTCAATTGCCAGATCAAATGATAAGAGACTTAAAGGACATCCTTGATGAGTTCCATGTTACAGATTGAAAGGCTGAGATTGTTGTAAATTAGTAAGAGTTGTGGTGGTTGGACGTGAATACAATAATTTAAACCATGTAATAAAATCAGAACCAAAATTAAATTTTCAAATAATTGTAAACAGATAAGACCATTCTATTCGATCAAAAGTTTTTTTCTGTATCCAATGATAGAATACACTCATGAATTTCCCTGGAGGCCAAATACATAATATTCATTAACTGACATATCGATTTTTAATAAACCCCATCTGATCTTCAGAAATAACTGATAGTAGAATGTTTTCCATCCTATTGCCTAAAATTTTAGTATCAGCATTCAGTAAAGAAATTGATCTATCGGAGGAATATTCAGTTTGTGCCTTTATCTTTTTTTCAATTAAAGATGTGCATGCTTCACTAAACGAATCTGGAAGTTTACCCTGTTTAAATGAATCTGCCAACACCACACTCAAGAGACATTAGTATCAAAAAAGAAAACTATCTTCTTCCATAAATTTAACAAAGTCCTTATCTGATAATAAAACTGAATTAAAGCGCCAATGTCTTTTAATTGAAGGACAATTAGGAAGGGTCCATGATAATGTGACAGGGGTGTGATCAGATATTATATCATGTGTTATTCACAAGAATAGGTTAATGGAATTAATTGATTATGAATTTTAAAAAAGTAGTCTAAATGTGAATAAGTGTGAGTAGGATTTAAAAAAAAAAAATGCCAGACATCTGAAATCCTGTAATCCGATAGAAATAATGTATTAATAAGGCAAGTTTGTTTAATTTGGCAGGGTTAAAAGATGAACAATCTAAGATGGGGTCCAACCAGTAGGCAAAGAACTAAAAAAAAATCCCGGATCATCAACATTAGGAGCATAAACATTTGCAAAAACCACCATTTTATCATGTGATTTCCCTGAAACAATAACAAAATGACCATTAGAATCTGAAACAGCATTATGCATACTAAAAGGAATATTTTGATTAATGAGAATCCAAACCACTCAAATTTAGCTCGAAACAAAGAATGATAGCGCTGCCTCTTCCACCACAAGATCAGACACAAATATGTGTCTCCTGTAAAAATATAATTGCAGCTTTAAGTTGTTTTAAATGTGAAGTCACTTTACTGGATGATTTATTCCTTTTACATTCCATCTAAGAAACATAATAGTTATAAAAAGTAAATACTAATAGTAATACTAATTTCAAAAAATTCCAATGCACGGGTGCAATCAGGCTTATGCAACGTACACAACAACCTCCGTAGAAAGTACAACTCCAAAGCTGGAGGAATCCAAAAACCATAACAATGGCACTCCATGGCAATGCAAAACAGAAACACCCATGAACCCATCTCCCGACCCCCCCCCCCCCCCCCAAGGCTGCCAAATAAGCCAGCAGCATGCTAATTAATAAATCTAGAAGCCCTTTTCAATGAACCACAACTAACCGATAGTGGAGATTAGGTGTTCCTGCTCAAAACCAAAATAATATTACCCCTGTAGCTGTTCATGTTTAGGCGAAATCACAATACATATAAAAAAAATTGAAGACTTCTCAAAGTTTAAAAAAAAATTTCAGAATTTGATAGAAAATTTTAACCGTAAATACAATCAGTGTGTCAAATTCTTTCCCTTCAACCACTCCAAATTAAATCAACTAGCAATAACAATGCTTTCCCTGTGAAAGCCTTAAAACAAATCAATGAACCTCTAGCATATTAAGTTCAATCAGCAGTTCAAAACAGCCATTCAACAAAAAAAGAGAAAATGTTATTCAAGACTTCGAGCGTGAAGTTGGCGAATGTATTCCAAAGCATTATACAAAACCATTTCTTATACTCGCTGGGAAGAGAAATGAAGACTTATACCCATGCTTGTATAGCTCCGACATAACCTCCCTATAGATGGCCTGCTGCTTCATAACTTTGGGAGAGTAATCTCCCCGATTCTAAATTGATTGCCCTTCCCTCTCCCATCTGACTATCTGCCAATTCACCCTGACATACATGAATGCACACATTGTTTCCCCTACCCTTCCCTCGTACCTCTTTTTACTGGCTGTCTTTTTATCCACCTGAAGGAAGATGGAAGGAATGCTGACTGTCCATAGATGCTACCTATACCACTGAAATCCTTTCACAGTTTGTTTTCTGCTCCCTTTTAATTTTACTCATCTTGTGATAAAAGTCAATACAATGTTACCTTTCGAACGTTCATACCTGTCCATTAGTTTTAACAATAGTGGTCCTGGATAATTATAGATCTCCTGAGTCTGCTCTGTCATTCAATGACATCCTTACTAATTTGTAAAGTAATTCAATTTTACCTGCCTTTCCCATGATTTCATAACACCTTTAGCTAATAGAAAGCCGTCAACCTCTGATTCAAAGCAAACATTTGATGTGGCATGAATTACCACTAGACAAGACTTCTAAATTCCAGGGAATTCCCCATAAATTCGTAATCTCTGCATCATTTAATTCATTGAATGCTTTTATCCCCTAGTTCCTGGTTTCTCTCCATTCAGAAGATAGCTTTATATGGATCTAGTGTGTATACTTACAAGTCATTGCGTTGAATAGCATTTACTGAAAACTCTGCTTATCTGATTGTTCAGAAGTCACATTTGGTTCAGTGAGTCCCTGTTTCTAATGCTCCCTTGAAATGAATCAGGCAAACTAGAAAACTGTGCTACTGTGTAATGTCCACTCTAGTGAATTAATAATATGTTGGGTTAGAATCAGAATTTATTGTTATGATCATGTCATGAAATTCATTGTAACAGGTGCAAATATTTCCATAAATTATATTAAAATACATAGATTAGTCCAAAAGGAGAGAGTTAGTTGTGGTTCATTGAGAAATCTGATGGTAGGTGGAAAGAAGCTGTTTTTGTGCTGTTGGGTGTTTGTCTTCAGGGCCCTGTACCTCCTTCCTGATGGTAGTAGTGGGAAAAGGGCATAGCCTACATAGTGAGAGTTTTCTGAAGACACTTGTAGATGTCCTTAATGGAGTGAAGACTAATGCCCATAATGGCGTTGGCTGAGTTTACAATCCTCTGTTGTCTTTCCCTGTCCTGTGCATTGGCACTTTAATACCAGACTGTAATGCAACCAGTCAGACTGCTCTGAATGGTACACCTGTAGAAATTTGCAAGAGTCTTTGGTGTCATACCAAATCTTCTCAAACTCCTCTTGAAGTATAGCCACTAGAGAGCCTTCTTCATGATTGCATCGACATGGAGGCCCCAGTATAGATCTTCAGAGATGGTGACACCCAGGACTTTGAAGTTCTTTACCCTTTCCACTTCTGACCCCTCGATGTGGACTGGTTCATGTTCTCCTGAGATCTACAATCAGTTCCTTAACTGAATGAGTGCAAGGTGGTCATTGTGACACCACTCAACTATCTCATCTATCTCACTCCTCTGCAGTTCTTCTTTGCCAATGACTGTGGTGTCATCGGCAAATTTGTAGATGGCATTTGAATTGTGCCTCGCCACCCAGTCATGGGTGTGGAGTGAATAGAGCAGTGGGCTATGCACACATCCTTGCGGTGCACCTGTGTTGATTGACAGTGAAGAGAAGATGTTGTTTTCGATTTGTACTGATTGTGGTCTTCCGACGAGGAAGTCACGGATCCAGTTGCAGACGGGGGTGGGGGGGGGGGTGCAGAAGCCCAGGTTTTGGGGTTTGTTGAACAGGACTGAGGGGATGACGGTGTAGAAAGCTGAACTGTAGATGATTTAAAGTAGCCTCATTATATGTGTTGCTGCTGTCTAGGTGATCCAAAGCTGAGTGGAGAGCCAGTGAGATTGCATCTGATGTGGAGTGATTGTGATGGTAGGCAAATTGCAGTGGGTTCAGATCTTTACTTGGGTGTGAGTTAATTCTGGCTACGAACAATTTCTCAAAACATTTCATCCAAAAAGATGCAAGTCCTACAGGACAATAGTCCTAGACAGTTCCCTCTGCTCTTCATGGGGCACTGGGATCATTGATGCCTTTTTAACCTGTGACTGAAGCAGTGAGAGATTGAAAGTGTTCAATGAGCTCTCCAGATAATTGATTGGCACAGATTTTAAGTTACCTGCTAGGTACACCATTAGGACCTGACACCTTGCGAGGGTTCACTCTCTTGAAGGATGTCCTGGCATCGGCCTCAGAGGCAGATATCATAGGGTCGTCAAATTCTGTAGCGATTCTCATCGGTGCTGTTGAATTCTCCTTTTCAAACAAGCATGAGGACTTCAGCTCATCATGGAGTGAGGCATCACAGCCATTTATGATATTCAGCTTGGCCTTGTAGGATGCACTCCCTGCCATATCTGGCAAATATTTGACTGTCTCTAGCTTCCCTTGGAATTGCGTCTTTGCTGCTGAGGTGGCCTTTTGTAGGTGGTAGCTGGACTTCCTGTCGAGATCTGGATCACCAGTTTTAAACACATCGACCTTGCCCTCTTTTGTTTTATCCATGGCTTCAGGTTTGGTTACTAACGGTATGTAGGCAGGGGCACACATTCATCCACACATATCTCTCCTCCCTTGACCATCTTGACCACTGGAGCTGTAGTCCTCGGTCTCTGTTTGCACGCTAGGTAATCAGTCTTGTTCAAGTACAGTCATGGAATGGCTTGGTAGCATTCTTCATGGTGGAGTTGCAGTGATCTGGTTTCATAAGTATTGTGTTGGCTATAGTTTGTTAAAGACTTCTTCAGGTTGGCCTGGTTGCATGAGGATGTGCTGTCTCCTGGCTGCTGATCACAGGGCTCAGGCCCTCCAGTGCCAGCCTGTGGCAGAATGTGTCCAGTGATCAAGATAGCGACGATTGGCAGATCAATCAACATCACGAGAGACGATGATTATTGAAATTTTACTGGCCTTTGTAACTTCCCTCTTTTATCTGCAGCATTCATTTCATATATCAATTTAATATCATATGTAAACTTGGGATATACAGTACAACTTTTCAACCAAAATATTGTTAAGTATGGTGAAAATTCATTACCCTGATCTTTGTGGAACAAACATCACTATCACATAAGACTTGCTGAATTTCATCACTGATATCTGCCTTCACTGCGAGGAGGATGATGGATGAAGTAGCTCAGGTTTATTGTCAGAGTACATGCATGACATCCGATACAACCGGGAGATTCTTTTTCCTGTGGGCCAAGCAGAATTACCATTTATTTGTAGTGCAAAAAAACCTCGACACAATGTGTACATGTAAATAAATAAAGAAATGTAAACAAACTGCAATACAGAGAGGAAAACAAATCAATAAAGTGCACAAGAAAGAATCTTTTAACAAATTGAGTTTGTTGTTGAGGAGTCTGATGGTGGAGGGGTAGCAGCTGTTCCTGAACCTGGTGGTGTGAGTCTTGTGCCATCTATACCTCTTTCCTCATGGTAGCTGCGAGAACAGAGCGTGTGCTAAACGGCGTGGATCCTCGATGCTTGGTGCTGCTTTCTGATGGCAGTGTTTCCTGTAGATCAGTGGTTCTCAACCTTTTTCTTTCCACTCACATACCACTTTAAGTAATCCCTCTATCATAAGTGCTCTTAAGGGATTGCTTAAGGTGGTAAGTGAGTGGAAAGAAAAAGGTTGAGAACCACTGCTGTAGATGTTCTATACAGTGGGGAGAGTTTTGCCTGTGATGTCCTGGGCTATGTCCACTACCTTTTGCAGGACTTTATGCTTTAGGTGCATTGGTGTCCCCATACTAGACTGTGATACAGCCGGTCAGCACACTTTCCACCATACATCTGAAGAAATTTTCCAGGGCTTCTGGTGTCATACCAAACCTCTACAGTAGAGGCACTGATGTGCTTTCTTCACAATGCCATTTATGTGTTGAGTCCAAGAAAGATCTTTTGAGATAGTGACTCCCAAAAACTTGTATTTGCTCACCCTCTCCACCTCTGATCCCCCAATGATCACTGGATTGTACACATCTGATTTTCCCTTCCTGAAGTCAACAATCAGCTCCTAGGTTTTGGTGACATTGAGTGCGAGTTTGTTGTTGGTGCACCATTTGGCCAAATTTTCAATCTCTCTCCTGTATGTTGTCTTATGCCCCATTTTAGACAACCCACCACCATGGTATCGTCTGCGAACATGTAGGTGGTGCTACTGTAAATCCGAGCCACAGAGTCTCCAGCCAAATGTCATCAACATTGATCTCTAATTTCCGTCGACCCCATTCCATGGTCTCTTTCTTTTCCATCATCCTTTGGTCATCCTTCCAGCTCATCATCCCCTTCCCTTCCTTCAATCAGAGCTATCATTCTTAGTTCTGCCTTCTCCCCATCACTTTTCAACTTTCCTCTCTCACCTGAATCCTATTGCTTGTCCGTATTTGTCCCCTTCCTCCTTTCCCCGCCCCCCACCCCCCACCCCCCCCCGCACCCCTTTATTCCAGTATCTGCCTGATTTTTGGCGCTCCTGAAAAAGTGCTACGGCCAGAAACATCAACTGCCTTTTTATTACCTTTGAATGCTGCGTAATCTCTGAGTATCTCGAGCATTTGTGTACTGCACTCTATCTTGTTGACCTAACGACATTGCAGTTTTATTTCCAAATAATTATTTTGATGGGTTCCTAGATCTTGTATCTTTATTTGCTGATTTGTAATTATTCTAACAAAGGTTTTCATGGTGTCCTTGTCACAACCTCAGTGGACAGGTAGATCAGTTTTTTTTTGTTCAGTCAAATACATGATGTGGTTGCCATAGCTGCTCCTGCAGCCTACTCAGAAGTGGTTGAGTCAGTGAGAATGTAGGTCTGATGCTGGTGTTCTCAGTACAATGACTCACTCATCTCAAAGGGGGTGACAGTCCCTCACAACCTCTTTCAAACTTAAATGCTCTTGCTTTGAAGATGATGCAACCTTTTCACTGTAAGCGCTTTGCTCACATTTTTAAAAATAAATTGCATATTATTTGCTCTCCTTTTTTATCATACAGCAGATGGATTGAACCCAAGTTTGGTGTTTTATAATCCAAAGACCTCGAATTTATTGAAAAAGTAAGTGAATGTTGTTTAAGATCCGTAGGCCTTCTTTCATTTGGACAGCAAATACATCATGAGTGTGACACATTTTATCTCATGAAAATCCAGCTATTAACCTTAACAGACAGATGAATTGAAGACATTTTAAGCTTTGGTAAAGTCAAGTGCTTTATATGTTCACATATTTTTGATCAAATGTCACATCATGGAGCAGATACTGAACTAAAAGGGGGCAAATATCTTCTATCAGGAAGAATCTGCAGATAGAGAAACAGCACACTTTTCAGGTTGATAATCTTCCATCAGAAGTAAAACATAATAAGTTGAAGAGAGGAAAGCAAACAGAGGTTAAATCCGACTTTTTGTTAGATTCTTTTCCCTCTTCATTCATCTACCTGCATGTCCAGACAAATCAGCTGTGATCAACAAGGCTTCAACCTCTTTCATCCAGCACCACCAAAACATATACCGTACTATTTAGTCTTTCCTGATCTCAGTCCTATCACATTTCATTAATTCTCTCCTTTCTCCCTTCTCTGCAACATGAAGTGCATTTGATTTCTCACTTTTCCTTGTTCTGGTGAAAAGTCATCTGCTGATGCAGTGTGACCTGCTGAGAGTTTCCATGTCTGTTTCTATGTTTCATTTTCATGTCTCCAGTCACTACAGACTTTTGTTAGACCATACCAAGATTCCACAGTAATGCTGGATAAAATTTGAAGCTTTAAAATGGCATTCTGATGCGTGCTGTATTCTATAATAGGACTTTTTTTCCTCTTCTGTGTTTCATCAAGATTTATCAGCCCTGCTTTCAGTAATTTATGAACTTGTAGTTTATGAATTATGAAGGTTTTCATCAGAAAATAGTTTTTCATTGGGGGTATATTATGAGTTAACATATTTGATTTCGGTTTGAGGAACATAGATTTGTGTTTATATAGAATCCTTAAGGCAGCAAACTTTCCCCAAAGTGTTTTGTGACCAGCAGGTACTTTCAAAGCCATTGTTGGGATATTGGAAATGTACTATCCATGCTTTATACCCTAAAGTACTAAAATAACAAAGATGATAAGATTTTTGTGGTGTTGATTGAGGGAATAAATGTTGGCCAGGATACCTGCTCCTGTTCAAAATAGTGCCATCATTTTTTTAGGGTCTAAATTTCATCTGAAAGAAGATATTTCTGCTAGTCTTGCACACACTCAGCATTGTTAAAGCAAATTTTTATCCTCCAGGGTCTTATGTTAGTCTTGAATCTACAACATTCTGAAAATTAGGCATGAACAGTGAAACCATAACTTACACTGTATTCAAGTATAATGTGGGTTGTATTCTCATGAAACTGTATTCTAGTTAAAAAAAAAACAGTAAAACCCCAGTTGTTCAGAATTCAAGCAACCAGCAGCTTCAAGTAACTGGCAAAAAAAAAATACAGACGATCAATAGGTAAAATATACAAAAGTTTAAATGGGTGCGCCTCGCCATTAGTTCACCAATCATGAAACACGCAATCTCAAGCAGCCGGAAAATTCACTTATCTATCAACTACCAATCCCCATTGGTGCTGGATACTAGGGTCTTTACTGTACTAGTAAAATAAACAATGAAATGGACTCATTTTAGAATTGAAGCAACATGGAGATTTGGGTTGTGTGCTTTGGTTGTGCTACCTTGAGGAGTTTGTAGAGTACACAGACCATGGATAGATGGTTTTTGGTTCACAAGGTCATTGGCACATGAAACACAGCAGGCATAGGAACTTAGTAGGTCTGTCTATTTGTGAATGCAGTTTTATTCTTCCTTTTTTCCTCCTGGTTAATTAACATTAGAATTAGTGGATGTTCTTTTTTTTTCAAATTGAGGCGGCTTGTAATTTTAAAGATTTGCCTCCGGTCATTGTTCGTATGATTTGCGAATGTATTCTAATCTCTGCAGGAGAACTCTATTATGCAGCCTTCAAATATTGTTGTGCATTTTTGTTCCACGTTGTGGAAAGCTTAGCTTGTTTCAGTGAGTGTTCTGGCAATCTTCATTTGCTTTTTTTTTTAAAAAGAAGTTTTTTTCTTGAATGATTTTATTCATGTTCCCTGCTTCTACGTAAGAAATTGATTAATACTTTAGAGGGAAGCAAAAAAAAAGAACCCTTGAGCTTTTGTTATTTTTGACTAGCCTGTCATGTGGGAGCTTGTCAGAAGCCTAACAGTAATGCATTTAGCTTGCGTTTATATAAAAAAAAGCACTGCCCTCAATGGTCTTCAAAGAATTCCATCAGGTTTGTCAGGCAGAACCTTCCTGTAACAAATCCATAATGGCTGATCCTGTTCACTTTGTGCCTTTATAAATTCAGGTACATTCTGTTCACTATAGTGGATTTCAGCAGTTATACCACCAATTAATTACTTGGTTTATTTCTTTCTCACTTAACAACAAAATAAAATTAGTCAACACACAATGCTGGAGACACTCAGCAGGTCACACGTCGTACTTTATATGACAAAGATAAAGGTACTTGAACATTTTGGACCTGAGCCCTTTATCAAGATGGGCAGGTGTCTTAATAAAGGTTAGGGGTGGGGGGGAGGACGGGCAAGAGGCAATAGGTGGATAAAAGAGGGAGGGTGGAAGAGAAAATGGGGAGGGGATAGCTCTAAGAATGGAGAGTGAAGGGGGTGGAGAGCTGGAGGAAAGGAGACCAAGGGATAGGGAAAAGAGGGAGAGTGGGGAGTGGTCTAGCTAAATCCTTGAGCTTTTTTTTATGAGCTGTGTTTAGCATTGGTGGCGGGGATCTATCAAAGGATCATTCTCCAAACAGCAAATCAATGGTTCATTTTCAACTTGCAATTTTTAAAAAACCCTGCTGTGATAGTAATTTAGCATTTTATGGAAAAAAATCTATCATTTTTTTTAATTAGAAATCAGAATTTTTTTATTTGATTCGTCACATTTGGTTTGTTCGGGCTATTGGGATTGGTTTAAAGCATGTAGTCCTCTTGACCCAAGACTATTCCCATTGGTAGGTCCTGAGGGCCTACTTCCATTATGAGGTGGGAGAAATAAGAGATTCACTTATTTAAATCCAGTGGGGACATGAGAAAAGTTATTACTGACGTATTCCTAGAGAACTTCACAAATTTTCCATCAGATAACAGTACGCCACTTTTTTTTTTAACCTATTTCTAATGATGGTGAAGGAGAATTGTATTGCATTCACAGCTCTCTTGGTGGAAGCAAATGTCCTGCTTGACTGGTGTTTTTTTAAAGCCATTTAGACATACATACAGCACAGTAACAGGCCATTTTGGCCCACGAGTCCGTACCACCCAATTTACAACCAATTAACCTACAGCCCCCGGTACATTTCAAACAGTGGGATGAAATTGGAGCCAACACAGACACAGAGAATGTACCAACTCCTTACAGACAGCATGGGATTTGAACTCCGGTTCCGATCGCTGGCGCTGTAACAGCGTTGCGCTAACCGCTATAGCAACCATGCTGCCCTTTTTTTTCTAATTTAAAAGAAAACTTGTGTTGCAGGACTTCCACCATTTTTATGTTGTTATCAACTACAACCTATTAAGTTACCTGACAGGCACACATTGAACATTTAAGTTGTCAGAATAACTTTTCAGGTTATTTCAAACACAGAGTTAAAATGTTTCTACTTATTTGAATTGATTTTGTTGTGACATTTTATTGTTGCATCATCCAGCAGATAATTTACAGTGGATGGTTTTAAATACATGAATCAAATTTCTAGTTTTAAGATGCTGTTTAGATTGTATTCAGTCTTGTTTTGAAAATAAGCCTATTTTTGTGGATACAAATTGTTAAGAAATACTTATGCATATTTCGATGATATGAGATTTGCAAATATCAAGTCTGCATCATTTGGACTACAATTGAGCAGAAAGGTTGATCAACCATCATCTGCATTTTCCACGGATGTGATCGAGCAATAGCTCTAAAGTATAAAATTCTTAAATGAATTCATGAAACGGCTTCTTTCAAATACAGCTTTTAAATGAAAGGATGGCATAATGAATGCAGTAAAGATTTGTGGTGATCTGAACCTAATTGTCAAACTTGATAACTTTTGTATCACAAGTTTTTCAAATTAAATTGTTATTACCTTAGAACTTTTCAAGTTGATATCCCTTGGAGTTCTTTGCTCAGAACTTAGTCAACAACAAAGGAATATTGTCATGCCAAATTATTTTGGTGCAGTGTCAAGTATACAAGTACTAGGTTTGGCTCAGGTCATTTGTTTCTTCGTTACTGATTGTATTTTTGTCTTCAGTACAACAATGTTGTCTTATATTATCTCAAGATGAACTTTCATTCATGTCTGCTTCATCACCCATTTTGGCATATCAAGAGTAATATTAGAATATAATTTCATGAAAATATTATATTTAGATAATAGCATTACGGAAGATTCAATGAATTATCTGTGTTCAGTTTGTTCTTAAGTTAGTGTATAATTGAAGCAAGAAGTTGAAATGTGGAGGTTTAAAAAGGATTTTGCATTCCACAAAGATTCTAAGGGATGGATATAAAATAGTGGCCTTGTTGGCGATCTCAAAACTACTTCCTCTGGCAGCCCATTCCACGCATTCATCACCCTCTGTGTAAAACAAAAAAAAAATCCCTTGGGTTCCTGTTGAATCTCTTCCCCTTCACCTTTAACCTTTGTCCTCTGGTTACTGATTCCCCTACTCTGAGCAAAAGGCTCTCTCTGCTCACTTGATCTTATCCTCTCACGATTTTGTGTATGTTATCTGTTTATTTATAATTGCAGTATTGCTGTGGACTACAAGCCCATGGGCCACCAGTGGTCAGAGGACTATGGGCTGAGAAATAATGCTCTTGACATCTTCATCAGTTCAAATATTGATAGTGTGCATACTTCTGTGCAAACCTAATGAAAAAAGAATAATGGCCCAGTATGTCCTGACAATGGTTGTCCATATGCTCACAGCTCACCTATCCACTTGTCATTGAAACTTGGCTCGAGGAAAGATCAGTCAGGCTCAGAACAACACAAGGCTTTCGGGAATCAAACACCATAAAAATCCTCAAAGAGCTGCTGAAGAAACTTAACAGCAAAGAGTGGTCAAAAACATCAATTTCCCAACTCTTAATCCAAACTAATCCATACCCACAATTTTGAAAATGCCAATGCACCTCACTTAAGATTGCATCTCATCTGTTCCACTTGACGCTTCCTCAAATAACTATGAAAAGGTTAAGTGATCTTCATGGATCACTGGAAACTCAATCCTTGATGCCTTTCTGAATGTGTGATATAATCAAACCATTGTTCAATTTTACCTCTCAATACTCATTTACCTTGGTTTTACCACGGTTTTCTTCATTTTTTTCTTCTCTCCTCTTTGACTGTGACCTGCGGAGTCTGACCGTTAGCCTGTAATCGTCCTCCTGCCTTTTCCTTGTTTCTTCCCCAACTGCCTGTTTGCTTTTTTTTTCCTATACTTTGACCAAGGGCTCAGGCCCAAAAGAGTGGATACCCTTTACTTCCTTTAGATGCTGCAAGACCTGCTGAATTTCTCTAGCACTATTTATGTATTGAATTGCAATCTCAGCGTCTGTAGACTTTCCTGCTTAACATCCTGAATTAGATGTGTTTTTAATGACGATCCATCAATTATGCAGTCATGGTGACTTTAAAAAAATTCCTAGCTATTTTTAAATCACAAGAACCAATAAATCTCACTGCACAGACACAGGCCCTTTTGGCCAGACTTGTATAAACTCCAAACATCCATTGACACAAAGCCCATTGTATTCTCTCCAGATTCTACTTGTTACAGCAGACATTTAACCTCTGAACCTCTGCATGTCTTTTGGACATTGGAGAAATCTGGAGCAAGCAGAGGAAATCCAACTGGCCACATAGAGAACTCACAACACTACAGACAACACAGTTGAAATTAAATTCTCCATTTACAACAAAACAATCCAAATTTATTGTTGGATTGCCATTCTGCCATTGTACAATTCTGGTTTACTTTGCATGGTGACAAAGATATTGATGTAGCCCTGCAGTTTTTTGGAACTTAAATAAAAGCTCTCTGTGTACAGGAGCAGAAGCATAAGAATGATCACTGACAACACTTTCTTGCTTCCTTCAAAGTAGCATCAATGTTCAATGTATTTTTTCCTCTCTATCGAAGTTGTGCTTATGAGCTGTTCAACTGAAACCTATAAATTTTTTTGCAACTTTATACAACAGCCATTCATTGATTATTGTGTCATGTTTAAAAATCGCAATTAAGATCTTGAGGAATTCCAATATAGCAGTGTCTTATAAATCAGCTTTAAGTGCAGCAACTAAAAGAGAAAAATAACATTTTATTTAAGGACTAAGTGAATAATCATCAAGGAATCCATGCACAGTCCAAGCCAAAAATATTAATATAGCTCCATGTGTCTTTATTTTCCAGGAATGTGTCTTTATTTTTAAATATTTTAAGTATTTTGATAAGCTTTGTTGTTTAAGGTTGTAGGAAAATTCATTCTAATATTACTGTTTATCAAAATGATTTGAATATTGAGAAAATACAAAAACTGCAGAAGCTGACAACTTTTTGAATATTTGTAGTTTTCAAAATTGAACTCAATTGTTTACACACACTCCATCAACAGTTTTTACAAATCTGTGTCAATTACAACTTACCCTTGTCCCATCTATGGGAATTTTCTGTCAAGTCCAAACCTAACATTCCCTCCCTCGACCTCCAACACTTAACAATTAGACAACCAAAGAAAAAATATTTAATACATTAAAACATGCAAAACACTGGAATAAATGATATCGGGAAGTTGTGGGTCTGGCCTGGACCATCAGTCAGAGATTGGGCCGATTTTCCTTTGTTTTCCTGATTTCTCCTGGCTGGACTGAGGTGGACCCTTTGTCCTTCTCTCCCCCCTCCCCCCCCAAGAGATTGAGGAGGAATCGGAGCAAACCAGGCCCCAACGCAAAGTTACCTCATTCATAACTGTGCTATATGGCTCAGGTATGGTTGCCAAATTTTTTGGAAGGTGCCGTACCTTCCCCTCAGGTTATAGGTAACTTTCTCCAGGGGAACACAGACTTGCATCTCCTTGCTCCATTGCGCAATACTGAGGCAAGAGTCAGATTTCCAGGTAACCGCTATGCATTTCCTGGCCACTGCCAATGCGATCGTTACAAATTGCATTTGGAATTTGGACACCTTCATTTTAAGTCATATGTCCAACATGTTACCCATCAGGAACAACTCAGAATTCCTTACCTATGATTTTCCCAAGGACTTCACCTAGCTCTGCCCAGAAGGGGCTCACCTTGGTACATGTCCAGGTTATGTGCACAAAGGTTCCTGTCTCAATGCCACATCTGAAACACTGATCCGACATTTCCGGCTTGGACCTGCTAATCTTTTGCGGTGTCGGATACAGTTGGTGCAAGAAATTATATTGCACCAGCCTGTACCTCGCAGTGATTACTGCCGTCATACTGATCTGACATAGGTTGGACCAGCACCGCTCATCAATTGTTGCTCCCAAATCCGACTCCTACCTCTGTCTTGATTTGTGAAGACCTCGTTTAAGTCCTTCCGCTTGGAGCAGGAAATACACTGCCAAAATAAATTTCCGTGTGATTCCCCCTTTGAATCATGGTCTCTATGTCACTGCACTTTGGTAGGGCCATAGATGCTGAAACTTAAGACTGACTTCTAATTTTAGCAAGTCATGTTAATTTTGAGTACGTTGTTAAAACTATAGTTTTAAATTAATTTAATAATTTGTCATATTTGTTTCTTTGCCCTCTTTTTAAATCCTGCAGTAATTTACTTGTGTCGATCCTCGTCTGTGCATCAAAATTACTGCGTCAACAATGCCACAACAATATTCTTTACAGTCAAAATATTTCCAATGAGCTTTTAAAAAGAATACTTTCTGATCTGATCAATTAACTGGCATAATTAACCAATTTAGTATTTTAAATTAGTAAAACTGAGTGGATTGGGAATCATCCATTCAAAGAAGCTTTGCCTCTGAGTCGGAAGACTGAGGGTTCAGCCGTCACTTCATATATCTAAATGTACATGTAGTATCAGGCAATGCAGCATTCCCAAAGCCCATGACTTCCAGATGGAGGTTTGAACACTAAAAGTATAAGATTCCATGACAATATTTTGAAAAAGTGTTTTTGTTCAACAGTATTCATTAAGTAGTTGCTTTGGATATGTTCTTCATTTCTGTTGTTTGTCATCAGCCATAAATTTGCCACTAGATTTTCTATGTTCAACATGTTACTGTCAGCTCGTTTGGAACATTTTTTGTTTCTTGAGAGTCAGAGTAATAGGGAGTACAAGTTTTACTCCAGTGAATTGAGCCCAAAAATGTAGTTCTTTTATTGAAACTAACATGTTGGATTGAGAAACAAAATCCCATGGGCCTTTTTGGGGAAAAAAATCAGGATTACAATCTGAAAAGTACATTTTTTGCTCATTGTTGCATGACAGTTGGTGAGATGTTGTTTATCATGTGACACACTTCCTGCATTAACCAGAGACTGAATTTGATAAAGGCTGTAAAGTGCTTTGTTATGATTGAAAGGAATCCAAAAAGGACTCTATGAAAAGAAGGCCTTTCTTTGAGTATAACAATTCTACAACCATTTTCATTTGATGCAACATGTTTCAGATTATTATGAGGTTGTGAAAACGAATTCAAGTCCTTTAAAATAAAATTGAAGGGATAGGATCATTTGGTTTCTGTTGCAATGGCAACATCTCACTCAGGCAGGACGTGGTACTCGCCTGTTTCAAACAGGCCTCAATCATACTGTTGCCCAAGAAGACTGGTAACCTGCCGAAATGGCTATCGACCAATGGCACTCACATCCATAGTGATGAAGTTTTTTGAAAGGCTAGTGTCAAAGCATTTCAGCTCTTTTTTTGTATATTTTATTTAATATTCCATACATAATTATTATAATACCATAGATATCAAAAAAGAACAAGTTAATTACTTACATGATGGTTTTCACCCCACCCCAAAAATCCCTCCCTCCCTCCTATCAACTCTCTTTAAAGAAACAAGATACAAATTGAAAAAAAAACACTTTATAGGTATAAAAAAAAGAAGAGAAAGAAAATAAATCTTTGGATTGCAGAGAGAGATTCATCCAATACAACTTATCTATCCTGACAAACATCCAGAGGAGAATCCTGCAGAGCTAGAGGGACAAGAAGGATATCGTGACGAATTCAATCACATAATTTGAGTGTACGGGCACCAAATTTATAAAAACATAAGAGTATTTTTTCCTAAATTATGTGATTTTATTTTCTTTCTAAAGAAATACAACTTTGAATTTCATCATGCCTCCTTGATATAGTTAAAGCTGTATCTGATTTTCAAGTAATTGCAATACATTTTCTTGCTACTGTAATGCTAATTTAACAAATTTCAATTGATAAGAGTTTCAATTTAGGACTTGTACCTTCAATATTTCCTAATAAAACTACATCAGGACTCAGCAGAAAAGCAATTTCTGTAACTTCTTCCAGAAAGTTTTGTAAAGCGGCCCAAAAGGTCACTCAGCATTTCAGCTTCTGTCTGAGTGGTGACATGGATCTGTTAGAATTTGTCTCCCACAGCTACAGGTCTACAGCGGATGCCATCTCACTGACTCTACATAAAACCCTGAAACACCTGGACAGCAAAGATGCATATATCAGGATGCTCTTTATCAACTACAGTTCAGCATTCAACACTATCATCTCCTCAAAATTGATCAGAAAACTCCAAGACCTGAGACTCAATACCCAACTGTGTAATTGGATCATGAATTTCCTCACTGCCAGACCACAATCAGTGAGGATCGGTAAGGACATCTTCTCCACAGTCTCCATCAGTAATGGAGGACCATCGCCTTCCCAAGATCTACTCACTATACATCGATGACGTGTGGCTTGGTATGACAACAGCACTATTTACAAATTTGCTGACGATACCATGGTAGTAGATTATATAAAAAGACATGATGTCAGCATGCAGGAGGGAGATTGAAAATCTGGCTGAATGGGGCACCAACAACAACCTTGCACTCAATGTCACCAAAGCCAAGGAGCTAATTACACCACATAATGAAAGATTTTTCTTCCTGAACATTTTTGGGTGTACTTCATGGATTTTGGGGTGCTGATCACAAAAATCACCGTAACATTTTGTTATCACGTACCTTTTTTGGATATAACCTGTTTTTGTGATGTCCTGTTATATTTTAAATCTTCAAGCGTGCAAAATCATGAAATGCAGCATGTCATGGAAAATTGATTTTCTGTGTTCACGCTGAGTCTTCTTCCCTAGTGATCTTGGTGCAGTCAGTGTCGAACATGGTGAAAGGTTTCATCAGGGCATTGCGACCATGGAAAAGTGGTATCAGGGCAATTGGTATCCATCAATGCTGGCCGAGTACTGTTAGTCATTTACATGAGAGGCATCAGATGCTGAGTACAAACAAAAATCAGTGGCAAAACATTTTTAGGTCAGTTGATCTAATGCAATGTGTCAGTATCATTATGCGAGTAAACAAGCTAAACTCAATAATAGTTAATTTAGTGTTTCCCCAAAATTTGAAATTATTTTTGTGTTCTGCTTGAAGTTGTCTATCATAATCCTCTTTTTTTCAGGAAACAAACCTTTTGGGGAAAAAAAAATTGTTGTCCAGTGATTGAATTTAGGAAAGTAAAGCCGGAGATATATAATCCAGTGATCCCTGAGGGAATCAGAGGTGGAGAGTTAAGTTCTTTGGAGTAACTATCTCTGAGGATCTTTTCTGAACCCAATGGACCAATGGCATCATGAAGAAAGCACGCCATCACCTCTATTTCCTGAGGAATTTGTGGAGATGTGGTATGACAATGGAAACTCTGGTAAATTTCTACAGAGGTGTGGTGGAAAGTGAGCCGTATGTGCTGATTTACGATGTGTTTCTATAACAGGCCACATTTAAAAAAAAATATGCATACATATTTGTGCATTCGTACTGCAGGGCTTGTGTTTGTGAATGCAGTGAAAGCAGCAATGAGGTAAGGCTACCAAAGTTCAAATTTATTGTCAGAGTACACAAATAATTATTTTTCCTGTGGGTGAGGCAGAATAACCATTTATGGGTTGTGCAAAAAAAAAACTGTAATCCGTAGTAATGTCAACAAATAAAGAAAGGTAAACAACTGTGTGCAATGCAGAGAGAAACAAAATAAAACCATTAAAATGTGATCGTAATAATCTTTAAACAAGTCCCCGATTGAATTTATTGTCGAGGAGTCTGATGGTGGAGGGGTAGCAACTGTTCCTGAGCCTGGTGTGCATTTCTATACCTCTTTCCTGATGGTAGCAGCGAGAACAGAGCTGTGTGGATGCTGATGGTCTTCGATGGAGGCGTTCCCTGGCTCCAGTGGGGACACCAATCCTCCTGAGCAGAAAACCCTGGAAAAGGTAGTGGACACAGCCCAGGACGTCGCAGGCAAAGCCCTCCCCACTACTGAAAACATTTACAGGGAACGCTTCCATCAAAGACCATCAGCATCCACACAGCTCTGTTCTCGCTGCTACCATCAGGAAAGAGGTATAGAAATGCACACCAGGCTCAGAAACAGTTGCTACTCCTCCACCATTAGACTCCTCGACAATAAACTCAATCAGGGACTTGTTTAAGGATTATTACAATCACATTTTAATGGTTTTATTTTATTTCTCTCTGCATTGCACACAGTTGTTTACCTTTCTTTATTTGTTGACATTACTACGGAGTACAGTTTTTTTGCACAACCCATAAATGGTTATACTGCCTCACCCACAGGAAAAATAATTATTTGTGTACTCTGACAATAAATTTGAACTTTGGTAGCCTTACCTCATCGCCGCTTTCACTGCATTCACAAACACAAGCCCTGCAGTACGAATGCACAAATATGTATGCATTCTTTTTAAAATGTGGCCTGTTATCGTATTTGACCGTAAAGGACTTGGGTTAAGCAATATCTCTAGTTTTAGATTCTCAACCTGTTTATCAGAGTCCTCAAAGGTGAAGCCAGTAAAAGAATGATAGGTCAATGGGATTAATGGATGAGAACAAATGATCAGCTCTGGAGAGTTACAGGTGGCTGGAGTAGGTGTGGGAAAAGGATTTCAGGAATTAAGAGTCAGGAGATGGAATAGAAATAATTATTTTTGGTATGGTTCACAGGGAAAATTAAAATGCAAGTTTTTTGGTTTTAAGTTGAATGTATGTGAAGGTGGGTTAAAATGGCAGAATTACAATCAGTCTTGAAGAATTGTTGTTTGTGTTCGAATCAGTGGTTAATGTTGTAGGGAATTCTGCAGGATTTATATGTGAGGAACCGTCAAGTACTTTTCAGGGATGAGTGCTCACCAGAGCATTGACATTCAAACAAGGTTTTAAGATATTGACGTCAGAGGCTGCTAATATTGAAAATAAAATGACAGACTTCAGTTGTTTGCTGTATCTTGTATCTTGTGATAGATGTACAATGTTTCAGCGGAGTGATTATTTTTAGTTGTAAAACCTCTTGTCATTATTAAAGAGATAATTGGAAAGAAACCAAGTGCAACATCAAAGGATGTCTAAATTTCACATGAAGCATTAAATCCAGTTGCCAGTCAAAAAATGTACTTTTTAAAAAAAAACATATTCACTGTAAACCAATTTGATTGTAGAAAAAATGCTGCAGAACTTGAATGTTTTTGTTAAAGTTTTTGAACATTTATGCGAAGCAGTAATGAGAGTGATGCAATTTTACCAGTGGATAATGGTTCCTTGATTAATAATGTATGAAATCAGATCTATTCAGCCAAATTTATTAGTAAAATGTCTTTTGACAGAGCAATAAATTGAACTAATTAATTTTTCTACATTTGCCACCTTTGTACCTCACAGCTGCAAAGTTATGATCAAAGCTACTGATTTCAAAACATTCTTAAGACATCAGTGTTCTCAATTCTCTCATCTCCTTAAATTACACTGATGAACATTCTGTGGATGTTGACAGCTCCAACCTCCTGTTCTAGATGGGGGAAAATTGTCTGGAAACTATTCAGATCCTGCATGTTAATAGGATAATCAAGGATCTCATGACATTCACATTAAAATAGAGGAATTTGCCAAACATACATTATTTATTTTCTTTGTCAAGCTTCCCATGATTTGGGAGACAAATGTTGAAGCAGATATTAGGTAGAATGCAAGTAGGAAATCTTGGTGGAGGAAAGGATTTGGGTCAAAAATGATAGGTTGAAGTTATGAATGACCTGATTCATTTTGAGATGCTGCTCCAGGAATAGATGGGTAAGGATTGGAATTTTTCTGTGGAGGTCAAATTTATCCTTCTTAGTTAGAAAAAGTTGGCTCATTTCGTGTTGAAAGTAAGACAGTCAGACAACACTGGGCTGGTGGTGAGACAAAACCAACATTACTGTTTATGAAACACTGTGTATTTTGAGACTTTTTACAGCAACTTCTTTGAGCTCAGAATATTCCAAAGCATTTATATTAATGAAGTACGATAAAGTTGGAAATGCAACAGCTAATATTTCCTCTGTCATATCCTATGTGGTAATGATCCAACAGTTTGCATTCAATTATATTGATCAAAGGATAATTATTGGCTGGAACAGTTGAAAAAAAAATCTCCCCTGTTTTTCTGTGAAATAGTTTTGAAGAAACTTCTACATCAGGTTTAGACCCTGTGATAGTACAGATCTATCACCAATGTATATAGTTAACAGTATCTAGACTGTGCTTACAGTGATTGGCTGAGAGCTTAGCCACGCCTACTGTCTGGGCCTTAAAAGGTTGTGTCCCTAGCCAGGTCGGATCATTCCGGACTGGTCGGCCACCTGTGAAGAGCTCCGGTCTTTTGCTAATAAAAGCCTTGGTTTGGATCAACAAGTTTTTGATTCTTTCGACGAGCTCTACAGACCCCCAATTTAACAACTTGCCCAAAAGACCATAACTCTGAACATGCCAGTGGGCTTTTTGCACACAAGTCTCCAAAGTGGAGCTCATATGCACTTTCTGACACAGGCACAAGAGTGCTACCAACTATATCACACCCACGGTGTGGTGGGGGGAGGGGTGTGGTGCAAGGATTTGTCCTTCGGAACATTGCATGTTAAATTGTGAGATGGTTTATAGGAAGTTTTATACATGACAAAAAGTTTGTAATATGAGCAGTTTAGCTGGTCGACGCATGCATACATTGTACAGCAGTAAGAACAGTACAGAGCGTAGAGTTACAGAGAAAGGCCCGTTGGAACAGAACAAAGGTACTATCATCTTACTAGCGTGAGGTTCATCCAGGAGTCTGATATCGGTGGGAAAGAAACTGACCTTGAATCTGTACACAATCTCATACTTGTTCATCTTCCCCACAGGAGGGCGAAGAAAGTGTGATGGGGATGAGATGAGTCTTTTAATATGTTAACTGCTTGTCTGAGGCCGTGGGAAGTGTAGGTGGAATTAATGGAGGGTAGGTGGGCTGTGATGGTCTGAGGTGCGTTCACCACTGCAATTTCTTGCATACTTGGGGGAGCAGTTCCCGTACCATGCAGTGATGCACCCTGGCACAATACCTTCAACAGTGCACCTGTAGAAGTTTTTGAGGGATGCAAATGACATGCCAATTTTTTTAAAGTTAGGATTGGATCAGATGAGTGAAATTAAGTTAGGTCTGAGCAGAATAACCGAAGAGAGGCAATGGTACCAACACTGGTATGCAGAATTTGTTTTTTTTTTACAAGATCATTTCAGTGCTGTAGACCTGATGAAAATCAGTTTTCATAAATTTAGACAGGAGGGGAATAACATGTTTGAGAAAAAAGGGAGAGAAGAAACATGGTGGGAGATAGGTGGTTGGTTTTTTTTAGAAAATGTGTGATGTATTGAAAGAGGATAATTTACAATATTGGGAAATTGGTCAAGAATAAAAGCTGGGTGGTTCTGCTATTCAATAAAAAAGTGTTTGCAAATGGGCATTGGAGTTAAAGAAAATGAAGGTTTGAAATTGGCTAAAGCTCAGTAAAGAGGAGTCTTGGACAAGCGAAGGGAAGGGATGCAGTTGATTGGGCAATTTCTCAGATAATCGAATATTCTTTAAGAATTGATAGGATGGATCTGAACTCAAGTTCAGGCTATTCAGCCACAAACGAGCCTGCAGCTGACGTGGACTTTACCCCTCCATAAATCTTTGTCCGCGAAGCAAAGCCAAAGAAAAAAGAAACAGGAACAAATAAGTTTAGTGTCGGGGTGGGGTGCTACTCATTTAGAACAGAGATGAAAATAATTTATTTCCTCAGAATGTTATAAATCTTAGAATTCTCAACTCTGAAACCAGTATATTTCATTTAGTCCAGACAGATTGAAGCTGAATGACTTACACATTGTGCACCAGAACCAATCATATCTGTGTTTAGTGGTCCTAAAGGAAGGTATTATCAGGACTAGACTAGAAAATTATTAGGATGGGAGAAAGTGATGACTTACTGGATATGAGGTAATGAAAAACAATGTGTGGGGTTGTAGGGCACTATCAGTAACCACCAAGACTAGGCTGAGGGAACGATAGGCTTTAATATACAGAAGAATCTTGCTGGCCCGGATCCAGGTATAGGAGTGGAGGGAAGGGAGAGGAGGCTCGACCTTTATGGCCCAAGACCACGGGGGAGGAGTCATAGGGTATGAGTCATCAGTGGACAGGCCAGCTCCATGTATACAGTAGCCAACAATAACTATACACCACATTCACCCCTCCTTTTAAAACAGAAACCCCTGCCCCCCTTCATCTTTGAATACAATAATCAAACAAAAAAACTTTCAAGGCAACCAATTCTGGCACACCGGAGACCTCTTGAGCAGGGATAGAGGTAGCCTGCTGTTCTGCCGGCTGGGTGTCTAGATGAGGGGCCACCAACTGACTACTTGGGGAGGATGTTGTCTATGTTGGGGTGATGTGAAACACAGGGTGATCAGGGGTGTATGGGATATTTCCGGGCTCTCCAGGATGAAAGAGGTGCACCTCAGTCCCGAACGGGCTTAGCCTGGTGTATACCATCCTCTGTGGTAATGGTGAAGGCCTTTGAAACTGAAACAATGACTGCAGCATTTGGTGTAGGCATTTGCTCGAAGGCCAGTCCCAGAGGGGTGATCTACCTGCCTGAAGTAATTGTAAAGACAGGTGCACTTACAACAGGTCATAGAGTGATGTTCTTCAGAGACCCCTTATTCTCTAGAATAGTACATGGTTCAATTTCTGTATTGCATCTTTTGTATGGAATAAAGAGCCTGACAGGTTCAGTCAGGCACATGCCTTCACAACAGGCAGTACAGGTGCAGGACGCTGCGTGCGGATTTAGGATGCCATCTTGTACCAGACCCTGCAAGGGGTGGCCAGCATAACGAATGCTTCTTTTCCAACTTTTTCTACTTGCACGACCCTTCCCCTCAGTGGAAGTGTACCAGCTCTCTCCCTGTTTTATACAACGCCCTCTGCTTTCAGAACCCAACTTGTATTTGAACAAAATACTGCTTGTATTTTGGCAAAGGTCTGGAGGCTCGTCCCCATATGCAGATGGATCCCAGTTGTATTTGGTTCCATCCTTGTCAGGGCCTGGTGTCAGAGGAGGTAATGCTACCCGTGGACCTTGAGTTATAGGTGCATTGGGTGTTTTCAATCCTATTGTTTCTACCATGCTATCATCTGTGTGAACCATAGTCAGTGTGGCTTTGTCTGTGGGGAGACCTCCTCCATTCTGCAGTGTGGTTTTTCTTGACTGTACTTGCTCTGATTTGGAAGCATTTGCAACAGCTGTCACCCAAACATTATCAGCAGCTCCAGTCATAACTCTCTCAGTCTCAGTTGTCACATCTGTGAAGCTGCTTTCTTCCGTGCTCGACAGCTGTTCGGCCATGTCAATCTGCTAGTCCCGTCCCCCATCTCGAACCCTCTCCACCAAGGCTCTGCTCCTGCCAGGGGCTGACGTCCGCTGCTGCCGTCGCGACCGGGGGAGGGGGGACTGAAGTCCGCTGTCACCATTGGGGGTAGTCCCGAAGTACTCTGCCTCTGCCGCCGGGTGGGTCGAGGTCTGCTGCCGAGGAGGCCCAATGGCTGTTGCTGCTGCCGGGTAGTGGGGGCCGGTGGCCGTTGCTGCCGCCACCACCGGGGGAACCAATGTCCACTGCTGCCGTCGCCGCTGGAGGGACCTGATGTCCATTGCTGCCACTGCCACCGTGGGACCAGGGGCCCGATGTCCGCTGCCGCCGTCGCTACCGAGGGATGGACCGAAGTCCACTGCTGTTGCCAGGGGTCCGGTTGGAGGAGTTGTGGAAGGAGCTGAAGATTGTCGAAGATTACAAGAGGATATAGACAGGATGCAGAGTATGGCAGAAAAGTGGCAGATGGATTTCAATCTGGATAAATGTCAAGTGATACATTTGGAAGGACAAACCTGAAGGCTGAGTACAGGATTAATGGTTGGTTACTTAAGTGTGTGGATGAACAGAGGGACCTTGGGGTTCAAATGCATACATCCTTCAAGGTCACCACACAGGTTGATAGGATAGTTAAGAAGACCTATGGGATGCTGGGATTCATTAATAGGGGGATTGAGTTCATGAGTAGAGGAAGGATGTGGAAGCTATGGAGAGAGAGCAGAGGAGATTTACCAGGATGTTGCCTGGTTTGGGGAAACAAGTCTTTTATGAGGCAAGGTTATCAGAGCTGGGACTTTTCTCTTTGGAGTGCAGAAGGATGAGGGGAGACTTGATTGAGGTTTACACGATTATGAGAGGCATAGATAGGGTGGACAGCCAGCACCTGTTTCCCAGGGCAGGATCAGCAAACACCAGAGGACAAATGTACAAAGTTAAAGGAGGTAAGTTTTTACATAGAGATTTATGGGTGCGTGGAATGCCCTCAAAAATATATGCTTTCTGTGTGGACTGGGTATGTAGATGAGGGGCCACTAACTGACTACTTGGAGAGGGCATTGTATGTCTCTGTTTGTGTATCCTTTAGCTGATCTGGCTGTTCACTTACCTGCCTTGTTTTCATAACCCATAATTGCCCTAATGTATTGAATAATCTATGCATCTTAAATATATTTAATGAGGCAGCCTTTACGACTTCATTCGGCAGCAAATGTCACAGATTTCACTGCTTTCTGGGGAAAGCTAGTCCTCCTTATCGCCACGTCCTGATCCTTGAGGCTTTGACCCCTCGTTATAGTATCACTTGCCAGTGGAAACCACTTCTCTGCTTCTAGTGTATCTAACCTATCACTTTCATAATTTGAAATGTTTCTGTAAGTTCCAGGCTACTTGATCTCTCCTTATAAACTTTTGCTGCTGGTTTACTGCCCATTTTTAGAGTCCATTTCCTCTGGAAGACCACACCTATTCTGCTTACTGTGTACCACTTTGAACTCGTCTGTCATATCCAAATTTAGTAAGCTCTCCCATGTCCACTTGTGTCTGAGAGTTAACATCTGATGTATCACAACACTTGGATTCTGTCCTTTAGCCATTTTCTTATCTATGTTGCTACTAACCCATTTATTCTGCATGCTTCAGTTTTGATGACTGGATTTACGAGTCTCAATCAAACACTTTCTGAAAATCCACATGAAAGGCATCTACAATGTTACCTTGCGCTAGCAGAATAATGGTGGTGCTGTAATGAACCCGAGGAGAGCGGGGAGGGGAGACACGGTGCGCGCCTGTGGGGTCCTCTCACCTCGACTGACTGCCAACATCTCTGTACAGGCTTTAAAGGAGCCGGCGGTGTTTTATCTAAAATCCTGTGACCTTGGGGTCTGGGCCCAAGTTGGCGTTGCCTGTGTATTACAGTGGCCATAAAAGGTTGCAGACTCCAGGGGAGCAGTAGACTGGCCCAGGGCACCAGTATTGGGGAGAACACTCCCTATTGAGGAGGAGAAGCACCCTAAGGACAGTGACCACAGTGGCAGACCAGCAAGGTGTTCTGCAACTGAAGGACACACGCAAGCAGTGAGCTGTTGGTGACTTGCGGCAAGGAACCTACACAGGCTGCAGTCTGCTGGTGACTTGAGATCAAAGGACTGACAACAGGCTGTGGGCTGCTGGAGACTGCTTCATGAGAACCAAGTATTGGAATCTGGATTCAAGAGGGTACTGAGGGCAAGAAGGGCTCCCGAAGGGCTCTGGTTGCTGAAGGCTTCTCATCATGTCACAGGTTTGGATCTGGGCTCAGCTTGCGGATGGTTTTTTTGTTTGAACTTGAGTTTTATGCAGCTGCAGAAGTGCTGGAGCCAAATCCACAGACACTCAGTGGCTCTGGAGGGAACTCTTTTTCTTCTCTTTGACTGTAAGGGGTGCTGGACGATACTAGAGGCGAATCTTTGCCCTTATGTTTTATTACATAGTAATAGTACTTGATCCGCTCTGAACCTGCTGTCATCAGGGAGTAACTTGCTCTTTTGCTGTTGAATGTATGTAATCCTTTGAATATTTCAGACTATTTTGCAGTAAATTACATTTGATTGAAGACGTGAGGGTAATAACTTTTAGGGCAAATCAATCTACATTTTCAAGTTTTAAAGAAAAGACCAGAAGAAATAATAGTTTAATTTCTTACAGCAGAAAATAAAACTGGAAATTGGAATAATGTAGATTGTAGGATCGTGGTTTTTAAGGATTTGAAGGGACTGATTTGTAAATGATAGAAATCAATTTTATTAATCATTAACTTGTCCTTTTAAGCCATGCTGGAAGCACAGATCATTCCTTGTGCTTTGAATAATTAATAGCACGGTTTGATTTTTTAAAATGATATTTATCCATGAAACCTATGTGCTTTTGTAAGGTTGTTGATGCACGGAGCTATTAACCCAGGAGCATACTGTCCATAGATTCTCACTCCAAAGGCCCTTGAAATCTTAAAACCATTATGTCAGAAGCTGCATTTCTACATTGTTAACTGAAATCCAGAATTCTGGAAATTAATGGACTTCTTTGTTCTGCAGATGAGGAATCCAGGGATTGAAGCTGAATGACTTCATTCAGGGTGTTTTTGGATAGAATCAAGGTTTGGGGACATGATGATCTTTAGTGGTAATATAAACAAACTCTAGTTTTCTTGACTTTATAGATGGAACTTGATGTTCCATTCATTTCTAACCATCAGTTTGCATTTTTATGAAGGGAGGAGGATATCACTTTTCCTGCCCCCTCACTTCATGAGAAATACTGAGCTTGACCATTTCAGTAGCCGTCAGAGGGTTTCCAATTTGATGCTGTCAGAGGAGGAGTACTTTCTGCTAGATCTGTTGGCAAACGGACTTGGTAATTTGATTAATTGTACAATCATTTCATCTTTACATAGGCCTTAACTTTTTAAAAATAAGGTGGCTTAATTAGCATAATAATAAGATTAGCTGATGTCAAAATAAATTTAGTACAAAGAGAAAAAAAAAGATCTTCAAGGCCAGCACTCAGGATTTGGCAATATTATTTTGGTGGATGAGAATGCCCAGTGCAAATTTTAAGAATTGTGAAGCTGCATTGGTCTTTCTGCTGCATTGTTAAGAGAAAATAAGATCAACAGTACATCAAATAAGTAGATGTAAACCAGCAATTGAGTGAACTCTGTTATTCCCTTGAATGCTCAAGCTTTCATGACATAGAATATTTGTTCTTTGTTGTTCACAGTAAGTTCAAATATACGAATGATGCATTTATAAACGTCTTTCCCCAGAGTGTGAATTTTATAATTCACATGTCATACATGCTGGAGTAACTCAGCATTGTCATGCAGCATCCATAGGAAGCGAAGGATAACCAAAGTTTCAAGCCTGGGCCCTTTGTTAGGTATATAGTGCATCACCTGTTGAGTATTGCATTCAACCCCAGCCTCTGCAGACTTTGTTGTTCAACACATAATACGTATTTGTGGAACTTCATCCGATCAAAAAAAAGCACAGATGCTGGAAATCTGAAATAAAACAAGTAAATACCAGAAGCATTCAGGATGTCAGCAGCACCTTTCAAATGAGGAACTGAGTTAACATTTCACGTCAAGTACAATATTCTTCTTCAGAACAGGAGGAGAGAGATAGATTCCAGAATAGCTCTGATAATCCGGTACCCTTAGGAATTTGATCATACTGACTTGCTTGGCTATTGGATGTTACTCCTTTAACATCCAATTTGTTTAATTTACTTTTAAAAGGTGTTACATAGCAATACCGGGTGTACTGAAAGATAGAGCTGAAAACAGTACCCCAGTGTGTTTGAATGGTGCATGAGAAAGGGAACTTGAATGAGGTGAATGTTGAGCCAGATGCGAGTTGTCAGGATTTCCATTCAATTGGTTATCAGATTATCAGGGTTTTTATTGTAATTTTAAATTGCAGAAAGAATGGGAGGGGAAGGATAGGACAAATATATTCAGAGGAAGTTGGTGAGGTACTAGATGAGTACTTACTAAGGAGAAGGACATGGACTGTGTTGGGGCATTTATAAGATCAAGAAAAGTGGAGTTGGGGCTTCTGAGCAGCATTATTATGCATAAGTCCCTGGACCTGATGGTATATATCCCCAGCTATTGAATGAGGTGAGTGAAGAGATTGCTGGGGCCTTAAAAGATCTTTGCATCTTCACAAGTAACAGGAGAGGTCTTAGAGGACTAGAGAGGAGCTAATGTTACACCTTTGTTCAAGAAAGGATAATCCAGGTGGTTATCAGACAGTAAGCCTCACATAGCGGTTGAGCAACTTTTGCAAAGGATACTTAGAAAGAGGATTTTTCACATTTGGAAAGTAAGTCAGATTCAGGACATTCAGGTTTTGTGAGGAATGAGTGGCATCTTAGCAATTTACAATTTTTGTGGACATGACAAAGATGGCTGATTGGACTAGGATAGTGTATTATTGTTGATGTGTGCTTCAGTAAGGCACTTGACAAGGACCCTCTGGGCAGATTGGGAAGGTGCAGATGCATGGGATACATAGTGAGTTTACATCTTGGATATGAAATTGATTGGTCCACAGAAGACATGGTAATGATAGAAGACCATTATTCAGGCTGGAGGCCTGTGACAGGGATCGATGTTGTTTGTGATGCACAGAAATTGGATGAAAAAGTGGATGGGTTATTATGATTGCAGATGATTCAAAGATTGGTAGAGATGTGGGAAGTGTTGTGAGCTCTCACAGAATACAACAGTTAAAGATGTGGACAAAAAGATGGCAGATGAAGTTTAATGTGAAGATTTTATATTTTATTTGCATCACTGGAGAAGCTGATTCCGGCCACTTAAGCCCCATACGATTTGAAGGGTGGGAGGAAACCTGAGCACCACAGAAAACCCATGCTGACGTGGGAAGAATGTACCAACTCCTTACAAACCCAGGTCGTTAGTGCTGTAGCAGTGTTGCGCTAACCATGTTGGTTTTGGAGGTAAAATGTATACAGTTAGTAATTGGGCTCTTGTAAACATTGATGTATAGAGGGATCTGGTTGTTCAAGTCCATAGCTCATTGAAAGTGGCCACACAAGGAGATAGGGTGGTATAAAGCAGATGGTTTTTCTGCTTGGCTAAGGTTAGGCCACACTTGGATTATTGTGTGCCTTCTGGAGGCTTTAGAAAGGGTGCAAAAGAGGTTTATCAGGATGTTGCCTGGTTTAGAGGGTACAAATTATGAGGAGAGATTGGACAAAATTGGGTTGTTTTCTCTGAAATTTAGGAGGCAGATGGGATAGAGGATTATAAAATCATGGGTGGCATTGACAGTTTGGGCAGACAGGATCTTATTCCCAGGTAGAAGTGTCGCACCGTGGAGGATCCCTGTTTAAAGTGATGAGGAGGAGGAGGAGGAAGTTTAAGTGTCTTGAGTGGGCAGATACTTTACACAGAGCCTGGAATGGACTGCCAGTAGTAGTGGTAGAAGCAGATTACAGAGGCTTCCAGATAGGCACACGAATATGAGGGTAATGGAGGGATAGATATCAAGGGCAACCAGCAGAGCTTTTGTTTGATTTGGGCCTGTTCCTGTGCTATGCTGTTCCTCTGGTGGGATGGCACCAAGTTTGCCTTTGGGATAAGCTGTTCATGGCCATCTGGTTGATATATTAATGAAGAATTTTGGAGAGAAAAAAATGGACCAAGGAATGTAAAAATTAAAGAGGGCACTTAGAGCATGAAGGAAATGCTTCCAACACAAGTCAAAAGACTTGATTGGAAGGAGATTTCATACTTGTTAATTCTCTGGTGTATGAAATGTATTCTTTGCAATCAATTGTTCTGTATGAGTATCAAATGTCAACAATTTAGCCGTGACATCTTACTGTTGGAATAAGTCTGTGTCAGACCCGACCTTCATTTCTGCTCACAAGGTGGAGAGATGTTTTTGTCGTATTCTGAGCTAGTAGCCTCAGTTGTGATTATGTTGTTTACCTGTACTTGAGGATAAACAGTATTTATTATTCAGCATTTCTGCTGGAAATATAGAACAAATCTCCACATTGTTAATCAGTTGCCTGTCTGCATTTCTCTGCTTCAAAATTGTTCTCCTTCAGTTGAACGAAAAATCTTGTTTTCTGGAAATGGGATAGATAAAAGGAGTCGTACTTGCATCACTGATGGCTTGAGGTATACACAATTACCTGGTTGTTAATGAGGGATGTCAGAGAGAGTGCATGGACAGAGGAATATTAAAAAAAAACTATTAAATGGTTTCTGATAGATTTAAGTGTGACAGTATATAGATTTGTTTTTAGGAGATAAATTGGGAAAGGTTTGTTAGAAACACTTTCAAACAGATCTTATTTAAAATACTGGAGCTCTGCCCCATGCTAGACATATTGGCTCCACAGCTTTTGCAAGAGCTTTGAAGAGTGCTCAAGAGACTTCACTAATGGGTTGTTGTTTACAAAAGGCAACAGATGAAAGATCTTGTTGGAGCCGCAGATTGTCTAGAAGAGAACTTGTTGTTCTAAGAGGGTCATGTGGTTTTGCAAGCAGAGAAAGTCAAACAGGCTTTCTCTCAGAGAGGAAGAGACAGTCAGACACAGAGATCACTTGTACAATCTTACAGCCAGCAGAAGCAGCTGGGATTGGAACAGGACAATTGGGAAGACGGTCTGGTCAAAGCCCTTGTGGTTCACGCAAGAGGAGAGGGCTGGCTATCTCATGTTTCACTTGGAATAAGGGAAACAAAAAGGAACTCTGTGGTGACCTGAAAGAAAGAGGTTATCGTCTGGAGAACCCTGAAGGGACAAGTTTCGTCAGCAAGACACTGAAGTGGCTTCCTTGAAAAGGAACAACAAATCTCTCTCTGAAAACTGACAAGAACCTTCCTGAGTAGTGACCATTTACCTTTCAAGCACCAAAGCCTGGTGAACTTTATAAATGTTAAATTCTGTGCAATTCTAAGAATTGCCTGCAACCAGTGAACTTAGAGGAGTGAGACATGAGATGGGACTGTGAACCAAAGAACTTTTCTGAACTTACACACACATTACATACACGTACGCTTTGAATTAGATGGGGGTTAAGTTAGGTTAAGTAAGTCAGTAGAGATAAGTTAAAGTTTGAATCTATTTTCATGTTTAAAGATAATTAAAAGCAACTTTTGTTTAAATAATCATTTGTCTTGGTGAAGGTCTATTGCGGCTGGGTTTTGGAGTCCTCTGGGCTCGCTACATAAGGAAGAAAAGAATACACTAATGATAAACATTTGGTAGTTAGATTATAAATAAGCATGAAATCAAAATATTATACTGTTTAAAAAGGCAAAGTTACCATTGGGTTGAATTGTCTGGTATTACTAGTGAAGTATGTTTTTTTTTAAAAAAAGGCAAGAATCCAATGAGGGGCAGCAGGAAGGGTCACACTCTCTTCTCCCTCCTTCTGTCGGGAAGAGATTAACGAGTGTGAAATCATGCAACTTCGGGTTCAAGAACCGTTTCTTTTCTGTTGTCATCAGATTCATGAATGAGCCTCAATATGTACTGACTGACCTCTCTCAGTAACGCTGCACTGTTTCATTTGCTATAATTATGGGTAAGTTGACTTACTGGATAGAATGCAAAGCAAACCTTTTTCACAAGACTGTAAACCAGGTGACATTGAACCTGAATATAAGTGGCATATTGCTGTGGTTCTTCCTTGGAAAGCTCTGATGACTTTTGTCATCTTGCTTCTGGTCAAAGCCTTTTTTCAATAATCTTTGTCTCTGATAGAGATATTTAAACTGGTCAAATAGATTTAATTAATTTAAAATATTACTTTAAAACTGTCAAATAAAATTTATTGGTCATTCCAGTGTGAATGGCCACTCCCAGCAGGTAGGGAGACACTTCAGAATGGAATAAGCATGTATGTTTTAAAAAAAACATGAGTTAGAGATTTCCTGTCAGATGTAATGATGAGCCCAACAATGGAGCAGTCCGATGGGTTGATCATTAGAATGTCTCAAGTTCCTGCCTTTCACCATGCACACTCAGAAGACTTAAAAAGTCCGACATGTTAACACTTGGTATGACTGCCCTTGATATCAAGCTAGCCTTTGCATGTATTGACTGAATTGAATGGACACAAGTAGCTGTGTTTGTTGGAGGCCTATCACCTCACCCCTTGGATAATGCTTGAGAAATGACCCAGGGTATTGTTCATACTGTAGCAGCTTCATTATTCAATGTGATGAAGGAATTTTTTTAATGATTGTACAATGTTCATTTCAATTTGTTTGTAAGCTTAAGTTTAATTGCCATAAAATAACTCATACAGCGAGAAGAGTTCTTCAGTGAACAGACTGAAAGATAAGCTCCAACATACATATAGCAACATGAGGCCCAGGTGACAAGCGATCAAAATGACAACAGACCGCAAGACAACCTACGAGTCAAAACAACGAAGCCTCCGTTCCGGACAAACTGAACAACTTCTACTTACGGTTCAATGAAAAGAACAGGCTGATGTCAAAGAAAGCTCCATCTTCCCCAATAAATGTTTCCCATCCATTTGCTGCGACTGAGGTGAAGGGAACCATACCAAAAAGAGAACCCACACAAGGCAGCGAGACCAGGCAGCGTACCTGGCCAGGTGCTGCAGGATTGTGCAGACCAACTACTGGAGGTCAGTTGCAGCACGTCATTGCAGTAGGACAGGTGAAGACATATGTAGGGGAACACTTTGGGTCCAGTGATCATAATGACATGAGTTCAAGTTAATGATGGATAAGGGTAGGTCTGGTCCTCAGGTTGAGACTTGAAATTAGAGAAAGACTAACTTTGAGAAAATGAGAAAGGATCTAAAAAAAAGCTTAACTTTTTTCTTCCCAGAGGCAGACAAAGAGTCGTCATTTGTATTGCCTACAATTCCAGAGAAAAAGAAGCCAAAGAGAAACATTTCAGAGACACTGAATGTCCGTAGATTCACCTCCTGTGCTCCCGTAGCTTCTACAGCTGCAGACTCTTGATCGATTCATCAGCATCCTGAGCTCCAGGTCCAAACCTCTGATACGATCAGGAAGCCCTCAGCGCCCGAGGCCCTTCTTGCCCTCAGTACCATCTTGAATCTTGCTTGATACCTGGTCCCCTTGAGACGCTGTCCAGCAGCTCGCAGCCTGTGCATGACTCCTAACCGTAAGTCATATGCATCCTGTCTGGACCCGACAGTCCTGGTCTGGTGCGTGATCACCTTCCCTTTTGAGTCCTTCAGCTGCTGAGCCCCTTGCTGGTCTGCTGCTGTGGACACCATCCTGTCAGGTCATCTCCCCTTCAACACTGAGTGCCCTGTGCTGGGGTTTGCAGAAGACACAAAGATTGGAGGTACGACAGTCAGTGAGGAAAGCTTTCAAAGCTTGCAGAGGGATCTGGACCAGCTAGAAAAGTGGACTGCTAAGTGGCAGCTGGAATTTAATGCAGGTGTTGAGGTTTGGAAGGACAAACCAAGGTCGGACATGCACAGTAAAGAGTAGGGGCACTGAAGAGTGCGATCAAACAAAGGGACTTGGATATACAGATAGGTAATTCCCTGAAAGTGGCGTCTCAGGTAGAGAGCTTTACAAATCAAAATATTATAGGAGTTGGTGGTAAATTCGTATAAGAGATTGGTGAGGCTAAGTTTGGAGTAATGTGGATAGTTTTGATCATCTGACTACAGTAAAGATATCAAAATTGAAAGAATGCTGAGAATATTTACTAAGATGTTGCTGGAACTGAGATGCAGGGTAAGGTTAAACAGGTTAGGACTCTATTCCCTGGAGCGTTGAAGAATGAGGGGAGATTTGATAGAGGTATACAAAATTATGATGTATATAGATAGAGTGAATGTAAGCAGGCTTTTTCCAGAGGTCAGATGAGATACAAACCAGAGGATGTGGGTTATGAGTGAAAGGGGAGAAGTTTAAGGAGAACGTGAGGGGGATTTTTTTTTCACAGAGCATGGTGGAGTATGGAACGCACTGCCAGGTAAAGTGGTGAATTGGGCATAATTTTAACAATTAATGAAAATTTGGTCAGATACATGGTTGGGTAAGATGGAGGAAAATGGAATGGGTGCAGCTCAGTGGATCTAGGCAGAATAATAGTTTGGCCGAGACTAGAAGGACCAAATGGCCTGTTTTCAGTTTTGGACTGTTCTATGGTTCTATGATTGTCTCATTATACTGGCTGCAGGAGCGGTCTTCTGAAAGATGGATTTCAAGGAATGTGTAGGTAGTAACCCTCTCTAACTCTGCCCCTTTAATGCTGACAGGTGTGTGGTTCTTCAGCCTCTCCTTTCCAAATTCACAATAAACTCCTTAGTCTTGGTGATGTTGAGAGCAAGATTGTTGTTCTGGCACCACCCAACCAGATTCTTAATCTCCTTCCTGTACCGTACTCAGATTCATCATTTCCTGTTATTAGGCCAGCGACAGTGGTGTCATCAGATTGTGTTGGGAGTTGTTATGAATGTATTATATGGCGAGCTCTCCACTGGCCACCGTGACAGAGGTGCACCAAAGAAAAGGTACAAGGACTGCCTAAAGAAATCTCTTGGTGCCTGCCACATTGACCACCGCCAGTGGGCTGATAACGCCTCAAACCGTGCATCTTGGCGCCTCACAGTTTGGCGGGCAGCAGCCTCCTTTGAAGAAGACCGCAGAGCCCACCTCACTGACAAAAGGCAAAGGAGGAAAAACCCAACACCCAACCCCAACCAACCAATTTTCCCTTGCAACCGCTGCAATCGTGTCTGCCTGTCCCGCATCGGACTGGTCAGCCACAAACGAGCCTGCAGCTGACGTGGACTTTTTACCCCCTCCATAAATCTTCGTCCGCGAAGCCAAGCCAAAGACAAGATAGGAAATAGAGCACGCAGCCTTCAGATATCCCTGTGTTGATGTACAGCAAGGAGCAGGTGATATTACAGATTGGAGTCTGCTGGTGAGGAAGTTGAGGATGCAGTTTTAGAGGGACAAATAGAGCCTCAGATCCCTGAGTTTGGTCACGTGTTTTGTTGGTGAGGGGGTATTAAATGCTGAACTGTACAGTAGGTGTCCTCGTGGTCCAGGTGATCTGATGTCAAGGACCAGCAAGATGGCATATGCCGTTGACTTGTTATAATGATCCAGGCTCTCGTCCTTCCAGAGATGAGAATTGATTTTCTTCATAACCAAGCTCTTAAAGTACTTCAACACTGTAAATGTGAATGCCACGGCTGATAGTTGTTGAGTCAGGTAACCCTGTTCTTCTTGGGATGCCCTTTTGAAGCAGGTGGGGAACGCTGTGAGGAGAGTTTGCAAAAATTCCTGCCGTTTAGTTGACGCAGTTTTTAAGGACATGGCCAAGCACATCATCTAGACTAGACTTTTTTCGAGGATTGCCCCTCCTGAATATTCTGTAGATGTCAACCTCAGAAAGTGGGAGTATTGAATTGCCAGTGGCTGTGGAGATGCACAATTAAGATAGTAGTATTTCAGGAGTGCCTTCACCAGATGATCTACAGATGGGGAATTTTGTCTATTTTCGAAACAAGATTCAATGAGTTAGCTTCTAAAGAGAACAGAAGGAATGTCAAATCAGCCATGATCTGTCTGGCAAAATGAACATGAGTACCTGAAGTGACATGACAGCATTTGCTCCTGGTGCTTATTTATTAACGGCAATTCTCATCTTTGAGTGTTCTTTGTGTTTAGGAAACAATAAGCCAGTTAATCTATTTCCCATCAGTGAGAGATGATTGAAGTTAGCAACTTGAGGTATTGTAATGAATTGGAAAACTATGATAAATGGCCCATTTATTTTGCCAGGCTGCTTTCAGTAAAAATTATGCCAGTAAGAGCCATTTATCTTTGTCATTAGTACTTTGTCCTTCAACAGATTCCACCTTACGAATTTCAATGGTTTGCAGCACTAATAAACCAGGCAACAATTTGAGAAATTTGGTGGTCGAGGGGGGGTTGTCATGAATCCATCTTTTTCACTGACCTTCTTCAGGAAAGGGAAGTGAGCATAATTCATTTGGCCTTTCCTGTTGTGACACCAAGTCCTTAGCCATCCAGTTTACTGCTAGTAGCCTTCAAATTTGGTTTAGCAGCCCACTCCGTCCCAGAGCAATTAGAGCTGGACAATAAATGCTTGCCCATCAGCAACATCCATGTCCCACAAATGAGTAAATAAAAATAATACATAGTGTGGCGTTTTTCTGCTTGGTTTTGGCAGTTGCATGGAATATCAATGTGCTCCAGAGAATCAATGGCAGGCAATGTAGCATGGACTACTGAACTATAAAAAACTTTGTTTTCAAGTTTTCTTTTTGTTTTTTGCATGGTTTGCCTGAAATGAACTAAATAATTTTTTATGTGTCATTTACAAAGGTAACTTAAAGTCTGACTGATTAATGAGATGTTGCACACGGGCACTGCATAATGGCATAAAATCCTGTTAAAATTTTTGCACAATTCAAGTTATCAATTGTGGGTTTGAGACACTCATACAATTGATTAGGAATCATGAATGCTTTGCATTATGTCTGGCACAGCCAGATATGAATTGCTCACTGTGCCCTTTTGAAAGCAGGTGTAAATATGATAGGTTTTTAATATTGCTACTGGCATAGTGATATTTTAGAGGCTTCCAGTGAGACACATGAATATGTACGGGTTGGAGGGATATAGCTTGTGTCACTGAAGAGATTTAGTTTAATTTGGTGTTGTTCGTGTGCAACGTTGTAGGCTCATGGGCTGTTCCTGTGCTGTGTTTTTCTATAGTCTTCTATTCTGTGTAACCAGTTCCTGAATAATTCTCTGAAAGGGATGCCAATAATGAATTTGGTATTTGTGTCAGTGAGCCATTGTTATTAAACCTACTCCCTTACTATGTTATGGAAAGAGACCATTTACTGTAGCTGTCATAACCTAACATTGTTTCTGAATGCCATCCCATCAGTGCCATCTCTTTGTAACCTATTCTTTCATATTCTCCCAAAATATAATAGGGGTATGGTAATTTACAATTCTCGCGGTGGTGGTTAGGATTGAAGTGGGATGCTGTAGCTGCAGGCAGTATCACTGCCTGATGAGGTGCTGCATTCTGTTCTTCAGCTTTAAAACCTCAAATGTTTAACTTGGGAGAACGTGGATGTGAGATTTCAGATTTATTGTCAGAGTACATACACAACATCACATGCAACCCTGAGATTCTTTTTTTTCTTCATGTGAAGTAAGTTTAAATTAGATGTATTGAGAAAACAGACCCAGAAACAACCCTCTGTGTCTATAACAATAGCCCCTTTTAAATTGCAGCACCCTAGGTAGCCCTCCTGGGACTTGGGTGCGATTACTGGGGATGCCATCCCTCCAATGGCACATCATGCACTCACTGGAAGTACTGTTGGATGTTCAGATTCCGGCTGCCCCACCAGAATAAGTGGGTCGGCCATTTTTCTGTTCATATCGCCCATGGATGTGACCTAAGTAAGTTTAACTGGATTCCCTGACTACCTCTGAGGTAGGTCAGGAGCCCAGTTGGATTCCGACCGGGTTGACTAGGTCAGATCTTTGGCAAATTGCCCGGTTGACTCCATTTTACACGGCAGTTTACACTCTGTCTCCACGTTTCTATCCCAGGGTTTTTTCTCCACTTCATCCTCACAAAAAAACCCTTTCTGTTTTTGGAATTGTCCAAATAAATTCCTTGAAGTATTTTGATCTTGCCTTCTCATTTGCCTCTTTCTCCATCTCGTCTATACTCTCCAACTACCTTGTTTAAAATCTCCTCAGGCTTGTGAATTGTATGGTTACCACATTACTTCCCTTTAATAAACCTGGTACAGTTTACGTGGATTAATGTTGCATATTCAGAACTTGAGATTCCCAAATTAGCTGCCAGAGGCAGCCTGTTACTTGAGGACTTTGCAGTGAATCATGTTGCCTTCTAATTTGCAAACCTGCTTTTATGTATATGGCAGGTTATTTCTTCGTAGACATTTGGGATCCATTTTTAAGCACAATATTTTGCAGTAAGTGGACCCTAGCACTGACATGAAAATAAGTAACATGCATGGTTATTAAAAATTGATTGTTTTTGGTGTAATAGATGACCAAGTTAAAATTGCCTCTGGTTAGATTGCCTACAAGTAGCAGATAACAACATTGACAAATTTTATATTTTTATATATATATATATATATATATATATAGTACTTTGGTATCGCACTGTCAAAATCAAAAAAAGAAATAGGACATGGTTCACTTTATATTTTAGAAACATCTGGAGGGAATGATTTTGCTTTTCCTCCTCCACTATTTGGTAAGGCATGACAGTAGCAAAACTGCATTAATTCTCTGTTGCATATGTGCTAGCCTTGAGCTCTCTTTTACATTTTTATCAGAAAGTGCACTTGGAAAATAGTTTGAGACAATGGAACGCTTTAGAGGCTGATTAATAGCCTAGCTGGATGCAGGCAAACTTTGACGTTAGCTGTCGCCAAACTCCTGCTAATTGAGAGGCTTTTTCTTAAAACCATGTGGGTTCTCAGGAATGCCATGACTCATTCATGGCTACTGGATCCAAATACCATGCTGGATATTGAACATCTGTAGACTCTGGAACTGAAATCTCAACTTGCTTTGGGGTGGGGGGGGAAGAGGTTGGCATACTGAATTGTTTGTTGTCATGTGTTCCAATATTCAGGGAAAAGCTCTGTTTAGCATAATATCCATGCAAATCAACTCGTACTTAAGTACAACAAGTGACGCAAAAGTGTAATAGAATGCCAAGAAGTACAGGGTATAGTGATGCAAAGGGCAGGATATGGAGAAAAGTACCGTTAAACAGTGCATTTTTTTTCCATTAAGAGATCCATTCAAGAGTCTGATAACAGTAAGAAGGAAACTGTCCTTGAATCTGGATGTTCATGTTTTGAAGTTTGTGCTTCGCCCCCCCCCCCCCCCACAACCCAGTGGAAGGTGAGGGGAATAAGTGTGTGTCCAGTGTGAGATAGGTCCGTTAATATATTGGCTGCACTCCTTAGATAGTGCAAGATGTAAATTGAATTGATTGGGCGATAGTTTGCATGATGTCCTGAGTTGCATGCACAATTATTGGTCGTTTCGTGCAGATCAGTTCCCGAACCAATATGTACTGCAATAAGGACAGGATACTTTCTATAGTGCATCTCTAAAAATCGGTAAGAGAATTAGAGACATGCCAAGTTTCCTTTGGCTTCTGAAAAGTAAAGTCGTTGAGGTAATTCCTTGGCCGTGGTATCAATAGGGTTGGGACCCTGAAGGTGTTTACCATTCCCATGTCTACCCTGTTAATGCAGATAGGTGTGTGCCCCTTTCCCCCGCCTCCCTGATTTCCTAATGTTATTGACTAGCTCCTTTGGCTTGTTGACATTGAAAGGGAGGTTTTTGTCATGACACCAGGCTCTTGATCTCCTTCCTGTACTTGGTCTCTTCGTTGCTCGATATCTGATGTATGACAGATGTCATCTGCAAACGTAAATGAAGTTAGAGCAATATTTGGCCACACATTAGCCTGTACAGAGGGTATCGTAGGAGGCAGAGTACATAATCGTGCATGTTAAGGATTATTGCGGAGGAAGTATTGCTGCTAAGCCTTACTGATTGTGGCCTGCAGATTAGGAAATTGAGGATCCAATTCAAAGGTTCATTTTATTGTCACATAATAGTAGATTTAAAATGTAATATTGATTTTAGCTTTTGTCTGCAGAAAGGCAAACAGGAGTTGCCATCAGCATTGCCTGGTACCCCTAACAATTGGAGAAAGAGAAGTAAGAGAGTCCCTTTAGAGACACTAGGCTCTTTCACAATGCCCATGAAAGACGATAATTCTCATATCTTTACTGTTTCACTTACTTGTATGAACACAACCAAAATTGTTTTTTTTTGGGGTCATTTTCCTCCCATGTATTACCCACTAAGGTTGGTAGTATCAGAGCTGATGTGTTTTGCAACAGCTCCAGTGTAAACGGCCTTCCCGCCTTCTCAGGTTCAAGATGGTGATGCATTGATGTGTTCAATGTGTGTGACTTTCCTGCGGTAGTTTCAATCTAGAATCTGCAGCAAGGATATAGCGACAGTTTGTAAACGTCTCAAAGTTGAATAGATCTTGAAATTTAATATGTCAAATTGGGGTGATGAGGAGATGTGGGAGCTCCTTTCCCTCAAAAGGGAAGAGGAGATACAAAAGCATCTGACAAGAACTGTGAAGGGTGGACCATTGTATATGAGGATGGCACAGGTATTGAAGGAGTGTGGCTTTTCAAGGAATAAGGCCCAGATAATTAACAATTACCTTATTAACAATAAGTCAATTATGTATTAACAATAAAATCAATTACATTATTAACAATAAGTCAATTAAGTTATTAACAATAAGTCTCGAAGCAAAAATTTCATGCAGTCAATGACCACAGTTCAAGGATTGACAGAGGACAGTTGGATTGGCTCTATTTTGACCAGTGCTGTGCAATCTGGGCCCATGGCCACTCTGCAGACCCCGTTGCCCTTGTGAGTACAATAGAGGATGCAACCCCTCCTGAGACAGTTCCAGGTGCATCTCCTACCTCCTGCAGCCATTCCAGCTGACCAGGACGTGACCAGCAATGCAGCAGACATGACCAATGCAAATGTTGAATCTGCGCCTCTCGTTCAGCCAGGTAAGATTAGCTTTGCTTGTGAATGCCATTTTCCTTGTATCTTTCTGTAAATGTTTGCCCATTAAGAACCAGCTTGGTAATTTCCCTTGTGTTTCATTTGGTCTCAGAATGCAGAAGAAGAGACAGAAAAGGTGGAAAATGTATGCAGTCGCGACTGAGATAAAGGAGGTGCTGCAGGAGGACCAAGAGAAGGCTCTCCTTGGACAGGAGAGGCAGGCAGACTGTGATGCTCAGATGAGGTGTGACCAGTTGGAGCCAGAGAGGTTGGCGTGCGAAAAGAACAATAGGTGCATGGATGCCTTTGCCAGAATGGTAGACAGCATGCAGCAGGAAATGCATGCACAGACTGCTCTAATGCGGGAACTGGTTGGACACATGGCACCTCCTGCATCCCATAACCCTGCTCCCACTCCGCTGCACAGCAGTCCCACAGGACATCACCAAGCTCCTGCAACCCACGTCAGTATCATTCAATGCCACAAAGTCACACTGACAGCCTCCACTGCACAGACGAGGGATGCACAATTATTGGTCGTTTCATGCAGATCAGTTCCCGAACCAATATGTACTGCACTAAGGACAGGATCCTTTCTATAGTGCATCACTAAAAATCGGTAAGAGAATTAGAGACATGCCAAATTTCCTTTGGCTTCAGAAAAGTAAAGTCGTTGAGGTAATTCCTTGGCCGTGGTATCAATAGGGTTGGGACCCTGAAGATCCTCTTCCTCCTCCTACCTCCAGATGTTCCAAGGATTTAACAGTTGCATTAAGACTTTATTGGTTGGTTCAGGTTTACAGTTGTATATAGTTATTTGCAGTTGGATTCACTGTTTTGATTGTCAAATGTTATTTAAAATTTTTTATTGGCCCTACTTTTTCCTTACTTGTGCAATAAATTTTTATAAAAAATGTTATTTGTTGGCATAATTTGTTTACAGAATTGACATAATTGCTTCACAGATAGCCTGGTGACTCGGTGCTTGTGAATCTTAATAAGCATCTCGATCAGGCTCAGGGATATTGGGTAGCTCAGAGATCCACTCGGGCATGAGGTGCTCCTTATTAATTTCACATATTGTGGGACACAACAGGCAACAACAACTTCTGACATTAAAGTGGAACAAAGATAAAGTTGTTTGGCCATGCACCTCCAGCGACCTTTGAGATGCCCAAAAACATTCTCAACCACCAGGCTTGTTGAGCTCAAACGGTAGTTGATCGAGAGCTTGGTGGTTGGTGAACCCTATCATTAGCCAATTCCTGAGGGGGTAAGCGGGTTCTCCAATTAGATGCACAGGGATTTCCACTCCATTAACAGTTTTGGATTTCTGTGGGCAGAGAAATGTAGATGTTTAAGAACCTTATGCGACCTCTGACAGCGCAGTCATTCAGTTCACCAATGCCTTCTGGTGTCTGTCGCACAACACAAGGATGTAACCTGACCCTCAGTCACCCATTCCTTCAGTTTATAACAATATTAATTTCAATTCGATTGAGCCCTATATGATTGCATGTGCCAAGTAAAATGATTGTTTGCTTGAGCTACACATACGTCACTGTACAATGGGGCATTACACTTACTTCACGTGGGAAGAGATCCCCAGCCTGATCCTCGGCCTTTCTGTAGATGGGCGAATTGGCTAAAACTTGAGCATCAAGCGTGTAACCAGGCCGACCCACATACACATCTGTGAAGTTGGAACAAATGCACAGCATGAAGCACGTTGATTGTTGAAGACAAATAATTGTAGCTCACGCCATGATCCTTACCAGCAGTTGTGGTCAAGAACAGCTTGAAGAACGATGAGTGCCACCCTTTCCGAATGTTGTAGGTTGCTGAGTCGCCATGGGGGTGGGGGGGGGGGCAATGATTAGAATATGTGTATGATTGATGGCACCAGCACACTTTGGGTACCCTCATTCCATAAATCCATCCATTGTTTCCTGAATACATGCACTCCTTGGCAGGTCAACAAAACATCCGAAAAGGGTCCTATTCAACTCTTCTCTAACTTGGCGCACCAACACATACACAGTTGTGACATATACACCAAAAGTACAACTATGTTCATATGGGGTGGTTTACCACCACGGAGCAACAGTGAGTCTGAGCCGAGGTAACAGAGGCCGTCGCAATTTTGTTGACATGCACTTCAATTCTGGCTCGAGGATTTCCAATACAGAGTCAAAAGTGTTCCGAGACATTCGAAAGTGACTCCACCACTCATCTTCATCAAAGTTGTCAAGGACATTAGACCAGAACTCGGGCCTATGTGGTCTCTCTCTCTCCTCCACAAATTTGCGTGCGTTCGAAGAGTGCCATAAATGTACATGGCTAGCATACGCACCTTAAGATCGCCCACCATATTGTGTATTGAAAGCTGTCACTGCCTGGTGCAAATGTTACACATCTCACAGGTCGCTAACACTGTTACTGCAGGTCCCACCTCCTTTTGACCCTGGATGCCAGGTTGCTTTGTAAAAGGTTGCCCTGAACTAGTTTTTCTCGGTTCAGTGTGAAAGTTCCATTCCGACACGACCCGGCTTTAAACACGGGTCATTGACATGCCAATTTACTGAGACCTCAGTGTAAAAGGGGTAATTGAGTGTCCGCGGATTCCTCTCCAGTGCGTTCACATCTGCTGCAGCCACACAGACTCCAATTCGAACCATTGGCAATTCAAGCTCCGTGTTCAAACCTCTGAATTGATCAGGAAGTCTTCATTGCCCAAGGCCCTTTGGGAGCTGCTCTTGCTCTCAGCACCCTCTCAAATCCCAGTTCTGGTTCCACACAGGCTTTGAATGGCCCGTTGACGAAACTGACAGTGATTTTAGTTGAAATCCTGTGACTGTGGGTCTGCCCCCAAGATGGCGGTGCCTATTAATTGGCAGTAGCCACAAGGGGCTGCAGACTGTGGGGAAGCAGAGGACTGGAATAGGGCACCAGAGGATGGGGAGATCACGCACCATCTAAGAAGGAGGAGACAACCCATGGGGATGGTGACCACAGAAGCGGCAATGAGGGGGTTGGTGACTGAGGGACCAGTGCATGTGGCGGGCTACTGGCGACTCGACGTGTTGAACGCGTGGAAGCTGGAGACTGCTGTCAGGAGACTCGTGCCGGGCTGTGGACTGCTGGAGACTGGCTCGAACTAGCTGGAGGGGTACCAGGTATCAGAACCGAGGTGGTGAGGATGCTGAAAGGTTCCTGACCACGTCGGAAGTTTGAATCTGGAACTTGGGTCGCCAACTGTTTGGACTGGACTCTGTGTGGCTGCAGGCGCTATGCATGCGCTGGAGGTGATTCTACGCACACTCGGTGGGGTGTGGTGGGACTCTCTTTTGCTTCTTTCTCTCTGACTGTATGTAAGACTGTTAGGGGTGCTTAGGCAATTCCTGCCGGTGACAAATCTGTCTGCCTTGCAACAGGCAAAAAGAAATTTCATGTAGTATGACACCTTTATAACTATGATAATAAATGAATCTTGAATCTCTCTTAGTTCTCATGGACCGTCGTCCTGTAGCCTATGTAGGCATCAGCATCCACAGCCTGTGTGGGCCCTGCAACTGCTGAGGCCCTCGCAGGTCTGTTGCCGGGGCCACTGACCTGTCGGTTCGTCTCCTGTGTGTCTTTTCAACAGGGGATGTTCTCCCCATTTCTGGTACCCTGAGCCAGTCCACTGCTCCAATGAAGTCTGCAACTGCTTGAGGTACGCCGCCCAGAACAGGTACCATCGTCTTGGGCAGAGACCCCATGGTTGCGGGATTTATATTTTAAAAAAACCATCTGCTCCTTAAACAGGCCATTTAAAGCCTGAACAGAGCTGTTGGCTTAAGGATAAGAAAGTAGGGCCCTGCGGTGCCTCTGCTCCCCACTCTCCTGGGTCCATTATTAGTGGCAGTGCCGCCATTTTTTTTCCAGTTACAGAACAGGCACTGAATCACCATTCTCAAAATTTGAAGATGAGTTTGTTTGGGAGTATGGTTTGAAACCCCTACTTTAGTCAACGAATACAAATATTTTTTGGTCTATGTTATGATTTAAAAGTGGAATGCTGCTATTAAGGCTCATTTAAGAAATATGACCAAAAATTATTAAATAATGTGCTGCAGTTTCCGTGATCTAAATTTTGGTACACTCCCAACGTGTTAAAAAAGAATCCCACAGTAATTACTTTAAATTAATTGGTTGTCGCTCTGTAGGTTACTTGCATTCTATGACAGTATTTATTTAATGCTTATTTCTCAGCAGAAGGAAGATTTAATATTAGAGAAAGGATATAGGTGTCCATGTTGGGGAAAAAAAAACAAAATATATTTTAAAGTCTGCAGTTTATGCATCTGTGTGGTTTTGTACCTGCCAGTACTCAAAAAGTGCTTATAATTTCTGAGAATCAAACTATTTTTAGATTTCTCCAGCACTTTGTCGTCAACATCTGGAACAAACATTTCAGAATACTGCATTAACCTCTTGATTCACTTAATATCTAAAACAAAATGAACTTTACATGGAACAGCACAACTCAGGAGCAGGCCATTTGACCCATGTGACTGTGCTCAGCATGGCCCAAATCAAACTAAAGGCTCTTTCAGGTGGCCAGAATACCCCAATGTAAAGCCGCATATTCTACCCCTATGCGGCTGATGAGTTACCCACCTGAATGCGCAGAATGCGCCTCTGAGGCGTCAACACTGACCTTCCTTCGGGCGGGGGATAATCGGCAGATTGCCGGGCTCTGCCGAGGGACCTGAATGTGCAGCCGTTGTAAGTGGCTGTGTGGGGGCGGGCTGATGACTCTTATCAGCTGATGACCCAACTCCCCGCTGCCTGACAGGCCCCCCTCCCCGCTGCCTGACAGCCTCCCTCCTCGCTGCCCGACGTCCCCTGCCAGGCACCCCACCCTGCTGCCTGACAGGCACCCTGCCCTGCTGCCTGACAGCCTCCCTCCTTGCTGCCCGACGTCTCCTGCCAGCCACCCCTGCCCTGACCTTCCGCCAACCTCCCCTCCCCAGTAGGGCCAGGTCTGTCAGGCAACAGGGAGGGGAGCTGTCGGACAGCGGGGAGGGGGGCTGTTAGGCAGCGGGGTGGGAGTGGCTGGTGGGGGATGTCGGGGCAGGGGCGGCCGGTGCGGGCTGTCACAGCTTGGATGGATGCTTCTGCACCAGGGCTACTCTCTGCTGCTCAAAATGGCGGTCTTCCCTACCCATAAACCCCCCACGCAGCTGGAACTGTGTGGGAAACAAAATGGTTCCACCTGCGTGGGGGGTTTATGGGTAGGGAAGACTGCCATTGCTATGCTGCATATTTATGACGGGTGTCGCTGCAGCACCAGTCTCCCCCCCCCCCCACTCCCCTATCAGATGCGGAGGTGCTATCAATAGGCCCTTTCAGGTGGACCAGGCAACGGTGTAGTAGCCTTTTAGGGCTGCCACCTGAAAGGTGAGTCTTCAAGTTGGGATCCACTCCTGCAGCCGTCCTCAAGGCGGAGGATGCACGTGAAAAGCGGCTTAAGACTCTGCTTGCACATGATAAATCTACTTGCATCTCCTCCATATTCGTGTATTGGATCTCTCCAGAAGCGTCATCAATGCTACAATTGTTTCAACTTCCTGACAGCTTCTTACAGGCATCTACCACTCTCTACATTTAAAAAAAACCCCACATATCTCACTTATTCACCTTCCTACCTCCTTCATCTTAAGTGCATGACCTCCAGTATGTGATGCTTTTATCGTGGGTAAAAAACATTCTATCAGTGATTCCCAAGATTTTATAAACTACTATCAAGTTTCCCCTCAGTGTCCTATACTTGAGAGAAAATAATCCAGGTTAGCCCAACCTCTTTCCATAACTCATACTCTGTAAACCAAGGAATGGGCTGGTAAACCTCTTTGTATCCTTTCTACAGCCTCCACATGGTTCCTGTCATGGGGCAATCAAAATTCAACGTGTATTCCAAATGCAATATACACATTTCGGAGAAACTTAGCCAGTCATGAAGCATCCACAGGAAGTACCAATGAAAAGTTTTGGGCCTGGGTCCTTTGTCAGGAATAAGCCTGAATTAAAAGAGAGGAAGGGTATTTTGGTGAATACCAATGCAAAGTGGGTTAATTGGGTGGCATGAGCTTGTGGGCAGAAATGGCTTGTTACCATGCTATATGCTAATTTTTAAAAAAATTAATCATTTAGTATATTATCCACTTGCTCTGACTCCAAACGTGCTTTCTCCTTTTCTGCTTGAGTGGTTCTATCTTCCCTGAGACATTGTCTTTCTTTTTAATGCAAGAATAAAATTCTTTGGGATTCTCTTTAAAACTGCTCACCAAGGACATTTTATGACCCATTTTGTCCTTTCTCGTGCTCTGCACGAGATGTATTCTTCAATCTTTATATTCCTCCAGGGCCTTGTCTAATTGTAGCTTTGTAAATCTTACATATGCCTTTTTTTTTTGACTAAATTCTCAACCTTTTATCATCCAAAGTTCATTTACAATCCCATCATACTGGACCATGTTGGTCGTGAACTTTAGTTAGCTGATCCTCAAACACCTCCTGCATGTCAGTTGTGGGCCTGCTCAATAAGAGCTGGTTCAAATTCACTCTTCCTAGCTCCTGTCTAATGATGTCATAATTTACCCTCCCCCAATTTAGTATTTTCCCTTGTCCTTATACATAACTATTTTAAAGTTGAAAGAATAGTGATCACTATTCCCAAAATGCTCTCCCTGGCCAGGCAAATTTTGTTTTTCCAACCCAAGATCCAGTATGGTCCACTTGCTGGTTGGACTTCCTACATATTACTTCAAGACACCTTCCTCAATGCACATAACAAATTCTGCCCCATCTTTGCCTCAACACATTCTAAGAAGTCTGAGGAGATTTGGCATGTCCTCTCAATCAAACTTCTACAGGTTCACAGCCTAGCTTGGTAATTCAAGTGCCATGGACTTCTGCACAAGGTGGCAAATATACCTTCAATGGATGACCATCACAAAGTCACCCACTGAAGACATCTACTGTACGTGAGGCATTGTCTCAAGAAGGCAGCCAATGTCATAAAGGACGCCCATCATCCTGGTCTTAAGCTTTTCTTGCTATTATTAACCCAGTCACTATCGGGGAAAGCCACAATATTGTTGCTTTTGATCATTTGTCTACATATCTGTTCCTACCTCCTGGGGGCATTTGAGAGACCCAAATGATAACCCTACCAGACTGATTGCACCTTTGTTATTTCTGATCTCTGCCCACACTGCCTCAATAGATGAGCTCGCCATTATGTCCTCTCTGAGTGCAACTGTGACACTGCCTGATTAGCATGCAGTGCCTCCACCTCTTTAACCCGTCTTCAACACAAAACCCAAGAACATTGAGCTGTCAGTCCTTACAGTTAAGTCAAAATGATGGCCACAACATAATTGCAAGTACTATTCCAGTAAGTTCACTTCCCATAACTCTCCTTGCATTCAAATAAACATACTGCCTCACATGACCATTCACCTGTCTCCCTTTCAAAATTAGCTTGCCATAGTATCTGCCATCTCAGCTCATCCCCTTGTTTCCCTTACCTCTTGAATATGCTTACTCAGCAACTGAGCCTTGGTGACTGTGTGTAGAAAATTTTGAGATTTGATGCTCTTTGAGTGAAGAAGTCAGTTAACAACAATATTTTTCTGAAGAACCTCATTACCTGCTTTTGTTTTTAATATTTATTCACATTTATGTGCTTTACTTTATTCTGTCTTGAGTTGCATGGGTGGGGGGGGGGGTTATGGGTAACGAGGATGACCATTGAGCCGCCATTGTGACGCCCCAAAGCGGCCCCATAACGGCCCGCTGTTGTTAGGTGGCATGATTCTTTATTTTAATTGCCTATGTGACACAGAATGCATGTGTCTTCGCCGACTTGGCCATTTGCCTTTTCACACTGCAGAGAGAGAGAGGATGGTATGGGAAAATTACCCGGAATCCCCATTTTACACAACAGTGTGAAAAGGCCTCCTGATTCAGTTTGTTCTTGAGGGTTTTGATGGTGGAAGGGTAGCAGCTGTTCCTGAATCTGGTGGTGGGAGTCTTTTTCTTGGTGGCAGCAGTGAGAACCGAGCACGTGCTATGTGGTGCAAATCCTTGCTGATTACTGCTGCTCTCCAACGGCAGCGTTCCTGTAGATGTAGGGACTCAATAGTGGGGAGTCACTGATATTACTTCCCTGTATTTTGGATACAATTAATTAGTTTGTATAGCAGCGTGTATTGGTCATTAAAGGCCAAAAATGTATTTCCATCTCCTTGTGTGTATGGCTATGGCTTTTTTTTAAACTGACAACAATAAAATTGCTGGAAAATAATAATTATTTTAATTGGAACCTAACCCTTCAAAGCCTTCGGTCTTGAACGAATTAGTAATTCTTAGATATGACAGCAAACTGCAAGATTTCTTCTCTATTGTGTTTATGGTTTTTTGTTTTCAGACGTACAGCACAGTTACAGGCTCTTTCGGCCCATCAGCCTGTGTCGCTCAATTACACCCAATTGACCTACAATCCAGTATTTTGTTTTGAACGGTAGGAGGAAACCAGAGCACTCAGGCACGGGGAGAACGTTCAGACAGTGCAAAATTCGAATCCCAGTCACTAACTGTGTAATTTTGTGGCATATTGATCTATTTATGTTTCTCGTTATGCACATTGAGTCTCCTTTGCCAGCTCTGCATTGAACAAGGAACTTTCTTAATGTGTTCATATGCTCCAGCACTGGCTTGATGTGCCAAACAGCCTCTGGGTTCTGCTTTCAGCCCAATGGTGTGCACCCACTTGCAGCTGGATGCACCCACGGTCTCTTTGTCGTAATCATCCTAACTGGAGAAGGAGGGGTGATTACTTTTCAGTGTTGTCTTTCTTTTTGCATGATAGGTTCTGAGTGCCAAATATTGTACATTGGAGCTGTATCTAATTGCGCAAGACATTGGCCTGATTAAATTCAGTGTAAAATTGAAACATACGGGAGCAAATCTGTCACGGGAAGAATCTCGCTGATATACATCAGTAAAATTATCTGATGAAATAGTTTTTTAAAAAACAATACATCTTAGCCAAACAGATAACTGCTCCTTGAATATTGATTTACTCTGGAGGGAAAAATCATGTTCATGATGTATCAGAATCTGAAGGACAGTTGTAGGTTGGAAGAATAAGCCAAAAAGAATCAAGTGCTTAACTTCTGATAGGTTCACTGAATGGGAATTTTGATGAGAAGTTGAGGTTGAGACTGTGGCACACCAGCCAGGAAGTGGTTTTCTTGGAGAATGTTAAGAAGCACCAAAGTACTTCTGAGCATTTTTGAGAAGACTTAAATCTTGAATGTTGTGATTTAAATTAGAGAATGAAATAATTGTGAAGAAATAAATGAAGGATTGTAAAATAGGACATTCACGTCATCGAAAGCCTATAACAAGAAATGGATTTCATTTCTGTATTTTTAATTGCATCAATTATCCCATCCTGGTGGTTCTGATGAGGGCCTCACCTTTGTTCCTTGAAGTCTAATAGAGTATAGCCCTTTTCACGCTTGCAAGTGATCCCAGGAATTAACCGCCATTCGGTCTTTAAAGTGCCAAGTGTGAAAGCAAAATCAGCTCAACGCCGACGTCAGATGATGTCATCTCACGCCGGGGATTGACAGCCTAGTCCAATCCCCGGTGTCTGCAGACGCCGATGTTGAAATCAGACAAGTGTGAAATGGGTAATGCATTGTGGGATTGAAATGACCCAGTTTTTGCACGAGTGCAGGAATGTGAAGGAAGAAAAGATTAAAATGAAGGTACAGACTTTGCTGTGGGAAAGTTGCAGCCAGAGAGAGAGAGAGAGAGGAAATAAATAGCAATAGTGGACAATTTTTAAACTGCATGGGAAAATTGGTAGCACTAATGAGCACAATATATAAAGACCATGGGAAAAAGCAATGGTGGACCTCACTTCCCAGAATGCTGTGCAGCATAGAAACCCCTCCATAAATGTCCCATTGCTGCAGCCTGTCATACAGCCCTTTCTCTGCCGCATTGAATACTGGGAGGGCAGGTCCGCCATCGCTTTTTCCCCATGGTATTTATAAATTGTATGTGATAGTGCTACCAACATTCCCGTGCTGTTTAAAAATTGTCCGCTATTGCTATTTATTGCTAGCACTTTCCAACAGTTCCTTATGAAGGTTTATATAATTTGGCATAACAGCAACAGGGTCTGAAGAGCTCATACTGTGCTATGCATAAAGCTTAATTATGTTATAATTATGCCTGATTAATTTTGTTCAAATATAATTTGTACAGGATTTAGGGCAGATCCACCATCACTCAATGCGTCATGACATCGCCAGTAGAAGGTAGAACAGTCCTAACCCTGGGGATGCCTCCTTGTAAGTGTGAAAGTGTTCAGTATCCCAGCTAGGAGGGGTGAAGTGTGAAAAGCCAAACCTCCATTCTCTCCCGGGACACTGAACGGCTAATTTAGTGGGATGCAAGTATGAAAGAGCCTTATGATAGGTTTTGCCATCCATCACCAGATCTGACTTTGTAAAGCACCCTCGAGCCCCTTTCTCTCATCCCTGCCAAAATCAGGTTGAAGTGTAAAAATAATCCCTCGTTTCTATTCACCTTTCTTGATGTTTTCTTTTAAAGTCCAAGCTCTTCTTGATTTATCCTTACCACAGTAAAGTGGCATGTTGATTCCTTTTGTCACTGGACCATTTGAGCAAACTCTCTTGTTGTTTTCCTATCCCAGCTTCTTCCCACAAAAAAATATTTCCACACTAAATAAATCTCCTCATCTTTCACTTCCTCTGCCCAGCTTTGCTCTGTTTGTGTTGTAATATGTGGCTTTCTCTTGTTTCACTCTGTCTTCCATTTGTGTCCTTTTCCAAAAACATCATCTCCTCTATGTTGGCCCTGTTCCAGCTAACATGATAAATGACTCCACAGCCTTGAGCAGTTACCATTTCCTTTCAAAATTGTGCTTTTAACAAAAAGTCCCAAATGAATCAGAATTTAATGTCAAGAAATTTGTTGCTTTGCGGCAGCGTTACTAGTGCAAATTTGCTATAAATTACTTTTTAAATAAATCAATAAAAATTAGTGCAAAAGAAGAGTAAGTGAGGTCATGTCTGTGGTTCATTGTCCGTCCAGAAATCTAATGGCAGAGGGGAAGAAGTTGTGTTTTTGTGCCAGTGGGTGTTGGACCTCAGGCTCCTGTCCCTCTTTCCTGATGGCAGCAATGGGAAGCGGGCATGGCCTGGGTGGAGAGGGTCATTGAAAATAGAGGCTGCTCTCTTGAGACACTGCCTCTTGCAGAGTTCTTTGATGGAGTGAAGCCTAATGCCAAAATGGCGCTGGCTGTTTACAACCCTTTTCCTGTCCTGTGCATTGGCACCTCCATAAACAGACAGTGATGAAACCAGTCAGATCGCTCTCCGTGGTACACTTGTAGAAATTTGTAAGAGTCTTTGGTGACATAATGAACCTCCTCAAACTCCTTGCAAATTAAAGTCCTGTCTCCACTTGCCTCCAAAATCTCTAGCTACTTTGCCTGACATTCCATTTTTTTTTCCTCCCAATGAATCAGGTTCCATTTTTGCCATAACCATGAGAAGTACACAAGCAAAGTCACAAAAAAAACTTTTTGATGACGGTGCATGGTGCTGCAACTTTGTCCTTATCCTCTCTGCAACTGTTGCTGCTGTCATCCACTGCATATGGCCTCCTGGACTGGAAAGGTTTTGGATTAATTCCAGCCTTGCCTATCTAATTGTAGACAGGAATTATCCAGGAATGAATGATCTGCATGGCGAATGGTGATTTTTGTAGTCGCGCTATTAAAAAGTTTGTTTTAGATTTTGGGAAGATGTTATCTAATAAATTGGCAGTTTTATTTGGTATCTAACAGGAATAAAAATGAGAGAAATTTAGAGGTATGAATATCAGACAATAAATAAGGAAAATGTAAATAGAAAAACCTCACAAAGATAAGCGTATACAGAGCCGTTGTCATACCCACACTCCTGTTCGGCTCCGAATCATGGGTCATCTACCGGCACCACCTACGGCTCCTAGAACGCTTCCACCAGCGTTGTCTCCGCTCCATCCTCAACATCCATTGGAGCGCTTACACCCCTAACGTTGAAGTACTCGAGATGGCAGAGGTCGACAGCATCGAGTCCACGCTGCTGAAGATCCAGCTGCGCTGGATGGGTCATGTCTCCAGAATGGAGGACCATCGCCTTCCCAAGATCCTGTTATATGGCGAGCTCTCCACTGGCCACCGTGACAGAGGTGCACCAAAGAAAAGGTACAAGGACTGCCTAAAGAAATCTCTTGGTGCCTGCCACATTGACCACCGCCAGTGGGCTGATAACGCCTCAAACCGTGCATCTTGGCGCCTCACAGTTTGGCGGGCAGCAACCTCCCTTTGAAGAAGACCGCAGAGCCCACCTCACTGACAAAGGCAAAGGAGGAAAAACCCAACCCCAACCAACCAATTTTCCCTTGCAACCGCTGCAATCGTGTCTGCCTGTCCCGCATCGGACTTGTCAGCCACAAACGAGCCTGCAGCTGACGTGGACTTTTTACCCCCTCCATAAATCTTCGTCCGCGAAGCCAAGCCAAAGAAAGAAATAGAAAAAATATGTTTTATGGTCATTGATTGAGAAGGATTACAGTCTGAGAACAAGGAAAAAAAGCAAATGAAAAAACACTTAGTAATATTTGAATTCTTACTTTAAAAGATCACCCAATATCTATGAGATATTGCATTTTTATTTTGTAACCTCTTTTTAGACTAAATGCATTTTTTGGACTGATTTCTTTGATATCTTTTTGGTTTCATTTGGAAAGACTTTCCATATATTTTGGAATGAAATGGCAGTTGTCAGAATGGTATTCCTCTAATCCATTCAAGTTAAAAACAAACAATGATGGTGCTGCAGCTTCTGAAGATACGATAATAAGGAATCTCTGCAGGGATTTGCTGAGGTCTAATGCTGCAATGCTTTAGTCATACGCTGTCTGTTTTTTCTTTTAACAGATTTCATCTGAATGAAGGCTGAACCCAGCTGGCAATTGTAGACCGTGAGCGATGGTCTGAAGTGTGGTGCTTAAGCGAGGCCTGTTCCTCAGGGGAAATCAATTTTGTTTTGTTACCTATTCTTCTGAATGAGGCATCTGGATGAGGATGGTTAAGAATTTTTTTGTTCACTAATAAATGAGACAAAGAAGCTTCATATGCCTGCCTGATTTATAGTGCGTCACCTTCCAGACCAATGGACTGACAGCCGTGATGTCGGGAGTGCTGCTGATGCCCAAGCTCTGAATTCATGCCACTGAAGCATTCACACATTTATTGCACTGCTTTTCGTCCAAGATCTGAACAGAAGCAATAGAGTGGACATGGCTTCTTTCATTAATAAATTACTGTTGGTATTTCTAATCCTTCCAAACAGATGTATGTGTCATGAAAGCACGCTCTCTCTCTTAAAGAGGTAGGTGTGACTGTAAAGCTTTGCTTTGCGATTTAATTTGTATATTCACATTTGTTCAATGTTAGCAAAATAAATACTGCAGCTGTACCAAATAAAGTAACCATTTGAACAACTATTTTAAAATTTACCATGTGAACTATCTTTTGGTGAGAAGGGTGATGTTCATCTTTCAAGTCCAATTTTTCTTGGAAGTTCTCTTATCAGAGATTGGAAAGTGTTTTCTAATTTTAAACCAATTGTTTGACTTTTATATGCTTATTAAGATCTACGCAGACTCAATTTTACATTTTTTTCTGTAAATTATAATTGAATTTAGGAAACTTTTGTTTAAAAGTTATCTTCTTTTTCTCTAGACATCAACATTCAGACTGTCCCAAAAGCAGACTTCTAGATGTATCACCAAATTCTCCGAACTTTAAGCTTGAAGTTAGAATCCCTGGAGTAACACCTGTAATGGTTAGTTTCATATAAATTAATAGGCTGTGTCATTTCACATTATGCCAAATGCTTTACTGTGCTATCATCAGACTGACTTTACATCCATGTTTACAGAATTAAATCCTGTTTCACCAAATTGCAATCATTTATTAACATTTCAATAAGAATAAATGCTAGATTTTAATTAAATTACTAACTGTTTTGATATTATATCTGTTGGTCTATCCTTGGTCTTCAGTTATCAAAAACGTACCGGGGGTGTAGGCTAATGGGGTGTAAATTGGGCGGCACAGACTCATGGGCTGAAATGGCTTGTCACTGTGCTGTATGTCTAAATATATATATTTTTTTGAATCTGCCTTTATTCTACATGTAAGCCAAAGATGCATGTCAGTATAACCTCTTTTGACTCTTCCATGGTCTCTAAATTATCAGCCATTAACTGGCTGTTATTAAAATCATGATCTGGTCACAGACAATCCCTATGCTTGGTTACAATCTGACTGTTCACAATCTTAATGCTGCGATGCAACATATCCACATCTTCATGTAGGAGGAAATGCAGGCTGTCTGGCCCTGTAGTAGTGGAAACAGCAGTCCTAAACTGTAAGTGCATTATACTGTGACTGTCTTAAATCATCTTCTGGTGAAATCCCAATCCATGCTCTTAATGTTTTTGGACTTGATTTCTACAGTCCATTCCTGGTTAATCCCAAACAGTAAACTTGAGGTCATTGTCAGCTCTGCGGCCATGTCGTAGCCATAACAATGCCCTGTTTGCCTATTATTTGTGTAATCTCAAAACCAACCTCTGCGTATTTTTTCAGCATTTTACTATGATATTTTCATTCCACGGTACTAGCCTCCGTAGCATCCTGAACTGTCATTTCTCATCAGTGGCAACTGCTTTGCTGCAATCTCTGATATTATCTCTCTAAATCTCTCCACCCTGTACTAGTCTTTAACTTTGCCCAAGGTTTTGATCATTTGACTTGATTCTCATTAGCCCTTTTTATGGAGCGATGCCACATTGAAGCTGGCTCAATGAGGGGGGGAAAAAATCGTGGACTTACCTTTTATGGAGAAGGCCTATAAGGCTGCTCCATCGTTGCTTTTATGGAGAGCGGCATTGGGAGCCATCCTCCGGAGGTGGGGCAAGTGGTGCAAAGCACCGCCCATCACTGTGAAGTCAAACATGCGTGCCGAGCAGTGGCAGTCTTCATTAACCATTATCCCTCATGCAGTTGGAATCGCTCTGGGAAATGCATGGGGGATTATAGGTTACAAAGACAGCCATTGATCCCTCATTAAAACAAAAGAGGCCTCCCTGCCGCCTCCGCCGCGCCCTTGTCTGCCTCCTTCTGATCCGGTTTGGTGAAGGAGCGAGCGGCGGAAAAGGATGGCAGGAGGGAGCCCTAACCCTAGCACCAATCACTGAGGGAGCCCTGGTGGTGACACCTGGGTCACGGGCTGACGGCATCATTGCAACGTCATAAGCCGCTTGCAATGCCTTTATGGATGAGATGGAGTGGAGTTCTTGTGCTGTATCTGCCCTCGGAGGTTTTATTGAGGTAGGTTTGGCGATGTAAGGACAGAGAAAATCCACTTTTATACGTGCTTATTTCTTCACTATAAAAAGGCCTAGTGTGTACTAGTTTGATAACAATCCAAGCATCTTTGAATGTTTGTGGAGATCTTACTCTAAAATTATTTAGTACTTTTGTTTTAATTTGTATCCCTCTTTGGTTCAATCCATACTTTAAGATCATTTATATATGATATATGGTTAAAAACAGTGAAATATTTATATCAGAAATTGTTATTGAGCTTCTACCATGTGTGTGTGTGTGTGTATATATATATATATATATATATATATATAAAATATATTGTGTGCATATATGTTTGCAGGTTGTACCTCTTTATTCCAGTGACATTGGGACCCGGCCATTGCTGATCACAGAAAATGCCGGAAAATAGAACAAAGCTTAAAACAGGAAATAATATTGTAGGGTGGCATGGTTAATGTAGCGGTTAGCACAACGCATTTACAGTGCCAGCGATCAGGACCAGGGTTCGAATCCCGCACTGTCTGTAAGGAGTTTGTACTGACGGCAGCAGATTCAACCTTTACAGCGCCAGCGATCGGGACTGGGGTTTGAGTCCCATGCTGTCTGTATGCGCTGCTTAACGTCTATGATATGTTCTGTGAAATTGGGCATTATGAGATGTGGATGTTGTGCGAACACCATATTATATACTTAGCAAAGTTATATGGGATAACTATAGTGTACCTGTAAACTTTTTATTTATAAATAGGGATCAGTGTGGGGACTGACATGGGACTGTGGGGAGAGAGCGAGGCAGTGGGATCAGTGTAGGGACTGACATGGCACTGTGGGGAGAGAGTGAGGCAGTGGGATCAGTGTGTGGATAACATGGGGCTGTGGGGAGAACTGGGCAGTCAGATCAATTTGGAGTACACAATACAATTTCTTATAAACCAGAGAAATAAAATTCAATATTTTTAGAATTTAGAGATGTATGTCCCTGTACCATCTAAATACACTCATGTGACCTATTAACCTCATACAGTACATCTATGGAATGTGAGCGGAGTCCATAGCAGCCAGAGGGAAGGACATGGGGAGAACGTGCAAATTCCTTGCAGACAATGCTGATTCTAACCCAGGTCGCTGCCACTGCAATTGCATTGTGTTAGCTACTACATAAACCATGCAGCCCTATACTGAGCTGGCACATGTAAATATAATTTTGTGAAAGCCAAAATTTTGAGTTTGAGGCTCCATCTATCAGCAAGCAATCAGGACCAACATGTTAATGTAGAGATTGGATTGCAAAGTGCTTCAATGTTGCTTTGTTCTTCCTGGCCTCCAATTTTATTTTCTCGACATGAAATGCCCTCTGTTCACTCTTGCATAAACCATAATTGGAAATAACTCGGCTGGTTCTCCATTTCCTAATTGGTGTAATGTTGCATTTATTATGACAATTTGGCAATTAATTTCACATTCTTCTCAATGCCTTCATATCCTTTTCATAATGCTCCACCCAGATGTATACCCAATTGTCCTTTAAATAAAGTTTTTTTTTGTTTTGTCTTTTAAATTTTTCCCTCTGAAAATAAGAAACTGATGTGTTATTTATTTTTGTATTAGCCACATCACCACAAAGATTACTCAGTTTGTCTACTTGGATTCGCATGACTAATTTTTCAAAGTAATCTTATTTGTCTTCGTTGCTTTCATCTGCCATACACAAATTTGGCAGGTTTGTTAATGTCATCTTATAAATTGATGCAGTCCATCTTGGTCATCTCCTCCTCACACAACAGAAAATTTGATGCCATCAACTGATTTAGGATGTAAATAAGGGGTGGGGAACCTTTTTTAAAAATTCACTTTCCATCTTAAGTATTCCCAGTGCCATCAGTGGTCTCTGATTGGTAAGGGATTGCTTAAGGTGGTCTGTGAGTGAGAAGGGAAGGTTGAGAATCTCTGCTCTAGATCAAATTGCTACTGAACTATTTTTCTTGAGAAAAATTGTAATTGGCCCAATTCCTTTGGAGTTATGAAACCGTACACATAACGAGTCAATTAGATAGATTAAAATAGTGGTTTTCAAACTTTTTCTTTCCACTCACATACTAGCTTAAGCAATCCCTAATCACAGAGCACTGTTGGAATAGGGAATACTTATAGTGGAATGTGAGTTTTTTTAAATGTTCCCCACCCCTGTTATAAATTGTGGGCAGCCCATTGCAGGTTGTAGGACTCCAGTTCATGGTTTCTGAACAACTACTGTTCACCCATGTTTCCTGCTTTTACTTTGGAAGCCAGATATTTTGTCCCTTGATTTTGAAAGTCATTTTTCTGTTATTGCTTCTTCATGCTCTTACATCTACTATATTATGCTTATTTTTTATCTGCTACCATTTTAAATAATGCATTGAGGTTTCAACAGCAATCTTTTCCTTTTGAACACCATAGAGGTGCTATGAGTCCAGAGGACCCCAAAACCCAGCAGCAACAAACATGCACCAATACAAAGGGTTTCTTAAACAAAAGTTGCTTTTAATTATCTTTGAACATGAAAAAAGAATCATACTTTAACTTATCTCTAGTGACTCACTTAACACCCCCCCCCCCTCTAATTCTAAGCGCAGGTGTGTATAATGTGTGTGTAAGTTTAGAAAAGTTCTTTGGTTCACAGTCCAATCTCATTGGTTGCAGGCAATTCTTGTGCTGTGCACAGAAGTTAGCATTAATAAAGTTCACCAGGTTTTGGTGCTTAACAGATAAATGGTTACCACTCAGAAGGGTTCTTGTTGGTTTTCAGAGAGGGAGTTTTCTCATTCCAGGACAGCCACTCCAGTGTCTTGCTGACAAGACTTGCCCCTTTCAGAGTTTTCCAGATGATAACCTCTTTCTTTCAGGTCACCACAGAATTCTTTTCTGTTTCCTCCTATTCCAAGGGAAACACCAGACAGCCAGTCCTCTCCTTTGGCCAGGCAGTCTTCCAAAGCTTGCCCCCCCTGTCTATGTCTCTCCTCTCTCTCACTCCCTCCCAGTCTGAGAACAAAGCTATTCTGCCTCTGCCTGCAAAGATCACATGCTCTTCCAGACAGCCAACTGTTTTTCAGACAAACCTGCTGCTGCGTGTTATTACATTGTTGCCTTTTGCAAACAGCAGTCCATCATGAGTCTGTGAGCACTCTGCAAAACTCCTGCAAAAATTCTGTTTTAAAGTGTTTGTGTGTGACCTGCACAAATCATTCCCAATTTTTCTCCCAAACACTATATACTCTGTCACAGAGGGCATTCATTACATTCAGGTCATTAGATACATTCTCCATTGGGGCTTCGTTAATTATATCAGCAATGTGATCAGTCTGTAATTCTGTGTATATGTTGAGTGTTCCTTGTTAAATGCACCCATTGCGTTAGCTGCTGGTAAATTATTTTGCACGATCCCCTTTGTAACAAATGATTTGACTTGCAGAGAGGTAGTTGTCTTATTCCTATATTTTTTTTAAAATGTGTGAGAGTAATTGATGTGATCCTCTTTGCTTAACTATTTTTAGGAACATTTTTCAAGACGTAAAAGGAAGCTAATTGGCAGGTGATGGCAATTTAGTTGGATTTATAGCAGGTCATTAATAAAGTTATTTTAATGCGCATTTAATTATAACAGTTGAGTGGCAAAGCTCCTGGAATTAATAGGTTAGTTAATTGGATGGGAGCTGACTGATGTATATAAGATTTTTAATAAAAGATAATGGGACAAAATGGATAATGAATGATCCATTTTCATTGGAATGTTTATTCTCTTTTAAAATGATAGGTATGGACATTGTCCCATGAATGTACAGAAAATTTGATGTATGATTGGGTATGATTATCATAGAAATTGGTAAGTTTGAGGTCCCTGAATCATTTAAGTTGATAAAGTACATAGTCATTGCTGCATTTAAATAAAGTGAGTCAAATAGGATCAGAAAAAAATTAATGGCGGCACTGCCAGAGCTGCTGTGACGGCAGGTCTGCCACTGGTGCAGACCCACGGAGAGCGGGGAGCAGAGAAACAGCACTCCCACAGTGTCCAACTGCCCGGTCCGAGTGCAGTCGGCTCCGCACAGACTTTGACCGGCCTGCTGAAGGAGCTGACGGTGGTTTTATTTAAAATCCTGCTACCATGAGGTCTGTGCCTACAATTGACAGCAGCCACGAGGGATTGCAGGCTCCAGGGGAAGCAGAGGACTGCTGCAGGGCCCAAAGAACTGGTGAGCCCACCCCCGTCTAATAAGGAGAAGCAAAGGAGACGACCCACAGAATGGTTACCACGATGGAGGACTAGGTGAGAGACTCTGTGGCTGAAGAACTCACAGGCGGCGGGCTGTTGGCAACTCGAGGTGAGGAACCCACGCAGGCTATGGGCTGTTAAGGTTAAATAGTTGCTGTTTCCTCAAAACAATGTCTGATTTCTTGGTGGAAGACTGACTTGTTAGTTGTAGCAGAACGGTGCTTTGTTATCTAATTATGCATCGTTTTTCTGGCTTTGTGCTGTTAATGCAATGACCGCATGTAATCTGTGGTGTTTGGAAGCTCAATTTTGTGGATATTATGACCTGGAATACTCATTTTTAAATGAATCATCGTTATTGTTGGGCTGTCAATTTCAAGCATGTTGTTCTGATATCAGCAATGGTTAGTTGTGATAGGACTTTACACGATGTTGTAATCTTTGGTGCATAATGATAAAGATCATCAGTAATTCTTTTCAATCACAGTTCAGAATAATTCTGAGTCAGTTCTCCAGTAGTTTATCAGCTCGTGTTCTGTAATCAGTTGGACACATAAATCCTAGGTTATCTCTACAAGTCAACTATAACAAGATACCTTGCTCCTCTTCTGAACTCTTCTTGCAGTGAGGCCAACATTCCATATTCTTTCCTGTTTGTTGTCCCTGAACACCTGATCTCACCAATTGCTATACAGGGATGTGAGAAGTGCCTTCGCGTTCACAAAATATGCTCGAGACAAAAGTTGAGAACAAAGAACATTTATTTATATTTACAACATTGCAAGGTTGGGTACTCTCCCCCTACCTCGGGGAAAGTACCCTGAGGGTGGGAAGCCTCTTTGTTTTTATACAATTTTCACTTCACCTCCCCTTACATTTGTCTTACGTTTGTCCTTCTTGGATTAGTTTGGCACTTTTCCCTATTCGTCTGACTCTTGACTGACTCCAACTTTCTCTTATCCCGTGCTCACACCTCCTTTCCCCACCCCCTATTAAACAAGCTCTTTGTGTGTACATGCATATTTCTATGTCTGCTTAAATTCCTCTGTTATCTTGTTTACTTTGTTCTGCTTTTTCATGCGCCATTTTACACAAAGAACATTTTAGCTTTTTCTTTCTACCTTCTATAACTGTTTCAGAACTCCTACCATTAAAATAATAACTGTTTCTAAACTCCTACAATTAAAATAATAACCATTAAAATAATAACTGTTTCTAAACTCCTACAGGGACATCTGGGTCTCATTGCTCCCTTTCCCAATCTATCACCATTCAGGTGATAATTCTGTTGTTAGAACCAAATGAGATAACCTCGTATTTATTCAAGTTAGGTTGCATTTGGCCACTCACCCAACTTGTTGAAATCATTTTGAAGTCTCTTTGCCTCCTCCTTGTATTCGCATTTCTTCCTAGATATGTCATCTGCAAACATGCAGGTCATGTTTAATTCCCTTATCCAAATCATTGGTTGTGAGATTTTAGACCGAAGGTCCCTGTGGCACCTCACGGGAAACCCAGAAAAAGAGCTGCTGATTCTTATTTCCTGTATATCGACCAATTATCAGTCCATGCTACTTTACTACCATTCATTTTGTATTTCAACCTCTCAAGTGGTAACCTTAAAAGCTTATGAAATGCCAACTACCGCCCCATCCACTTGATCTTCATTCCAATCATCACATCCTCAAAAAAAAATCCAGTAGGTTTGTTAAACATTATTTCATATTTGTAAACTCATTCTGACTTTGACCAATCCCATTAATATGTTCTGAGTGTTCGACTATTATGTCTTTTAATCAATTCCCCATGACTGATATTACGCTTACTGGTTTGTAATTCTCTTTTGTTAAGTACCAGTTCTGTGCTGCATCATAAAGGAGTGTAACTTTAAAATGTTTGCAATATTTTGAAGAAATCTGTTACTAACCAGATGTGTCTTTTCTGCAGTTAATAATTGACTTAATTTAAAACTAAGTCTATATTTAAATGTTGCATCTTTTTGAAAAAAAACCTAAATAAATATTTTTCCTTCTTTTACAGTCAGATAGCTACTTTTGCACATATGTTCCAGTGCCATCAGGTCAGAAATCCTACATCGGTGAGTGTTCACTCCAACAAAAGTTATGCTTTGTAGCTCTGTTTTGTGATTGCTGTCATTTCTCAAAGAGAACATGGTGCATTCGAACAAATGGAATTCAGTTTTTGTGCTTAATTGTAAATCTATGCTAAAATGCAGATTATCATGGAGAAATTGGCCTGAAGGTTGACCCATTGCAGAATATGTAAATACAACATTTCCACCAGTAGCCATCCTGTTAAGGTTTTTGCACTGCATTTGGAGTTCTGCATTGCAGGATATAGATTCTAAGTGTTTTTTTTGTCCCAAAAAGCAATAATTCACCAGTTTTGGTGAATTTATCTATGTTCAGTGAAACAACTCGAATGGCTCTTCAACTGTGTGCGGACTCCAAAATGTTTTTTATTTGACAAGTAAATTTGAACATCTCACGAAAGGCTGTTTAAACAATATAATAGATTTCTATATCTTAAAACAGTTTGAACTGTTTTACTAATGTTTTTGGTAGAGCCAGATAAGTATACCTGCATGCTGTGCTGCCTCCCTGGTGCAAGGGTACGGGATATCACAAATCGGGTCCAAAGTATTCTGAGAGGAGAGGGAGAGCAGCCTGATGTCTTGGTACATGTGGGTACAAACGACATTGACAAGAAAATGGAGGAGGTAATGAAAAGGAATTACAGTGAGCTGGGACAAAAGCTGAGACAGGAACTACCTGTTCTAAATGCAAGTGATGAAAAGTATGTAAGGATAAGGAAAATGAACATGTGGCTGAGGGGCTGGTGTACAGGGCAAGGATTTGGCTTCTTGGATCATTGGCATCTCTTTTGGGGAAGGAATGATCTTTACAAGAGGGAGGGGTTGCACCTAAATCCAAAAGGTGTCAACATTCTGGCAAGTAGGTTTGGTACAGCAGTGGGGCCAGGTTTAAACTAATTTGGCAGGGGCATAGGAACCTGAATGATAGGGAAAAGGGTAGGGAAGATAAAGAAATGGCCAGGAAAAGTAAAATAGGAAAAGTAATGTTGGGAGGAGAAAGTTAAAAAAAAAATCAGATGGTGCAGTGAGTTTTTGGGACAATGATAGTGTTAAGAAAATTACAAAGAAAAATAGTGGGCAGAAAAATCAAAAGGAAAGGTTACAGAAGTCACTAGATATTAAAAGGACAAAGAGCATGAGGGCACTTTATCTGAATGCCTGCAGTATTAGAAATAAGGTTCGTGAACTTGAGGCGCAAATCGGTACCCATGCCTATGATTTGGTAGCCATCACGGAAACATGGCTACAAGGTGACCCTAAATGGGAATTAAACTTTCAAGGGTATCAGGTGGTGCAAAGAGATAGACAGGATGGTAAGGGAGGTGGAGTTGCACTCTTAATCAAAGATGAGCTCCAGGCAATAGTGAGGGATGATATAAGATCTAAAGAGCATAATGTGAGTCCATTTGGGTAGAGATAAAGAATAACAAAGGGAAAAAATTATTGGTGGGTGTTATTTATTGCCCACCAAATAACAATAGTTTAGTGGCACAGGAAATAAATAGAGATAAGTGAGGCATGTAATAATGATACGGCAATAATCATGGGGGACTTTAACTTCCACATAGATTGGTAAAATCAAGTTGGTCGTGGGAGTCTGGAAGAGGACTTCATAGAATGCATCCGCGATAGCTTTCTTGAGCAGCATGTTAAGGAACCAACAAGAGAAAATGCTCCTCTGGATCTAGTGTTGTGCAATGAGATAGGTAGAGTAAATGATGTAATAGTCAGAGACCATCTGGGAAATAGCGATCATAGTATGATTGAATTTCTCATTCAGATGGAAGGGGAAATAGTTAGGTCTAAAACTAATATATTATGCTTAAACAGGGGTAATTACCATAGGATGAGGGAGGAATTGGGCAGAGTGGACTGGGAGCACAGGCTAATTGATGAAACAGTTGAGGAACAGTGGAAGATTTTCAAAGAAATATTTTGTAATGCTCAACAAAAATATATTCCGGTCAGGAAAAAGGGCAGCAAGGGAGGGAAAAATCAACCGTGGTTAACAAAGGAAATAAAGGAGAGTATAAAATTGAAGGCGCAGGTGGACAAAGCTGCAAAGAGCAGTGGGAAACTGGAAGATTGGGATAACTTTAAGAGACAACAAGGGGTTACAAAGCGGGTAATAAGCAATGGGAAAAAGGATTATGAAAGTAAATTGGCACAAAATATAAAAACAGAAAGCAAAAAATTTTATAAATATATAAAACGGAAGAGGGTGGCCAGAGTTAACATAGGACCCTTGGAGGATGAGAAAAGAAAACTGGTAGCAAAAAATGAGGAAATGGCCAAGGCGTTGAACAAATATTTTGTGTCAGTCTTCACGGTGGAAGACACGTCCAGCATGCCCAAGTGCGGAGTTAAGGATGCGAATGTTGGGGAGGGCCTTGATAAAATAGTTGTTACAAAGGAAGTAGTGATGGAGAAACTAATGGGACTAAAGCCAGACAAATCACCTGGTCCTGATGATATGCATCCAAGGGTTCTGAAGGAAATGGCAGAAGTTATAGTTGATGCATTGGTGGTCATATACCAAAATTCCTTAGATTCTGGGCAGGCCCCAGCAGACTGGAAGACAGCAAATGTCACGCCACTTTTTAAGAAGGGATGTAGGCAGAAGGCTGGAAATTATCGGCCAATTAGCTTGACGTCTGTAGTTGGAAAAATGCTTGAAGCCGTCATTAAAGATGAAATAGTGAAACTTTTAGAACGTAAGGGTTCAATCAGGCAGACGCAGCATGGTTTTAGAAAGGTAAGATCTTGTTTGACAAACTTGTTAGGATTCTTTGAGGATATAATGGTTGCGGTGGATAGAGGGGAACAGGTTGATGTTGTATATTTGGATTTCCAGAAAGCGTTTGATAAGGTGCCGCACAAGAGACTTATCAGTAAGTTACAGGAAAGTGGAGTCCGGGGAAGTATATTGGCATGGATCGAAAATTGGTTGTCTGACAGGAGGCAGAGAGTCGGGATAAATGGGAGTTTTTCAGGTTGGCAGAGAGTGGTAAGTGGGGTGCCGCAGGGGTCGGTGCTAGGCCCACAACTGGAGGGGACAAAATGTGGTGTAGCCAAGTTTGCAGATGACACCAAATTGAGTGGAAGAGCAAATTGTAATGAGGATGTGGAGAGTCTGCAGAGGGATATAGTTAAGCTGGATGAGTGGGCAAAGGTCTGGCAGATGGAGTACAATGTTAGTAAGTGTGAGGTTATCCACTTTGGCAAGAAAAATAAAAGAGCTGAATATTATTTAAAAAACTACAGCATGCTGTTGTGCAGAGGGACTTGGGAGTGCTTGTGCATGAATCGCAAAAAGTTAGGTTGCAGGCGCAGCAGGTTATTAAGAAGGCAAATGGAATGTTGGCCTTCATCGCTAGAGGAATTGAATTCAGGAGTAGGGAGGTAATGTTGCAACTGTATAAGGTACTGGTGAGACCGCACCTGGAGTACTGTGTCCAGTTCTGGTCTCCATATTTGAGGAAGGATATACTGGCTTTGGAGACAGTCCAGAGGAGGTTTACTAGGATGATCCCTGGGATGAAGGGGTTGACTTATGATGAAAGATTAAATCGTCTAGGATTGTATTCGCTCGAGTTCAGAAGAATGAGAGGAGAACTTATAGAAACATATAGGATTATGAAGGGTATGGATAGGATAGATGTAAGAAGGTTTTTTGAGCTGGCCGGGGAAACTAAAACCAGAGGACACATTCTCAAGATTCGGGGGAGTAGATTTAGGACAGAGATGAGGAAAAATAGTTTTTCCCAGAGAGTAGTGAATGTTTGGAATTCTCTATCCAGGGAAGTGGTTGAGGCTGCTTCATTAAACATATTTAAAATTTGGTTAGATAAATTTTTACATGATAGAGGAATTAGGGGATATGGGGAGAAGGCAGGTAGGTGGAGTTAGGTCATAAATTAGATCAGCCATGATTTTATTGAATGGCGGAGCAGACTTTTTGGCCTACTCCTGTTCCTATTTCCTATGTTCCTATAATATTTTATCTATTTTGTTCATTTCTTGTCTTCCTTTGAAGGTGCTATGACTGTGCTTACAAGGTTTTTGTGAGCTATAACTGGAGTTATTTTTCAAAGTTGCTTTGTACATTCATGAATCCCATACACCGACATGGATGTAAAAATATTGCCATCACAAGTTTAAGGGCCAAATCTTCCTGAAGCAGGAAATTTTGGTACTCTCCTTCTCACTTAATTCAAGAATTTGCTGAAAGTATCAGCTGAAAGTGATACAGGAAATCTGAAATGAAATGGTTAAAATTGGTGAGGAATTGGAGAGTGTTTGTGGATACTTCACGTTTCAGGTCCACGAAGTCCTCAGAATTAGAAACAAAAGAACAATAAACAGATTACTTTGATGCAAAGAACAAATGGCAAGGTCTGTGATTGAATGGAAGGCAGGAGAAATTAAATGACAAAAGTAGTAGAAGTTCAGTAGCAAAAGGGGACAAGGTCTGAAAAGTGCTTGTCTTCTCATTGATCACCTCGATTGGGGTCCTTCTCGCCAAACTGCTTTCTCTGACGCTTGCAGCTGTACATTGCAATGCTGAAGTCTGAGGCAAGCTCCTCCCTCCTTATCCGCAGTCTCTGGGGATCCAGGATGTCCTTCCTCGTCACCTCTCTGGTGGATTCTGAGATGACCTGGGAGGAGGAGGAGAAGGAGGATGAGATCACTGGAGACTGCCACATGCCAGGTTTGAGGTGCCTGACAAATAGTACCTTGTGAAGTAATGTATTCCTTCCACTGTTTGTGCAGAGCAGTCACAGAGTGAGAGACACTAAGGATGTCTATCACTTGACTGGTGCTAATAATTGGACGGTGCCCGAATGGTGCCTTCTTTTTCAGCAACCTGATCCCTTAACAGCAATGGCAATATAAACATGATGACAAGGAAATCAATGGCAAAGGCCTCAATGACCCCCACACAGAAACAGTGCCACAAAGGACAGCTGATGACTTCTAACCAATGCAGTGTGCAGTATGCCTCGGTCCTTGTCCATAGACTCGAGGCTTCTCTTTCTGAAAACAGCAGATTGGTTTGATGAGATTTACCAGGAACATAATCACACAAGATGTTCTTGGGTTGTAAACTTCAAGGCTTAAGTAAAAAGTCTCCACCTAAAGACTGACATCAAACAAAAAAAACATAATCTGGAGAACAGATGGTGAGGGGGAAAGGGTGTTGGTCAAGACGCCATGTGGCTTCATGACTATCAAAACCCAATAGCCAAAGGCCGACTTTGCTGGGCACCAAACTAACTTATTAATGATAAGGGAGGGCCAGTGTCCACTGGAAGGAGCATTTCAAAGAAATCAACCAAGAAGCTGGCCTTGCTTCCATCCTACAACACACTATTCAGTTAGATTTCAGTGCAACCTGAACTGAACAAAATGAACAAAATGGGAAAAGCATTACGCATCTGAAGCAGATGGTATCCCGACTGAAACATTGCAGAGAAGAACTTTTGCCACATGTTCGCGGAATGCTTTCCTTCATATAGGCGGAGGATACCATGCCAGTAGACTCCAGGCACCGTAATTGTGATTATTTTAAAAAGCAACAAAATCTTTTTGCAATAATTGCATGCGTTTTTATTGGTTGTTTACTGGTTGCGAATGTCATTGCATCCTTCCTCCTTCATTGCTCCAAGTTGCCAAATTCTACTCCCTAAGTCTCAGGACAGATTCTGTCCATCAAAAGCAAATTGAACATGATCTTCTGTGCACTACATTTCAAGAGAATTACAAAGAGAAACATCAATAAAAGGGTGGAGTTAAAGAAGAAAGTCTGCAGTTGCTGTTTGTAGTTTACACAAAAATGCTGGGGATACTTATCAAGTCACATGGCATTCTTTATGTAGCAAATATAAAGATACGTTATCAATGTTTTGGTACTGAGCCCTTTATCAATGAAAAGATACAGCCTTTCTTGACCTCCTAAATGCCTTCAACACTTTTTTTTACACCGAGATCCCACTTAATTGGCATGTGAACAACCTGTATTTAAAACCAACTCGGGTCATTCACACTGAACCAAGAAAAGCTGGGTCAGGAGCCGATGCGCTTCGCATCGGCTTTGATACCACCTATCTTGGAGGGTAAGTACTGGGATGAAAATGATCCCCACATCCCAAGTTCATTGCGTTCACACAGGTAAATGAAGCAGTTAAAAGGTGGTGAATTCCCGTCTTTCAACAGAAGTATAAAAGGGGTAACTGTCATGCAGATTAGAATGTGAGAAATCTTTTCAAATTACCTGTTTGCCTCAAAAATGTCTGTTACCTGATGGCATGCCAGTCATTAATTTAATCAGTGTCAATCATAAATACAATTCCATCGTAAAATGCGGTCAAGCGAAATATCTAATTTTTCCAACCATCTGCACAGAGTTCCTTGCTAAAATATTGCAGCTCACATCCAACAAACTCTGTTAGACAAGTGAGAAATTATACAATTCACATCATCTCCCCTCCAGAATCATGGTCATTCCCAGACTTGTCATCAATCTTCTAATATGCAGATAAGCATTGAAGTTGAACTCCAGTTCATTATTGGCATGTCCTCTGAGTAATCCAAGAGAATGGCCTTTATAGTAACGTTCATGGAGCAGTGTAGCGGTGTTGCCTATAACGCTGCACCCTCGTAGCTCCTGTAACTTGCATTTGATTCTGATTTTTGAAGTTGTCAGAGTGGAGTTTCACATTCTTGCTCTGACCGTGTGGGTTTTGTTTCACCTTCCAAAGATATGCTGGTTAGTAAAATTAATTAGCTACTGCAAATTACCTATTGTAATGCGCGTGTGTGATAGGAGAATCAGAGTGAAGTTGATTGAGAATAAGTTGTAGGAAAATAAGTGGGGGAATGGGATTGATGGCATTGCTCTGAGAGTGGGCATGGACTTCATGAGTCAAATGGAAAAGCCTGAGCAAGTCAAACTCTGCCAGCATTCTTCCAATCTATGCATTACTTTAAAAATGTTATGACCTATTTCTCCGGAAAAACAAACACCGATAACTACATTCACCGCCTTCATACATTGGCAGAATGAGTGAATCGATGTAATCCACATTACAACGTCGATTGCATTCAACGACCTCACTGGCCAGAACGAAAGGTTCTCGTACTCCGAGAACCAGCACTCTGAGCTCCGTCACACACGAAATTTCCAGGAAGATGCTGTCAAAGTCTCCTGAGAAAGGTATAATGGAGAAGACACTGAAAACCACAATGATTTGAGAGCTAAATAAAACAGCAGAAGAAATGCAGGATCAACAAAAAAAACCCAGCATCCAATCAAATGTCTTCAGCTCTCTTGTGGCCACAGAAACTTACTAGAATCAAAGCAATTAATTCTCAATCCTGAGTGGCTGCCTAGGAAGAAGGAAAGGCTAAAGTAATATGACTGTTCAGTATCTTCCTTAAAGCAATCAGCTGATGAGTTACTGAAAACCAGTCGTTACATTCATATTTTAGGCTCTGAGTTATTCTTCCCACTCACTAATGCAGTACCAGCATCCAAATTCAAATCCGGTGCTGTGTGCAACGAGTTTGTATCTTCTCCCGTCTCTGCGTGGGTTTCCTGCAGGTGCTCCTTCAAAATATGGGTTGGGGGTGGGGGGTGGTGATGTCGGTTAATTTGGTTTTTCGGTGGCACGGGGCTCATGAACCAGAAGGGGTTTGTTACTGTGCTGTATTTAAGAAGAGTAAAAAAAAAAATAATAATTTAATGTACAACACATTTTTTGTGTAACTTTGCAAAGTGAAACTTTGAAGTCACTTCCATTTGGACTGTTATTTTGTGATTGAGAATTAATGAATAATGGTCTGTTATGATAGCGCCTTGGTTCCTGCAGACTTCCCACTGCTTTTAAAATAATTAGATTTATTCCTGAGCTTTGAATCTTGGGGTTATGTTTGAAGATTTTAAGTAGTTAAATTGAGCACGAACTGTAAGTGAAGACAGTGGCATGCAACTGGCGTGCCACTGAATGCAAATTCTAAAAGCGAAGCACAAGCATCCAATTTGTATCGTATTGATTTTCTGTCTGAGTCCAGATGCTTTTTCCTGCTTCATTGAACAGACCATTTATTTGCCCGGCAGTAAAGACAGTAAATCTTTCACCATCTACAATCGGAAAAGACGACAATGTAATATTTGCTAACCTTAGATTAATTTGTTGATTTAAGCTGCTGAAAGGTTGCAAAATAGAAATAGTGTCCATAACTCCAGTGAACAAATAACGCTCCCTCTGAATTATTATGATCAAAAAAATGATCAATATTTTCTTCTTCAGTTATGCACTTTTTAGTCATAATTTAAATATGCAAACTCTTAATGTAAAAGCCCATTTATATTTGAGTTAGCATTACTTTTATATACATATTCTGCTGCCAGTGAAAGTTGTTTTCAAGCATAACATTAAATCGTTGATATTTTTGAAGTCTTCTGAAATATCCATGTTCCTTCCTCTCTGCTACGCCTGCACGCAAGCTTATCCTTCCAGGACATGCCAGACTCACTCCTCCTTCAGTAGATGTGGCTTCCCTCGACTGCCGTCAATGTAGCCTTTACTGGCATCTTCTCCATTTCCCACACATCTGCCTTCAGCCCCTGCATGACAGGGAAAGAGTTCTCCTCATCCTCAGCCTCCGCATGCAATGTATTCTCTGTAGTTTCCGTTACCTACAACAGGATTCCACCATCAGACACATCTGCCCCTCTCATTTCCAATTTCCATAGGGTTCGCTCTCTCTGGGCCTCTTTTATCTACTCATCTCTTCCTACTAATTCCTCCCCCCACCCCACCCCAGCACATATTTCTGTAACTCCAAAATTGCTATATTTCAAGTTTATTATTTCTCCAAACCACAGTGCACACACATACATTCACCTACAATACAGAGTCCATACTAATCACATATATACATTAAGATATCATTTAAAATATATATTTAAATATTTTGGGATGATTTACTCGATAATAGGATACTGTTCATCAATCTCACAACAGCTATTTTCCAGCCTGGCAGTCAGTGTTCCTGTACCTTCTTCTTCATGGTAGTGGATCAAAGATATTGTGTGCTGGATGGAAGTTCCTTGACCCAAATTTAGGCAACACTGTTTCGATAAAATGTAATCGAAAGAGGAAAGGGAGACCTCAGACATCTTGCCGGCCGTTCTGATGAGCCTCTGTATTAACAGTAAAAATGCATTTGTCAGGATGCTCTTTATCAGCTACAGCTCGACATTTAACACCATCATCCCCTCAAAACTAACCAGCAAACTCCAAGACCTGGGACTCAACACCCCATTGTGTCATTGGATCGTGGATCGTGGACAACAATCATCAGTGCCGGAGTGCCACAGGAATGCATTCTTAGCCCCCTGCTGTACTCACTTTATACCTACGACTGCTCGATATGACAATAACACCATCTACAAATTCGCCAATGATACCACGGTGGTGGGTTGTATAAAGAAAGGGGATGAGTCAGCACACAGGATGGAGATTGAAAACTTGCCTGAATGGTGCAACAACAACAGTGTTTCACTCAATGTCACCAAAACTAAGGAGATAATTGTTGACTTCAGGAAGGAAAGCCAGAGGTGTATGGCCCAGTGATCACTGGGGGATCAGAGGTGAAGTGGGTGAGCAAATTTAAGTTCTTGCTAGTCACTATCTTGGAAGATCTTTCCTGGACACAACACACTAATTGCATGGTGTAGAAAGCTCATCAACGCCTCTACTTCCACAGGAGTTTGCAGAAGTTTGGTACGACACCAGAAACCCTGCCAAATTTCTACAGAGGTTTGGTGGAAAGAGTGCTGACTAGTTGCATCACAGTTTGGAGACACTGACATCCCTGACCGTAAAGCCTTCCAAAAGGTAGTGGACATAGCCCAGAACAAGACAGGCAAAACCCTCTCCTCTATCGAGAACATCTACAGGGAATGCTGCCATCGGAGAGCAGCAAGAATCATCAAGGATCCATGCCACCCAACACATTAAGATATCATTTAAAATATATAATTAAAATTTGGGGATGATTTACTCGATAATAGGATACTGTTCAGGATAATAGGAACTAGTTGTTCCTGCTAATACTATCTGGAAAGAGGTCTAGGTGCCACAAGATCGCACCACCAGGTTCAGGAACAACTGCTACCCCTCCACCATCAGATTCCTCAATGACAAACTCAATCACGGACTCAATTAGACTTTTGTGCACCTCAGTGATTTTTTTCATTTTCTCTGTATTGCACAGGTTGTGTACATTCGTTATCTGATTACACTTTTGTGTTTACATGTATATGCCGTGTACAGATTTTGGAACTACCAATAAGTTCTGCCTCACCCGCAGAAAGAAAATCTGTGTTGTAATGATATCGTGTATGTTCTCTAGCAATAAATTAGAAATCTGTCTTTTGGTCCAATGCTTTCCAGCTACCATACTACACTATGAAGAAGCCAGCCAGGACATTATCATTTGAGTTCCTGGAAACGTTCTCAAAATGGGGGTCGGTAGCCTTGCCCTCCTCAGCCTCCTTCGGAAGTGTAAGTGCTGCAGCACCTTCTTGACTAATGAAGTGTGGTAGGTCCAAGATAGGTCATTCCTTGTCCACCAAGGAACTTTGTGCCCTCCACTCACTCCACAATGGAACCATTGATGTGCAGCAGAGAATGGATGTCCTTCAACTTCCTGGCCCATAATTATCTCCTTAATCTTTTCCACACTCAGGTTTTTGTTCTCGTATTATTTTATGAGCTTCACACCCTCCCATCTGCCGGCCAACTCAGCATTGTTGCCAATGAAGCCAACAACAGTTGTATCATCTGCCAACTCGATGATACTGTTTGAACTGAATCTGGCAGTGCAATCGTGAGCCAGCAGCATGAACATTAGTGGGGGGGGGGGGGGGGGCATACAGCCCCCTGAGGTATGCCAATGCTCAGCATGATGGGACCTGAAATGTTGTCAGGAAATCCAGAACCCAGTTGTAGAGAGGAGTGTGGAGTTCCAGTGAAGATAGTTCATCCACTAGACCCTGCAATATGATCATGTTAATCATTGAGCTGAGGTCAATGAATAACAGCTGGGCAAATAAGTCCACAAGATGTAGGAACAAAAGTAGGCCATCCCCTCTCATTCTTCTGGACTCCAAGGAGTACAGTTGAAGAGCTGTCAAACATTCCTCATATGCTAATCCCTTCATTCCATGAATCATACTTGTGAATCTTATCTGAACCGTCTCCAATGCCAGCTCAACCTTTGTGAAATAAGGAGTCAAGCTACCCTGTACTCCAAGTGAAGCTTTACCAGGGCCTTAAAGTCTTAATATCACATCCCTGCTCTTATATCCTATTTCTCTTGATATCAATGCCAACATTGCACTCACCTTCTTTACCACTGACTCAACCTGGAGGTTAACCTTTAGTGGATCCTGCTCAAAGACACTCAAGTCCCTTTGCGCCTCCAAACTTTGAAATGTCTTCCACTGAAATAATCATCTGCTCTTTTATTCTTTCTACCAAAGTGTATGACCCGACACTTTTGAACAATGTATTTTGTTTCCCCATTCTCATAATATTCATTTTTCTAAAAGTAAAATTAGGCATACAGCATGATAACAGGCCTTTTTGACCCATGAGTCTATCGCCCAATGTATACTCCATTAACCTATACCCCCGGTACGTTTTGAACGGTATGAAGAAACCAGAGACCTCAGGGAGAACCTACACAGACACTGGGAGAGCATACAAACTCCTTACAAACAGTGCAGGAATCAAACCCCGGTCCAGTCCTGATCGCTGGTGCAGGAGCAGCGTTGCACTAACCACTACACCAACCATGCCATCTGTAATCTAAGTCTCTCTGCAGCCTGTTTCCTCATCACTGCCTGCCCTTTCATCTTTCTTTGCCCTTCTGCAAACTGAGCCACAAAGTCATTTATTCCACAATCTAAATTAACATACAATGTAAAAAGTGGCCCAACACTTGACATCTGCGGTACACCTCTGGTAGGCAACCAGAACAGAATGATAGAACAATTACAGCATGGAAACAGGCCACCTCAGCCCCTCTAGTTTGTGCCAAGCCATTTTTTGTTGCCTAGTCCCACTGACTTGCACCCAGCCCATTTGCCCTCCATACCTCTCCCATCCATGTATCTGTCCAAATTCTCATAAATGTTAAAATTGAGCTCGCATTTATCACTTCAGCTGGAAGCTCATCCCAAACTCCCACCACTCTCTGTGTGAAGAAGTTCCCCCTCATCTAAACTTTTCCCCTTTCACTCTTAACCTAAGTGGTCTGGTTTGTATCTCACCTACCCTCAGTGGGAAAAGTCCATCTTCAATTACTCTGTCAATCCGCCTTATAATTTTAAATACCTCTTATCAAATCTCCCCTCATTCTTCTACGCTCTAGGGAACAAAGTCCTAACCTGTTTAACCTTTCTCTTACTCAATTCCTGAAGTCTGAGCAACATTGTTGTAAATCTCTGCACTCTTTCCATCTTATTGATATCTTTCTTATAGTTTGGTGACCAAAACTGCAGACAATACTCGAAATTTGGCCTCACCAATGTCTTATACAACTTAAACATTTGATTTTTGAAGGCCAAGAATCCAAAAGCTCTCTTTACAACCTTATCCACCTGTGATGCCACTTTCAGGGAATTATGTATCTATTCCCAGATCCTTCTGTTCTATTGCACTCCTCAGTGCCCTACCATTTACTGTGTGTGTCCTTTCTTGTTTTTGACCCATGAGTCTGTATCGCCCAATGCAACACATCATACTTGTCTGCATTAAACTCCATCTGCCATTTTCAGCCCATTATCTAGTTGTTCCAGATACTTCTGCAAGCTTTGAAAATCTTATTCGCTGTTCACAATACCTCCAATCTTACTCTCATCTGCAAACTTGCTGATCCAATTTATCCAGATTATTGATATAGATGACAAACAACAATGGTTCCAGCACTGTTCCATGAGGCACACCACTAGTCACAGGCTCCAGTCTGAGAAGCAATCTTCCATCATTACTCTCTGACTTCTCCCATTCACCCATTGTCGAATCCAGTTCACTATTTCACCATGAATACCGAGCATCTGAATCTTCCTGACTAACCTTCCATGTGGGATCTTGTCAAAGGCCTTACTAAAGTCCATGTATTTAACATCCACTACCTTTTTATCATCAGCTTTCCTGGTAACCTCTTGGAAAATTATAAGATTGGTTAAACATGACCTACCATGCACAAGACCATGTTGATTATCCCTAATCCTGGCTCCCTTCATTTCCACTCTTTTTCCTACTGATCAGCCAATGCTCTCCCCCAACTAGGCTCCTGTACCTCCTTCCTGATGTTAGTGTGAAGAAGGAATGATCTGGGTGGTGAGGGTCCTTGAGGATGGAGGCTCCTTTCTTAAGAATGCCTCTTGTAGATACCCTTGATGGAGTGAAGACAGATGCCCATGTTGGCACTGGTCAAGTTTTCAACCCTTTGGTGATGAGGAAGGTGAATGCTATGTTGGCATTCATAGCAAGAGGATTTAGAACAGGAGTACAGAGATCCTGCTACAGCTGTACAGGGCCTTGGTGAGACCACATCTGGAGTACTGCTTGATGTTTTGGTCTCCTTATCTGAGGAAGGACATCCTTGCCATGGAGGGGGTGCAGAAAAGATTCACTAGAATGATACCAGGGGTGAAAAGACTTGGATATGAAGGGGCCACAGTTTAAAGAGAAGGGGGAAGTTTTTTAGGACTGATATGAGGAAAAATTTCTTCTCTGAGGGTGGTGGATCTGTGGAAATTTTTGCCACAGGAAGTAGTTGAGGCCGGTTCCTTGTCAATATTTAAGAGTAGGTTAGGGGATTAAGGGATACGGGGAGAAGGCAGGAACTGGGTACTGATCAGCCATGATCATATTGAATGGTGGTATAGGCTTGAAGGGCCAAATGGCCTACTTTTGCACCTATTTTTCTATGTTTTTTCCTGTCCTGTGCATTGACGCCTCCATACCAAGTGACGCAACCAGTCAGAATGCTCTCCAAGGTACACCAAATATGCAATTGTTTGTGGTGACGTACTAAATCGCCACAACTTACAAAGTGTAGCCGTTGGTGAGCCTTCTTCATGAATGCATTAACATGGACGCCGTAGGACACATCTTCGGAGATGTTGACGCCCAGGAATTTGAAATTCTTAACCCTTTCTGCTGCTGATGACCCCCTTGATGAGGACTGGTTTGTTGTCTTCTGATTTTTTTTCCTTCTCCTGAAGCCCGAAGTCCACAATCAATTCCTTCGTTTTTTTCCATCTTACTTCCTCATTGCCATCTTACCAACTGCATCCGCATTCCTATCTGTTCAAAAGGCCTAGCTGGATGGCCGAATCCAGAGTGGAGTCCTGGGCAATGTTTCCATGATTACCACAGTGCAGCAGTCCTGCATTGTCCTCTGGTTCAGATGCAGCTGTGGTAATCCAGTTTATTTTCCAGAGATTATACCTTTGCAATTAAAACCATTGAGAGCGTGGGTCTAGATGAATTCACTTTAAGTCTTACACAAGTAAGCACACTTAGCGTTCTTCTGCTTCCATGCACACTATTTTCAATGATATCTTCCCTGAGTGTCTGCGGTAGGCTTCAGCTTAGTGTTGGGGCTTGCTGCCTTCATTAAGTCATCTGCAGATTTTAGCGTTCCTTATATTTAGCAGTGTTTTCCCATCATCGATGAACAAAATGAGAGATTGCACCTTTGTTTGGTGCCGGAGTGATTGCTACAACCCTGCACACCTCCATTGCCACCATTCGGTGCCCCAAACTGTCAGGCAGGTGAGGTCATTTACAGCAGCTGGTGCCCCTGATGTGTCCTCCTCTACATCAGGGAGATTGAACACAGTCTGGGAGATTGCTTCGTTGATCATCTCTGCTCTGTGCACTGCAAAAGCAATGATCTCCTAGTGTGTAATCACTTCCATTCCTCCTCCCATTCTCAGTCAGGCTGAGGCCTCTGGTAAAATACAACAGCATCTTGTGTTCTGTCAGCAGTTTCCAACCATCAATATTGACCTCCAATTTCTGATAGCTACTCCCCACTGCTTTCCCTCATCTCTCTGGCCCTATTCCTCCTTTTACTTCTCTCCCACCCTCCCACCTTCCTTCCTTTGATCAGAGTGGCATTGCCCCTTACCCATTCACCTCATGGATCTGTTTCATCTTCTCCCTCCCACCTGTACTCACCTAATACATATCCACTTGTGCTCCTCCTCCTCTCCCCCCCAACCCATCCTTTTATTTGGGTGTCACCCATTCCTGATGAGTAGCTTTTGGCCCGAAACGTCATCTATGGTTTTCCATGAACGCTGCCTGGCCCATTGAGTTTTCCAAGCACACGTGTGTTGCTCCAAAGAGCTCATGGTTTCTGTACATTTATAATGATGGCTGTTCTTCATCGCTATATAGAGAGGAATTACGCCTGGCAAAATAAGTAAATGAATCATTTGAACTGTCTAAATCCTACTCTTGTTTTGCTCACTCAACTGCCGGGTGAATAAATATTGCTTTTCATAGATTCATTTGTTACTGAGGACACTTTTTTTTCCTGAATGCATCTCTCCAAGGTAAATGGTGTACAAGATTTCAAATTTATATTTGGTAAGCCTTTCATACATTGTGATAATTATATAAATGTACATTGATGGTACTCACAAAATCATAAAACATGACAGCATACAGCAGGCCGCTCAGCCCATCTAGTCCATGCTGGACCATTCTGCAATTGGGCCATAGCCCACCATGCACCTCCCATCCATCTACCTATCCATATTTCAGGTTCTGGCAATGGAATTTGAAAGTTCTCCTTTAAGTGCTCTCCTTAGTGGAACATAAAACATTACACCACAGTACAGGCTCTTCATCCCATGATGTTGTGTCAAATAATAGGAACCTACTAAACATTCCCTACCTTACACACAACCTTCTATTTTTCTTGTATTCATGTGCCTATCAAGTCTTTTAGAGGTTCCTATTGTACCTGCCTCCACCACCAACCCTGGCAATGCATTCCAATCTACTCTGTTTAAAAGAAAACCTACTGTACCCCTGACATGGCCCCTAAACTTTCCTCCCCTCACCTTGTATAGATGTCCTCTGGCGTTTGCTACTCTCACCCCTTCTCCCCGAGAAAACATCCTGACTGTCCACTTTATCTGTGCCTCCCATAATTTCTATTAAGTCACTCTCATCCTTCTATCCAAAGAGAAAAGACTTCACTCTCTTAACCTTGCCTCATAAGACACTCATAAGAATAAACTCAAGAGGGTTGTCAACTCGGCCTGCGACATCACAGACACCAGACTTCACTCCATCAAGGACATGTACATGAGTCTTAAAAAAGCAACCTCTTTCCCTCAGACTCCCACCACCCAGGCCATGCCCTTTTCACTCTGCTATCATCGGGGAAAAGGAATAGGAACCTAAAAACGAGCACACGGTGGCACAAGGACAACTTCTTCCCTGCTACTATCAGATTCCTGAATAATGAATGAACCAAAGACACTGCCTTACTTTTCATGCACCATTATTCTTGTTTTGTTTTATTTATAGTAATGTTGTAAGAGGGTTACAATATGAATATTTGCTCTATGATGGTGCCACAAAACAGCAAATTTCATGACTTGTTCATGACAATAAATTCGGATTCTGATTCTCCAATCCAGGCAGCATCCTGGTAAATTACCTCTTCACCCTCTGCATAGCTTCCACATCCTTCCTATAATGAGGTGACCAGAACTGAACACAAAGACCTGACTGAAAAGTTAATTTGCTTTTGTAAATCACATCTAGTTTTCATTGGTGATGAGAGAGTTGAAAGGGAATGGGGTCTGGGAAATAAGTGAGAATGGAATTGCTCTGAGAGTGATCACAGACTTGATGAGCCAAATTTTATGACCAAGAAAATGTGAGAATATGAATTAGGCAGCAATGCCCAGATCCTTACAAATGATTTAAAAAGTTAGGTGGAATTAAAAAAAATGCTTGGTATAATCCCACAAATGGGATTGCACTGCCATTTTGAAAACTTTTCAGAACACAATGATCCCATTCCTCCATGAAAAGCTGCCTGCAAAGCAATGAAGGGACACATCAGGTCAGGTAGCGTCCATGGAGAGAAATGTTCAGTCATCATTTCAGATCAGTACTTTTTATCTTAGCCCTCCAGCTTCTCATGGTTTGCTCAAGCTTCAAGCATCTGTAGTTGTTTCTCTGACTGCAACACTCTTCAGAGAATTACTGTAGATACTAAATGAAGGTTGTCAGTCTTTCTCCATGTTTTAGGGTATTCAGATCGGGAGTTTTTGAATGGTGAAGTTTGTGTGCATTGAGTCATGGAGGGTATATATGGCAGTAGGAATAAAGGAAAAGATTCTACTGCAAAAATTGTTCCTATTGCTAAGAACATTTGGAGTTGGGATGCTTTGAACTGGAGATTAAAGATTTGAACAATTAAAAATGGGTCTCTTTTGCTATTCAAGATGCAACTACTAGAAAAAGTAATGAATCTGAGCATACAAAAAGAGGATTAATATTTGAATTCAATGAACAGCCTTGCATTCTGAGTTTTCCAGCGAATGAATTCTGTTTTGGGGTATAATTATTGTTGTAATGCAGAAAACGCAATGGCCCAATGGCGCACAGTCAATGGCCCAATGGCGCACAGTCAATGGCCCAATGGCGCACAGTCAATGGCCCAATGGCGCACAGTCAATGGCCCAATGGCGCACAGTCAATGGCCCAATGGCGCACAGTCAATGGCCCAATGGCGCACAGTCAATGGCCCAATGGCGCACAGTCAATGGCCCAATGGCGCACAGTCAACTTCAATGAAAGCTTTGTTATAATCAGGGGACAGTGATGCACAAAACAGAATTCATTCATTTTTTAATGAGTCTGTTGGCATCATTGATGTTTTGTTGGCCACTATTTTCATGTCTCTGTAAGTGATGTATTGATGTGTCCGCCAGAATTACATGCTGAGTTTTCTGAAAGATTTGAACCACGATCTTCTAACTCGGATGTAATGGAGCCACTACAAATGTCATACTTCAATAAGTAGATCAGTGATTCACACAAATGTATTTCTGTGTGGTTGGTGAACCTTAATGGTAATAAGTATTAAAATATCATTTGCATGCCCAAAATACTATTGTGGATGATGTGAAGACCCCAGGGTTTTAATGAGTATCAGCCGAAGTAACTTGTATGAGGCAGCACGTTGGTGTAGCGGTTAGTGCACCAGCGATCGGGACTGGAGTTTGAATTCCATGCTGTCTTTAAGGAGTTTGTACATTCTCCTCATGTCTGCGTGGATTTTCCCCAGGGGCTCCAGTTTCCTCCCTCCCTTCAAAACGTATGCAGGTTGTAGGTTAATGGGGTATATTTGGGCGGCACGGGCTTGTGGGCCGGCAGCGCCTGTCACCTTTCTGTATGTCGAAATTTAAAATTGGTCACATGGCATCTATAGTAGGGGTGGGCAACAGAATTCACATTTCACCTGAAGTAATCCCTATGCCATAAGGGCTCTGTGATTAGTAAGGGATTGCTTCAGGTGGGATGTGAGTGTGAAGGGAAGTTTGAGAATCACTGCTCTAGACTCATTTGAAATATTTTGCTTAAGAAAAACTGTCATTGACCTATTTTCTTTGGAGTTATGAAACTGTGCACATAAAGAGTCAATAAAGTATAATTAAAACAGTGGTTTTCAAACTTTTTCTTTCCACCCACATATCACCTGAAGCAATCCCTTACTAATCACAGGGCACTTATGGCATAGGGATTACTTAAGGTGGAATGGGATTTTTAAAAAAAGTTGCCCTCTGAAAAGGTACCAATGTTTCAGGCTTGAGCAAAAGGTAGACAGGTGCCTGAATAAAAAAAAGTGGCTAAAGGAGAGGTGGGAAGAAGGCGCAGGGATAAGTGTGCAAACGAATAGGTTATGGATGGATTTTGGTGAGAGGGTAGAGTGAAAAGTGATTGGGTGAAAGGAGGTGGGGAGTGGCGGAAATGAGACAGAAACAGGGAAAGAGAGAGACTTGGGGGAGGGGTAGTTTAACGGAAATGCCAAGACGGAATATTGTGTGGTTTGTCCGATTTGTGGGTAGCCTCTAGTTTGGAAATGCACGAAGCCATGGATAGTCACATCAGAGGAACAACACCTAATAATCTATCTGAGCTCTCTCCAACTAAATGTCGACCTTCAGTTTCTGTTTAAACTGCTCCGCTGAGTCTCTGTCCTTCACTTTCCCTTGATGAAGGGCTTGGGCCCGAAATGTTGGTTACCCTGTACTTCCTATAGATGCTGCGTGACCTGCTTAGTTTCTCAAGCACTTTTATGTATTGCACAGTACCCTATGTGGATGATCAGAAATCTCTATTGCCTTGGTTAAGTCACTTTTGTGCAGATTAAATTGCCAGCATTAGAAAGATAATCCTATTAAAGATTAACCTATTGAAGAAGACTGGCAGAGGTTAGAATGGGATTGGTTGAATGATCTTCTGCAGATCAACGTCAACATTTAACCAGCAAAGAAGAAAAAGGTTTTAATTGAAGATAAGGTCTTTATTAACAGTTTAAAAAAAGTACCTGGAAAGACTTGACTTTATTGCCTGAATTAATGTCAAATGAATTTACTTCAGTATCACTCTTTGTGAGCAGAATAAGCAGTTGGTTGCAACTGAAATAATTTAAATTTAATACACTTCAGTAAGAAATTTTTAGGCGTATTTTAACAGGTACAATAATAACCAGGCAAACTTTTTCTACAATATTCAGAATTTTGGTCAGGGAAATAGTTTTGCTCATTGAGCTACAAACAATGAAGATTTGATTCTTCAACTTATCCCTGATATTTCTCATGAGGTTGGGTTGACTCTGGTCGTCATCAATGCAGCTCTCGTCAATGACTCAAATGATAACTTGAGTCTCAGTTGCAGTTTCAATCACATTCTACAAACTAATCATAGGCATGTTCACTTATCAAATAAAGAAAAAAATCTGTATCTTGTAGGAATTATTAAAAATTAACAAACAGTAAAGAGGGCTATCCTCTGCTCATTGGTAAGCACAGTGAATATGGAGAAAGGACTCACTTATGGGCAGGAAACCTACTTTGATGAACGGTGATTGACCTGAACAGTTATGAAGGATGAAGGAACCAAAACATTAATTCTATTTCTACCTCCTCAGAAACAATGCAACTTGGTGAAAATTCCCAGATTTTTTGTATTACAGATTTTCACCATCGGTTTTCATTTTGCTTTTAAACATAGGCTGACATTGCATTACTGTAATGCGGGAGTGCAGTACTTCTGCGAGTGCCATTTTTAGGAAGAGATATCTTCCTTGAATATCTTGATGCCTCAGCCAACTCCACCTGATTACTGGAGATCAGTGGCTCTCAACCTTTTTCTTTCCATTCACATACCACTTTAAGTATTCCCTATGCCATCGGTGCTCTATGATTAATTAGTAAGGGATTGCTTAAGGTGATATGTGGGTGGAGAGAAAAAGTTTGAAAACCGCTGCATTAATCATACCTAATTGACTCATTATGTGCATGTTTTTATTACTCTAAAAGAAATGGGCCACTGACAATTTTTCTCAAGCCAAATATTTCAGTAACAATTGGGCCGAGAACAGTGGTTCTCAACCTTCCCCTCCAACTCACACACCACCTTAAGCAATCCCTTACTAATCACAGAGCACTGATGGCATAGGGATTACTTAAAGTGGGATGGGAGTGAAAAAAAGGTCAAGAACAACTCACGTAGATCATGTGTTACTGTGGAATGTCGCCCCTTATTTCCTTCATTATTGAACCTTTTCAAATAAGATGAGATTGAGAACGATGCAATGCAAACATGTAAATAATCCAGATAATTTTTTTTGTGTATTGAAATGTTATTCAATAGTTTTGAATGTGAAACAATTTTAAGAAGTTGGAAAATAATCGTTATGCAGAGTTCCGCATAATAAAGTCAGCAAATGAATCAGAACGCTACTGGTTGTTATTCTGAAGAATTGAATTAAATTCAAGAAAAAAGGAATAACACAGACTTTGCTCAAGAAATTGTGCTTTTTTTTTGTTTGCTTCCTCAACAGCACAGACCAGATGGAAAATAACTGGTATCTCTGGCGGAGGGCATGATGTAACAAAGATGATTACAGCAACAATAAATTTATTTTGATTTAATTTTACAGTTGACTTTCAACCTCATGCGAACATGAACACTGCCCATCACATGTTACTGTTTGGATGCAGCATGCCAGCCACTCATGAGGATTACTGGTAATGATTTTAATTTGCATATTCCAAATATTTTAAAAGAACTGTTTCGTGACTTATTGCTTGCTAATTGATGAATCATTGCCCAACACAACAGTATGTAGTCATGAACACACACACACACACACACGCACACACTATAGTTATCAACCTTGAATTGTTTTAATCCAATTGAATTAATTATTTATTCTTTGATATTGTGCATATATTTTGTTATTATCATTAAGCAAACATAGCCAAATAAAACAGGATCTGCTTTATTATTATAATCTGAATTAACAATATTGCATGTTAAATCAGATTATAATTAAATACTGAAATGAAATGCATATAGTTTTTAAAATTTCAACTGAAATTTTCTGGTTTAATTTAAAGGCTGAATATTTTGTATCTGAAAATAGTAGCATTAAAGATCCAGCCACGTGTTTAATTTGCAGTCTATTTTTGATAGAGTTTTTAAAATTCAATAAAATGCAGAATTATTCCATTCCCCCCCACCCCCTCCCTCCCTACCAACACTTCATTTGTTGGAACTCATTTTTTTAAGAACTTTTCTTTCAACTTGTCACATTTTCTGTTGATCCAGGATGTTACTGTGGGCACATGTATGGGCCTCAGCTGTACATGCCTTTTCTCTCAGGTAGGTGGAACGGTCCCTGTTCCAATCCTACTCCGGAACCACTCCCCAACTTTCTCTACTACATCAATGATTCCATCAGTGATGCCTATTTGGGCCCATGTGGAGTTTGACAATTTCATTAATTTCACTCCTGACTTGGACCCTGCCTTCAACCTGCTTGGAACACTCATGGTACCTTTCACCTTCACCATCTCAGGAGTAAATTAGCCACAGACAACTATTACAAACCTTGGACTACACCTCTTTCAACTTGTCTCTTGTAAGGCACTACTATTTTCTCTTCTGTCTCATCTGTTCCACTCCAGGGCATCTGAAATGTCCTCTCTCTTCAATGAATACAGCTTATCCCCAGGCTGCAATTGATAAAACTCTCACCCGCATCTCCTCCATATCCAATCTCACTCCACCTGCTCCCAGACAGAACAAGGATAGTGTTTTGAGAAGTGAATGACAAGTAACTGTTTACCCCATGGTTGAAGAAAAAACACAAAATGCAAGAGAAGCTCAGCAGGGTCAGACAATGCCCTTTATGTAGCAAAGGCAAAGATACAAAATTGATGTTTTGGGCTTGAGCCCTTCATCGAGGCCAAGGATAGTGTTTCCTTTGCTCCTCACTTTCCACCCCACCAGCCTTAACATCTGACACATCATTCTCCAAAACTTGTGCCAACTTCAACAAAATCTTATCACCAGCCAGATCTTCATCTCCCTTCTTTCTGCAGTGATCAATCTCTAAGGCTCCTTAATCTACTCTTCTCTCCCCACTCCCCATAAGCACTTCCTGCTGTATGCCCATTGTTGGATCTAAAGAAGGCGTACGATAAGGTGCCACATAAAAGGAATAAACACAATAAGGATGAATGGAGTTGGGGGTGATGTATAGCATCGATAGAGGATTGGTTAACCAATAGAAAGCAAAAGGTTTGGGATACAAGGGTGTTAAAGAGGCAATTAGGAAGCGTACGGGGGGAGATGGATCAGCTCATTCAGAGGTGTCACACCAACAACCTTGCACTCAGCGCTAGCAAAAGCAAAGAGATGATTGTGGACTTCAGAAGGAAATCAGGAGAACCTGATCGAGGGGTCAGCAGTGGAAAGGGTGAAGAACTTCAAATATCTGGGTGTCAACATCTCCGAGGATCTGTCCTGGAACCTCCATGTTGATGCAATCATGAAGGCTCGCCAGCAGCTGTACTTTGTGAGGTGTTTTGGGGATTTGGTATGTCATCAAAGACTCAAACTTCTTTAGGTGTACCGTGCAGAGCATTCTGGCTGGCTGCTTCACTGTCTGATATGGAGGTGCTAAAGCTCAGGTCAAGAAAAACTCCAGGGGGTTGTTAACTCGTCCTGTGTCATCACAGCCCTAGACTTTACACCTTCGAGGACGTCTACAAGAGATGGAGTCTTAAGAAAACACCCTCTATCCTCAAGGACCCCCAACACCCAGGCCATGTCCTCTTCACTCTGCTATGATCAGGATAAAAGATACAGGAGTCTGTAGACGAGCACTCAGCAGCACAAGGACAGCTTCTTCCCCGCTGCCATCAGATTCCTGAAAGAACAATGAATCACAGATACTGCCTCACTTTGACATTTTCTTGCACTTCTTTTATTTTTTTTTGGTAAGGTGGTTTATATAAATGTTTGCACTGTGATTGCTGCCGCAAAACAACAAATTTCATGCCGTATTCATGACGATAATCTTCATTCATCTTTTCTGTTTGATAATCAGTGGTGAGCAACGTGCCTTAGCAGTCGGTGCTGGGCCCGCAACTGTTTACTATATACATTAATGATGTAGAAAAGGGACAGGGTGGAGTGTATCTAAGCTTGCTGATGACACTAAATTGAGTGGAAAAGCAAATTGTGCTGAGGATACAGAAAGTTTGTAGAGAGATATAGATAGGTTAAGTGAGTGGGCAAGGGTCTGAAAAATGAGTACAACGTTGGTAAATGTGAAGTTATCTGCTTTGGAAGGAAAAACGGAAGATCAGATTAATATTTAAATGAAAAGCAATTGCAGCATGCTGCCATACAGAAGGGCTTGGGAGTGCTTGTACATGAATGGTAAAATGTTGGTTTGCAGGTGTACCAAGCTGCAAATAGAATGTTGGCCTTCATTGCTGGAGGGATTGAATTTAGGAGCACTGGGGTTGTGCTGCAGCATTACACGGTACTAGTGAGGCTGCATCTTGAGTACTATGTGCAGTTCTGGCCTCCTTAAGGAAGGATGTACTGGCTTTGGAAGCAGTCCATGGGAAGTTCAACATATTGATTCCAGAGATGAGGGGGTCACCCTTCGAGGAGAGATTGAGTCATCTGGGATTGTACTCATGGGAATTTAGAAAAATGAGAGGGGGTCTTACAGATAAAAATAAAATTATGAAAGGCACAGAAAAAATAGAGGTGGGAAAGTTGTTCCCATTGGTGGGGGAAACTAGAACTAGGGACATAGCCTCAAGATTCAGGGTGGTAGATTTAGGATAGTTGCCTCCTATTCCAAGGCTAGACCTCGGGGTATAACAAAGCACTTCCTTTTGTGTGGTCTAGGAATCTTGGAGAGACTTATCCCAGCAAAAAATTGATAGGCGCAAATAGGGGAAGATGTGGCTGGTAGTGGGATGGTGTTGAAGTTGGCTGAGGTTTTGAAGGATAATAATTCATATTCAGATTTATTGCCAGTGTGCACACATAATTCTTTTTCCTGCGGGCAAGGCAGAATTACCACTTATTGGCAGTGCTAAAAAAAAACTGACTCAACATACATATGTAAGCAAAGAAAGAAATGTAAGCAAACTGACTGCAATGCAGAGAAAAAATAATCAAAATGCATAAGTAAGAGTCCTTAAATTAGTCCCTGATTGAGTTTGTTGTTGAAGAATCTGATGATAGAGGGGTAGCAGCTGTTTCTGAACCTGGTGGTGTGAGCCTTGGTGCACCTGTACCTCTTTGCTGATGGTAGCGGCAAGAACAGTGTGCGTGTTGGGTTGTATGCAATCCATGATGATTGCTGCTTCTCTCTGATGCCAGCGTTCCTTGTAGATTTGCTCGTTGGTGAACATGGCTCTTTGTTTGGGGCCTTGGTGTCCCCATACCGATCATGATCACACTTTCCACCACACATCTGTGGAAATTTGCCAGGGTTTCTGATGTCATGCCAAACCTTTGCAAATCCTGAGGAAGTAGAGGTGTTGACGCGCTTTCTTCACTATGCCATGTGTGTGTAGGGTCCAGGAAAGAATCTTAGAGATAGTGACTTACAATTTGCTTACCCGCTCCACTGATTCCCCCAAATGATCACTGGATCATCTGATTTTTCCCTTCCTGGCCAACATTGGTGATATTGAGTGCAAGATTGTTGTTGGTGCACCATTCAGCCAAATTAACAATCTCCCTCCTGCAGGCTGACTTGTAACCACTACTGTGATATCATCAGTGAACTTGTAGATGGTGTTGCTGTCATACCCAGCCACTGTGGTGCTCTGGTACTGATGGAGATTGTGGAGATGATCTTAACAATCCTCACTGATTGTGGTCTGGAGGTGAGCAAATCCAGGATCCAATTACTTAGTGGGGTGGTGAGTCCCAGGTTTTGGAGTTTGCTGATCACTTTTGAGGGGACGATGGTGCTAATTGATGATAAGAGCATTCTGAGGTGTGCATCTTTGCGGTCCAGGTGTTTCAGGCATTCACTGTAGACCTATTGCTATGATAGACAAATTGAAATGGATGCATGTCACCGCTCAGACAGGAGCTGATATGCTTCAACACCAGCCTTTTCAAAACACTTCATCATTGTTGACGTGAGTGCCACTGGTCGATAGTCATTTAGACAGGTTACCACCTACTTCTTGGGTATCGGTGCGATAGATTCCTGTTTGAAACAGGTGAGAACCATGCCCTGTCAGAGTGAGATGTTGAAGATATCCATGGATACATTGGTAAGTTAGCACCTATTTTTAATACTCAGCCGGTACTCCATCTGGATTGGATGCTTTCCTCAGATACATTTTACTGAAGGCAGCCTGCACGCCATCGTGGGTTATGGAGGGAAGAGATCATCAGGGGACATGGGAGTGTATAGTGGTGGTTCTTCCTTGTTCTCATGGTCGAATCGGGTGTGGAAGGCATTGAGTTCATCTGGGAGAAAAGCTTAACTGTCTCCTACTGCACTGGATTTGGGTTTTTAGCAGATTATGGACTAGAAGGGCCAAGTTGATCTGTTCCTATGCTGTAATTGTGATATGGTTATTCATTTTGACCCCGCCACAGCAGTTGGGTATCCTTCGTTGTTTCCATTTTCATCCAGAAACTCTACTTTGCCCGGGAAGATGGCTTTCCGAAGGTCATGACTGCTCCTGTATTGATCTGGATCTCCAGACTGAAATGCCTGTGATCTGGCTCTCAGCAAGTTCTGGATTTCCAGGGCTTCTAGTAGGGGAATTCCCTGAATGATTTGGTAGGGATACACTCATCCACAGCTGTTTTAATAGTCTGTGTCAGACGTTCAATAATTCAAATCCTTAGCTGAGTCCTTGAACACCGTTCAATCTGCTGACTCAAGAAAGTGCTGTAACTGTTATTTAGCCTCCTGGAACCACTTTTCAGCTGTCCTGATCTTTGGAGCCTCTTTTTCTAGGCTGTTTCTGTATGAAGGCAGAAGGAGTACAGTCAGGTGATCCAACTTGCCAAAATATGATCTTGGAATAGAACGGTAGGCCTTCCTTATCCTGGTGTAGCAGTGATCGGGTGTGCTTAGACCTTTGGTGCAGCAGATTTCATGCTGGTGGCAGTTGGGCAGGGATTTCTTAAGACAGGCCTGGATAAATTCACGAACTAAGATTTATAGTGTGTCGGGCTGGGCCATCTTTTGTTTACTGACCACATCCTGCAGCTCCACAAGTGCTTCTTTGCAATTGGCATCAAGAGGGATATAAACTCCGAAGAGAATCACTGATGAGAACTCTCAGGCCCTGTTCCCTCTAAGGATGTGTGCTTTCAACCAGTGCACAAGGGAAATTAATATGCGCGCAAAAAGTTAGTTACCTAAAATAGTGGAGTAATTGATAGTTATACTTATTGAAAATAATCTCTTAGTTGACTTTCGTTAATTAGTTAGTCAGCTTTTCAAATACCACATTTGCACATCGCTAATTTACGTCACCTCACCTTTCCTGTTCCGGTTTGTACAGCTACAGCATGGCTGCAGCCATGTTTGGCTGTGTTCCTATCGTAAAGTTTACGAAGATCTGTTTTGAATTCTGTTCATAGCTTATGTGGTTTTTATTGAAAAAAATATTGATTCACTCTGTCGAATTCAAAAGAAGCTAAGGGCGTGAAATGTAAAAGAACTGCAAGTTTGTTTAAAGTTGAATGGCGTAACAAAATAGTAGAAACTGCTACACCAACAGCTCATGAGGTTGTGAAGGGTCAGCTGTGAGAAATATTTATGCATGATTCAGAAAATTGAGTTTTCTGTTTGTATTGTCGCAATGGGAAAGTTGATGGAGAATTTGCAAGTGGAAAGAAATGGGATGATATTTGGAAACTTGACTTTTTGAAGCGTCGTTTGGCAACAAAACCCATCATTACCTATTACAGGAGTATTACACGTTGCGTGAGAATTCAGATCTTAACTAAATACATTTCTTCGTAGAATGCAGTCATACTTGTATTATGTTAAAACATGCCAATACAGTTTTATTAGCTATGAGAGATAGGCAGTGCCAAAATGATCTTGAAACAATTTCAAGTTTACATTTGCACAAGCATTCAGTGCGCACATACTGTTGTCACAGAAAAAAAATTTGCTCAATATAAGATTTCTGTGCACATTGACTACTAAAAATTAGAGGGAACATTGCTCTTGGGTAAATAGAAGGTCTGTATTTAATCACGATTGGCTCTAAGGCAGTAGAGCAGGAGGTCGACACAACTCCAACATCCGTGCACCACCCAGTATTAATGATAAAGCACACACCGCCCCCTCTTTCCCTTCCAAAATCCAAGTTCCAATCCAGTCTATGGATAGTAAAACCATCTGGTCAGATAGAGGTGTCCGGTGTGTTCTCTATTTGCCAAGTCATGGTGAAGCAAACAACAGATTTGTCTTATCTGTCTGATAAAGTAGTTTTGCCCTCAGGTTGTCACATTTATTCTCTCGTGTCTGGACATTCACCAGTAATATGGACAGAAGGGGAGGTCTCAGTCCCTTAAACTTTAGTCTAGTTTAGATCCCAGCCCTCACTCCACATTACCGACTGCATTCTTGGTGGTGACCTGGCCCTTCAAGGCCCTCTGCCTTCCAGCTAGCCTGGCTCAAGGTGGAAAGTGGAGACCAGAGGTCCTTGTTCTGGTTGGTTCTGTTCTTGCAAACTCACTGATTTGCAACAGTTCCTTGTGACGGTGCCAACCTTTTCTCTTAATTCCTCTGCCTCCCCTGTGTCTGTTCCCAGAACGAGGCCTTCCACTTTTGGACATCTGAAGTGCTCTCATTTTTTTAAATAAACTTGGATTCCCCCTTGCTGTCATTGATAAATCCTATATCTGTATCTCCTCCATTTCTCATACTTCTGTCCTTACCCCACCTCCCGAAAGACAGAACAAATACAAAGTCTACTGTGTCTCCCATGTCCCACACTTTCTGTGCTGTTCTGTATCGCCTCTGGGCCCGTCGCACAGCTTCTTTCCCCATTAAAACGTGTAATTTTACTGATTCAATCTTCATCTTGACAAAGGGTTCATAGACAAAATATTGCATAACCCATGGATACTGTCTGACTTGCTGAGTGCCCACAGCAATTCTTTGCCTGCAGCTGATATGAAGCTGTTTGGTTTGCTTTACTGCCCAAAACTGTAGTCTCGTCATCATCCACGAGATATTTGATGAAGTGACATAAAAGCCCAGCAGTTGAATGTGATCTTGAAAGAATTAAATGTAAATCTTGCCAGTGGTTAAGAATTGGTCTGAAAGGCAGAAAACCACTTTGGTTGAAGTGTCGAGACAGTGGAGGAACAGGGTTGGTTGTCAAGGAAATTATGATTAGGACATTGATTTAGAAATTAAAAGCAAATTCAGTGGATTTTGAGATGGGATGAAATTTCAGGAACAATAATTCAAATGTGGCAGTTCAGAATGAATTGGATATAATAGACAAGTGTTATAATAATGATAAAATATGCTTTACACCTACGACTGTGTGGCTTAGTACGACAGCAACAAATACAAATTTAGTGGTTTGTAAAGGTGACAATGAGTCAGCATACAGGTGGAAGAATGAAAACTTGGCTGAATAACAACAACCAAAACCAAGGAGCTCACTCTGGACATGAGGAAGGGAAAACCCGAGGTGTACGATCCAGTATTCATTGGGGCATCAGAGGTGGAGAGGGTGAGCAAATTTAAATTCCTGGGAGTCACTATTTTGGATGTTCTTTCCTGCACTCAACAGACTAATGGCTTCATGAAGAAAGCAGGTCAGCACCTCTACTTCCACAGGAGTTTGAGGAAGTTTGATTTGACGTTGAAAACCATGGCAAACTGGTACAAAGGTGAAGGGAAAAGTGTGCTGACTGGCTGCATCATGGCTTGGTGTGTGTGGAGTCACCAAAACCTCTGACCAGAAAGCCCTGCAAAAAAAGTAGTGGACACAGCCCAGTACATCACAGGTAGAACTCTCCACAACATCAAAGAATTTATATAGAACGTTGTTATCAGAGAGCAGCAGCAATCATCAAGCATCCACACCACCCAAGACGTGATCTGTTCTCGCTGCTTCAATCAGGAAAAGATGTTTAGGTGCCACAAGGTTTGTACCACCAGGTTCATGATCTGTAAAATGGCGGTGCTGGCTCGACGGGCCAAAGGGCCTACTCCAGCTCCTATTGTCTATTGTCTATTGTCAGCTGCTACTCTGCCACCATCAGATGCCGAAACACAAACTCAATCAAATACTCATTTAAGGACTCTTTACTTTGCATGTTATTTGTTATTGAATATTTATTTTCTGCATGGCACACACTGTCCACTTGCATTACATTTTTTGTTTATACTTCTCTCTTTTGTATCTTTTCTTCAGCAGAGTTTTTTTGCACTACCATTAAGTAGAAATACTGCCTGGTCTGCAGGAAAACAAATCTCAGGGGTGTATGTGACGTTGCAATGAAGAGCTCTATACTGAGCTACTATAGACGTTGGTGTACATGTTGTGGCATCGCTGAACACATTGTCGAGTTGATGTATACACGGGGAAGCTGATGGACATGCTGTGGGGTCGAGTGCAAGACTGACACCTCCAGGCTTGCATGCTGGGCTTGTATACATCACTTCTTAGGTCACATGGCCAGGAAGTGGCATCATCAGTGATGTCATCAGCCCAGATAAAAACTTGTGTTGGATGCAGGTCAATTTCCTGCATTTTTCACAGTACATCCTCAATTTTGGGGGCCGGTTCGCTTGCTGGTCAGTGGGTTTCCACAATGTCATGTATGTACTTAGACAGTAGGTCTGAATTTTGAGTTTGTAGAACTAATATAAATATAATTCAGTACAGATTAACATAATAATATACATAACTAAGCACATTGAGCATTTGAAATAGGTTTAAGACATTGAATGAGCTCATCAAGGAAGAAAAGACAAAATACATTACAAGTACAGAGGAATCCCCATTATCCAGAATTCAATCAACTGGAAAGTCAAATAACCGGCAAAAAAAATCTGAGGAAATAAATAAATAGGACTTCAAATAAATAAGACTGGGTGGAGGGACCCCACGGGGGAGCACTGAGACTTTGTTGGACCTCGCAGGTTTACCTCGCTGTACCAGCAATGCCCCTTCATGCACGCAGATTCTTTTCGCTGTTGCCACTTGCGTAGAGGTAAGTCGGGTTATCAACGTGAGGAAGATGCATCGAGGACCTGACTGGGACACTTGTGTGGAGGTGAAAAGTGGACACAGCCCAGGATATCACAGGCAAAACCCTCCCCACCATCTGCAGTGAATGCTGCAATCAGAGAGCAGCAGTAATCATCAAGGATCCACACCACCCAGCACACTGTGTTCTACTGGCTGCCATCAGGATAGAGGTACAGGTGTCATAAGACTCGCACCACCAGGTTCAGGAACAGCTGCTCCCCCTCCACCATTAGACTTCTCAACGACAAACTCAATCAGGGTCTCATTTAAGGACTCTTACTTGTGCACTTTATTGATTTTTTTATTCTCTCTGCTTTGCATGTTTATTTACATTCATTATCTGTTTACTTTTTTATTTGTTTACATGTTTACACTGTGTACAGTTTTGTTTTGCACTGCCAATAAGTGGTAATTCTGCCTTGCCTGCAGAAGAAGGAATCTCAGGGTTTTATGTGATGTCATATATGCACTCTGACAAGAAATCTGAATCTGTCAATGCGGGAAAGGTGTGCCAAGGGCCTGACTGGGACACTTGCGTGGAGGTGAGTCAGGTTGGCAATGCGGGAAAGGTGTGCCAAGGGCCTGACTGGGACACTTGCGTGGAGGTGAGTCAGGTTGGCAATGCGGGAAAGGTGTGCCAAGAGCCTGACTGGGACACTTGCGTGGAGGTGAGTCAGGTTGGCAATGCGGGAAAGGTGTGCCAAGGGCCTGACTGGGACACTTGCGTGGAGGTGAGTCAGGTTGGCAATGCGGGAAAGGTGTGCCAAGGGCCTGACTGGGACACTTGCGTGGAGGTGAGTCAGGTTGGCAATGCGGGAAAGGTGTGCCAAGGGCCTGACTAGGACACTTGCGTGGAGGTGAGTCAGGTTGGCAATGCGGGAAAGGTGTGCCAAGGGCCTGACTGGGACACTTGCGTGGAGTTGAGTCAGGTTGGCAATGCGGGAAAGGTGTGCCAAGGGCCTGACTGGGACACTTGCGTGGAGGTGAGTCAGGTTGGCAATGCGGGAAAGGTGTGCCAAGGGCCTGACTGGGACACTTGCGTGGAGGTGAGTCAGGTTGGCAATGCGGGAAAGGTGTGCCAAGGGCCAGACTGGGACACTTGCGTGGAGGTGACTCAGGTTTGCAATGCGGGAAAGGTGTGCCAAGGGCCTGACTGGGACACTTGCGTGGAGGTGAGTCAGGTTGGCAATGCGGGAAAGGTGTGCCAAGGGCCTGACTGGGACACTTGCGTGGAGGTGAGTCAGGTTGGCAATGCGGGAAAGGTGTGCCAAGGGCCTGACTGGGACACTTGCGTGGAGGTGAGTCAGGTTGGCAATGCGGGAAAGGTGTGCCAAGGGCCTGACTGGGACACTTGCGTGGAGGTGAGTCAGGTTGGCAATGTGGGAAAGGTGTGCCAAGGGCCTGACTGGGACACTTGCGTGGAGGTGTCAGGTTGGCAATGCGGGAAAGGTGTGCCAAGGGCCTGACTGGGACACTTGCGTGGAGGTGAGTCAGGTTGGCAATGCGGGAAAGGTGTGCCAAGGGCCTGACTGGGACACTTGCGTGGAGGTGAGTCAGGTTGGCAATGCGGGAAAGGTGTGCCAAGGGCCTGACTGGGACACTTGCGTGGAGGTGAGTCAGGTTGGCAATGCGGGAAAGGTGTGCCAAGGGCCTGACTGGGACACTTGCGTGGAGGTGAGTCAGGTTGGCAATGCGGGAAAGGTGTGCCAAGGGCCTGACTGGGACACTTGCGTGGAGGTGAGTCAGGTTGGCAATGCGGGAAAGGTGTGCCAAGGGCCTGACTGGGACACTTGCGTGGAGGTGAGTCAGGTTGGCAATGCGGGAAAGGTGTGCCGAGGGCCTGACTGGGACACTTGCGTGGAGTTGAGTCAGGTTGGCAATGCGGGAAAGGTGTGCCAAGGGCCTGACTGATACACTTGCGTGGAGGTGAGTCAGGTTGGCAATGCGGGAAAGGTGTGCCAAGGGCCTGACTGGGACACTTGCGTGGAGGTGAGTCAGGTTGGCAATGCGGGAAAGGTGTGCCAAGGGCCTGACTGGGACACTTGCGTTGAGGTGAGTCAGGTTGGCAATGCGGGAAAGGTGTGCCAAGGGCCTGACTGGGACACTTGTGTGGAGGTGAGTCAGGTTGGCAATGCGGGAAAGGTGTGCCAAGGGCCTGACTGGGACACTTGCGTGGAGGTGAGTCAGGTTGGCAATGCGGGAAAGGTGTGCCAAGGACCTGATGGGACACTTGCGTGGAGGTGAGTCAGGTTGGCAATGCGGGATTGGTGTGCCAAGGGCCTGACTGGGACACTTGCGTGGAGGTGAGTCAGGTTGGTAATGCGGGAAAGGTGTGCCAAGGGCCTGACTGGGACACTTGCGTGGAAGTGAGTCAGGTTGGCAATGCGGGAAAGGTGTGCCAAGGGCCTGACTGGGACACTTGCGTGAAGGTGAGTCAGGTTGGCAATGCGGGAAAGGTGTGCCAAGGGCCTGACTTGGACACTTGCGTGGAGGTGAGTTGGGTTGTTAGCGCGAGGAAGGTGATAGAGTGCACCTAGGGCCTGACTGGGACACAAGTCAGAGATGGCTAGATGGGGATAGAATATGGAGATAGAGGGGGGAGATGACAGCGGTGTTGAGACTTCAGGGTCAAGGTTGCATTTCAGACCCGGCGTTTCAAGCACCCCCCTAACTTTGAGGCTACATTTGTAAGTATTAAGGATTGTCCAATATGCTGGCGTATACAGCAGTAGTGTAGCGGCAGCTAGACTGCTACTGAAAGAACACACAACCAGATGGGTTGAGCTCAGTGAGCAGAACTGATTTATTGCAGGCTGCTGGGCTGGACTTATACTCCGGACCTGGCTGAGAACCGTGCTGGGGGGAGGGGGGGGGTGCTGACGTCGCCTGGACGTCACGTGATCACCCAGCGCAGGCTTCTGAGCCCTGTGCTGAGAAGAAGGGGAAACAAGCGGGGCCGATTCGCCTGCCTTGTGGTTGTGCCGCCACAGTAGGTAAAAAATACACAGGTTTAAAGTTGGAGGGGGGTTAATTATGATGGTGGCACCGTTAGCGTAGTGGCTAGTCCAACACTGTTACACTGCCAGCGACCAGTTTTCGAATTTAAATTTTGTAAGTTATGGGAACTACTTTATTAAAATGAACTTTTGATAATTAAAGACTACGGTAATGATTGTTTTTCAAATTACTTTACACTTTGCACTGTCTTTTGGCTTCTAAATGATGTATTCTTAATCCAGGTACATTAGTTAGGCATTGGAAGAGTTTGGCTCAGTCAATGGGGAAAATGAGCATATCCAACATCTTCAATCCCCATTGGTGCCAGTTAGTGGGGTTCTACTGTCCCTTTGTTCTCAGGAAGCTTGAGACAACTTCACATTTATTCAGCTGTTTTGAAGTGTGGTTTCGACTTAAGGGTTTTGAGATAAATGACCTGATAATCTGTTTCAGTAAAAGTGATTGAAGTATAATTATTGACAAGAACACCAGATGAAATCCTCTCTCTTGAGGATGCTCCTGTGTCCCTGCAAACAAACTCATGACGTTTTTTTTGGTTCATTGTCTTGGTTGAATGACAAAATGTTCGACAATTACCTATTATTCAGTATTACATAGAAGAATTAATTTAAATGAAGTCCTGCACTAATAAATTAAACTCCTGATCATCTGATTCAAGTGGAATACTGCTGCTTGGAAAATTATATATTTGAGATGCCTGTCCAAAAATTATATATTTGAGATGCCTGTCCAAAAATGGTTGAATTGTGATTGACAGAGCTAATGGAATGCTGAAAAGTATTTACAAAGTCATCCGGAATCTGTAGGGGCTCTGCTTAGACTATGTCTTACATAGTGTTCAATTATTGTCAGGATATGGAGAGCTTCTGAACCCTGGATAGAGAAAATAGCCAAGAAATTAAATCAATAGCCTCTACGATTCAGCAAATGTAAGAAAGGTCAACAATGAAATTGAAAATGAACCTTTTTTCAAATCGCTTAAATTTTGAGAAGAAAATGCATCTTTTAAAGAGTGATTCCCATCTGAACAATTGCTTTGCAAGACTTTGAATATAATGGGAGTTATTACTTTCAATATTTCATTTTTTTTAGGGACTGTGGCATCAGATATGGAACTTGTTTACGTGAAGCTGAAATCATGTATGCATGGGCTAGAAATGCTCCACCCACAAAATTACCGCCAGGTATGTCTCTTTAAATTTATTGATTTTAAATGCAGATTGTAATGCTTTCTGGCACTGTTTTTCCTCAGTCTAAGTTTTCATTCAGGCTCCGATAGCTCAGTGATTAGAGCACTGGTCTTGTAAACCAGGGGTCATGAGTTCGTTCCTTGCTGGGGCCTCATTTCTGTGAGGGGTGCTGGACAAAGTGATGACTCACTGTCTTCCTTACAGTAGTCAAAGTTAAAAAATCTCATATCTGTTACATTTTAAAAGAAATATTACATGACAATAATGGAATCTTTACCTTTTCTATGTCCTTAGTTGCTGTAATGTTTAAAAGTTGAGCTATCTTTAACAAATACATAGGGACCATTTTCATAGAGTTCTACAGCACAGAAAGACACCCTTTAGCCCAACCAAACTAGGCCCATTAACCTGCAATCTCACCTATCCAGGTACCTGTCTAAATGTCTTTTGAACATTTCAATTGTTCTTGTATCTACCACTTCCTGAGGCAACTCATTCCATATGCCCACCACCCTCTGCTTCATTGAGGAGTCCCTTTTAAATCTTTCCCATGTTAGCATAAATCACTGCCGTTGAGTTTCGGTTCACCCCACTCAAGCAAAAATACTATGACTATAATTTTATAAACCTTAATAAGATTGCCCTTAACACCCAGCTGTAGTCTCCAAATTTCTCGTTACCCCTTTGGGTCATACTCCAGATCTAATCTTGGATCAGTGCAACAAAGCAAGAACGTGAAAGAAATAATATTACATATTATAGAATCTTTTCATGTGCTCAGATTTCTTCAAAGCATTTAATAACCAAATAAAATATTTTTAAATATATTCACGATGAAGAAATCAAAGAGTAAAATCACTCGCTGCTCGAGTTTGTGCCCTGAAAATGTTCTCATGTTACGAGAAGAATAAAAATTGGCTCGAAAGCCTGGTGAATCTCCTTGCTCTTTGGATGTTGAAGCAGTATTTCATGACCACTTGAAAAAGCAGATACTGATTCACTAATTTATACAAAGGACAGCAATAACTCATTGCTTTATTGAAATATCAAGGTGCTCAGTCTGTGGAGTACTGCCTGAGACAAATGATCCTTTGAAGGGTGACAGAGATATAAAGGATTCAAGGCTAATATTGCAGTTAGACTCTTTAATCAAAGAAATCCTTGTTTAATGCTCTCACTAGATGAATCCATACTCTAGCAACTGGCCAAAGAGTATCGAGACCTCACAATTTTCAGTGAGAAAATGCTGCCAGGAACTTGTAAAAGGTGCTGGCTGCATTGCAGATCGGCATAGCCTTGATGACAAAATCGAGATAGTGTATAAGATTCAAAATGAATAAAGGCTACTGAAAAAAGAAAATCAAATAATATCACATCCACTCATCAATACAGTGGACAGCCGTATGGGTGACGAAGCTGATGTTTGCTCTTTGAAAAGCATCCATTTATTTTTGAAAGAGTAACCATTCATCTCCACTTTCCTATTTTCTCAATCCATTTCGATTTTTACTTTTGAAGTGTACGTATAATTCCTTATTGAATTAAATTTGTCTCCACTACCCTTTCATGTGTTCCAGTTCATAATTGTGGGTGGAGGGGTGGGGAATAGAGAAACTTATTTAGCTTCTGTCCATCATCAGTGTGCATCCTTTGGCTATGACCCCTCCTGTCAGTAGAAACAGTTTCTCCACACTGTAAAAAAAAATCCCTTTATAATAATTTTGAACACCTCTGTTAGAGCTTGAAACTTTTCTGTTGTTCGAATTCTGGTCTCAATACATACATCGATTCCCTCATTCTCATGTCATCCAATGAAATACCCATCTGCAAATTCTCCAAAGGCAGACTGAATGGGATACTTTAGATTTTCTTTTAATTTCCAGGATTATCATCCTCTTTCAGTTGAATATTCTAAATTGTTGAAGCAGTTACTCTATTTTTAATTCGATGTTGCAATAAGGATTGAATTTGCAAATGTTAATTTTCTGCATGGGCGTGAATGTCAATTTCTCCCTTGCTCCCAAGCTTTTCATAAACAAGTTCAGTCATTATTCAAGGAAATGAAGTGCACGGTCAAAGATCCATACATTTCAGCTCGTGTTTTTCAAGTGAGGATGTAAAAAAAATTAAGAAGAGAAACGAAATGCTGTGAATGCTGTGAATAGGAACCCTAAGTGCTGCACGTACTATCAACGAATCAGAATTTATTGCCATGAACATGTCATGAAATTTGTTGTTTTGTGGCACCATTACAGGTGCAAATATTGCTATAAATTTCATTTAAAAATAAATTAGTACAAAAGAAGAGAAAGTGAGGCCATGTCTGTGGTTCATTGTCCAGTTAGAAATCTGTTGGCAGATGGGAAGATGCTGCTTTTGTGCCACTGGATTTTCATCTTCTGGCTTCTGCGCCTCCTTCCTGATGGTGGCCGTGTGAAGAGGGCATGGCCCGGGTGGTGAGGGTTCTTGAGACATCACCTCTTATAGATGTCCTCGATGAACTGAAGACTGATGCCCATGACGACGCTGGCCACATTCACCACTGTAGACTTTTCCGGTCCTGAGCATTGGCACCTCCATACCAGACAGTGGTCAGAATAATCGCCAAGTTACACCTGTAAAAATTGGTGAGAGCCTTTGGTGACATACCAGATTTCCTTAAACTTCTCACGAAATATAAGCGCTGGCGAGCCTTCTTCATGATTGCATCGACGTGGAGGCCCCAGGACAGATCTTCAGAGATGTTGGAACCCAGGAATTTGAAGTTCTTTTTACCCTTTCCACTCCTCGATGAGGACTGGGTTTGTGTTCTTCTGAAGTCCTTCTACTGGTCCACAATCAATTCCTCTGTTTTGTCAATGTCAAGTGCGATGTTGTGGTTGTGACACCACTCAGCTAGCTGATCTCTCTCACAGAAACAGAATCAATGATTCAGATTGATAACTTTTTATTCAGAATAGTGTTGTAGATGCAGAAAGCTGCATTGTATAAATCTTCTAAATTTCTGGTCAATGATTAGATATCTGAATTAATGATTTCCTGAAGAAACTACTCACTGATACTTGTAGCCATTTGAGAAATTTCTTCTCTTGGTTTCATTGGCACTATTGCTGATATAGACTTATAAGCACGATGTGAGGTTAGCTAAGAGAAATGTAAGAACAGCAGATGCTGGAATCTTAAGTAAAATAAAACTGGAGGGACTCTATGGGTCGATCAGCATCTGTGGGAAGAAAGGGTCAGTCAATGTTTCAGGTCAGGACCATTTGTCAAGATAGTTTTTCTCTAAATATTTTTTTAAATTGATAATTATTGATACATATTTCTTGATGAACAGCTAAATGTGACATGATTTTCTCTATTCTAGATGTTGCATTTAGAGTTGGTGGAAATACTGGTATAAACTACTTAGTTCTTCAGGTTCATTATGGAGATGTGTCTTCATTTAGAGGTAAGAAATTCTAATGAATACAGCAATACTTGTGTTATTTGCAATTGTGAATCATTCTGACATTTCTTTTGTATAAAAGAAGTGTATACACATTCTCTGCCAATGTACCCATGTTTCAAAGCTTCCTTTCATCTGTTAGCAGATAAATTTGTAAGGATGATGTCAAGAATATTTTAGAAAGAGATCGGATTATAGATAATCACTTTACCCTTGTGAACATGCCATAATCTCTTGGTCGTATATACAGCACTCCAGTTAGCACAAAATACTATTGATGATTCAATTGAAAATAAGAATATTAGCTTTACTCACCATATCATTGCAAACATTTCAGATTAATAGCATTTCATTAGAACCAAAATTCCAATCATCTGTTATCTTACTATTCAGAAATCCTGTTGATTTCTGAATCTGGTTGCATAACGGCTTGGTTTGGAAACTTGAGTGCACAGGCAGGCAGGCCACAGAATGTGGCAAACTTAGCTAAGTCTATTCTATCACTGACTACTCATCTACTGTGTGCAGGGCTGTCTCAAAAAGACAGTTAACATCATCAGAAGGTACAGAAGCCTGGAAACCAGCACTTCTTGGTTTAACATTTATTTTTAATAACAGCCATCAGTTATTTGAACCTATTTAAACTATTCTAACCATAAACTAGTCCAGGACCACTAACAGATCTGTCTGTATATCCTTTTTTCACTTACTGCAATTGTGAATATTTATATATCTTTCCTTTAATATTTCTTATCTCTTTTTCTGTTTCACGATGCACTATGGTAATTGTTGTCTTTTGCATACCAATGTGGTTGCAGAAACTAGGAATTTCAATGCAGCTGTACCTTGTACTCATATATATGGCAATAAACTCTCCTATCCCATCATCACCAACACATTGTCATTCTGGAATGTTGTAAATGTTTGGTTGAATGCATGACAGGAGTATTATTTCAATGCCAGAGCACAAAAATTGCGTATCTGGTGGTATTATGCAAAGGCTGGTTTATCTGATTATCTTATTTTTATCTTTATTGAATGTCACTGACTTTGAAAGTGTTGATATTCAGTAGCTGATGATGTCAATGGATAAAAATGTTTAAAATACTTTGGTAAAAATGTATTCCATATAACAATATAACTATGTAACAATTACAGTATGGAAACAGGCCATCTCGGCCCTTCTAGTCCGCACCGATTTAAGTGAAACACCACTAGTTCCACCTACCTGCTCTCTGTCCATAACCCTCCAACCCCCTCACGTCCATGTACTCATCTAACCTCCTCTTCAATGACAAAATTGACCCTGCTGCAGCCACCTCTTTCAGAAGGTCATTCCACTCAGCCACCACTCTGTCAGTGAAGAAGCTTCCTCTTTTGTTACTTCTAAAGTTTTGCCCCCTAACCTTTAACTTATGACCCCTCGTTCCAATCTCTCCTACCCTCAAGGGGAAGACCTTATTCACATCTATTTATTCTCCTCATAATTTTATCTACCTCTATCAAATCCCCTCTCAACCTTGAATAAAGACCCAATCTACTCAATCTTTCCCCATATTCGAGATACTGCAATCCAGGCAACATTATAGTAAATCTTCTCTTCACCCTCCCTACCTTATTGATATCCTTCCTATAATTTGGAAACCAGAACTGCACACAATATTCCAAACTTGGCCTCACCAATGCCTTGAACAATCTCAACATCACCTCCCAGCTCCTATATTCTATGCTATGATTTATAAAGGCCAGCCTACCAAAACTCTCCTTCACCACCTTTTCTACATGAGAATTCACCTTCAAAGAACACTGAACCGTTATTCCAAGATCTCTCTGCATTCCTCAACGCCCTCCCCTTCACTGCATACATCCTGTTTTGGTTATTCTTCCCAAAATGAAGAACTTTACACTTATCTACATTAAACTCCATCCGCCACCTTTCAGCCCACTCTTTTAAGCAGTCCGAATCGTTCTGCAGTCCACAAAAACCCTCTTCACTCTCCACAACTCCCCCTATTTTTGTATCGTCCGCCTATTTACTCACCCAATTTACCACTCCATCATCCAAATCATCAATGTAAATGATGAACAACAAAGGACCAAACACTGATCCCTGAGGCTCACTGCTCGTCACTGGCCTCCATTCTGACACCATGACTCTCTGGTGCCTATCTTCTAGCCATTGTTTTTTTTTTTTTTTTTTTAATTTTTTATTTTTCACACCATAAATCACAATAGCCATGATATACACTTTTTCTTTTCCACACATTTACAGTGACTTTTTCTCCCTCCCTCCTCCCAAGCCACCCCCCCATCCCCCCCCTCTCATCCATTTTAGTTATACAATCTAGGTTGCATTAATTCAGTTAGTCAATGTTGTCATTCAACAAAAATACACCAGAAATTCTACTGAGTCCATTCTTTTCTTTTCTTCTCCTTCCATCAACTTAGGTAATGTTTGTTCCCGGTAGGTTTTCGCTATTGTATTTAATGTAAGGCTCCCATACTTGTTCGAATATTTCAATATTATTTCTTAAACTATATGTTATTTTTTCTAATGGAATACATTTATTCATTTCTATATACCATTGTTGTATTTTCAAATTATCTTCCAATTTCCAGGTTGACATAATACATTTTTTTGCTACGGCTAGGGCTATCTTAACAAATCTTTTTTGTGCATCCTCCAAGTCAATTCCAAATTCTTTATTTTTTATGTTACTTAGGAGAAAGATCTCTGGATTCTTTGGTATATTGTTTTCTGTTATTTTATTTAATATCTGATTGAGATCATCCCAAAATTTTTCTACTCTCTCACATGTCCAGATTGCATGAATTGTTGTTCCCCTTTCTTTTTTACATCGAAAACATCTATCAGATACTGTTGGGTCCCATTTATTTAACTTTTGCGGTGTAATGTATAGTCTGTGTAACCAATTATATTGTATCATACGCAGCCTCGTATTTATTGTATTTCTCATCGTTCCAGAGCATAACTTCTCCCATGTTTCCTTTTTTATCTTTATATTTAAATCTTGTTCCCATTTTTGTTTAGTTTTACCATTTGTTTCCTCATTTTCCTTTTCTTGCAGTTTAATATACATATTTTTTATAAATCTTTTGATTAACATTGTATCTGTAATCACATATTCAAGGTTACTTCCCTCTGGTAAACTCAAGTTGCTTCCTAATTTATCTTTCAAGTAGGATCTCAGTTGGTAATATGCCAGCGCTGTATCTCCCGTTATATTGTACTTATCTCTCATTTGTTCAAAGGATAAGAATCTACTTCCTGAAAAACAATTTTCTATTCTTTTAATCCCTTTTTTTTCCCATTTTCTAAAGGCAAGGTTGTCTATTGTAAAAGGGAGTAGCTTATTTTGCGTCAATATTAGTTTTGGTATTTGGTAATTTATTTTATTTCTTTCTACATGAATCTTCTTCCATATATTGAGGAGATGGTGTAATACTGGAGAAGTTCTATGTTGTACCAATTTTTCGTCCCATTTATATAATATGTGTTCAGGTATCTTTTCCCCTATTTTATCTAATTCTAGTCTCGTCCAGTCTGGTTTTTCCCTTGTTTGATAAAAATCTGATAGGTACCTTAATTGTGCGGCTCTATAATAATTTTTGAAGTTTGGCAATTGTAAGCCTCCTTGTTTATACCATTCTGTTAATTTGTCTAGTGCTATCCTCAGTTTCCCCCCTCTCCATAAAAATCTCCTTATTATTTTCTTTAACTCTTTGAAGAATTTTTCTGTCAGTTGTATTGGCAATGCCTGAAATAAGTATAGTATCCTTGGAAAAATGTTCATTTTAATACAGTTTATCCTTCCTATCAGTGTTAGTGGTAGCTCTTTCCAATGCTCTAAATCGTCCTGTAATTTTTTCATTAGTGGATTGTAATTGAGTTTATATAATTGGCCTAGATTTTTGTTTATTTGCACACCTAGGTATCTTATTGCCTGCGTTTGCCATCTGAATGGGGATTCCTCCTTAAATTTTGAGAAATCCGCGTTATTCATAGGCATTGCTTCACTTTTATTTACGTTTATCTTGTATCCCGACACTTCTCCATATTCCTTCAATTTCTTATATAGTTCTTTTATTGATAGTTCTGGTTCTGTTAAGTACACTATCACATCATCCGCAAACAGACTGATTTTATATTCCCTGTCTTTTATTTTTATTCCTTTTATATTATTATCTCTTCTTATCGATTCTGCTAGTGCTAATGGTGATAGTGGGCATCCCTGCCGCGTTGACCTGCTTAAGTTAAATTGCTTTGATACATGTCCATTTACTGTCACTTTCGCTAACGGTCCCTTATATAATGCTTTAATCCAATTAATATACTTCTCCGGTAAACTGAATTTTTGCAATACTTTGAACAAGTAATTCCATTCTACTCTGTCGAAGGCCTTCTCTGCGTCTAAAGCAACTGCTACTGCCGGTGCTTTATTTCCTTCTACTGCATGAATTAAGTTAATAAATTTACAAATATTGTCTGTTGTGCGTCTTTTTTTGATAAATCCAGTTTGGTCTAAATTTACCATTTTCGGTACCTGTTCTGCTAATCTGTTCGCTAATAGTTTAGCTATTATCTTATAATCTGTGTTTAGCAGCGATATTGGTCTATATGACGCTGGTGAGAGTGGATCTTTCCCTTGTTTTAGTATCACTGTAATTATTGCTGTTTTACATGAATCTGGTAAGTTTTGTGTCTCATCAATCTGGTTGATTACATCCAGGAGGGGCGGTATTATTAGGTCTTTAAATGTTTTGTAGAATTCTATTGGGAGTCCATCCTCTCCTGGTGTCTTATTATTTGGTAAATTTTTTATTATCTCTTGTATTTCTACTGTTCCAAATGGTTCTGTTAATTTATTTTGTTCCTCTATTTGTAGTTTTGGTAGTTCAATTTTAGTCAAAAATTCATCTATTTTCCCTTCTTTCCCTTCGTTTTCGGTTCGGTATAATTGTTCATAGAATTCTCTGAAGTTTTCCTTAATTTCTTTTGGATTATATGTAATTTGTTTGTCTTTTTTCCTTGTTGCCAATACCATTTTCTTAGTTTGCTCTGTCTTAAGCTGCCATGCTAGGATTTTGTGTGTTTTTTCCCCTAGTTCATAATATTTCTGTTTTGTCTTCATTATATTCTTCTCCACCTTATATGTTTGTAATGTTTCATATTTTATTTTTTTATCCGCCAATTCTCTTCTTTTGGTTGTATCTTCCTTTATTGCTAATTTTTTTTCTATGTTTATTATTTCCCTTTCCAACTGCTCTGTTTCCTGATTATAGTCCTTCTTCATCTTGGTTGCATAACTTATTATTTGCCCTCTAATGAATGCTTTCATTGCGTCCCATAGTATAAACTTATCTTCCACTGATTCCGTATTTACTTCAAAGTACATTTTTAATTGTTTTTCAATAAATTCTCTAAAATCCTGTCTTTTAAGTAGCATGGGGTTTAATCTCCATCTATACATTCTTGGAGGGATGTCTTCTAGCTCTATTGCCAATAACAGGGGTGAGTGGTCCGATAATAGTCTAGCTTTAAATTCCGTTTTCCTAACTCTCCCTTGTATGTGGGCTGATAACAGGAATAGGTCTATCCTTGAGTATGTTTTATGTCTAGTCGAGTAGTATGAGTATTCCTTTTCTTTTGGGTTTTGTTTCCTCCATATGTCCACCAGTTTCATTTCTTGCATTGATTTAATTATAAATTTGGTTACTTTGTTCTTCCTATTAATTTTTTTCCCCGTTTTATCCATATTTGGATCCAAATTCAGATTGAAATCCCCTCCTATTAGTATGTTCCCTTGCGTATTAGCTACCTTCAAAAAGATATCTTGCATAAACTTTTGATCTTCTTCGTTAGGTGAATATATATTAAGTAGATTCCAAAGCTCTGAATATATCTGACATTTTATCATAACATATCTCCCTGCTGGATCTATTATTTCCTCTTCTATTTTAAATGGCACATTTTTGCTAATTAATATAGCCACTCCTCTTGCTTTTGAATTATACGATGCTGCTGTTACATGTCCTACCCAATCTCTCTTTAATTTCTTGTGCTCCAATTCAGTTAAGTGTGTTTCTTGGACAAATGCTATATCTATTTTTTCCTTTTTCAGTAAATTTAGTAGTTTCTTCCTTTTAATTTGGTTATGTATTCCATTAATATTTAGAGTCATATAGTTCAGCGTAGCCATTTTATATTTTGTTTATCTTCTCTTTCCGTTTTTCCATCATTACCTTTCCTCCTTTTCCATTTCTGTTTTCTTATTTTCAACTCTTTACCAGACAACATTCCTACAACATCCAACATTTTCCTTATTCTCCTATTTCTATCTTCTTTATCCCCAATCTCCCCTTCCCCTCCTGAGTTGCCCTTTATCCCTTGTCGGACAACCACATCTCCCCTCTCCATTTGGATTTGCGAATCCACTCGCAAGCGTCAACTGATTTTGCAGTGACCGCTCTTTTCCCCCACCCAGCCCCCCCCAGAAAAGATTTCGTTTTTTATATGTCACAAAGGTCACTCTTTTAGTTCCCTCCTTATTCTCTCTATTCCATTACCTTCCCTTATTAATTCTTGTCTATACTCTCTATGTTTTCCTCTAATTACAGATACTTTCACATATGCCCATTGTCTCTATTCACTCTTATACCTCTTTACCCGCATACATATCAATCGTGGTCATTTTTACCCTCCTTACCCGTCTTCATCCCTCAGTCTATTTTTGTCTTTACCCACATACATATCAATCGTGATAATTTTTGCTCTCATTACCCGTCTTCATCCCTCAGTCTATTTTTGTAATTGTTCTGCAAATTTTCGTGCTTCTTCTGGATCCGAGAATAGTCTGTTTTGTTGTCCTGGAATAAATATTTTCAATACCGCAGGATGCTTCAGTGTAAATTTATATCCTTTCTTCCATAAAATCGCTTTTGCTGCATTGAACTCTTTTCTCTTCTTTAGGAGTTCAAAGCTTATATCTGGATAAATGAAGATTTTTTGCCCTTTATACTCCAGTGGTTTGTTGCCCTCTCTTACTTTTTCCATTGTCTTCTCCAGTACCTTTTCTCTTGTAGTATATCTTAGGAATTTTACTACAATAGATCTTGGTTTTTGTTGTGGTTGTGGTTTAGGGGCCAATGCTCTATGTGCCCTTTCTATTTCCATTTCTTGCTGTAGTTCTGGACATCCTAGGGCCTTAGGGATCCATTCTTTTATAAACTCCCTCATATTCTTGCCTTCTACATCTTCCTTAAGGCCCACTATCTTTATGTTATTTCTTCTGTTATAATTTTCCATTATATCTATTTTTTGGGCTAGTAATTCTTGTGTCTCTTTAGTTTTTTTATTAGATTCCTCCAATTTCTTTTTTAAGTCTTCTACCTCCATTTCTGCTGCTATTGCCCGTTCTTCCATCTTGTCCATTTTTTTCCCCATTTCTGTTAAGGTCATATCCATTTTATTTATTTTCTTTTCTGTGTTGTTTATTCTTCTTCTTAAATCATTGAATTCCTGTGTTTGCCATTCTTTAAATGACTCCATGTATCCTCTAACAAGAGCAAGTACCTCCTTTACCTTGCCTTTCTTTTCTTCTTCTATTTCCCTGTACTCTTCCTCTTCCTCTTCTTCTTCCTCTAGGTTGACCATCTGTTGTTTCTTTGCTGCCCTTTCCTCCTCTTCTTTCTTGTTTCCATTGTCTTCTGTGGTCTCTTCTTGCTGCAGGTGTTCTGCAGCTGTCGTTGCCGGCTGTGGAGATCGACTCCCCAGCTGGTCCCCCCTCCCGTCGGTGTGTTTTTTTTCATGCGCATCGCGCATGCGCGACTCCTCGCGCATGCGCGGTTGCGCACTTTTACTCGGCTCTGTGAGCCATTGTTGTAGTTCTCTTTCTACCGACCTGAGGTAGTGGGGTCTTCTCTCCACAGCGGGCCTCTTCGGACAGGTAAGGCCTTCACCTTTTTCCTCCGTTGTCTTCTCTTCCTCTCTTCTTTCCGTTGATTTTGATTTTTCTCCTTTTGTCTCCATCTTCTTTCCACCTTTATACTCACTTTTCTTTAACTTGTATTTCTGTGCCTTTGTATTTTCTCTTGTTTTTCCCGACTTTTCTGGAGAGGGCTGGAGTTCACCGTCCGGCCACTACTCCATCACGTGACTCCTCCCCTCTTCTAGCCATTGTTGAAGCCATCTGAACACTTCAACATCTATCCCTAGTGACTGAACCTTCCTCACCAACCTTCAATGTGGAACCTTATTGAAAGCCTTACTGAAATCCAAACAGACCACATCTGCTGCTCTACCTTCATCAACCTTTCTAGTCACTTTCTCAAAAAATTCAACAAGGTTTGTCAAACATGACCTTCCCCTCACAAACCCATGTTGGATGTCCCTGATTAATCCCTGCCCTTCTAGAAACTTATACATATCATCCCTAAGAATACTTTCCATTAGTTTACCCACCACCAATGTCAAACTTACTGGCCAATAATTGCTAGGCCTGCACCTGGAGCCCTTTTTAAACAGTGGAACCACGTTTGCAACCCGCCAATCCTGCGGCACCACACCTTCCTCCAGTGGCTTGAAAAATCACTTGTCAGAGCCTCTGCTATTTCCTCCCTGACTTCCCTTAAGGTCCTGGGGAAAATCCTGTCAGGACCTGGAGACTTATTCACCTTTATATGCCTCAGAAGTTCTAACACCCCTTCTTTCCTAATCCCTATCTTTTCTATAACTACCCCTTTTGCTTCAATTATCCTACACAATTCCATATCCCTTTCCCTAATGAATACTGACAAGAAGAATTCATTCAATATCTCCCCCATCTCATTTGGCTCCTCGCACATTCGTCCACTTCGATTATCCAGTGGACCAATTCAATCCTTCTCTCTCCTTTTGCTATTCACATATTTGTAATGATGTTCATAAAAAGCAGGTGTAAAATCAAAAACATTGCTTGAAAATTAAAGTAGAGATATATTCACAGCCCAGGAAATCAATTTTTGGCAAACTAAGTTTATCTTATTTTTTTAAAAAAAGCAATTTATCCTTTATTTGTTTTTATGTTATTTTTCAATTAGCTTCAGGTTGTAACTTTTCATCAAATTATATCTTTAACCAAAATCATTGTTCATTTTCTTGACTGACTGTATTTAACAACTATCTCATCAGTTTGTATTTGGTGCTGATTGCATTGTATGAATTTCTCTCAAAGTATAGATCACATTGATGAACCAACAATTTTTTAAACCATTTTTAAAATTATAATATTGTTGAGCTTTGTGTATTTTGTTGGGAATCTATCCAACCTTCTGAAGTCGGTATCACTTTTTATATTCTGCTTGTGGCAACGTCAAAAATGTCAAGTCAAAAATATGCATTCTACAATTCAGTGTGATGTAGCAATTTAGCATCAAGTACAATTTACTCTAATTTGAACATGCTGAATTGGAATGGAAATGTCTCACTTGGTGATGATCTTAATATTGATTTATTGGGTTGAGACTGTATGTTGACCAACTTAGTGAACTCTCATCTAACAGACTGGACATCTTATGCTTGTTAAAGTCAAAGACGGAGATGAGGAAAAACTGTTTTTCCCAGAGAGTAGCGAATCTGTGGAATTCTCTGCCCAGGGAAACAGTTGAGGCTACTTCATTAAACATTTTTAAGGGTCGGTTAGATATATTTTTGCATAAAAAAATGAATTACGGGACGTGGGGAAAAGGCAGGTAGGTGGAGTTGAGTCAATGATCAAATCAGCCATGATCTTACTGAATGGTGGAGCAGGCTCGACGGGCCGGATGCCAACTCCTGCTCCTATTTCTTATGTCAAGTTCTTGGAAAACTACATTTCTTATCTTTTCTGGTAACGTCATTCAGTTACAGAGTTTGTCTGTTATGGTTTACCATGACAACTACGACTAAATATAATTCTCATTTGTTCATGTGTTAAATGTTTCCATTTTTTTTTCAGACCACCACAAAGATTGTTCAGGTGTAACACTACAGATGACGTTTCTTAAGTAAGTATCCAGACTTGGGCTTTGATGCTTAAGTTTGTATTGTAAAATCAGTAATGCAATATTATCTTCCACCTCATCAAAAAAAATCAAATCCGCGTTCCAAGCCCAATTTTTATAAAAAATTTGACTCACTTCCCTTTTGTTTTGCTCATACCTTTCCCAGAAGAGATTCCAATGATCCACAAATCTGGACCCCCTACCTCCTGCAACTTTTGAGCTGCACATTCATCTGGCCATATCTTCCTGCTATTACCCTCCCTGGCATGTGGCACAACCCATTACAACCCACAGAGATTACTAGCCTTGAGGTTCTGCTTTTGAGTTTTCCTTTCTTCCCACTTTTCAGGACCTCATCCCTTTTCCTATCGACGTTGTTGGTACCAGTTTGTACCACGACTGCTGGCTGCTCACCCTTCCTCTCAATGGTGGTGTGAACTCAATCCGAGGTACCTCTGACTCTGGCACTTGGGAGGGAACATACCATCTGAGGGTCTCGATTTCTTCCACAGAATCTTCTGCCAGTTCCCCTAACCAATGAATCCCCATCACTATCATTCTCCTCTTCCCCCCCCACCCCCACCCTTCTGAGCCCCAGTGCCAGACAGGGCGAGAGGTTGCTGTGGCTTTCCGTGGTAGGTTGTTTCCCCCACCTGCCCCCATCAGTTCCCATAGTGGTACACACTAGTTATTGAGAGGAAAGACCACAGGGGTGTCCTGCACTGATTGCCTGTTCCCTATCCCTCTCCTGATGGCAGCTCATCGACCTGGCTCTTGCATCCTCGTTGTGACTGCCTCCTTGTAATCTATCACCCCCCTCAGCCTCACGAAGGATGCAGAATTCACGCAGCTTCAGCTCCCGTTCCCTCATGAAGTTCTCGGAAGGGAAGTCATCAGGGAGACTAGAGGTCTCCCTCATTTCCCACACCCTGCCAGTGGAGCATACTACTCCCCTGGCTGCCAATCGCACAGCTCGAACCTTTGCAGTAAGAAAGAAAAAGACTGTAACTGAATGGAAATAAGTAAAATCTGAGGATGTGAGAAATATGAAATAAATATAAAATGTTAAAAATACAGCAAGTCATGGGTGGAAGAAGTAGAGTTGACATTTGGCTCCAAAGAACAATCAGAACTGAGAAAATAATTTTGTCTGAAGTTGCAGAGAGGATGGGGAGGGATGGGCAGAATCAAAGGAATATCTCTCACACGGGAGGAAGTGTTGTCGGTGGTGATGAGATGTTAATTAACTCATCTCATTGATAGATTACCCGAAGAGCAAACAAACGAAGGTGGAGAGATATAAATTGTGAGGTGTGGGTCAGAGCTTATGAGAGAAATGCCCAGCTGATCATGCACTGTCCATCGAGAGAAAACAAACCGACTTGATATGACAACTGTTATCTCGGAAATTGAATTAATTCTGTGCGAGATAAATGAATTCATGTTGTAATGAAAATAAATGCAGTGATTCCCCCCATACATCAGTGTTCTTACAAGTGAATGCTATATATTATGAGCCAGATATATTTTGAAAGTAGAATTAGGAAAGCATAAGGCAGGTATAGCCTGTCTTTATATTTAATCATGTAATCTTGCTAATAGTCCATTCTTAATGGTGACAGAAAGATATATAATGATGTTTCAACCAAAGATGTCAGTTAATTGCAAGACAATCATTTCAGAGGTTGGGTTGACTGCAAAAGCTTATGTTTCTATTGATTTCATTGTAAAAACTGCCAAGTTCAGAGAGCTCTGCTAGCATTTAAAATGTAATGTCCAGAAAAAGATTTCATGATTCAATGCTGGTTTGTGAATTGTTGCAGCAATGTTGCCTGATGCTTTAACCTATCAATTACAGCAGAAACTCCTGCTCATTCACCTTAATACTGTTCAGTTACATTTGAAAGGTTACAAAATTATCTGTTCTAATTATTTTTATGGCTATCAGTGATCTTATTGCGTAAAAATATATAGTCAGGGGTGAAACTGTTAAATTTGGTTTGTTTGTTTTCACTTTGAAGGATGAGTTGCTGTAAAAATCTGAGTCCAAGATCATATGTTTAAGTTGTAGATGGAATAAGATTGATGTCTGCGAGCACTTCCCAATTTCTTTTTCTCTCCAGACAGCCTTTGATTGCTGGCATATATCTCCTCATGTCGAACAGTGCTGTGATACCACCAAATGAGGAAGGTGAGCTTTTGCTGTATAATGATGCTGTTTTTTTTGCATAGATTCGAAATATTATCTTGTAAAAGTTTAAATAACATGGAAGATAAAAGAAAGTTTTTTTTGTTGTACCAACCACTAATATTTAATTTAACAGTAGGAGGCCCTTCCTTCCCAATGAACCTGTGGTGCCCAAATAACCTAACAACCCTGTACGTTTTGGAGGGTGGGAGGAAACCAGAGAATACCAATCAGCATCAAATTCGAACCCAGGTTGCTGACGCTGTTACCACTACACCAGTGATTCTCAGTCTCTTTTTTTTTTTCCCCACTCACATACCACCTGAAGTAATCTCTTACTAGCCATGGGATGCCCTAATGGAAAGACCACAGTCTGTCTGGGTTGGAAATAGAACATCGAGCACTGGCGCACCTCAGGGCTGTGTGCTCAGCCCATTCCTGGTCACGCTGCTGACCCACGACTGCGGCGACACCAGATCCAACTTCAACAGTCATCAAGTTTGCAGTTAACAAGATAGTCGTCGGCCTCATAAGCAACAACAATGACGCGGACTACAGAGAAGAGGTGGAAAATCTCGTGAAATGATGTGAGAATAACAACCCGAGTCTCAACGTGGACAAAACGAATGAGATGATAATGGACATCAGGAGGACCAGGAACAAGTGCCCTCCGCTGCACATGAAATGCTCGATAGTAGAGAGAGTGGAGAGTACCAAGTTCCTTGGAGTCCACTTCAGAAGTGACCTATCCTGAACACACATCTCCTCACTTGTCAGAAAGGCGCAACAGTGACTGTACTTCCTGAGAAAACTGAGGCAGGCAAGGCAACTGGTCACCTTCATGTCAACCATCTACAGGAGCTCTATTGAGATCATCCTGGCCGGCTGCATCACAGTGTGGTACAGCTGCTGGAGAGCATCAGACCGGAGATCAATTGACAGGACCATAAAGTGCGGCAGAGAGGATCATTGAGGTTTCCCTTCCCCCATCGATGTGATTTACCAGGATCTTTGTCTAAAGAGGGTATATAAAATCATTGAGGACCCCTACCACCTTACACACAGCTTCTTCCAGCTACTCCAATTGGGAAATAGATACAGGAGTGTCAGAGCCAGAACCACCAGACTGAGAAACCGCTTCTTCCCTTGGGCCATGAGACTGCTGGACGACTGACGAATTTGTTCACGCAAGCCCTCTGTGACGCGACTATTTATTTAACAATAATATTTATTTATTTTAATATTGGGGAAAAAAAGCACTGGGCATATGTATTGTCTGTATGTACGCATGTTGGGTGGAGGAAAAACCCAACACCCAACCCCAACCAACCAATTTTCCCTTGCAACCGCTGCAATCGTGTCTGCCTGTCCCGCATCGGACTGGTCAGCCACAAACGAGCCTGCAGCTGACGTGGACTTTTTTACCCCCTCCATAAATCTTCGTCCGCGAAGCCAAGCCAAAGAATGTACGCATGTTAATAGTATTTTGCACCAAGGACCAGAGGACTCTGTTTCATCAAGTAAAATCAGATGATAAATAAACTTGAATTTTCTCAAGTAAAGAAACCAGAACTGCACACACTGCTCTAGATGTGGCCTTTCCAATAACCTGCACAGTTGTAGCAGAGCCTCCCTGCTCTTATATTCAGTTCCTCTAGTGATGAAGGTCAACATTTCATTTGCCTTCTTGACTACTTGTTGCAAACCAACCTTTTGTGTCTCATCTACAAACACTCCCAGGTGTCTGTACAACAGAATGCTGCAATCTTTCACCTTTTAAATAATAATGCAATGAAATTGGATTCTCCCCAGATGTTCCATTTTCCTCCCACATCCAAAAAGTGTGAGGATTGGCTGATTAAATAGCCAATAAATAAGTGGGTGGCGGGAACACAAGGGCAATGGATGGGCATGTGAGAGAGCAAAAGAGACTGATGAGAATGGTCCAAAAGCAGACATCGACTCGATGGGCTGAATGGCCTTGTATTTCTTAAATATATGTGAAGAAATGAAAGACATCATCTAAACGACCTCTCCTGCTAGCGGTGGAACTTTCCATCAACCCGATTTATTTACAGCTCCTCGAGCAGAAGATTCCAAACATGTATGATTCTCGAGTGAAGCTATTTTAGTTATTAGGGTCCTATTTAAAGATGTACAAATAAAGATTTAACCATGATGACCTATAAAGTCACAATAAAATTAAATTTCTGATCTGACTTATCAGGCTATTTGATAATTTGATGCATTTGATCAGTTGTAATGTTTAATGATCTCATGAAATTGAATTGGCCTAATTTATATATATATTTATATATTTATTCAGAGTTAATACTTGATCTAAATTTAATATGCTTTCATATTTAAAGGTGGGGGATACAGTTTCATGCTTTCCATGATTTTGTCACAATAACACTCTGATCCTCATTTTTCCTCAAGCGTATTAATTTTCAAAGAAGTTGGTTTTTTATTCCATTTATAAAAAATGTTGAAACATGATTAAATTAACCGTGTTCTTAATTGAATTGTGACTAATTGCAAAACATTTGAAAATAAAATGCCCTATGATGTTCTGATTTCCTGTGGCATTTGTAGGTCAAAGCATCTAAAATACAATTGGAAAATTCAGAGTTGTAGTTGGTACAGATAAAATCGGTTAACTTTGAATTTAATGGATTATAATTAAGCATTTCGATGAAAGATTACCAAAATACTTATTTGGTGCCTGATTCTACAAATAGTGCCTGAACTGCTGAGCTTTTGAAGCATTTCTGCTACTATTACAAAATGCTGGATCTTGCGTGTGTGCTCTTTGAAATGAAAGGGAAATGAATTGACAGAGAGAGTTAGTGAAACACGTAAGTCTGCAGTCGCTGTGATTGTAGATGGGCCTCACCTTTCCTCTCACCTTTGGTTTGTTGGCCTGAGCTCCTCCTCTTCCCAGCCCTTTTATTCAGGCACCTGCCTGCTTTTTTTTACTCATATCTTGAAGGAAGGCATATGTTGATTTTATATATAGTTTTTATTGGCATAGCGGTTAGCACAATGCCTTTACAGCACCAGCTATTGGGACTGGGGTTCGAATCCCACACTGTCTAAGGAGTTTGTATTTTCCCCACATGTCTGCGTAGGTTTTCCCTGGGGGCTCTGGTTTCCTCTGACCGTTCGAAACGTACCGGGGGTTGTAGGTTAATTGGGTGGCACGGACTCATGGGCCAAAATGGCTTGTTACCGTGCCATATGTCTAAATTTATAATATGTTTGCCTCCTATGGATGCTGTTAAGCCTGCTGAATTCCTCCAGGATTACTTAAAGTAAGAGTGAGAAAAATGATTTACATAAATCATTTTTGTTCCTGTTCAGTTTTCTCTATGTAGTTCCTCATATTTTACTGCTACATTTATCTGCATGCAGTGTTTTAAAATAATACAATAGATGTGGAGAGCAGGGAGAAAGGGAGAATGCTTAAAGAGTTGAATGAAGCCTTTCAAAAATAGTCTGATGGTTTAGGTGGCAGTTGAGTTGATTTTTTGTTGTCCTGTAATGCTTGTTTCCTGTTTTTATTTTGCAGTTGTAAATGCAGATGTTGCCTGTTTATACACACAGGCCACCATACACCCATTTGCCTTTAGGACACACACTCATCAATTAGGTAAGAAGGTGTAATCTCTGATATTTGAGTTCTTAAATAACTGCAAAAGCTTCTAAAAATAAGAATGCTTGAAATCTGAAGTCTTGTCTTTTTAAATTATCAATTAATCCTCCTTCATGGCAAGGAGAAGATAAAGTGCCTTTTCTCGCTATCGGCTGCTTGATCTCGGGGGGGTGAGGGGGTGAATAGGAAGAACATAAAATGATCTTGTCTTAAAGCAAAATCTTCCATTTGAAAACTTGATTAGTTTTTAAAAATCCAATTGAGCTTGCTGTTTGACTCCATCCTGTTGATCATGATGTATGAATTGAGTTTTCACAGAAAATTTATTTCTATTTTGATATTTTAGAACATTTAACTTTTTTTTCTTCCTGCTCCTTATAATCAATTCTGTCTTGGATATGGTTTTGTGCTCATTTGAAGCACAAATTTGAATAGTCTGACCAAATCCTGTTCTCAACAAATGCATCTGGGGTTTATATGTGGCACTTTTATATTCTAGCCAGATTGATCATGGCAGTAATTAATGCAAACATCCCACAAAAAAATAGTCCTTTTTGGATTAAATTGTGCAAAGTTTAGCATCTGTCACAGCTTTTCTAAAATCTGCTATTTGTTGTTGAAGAGTTTATTTTTGATTTTAAAATAGCTGCTAGTATCTTTGTCCAATGTTTTTGTCTGAAAGCTAAGTATAATAGATGGATAGGCTGATCATAAGAACAGTGTTGAAAAACAAAATGATAACTTGCGTAAACATATTTCCCAAAGGGCTTGCTATGTGATTATGTGAAGTAGATTATTCAAATCAGCTGGAATGTAAATTGCTGTGAGGATCAGAGATTTAAAGACCGAGGCATTATTTCACGATCTTTGAACAGCATATGCTCTTAGACAATTAAGGTTTGCAGGTAGTTTCCTTGAGAAAAGTAGGGGAGCTGAAAATTTACTGTGGACAGAATTGACACCATGGAGCAGAGAGCTGGAGAATGCATTTGGAAATGATGGCTCTTAGGATCCATAATGCTGCCAGAACATGCTTGTCAGGAATCTCAATCGTTGACTCTGCCAGGACAAGAACTCATCAGGCCGTTGCTGATGGATGTTCATTCTCCTGGGGTGCTGGACAGAGAGGTATTCCACCACCAAACACTAAATTTTCTACCTCTGTTTCAGGTGCTCAGTGGGAACAATATCTTCAGCCATCTTCCCCAATATCCCTCTGCAATAGTGTTAATTTTGTCAGCCATGCTGTGAAAGCTTTACAAATGGAAATTATTATTGTTTAAAGAAGTGAATATGTGGAAGAAATCCAAGTGCAGAATTATTATTTGCAGAGGCTGAAACAAATATATGATTGCTGAATTCACATCTCATTAGGCTCTGCAGATAACCATAATAGAATGGAATTTAGAAAAGGTGAAAGACATATATTTAGAGATAAATTATTTGTGAATAAAAATGCTATAGCTCTATGGAAAGGGAGCGTTAATAGTCAATAGAAAATAATAATGAATAATCATTAATATCCCTCCCTTTATGCAGCAATTTAAACATTTTAGCATTGTCCCATGATTACTTTGCCATTAACAATGTCATTTTCTGACAGATTCACATATTGGCCAATTCAACAGCAATTTAAAAATTGCTGATAAAGATGCTACAGTTTCAAAATTACTTGATTGTCTTTAACACCCCAACACATCCCAATATTCGCTTAACCTTTTTTTCAGTTTTCACTAGGTATATGAAAAGAATACATCCCTGTTCAAGTCTATTGTTGTTTTGAAATTTATTTCAATTAAAAAGTAGAAAAATAGTATATTGGTGTGACAACACGTTTGATTGCACATCAAGAAATGCCGTTTGTAATTTCCTGAACTTTGTTGATTTCCAGTAATAACTTTTTAAGTGCAATCATATTTCAGTTCATTTTCAATAAATTACAAATATAAAGCATTCGCTATTGATTTCTATAACCTTAGGTCAGGTGGTTAGTGGCTACAGAGTAAGAGATGGGAAATGGACATTAATTGGTCGACAGAGTCCACAGTTGCCTCAGGTATGTTTGCTTTTAAATTGGTCATCATCTCAAAGTAAGGAATTGTCTTTCTGGGCTGAAATGTGAAGATGTGGTGGAATTTGGAATTCTCTCACAAAGAATACTGAGGAGGCCTGGTCATGATTCAAGATTTTCAAGAAAGAGATGTTAGATATTAAGGGAATCAAGAGATATGGGTTTGGTACTTGAAAGTGTCTCTGAGCTAAAACATTTCCCTTGATCTTGGAGAGAGGTAGGCAGGCATGAGGGGCTAAATAACCTATTTATTGCGTTCATGTTACCTTTGGATATTGACTGAAATCTTGTTTGAGTGTGACCTATTGGAGAGTGCCCACTTGGCATGCCTTTCTCTTCACTTTTAACCAAATATTTTCACCTTTTAATGGCTGAAATTAAGACGATGAAGACATTGAATGAACTGGTTTTCTTTCCCTTTTTAAAAAATTTTAGAATTAAATTTAGACATATAATACAATATCAGGCCATTTCAGCTCACAAAATTGAGGAGATTTAAGGATTGAGTTTGGAGGTCTACAGAATGGTGGTAAAATAATTTCAGAATAAATGGTGAGGGAACAAAAGACTGGATTTAGAAAATGAGAAATTAGAAGGACAAAATGCACAGGTATATACATCTCTAATAGCTTTCAATCACAAGGAATGGTACTGCACAGTTGTGTCCAAGCTAGAGGTTAATTACTCTTGGAAAACATAGATCATAAGAAATTTGCTTCTGCTCCTAATATTTTGCAACAAGTTTGAGTTTTTTTGAAATGATCTTGCTATCTTAGGGTTGTTGCAAGACAGTGGTGTGATTAAAAGGTATTTTTGTCCTTTAAAAAACGGCATTGAAAATTCTGAATGAAATTGTTTTGGAGTTTCCTGTTTGTGTTCTTCTCAGGCTTTTTATCATATGGAAAAGCCAATGGATATCAAATACGGTGACACAATCACAGCCAGATGTGTTTTCACAGGCAAAGGAAGGACAACTGTTACACGGATTGGGTATGTCATCTCAAATTGAATAATTTAATATGGGGATTAAGATTTTTAAAAGCAAGTAGAGAACTTTCTTTGGGCAGGGAGGAGAACGATGGAAAAAAAAAGCAAAAAGTTAAACATGTTCTGTGATATGACACGCAGAGGTGATTAAATGGGGGAAAAAAATGGATGTATTTGAGTACATTTAACTCGCCTTCAGATACATCCTTCCTCCAATTGCACGTCAGGAAGAACGAACTGCATTTTCAACAACTGTGTTGAACCATTGTATAGAGATAGATAGAGTCATCCTTGCACTGGTGCCATTCACCTTGTCTAGTAATCAATGTTGAACAATGTGCAGCAAATTATCATGATTTTTTATGGCATCCATCTTAAAAATATTCAATAATTTTAATTCCACTTCTTTGAGCAAGAAGGGTTCAAAGATTCCCATGGAAAAAACCCATCTCATCTCTGCCTAAAATGGATGATTTTCTACTTTTTAAACAAGCATCCCTATTTCTAGATTCTCTCCCAAAGGCAAGCATTTTCACCAACTGTCAAAATACTGAAGAATCTTTTAGTTTTCAATTAAAACCTCTTCCATTGTGCTCAAAGGAAGCACAGCCCAAAGTCATGCTGGTTGGTAGATTTATTGGCTGTTGCAAAGTATCCTTTGAGTAGGAAAATAAAGATCGAGTTTATTGTTATATGTAGTGAGGAGTAGTGAGAAAGTCTGTATTGCGGGAAGTCCAGCTAGTCAAACCATATTTAATACAGCAAGTAAAACTCAGTATAGAGTGCAGATCACAGAGAGAAGGAGAGAGAGAGATCTGTCAGTATGAACCAAAGGCAACACTTTATTCCTGGTGCAAGCTGTTGTGATAGAGTGCTAGTGGGAGTCAGAGACTAGTTTGTTGCAGCTTAGGTGGATTCAAGATGGATGCCTCCATGTGGTCATGAGCATTATAGCTAATAGAGTATAGTTGCTTTAAAAGAATTCAAGTTTATTTATTACAATAAAAGAAGCATCACATAGTGCCAGGAGTGTAAGAAGCACCCAAAGTGTACAGAGAGTGTATCAGTTGTTATCAGCAGAGAGATGGAGAGTGTAAAGATGCCTGATGCTCTAAATTGGACCGGAAATCAAATATCACACGAGTAGAAGCTGTTCAAAGATTCATGCTGTACCTGCAAGCCATTGGACCTGAATGCAAACCTGATACACTGAAGATTGCATTGCCACTTAACTGTGGCATGACCTCAAGCACTCGAGGTTTCAATACAATTGTTTTTGCCAAGACAGAAGACCAAGGCAAGTTCAACTTGGTTATCGAAATGTTTGATGAACATTTTTCACCAAACAAAATTGAAACTTTCGAGAGGTTTTGCTTGAGCACGCAGCTGCAGGGAGATAACTTTTGTACTTTTTTAACAGACTTGAAATTAAAAACAAGAACGTGCAATTATGGATCGCTGCAAGATTCAATGATCTGTGATCAAATTGTGTTCAGGATTCAAGAAAGTGAGAGAGAGGTTGCTGTGAGAGACAGAACTTGCCTCAGCTGGAGCTGTGAAGATATGCCATACCAGTGAATTAGTTCTGTAGCATGCAAAAAGGTTTGGTGAGAGTGCAAAATCCAGTGAAAGTGAAAGCATAATCATAGCTACAGTGTTGGGACACAATCAAAAACAAAATTCGAGATATAGGAAACAACAAAAAAATGGGGAGACATTCAAGTGCAAACAATGTGCCACTCAGCATGGACCAAAATAATGCCCAGCGTATGGAAAAGTCTGTAATAAGTGCAAAGGGCAGAATCACTATTCAAAGCAATGTTTTTCCAAGGGGAAACAAAACAAAAGTGAAAGCATGCACACAGTACATACTATAGAAGAAACTGCTCTCAGTGACACACTTTTTGTTAGCAATCTATTACAAAAGGATTCTAAACCAATTCACTGAACAGCCAAGCTTTAACAGAGTTGAGCAGGTTAAGTGGACTATATCATTGCATACAAATGGAATAGATATTCCTTTCAAGCTGGACACAGAGGTAAAGGTCAATTTGATCTGTGAGTGTGACATCTATGTACTGCTCAAGGCCTACAATGGAAAGAACAGTGACACGACAGACGTGAATCTCCACATGAATATGATCATGAATCTCTTCCCATATCTGACATGAAGTCCAAGCAGATCACAGCAGAAACAGAAAAGGACACAGTTCTACAGAAGACCAACAAGAATCTGAATGAAGGGTGGTCGAGAGGTGAATGTCAGCCATACCACAACATCAGAGTTGAGCTGAGTGTTGTCAATGTGCTTCTACTCAGACAGTGCAGAATTATCATTCCTCAATCACAGCAACATGCTGAAAAGATTGCATGAGGGGAAACTTGAAATGGAAAAATGTAAGAGTAGGGCTCGAACTGCTGTTTATTGGCCAGAGATAACTACTGACATAGTGTCCAGCTGTGAGACCTGTTTGAAACATTGCACAAAGCAGGCAAAGGAACCCATAATAATAACTGACAAACCAGCAGAACCATGGCAGAAAGTTTGGACTGATCTGTTCCACATGGATGGAAATAATTACTTGCTGGTTATTGATTATCTATCGAACTATCCTGACATTGCGCTGCTTTCTAATATGCCTGCTGCTTGTGTGATCAAATATATGAAATTGATCTTAACAAGACATGGAATTCCTCAAAATGTCTACAGTGACAATGGACTATGCTACCATTGTAGAGAATTCCAGAACTTTGCAGAAGAGAATGATTTTCAACATGTGACTTCAAGTCATCTGCATCCACAGTCAAATGGCAAAGCAGAGAAAGGAGTTCACATAGTTAAGCAGTTGCTCAAGAAAGCACAAGACAGCGGGTTAGATCCGTATCTAGCTCTATCGAGTTACAGAGCATTGCCTCTTGAATATGGCATGTCACCCACTGAGCTTCTGATGAAACATAGACTACGCACCACACTTCCCGACTCTGCAGACCCAAACAAGAACAGAGATGTCAAAGATGTTGAATGGATATAAAAATGTCTGCAAAGGAGACAAAAACCAAACTATGACAAGTCAGCAAGAAGCTTAGGACCACTGTCACCACATGACACAGTGAGACTCAGAGATTCCAACACCTGGGATAAGAAGGTAATTGTTCTGGAGGAAGTAAATTCAAGATCCTACATGGTCAGAACAGAGGAGGGTCAAATACTGAGGACGAATCGAAAGAGCCTGCTGAAAACACCAAATCTAGAAAATCCAGCTTGCACAACAACAGAGGTAACACCATCAGTGGACCAGCAAAGCCGAAACAAGCACCTGTGTTAAGAAGATCCACACTTGTTATCAACGCATCTGACAGGCTGAATCTCTAAAAGAAAAAGAACTGCATATTTGAAAAGTTTGTGCTGCCAATGCTTGTGTTTACATTTATGTTGAACTTTAAATTGAAATCAATACTGTATTAGTGTATCATGTTGTAATATTAAACATCTCAAAGAAAGGAGATGTAGTGATAGAGTGCTAGTGATTCTCCGACCAAACAAGGAAATCGGAGACTAGTTTGTTACAGATCGGGTGGGATTCAAGATGGATGCCTCCACACAGACATAAGTTCAATAGCTAATCAAGTATAGTTCATTGAAAAGAACCCAAATTTCTTTATCACAATAAAAGAGCCATCACACAGGGTTCATTCAGGAGTCTGGTAAAGGCGGAAAAGAACTGTCCCTAAATTTAGTGGTGCTTGATCTCACATTCATGGCTCTTCTTCCTGACTGGAGGAGAGGAGGGGGTGAAAAAGTGTGGCCAGAATGAAAAGTCTTTTCCAAAGCAGCAGGAAATGACAGTAGATAGTCATGTGAGAGAGAACAAGTTGCAGGGAATGAAGTGGAGGAATGGGATTACTGTGACGTTGACCTAGTGAATGGGCCAAGTTTTCTCATGCTGCATAAGGAAATATGAAGAATCATTTGTATCCGTAAGGCAAGCAAGTCTTCATGTTGTTGTAGAACAGTGTAATTGGATGGAAATACAAGAAACTGCAGATGTTGGAATCTAGAGAAAACAAACAAACAGACCTGAAGCAGGGTTTAGACCCGAAACATCGACTGATAATTTCCTTCCGTGGATGTGTTCTGGCCTGCTGTATTCCTCCCGCAGTTTGTTTTACACGTGGATGGAAGCTTTCTGGTCAATATGTGCTGATAAGTCCCTCTATAGTCATGGGTACGCGTTTACATTGCAAGAAAACAGTGTAGATGTGGCATTACATAAGGTCCCAGTGTCGAAACTGTTAAGTATTAGTCAGTGGCTCCACTTTATACATGCACACAATGAAAATGGTTATGAATTTCTTCCCATACAAATATGTACAATGTACATCTGTAGCAAAATTATTACTAGGTGCAGGCAAACAGATACATTTTGTGTAACATACTACAGTACATTAAATTACCCCAGGATGGAAAAAAAAATAAAGACATATTCACTCTTACAGTTAATGCAAGAAAAAAAGTGACATTTCAATAGTGGAGAAAAGTCTTTTTGTGGTCCCAAAGTGGTCATAGTAGGTTTATTTTTTTAAATCTAAAAACTACCTTCAAATATGGACAAATTAAAAATAATTACTGCACAGCTTTAATCAAAAACTGTAATTTCTGTTAAATATTGATGATTTAAAAATTTATGAACATTTTGAATGGGGGAAAAAAAAGATTCTGAAATTGATTGGCAATGGTTAATCTAAAAATGCCCCAGCAGTATTCTTGCCAGCTTGAAAGTGAATTTAATTGCTGTTTGAAAGATTTCAGTAACATCGTTTATCAGACGGGCTCGATACATTTTTGTTCCTTTCACATTATTCATACGCTGTTGTTCATTGAAGGGCTCCTGCCATTAGCAAATAATATTTAATTTATGGCTCTTTGTTGTGTGCCAGGAATAATTAGTAATAGCAGCACTGTAGGTTCCTGTTAAAGCTGCGGAGGTGGATTGTTTGTTTCTTGGAAAAGTACGTCATTGATGACTTTCATTTTGCTACATACTGCATTCACTTATTCACCATGGCAACAATGATGACATGCTATCTGCTTTGAGCAAAGAGAAGAGATAAGTAAGATAACAGCTGAAAGGAGCAAGTCACTTAGTCACCTCAGCTGTTCGATGTTCTCCACGTTCTGTCAGGATCTGAATTCTGGCCAAATGCGAGAATTGTTTGTTGAACTAAATTGTGTGGTACCTACTTGAGCAAAATGCACTGGTAACAGGAGCACCAATAAACACCAGGCAATGATGTTTAAGCACATGTACACACTGCTAAACACTTCCAGACGGGCAACCAACCAACAAGCTGAATCAAGGTTGGAAATCAGAAATAAACTCAAAAAATGCTATGGAGACCATTGTTGGTTATGAAGAGAATAGTTATGGAGCAACCCGCCTTATAAAACATTCACAATCGCATTGCACATTTTCATCTTGCCTTTTTTGACATGAAAAGAAACTGGGTTCAAAATGAATGGAAGTGAACTCGTTTTACTTAAAAGCAGTTTTTATTTCCCTGGTAGTCTTTCGTGGAAAAGATGATGTAATGCCCAAGTAGGTATCCATTAGCATCAGCCACGAAATAGATTTTACTTTGGCAGTTCAGATTTATATATAAGTTGTAGAAAATGTAATGAGGTAAAATTGCAGTGAGGGAAGAAGGCACCTAGAACTTGTAAGCTGAAGTGACAGTGTTTCCATTAAATAGATCGAAGACTTCAGAAATGAACAGGACAAAGAGAGTAACAATGACAAAATAGAGTGAGTGAAATCAATGGAGGTGGTACCCCTCTAATCCGGCAACTCCCCTGGTCTGGCATGTTTTGAATCTGCTGCCATTAGTTTGTGGATCTGCCATCAAGGACGGTGCTGTTAGCAGCACTAAGGTGCCATGTGCTTTGGTGATAGAGTCCTTTTAATTTTTTATATTCAGCTGTATTTTATGCCTTCACTGCCGTTCAAAAGGCCAAACGGCGCTGAAGCTGGTGCAAGTGCTAATAAGCGTAAGCATAAATCATTATCTATGCTTGAACAGGTGGAGTTACTGAAAAAATTAGATAAGGGAACTTCTGTAAAGGCTTCGTGTGAGTACTTTTGGATCGGATCGTCAACTGTGTATGACTTAAAGAAACAAAAGGAGCAGATTTTTATGGTTTTTTTTGCTGAAAATGAAAGCCAGAAAAGTTTAAAGATTTGGAAAAGTTTGAAAGGTGTCCAGAGTATAGAATTAGACAGTGCCGTTTAAAGTGGTTTAAGCTGTGACATAATGAAGGTTGAAGCATTTCTGGGGAGATGCTTATGGAGCAGGACAGATTTTTTTTATATAGAGAACTAAAGCTAGGCTATGACTGTGAATATTCACAAGGATGTCTATGCAAGATGAAGTGGAGACATGGAACTTCAGTACATAGTCTGTACAGTGAAAAGCATAGTGATGATACGGAAGTGGTGACAAAGTACCAGAAGCAAGCTACATTGCAATAGTGGTTGAAAAAGATCATTAATAACACTGCCAAGGCTCCTTCCAGCATAGAAAATTCACTTCCCTGCACCTCCTGTCCCCCTGATGTGCAAGTACCTACTGATCATGGAGACCCTGGTGACCTTACATCCCCTGGAGACACTGCTGACCATGAGGACCTTGATGTACTTCTGATGTAATCTGAGCTACAGGTAGATTAGTTTTGGTTTTAGGCTTCATATTACATTAGGGCAGCATGGTTGGCATAACAGTTAGTGCAATGCTTTTACAGCGCCAGCGATCAGGACCTGGATTCACATCCCGCGCTGTCTGTTTGGTCAATTACTGTTTTCCGGCATTATCTGTGGTCTGGCAATAGCCAGGTCCTAACAGTTGCCAAATTAAAGAAGCACAACCTGTATTATGTATAGAATTATTGGATTCCATTTGAAAGAATAAAGTACAGAGAGGTTCAGAATTAAAATGAATGAAAATATGGAATTATTGAAATTTCCAATATAATTAACGAGAGAATTCTAGAAAATTTACAATGTGAAAGGAAGACATTTGGTCCATCTTGTCCGTGCAGGTATAAAATCAGCTGACACATGAAACAATTCACTTTGTCACTCAGGAACTGGCCTGGCTGCTGAATCTCCTTGTCGAAAGATAGTAGGTTTAAGCATCATGAAACTCTGTTATTTGTTGGAAAAAGCTGCTGGTCCATTACAGTAGTGCTCTTTATTTTAGCAAAAACAGGCTTATGCTTGCTTCAGTCATACTATGGGACATCAGTCAATAAAAGTGTTTAAAGATTTAGTTTTGTGCACTGGGAGATTGACACAACTGAAATATTGTTAGTGAGAGTTTCTTCTATTTTTTTTTAAATCCAGTTCAGTATGAACTATATTTTCCATTCGGAACTATTACACCCACTCTGGTAATAGGATGCACAGTAAACCTCCAAATAATCTGGTAACATCAGGATTGTGGTGACTGTCATATTTTCAGCTTTTATTCCAACACTTTGAGCTCAGTTTTTACACAGTATTGCAACAGCTTGTTCAGAGAATCCAGCAAATATAAAGTGATTCCAGAAATGGGGCCCTTGTGAGTGTAAAGGAAGAGTGGTAGCCAGGTCCCCTTGGGTTAGATACTGAACCATCGGGATTTCCAAACAGTAGAAGGAAGGATCATCTGTTTTCCTGCAGTGCCATGGATTCCATCAGTGGAATTGCTCTGTGCGGAAAAAGGTTGCTGAAGTAAATTGCCATTTTCAATACAAAACTAATTTTGCTTTAGTCAGATTGAATGGAAAATGTTGGCTCAACATTTCTTTGCATAGTGAGCCATTGCCTGCTGCCTTATTTACCAAGTTCACTTTTACTTTGAGCAATTCATCAAATAGCTGAATAAAATTGACTGCCTTCAGGAGCCACATCCGAAATGATCCTACCCACAGAGCTGTTTGGTAACTAACCAAGGAACAGCCTCATGCTTAACTGGTTGTCAAAACTGTGGAACAATACAAGTGTTTACAAATACCACGAACATTCATGAATTAAGTGCATCTGACACTCTATTCTGAACTATATTGATCGATGTGAATTTGAATCAGCTTGAAGATCTGTTACCCTCTGAACTTCCTTTGCAGTAGTTAGTTCAGAGACCATTTGGCCTTTGACGTCTGTCTCATTTTAAAGGCTTGAATGAGATAAGGAATTGGTTTTGCTGAATCCTCTCCTTGATACGAAACATTGGGATATCAGAAGTAATTGTACTGAGTTTTAAAAGATTACAAGCAAAACTTGATTCTTAAATTATCAGGTATTTGGGAAACATTTTTGCTTTGAATGGAATACTTCATTTTTTTTGCAGGAGAACTTCCAAAGATGAGATGTGCAATTTGTATATTATGTATTACATGGATGCAAAGCACGCCAAGCCATACATGTATTGTTTGCAAGATGGTAGTCCTGAATTATTTAAGCATATTCCTCCAGAAGCAAATATTCCAATTCCATACAGCTCAAATATGTTGATGCAAGGACATCATGCAGGTGAGTGGATTGTATTACATATTACCTCAGTTTAGATCCCAGCCATCCCACAGACATTTAATGATCAAGAAACAGTCATATTATTCATGAACATTCCTCTTGTAATATTTTGCAGATTAGAGGGAATGAATAATTTACATGAAAGAATGGTCAATTTCAAAAGTTAATGATTCAAGTAGAAGTAGTTTATGAATTCTATGCCCCTTAAGTAATCAAAGATGCTGCTTATGAGCTTGAAAGATTTTGCTTTTTGGAAATCATTTGCATGTTGTAAATATGTGGATGAGCTTCTGTGTGACATTTAAGCTTGCCAGTTGTGAGGATTAAAGATTTTCTGGACTAAAATAATGGGACACAGAGAACAGTGCAGGTTTGAGGTGGGAAGGTTAGAGAGACAGATTGTCCTCAAATAACATCTCCTTAGTAGACCCTGTCTACTGGATCCTTTCCTGAATTGGACTGTTTGGATATATGGGAGATGTTCCATTTCAGGGAAAGTCCACAATAGCTTTTCCAGGCCAGTAGGTGCAACCAAGTACAGTTTGGTATTTGGAGCATGATGTGTGTAATGATCAATTTAATTGTTTTGAAATCTGTGTTCTATATCTATAATGCTTTAATTCAGATGTTCTCCTCTCCACTTCCACTTCAGAAATGTTATGGGTTTAACATTTTGTTTTCCCCAATGAAGACCCTTGCTTTTTTCCTTGCAATTACTGATTGGAACTAGAATTTAAATTGAAAATCCAATATACATTTAGCTAACATTTCTCGAATAGTAGGTTGCAGGTGAGATCTGCCCATGCCCTTCCCGTATATTTTTAAAGATGCTTGTTTCCATAGTTGTATAACTATATGATCATTCAATTTTTTTTAAAAATTTAGACATGTAGCACAGTAACAGGCCCATGAACCCATGCTGCCCAATTAGCCTGCAACTCCTGTACATTTTGAAAGGTGGGCGGAAGCCAGAGCCCCTGGGGAAAACCCACAGAGACACGGGGAGAACATAAAAACTCCTTACAGGCAACGTGGGATTGGAACCCTGTCCCGATTGCTGGTGCTGTTACAGGGTTGCACTAACCGCGATGCCAGCCCTGGGATTTTTCATGAGTCATGTCAAACCTGTGGCCATGTTTAATTTTCAGCTATTGAGGAGTCACATAGTGGAAACAAACCTTGAAAGTTAAAAAGTCTATTGTGACCTTCACCTGCCACATGTCAAAAATACCATATACATGCTTGTGTAATAGTTGAGTGTTTTGGACCAATTCTTTTGGTCAAATTTGGGTGGGGGAAGGGGGTCAACTTTTATATGGTTCGTACTTTGACCACGGTAATTGCCTGCGTCGTTCAAGGCGTTGGGAGCTTGCATGCCCAAGACTGGGTGGTAATTCCACACTCATGGAATCAGGAGCTCGGATGGACAGGGGGTCTGGAGTTCTGGAGGGCTGATGGCGAGGATCCGTAGTCTGAGCGTCGGGAGCTTGGATGGCCGGGTGGTTGGGCTGTCGGTAGCTGAGATAGCCAGGCAGTTGAGGTGAGGATACTTAGTCGGGGTGTCGGGAGCTCAGATGGGTGGGCAGATGGGACCAAAAATAAGGGGGGGGGGATAAGGGTTTGACTTTTACATGGGGCATATGGAAAACGCGTGATTTTGAGGCCAAAAAGAGGGAGTCAGTTATTACATTATTAATTATTACATGAGTAATTAGTTGCCCATTCAGAGCCAGCTCTTCAGCGCTTGACGTCCTGTTTTGCGGAAACTGCCAAAATGTTTGGCCTGAAAGTCAGCCTGAAGAAAACTGAGGTCCTCCATCAGCCAGCTCCCCACCATGACTACCAGCCCCCCACATCTCCATCGGGCACACTGAACTCAAAATGGTCAACCAGTTTACCTATCTCGGCTGCACCATTTCATCGGATGCAAGGATCAACAACGAGATAGACAACAGACTCGCCAAGGCAAATAGCACCTTTGGAAGACTACACAAAAGGGTCTGGAAAAACAACCAACTGAAAAACCTCATAAAGATTAGCGTATACAGAGCCGTTGTCATACCCATACTCCTGTTCGGCTCCGAATCATGGGTCCTCTACCGGCATCACCTACGGCTCCTAGAACGCTTCCACCAGCGTTGTTGTCTCCGCTCCATCCTCAATATTCATTGGAGCAACTTCATCTCCAACATCGAAGTACTCGAGATGGCAGAGGCCGACTGCATCGAATCCACGCTGCTGAAGATCCAACTGCACTGGGTAGGTCACGTCTCCAGAATGGAGGACCATCGCCTTCCCAAGATCGTGTTATATGGCAAGCTCTCCACTGGCCACCGAGACAGAGGTGCACCAAAGAAGAGGTACAAGGACTGCCTAAAGAAATCTCTTGGTGCCTGCCACATTGACCACCGCCAGTGGGCTGATATCGCCTCAAACCGTCCATCTTGGCGCCTCACAGTTCGGCGGGCAGCAACCTCCTTTGAAGAAGACCGCAGAGCCCACCTCACTGACAAAAGACAAAGGAGGAAAAACCCAACCCCAACCAACCAATTTTCCCTTGCAACCACTGCAACCGTGTCTGCCTGTCCCATATCGGACTTGTCAGCCACAAACGAGCCTGCAGCCTGCGTGGACATTACCCCTCCATAAATCTTGGTCCGCGAAGCCAAGCCAAAGAGAGAAGAAGAAGAAGAATATACAGTACTGTATCAATTCTCAGAAATTAATAATCTCTATTGATTTGAATATATCAACCATAAATTTGAATGGATATAATACACTGCAGTTTAATGTTCTTCAATTTGGTTCAAGCCCTCTCTGCTCATTGCTTTTATCAGCTTTTTTCATGGTTTTAAATATTTATAAAGCATATCTGTAGTAGTAAAGCAGACATGTCTGTGAGTTGTACAGGGTTGGGTTTCTGCACTTGGGTGGAAATGAAAACAAATTGCAATCATTTTGAAACATGTTTCTCATTGCTGTGGCCATTAGATGACGAGAAGCCAAATGATAATGAAATAGTCCAGCAACCTAAAAGAGAGGAGGAAGTGGTCCTTGATCAGGGTATGTACAGCCATGTACTTTTGTCACAAATATTAACATTGCTTTTTTTCCATTAGCTCGAAAGTCAGCAGATCAGCCATCAGTATTGTTTATATATGGATTGAAAATAGAGTATAGAAATGTATGATGTTAAAAATCATCATGTTGGATTTTTCCTCAGTGGTGTGCGGTTGATACCAGTTTGTATGCTTGCACTTGTCACAGACTTTCTTGGGAATCTTGTTACATCCCTGTAACAGAGCTAAAACACAATGCCACCCTCTAAATAGTATTCACACCTATTTGAATAGAGACACTGTCTAGTTCATTAATTAGATTAAATAATTGTTGGTATTTGAACCAGGAAGTAATGGTTAGATCTTAAATATTAAATTTGGCACGAGAAGCCAAATAACAGGGTTGAAGTGTTAGATTGAGAGACATCAGAAACAAAAAGAAAGTTTAAAAATATATATTTTTTAAAATAGTGCACAAAAGTTGATCCTTCAGAATCAAAAATGTGTTTCTGCTCTAGTATTGTGGTTCTAAGGCAGCTAATGAGACTTGTATGGAAACAGCAGACTTCCACAGAAGGGGCAGGGGATTGCTGGTCTGGTTAATTTGCGAAGTGGTACCCCTCACCCTGTTCCCACCACTATATGTGGCTTCTGTGTGCATCAGGTACACAAACTCAAGGTTATCACTGCTATTCGACATGTTCCTTCTCTGCCACGTCATTGTCCAGGGATTCCCAGGGGTCGGTTGGATTGCAGCAATTTGGAAAGGGAAGGTTTGAATACATCTTTTTCATCTGTCTGACAGCTGATGTAGTGACTACTTTCCTTTAAGGTCGCTTGGAGGACATCAAAATGTTGTTGTCGATGACTCGTTCAAACAAATTCGTACTAAAGTTGAGTTTTCCAAAGTTTATTAAGCAGTAATAAACACTGTTAGATCTTATTATCAGTTGCTATACCTTGTTACAAGCCGTTAAAACATTGTTAAATGGTCAATAGAAATTGTTGGAACTTTATCGATCCCTCCATTTTGCATCTTTCTAACATGGCCAAAATCTCATCTGTAGCCTTGGCTCAAAGATGTTGCTAGGACACAGCACAAAAATATATTGAATAACAGCCAGAAAGCCACAAAAAGAATTTCTTGCAAGTTTGAAATCCATTTTGATCTTTACAGCTGGTAACCTCTTGTCATATAAGAACTTGGATAAACATGTCCAAGGAATTTGGTTTTGGGGATGATATCAATGTCATCAAACAAATGTAGCTAAGGACTTAATACAAGGAATGTTGGCTATAAAGAGATCATTGATGCTGGTTTGCTTATCAATTTCAGTGAATTTGGAGTAGTTTGCAAAAGCAGCATTGATGGTATTCTCCAATGCCTTGAGATGTCTGCTGTAAGTTGTTTAGGCCTTAGAAACATAGTCCCCACTTGTTGGTAGACAAATTGAAGGGGGTCAAGGCTAGCCGATAGCTGCAGTTGATGTGAGCAATGACCAGCCTCAAAAGAACTTCATGATGGTGCATGTCAGAACCACTAGTAGGCATTTAGGCCCATTTTTTTTTCAGTTCTGATAAGATGGTGGCCTTCTTGAAGCAAGTAGGTACTGCCCTGTTGCAGGGAGATATCAAAGATGTTTCTAGATACATTCACCAGTTTTTCTCTGTAAGCTCTCTGGCCGTGTCCCAGGACTTGATCCAGGCCAGTTGCTTTCTGCTGGTTAATCCTCTAGAAAACCACCCTTAACTGAGCAACAGTGATCATGGGTGTGACATCACTTGTAATTATAGATGTGGATGTCACCTCCCTGCTGCCTCCTTATTTGAAGAGAGCAGAGAACACGTTTAACTCATCGAGTAGTTTTTCTCCTTTCCATTTTGTGCTGCTGTGCTTTGCTTTGTATTCTGTAATATCAAGCACTCCCTGCTATAGGTGCCACATGTCTCTGATGTTCTCAGGACTTTAATTTGGTGCATTGTCATCTCTTGGCTTCACTGAGGACCTTTCAAAGCTCTTGATGGCCACCTTGTTTGTGGCTGTACATAAACCGAAGTATGCAACACCAAGTGTTGGGAAGGATGGGCCTGGTCTTGTCTTATGCAATATCTTACTCTGTTGGACATTGCCACCCTACCTGTTCTTCATGGAAAAATTCTTTCAGAGAAATATCTTTGAGCAAAGTCCATCAGGTGGTGATCAACACTGGGAGGACGATGCGATAGACCTGTTGCATAGTTCCCCGAGCAGACTGTCAAAACCATTTGGCAGAATGCCTCATTGCTGTTTTTCTTTTCTTTGGCTTGGCTTCGCGGACGAAGATTTATGGAGGGGGTAAAAGGTCCACGTCAGCTGCAGGCTCGTTTGTGGCTGACAAGTCCGATGCGGGACAGGCAGACACGATTGCAGCGGTTGCAAGGGAAAATTGGTTGGTTGGGGTTGGGTGTTGGGTTTTTCCTCCTTTGCCTTTTGTCAGTGAGGTGGGCTCTGCGGTCTTCTTCAAAGGAGGTTGCTGCCCGCCAAACTGTGAGGCGCCAAGATGCACGGTTTGAGGCGTTATCAGCCCACTGGCGGTGGTCAATGTGGCAGGCACCAAGAGATTTCTTTAGGCAGTCCTTGTACCTTTTCTTTGGTGCACCTCTGTCACGGTGGCCAGTGGAGAGCTCGCCATATAACACGATCTTGGGAAGGCGATGGTCCTCCATTCTGGAGACGTGACCCATCCAGCGCAGCTGGATCTTCAGCAGCGTGGACTCGATGCTGTCGACCTCTGCCTTCTCGAGTACTTCGACGTTAGGGGTGTAAGCGCTCCAATGGATGTTGAGGATGGAGCGGAGACAACGCTGGTGGAAGCGTTCTAGGAGCCGTAGGTGATGCCGGTAGAGGACCCATGATTCGGAGCCGAACAGGAGTGTGGGTATGACAACAGCTCTGTATACGCTTATCTTTGTGAGGTTTTTCAGTTGGTTGTTTTTCCAGACTCTTTTGTGTAGTCTTCCAAAGGCGCTATTTGCCTTGGCGAGTCTGTTGTCTATCTCATTGTCGATCCTTGCATCTGATGAAATGGTGCAGCCGAGATAGGTAAACTGGTTGACCGTTTTGAGTTTTGTGTGCCCGATGGAGATGTGGGGGGGCTGGTAGTCATGGTGGGGAGCTGGCTGATGGAGGACCTCAGTTTTCTTCAGGCTGACTTCCAGGCCAAACATTTTGGCAGTTTCCGCAAAGCAGGACGTCAAGCGCTGAAGAGCTGGCTCTGAATGGGCAACTAAAGCGGCATCATCTGCAAAGAGTAGTTCACGGACAAGTTTCTCTTGTGTCTTGGTGTGAGCTTGCAGGCGCCTCAGATTGAAGAGACTGCCATCCGTGCGGTACCGAATGTAAACAGCGTCTTCATTGTTGGGGTCTTTCATGGCTTGATTCAGCATCATGCTGAAGAAGATTGAAAAGAGGGTTGGTGCGAGAACACAGCCTTGCTTCACGCCATTGTTAATGGAGAAGGGTTCAGAGAGCTCATTGCTGTATCTGACCCGACCTTGTTGGTTTTCGTGCAGTTGGATAATCATGTTGAGGAACTTTGGGGGACATCCGATGCGCTCTAGTATTTGCCAAAGCCCTTTCCTGCTCACAGTGTCGAAGGCTTTGGTGAGGTCAACAAAGGTGATGTAGAGTCCTTTGTTTTGTTCTCTGCACTTTTCTTGGAGCTGTCTGAGGGCAAAGACCATGTCAGTGGTTCCTCTGTTTGCGCGAAAGCCGCACTGTGATTCTGGGAGAATATTCTCGGCGACACTAGGTATTATTCTATTTAGTAGAATCCTTGCGAAGATTTTGCCTGCAATGGAGAGCAACGTGATTCCCCTGTAGTTTGAGCAGTCTGATTTCTCGCCTTTGTTTTTGTATTGCTGTAACATGCAAACAAACAGCCAGACCCTGTTTGTCTGTCAATGAGAGGAGCCCTCCCTGTCAGATTCTTTCTACCTGGTCACAGACTCATTCCCAACCCATATGACTCTCAGTACAGCTGCGGTGAGGGTGAGACTATTACCCACTTCTTTGTTGGCTGTGCATTTGCAAAGAAGGCCTGGAAGAGGATGCAAGGGTCCTTGGCAAGATTCACCCCGAGCAACTGAGGGCTGATCCTAGGAACTCGGTGAAGAGTCCACTTTGGTCTGCCTGAAACCTATTGGTCTTCCAGTGCAATCAGATGTCCCCAGGGTATGCTGCCAACTAGAATATTTCAGTCTGCAGGCATGCATGCCAAGGAATGCACTGAAGATTTGTGCAGCCTTTGCAAAGGCTTTGTGGGATGGACTACAGACTAAGGTATTTCTGGACCTGTGTAGAAGCATGGAACCACACAATTCTACAACATAGATACAGGCCATTTGGCCCATCTAGACTGTGCCAAACTTTTTCTACCGAGTCCCATCGACCAGACCATAGACCTCCATCCCTCTCCCATCCATGGATCTATCCAAATTTCTCCTGTGTGAAATTGAACCCGCATCTATTACCCTCTGTGAAGAAGTTCCCCCAAAAATTCCCCTTGAACATTTCACCTTTCACCCAAAATCCATGTCCTCTACTTATCTCACCGAACAGCGATGCTCTGAAGGTCCTACTACGCAGAACTTCTGCCAAAGGCTCTGTACAGGCTTTAAACCACCTGTTCAAGGAGCTGATGGTATTTTATTTAATCGCGGGGTTTGGGTCCAAGATGGCGGCACCTGGATTCGGCAGCGGCCACGAGGGGTTGCAGACTCTGGGGTGGCAGCGGACCAGTGCAGGGCACCAGTAATGGGGAGAACACTTCCTAGTTGAGAAAGAGAAGCAGAGGAGATGACCCTAAGGGCAGCACCTGCGGTGGCGGACCAGCGAGGGGTCTGCGGCTGAGGGATACGAGCCAGTAGCGAGTTGCTGGCAAATTGCAGGTGATGAACCCCCACAGGCTATGGGCTGCTGGAGACTGGCTCATGACAACCAAATATCGGAATGAGAATTCGAGAGGGCGCTGAGGGCTCCCCAGGGACCCTGGGCGCTAAAGGCTTCCTCATCATCTCGGAGGTTTGAATCTGGGCTCGGGTTGCCAAGCATTTGAATTGATCTGAAGCCTTGTGCAGCCACAGAGGCTGTGGGAGCACTGGAGGCGAATCCTCGGTCACTTGGTGATTCTGAGGGAATGTTCTTTTGCTTCTCTTACTCTGACAGTAAGAGGTGCCAAGCTATTGGTGAATCTCTGGCAGACTGAAGGTAATTTTGTGCATTATTACATTTCTGTTTTAATACATGACAAGAAATAGTATTGGATCTATTTGGTATCTGGTCTATTCCTCAGTTCTTTCCATATACCTCAGGAGATGAGCCATCTCATCTGTTCTGACTGAGCACTGCTGTGACATTTTCCATGACTTAGCAACACCATCCTACCCTCTCTTTCACAACGATATCCTGGAACTTTGAGCTGCCATTCCTGCCCCTCCTAAATTTCACATGTTGATCCTTGCTCTAAACTCATCCGCCTTTCCTTCACTCCTTCTCGCTTTGAAATAGATGGAACTCAGAGCATTATTCCTGCCATGCTCAACCTTTCCATTTCTGTCTTTGACTGGAGGCATACTATCTTTTTCCACAATCACTCCGCTATCTCCTGGAGGTTTGCTCTCGAACATTAACGTCTTGTATCTCCCAAAAGGGGGCAATATTGCTGGTAATGCTGCTCTATGTACAGAAAGTGCTTAGACTGCAGATGTATAGGAGACTGTGAATGAAAAGATTGAATGACGCTGTGAATGCAAAGAAAACCGTACATAGGGGTGGCATGGTTGGCGTAGCAGTTAGTGCAACACCATTACATCGCCTGCGATCGGGACCGGGGTTCGAGTCGCACGCTGTCTGTAAGGAGTTTGTACGTTCTCCCCGTGTCTGAGTGGATTTTCCGCCGGGTTTTCCTCCCACCCTTCAAAACGTACCGGGGGTGCAGGTTAAATGGGTGTAAATTGAGCTGCACTGGCTTGTGGGCCGAAATGGCCTGTTACCGTTCTGTATGTTTAAATTCTTTTTTAATTAAAAAGCACTTTTTTTTAATTTTCATATATATGAATAAAGCTGATCTCAAAATAACAAAAAAGGTGCTTTGTTGAGGACCATTTGTTTGCAGATGTCAAGTGTAAAATACATCCTTTCATGCTCAGTAAGTGAATCAACAATGACTGGGAGCTCCACTGAATATATTCAAACATGAGAATTGTCTGCAAATTGCAGCTCATCTGCTAAGGTTCGGGTAGCAGGGTGGATGCTGTAGGTTAATGGTTTCACAGTCATCTAATGGTAATGAATTATAAACTCCCTATTTCTAAATACTTCACAATTGTTTTACCTGGGACAATAATTGCTTTGAAAAGTGAGGTTCAATTGGAAATATGCAAAAACCTTGATTATTTTTTTTGTTCAGGTTCAATTCAAACCTATCATGTGAGTCAGTATTTGATTAGTCAGCCATTGTGCTATTTTCTAGGAGAAACGCAACATGGTTTAATTTTTTTCCCTTTTAACTACATGTTTGATCTCCGAAAGTCGCCGTCTGTGTTTGTGGGCTAATTTCACTATCGCACCCACAGCAAAATCTAGCCCATTGTGACGAACAGCTGTGATTCTGGCACACGACATGGCACCCCTCCAAATATCTGCTCTACTCACTGCAGCATTAAGTGATGCCTGTTCACCTACTGCTCATGTGCTTCATTGCTCTAAAGAACTGTGCTGTGGCACTGCTGTTTTTTCAATAACTAATCCATGAGGCATCAATCAAATGATGCGGTTCTTTCAAACAAAATCTGTTACCAGGTAGTGTGACCTTAAAATACTATTTATGCCCTATAAAATTAAATAATCACTGAGCAAACCTTTGTCACGAATAATAGAATGTTGCAAGTTGTTCCCTCGTAACAACACAGCTATTATTATTGTTCAAATGCACTTTTGGTGTGTTGCGGAAAGAGAAAATAATCGAGTAACTGCATTTCAATGTCAACACAAGAGGAAGAGAAATGTACAAGCGGCTTGTGTGAAACTAATTTTGCATTGTGATGAAAACCCAACGCTGGTCAAAGCATACTTTATAGAACGACAGAGCCAACATTTCAGGATATGAGTAAAATATAGGCAGGTGCCTGAATAAAATGGTGGGGCGACGAGAACAGGCAAAAGATGGATAAGTGATACAATGAACAACAGAAAACGGTGGGGGGGGGTGGTGGTGATGGGTGATAACTGTGAATGGAGTGGGAAGGGTCTGGAGAGCTGAAGGAAAGGAGATGGAGGGATAGGGAAAAGAAAGAGAATGGGAGTGGTCTCGTAGAAACCAGATAAGTTGATGTTCATACCACCTGGATGGGGAGTGCCCAGACAGAATAATGGGTTTTGCTCCTCCACTTTACGGGTAGCCTTGGTTTGACAGTGCACAGGCATGTCGGCATGGGGAGTGGGGTGCAGAATTGAAATGGTTGTCCATTGGGAGATCCCTGTCACCAATGTGGACCAAGCAATGGTTACCTTTTGCTAGCATATCATTAAAAATCATTGAAGTAAATTGGCAGCTCTTAAATGAATTGAGGATGCATTTCACAAGTTTCATTTAAAAAAAGAGTATTATTTCTGTTCTCTTAAACAGTGGTGGGTTGCATAAATCTAGGCTTGATGAAGAATGTGAGTGGAAACAGCTCATTTTCTGGTCAGTGATCAATATCCCCAGTGATACTCTGAATCCACTCATTCTATTTATAGACAAAATATAACCATAATAAACAAAGCATATATTTCAGTAGATTTTTCAGGACCATTTACCAAATACAAGTACTCATGTTTCGTGGAAGAACATTGTGCTGTTGTAGATTTGTCCCACATAGGTATTAATAACTTGTTGGTTTTCTTTTAATTGGCCAAATGTTTTGTATTGACTGATGGACTATGCAGCTAAATTAGTTTGCTCACATTGGTAAGTGTATGCAGAAAAATGATTTAGATGAGGGAATTGGATGTAATATTTTTAAATGTGCCAACATCATGAAATTGGGTGAGGTTGTGAGGAAGATGCCAATTTGGATAGGTTGAGTGAGCAGACGCAAGTTGGGTTGACATAGCAAATGCATTATAATCTTGATGCATATGAATTTATCCATGGTATCCTGTGTCTCCAATACATTTGGGGCAGAACCTCCAGCAGTTGGGTGTGTACATGTTCTCCCTGTGACTGTGTGGGTTTTCTTCAGGTGCTCCGGATTCCTTCTCTATACCAAAACAGTGCAGGTTGATAGATTGCTTGACTTGTAAGCTAACCTCGGCGTTCTACAGGGCAATGAGGTTAATGAGCAGTAGATGGTATTGGGAGAAGATCAGTCACGATCATATTGAATGATGGAACAGGCTCAAATTGTCCACTCCCATATCACTTCTCATTGCTTTTATACCTATCATCTAGAGAAGGAATTAGCAAAATGTAGCCAAAAAAAATTGTTTTAATAGCTGTGGGAAGGAAAGTGCTCTTTGAAGCATATTTTAAAGGTATAATGAGTTACATTGTTAACATGTAAAATTGGACCACATGCCCAACTTCCGGTTGTCAGCTCTCCCTTTTAAGAATGCTGTGGACGGAATTTGAACATCCCTGACCTGGGCTCCTGGGAGGCAGGGTTATATCCAAATGCTTGATGACTTCTATTGACAGCAAGCCAATTTTAAATATCTTATTTTCGTTTTCAAATGTTTACATGGACTCTCCCCTTCTGTTTGCGACTGTCAGCTCTTTGAGCCATACAGCCTCATCATGTCAATGCCCTTCCAATTCTGGCCTGTTAGACTTCAGTTTTTAAAATTTAATTTAATTTAGACAAGCAATTCATAAGTTCAAATTATTAACAGGCCATTTTGACCCACGAGTCCGTGCCACCCAATTTACACCCCATTAACTTACACCCCCGGTACATTTTGAAAAGTGGGAGGTAACCAGAGCCCCCGGGGAAAACCCATGCAGGTACAGACTCCTTACAGACAGCCCAGGATTCAAAGGCCAGTCCAGTCCCGATTACTGGCGCCATAAAGGCATTGTGATAACTGCTGCGTCAACCGTGCCACTTTCATATTGTTGGCCACACCGGCACTGTCCTTGGCTTTGGAATTCTCTCCCTGTACCATTCTACCTTTCTTTCCTCTCTTATGCTCCTGCTTACAACATGCCATTTTGACCAAGTACTTCCACATGTGCCTTAATGCCCCATGGCTGTCAGATTTTTCTTGCAGCATATTTTTATGTACTGTTTTTTTTGTTTAGTAGCACTCCTGTGAATCACTTGGATACTAAAAAAAATAAGGTTTCTGTTTAAGGCATTCTGAGTATTTTATTTTTTCTGTTCTTAGAGCTAAAATCTTGAAATTTTAGAACTCCGCGCAATGTCCCACATGGGACCAGTTTCATTGGGAAACCTCTAAACTGCAGTTATTCTGCAAACAATGGTGGTAAAATATTCATGTCTGTTATTAAAATGAACTATTGTTTCAAATTTTATTTCTCTACCAACATTTTAAGAGTTTAGGCTTGGGAATAGTTATTTAATTAAATGACTAAAATCCTTGCTAAACGAACATTTTTACTGCTCTGTGGATATTTTTCCCCCTCTTACACTAGATTTTGGAGAAATGGCAGAATGAGAATTTAATGTAGGAAAGGGAAATGAACAAATATTTGGAAAAATATTACAAGGGTGAAAGCAGAGGTATAGGATCCAATGTTGAATTCCAGAGAGGTGGGACCAGCATATCTGGAAAACTTGCTTCCAGGTTTGATGTTGTAGCGGCAGCTACACTGCTACTAAAAGAACACACAACCAGTCTGGTTGAGCTCAGTGAGCAGAACTGATTTATTGCAGGCTGCTGGGCTGGACTTATACTCACAGAACCACGCTGGGGGGCGCTGACGTCACCCGGGCGTCACGTGGTCCTGCGGGCTTCTGAGCCTTGCGCTGAGAAGAAGGGGAAACCCCCGAAGGCGCCATTTTGGCCGGCTGCCCTGCCGCGTGGATTACAAGAGGGGCCAGTTCCCCTGCCTAGTTGTGTGCCGCCACAATGTGATCTTAAAACCTGCCCTTTCCCGTTATAGTGTAAAAATAGCAAATTGAGTAGAACTGCTCGTCAGCAACACTCTGGGAACTGGTATCCATGAAATCTCTTCCTACTTATTTCACTATTTGATTATTTCTGATCAAAGCTACTTGAATGTACAAACATTAATATTTTGTGAGTAATGAATCAAAGCTGGAGTAATGTAGGGAAAAGATGTGAGAAAAATGTGACTTCATGCGGTTCATAAATTCAAATTATTAAATTAAATTAGGCATACAGCACTGTAACAGGCCAATTCGGCCCTCCGAGTCTGTGCCACCCAGATTACACCCCATTAACCTAAACCTCGGTACATTTTATAAGGATGGGAAGAAACTGGAGCCCCTGGAAAAAACCCATGGAGAAACAAGCTCTTTACAGACAGTGCAGGATTCGAACCCAGGTCAGGTCCCGATTGCTGGTGCTGTGAAGAAGTTGCACTAGCCACCACACCAATTGTGCCACCCAATTGTTATTGAAGCTATTTTTAACAACACTACACAAATATACTTTCCTGTGTAATGTAAGATTTGCAGGGTTAAAGAAATGACTGAATAATGAACAATTGCATCATCTCTGGTATTTAAAAGTAAGAAAATTATTTTGGAAAATGAAAGAGTGGACGATCAGAGGCTCAGTGAGAGAAGATTGGAAATTGCGCTTGCCTTTTCAATGCTAATTCTGTGGTATTTGGAGATTCCTGAGAAGGCAAGGGATTATTGAAGAGTCATGGAGTTCTACAGTATGAGAACAAGTCCTTTGGCCCAACTTGTCCATGTTATCCAAGCTAGTCCCACCTTCCTGTGTTCAGCCTTGTTCCCTCTGAACCTTTCCTAACCATGTACCTGTCTGAATGTCTTTTGATTGTCCATGTTTCTACCACTTACTGTATCGCTATCAATTAGACCCAGTAGACTAGAAGTCGAGATTAATAGGTTTTAATTGCTATAAACTTACAGGCATCTCTTACATGCTGTTGGCCCGATTCCAAGGCAGTACTGAGGGAGGGGATTGGGCAGTACTGCCTTTATTAGGATTCCCGGAGAGGGAGGAGTTACAGTATTAGGGGTGGGCCAATCAATACTATGCCTGTAATACAGTGTTCCACCACACTTACTCTGGCAGTTTTTTCCATTTACCTGCCACCCCCTGTGACAAAGTTGCCCCTTAAATCCCTTTTAAATCTTTTCTCTTTCACCTTAAAATTATGCCCTCTCGTTTTAGATTCACAAATTATGGTGCGGTGGGCAGGGTGTGGGAGGTGGAGAGAAGGCAATGACTATTGACCTTGTATATGGCTCACATAATTTTATAAATGACTACAAGATTCCCCTTTTGCCTTCTATGCACCAGAGAGAAAGGGTTGGGTGGTCAAAACTGTGCACAGTGCCCCACAAGCAGTTTAATCAACTCCTTGTACATTTGAAACATTGTCCCTGCTTCTGACTCAATGAGGTAAAAGCTATTTGCAATAAACAGTTACTACTGTATATATGCAAGTAATAATCGATACCGTGTAAAAGTTGATTTCCCCCCCCCCCCCCCCTATTTTTGGCCCTGGCCACCTGCCCATTCAAGCTTCTGATGCCCCGACCGCAAACTCTTTCGCAGGCCCCGGCCACCCACCCATCCGAACTCCTGGCCATGGACTCTCAACAGGGCCCCAGCCGCCTGCTCAGTTATCCAAAATAACTCTAAATTCCTGCTTCATCCCATGGTAATTAGCCCTTTCCCAGTTAAACACTTTCCCATTTTGTCCACTTTTATCCTTGTGCATGGCTATGCTAAAGGTCAGGGAGGTGTGGTCACTCTCACCAAAATGCTCATCCGCTGAGAGGCCCGCCACCTGACCAGGTCCATTACCCAGAATTAGATCCAGTGTGGCCTCTCCTCTCGTCGACTGGTCCATGTTCTGTGTCAGGAATCCTTCTTGGACACATCTGACAAATTGAGCCCCTCCTATCCCTCGCAGTCAGGAGGTGCCAGTCAATATTAGGGAAGTCGAAATCTCCCATAACTACAACCCTGTACTTCCTGAACCGTTCCAAAATCTGCTCCTCTGTGTCCTGAGGACTATTTGGGGGTCTGTAGACTATTCCTAGCACAGTGATAGCTCCCTTCCTATTTCTGATTTTCACCCACACCTACTCAGTGGATACTCCCTCTGTAGTGTCCTCCCTTTCTATAGCTTTTGATATTATCCCTGACCAGCAATTCTACTCTTTCCCTCTCCCCCACTTACCTTGAATCCTATTCCTTTTAAAACATCTAATCCCAGTACTTGTATCAGCCAATCTTGCCCTTGCTCCCAGAAATTTCAGTAATGGCCACAACATCGTAGTTTCACGTACTGATCTATGTTTTGCTCATCCTTTTTATTCGTAATACTCCTAGTGTATAAATAGACACATTTCAAACCATCAAACTGATTATTTTATGTTTCATCCCCTGCCTGTCCTTCCTCACAAACTCAGAACACAGCATCATGCTTTGACCTTCTGCATTCCCATTCCAGTTCCATTCCCCATGCCAAACTAGTTTAAACCCTCCCCAACAGCTCTAGCAAACCTGCCCACCAAGATATTGGTCCCTTTCCAGCTCGGGTGCAGCCATCCTTGTTGTGCAGGTCAGACTTTTCCCAGAAGAGATCCCAATGATCTACAAATCTGAACCTCTGCCCCCTTTACCAACTGTTCAGCCATGCATTCATCTACCATATCTTCCTATTCCTACCCTCTAGCACGTGGCACAGGCAGCAATCCCAAGATGACTACCCTTTTAAAGTCCTGCTTTTGAACTTTTTTCCTAACACCCTATATTCCCTCCTCAGAACCTCATCCCTACTCCTATCTATGTCATTGGTCACCAAATGGACCCATAACATCTGGCTGCTTGCCTTCTCCCTGTGAACTCGATCAGAGACGTCCCAGACCCAGGTACCTGGGAGGCAGCATACCATCCGGGTGCCTCAACTTCACTCACAGAATCTCCTATCAGTTCGCCTAACCCACCAAGACCCCAATCACCATAGCTCCCTTTCTCACCCCCTTCCCTTCTGAACCAAAGGGCTAGACTCTGGAACAGAGTCCATGACCACCATGATGTCCCTGGTAGATCATCTGCCCAACAGTATCCAAAATAGTATACATATTATTGAGGGGAACAACCACAGGGGTTCTCTGCACAATCTGCCTATTCCCCTTCCATCTCCTAACAGTCATCCAGCTACCTGCCTCCTGACTTTTGGGGTTGACTGTCTCCCGAAGCTCCTCTCCATCACTGTCTCTGCCTCCTGAAAAATACAGAGTTCATCCAGCTTCAGTTCCCTAACTTGGAGCTGCAGCTGGATGCACCTATTTGCCAGTGTAGCCATCAGGGACAATAGTACTGTCCCAGATTTCCCTCATGCTGCATTCAAAGCATTCCACTTCCCTAGCTGCTGTCTTCATTAACTATTCCTAGTTTAAATACAAAGATCTTACCTGGCCTGACCTTACTGGAAACCAGCTCATCCTCAGCCTCTGTGGTGCACTGAGGTAGCAGCAAGCAAACACAAAACTCAAAAGACTGTACAGCATGGTATATTCCAGTAAAAGTCTGAACACCAGTTCATGCCTTGGTGGCTCCCGTGTAACTGGCTCAGGAAGGACCAGCTCAGGTTTATATTCAGGTCAGCTGATTGACATCCGGCCAGGTGGGGTCAGCCTCTTAGGTGATTTTCTTGCAGGTGCAGAGATCACCCCCTGCAGTACGCTGGTGGTCATATCACCACATTCACTCCCTTCTTAAAATTGTCTTGGGTGGGGGTGTAAAACAGTGCCAGGTGGTATTTACAGATTCGGGCGGTACGGCGGCCATCAGAATCTCTGGGACTGTCGCAGGCCCGACTCTTGGTCAAAGGTCGGTGAGGGCGTGGTTGTTGCCTCAGGGTTGGCTGGGTCCAGCGTAGCCGTGGCAGGCGTCAGTGAGGGCAGAGTGGGTCTATCTGTATGTCTGTCCACGGGGGGTGGTGGCTGGGTGTGTCTGGTCCGCCAGGAGTGGGGCTCTCTGGAGGGAGAAGGTAGCACCCTGATCCTGGGTGAGCCAAGGGTACCCATGGTGGGGAGGTTGGGCCGGGTAGTCGTGATGCTGGGGAGGGGGAGTGAGGCCCCTGCGAGTGCCAGATCCCGAGTCGAGACAGTGTTCTCACGGCCACTGCGGTACCTGATGTAGGCGTAGGTCTGGTTGGTGTGGAAGAGGAGCACCTGCTCGGCCAGTGGGTCGGACTTTTGGGCCCATACATGTTTGCGGAGGAGCACCGGTCCCAGAGGTGTGAGCCAAGCTGGGAAGAAGACTCCAGGCGCTGATTTCCTGGGGAATGAGAAAAGGCACTCATGAGGGGTCTGATTAGTAGCTGTGCACAAGTGCGACCTAATGGGATGGGTGACTGTTACCTGATGGAAGGGGAGGGCCCTTTGCCAGTAGTCAACGGACTAGCCTTTGGACCTCAGGGCCAGGAGGACTGCCTTTCAGATCACCCCATTTTCACGCTTCACCTGCTCATTGCCTCTCAGGTTGTAGCTAGTCGTGCGACTAGTCGAAATGCCTCGTGCTACCAGGTACTGGCACAGCTCCTCATTCATGAAACCGGACCCCTAGTCACTGTGGATCTGTGTCAGTGTCAGTGCCCTGACAATAGTGGCTGTGGAGGTGTAGATGTTCTTGTTCATGGAAGGCTGGGGGCCCTTGAAGTCGATGCTAAGCTGTTTGAAGGGCCAAGTGGCCTTTGATGACGTGGACCTGTGGCAGGCGGGAGAAGCACAATTTGCCCTCTGCACAGACCCTGCATGACTCAAGTCATGGTCCTGACTTCTTGGACGGTGAAGTGGAGGTTCCAGGACTTGATGAACTGGTACAGGCGTGAGACACCCAGGTGATAAAGGGTGTCGTGCACAGTGGTGCAGGTCAGGGACAGGGCGTCGGGGGAGTCGTTGAACTTCCTCGGTCTGTACTGCATGTCGTAGCTGAACGTGGCCAGCTCGACTCTCCAGCCCAAGATCTTATTGTTCTTGATCTTGCCCTTATGGGTGGTGCTGAACATGAAAGCCACTGCACATTGGTCGGTGAGGAGGGTGATTCTCCTGCCTGCCAGGAAGTGGCACCAGTAGCGGACCGCTTCCACGATTGCCTCCGCCTCCTTTTCAATGGCCTGAGCTCGGAACTGTGGAGGGTCCTGGAAAAGAAGGCCATAGGTTGCCCCCCCCCCTGGTTGAAGGTGACCGTGAGGGCAACATCAGAGGCATCGCAGTCCACCTGGAATGGGGTGTCCTCGTCCACGGCACGCATCGTGGCATCAGCGATGTCCTCCCTAATGTAAGCAAAAGCTGCTTGCTCCTCGGTGGGGGGGGAGGGAAAGATGGTGAAGCGGGGGACCCACCGGGAGTAAAAGGAGAAAAGCCCAAGGCATCTGGGGAGGGGCAGTTCCATTATTGGGCGCATGCATTCTGGGTTAGGACCAATGACACCACGTTCCACGATGTACCCCAGGATGGTGAGGTGGGTGCTGCTGAACACGCACTTCTCCTTGTTGTAAATGAGGTTCTCTCCAGGTTGTCATCGTGGTCCTGCTGGTCGTGGCCATAGATGGTTACATTGTCCAAGTACGGGAAGGTCGCTTTTAGGTTGTGCTGATCTACCATGTGGCCCATCTCCCACTGAAAAACGGAGACCCCATTAGTGACCCCAAACAGGACCCGATGGAACTGGTAGAGGTGCCTGTCTGCCTCGACGGCGGTATATGGTTTATCCTGGAGAGGGAGCTGGTGGTAGGCCGACTTTAGGTCAATTGTCAAGAAGACCTTATAGCAGGCAATCCCATTGACCATGTCGGCTATTCGGGATGGGGGTAGGCATCCAGTTGGATGTACTGGTTTATGGTCTGGCTATAGTCAATGACCATCCTCTGTTTGGTACCACCTTTTACCACTAGGACTTGGGCTCTCCAGGGACTGGTACTGGGCTCTATTATACCACCTGCTCTTGCCAGCTATGGGCATGCAATTTGATGTAAGGTAGTTGAAGAGTGCAGGAGGTGTTACCCGTAGCTTGGAGAGGCCATAGGTGGATTGGGGGCAGTCGCTGGGCTGTGTGCTGTGGAGTGCGAGTAGGGAAGGGGCTGCCAAATGTGAGGGTGAGGCTTTGGAGGTCGCACTGGAAGTCCAGTCCTGAGGACTGAAATACAGAGCTGGCGCATCACCAGGAGCCTGAACCTGTGGTATGTTCTCCTTCCCCACCCCCCCATCAATTCCACTGAGCAGCGCCGTGATGGAGCAGTCATGAGCAGCAAAAGCGATGGAAAAGTTTGTCAGATAGATTTTGAGCTTTAGTGTCAGGGCCACTTTCAGGTGCATGAATCTTCAGTACTACTGCTATCGAACAGGCATTTTGTTACCTCCACATTGACAGCAATGTCCATCATTGAGTGTCTGAGTCTGTGGGGAATGTCCCTTTATAAGGTGGTGGACACTAGGACCTTCTCAGGGTCTGAGTCGCTGGTCCCCAATGGATGAGTCAAGTAGCAGCCAGTGGCTTCCTTCCGGGACGTGGGATGTGTCAGGTGGGCGATCGGGTATGCGCCCATGTTGACCACGTTGTCCCATCGATGTGTGTGAGTTGCGGCAGTCGGAGACCAGCTGGCCCAAGATGGCAGTTCCTGGTGGATGCATGTGGCATCGGTGCATTTGGGTGACCCAATCAGCAGTGAAGCTGGAGGTGATGTCATCCGAGCGAGCGGAAGTGACGTCTTCGGTATGGGCGGAAGTCGTCCAGAGGAAGATGGCGGCGCCCGGGTGAGTACACTGCAGTGGTGTGGGTCAGTGGCTGGGCAAGAAGTGATGTCAGCAGTGAGGGCAGAAGTGGTGTGGTGAATAATGGCTTTGCCCGCTCCTCGCACGTGGTGACGTTCAGCGTGGCTCCCAGCTGGTCGCGGAGGGCCTGGAAAGTCACGCCATAGCAATGTGGCCTTTTTTCCCACATCGGGAGCAATGCGAGTACCTCGCTGGGCAGCCTTTGCGGGATCGCCTGTCTGACCCACACCGGGACCCGTGAGCTGCGCCGGCAGCTGCAATAGTCTCCTCCACGTAGGGCCCTTCAGCAACTGGTTGTTTTCATCTGCCAGGCAGGTCGGGGGAGTCAGGCATCGAAGACCCCTGCATGATGAGCTGCACAGCCTCCAGAGATCAGACTACCTCCATTCTCCTGGTAAGTGAGGCAATGTTTTCCTCCAGCAGTTTCTGTCAGGCGCTCCTCGACTGCAGCCCTCGCACGTAGGCATCCCAGATCAGTCGCTCCACTTCCCCTTCAGTTACCCAGTCTTGGCCAGGCACGGGCGGGCTAGCTCACGCAGGGCCACCACAAAGGCACCTGATGCTGAGCAGGTACCAGGCGTAGACCACGCTTGTTGGAGGCTTGTACCTGCTCTCCAGGATGGCCTTCGCAGATTTATAGTCCATGCAGCCCTTGATGACCTGGAAAGCTCCGGGCCCAGGTTGGTGCAGAGCACCATGAACCCTTCTAGCTAGTGTTGATCACCTCAGCCTGCATTAGGACGATCGCCTCAATCGCGTGCTTCTAGATCTTGAAGCATGCCTGGGCTTCCGGGTGTTGAGGGTTGATCTCCAGGCTCCCGATCATCAGAAACTTCTCCATGGTCTCTCTTTAAAATTTTTACTGGAATAAATTGTTGCGCGCTGAAGTAGCAGCAAGCAGGCCCCAACTCAAAAGACTGTACATCAGCTTTTTTTCCCAGTAAAAGTCTAAACACCAGTTCATGCCTGGTGGCTCCCCGTGTGTCTGGCTCAGGAGGGGCCAGCTCAGGTTTATATTCAGGTTGGCTGATTGGGGTCAGCCCCTAAGGGGGTCTATTCAGGTTAACTGATTGACAGCCAGCCAAGTGGAGTCAGCCCCTTTGGTGGTCTTTCTGCAGATATAGATTGTAGCAAAAATCACACCAAAATGATGGAAGAACCTCAACCAGTCTTTTCACTGTCCATAAAAAGCAAAGATATATCACTGACGTTTCTGGCCTGAGCCCTTCTTCGGGGAATAAGCAGAAAGAGTCAGAAACAGGAAGTCTCAGAATTCAGACAGTGCTGATTGGGGGAGGAATCCAGACCAACAAAAGGAGTTAATTGGCTATGATAAGGGATGAGCTGAGAGTTTATCATGTTTTTGCGAAAGGAAACAGGGAAGGGAGAGACAGACCTGGGGGAAGGTGACAGGAGAAGAAGTGAGGGGGCTGGGTGGGGGGGGTGTTTAACAAAACCCAGAGAAGTTGATATTAATGCTATTCAGTTGGACAGTGCCCAGTTGGGAGATGTGTTGTACCTCCAATTTGCAGGTGTTCTCAGTCTGGCAGCGCGTGAGACCATGAACAAATATGTCAGCAGGGGAATGGGATGGGGAATTGAAGTGAGTGGCCATTGGGAGATCCACGCTATTGCAGGAGACGGAGCAGAGGGTGCTCAACAAACTATCTCCCAGCCTGTGTCCAAGTCTCTCCGATGACCGTTTTAAGTAGCCAGCTTCTCTCAGGAGGGTCTTTCCTGATAAGGGGTTGAATAGAACTGATTTAGCTCACTGCCCATGGTCTATGATCTTATCTCCCAGCATTGGGTCAGTTAACTGACCTTTCACACCCAAGAAGTGGCATGTGAAGGGATGGAGATGAGCAGACCTCAGGCCAAAGAGCATGGATAGATTTTGACCAGGGTCAAGACTGGGCGTAAAGTGTGTCTTCAAAAGTTGGCGATTGGGTTTGCAAGGAGGGGGCTCCTTTCCCACATTTTCCTCTAATTATGGATGTGCATTTATAATATTTCTTTCTTTTAAATTTATTTTTATTGAGGTTTATCAGAAAAAGAATTAAAAAAAAGCAATATATCAATTGCAATGGAACCTTTGCAGATTTACAAATACCTGTAATAACATATGGTCCAGAGGCAAATACTACTTAATTCTAAATTCAATAAATGGTAATACATAAAGTATTGTAAGAGACAAGTAAGAAAAAAATGAAAAGAAAAATAATTCAACCCCACAGCGAATCAAGGTTAAAATCCTATTGCGGGTAGTGTTAAATCTGAACAAGCGGCCTAAGGGGATCCAAACAAGCCACCTAGTAACATTCACCATCACACATAATTAGTCAAATGAGGGAAGTGAGCTATAAATGGGCCCCAGGTCTTATCAAAAGAAATCTTGATTTTCATGATATTTTACCTAATTTTCTCCAGATTTAAAAAGGACATAATATCTAATAACCATTGATGATGTGTAGGCGGGAACTCGTCTTTCCATTTTAACAGAATTGCTCTTCTTCCTAACAAAGTGAAGAATGCTATAACCGGTCTTTGATTAAAAGATAAAATAATAGTTATATCTTTATAAAAACCAAATAGTGCAATTATGGACATGGATCTGAAGTAAGAAGGAATTTTTTAGGTATTAATAATTTTAAAGATCTTTTTGTACACAGCACTTCAACAATTGGGGAGGATATTTAACCTATCTAATCGACATTATTTCAGATACCATCAAATTCGACATTTTGTTCGCTCTAAGCTTTTCACATTTCCTACTCTTCCTGACCCAAATTATATTGATTAACTGTTTGAGTTACAATTTACTCATAAAGGCTTGATATCTGCTTTATATTATGAACTATTGAATATAAAAGCAATTTCTTTAAGTGGAATTAAAACTGAATGGGAGAATTATTTGAATATCTATTTCTCAGAGGAAGAATGGACTTCAATTTTTGGTCTGATTTACGATTCATCATTATGTGCTAATGTTACGGGTTATATGCCTTCAAAAGAGATAGATTATGGGGGGGGGGTGGTTAGTGTAGGTCTCTTCACAGAGTAACACTTCACAAAAGACATTTCATTTAAAATGCAAGAGCTTTGCCAAAGCCAGACATTCAGGCTCCAGTTGACTTTGCAAAAGACAATGAAACTGCTTTGGAAAGAATTTCCAAAGCAGGTGCAAATGGAAAAGGCTGGGCTCAAGTGCAGATAAGATCTTTCAAAGATTGGGTTTGGAGCCTTAGGAGAGGTTTCGGTTTTTACAAGCAGAGAAATGAAAAAAAACAAACAGGATTATTCTCTAAGAGAGAGAGAGAAGTCAGTTCTACAGTAGCAGTTAAGGTGGCAAAATGGCAAGCTGGCAGGCTTGTTGAAAGACCCCATTTTGAAGATAGGTTGTGAGTTCTGAGTTCAGCCTGTTCAAAACCTTTGTAGTCCTTACAAGAGGAAATGGCTGGCAAGGGTGTTTCTCCTGAAATCAGGGAAACAAGAGGAACTCTGTGGTGACCTGGAAGAAGAGGTTATCATTTGAAAAATCCACAATGGGGCAAATTTCTTCAGCAAGACACTGAAATGACTGATTGGAGGAAATCAGTTTGTGTATGTCCGATTCTCTGAAACCAATAAGAACCTTTCTGAGCAGTAACCATTTAATTTTAAACACCAAAGCCTGATGAAGATTCATAAATGTTAAATTCTGTACACAGTATAAGATTTGCCTGATACCAGTGAACTTGGAGAAGTGAGAAGTGAATGATTGGACTGTGAAACAAAGAACATTTCTGAACATGTACACATTACATAATGAGTGCGCTTAGAACTAGAAGGGGGTTAATTTAAGTTAATACAGACACACAATCCTTTATCCGGACATCTAAAATCCGAAAAGTTCCAAAATCCGGCAAATGGGGAGAGAGATGGCAGCGTGAGTTGGGTGGGTGAGGGGGGGTGTGACTGGCAGCGCGAGTCGGGCAGGCGAGGGGGGAGACCTCAGTGCGAGTCAGGTGGGCAAGGTAGGGGGAAAAGACAGCGCTAGTCGGGCGGGCGAGGCGGGGGGCAGACGGCAGCGTGAGTCGGGCGGGTGGGAGACCCGCAGCGCGAGTTGAGCGGGCGAGGAGGGAGACAGCAGCGCGAGTTGGGCGGACGGTGGGGGGGAGATGTCAGCACGAGTCGGGTGGGTGAGGCGGGGGAGACGTCAGCACGTCGGGTGGGGGAAAAGGCAGCGCGATTTGGGCAGGTGAGGTGGGGGAGACGTCAGCACGTCGGGTGGGGGAAAAGGCAGCGCGAGTCGGGCAGGTGAGGTGGGGGGGGTGGCAGCATGAGTCAGGCGGGTGGGAGACTGGCAGTGCGAGTCGGGTGGGCGAGGGGGGGAGACTGGCAACGTGAGTGGGTGGGCGGGGGTGGGGGGAGACGGCAGCACGACTGAAAGGGGGTGCGGGTGGATACGGCAGCAAAATTCGGGTGGGTTTAAATCTGGCATTCCGAAATCCAGAAAAATCCAAAATTCGGGACACACTGTCCCCCAAGGGTTCCGGATAAAGGATTGTGTACCTGCAGTGATAAATTAAAGTTTGATCGTGTTCTTATGTATAAAGAAAATTAAAAGCAACTTTTGTTTAAGTAACCATTTATCTTGGTGAATTTCTGTTGCTGCTGGGTTTCGGGGTCCTCTGGGCTCGTAACAATAGGCATAGTCTTATTCAGTTCAAATTGGTTCATCGTCTACATTTCTCCAAAGTCATACTTGTTCGTATTTATACTGATATTAGTTCACTTTGTGACAAATGTAAAATATTCAATACCTCCTTGTAACATCTGTTTTGGACTTGCTCTCGTTTGCAAAAATATTGGACCGGTAATTTTAGAATTTTTTCAGCTTTTATAATGTTTCTATGAATCCAGATGCATTTAGGAGGACCGTGCAGGAAGATAAAGGCAGGCAACATGGACAGAATTTTTTTTGTCACAAACCATATATAGGCTTTGTAAAGATATGAAGAATGCTCAATTGTGATGCCATTTCATTAATATTGCAATGTAAATCTCAATTTTGATTAATATTTTGTTTATTAAAATGGCACGTGCTTTATTTACAAGGATTCCTATATCCATTTGCAATAATTGGAGCACACTGCATTTATAGCTTAGAGACAAAAAATATAAAGGTAACAAATATTTCCATGTAATATATCTATGTGACAGCTGTGTGCAAAGGATTTTGTTGCAGCTGGTGACACCTCTTTCCAACCTCAGTTCTGGTGTTAGATGCATATTACAATAAGTCAAACTTAGTTTTGGAACTATTACATCATTTATGAACTCACACAAGCAGTGCTCTCACCCAGAAGAAGAAAACAAAAGGAAAATAAATCTTATTCTGTGTACCTGTTTTACCAGATGTTACTGAAATAACAATTTGTTTATTTTGTTATTGAGTGATTATTATTCCCTTGGTAGGTTGGGATTACAGTCGTTTTCTGGAGGTTATTATGCATTCACTGCATTCAGTAAACTAATCAAAATGGCCCATCTGTTGATTTTTAATCCCTGTTCAGATAGAATTAACTGGGAATTTACTGGGACAAGGTCCAGTGGAAAAAGAACATTGTCTGAACGCTGGCATCAAATGATGTCATTTCACACCAGGGATTAACCGCCTCTACCTCTACTCATATCCCCAGTGTTTGCTGACGCTGACGTGCTGATAAAGCCAGTGGAAAAGGGACAGCAGAAAGTTGAAGGGCGAATACTCTGATCCTCATGGATGAGTTGTGTTCAGTGGTAAAGCAATTTGTGTCCCATTTAAGGGTGGCCCAATGGAAAAGGCACAAAGAGCTTCCTATCCTGGGACACTGCATAGCCAGTTAACTGGGATGCCAATGGAAAAGAGCTAAAGATTACTTGTTGAATTTTGCCAACTAAAATTTGTAACTGATGTATTTTATAATCAAATATTCTTTTCACGATAACATTTTGCCACTAAAACTAATTGCAACAATCTTTGTGTTCTATTGCTATTGCCTTTAGAAGCTTATTAATCTCATCAAATCTTCTGATCTGCTTTTCTTACTCTCTCTGTCTTCATTTCTCTGTTTTATAATCTCTAACAGGTAACTTTTATGCACTAATTTCCAAGCTCTTAGGGGAAAGAGAAGATGTTGTTCATGTGCATAAGTACAATCCTACACACAAAGCAGAATCAGACCTGGTTGCTGAGATTGTAAATGTGGTACAAAAGAAGGACCTTGCCTCTGGTCCAAGTGGGTTCTTGGAACTCGATGAAAGGGCTGACTCTCCCTTGGTAAGAGACAGAGTCCACAAATTCCACAGGCTTGAGTCTACACCAAGGCCTTCTGGCAATGCCTTGTCATCAGCTATACAGCCCAGACCTCGGGTGGACAGCAGGGAAGCTGAACACAGAGGTGGGTGAGATCCTCAGTTAAACTTGTCATGCCTAATTCTAAACTTATTGTGCATTTATTAAAATCTAAAGGGATCATGTGTCCATTTAGAGAAATAGAAAAAAAATGCCAGTTTTGGTTTAAAACTGCATAGGTTTTTCTATCATTCCAAGCTTGTGTAATTTTAAAATATTTAATAATTGCTCCAGATACATTGTCAGCTATGTACAGAACAGCATGTATGAAAATTTGCCCTTTAGCAAAATCAAAATATGTAATTAAAATGCTAATTTATACCTATATGGAGGCCTGCATCCATCTGTATACTGACCGATTCCCTTCCAATTTCTATGGAGGATGGAGCTTGTAAGGTGTGACAGCATTTGCTTTGCTGATGGCATTTGGTAGTACCCGTGTTAACCAGCTGGCTGTGTTACAGTGCAGAAGTATTTAAAATTGGTGAATATGTTTGTTTGACCATCAAACCCTTCTTTGGAATGCTAATTTCTTGCATGTTATTGCTTTGTTGTGCCCTGAAGATTAATTGACATTTGCTGAATTGACTAAATATTTTTTCAAATATTTCCAAGCTTTTAACTGGTTCTGAATATTATATGATCAAGAGGATTTTAAAAGATCTGTTCTTGCAACCTTAAAACAATTGTTAATTAACCTGAAAGTCTAGTTCAAGAGCAATAATTAAAGAGAAAGAAAATGAGGTATATTCTGACTTAACTGATATCTGTCAGCAGGAATCCACTATCAGGGATAAGTAAAAGGATACTTAGATCACATAAGGAAGCAAATCAATTCAAGTCAGACAGAGCTTTACTGAGAATGTGACTCAAAGGATAGACTGAGGTTGGGGGTTGGACCTGTGGATTTTGTATTTACCATAACCATTCATGGAGCAGAAACAGGCCATGTCGGCCTTTCGAGTCTGCACCGGTTCACTAGAACAACTCCACTAGTTGTGACGGTTGTGCAATTTCTGGATTGAAAGTATTTGGTAAGGTATGATACAAAAGCGCACTTCATAAAATAGGTCCTATTAGGATTGTCATGGAATAGTAATGCATTCTAAAAGATTGGTTAAACCAAAGGTGTATATGGGAATAAGCAGATTGCTTGGGCATTGGCAGATCATCAAGATACCATACCGATCAGTTCAGGGCCTATTGTTATTCATCATCTGTATTAATTATTCATATTTTGGATGAAAAGGCAGAGCTTAACATATCCACGTTTGATAATACGAAGCCTTGCGGGAAAGTGAGCAATGAGGAGGTAGCAGTTTGTTGAGAACTGTTTAATTGAGTGAACAAGAAGATGGGATCTAGAGTTCCTTTAAGCAGAGAATTGCACGTCTTTGGAATTCTGTACCATTGGATAATCATTCATTAAGTAAATTTAATGTTGAGACAGGTGTTTTGACTCCGAGTTAGAGGATATGACATGAGAAAGTGCATTGAGGTACATGAAGACCACATTTGGTGGAACTGCTGATGTAATCTCACCAATTTCAAAATTTCTAAACTACAACTGTCTTTCAATTATGGCCAATACGTCATTTGCCTCCAGAACTACTTGCTGCATCTCTATGCTAACTTTTGTAATTTCACTGACAAGAGCACTGTACTTCACACATGTGAAAACTTCCCAAATGAATAATAAAATGTTATTTCATTCCAAATACTGGGGTGCATGACCTCTCACACTTTCCGAAATTATCTCCATTTGATAAATTTTTATCCATTCACTCAAACTGTTGCAGAGTCCAAGTATCATTAACACAACATCAAGTGCAAATCCAGTTCAAGTTTCTTATCAGCTGACTGTACATATACAACACAATGAAATAGCATCTCTCTGGAATCACAGTGCACACACATGCACAATACACAGTATATAACAATCACATATATAAATATATAATTTAAAACAAATATTAATTATTTGGAATTATTTACTCATTTGGACAATACTGTAATTTCATAGCCTGCAGGAAGAAGCTATTTCCCAGCCTGGCAGTCTCATTTTGTTTTTTTTTTGGAAAATTTTATTTTTCATTTGCATCAATACGTACATATAAACATGTCATCATATAACAATACGATATATAATTTTTTTCCTTCTATTACCCTCCCTCCCCCAAAGAAAAAGAAAAGAGAGAAAAAAGAGAAAAGAGTTGAATTTATTTATTATTCACTTGGAGCAGCGGCTCCACTGCTAACTGAAGGATCGCACAGCCAGACAGGTTGAGTTCAGTGAGCAAAACTGATTTATTGCAGGCTGCCTGGCTGGTCTTATACTCCCAGCCCGGACCTTGCAGTGAACCGCGCTGGGGGGCTCCGACGTCACCGAGGCATCACGTGAGTCGCCAAGCACGGGCTTCTGAGCCCAGTGCCGAAGTCGGGAGGAAACCCCCGACGGCGCCATTTTGGCCGGCTGTCCCGCCACGTGCATGACAAGCGGGGCCGGTTTGTCTGCCTATCACTATTTATATATTCCTAACATCATTTTTCTATCCTGTATATATTAATTGGGAGGAGCGGGTGTTATGGACGATGTGGATGAACTCTTACTGATGAAATCCAGATATGGTTTCTAAATCATATAAAAATTCTCCGGTTGATTCCTTAAATTTAAGTAATCTTTTCCAATGGTATACAATTTTGAATTTTCATATGCCATCTATCCAACCATTTAAAATTATCTGACTTCCATGTTACTGCCATACATTTCCACAATCCTCATTTTGAATCTCCTGCACCACCTTCTTGTGGGACAAAGATACTTTGTGCTGGATGGAAAGGGTTTTCTATAATTCCATGAGCAAATTTAAGCAATACTCCCATTAGATGTTGTTAGTTGAGGAGAGGGAGACCCCACTGATCTTCACAGGTTTTGATCATTCTCTGTATTGACTTCCACTCTGATGCTTTTCAGCTACCAGACCACGCAACGATGCAGCCAGGCGGAACACTGTTCATTGTGCTCCTGTAAAAAGTTGTCAAGGTGGAGGCCAGTGGCCTTGCCCTCCTCAGCCTCCCTAGGAAGTGTACACGCTTCTGCACCCTGACGAATAAGTTGTTGTGCATCAAGGAGAGGTGGTTCTTTATATGGAATCTTGTGCACTCCTCTCTCTCCGCCATGGAACCATTGATGTGTAGTAGAGAATGGCCAACCTTAGTCCTCCTGAAGTCCACAATCATTTCCTTTGTCTTGTCCATGTTGAGACTCGGGTTGTTGTTCTCACACCATTTTGTGCACTGCCCAACCTCCTCTCTGTGAAATGACTCAGCATTGTTGCCAATGAGGCAAGCTACTGTTGTATCATCTACAAACGATTATTCTGTTTGAACTGAATCTGGCAGCGCAGTCAAGAGGCAGCAGTGTGAACTGTAGCAGGCCGAGAACACAGCCCTGAGGTGCACCAGTGCTCAGCGTGATGGGACAACTTGAGATTTTGCTTCCAATCCCAACTAACTGTGGTTTTTCAGTCAAGAAGAGAGTCCCAAGGACAATTTATCCATCATCCTTTGAGTTATGATCATGTTGAACTCTGAGCTGGTCAATGAAGAGCAGTTTTGCATTTGAGGCATCTTTCACCAGGTGAATCAGGACAGAGTGCAAGGCCAAGGCTGTAGCATTATCGTTCACCAGGTGAATCAGGACAGAGTGCATGGCCAAGGCTGTAGCATTATCGTTCACTAGGTGAATCAGGACAGAGTGCAAGGCCAAGGCTGTAGCATTATCGTTCACCAGGTGAATCAGGACAGAGTGCATGGCCAAGGCTGTAGCATTATCGTTCACCAGGTGAATCAGGACAGAGTGCAAGGCAAAGGCTGTAGCATTATCGTTCACCAGGTGAATCAGGACAGAGTGCAAGGCCAAGGCTATAGCTTCATCCAAGGACCGGTTTGGACAGTAGGCAAACTGGAATGGATCCAATGTCATTGGAAGATGTGATTTGATGCATTCCATTACCAGCTGTTCAAAGCCCTTCACTATCGTAGAGGTCAGTGTCGCTGGGCAGTAGTCATCATTGAGACCAGTTACCAACGCTTTCTTGGGCACTAGGTGGTTGCCTTAAATCCTGTGGGGGTAGCGGAGTGAACATGTCCACTCAGACCTACATCTGCTGGGCCACCTGGTCCTTCAGCACCTGACCAAGTAAGTTGTCTGGTCCTGCTGCTTTGTGTGGGATCACCTAACGCGGCCTTTCAGCATCAAACCTGGATATTTTACACTCTGTCCCTTCCACCAAATCATTAAATCAGTAGTAAATAATTGTCGAACTCAGGTGCATTCCACTACTTCCATACTTACAGTCTGAAAAGGGCCCATTTATTCTGATTATTATTGCCTCTCTATGTATTTACTAGTCTTCAATCCATGTTAACAAACTGCATGCAATACACTGAGTTTCTGTTTGTTCACCAGTTTTATAGGTACCTTGTGGAAATCTAAATAAATAAATTACATCTGCACACTCCTCTATCAACTCTGCTTGAAACATCTCCAAAGAGTTCCAGCAAGTTTGTCAAACATGATTTTCCTTTCATGAAACCATGATCAATAGGATTATGCTTCTTTCAATGACCTGCTGTTACTTCCTTGATTCTTTTCGGTTAGCTATCTAATCACCGCAACAAAATTGAAGAGAAGCTATAATGTGAGTGCGTTTGGGGAAAACAAAAACATTTATATTAATCTTGCAACTGAAGTATTTTGTAATATATTCTGAGATCGAACTTGCAGCAGTATCGAAATTCAAAGTGTTTTGCCTGCCTCCCTTTCGTCCACCTGAAACCAATTGGCCTTCTGAATTTACCTCAGGCGGATGCAGCGGACAGATTTCCTAGTCAAAATTTCACTCTGGAGACCCAAACTTCCATCCCTAAAATCAGGTAGATACGAGTGGAACTGCCAGATTTTAAGCAGAAGGTCTTGTCTCTATTTGGATGCTGGATGGGCACAAGTCAATGGGACAAAATTCTGCTCATTGTCCTTGACTACTTGATGTGCTTGCTTCAAAAACTAATAATGTAAGTTATTTGTCTACTACTTTCTGGAACAAAATATAATTTAGATGCCGAGTTCAAAAAGTATATATATAAATTCACAGTATAGTATATTCATCTCACATCCATACAAATTGTTGTTTCCACTGCCCTATTCATGTTAATGACTTTTGTTATTTTCATGTGAAGTTTGTCTGCACTTTAGCTATTTGGTAAATGTCGTGTCTGGGATAAGGAGATTAAAGCCACAGTGAGGTTTCATGTACAAAGTAGCAAAGTAACAGGAAGACCAATTATATCATGTGCTGGAGACACAAGTGACTTCAGGGTGCTGGAACAAAAACAAAAAAGAGGGGATTGGAGCAGTTCAGCAAGTTGAGCTACATCTTGGGGGAGAAAAGGAATTGTCCAAGATTCAGGTTGAAACTCTTTGTTCAACCTTGCTAAAGGGTTCCGAGCCGAAACATCAAGCGTTCATCCCTCCCCCACAACCCCGCCCTCAGAAAGACAAATAGGGTTCGTCGGTTAATTGGGGACCTGAGTGTAACTGGGTGCATGTTGTCTTTTACAGTGCCCTCCACAATATTTGAGACAAATACACTTTTTTCTTTATTTGCCCCTGTGCTCCATGGTTTTAAAGTTGTCATTAAATAATTCACATATATTTAAAATGCACATTCCAACTTTTATTCAAGGTTACTTCTTTTGGTTTGACCATGTAGAAATTACAGCACTCTTTCAACATCGTCCCCTCCTTTCAGGGCACCATACTGTTTGGGACATTTGGCCTCACAGGTGTTTGTGAGTACTCAGATTTGTTTAATTGCTTCATTGGTGCAGGTATAAGAGCTAGACTTGCTTCTCCACTTTTGATCACCTTCGGAGTCTGTAGTTGCCATTTTTCAACATGAGGACCAGAGTTGTGGCAATGAAAGTCAAAGAAGGCTTTATGAGGCTGAAAAACAAGAATAAAACAGTAAGAGACATCACTCAAGCCTTTGGATGACCAAAATCAACAGTTTGGAACATCAGTAAGAAGAAAGAGCGTACTGGTGAGCTTAGTAATCACAAAGGGGCTGATAATCCAAGGAAGAGCTCCACTGCTGATGAGAGAAGAATTCTTATCATAATGATCCATAAACAGCTGCCCAAATAGATCAGAAACAATTCTTTAGGAGGCAGGTGTGGATATGTCAGTGACTACTGTCTGCAGAATATTTCATGAACAGAAATATAGAGGCTATGCTGCAAAGTGCAAACCATTTGCCACAGAAAGGATGGCCAGATTACAGTTTTTGAAGAAGCATTTAAAAGAACCTGCATAATTATGGGGAAAAAAATTCTTGTGGACAGACGAGACCAAGATTAACCTGTATCAGAGTGAAGGCAAGAGGTGTGGAGTGTGGAGGTAAGAGTGTGGAGGCAAGAGGTGTGGAGGCAAGAGGTGTGGAGTGTGGAGGTGTAAAGGAACTGCCCAAGATCCCAAGGTGTAAAAGAACTGCCCGAGTGTGGAGTGTGGAGGTAAGAGGTGGAGGTAAGAGTGTGGAGGCAAGAGGTGTGGAGTGTGGAGGTGTAAAGGAACTGCCCAAGATCCCAAGGTGTAAAAGAACTGCCCAAGTGTGGAGTGTGGAGGTAAGAGGTGGAGGTAAGAGTATGGAGGCAAGAGGTGTGGAATGTGGAGGTGTAAAGGAACTGCCCAAGATCCCAAGGTGTAAAAGAACTGCCCAAGTGTGGAGTGTGGAGGTAAGAGGTAGAGGTAAGAGTGTGGAGGCAAGAGGTGTGGAGTGTGGAGGTGTAAAGGAACTGCCCAAGATCCCAAGGTGTAAAAGAACTGCCCAAGTGTGGAGTGTGGAGGTAAGAGGTGGAGGTAAGAGTGTGGAGGCAAGAGGTGTGGAGTGTTGAGGTGTAAAGGAACTGCCCAAGATCCCAAGGTGTAAAAGAACTGTCCAAGTGTGGAGTGTGGAGGTAAGAGTGTGGAGTGTGGAGGTGTAAAGGAACTGCCCAAGATCCCAAGGTGTAAAAGAACTGCCCAAGTGTGGAGTGTGGAGGTAAGAGTGTGGAGGCAAAAGGTGTGGAGTGTGGAGGTGTAAAGGAACTGCCGAAGATCCAAAGTATACCACCTTTGTCATGGTTTGCATCTTCCAGTTTAGCCTCTCAATTTCTGTTCATGTAGGCTTCTGCAGACTGTAGTCATTGACATATCCACAACTGCCTTATGAAGAGTGTTTCTGATGTCCGACATACTTTTGGGGATTTTTCTTCATTATAATGAAAATTGTTCTGTCAACAGCAGTGGAGGTCTTCCTTGGAATACCAGTTCCTTTGCGATTACTGTGCTCACCAGTACCTTTCGAATACTTAGCTCTGATTGAATTCCAAATAAATGAGTCAATTATGTTGATATAAAGTGTGTCAAGCCACTTCAGAAACTTCATTTATACACTGCATTCCACAATTAACCTAATTAATTTCAAACCTTTAGGAAAGCCCTATGATAGCCATGATTACCCTAAATGGTATATTTGGCATTAATTTATTCAGATTTATGATTGTAGATGCTCCTCAAGTAAAACATTTTATAAAAATTCTACAAACAAAAGTGTGCCTGAACTGAAATATGAATTGGTGTCTGAAACCATTACAGAGCAATTGCAACGCAAACCAGGGCATCCAACTCGAACAATTTTGTTTGATTTTTATTTTCATCTGAGCAATGGTTTTAATCCTGTGTGTGTGAATGATACCTTCATCTGCCTTCTATCTAACCATTCTAAATTAGACAAACACTTAAATAGGCAAGGCACAGAGGGATATTGCTCCAATATAGGCATACAGAATGAGTGAAGAGGGGGAGGAGGTATCAAGGAAGTGATGGCCAGAAAGGCCCATGTCTGGTTTGTCCAATACTCTGACGTTAATGGTGTTTCTAATTCAACCATCAAAATTTATAATAAAGTTCACGACCATTTCATATAAACTTTTAGCAGTTCTTTGCAGAACCCTCCAGCTGAGATTGTCAACATCAGCACAGATCAGACTGAACCTCAGATTTCTGATGAACCTCAGAATATTATTTAGGATTTAATTATTTTCAGAAATTGAACTTCAAACGATCAGACTGCCAAGTTAAAATGAAAGATATACATTTAAATAGCTTGTGCAAGCCAGTGTCATTTTTTATCATTGTCTCATTTTCTTCTTGGCATCTGTTTGATAGCACATTTAGAAACTTGTTTACCTTGATGATCACGTTGAAGAAAAAAACAAGGCAGCTTTAAAGAGTGCCAATAACATGGCTGACTACCTTTGTAAAAAAAATTCCTACATTGGCATTTATAAAATTGATGGTATTGAACTTTGGTAAGGCACATTTTATGAATTGATTGATTAGTTGGTCCTCCCTGAATGGGCTGCCTCATATTGCATTGCAGATGAATAAATGAAGGTGGGTGAAGAAGTTGAAGTCACCCATTATATTTTTGATAAGAATGAACTATAAAGTGCGGCAAAACATTGTTTCTGTTGTTGAGCAATTAACTTGATGTCTCCAAATACTAAACCCAAAACTAACATGTTCAATCTCTGTTCTGAACAAAAACTTTCCGAAATGGAAAATCTTCAAAAAAAAGTCTTTATTCATGAACAGGATCGTATGACAACACAAAATGAAACCATTTAGTGCAATACCAGCTTCCATTCCATTCTCCATTCCAAGGAAAGGAAAGTCCGAGGTTTACAATTCAGTGATCATTGGGGGATCAGAAGTGGAGAGGGTGAGCACATTTAAATTCTTGGGATCACTATTCAGAGGATCTTTCCTGGACCCAACACACCGATGGCATCATGAAGAAAGCGTCAGTGCCTCTACTTTCTCTGGAGGAGATTTGGTATGCCATCAGAAACCCTGGCAAATTTCTACAGAGGTGTGGTGGAAAGTGTGTTGGCTGGCTGCATTACGGTCTGGTATGGGGACACCAATACCCCTGAGTGTAAAGCTCAGCCAAAGGTAGTGGACACAACCCAGGACATGATGGGCAAACCCCCCCACTATTGAGTACATCTAAGGGAACGCTGCCATCGAAGAGCAGCAGCAATCATCAAGGATCCACACCACCCAGCAGGTGGTGCTGCCATCAGGTACAGGTGCCACAAGACTCGATCCACCTGGTTCAGGAACAGCTGCTACCCCTTTACCATCAGACTCCTCAATGACAAACTCAATCAGAGACTCATTTAAGGATTCTTACTTGCTTTTCTTTTCTATTCTCTGTATTGCACAGTCAGTTTGGTTATATTCGTTATCTCTTTACAGTTCTTTATTTGTTTACATCTATACACTGTGTCAAGTTCTTTTTGCACTACCAATTAATGGTAATTCTGTCACATCCAGAAGAAAAAAATCTAAGGATTGTATGTGATGTCATGTATGTACTCTGACAATAAATCTGAAATCTCCTTATTTCACTGTAGCCCTATGACATATTCTCTCTCACGTGCCAAGCAACCCCTTTGATTCCTTTTGCTATTGATTGATCAATGTGGGAGGAAAATGACACACCTAAAGGAAATGCATGTGGTCACTAAGAGAACATGCAGTCTCTACCCAGACAGCAATTACAATCAGGATTGAGCCAAATCCCTGGAAACAAGAAGCAAGAGCACTGATTGTGCCATGTTGGAGCAGTTAGGACACACACAGTAGCCATACACCGGATACTAATGTCATTGACTTGTCAGCTTAAATTTAAAATCACTGCTTGCCATTGGGATTGAAATTCATGTTCCTGGATCAATAATCCAGAACTCTTATTTATAATTCATTAATTTAACCACTACTCTTCCATGTCACATAGGATCTTGGAAGCTAGCAATGAACAGAAGATGGGGAAGGATGTAATGCAAGTTCAGTTTTGAGAATATAACTTAAATTTCAAAGATATTATTCACTGGTCAAATACTCTTTCACAATCTCTCCACAGTGTAAGGAAATGTATCATTCATTACACTCAATGCAGATCGAGTACCCCTTATCTGAAGTTCCGAAATGCTCCAAATTCCGAAATTATTTGAGCGCCGACATGACGCCACAAGTGGGCACCAGTTTGTGACCAACCATCGTCACCGCCTGACCTACGCGCATTACTCACGGTGTTTTTTTTTGCCATCCAGCGGGATTTCTAGCATTTGATGCTGCATTTATTTGGAAGCAGAGATCAAGTTTTTTTTTTGGTAAGTACAAAACATTATTAAACACGTTATTCCAAAATCCGAAGAAAAAACAATCCAAAATCTGAAACACTTCCGTTCACATGCATTTCAGATAAGGGGTACTCGACGTATTAGGACCTGAGTACCTTTGAAGCTAAGGTCATTATGTTCACGCATCCACTTCATACCAGCTGGTGACTGCAGAGTGCAGAATTTGAGATGCCATTATCTGTGAATGACTGGCACCCACTCACCCTACCTTGCTGGCATCCAAAGTTCCTGAATAAACTAGAGCCTTTGCCAGGTGAGCAAGTTCCTGGCATCTAGCTGTCTCTAGCGGAGGTAGTGCACACAATTATAAAATTTGAATGAGGTCACTGATTCTGCATTCTCTGGAGATTCCTGTTGGCACATCTTTATACTGAATCAGGATATTACCAGATTTCTGTGTCTAATGCTGGTGTGATTATGAGGACTGTGAAATATTGTAATTGACTTATTTTCATCATGGGTAAATTGTCAACTTCTCAACAATTGCTGGGAAGCTGCCAACAAGTCTCAAAACTAACCACATGGTAATGGAATCAATTATTGATTCAATTAAAAATGCAATGCTAAAGAAACTCAGCAGGTCAAACGGCGTACTTTATAAAGCAAAAATAAAGACGCATTGCCAGTGTTTTGGGCTTGAGCCCCTTCATCAAGGAATTGTTTGGACCTGCTGAGTTATTGGTTTAATGTCAGATGTTCAGATGCTAAAAGGTTTCACATGCTTTTATTAATGCATTACTGAAAAATTCACAATATTCTTGATATTTTTAAAAATGCTTGCCAGTTTTAACCAGTTTTTCCATATCTGGTAATGAAACTTACAATTGCATTGTTTTGCTAAATGTAATACTGACACAACCTCAATGTTACTGTATTATGTTATGTATTGCTACTGATCTTTTTGTTTCCTACCTGTAGTCCCACACTTGGAGGAAGTTGTTAACTGGCCTGGAGAGAAACTGAAACTGGGCCAAGTTTCTGGAGTTGCTCTGGATTCCAAAAATAATCTCGTAATTTTTCATCGAGGAAACCACGTGTGGGATGAGAAGTAAGTGAGTTTGACTGGCAGAAGTTATTCCACAATTTGGTATTTTTTGTGCATTTCGAATCCTCTTAAGTATTACAAAATATTGTAACAACTGCCCAAAGCAGGAGACATAACAGACTGCAGATAGTGAAATCTAGAGTAAAATAAAACAAGCCGCTGGAGGCCCAGGGATGGGTCAGGCAGCATCTGTGGAGGCAGAGGTACGGTCCGAGACCCTGCATCAGGATTGAGTGAAATGGGGAGGTAGCCAGGATATAAAAAAGATGGTTCATGTAAGGAGGTAAGGTGGTGGGGGCGAGGTAGAAGTTGACAAGCTATAGATGGATCCAGGTGAGGAGGGGCAGAGAGAGCTGAGTGCTCGAGGGAAGAATGGGGGTGGCTACAGTGGCTCGGAGATGGCATAGGGCTGCAAATTATATAATGGGAAAGAAAGGTGATGAGTGGAACCAGAGAAGGGAGAGGTGGGCAGACGAGGACAGGAGGTGGATGGGATAGGCAACCCAGTGGGTTCAGCAGATGGGCAATAGGCATTTGTGACCAGGCAGGGGAGGGGAAGGCAACTGGGTTACAGGGTTGGCTGGGGGCTGTGAAAGAATCTAGGTGGACTCTCAATATTTGTGGGTTGTGGCCATAATTCAATTGTCCACTTTTATAAAATGTCTGAATCGCATTGTCAATTTCCTCATAGCTTTTAAAATGGTTTGAGCCGAATATCACTGATTTATGAATTGTTTTAATAGTTTCAGTCACATTATGAAATAGTTGGCATTGGAATTTTATGTGGGCAAGCGAAAAATATCACATCGTACAATTAAAGCAGGGGAAAGAGACCTTTTAATCAGAGATGCATGCCACTTGAGAGTCTGTTATTTAGTTAATTCTATAATATTGATGGTTGGATATTACAGTAAACATGTCAAATTGAGAAGCTCGAGTGACAAGACTTATAATTTAATTTTGTCTTCTTTCACTAGTTCTTTTGATCAAAAGCATGTCTATCAGCCGCAGGGAATTGGTCCAATTTTGTACAACACTATCCTCACTTTGGATCCTGTCAGTGCAGTTGCGCTGAATGCTGTGGGAGCAAATATGTAAGTGAGATTCCTGTTCATGAGTGATATAGTACTTCGTTTGCAGATTTTACATCTCATGAAGCACATTTGCTTGCCTTTTAAAAGCTACAATTTTGAAAATTCTTCTCAAATATGAGTTTAAAATCAAACCCTATTGCTCCTTGACATCCGTAAATAGTTTTGGTTTGAAATTTTAGAATACATTTGCTTTGGGGGTAAAAAAGAAAATTAATGATGGTTAGCTGGAGGTTCGGTGGAGGGCTGCCTGCTGGCTGGAGGTTCTGTTGAGGGATGGTTAGCTGGAGGTTCGGTGGAGGGCTACCTGCTGGCTGGAGGTTCTGTTGAGGGCTCGCTGGAGGTTCTGTGGAGGGCTGCCTGCTCTCTGGAGGTTCTGTGGAGGGCTGCCTGCTGGCTGGAGTTCTGTCAAGGGCTGCCTGCTCGCTGCAGTGCAGCCATCTGGATGTTGAGACATCTGTGTCTGCACCCTGCAGAGGAAGTACAAAATCATTCTCACTCAGTCCCAAGACTCCCACTGAGGCTGGATATTCAGAATTTATTAATTATTTTAATTAATTGACATTAAACAGAGAACATGACAGAGAACATTTGGCCCATGAAGTACTGACCTACATAAACCTACTCCACAAGAATCTCATCCTTCCCTACCTCACAGCCGATCATCTTCTATTTTTCTTATATCAAGGTGCTGATCTGAGGTTATTTAAAACGTCCACCACCACCCCTGACATTGCATTCCAAGAATCACCATTCTCTGTATATATTTAAAAAAAACACATACCTCTGTCATCTCCCCTAAATTTTCCTCCACTCACCTTAAACAAATGTCCTCTTATAAAAGATATGAATGAAAAGACAAGATCTCTGATATTTGGAGGAACTTTTCCCTAACTCTGGGCAAATTTCTCAGCAATTTGAATTTAGGTGTAATTTCTGTTACCCTCTACCCACACAAGTGTACAACCAAACATTTTAACACTAAACTGCACTTGGCATTCTGACTCAAATGTTTTCTTCAGCTAATCACATAGAAGTTCTTTTTTTCTCATTTTTAATATTGTATTTAAATTATTCAGAATTTAAGTTTGCCATGTCAGCAACAGGAATCAAACCACTCTTTGGTCTTTCCAATCTGCCCTGTGATTTTCAAAATGAAAACCTCATTCTCACAATTACTTCTCAAAGGCAATAATGCCAGATAAATCTTTGGGTAGTCTCAGAAACAAGGGACTCTAGAATATTTCCATCAAACATCAAATTGATAAGCAAATATTAGGAAATCACTAATAAAAAGAGAAAACAAAATGCTGGAAATAGCCCGCAGGTCAGGCAGTGTCTGTGGAGAGAGAAATTCAGCCTTTCATCAGAACAAAAAAAGTAAAAGCAAACTGGTTTAAAGTTGGGGGCGGGTGGAGAGGACAAAAGGAGTGTTTGTGATATGGTGAAGATGAAGAGTAAGTGGATAACACACGTGACACGCTGGTTGAGAGTGACAAAGGCTTGTTATTTGCTGCAGTTCATTCTTGAGGTAATGTGCATAGACTGAAATAAATGCTCGAAGTGTGAGCAATTGTCAGAAATCTAAAATGAAATTGGATGCTGAAAATACTTAACAGAGTCAGGCGTCGTATCTGGAGGGAGAGGTAACAATCCACGATGACTTTTAGCTGAACTTTCCAATTTTAATACAACTGCAAGTCTAATTTGGTGACTTCATGGTTGGGTCCTGAGGGCTGTATCCTCCTCGGTCGGATGACAAGCTGCTGTTCCTTGAACTGAAATTATTTCAGTGAACCTCAATGTAAGGGATTGGGGACAGAGAGTTCCAAGTGAGAACAGGATGGCAGACTAAACTGGAAGCTCAGTATTATTTGTGCGGACTGGACAGGGGATTCTGCAAAATAGACATCCGAAGAAACTCTATTTTGAACACTGTATGAAGAACAATAAACCAGGGAATTGGTTCTTCATCTGGAAGGAGTATTTGCATCCCTGGATAGTAGTACAGAAAGAGTTAATAGGTAGATGTTACAGGTCTGAGGAACCTTGATCTGATCCGTTGAATCATCCTGCATGCTGAAAGGTGTGTTTTTCAGTTAACCATGTACATCATCCAGAATTACATCTTCTCCAAGTTGTGCATTAACTTGTTTTCAAGTAAGCTTGGTGTCATTTTTACCATGCTTCTGAACTTGCCATTGAACCAGGTTCAATCCTTGGCTTAAAAGTAATAGTAAATTGAGGATATGTGGAGCCCAAAGGCTATAGATTTTGGTGATGCAATATCTGCTGATTATGCACAGCTCCACAAGGATTGCCTATCATTATATGGCCAAACTTGCCCTGAATAAATCCCATTTAATGCATTTATAGTGCCAAATGAAAATGTTAGTGTGAAGATGGGACTTTGTCTGAATGAGCACTGTATACAGGTATGCACCTCTTAACGTCCGTGTGGTCAATGTCCAGCTGCATGTATGTCCGTTCTCCCATAATTAGTCGGCAGCAATTTAGAAAAAGTGATTGCTAGCTTTAGGAAATTGTATACTGTATATCCAAACTGATCCAACTGCCCAGGTCTCTCCTCACAGCCTTTATCAGTCCCAACTAATCCCACTGCTCTGCTCTCTCACTACAACCCCGTGTCGGTCCCCAAACTTAGCTCTCTCCCCACAGTCCTGTGTCAGTCCCCACACTGATCCCTACTTAAAAATAAAAAAATTCACAGGTACACTACAGTATCCCATATTGCTTTGCTAAGTATATAACATGGTGTTTGTAAAACATCCAAATTGCATGACTTCCTCTTTCACAGACCGCATTGTGGACCTGTAGTCATGACTTCTATTAATGCCAATGTAGACAGCTGCATTTGCAACAATTAGAATGGTGGTGTTGAAGTTACTTAGGTGCCTGCCTTGGGTTGGTTCACTCTGTAATTTGACAACCACCCCCTCAGTCTGCTACCGTGACACTGAGGAGAAATTTCTTCAGCACAGGGTGGAGAATCTGTGGAATTTGTGGCCACAGATGGCTGTGGAGGCCAAGTCACTGGATATATTCAAAGCAGAGGTTGATTGGTTCTTGATTAGTCAGGATGTCAAAGGTTATAGGGTTGAGAGGAAAAATACATCAACAGTATTTCAATTTGCAGAGCAGATTTAAATGGCCTAATTCTGCTCCTATGTCCTTTTTCTTTTCTTTTTAAAATATTTTTAATGGTATTTAATATATAAACAATTGAACAATACAATTATACAATGTGCAACATCTAAAACTGTAGGAAAAAGGTATGAAATATGAACATAATTCAAAGGATCTACACACATTGGTAATAGTGTAGTAAAATATAACATCAAACAAAAAGAAAAAAATGCAACCTGAAATAAAGGAAAGGAAGGAAAAATAAAATTAAAAATTCTTTTAAAACAAAAATAAAGGAAAAGTGTACAATTATCTCATTCTGTAAGAATTTTTTAATCAAAATTTGTATTAATCACTGTTGAGCCGAGCCATTATCTGTGATATTGTGGCAGCGCACATCCTCATGGCGAACCGGCCCCACTTGTATCGCCACGTGGCGGGGCAGCTATGGGGAAATGGCGTCGTCAGGGGGTTTCTCTCTGACTCCAGCATCCCTTCCAGCGCCCACCCTGGGCAGCGATTATGACGTCACAATGCACCAGGTGACTGAGCTCATGTTGCCCTTATCGGGGCGCGCTGAATTTGAATAAAAACTGTCGTTAACGACCCTCAACGTGGTGGCTGTGTTTCTTCCACTGCTCACACCACCACAGTAGTGACCCTGACGAGCCCAGACATTTTTCTGGACTCAAAACACCATGGATTCAGCAGAGGTTAACACTGTCTCCATCAAGCTTCCCCCCTTTTGGACCCACCGACCGAGAATGTGGTTCTGGCAGGTGGAAGCACAATTTCAACTCCGCAACATCTCCTCAGACGCCACAATGTTCTATCATGTCATGAGCACTCTGGACCAAGATATGGCAGCAAGGGTGGATGACATCATCCACCACCACCCCCAGCCCCCCTCCCCCCGGCTACGGGCAAGTACGCCACTCTCAAAGACCTGCTGTTTGGAACTTTCGGGCTAACTCCCCAGCAATGGGCTTCCAGGCTCCTTCACCTAGATGGGCTTGGGGACCGTAGTCCGTCGGCGGTGATGGACGAAATGCTGGCCCTGGTGGAAGACCACAAGCCTTGTTTTCTCTTCCGCCAGATATTCCTGGAACAGATGCCAGAGTACGTCAGCTGCTCGTCACAGATGAAGTCTTCTCGAACCCGAGGAGAGCAGCAGCCCATGTGGATGCCCTCTGGCGAACGAAGAGGGAGAACGAGGCAGCCCTCAACCAGGTGGCATGACCAGGAGCCAGCCGACTGCAAGATGCTCCCAAGACCAAGTCAGTGCAGGGCCAGTCGACCTGGTGTTTATACCACCAGCGCTGGGGAACGCAAGCCCGTAAAGGCCGCCAGCCCTGCAGGTTTCAGGGAAATGACCAGGCCAGCCTCCGTTGATGGCTGCGACTGCTGGTCACACAAACAGCTTCCTTCATGTGACGGACAGATCCACTGGCTGCTGATTCCTGGTGGAATCAGGGGCTGAGCTCAGAGTCTTTCCTCCCCACAGCATTAGAGACTCGCACCCGATCTCGAGGTCCAACCCTGTGGGCAGCCAACGGCTCCACCGTCAGGACCTACAGCTCCCGCAGGGCACAGATCCAGATCAGGAAGGAAAAGTTCCACTGGAGGTTGGTGCTAGCCTCCGTGGGCACCGCGCTGTTAGGGACCGACTTCCTCAGAGCTCACGGCCTACTGGTTGACATGAAGGGCAAAAGGGTGGTCAATGCCCAAACGTTCCACTCCACCCGACTGGATACAGCAGAAGCCTGCAGGCCTGAAATCGCTGCTGTAGCTGCTGCCAGGAATGAGTTTGACGAGATCCTCCACAAATTCCCCGCCATCTTAGAGCCACGGTTCAACGCCGCCCTGCCCCAGCATGAGGTCTTCCACCACATCGCTAGACCCAGACAGCTGCCCGAGAAACTCCAGCAGACAAAGCAGGAGTTATCCAGGCTCCAGGAACTGGAAATCTCTGGGCATCCCCGCTCCATATGGTCCCGAAATCGTCCAGGGGCTGTAGACCATGCGGGGACTACTGTCGGTTGAACAACGCAACCACCCCTGACAGGTACCCGGTGCCCCACATACAGGACTTCTCCGCTAACCTCCACGGCGCATGAGTCTTCTCCAAAGTGGACCTCGTGTGGGGATACCATCAGATCCCGCTGCATCCAGACGAAGTGGGTAAGACGTCCATCATCATCCCTTTTGGCCTCTTCGAGTTCCTGCGTATGCCCTTCAGTCTAAAGAACGCGGCCCAAACGTGGTTGGAAAAGACTAGAACTTTGTGTTCATTTACCTGGACGATATTCTCATTGCCAGTCGCAACCGTGACGAACACAAAGCCCACATCTGCGCACTCTTTGCCCAGCTGGCGGACTTCGGCCTCACGGTCAACGTGGCCAAATGGCAGTTCAGCAAGGAGTCCCTCCAGTTCCTGGGACATACCATTTTGGCGGCTGGGTCTGCACTGGCGCCGGAGAAGGTAGCGGCTGCTCAACGATTTCCCAAACCCTCCACCTTGAAAGGCCTCCAAGAATTCGCGGGGATGGTGAACTTTTACCATCATTTCATCCCCGGAGCTGCATGCACCATGCGCCCATTGTTCACGCTTCAATTAAGGAGGCCTCCATGGAGACGTGTGCCTGGACTCTGGTCACTGTCACTCTGTCACTCGTGACAGAGGGGCGCAGTTCACGTCTGCCCTGTGGACTCAGATAGCGAAGCTCCTGGGGGTCAATCTCCACCACACCACAGCATACCACCCACAGTCCAACGGGTTGGTGGAGAGGTTCCACAGGTACCTGAAGGCATCGCTTATGGCCAGGGTCTCTGGACCAAACTGGGCAGACGTACTACCCTGGATCCTCCTTGGGATTAGGACAGCACCCAAGGAGGATCTGCAGGTCTTATCAGTGGAGATGGTCTGTGGCACACTGCTTTCCCTGCTGGGTGAGTTTTCGGCCCAGATCCTGACATCACAGCCACCGACAAAAACCTGCTAGCGGACCTACACAGGCGACTGTTCTCCCTAGATACCCCACCCCCAACATGCCACGGCACCCAGCCATTTCATCTCCCCAAAGAGCTCGACTCGGCCCAGTTCATTTTCGTGTGGAGGGGACCACAAGGTGCACTGCTACAGCGACCGTATGAGGGTCCATACAAAGTCTTACACCGGTCCGGCGGAACCTTCACCCTGGATGTTGGGGGGTGAGAGGAACTTTTTGTGGTGCACTGCCTGAAGGCGACCAATCTGGACATCACAGCCGGTGCAGCCGGCCGCGTCTAAGCGCTGGGGCCAGCCGCCAAAGCGACAGGATGCGTAGCCGGTTCTGGGGTGGTTGTGTGGTGGCGCATACATATCCTCATGGCGAACTGGCCCCGCTTGTATCGCCACGTTGCGGGGCAGCCATGGGAAAATGGCGTCGTCAGGGGGATTCTCTCTGACTCCAGCTTCCCTTCCAGCGCGCACCCTGGGGCAGCGATTATGACATCACAATGCACCAGGTGACTGAGCTCATGTTGCCCTTAAAGGGGTGCGCTGAATTTGAATAAAAACAGTCGTTTACGACCCTCAACATGGTGGCTGTGTTTCTTCCACTGCTCACACCGCCACAGTGTTATCCAATTTAAAAAAGGAAACAAACTAACTTAAAAAAAAGACCCCGTATAGCTCAAAACCCCCTGACCACTAAGCAAGGTTAGGAAATGATACGTGGAAATCAAGTGGCATCCACCTGGAGCTCGACAGCGCAGCATCAAAGCACTTTGACTACCCTAACTCTTGAGATTGTGATAATAGTCCAAATGGGCCCCATGTCTTTTGAAAGTGTATTTTTGAATCTTTAATAGCAAATCTAATTTTTTTTATAAACTTAGATAAGACATTATATCATTTAACCATTGTGTGTGTGTGTGTGTGTTGGTGTAGTGCTGTCTTTATTTAATCATAATTGCACATCTGGCTATCAATGAATTAAAGGATAAAGTTTGGTTTTGAGCTGGAGTCAGTAAAACGTCATAATCTTGAAATGATCCAAATAGAGCAATTAAAGGGCAAAGTTCTAATTTGAACTTGAAAATCACCGATAATTTCTGAAAAATATCTTTCCAATTATTTTCTAAACTAGGGCAAGTCCAGAATACGTGGATCAAAGAAGCATCAGCAATTTTGTATTTATCACATAGAGGATTTTTATCTCAATAAAAACGAGATAGTTTAACTTTGGACCACTTTAAATTGCAACAAACAGTGTCGTTCACAAAAGGAGGCAGTATTAATCAAATTACATATAGAGCCCCAAACAACATCCAAACATTCAAATCCTGCTCCCATTTCTTCTTGATCTTAATGAGTGAGGGCTCTTCTTAAATCCAGCAAGTTATTACAAATAATAGATATTAAAACCTTATGGGGAAAGTGTTAAATCAAAAAGTAAATCAAGGATGTTTGCTTCAGGGATTTGTGGAAAATCAGGGATCTTTAATTGAACAAAATGTCTGATTTGTAAGTATCTTAAAAAAAAAGTGTTTGGTAAGTTAAATTTTACCACCAATCATTCAAAGGAAGCAAAATTGTTTTGAATAAAAAAGGTCTTTAAAGCATTGAATATGCAATTTGTGCCAGTCCTTAAAAGTAGTATCTAACCAAGAAAATTGAAAAAGATGATTAGGTGTAATAGGGCTGGCAAGAGTAAAACACTGAAATCCAAAGCACCTTCTAAACTGTGCCCATGTTCTCAAACTATGTCTAATTATCAGATTATCGGTCAGTTTGTTTCAGGAAGAGGATAACGAAGACCCAAGAATTGCCAGCATGGAGGTACTTTCAGTAAAGTTTAGTTCCATTTCTACCCATGAAGGATGGTGCTCAGATTTCTCAAAATGTCACAAAAGAAGCAACTTATGTTTGGTGACTGCCCAATAATAAAATCTAAAATTAGGATACACCAGCCCACCGCTCCTTTTAGCTTTTTGGAGGTGAGCTTTATTTAAACGAGGGTGTTTTCCTTGCCATATGTAGGAAAATATAATTGAATCAAGTGAGTCAAAAAAGGATTGGGAACTGAAAATTGGTATTGATTGGAAGAGATTCAAAAACTTTTGGTGAAATATTTATTTTGATGGGATTGATATGGAGATAGATAAAGGTGACCATCTCGAAAACAATAATTTAACCTGATTCAATAAAACAGAAAGATTTTCTTTAAAAAGATATTTATGTCTCCTAGTAATTGTAATACCAAGATAAGTAAATTGATCCTTCACAATCTTAAAAGGGAAATGGAAATATTTGAAATAGAACCATTTAATGGTAATGGTTCACTTTTATGCAGATTCAATTTTTATCCAGAACACCAACCAATATGATAAAGTAAAAGCTGATATGTTTGGTAATGATACATCTGGATTGGATACAAAAAGCAAAAAATCATAGCCTATATATGCTCTTATGTTTGGCTTGTGTTCTTTTGCTTCTCTTGGTGATTGATATTAAAGTCCACACCCAGAGTACACTCTGTGCCCTGGAGACACTCAGTAGACTGCAGATGCTGGAATTTGGAGCAAAACACAACCTGCTCAAGGAACTAAGCAAGTCAAGCAGCATGAGTGGAAGAGAAAGACGTCAACATTTTGGGCTGGAACTCCTCATCAAGCCTCTGTTGTCATTCCTTTCACTGTTGTTCAATCTCAAAGAACACTAACTCATCAGCTGAGGAAGAACAATAGATGGTCTTCAAGATGAAGTTTCTTTTCTCACCTTTGACCTGAAGCCCTGAGACTTCATGGTTTTTGGAGATGATATTGAGAATTTTTGTGGTAATACCTTCTGACTTTGTATCCCACTATGGTTCCATTTTTTGTGAGTCTTTTCTGCTGATATGGATTGTGATGGAAGTATCATGGCATGGTGAGTTTATGTTGTGATTTAGTGAGGCTGGCTGTTGTTTGAGAGTCCCTGGGTCAGGTCCCCCAATTTTTGTGAGGAAAAATCCTCTTCAACCTTGACTAGTCTGGGAGTGGGGCTGGCCAAATTTGGTTGCCTTTATTGACGTCTGGAGAACCATCTGATTTTTTTTGTCTCAGTGGTACAACTGAGTTACTTACTGACCCATTTCAAGCAGACATTTACAAATCCATCATGCTGTTGGTCCAGAGAAGCACATGGACCAGATGAGGCAAGTAGAAGATTTCCTCAAGTATGAAGTCTTGATTTCTTGACTTGATTGTATTAGTAGACTGAAAGATGTGTAAATCCAAAAGATGGCACGTGGGATTTGAATTTAAATTTTTGATTTGTTAATCCAAGATTTTGGATTCTTAATTTGTTCTACGACCATTCTTAAATACTGTTCTATAACCATGTTCTACTGTGCCACATGTCCTTTAAACACAGGGGAATTAGTCACAATGGCAAACACATTTTGATCCCTTTTGAGACGTTTGCAGTATATTTACTGCACACATGGAACTGTAACTCTGAAACAAAGCGGTTGCTGATCCAACCCAAGCAGGTACTTTTGTACCTAAATCCACCCAAACCTGCTTGACCCAGATGGAAGCTTTAAATAGTATGAATCAAATCCTTTCAAACAATTCTAATCATTAAACAAACTTTAATAAATTTTCTACTCTACATTTATTCAGGCACAATTTAAAATCTGATCCAGGTCATAGCAAAGAATGCTTTCCATTCTTGGCTCTCCCATAATATAATTCTGCGAAATATTATTTACAAATTTACTGAACAAGTAATATGCATGTATGTGAGTTACAAGATAGGCTGGCGCCAATCGAAATGTTTCATTATGCAATGATTTTGCTTTGGGTGGCAAAAATGTGTTGGGCAGGTAGCATCTGTGACCTGAAAGCGTGTTTGGAGGCCAAAATGGAAAAATGTCCCATTGGGCTTGCAGAATGTTAAGGTAAACAAGTGCCACATCTCTTGGGCCCTGTATCTGGGTTCAGTGTTGTGATATTTATCCCAATGAAGCTGATGAAACATTTCTACCTTGAGTCATTAATTGTTGAAAACGCATTGTAGTAAAAGCTCCGATATCCAGCATCTTTCAGACTTTGGAGGTGCCAGATATAGTACATGAGACGTTACCCATAATATTACCAAACATACTTTTATTTCACTTACTATTTATGAATGTGGACAAGATCACACTAATCTAGATAGGCCTATTATTAAATAGCACATCAGTACCTGTCCAAGTTCTCAAGGTGAAGGTTTGATGTCTCTCCATACCTCTGTTGTCTTTTTAAGATTTGGGCAAGGGAAAATAATTCTTGTCTTCTGACATTTTTCAGTGTCCAAACTTTGCAGAATTTACTTCAGATTCAAATTTAAAAGTTGTTGTGTTTAATAAATGTGATGGCTATGGATGAACATTCTCCTTATTAAACTTCCTTGATTAATACAAATATTTATCAATATTTGAATCAGCACAAATCAAATCACAAAAATATTAACACTTAACAACTAGATTTACTAGGTTCTCTACTTACTCCTGTATTTAACCATGTGACAGCAGAGAGCTTTGCGGTTAGAGAAAAAGAAAACTGCGGTCTGTTGATCATCCACTAGTTGTGGATCGAGTCCACGCTGCTGAAGATCCAGCTGCGCTGGATGGGTCACGTCTCCAGAATGGAGGACCATCGCCTTCCCAAGATCGTATTATATGGCGAGCTCTCCACTGGCCACCGTGACAGAGGTGCACCAAAGAAAAGGTACAAGGACTGCCTAAAGAAATCTCTTGGTGCCTGCCACATTGACCACCGCCAGTGGGCTGATAACGCCTCAAACCGTGCATCTTGGCGCCTCACAGTTTGGCGGGCAGCAACCTCCTTTGAAGAAGACCGCAGAGCCCACCTCACTGACAAAAGGCAAAGGAGGAAAAACCCAACACCCAACCCCAACCAACCAATTTTCCCTTGCAACCGCTGCAATCGTGTCTGCCTGTCCCGCATCGGACTGGTCAGCCACAAACGAGCCTGCAGCTGACGTGGACTTTTTACCCCCTCCATAAATCTTCGTCCGCGAAGCCAAGCCAAAGAAAGAAAAAGTTGTGTTTCATGAAAATTGTTGAAGTTTGATCCAGTTGTCACTCCACTAACCTGTCTTCTGGTTGCAGTTGAGGTAACAATGATGCTGGATTGCTTCCAAATGTGTTTGTTACATTTGTTATTGAAATTGGTCAAGCTGACAATCTGCACTTTGCATTACAGTTTCTATCTCCCACATGGTATAACCACAGACAAAGATGACAACTTCTGGGTAACTGATGTAGCACTTCATCAGGTTGGTGCAAAGGCTTGTTAAAATTACAATTTAGATTTCATGATCTTTTTGAAGAAATGCAGTTAAAATAATTACACATATACCAGACATTTTATGTCACTTTTGAGGCATACAAGAAAGAGGCAAGTAATATTTGAACCAGATCTAGAAACAGCTATCTCAGGTGATTTTCTTTTTTAAAAACTAACTCATTTTCAACTGTAGAATTAGAATCTTCAGAATATCAGAATTTATTGTCACGAACAAGTCATGAAATTTGTTGTTTTGCGGCAAAATCGCAGGGAAAATATTCATATAAACCACCTTACAAAAATAAATAAATAGTTAAAGTAAGCAGTGTCTTTGGTTCATTGATTATTCAGGAATCTGATGACAGAGGGGAAGAACCTGTCCTTGTGCAACTAAGTGCTTGTCTTTAGGCTCCTGTACCTTTTTCCTGATGGTAGCAGAGTGAAGGAGGCATAGCCTGGGTGGTAGGGATCCTTGAGGATAGAGGCTGCTTTCTTAAGACACCGCCTCTTGTAGATGTCCTCAATGGAGTGAAGTCCAGTGCCTGTGATGTCACAGGCTGGGTTAACAAACCTCTGGAGTTTTTTCTTTTCCTGAGTGTTGGCATCTCTGTACCAGACAGTGATGTCACCAGCCAGCATGCTCTCCACAGTACACCTGTAGAAGTGTTTGAGAGTCTTTGGTAACATTCTAAATCTCTTCAAACACCTCACAAAGTATAGCTGCTGGCAAGCCTTTTTCATGATTGCATTGGCATGGAAGCTCCAGGACAGATCGTTGGAGATGTTTTCACCCAGGAATTTGAAGTTCTTAACCTTCTCCACTTGAGCCCTCGATGAGGACTGGTTCATGTTTTCCTGACTTCCTCTTGCTAACATTCAGTGTATAATAGCTGAGTCACGTCGAGTTGGATTAATGTCAGGCACTAAGTAAATTACACGGTTGTCCATGCAGAGCTTCATTTAGTTTTTTTGGGGGGAGGGGAATTAAGAATTAAACCAAGTTATCTTAGAGGAACTAACCCTTGTAGGACAACATTCAGTTGGAATTGCAGAAATTAAATGCTTCAGGAAGGCATCCAACATCATAAAGGACCCCATCACCCTGGTCACAACCTCTTCTTGTTGCTACCTTTAGGCAGAAGGTGCAGAAACCTGAAAAGCAGCACCTCTATGTTCAAGGTTTCTTTCGAGCAGCTATCAGGGTCTTGAATGTCCCCTTGTTACATTAATTATGGACTGTTTTGACACCACAAAAGGACAGTTCCTTTTTTTTGCACTCAGGTTACTTTGAATGCTTGTCTGATGTATTTATTGTCTCTTTATTTAATTGCATTAGTTTACTATTGTAGTTTTCCTTTATGAAAATCTGTTCAGCTGCAGTAAGTTTGGGTGTTATTTACATTGTAAATGACAATGAAGTCATTATCATTACTGTCCTTGCCCTTTTTCTCAAGCCCATGAGCTCAAGGTGGTATTTAGTCTATGTCAGTAGGCCCACAACACCTTTTGCTCCAGTGATTGTCTGCCCTTCAATTTCGAAGCCTAGACTTCTTTTAAGTTGATAATTGAAATCAAGTGCTGTACTTTTGCTTTGCAAAATGGTTACGGTCACGATTGTGTTATTATTATTTCTGTCTCCGACTTAGGTTTACAAGTTGGGAAGCAACGGCGACAGCTTGTTGGTTCTTGGGCAAGCCTTTCAGCCAGGAAGTGACAGCAGTCATTTCTGCAAACCCACTGATGTGGCAGTTGATCCAGTTAATGGACATTTTTATGTGTCTGATGGCTACTGCAACAGCAGGATTATTCAGTTTTCTCCAGAAGGGAAGTTCATTATGCAATGGGGAGAAGGTACTGTGTTTCTCAAGAACTTTGTCACTCTTTTTAAATGCCAAAATGTGGGTTTGGTAAAGCATTTAAAATACATTGAAGGGGCAGCTTTTTTCTGTTGATGGGGTGAATGAGAATGAAGAGGTTAGCTGAAATGTCCCGTGTGGGACTGGAGGAGGTCATATCATGGTCTTGATATTTGTCATGTATAACTCAACTTTCCATATTTGGTTTCACGATTTACCAGGATGGAAAGTGAATATTCGGTTTTGATTTTAGTAACTAATAGTTACCAACATTTTGGAATTACTGCTTTTTAGATCACACCTTGGGCTGTACCTGACAATAATATTTAGTATTGAGAGACTCGAACCCTTATGACTCTGGTCAAAATGATAGGTGAGATTTACTAGAATATAGTGCAAGTTTGCCAATATCTTCTACACAATTAAACTCCTCGTTTTCAAACATGGTAAGACTAATCACTGCTGTTCCAATATTTACTTGAGAGAAGGAAGAAAATGGAGATGAATTGGAGCGAAGGGACTGGAGGAGTATTTCCAGACAATTACCACTGAAATCAACAGCTGGAAGGCTTCCTAATATATTTTTTAGCAATTTTCCTGTCACTGCTGGCCTGATTGACTTGGAGATTGAGAGCACAGCATCTTGGGCCAGAAGAGAAGACTGCTGCTCTTTCTGTTCACAAGCAGTACATTGAAACACCATTGCCTCATGGTCATGCCTGTTTAGTCTTCCCTACTGGACTTCTCAGCTTGCAGAAATTAATACTAAAAATCCTGTTCAATTGGAGCCAACCATCTTCCATAAAGCACAGACGAATACAGATTCAGTAGAGTAGGAGACTGGCAGATGAGATTTAGATTTTTTTAAATCTCTCACCAATCCCCATTTCGTGCAACCTCTGATTAAAATTTCTCTGGTGAATTTTCATCTCCCAATACATGTCAAAATGGAACAGAAACCAGAAAAGTTAGGTGAAGGCAGACACCATCTCCTCACTCTTCTACACAGAAAGAAGATAATCCGAGTCGAGATGTTTGCCATCAGTTTTTTGTTTCTGGACTACGAATCCTGGTTGTTCTCAGCCTCACACAGCTGATTGGTCATAGACATATTACATACAAGAAAGCGTTCCGTTTGGAATTGATTAAATTGGCTGGTTGTTTCAGAAACCTTGAAAGATTTTTGGCTTATTCCTCTGACAGCTTTTTGACATTTTAAAATAAACTCATCTCTCTAGCTATCAGATAGAATAACCCATGATCGTCAAATGTTGTGACCTTATCCCGTGATTCTGTGGGTAAATAACTTGATCCCATCATTGAGTTGAAATTGCAGCAATGGCAAAATGCAGATCTGATTATTGTGTCATAGGGATGACCTGCAACCTGCTAAGACTTGAGATGACTTTATTACCTGGTTTTGGTTATTTATTTCTCAAACACTAAATCACAATGAATTCCAGCAGTATGTATTGTGACCAAATCATTGTTTGGACTATCCAATAGTTAGTATGTAATGATGGATGATAAACTATTTTGTTTGTGAATTTTGGAGATGTTCCTTTTCTCAATGATCGACAGCGAGTTGTAGGTCAGGAGTTTGAGTGAATGCAGCTGTTGTAATTTGAGACATTCTCATTGTTGTGGAACTGCAATACAATATTACAGGTTTAAATCTGTCAACTTTATTCAGACATTTTTTAATGTTACATTCATTTTGAAAGCGTGGAACATGATTCTTTTTATCTTGCAGAAAGCTCACCATCAGAGGTACCTAAACCAAGTCAATTCTTCATTCCACATAGTTTGGCTTTTGTGCCTGTATTGGGCCAACTCTGTGTCGCTGATAGAGAGAATGGGCGAATCCAGTGTTTTGTAGCGCATTCTGGGGAATTTCTTCGGGAGATTCAGCATCCTGAATTTGGAGAGCGACTGTTTGCAGTATCCTACACATCCGACAATGGTAATACTGGAGTTTGTTTCTATGTAAGCATGCTTTTATCTTCTGCAAGATTCTTCAATGGATGCAAATCCGTGAAAGCATTTAACATTCAGTTAATCAATAAACCTGCTCCCTTTAGCACAATAAAGGCAATATATAGTAGGTAAATACAATCTCAAAAACCTACAAGACAATAGCTTTTGGAATATAACAGTTCATTGGATCAAAGGTCATGACTTGAAAGCATTCTGATTAAAAATAGTATTAAACAGGAAAGTCTGCAGACACTGTGATTGTAGTTTACACGAAAAATGCTGGAATAACTGCAAGTTGTGCAACATTCTTTATGCAGCAAAGGTAAAGGTACATAATCAACATTTCAGGCCTTCATCGAGATGTGAGCAAAAAGCAGTCAAACATCTGAAGAAAACCGGAGGGGGAGAGGAGCACAGGCCCACGGGGAAGAGGTCATTGGAGGATATAGGTGGGAGAGAAAAGCTGAGAAGTGTTAGAGGAAGGGGATAGGTCTCTGAATGGAGAGCGAAGGGTGAAAAGCTAGAGGAAACAGAAGGATGAGGAAGAGAGGGAGACAGGGGAGTAGCCTAATAGAAGCAGTTGCCAAGGGCCCAGACAGAATATTAGGTATTGCTCCTCCAATTTCGGGTGGGCTTAGTTTGGTAGTGCATGAAGCCGTGGACAGACGTGTTGGCACAGGAGTGGAGTGTAGAATTGAAATGATGGGCCACGGGGAGATCCCTTCATTGCTGTGGACAAAGGGAAGGTAATCAGCGAACTGATTTCATGGTCTGCACCCAATCTCTTTGATATAGAAAAGGCCACAATGGGATGCAGTAGATGCTTCATTTCGAAGGACTGTATGGGCTCTGAATGGTGGTGAGGGAGGAGGTGTGGGCACGTGTAACTCTTCCTGCAGTCATAGGAGTACGTACCAAGAAGGAGACTGTGGGAAGGGAGGAGTGGACAGGGGAGACACGGAGGGAGCAGTCTCTGTCGAATACAGGGAGAGGAGGAGGTCAGAAAATGTGTCTGGTGGATGAATCATGTTGTAGATGACAGAATCTGGATGCAGAGGCTGGAGGGGTGGGAGGTGAGGGCAAGGGGAATCCTGCCCTTGTTATATCCAGGGGCCAAAGGGCCAGAGCAATGTGTGAGAAATGGAGGAGATATGAGTAAGGGCTGAGTTGTTGGTGATAGAGGGGAAACCATGTTTCTTTGAAGAAGGAGGACATGTGGGATGATCGGGAATGGAAGACTTCATCTTGGGACCATATGCGATGGTGACAGAAGAAATGAGAGAGGGAAACAGGGTACGAAGAGTTGTAGTTGTGGGAGTTGGTGCATTTGTAGAAAATGTCTGTAGAAAGTTTGTCTCCTGAGATGGCGACAGAGAAATCAACAAAGCCTTTAAATCAATGGTTTTCAACCTTTGTCTTCCCATTCACATCCCACTTTAAGTGATCCCTGTGCCACCAGTGCTCTGTGATTAGTAAGGGATTGCTTAAGGTGGTATGTGAATGGGAAGGGAAGGTTGAGAATCACTGCTCTAGACCCAATCGTTACTGAAAAATTGTCATTGGGCCATTTCCTTTGGAGTTATGAAACTGTGCACATAACGAGTCAAATAGGTACGATTAAAACAGTGGTTTTCAAACTTTTCCTTTTCACCCACATACTACCTTTAGTAATCCCCTACTAATCACGGAGCACCTATGGCATAGGGATTACTTAAAGTGATATGTGAGTGGAAAGAAAAAGTTTGAAAACCACTGCTTTAAATTATGCCAGGTCCCTGTCTTTCCTTTTTATGAATATCTGCTACCACTGATTGTTTCTAAGCATTCTACTTCATAGCCCTGTCATCCTTTGGTTCTAATTTTGCCAAATACCTTTTCCAGCCTCTCAACTTTTAACAACTCTTCTCACTGCTGCCTTCAGGTGGAAGGTATATAATCCTGAAGACCAGTGCCTCTAGGATCTAGAACAGTTTGTTTTCAACAGCTATCAGACTCTTCAACCTGCCATCGATTCACTAATCATAGACTGCTCAACCACACAAAAGGACTGACTGCACAATAGCAAGTCAGATTTTTGCACTAGGATGACTGTGACTATTTATTATCTCTTTTAATTTAATTCAACTCGATTACTGTTGCAGTTTTTCTTTACAAGTACAGTAAATATCCTAAAGTCTATATTGCTCTAGTTTTTCCATATTCTCGGGCAGTACTATTAAAATTCAAATTTAAGGAGAATAAGCAGGTAATTTTTGATGGTTTATTAATGAAACACTTTTCACGTAAATTACAAAGTACAAAGAAAACAAATAAATATTTTTATTTACATTTCTGTTTATTGCTGCTGTGCATCTGTAGCACTTATGCACACACCTACGCATGCAGACAAAAACTGAGAGTTTTTGAGAATTCTGGCATCCAGATTTTTGGACTTTACCTGTTCAGCTGCAGCATGTAAGAATTTCGGGCATTGTTTGATAATGTGTATGACAATAAACTCATTATCATTAATACTAGCACATCCACTTAAACCCTAACTGAACTTAAAGGGAACCAATTATCCCAAACATCGTCAGTGCAAATTCCATCTCTCTTACCAACCACAACTTGCACCTCAGTCCAAGGACCCTGCCAACATTTTTCATCTGCGGAAAGAAATAAAGCGGAGTCGTGAATGCTTGACCATATTTGCCTTAAAAGGAAATCGGGCTATTTAGTTGAAAACTTACCGTTCTGTTTCTGAATCAGATTTCAAGATTTAATGCTTTTAAACTTTGTTAAAGTTGAGAGGCTGGAAAAGATTTTTGGCAAAATTAGAACCAAATTTAAGGAATATGAATTTCTGTCAGAAACATTCATTCTTTAATAGGTTATTGATTTATTTAAATCCATTACTTTTTATTTTAGGTGGCCAGTTATATGTGGTAAATGGAGAAGCTTTTGTTGGCAAAGGTGTGCCAGTGCAAGGATTTGTTCTGAATTTTACAACTGGAGAATTACTCCATACCTTCAAACCAACGAAACAGGTAGAAGTAAAGGAAACTGGAAATGTGTTGTAGATTGGAAAAAAAGATGCTGTATATTTTTAAAGTATATTTTGGCTTTAACACTCAACTTATGATTTATTTTCTTCAGAAATTCCTGATGCCACATGATATAGTTGCAGGAGATGATAAGACCATTTATGCTGGGGATATCGAAGCGCGCACAGTATGGAAGTTTTTGCCTGCAGAAAGTAAGCTTTCAATCGAGCCGTTGTGTTCAGTGTGTGTAAATACTCCTGCAGTGTGGCAGTATATGTGTAATTGTCATTATTTTTGAAAAGTGATGCATATATTGTAAATTACTCTTTTGTTTGGTAACTTACCAACAGAGAACCATCATGTGGTTCATGATGCCTTTCAGCTGTGAGTTATGGAAAGTTATGCCTTAAACTTTGTCTGGGTTGGAGTGCCAGAATAACTATATCCATGTGACTTTTGTCCCATTGAATAGTTTTCTCTATGACATTGCACTTGCTCCAGCGGCAATACACAGAGCAGGACACTTGAGCCGAAAAGCCTGTGACACTTCAAAACTCGATTTCTGTTGTGATGTGAAATTTGATGATATGAGAATATAGCTTCCAACTACATATGATTAAAACTATGAGCGAAAAATTAGGATGAAGTGAGACATGGTCAGTGGTGCATATTCATTGTTATAAGCAAGAACCAATCTCAAAACTGCTTCCATTGAACATCTGATAGTTGCAAGCATTGATCATTTTTTTAAAAAAAATCACAAGATGCAACTGTGTAATCAAAGACCGGCTCTACGGCAGAATTGTCGAGAGTCACTAAACACAAGTGGTCTGGAAAATGATCTTGGTATTTATGCGAGGAATAATTGATTGTTTCACAAGTGTACGTCTGGATGAGCATATATATCTATATGATAGAGGAAGAGTGACATAACAAGAATACATTCTTGTTTGATGGAAATTTTCAAATCACTTTCACTGGGTATATGTGTTTTTGGTAGGTTGGTGTCCAGGATATGTACTCACCATCTGGTTCTTTTGGTTTGTAGTGATTGTGAATATGGTGCCAGAGACCTGTAACTGTGAACACCATTGCTCTCTGTTATCACCAACTCCAAGTTCATGCACAAAATTGTTCGCAAAACATCTTTTTCCCAAATACATTATTTAATAAATTTTGTATTCTTCTGCTCTGTCCTCCCCCACCCCCAGTTCCATCAGGTTTGTCTTTATCTCTGCTTCCAGCCTCATCACCCACTCCTCCACTGAATGACTCATCTTTCTCCCTCTGAACCATTTGTTTTTCTGCCTTTTTTTCAACCTGCTGCTCTTTTCCCTCTGTCTGTCATATTCCACCTCTGCCCAGTTGGTTGATTCTGTGTGGGGGTCCAGCTTCACCCCTCCCACCCTAACCCAATTTTAGTTTCTGTTTTACCCTTTTCCTTTACTAATTTTTCTTTTAAAACTTTATTTATAAGATATAAAATACAGATAGAAAATAAAACTAAAACTCTACAAAATACATAATATTCCCCCACTACTCCCATCCTTCCCCCTACATCCCACCCCTAACTGCCTCTACGAAAAGAGCCAAAAACATTTATTGGTTAATTATCCATTGCTGCCGAGTGCCAAACCCTTAACATTAAAAAAAAGGCTCTTAAGATTTATCCAAACTCATACATTTCAAATATGGAGTCCTCATTTTAATAAAAAAAGGAATAATTATTATGTAAATTATATGTTATCTTTTCTAAATAAATACAAGATCTCACCCATTTTGCTATCCATGTATATTCAGTTCAATATCATTCTTCCATGTGATTGCAATACATTTCCTGGCTACAGCCAAAACCAGGCAAATAAATGCAATTTGAAATTTGTCCAATCTTAAACTCATTGTTAAGGTTGTAGTATAACCCATTAAAAAAAGTAATGGATCAAGTGTTAATTTGAATTTGAATAAATCTTCCAAAAACTCTATAATTCTTTCCCAAAAAGGTTTAACTTTTTCACAGGTCCAAACTGAATGTAGAAAAGTACACAACGAAAGCACAAATCTGAAAAACTAAAGCCATATCTTTTTAACTTCTCAGGGTTAAATACAAATGATGCAAGAAATTATAATTGACTAAACTATATTTCACCTTAATCACTTTAGTTACACTATATATATATATATATATATATATATATATATCTCTTGGTGCCTGCCACATTGACCACCGCCAGTGGGCTGATATCGCCTCAAACTGTGCATCTTGGCGCCTCACAGTTTGGCGGGCAGCAACCTCCTTTGAAGAAGACCTCAGAGCCCACCTCACTGACAAAAGGCAAAGGAGGAAAAACCCAACACCCAACCCCAACCAACCAATTTTCCCCTGCAGCCGCTGCAACCGTGCCTGCCTGTCCCGCATCGGACTTGTCAGCCACAAACGAGCCTGCAGCTGACGTGGACTTTTACCCCCTCCATAAATCTTCGTCCGCAAAGCCAAGCCAAAGATATATATATATATATATATATATATATATATATGTTCATATAAATAAATATATATATATATTAAAATAGATAAATCCTTCTCTCATTTACTCTTCGTTTTATATAAATCTGGCTTAATCATCTTCTCTTGTAACAAAGCATACATTTCAGAAATAAACCCATATTTTACACCATAAACAATTAAAATTTCAAATTTACTTTGTTTAGGTAATGTCAAATCACATCCAAAATTATCCATTAATAAAGCATGCACTCGATAACATGCAAATAAAGAATTTGGCAATATCCCAAATTTTTGCTTTAGTCTAGTAAAAGAAAGAAACCTACCCGCCTCAAAACAATCTTTCACAAGTTTAATACCCTTCAGGTCCCAAGTTTTCAAATAGTAATTATTCACTGAAAAAGGAATTATTTTATTCTGATATAATGGAGTCTTAGCTGAAATTTTACCTTTAGTTCCTATAATTTGATCTCTTTTATACCAAATCTCCAACAAATGTCTCAATACTGGTAACTTATAATTTTGTAGAAGATGGGGACTCCATTTATATATAAATTGATGTACATTAGACTCTTCAGCAAATCCCTTTTCTGAATTTTCCAACCAGTAAAAGTATCTTCAATATGGTCCACTCTTTCTCTGTACTGATCCACCTGATCTTTACAGTCAATAAAAGCTTCAATTTTTTAAAATTTATCCTGTACAATGTCAACTGCTTTCAGACATTTATTAAGATACGTTTTTACAGTTGAAATTTCTTCACATATATTATTCATTTTCCCTTTCATGTCATCAAATTGATCATTGATACCTGCAAAACCTTGATTCATTTGAAAAGCCATATTTTCCATTTGTTTAGCATTGTCTTCTAATATAGGATTGACAGCTTCAATTTCAGCAGAAGTAGTTTTTAAAGCTTGAGGAGAAGTAGTCTTTAAAACTTGAGGCCTACCTTCCATAATTCTGACTGCTTCCATAATTATTGCTTCTTCTTCTTCATCCAGTAAGGCAGCACTTTCCTCTTCTTCTTCACCTGCCGCTGTTACTGATTGGGCTGCCTGGCTGCGGATCTGGACCCCACCCCATGCAGGGCTGACCTCAGAGGTCGAGCCACCCCCCCCCACCGCCCGGACCCGATTGAGCAGGGTGCACATGCTCAGTACGCCTGCTGTGCGCAATCGAGTGTCTTCAGACACATCACTGCACGCAGCCGAACCACCGACCACACACAAGCGATCATGCTCTTCTCCGGGCACATCACCATGCCCCTCGGTCACCTCAGACGTGTGCCGAACCTTGCGACCGCGCAACCCCTTCTCCGTGGAAGGACTTGAGATGTCGGCGCCATCTTGCGTTTCAGGATGCAAGATAGGCGCAGGCGTTATATTCAACTTTCCGAGTACAGTCCTTTGTTGCTTGTGGACTGCTGAAGTCGACTCCTGAAGCTCCTTCTGGAAGGTAGGCCAAAGTTCTTCAGCACTTTCTGCGTGTTTATAAGTCAGTTTTCTCACTAGTTCTCCTTTTGTTTTCTTCATTGTTACTACAATCAGAGTTTAATCCACTTCCTACAACTTTTAAAAACTTCTTCAGGACTTTATAAATCGGGCATTAATTAATTCAGTTGTGAAGAAGTGTCTCCACACGTCTTTTTCATACACCATCTTGCCGCACCCCCCTTCCTTTTCTAAATTGACACATACGCTTAATACTGCTTCAGTACTACCTTTTCTTAACTGAGGTCCTCCATCAGCCAGCTCCCCACCATGACTACCAGCCCCCCCACATCTCCATCGGGCACACAAAACTCAAAACGGTCAACCAGTTTACCTATCTCGGCTGCACCATTTCATCAGATGCAAGGATCGACAATGAGATAGACAACAGACTCGCCAAGGCAAATAGCGCCTTTGGAAGACTACACAAAAAAGTCTGGAAAAACAACCAACTGAAAAACCTCACAAAGATAAGCGTATACAGAGCCGTTGTCATACCCACACTCCTGTTCGGCTCCGAATCATGGGTCCTCTACCAGCACCACCTACGGCTCCTAGAACGCTTCCACCAGCGTTGTCTCCGCTCCATCCTCAACATCCATTGGAGCGCTTTCATCCCTAACGTCGAAGTACTCGAGATAGCAGAGGTCGACAGCATCGAGTCCACGCTGCTGAAGATCCATCTGCGCTGGATGGGTCACGTCTCCAGAATGGAGGACCATCGCCTTCCCAAGATCGTGTTATATGGCGAGCTCTCCACTGGCCACCGTGACAGAGGTGCACCAAAGAAAAGGTACAAGGACTGCCTAAAGAAATCTCTTGGTGCCTGCCACATTGACCACCGCCAGTGGGCTGATAACGCCTCAAACCGTGCATCTTGGCGCCTCACAGTTTGGCGGGCAGCAACCTCCTTTGAAGAAGACCACAGAGCCCACCTCACTGACAAAAGACAAAGGAGGAAAAACCCAACACCCAACCCCAACCAACCAATTTTCCCCTGCATCCGCTGCAACCGTATCTGCCTGTCCCGCATCGGACTTGTCAGCCACAAACGAGTCTGCAGCTGACGTGGACTTTTTACCCCCTCCATAAATCTTCGTCCGCGAAGCCAAGCCAAAGAAAGAAAGAAGACTACCTTTTCTTAACTACTGTTTCAGCTCAAAATACTGACCATTCTTTTTCTTCCACTGATGCTGTCTGATCTGCTGAGTTCTTCCAGCAGATTGTGTTTGGTTTTGCTGCTTTACATTTGTTTAACTCATTTCTCAAGGTAGCAGGGATACAGTGGAATATGTGAGATTTTATCATGATTGACATGGTGTACTTACAACACTATTGTTGAAAACAAATAGTCATAATTTGTTTAATTCATCTGTATTTAGATATGCAAAACATTGACTGATGTCAGCAGTACTTGTATATCTAATTTTATCCAAGTTTAAATAGGATATTACATCATGTAACCACTGTGCATGAGTAGGTGAAGATTCATCTTTCCATTTCATTAAACTTGCTTGTCTGGCTATCAACATGCTAAAACTTTCTCCTAAGATGCAGACACAAGTGCATCTGGTTCATGAGAAAAAACAAGCAAGGTGATTAAGGGCATGGTTCTATTTTGATCTTAAAAATCATTGATAAAGATTGAAAAATGTTTTCCCAAAATCTTCCTAAATTGGGACACTTCCAAAACATATGGATCAATGAAGTTTCAATAATTTTACGTTTCTCACATAATGGATCAATATCTGCATAAAAATTAGATTGTTTGAGTTTGGACATGTATGTACCTCCTTATATTATAATAAACAATGCCTTGCACAAATGAAGAATCATTAATCAAACTAAGAGCAGAATACTGATCTTAAACTCAAAATATTATATTGAGATCACATTCCCAATCATTCTTAATCCCAGCCATTGAGTCTGATCTTAAATCCAATCATTCATTATAAATACATGACATAAATCCACCATGAACAAACTGTAAATTGAAAAATACATCAAGAATATTTGAATTTGCGATTTGAGGAAAATCATGAAATGCTAACTGAACAAAATGCCTAACTTGTAAATATCTAAAGAAATGTCTCTTAGAAAGATTAAATTTAGCTGACAATTGTTCAAAAGAGGCAAAGTTATCTAGAATAAAAAGATTGTTATAACTTTTGATCCCTAATCTGTACCATTCCTTAAAGCCTGCATCTAATACAGATGGCAGAAAAAGATGGTTATCTATAATAGGACTAGCAAGAGAAAAACTGTTATAACCAAAACATTTCTTAAATTGAGCCCATATTCTCAACCTATTTCTCATTATCAGATAATGTGTTAATTTAGAAAAAGAAAAGGTAAAACACAACCTAAAATTAGATACAACATTATAGACAGAAAGTTTCAATTTGAAAAGATGTGGGGCCCATTCATAGATTGCTATCGTGATTGGCAGAGTTAAGTAATTTGGATTCTCCAGCGATTCTCTGTCTGGTTTCTGAAGGTCACTATTCGATCCATATCTTTACTTTTTTCTCTCTACAAAGAAACCTTGATTAGAGGGAGGGGGTAGATTAGATTGTTTTTAAGTTTTCTCGATTGATTATATATGGGTTTAATTATGGTTGCCTTAGATCATTAGACAGATATTACTCTGTGTTTTGACCAAGGGTTGGTATAATGTAACTCCATTGGTTTCTATCCAGAATTATTTTTAAGAAATAATGTTAAATCACCAATTATGGATGGATTTTTTTGAATTACATTTATATTCATTTGTGATATATAAAAAACATGCTTTTTGTTATATTTGTAGACTCTGTATGCAGGATTATATTGTTAAACATGATAAAAATATTTTTAAAAGGAAAACCAGTTCTTGTGTAGGGATTTTACTTTTCAACTGATAATTTTAGGAATAATTATTTACCATTACTTCCAGAAGTTTCACTCCAAGCAAAAGATCTAAGATTTTATTTGTTTTTGTAGAAGCTGAGCACCGCTCAGTGAAGAAAGCCGGACCTGGCATTGAGATGCATGAAATAGATGGTAAGCGTTTCCTGACTTTTTTTTAACATCTCTCCTTGTGTAAAACTTGCATTGCAGCAAAAATTTAAATGATTCAGTATGAAAAAATTAAGATCAAATATATCCATTATGGAAATAGATTTTGAACTGTACATTAATAAATGTATTTATTCTAGTAAAATTTAAAGTGTTTGCAAATATCAATAAATCCACATTAATATTTCTTATTTTCAGCAACTGAAACACTCATCAAAGCAGAAATAGAAGGGAAGATTAGATCACCTGATATGCCGAAGGAACATAAAAGCAAAAGTGTTCTCAAACAATCCAGTACTGCAGTTTCTCCTGTCATTATTACACTACTGCTCATTATTCCTGTAGTGATGTTAGTGGGAATTGGAGTCTTCATCCACTGGCGAAAGGGCAAGATGTATGGAGGTACAAAATGAATGTTCAGATACAAGTAGTTTTGAACTAAAAAAAATAGCTCATAGCTAATAAATTATGGCACATTGCATTTATAATAGTGCATTGATATATTTGGAGGCAATAATAAAATAGATGTTGTATAGATTGAGTGTTGCAGTAATGCCAACACCGTTGGCATTTATTAAGTCCAGTCAGAAGAAATGAAAATCTGGGATAATTCAATTATCAAGGGTTGACCTTTTCAATTTACTTCCAAAAGTCAATTCAATCAGGAATCTCTCTCAAAAGAGCTAACATTAAAAGCTGTTTTTGAGGATTGAGACCTGAGGTTGAAGCACATTTTCTCACTGTAAATGAACATAATATCTGACCAAAATTAATCAGACAGGAGTTGCGTTTTCACTTGGAAAACCTTTAGTCTAACTTGCCCATCCATGCACCATACTTCCTTGGTACATTGCTAATAACTTGGAATTCCATTTGTTGACAAGAACACTGTGAAATCTATTATGATTTCTTATCATTTCCATTCCCAGTCAACTAGCTTCTAGTTTAGCAAATAAATCAGTGATTTTTTTTTGAAAATTTTATTTAATAAGATATTTTCTGTCTCTTTTTGTGAACTCTCCAACTGTTTTACTTGTATTCAGAGCCTGCAGCCTGTCACGCTTGCTTTTCCTTTATAGATGATGCTGACAGCAAATTGGAGTCAAAACAGTCATCAGGAGGAATCCTGGGGAGACTCGGGGGTAAGATAACTGTAAATGAATGGCAAAAATCACAGGCAAAATTCCAATCTTTGTTATTTACAATTCTCTCAATTTTGGCTGTACTAATAACATGCACCCTCGGGAAAAAAGAAAAGGATTGTTTCATTACACCACAGCAATGCAAATTCTGCTGCTTTATTAGAAAAAGAGGTTATACACACCTTTTTTTTTAACTTGAAATAATTTTCTGTACATCACAAGGCAATGATCTAAGCAAAGAAAAGTGGATTCAATTATTTTTCATGTTCTAAGGAATTTGAAGATGCACTTTTTTGGCAGGAAAAAACAGCAGAGGATTGAACCTGGGGAATTTCTTTGCAAGCCACAGGGGATACAGTCGGAAAGGTTTTGACAGATTGAGCACTGAAGGAAGCGATCAAGAAAAAGATGATGAAGAAGGCACTGATTCAGAAATAGAAGAGTGTTCTGCACCACCACTCCCTCCCACCTCATCGTCTTCCTGAAATTTACTGATTCCCGTTTGATCTAACAATGATAATACATCAAATTTAATTTTGTTGCCCGAAAAGCAGAAGTATTTAGGATTTGTGTTTGATAGTCGTTGTATTAATCTGTTTTTGCGACCCGTAACTTTTTATTTATTGGTGGAGAGTTTCCTATCTTGCTGTTGCTCTCAGATTTAAACAATCAAGTCAGTTTTATTCTGGGGACCAGGAGTTAATGCTGAAGCAAAATTTACTGCTTTGAGCCACAATGAATATTCTTTCAATGTTACTGCCTTATTTTGCTGGAGCTATAAACCTGTGTTGATGAGTTGGCTACTTTTTTCTGCTTGAGGTGTAGCATTTGGATACCTTCCTGTCTGGCACTTGAGTTTGATATTTCCAGTGTGTAATATTGTGCCTTCTCTATCAAGCATTCTCAATTTACTGTAATCCAGTTGTACAACAAAAGGGAAGCAATGCTGCTACTTTTTGTCTAGTTTATATCTTTAACTGTCTTGTTTACTAAAAAAAACTGTTTATACAGAGGATTAATCTGTATATGCAGAAATAGATCATTTTTGATGTATTTGTGATAAATGTTAAATACTTCAGTTTTAGGGGAAATTGTTATTTTGTCAGAGCACTATTTTCAGGCGCTGAATGTAATTTGTGTAATAAAGTCTTCACAAGCATTACTCATTTTATACCAGAGTCATTTACCTCCATCTTGCACAATTTAAAGGTTGAACTTTCTTTCATATACTATACTGTCACTTTTCTTAAGACCTTGAGTGGTCTGGTGCAGTATTACATCTGAAGTCTTCAGTCTGAAATATTTGGAGTCGTCTTCACCCTAAAGTACGGATTTGATTCGTCTCAGCTTCCACCAGAGGTCTCACTGTCAGAGATCAATAATCTTCAGCCGATACCCTTCACTCCATCTCACTTTAAGAAATGGTTGACAACATTTGGAGATAGAATGGGATGGCAATGGGATGAAACAAATCCTGGCTGTAATGCTGAGATGTTTTCCAGACATAGTTGCACCTCGGGACAAGCTGTTTCAAAGTATAAAATTGCTTCTCTGCGCCCCATTCACAAAATAGGACAAATCTGATGTGGCTAAATATCAGCCCATTACTTTATTTGCAGTAAATGGGAAAAGTGATGGAAAGGGTCATTGATGGTGTGATTGCTTACTGATTCATATCTGTCCATCAATGATGGTGTGGGGTTCAGCTCCAGATGTCAGTGTAGCCCAGATTCACACAAAGAAGCAAGCGCTGAATTTCAGTTAAAGCAACTCTTCTTGATATCAATGTGCAATGGTCAAAGTAATAGGAATCAAGAGATCTGGTCTTCATCAGTTTGCAAGTGCTTAGTTCAGCCATGACTTCTAATTTGGATGCATCCTAATAGTTTTTGTAGAAACGGACGTCCATTCCTTTTCCTTTGTCGAGGCTATCCACTGACATATTCAGATCTGCTGCCAAATCTGTGAATGTTGCCCAGTTCACCAACTCCTGACAATTATGAATCCACTCTTCTGCATCTCCAGACTCTCTCTCTCTACTCCTTATTCCATTCTCTTCAACTAGTGTCTATGTGCAAGTGGTCTGACTTTCCAAAGTGCAAGCATGGAATGGAGGAGTAGGCATGTTTGTTTGTAGCATATCAATGGTCAAGAATGTTTGAACCTCTAATGTTGCAGGTGGTAATTTGGGAGTACCACCTTTAAGCTGGCCAGGTTGAAATAGGCCATATGATGTTTGTTGATTTAGACCAGCAATCCAGAAACTAGAATTATACCAAGGCAACTGTGAAATTTAAATTCAAATAATTCATAATTTAAGAATACTGTCATTAGTAATGATGCCACAAACAGCAGATTATTGAACACATTATTCCAATTATCTCTTCAGTTGCTCATCGAACTGAGGCCGAATTTCTCTCCTTTGATGCCCTGCCAACAAACAAAAATCTTCTGTTGGATTTCCTGTTTTGTGTTGTGCCTGAATACAAGCTTTTTGCAAATCATGCACTTGGACACCCTTAACTCTCTGCAATATCTCATTATTTGAATAATAAGCTTCATTTTTATTTTTACTACCAAGATTACTATTTTACACATTCACACATTTTATTCAATTTTCCAGATTTTTACCCATCCACTACCTTTACTGCTTTGAGGTCTCTTTATGTGCTCTTCACAATTTCGTTTCCTACCTATCTGGGTGTCAACAGCAAAATTATCAATAGTGTAGTGGCCTATCTGACGTCACTACCTTACGCAAGTGGCAATAAATTACACTGGAGTCAGTAGAGTCAGGAATCAGTACCTTTATTGTGCTTAACTACAGCTTTTATAGTTCCCTCTGCACATTTCACACTGAGCCTTCTGGGATGCGGTAGTGATGTCGCTTTCCAGCCTCGGGTGTCGGGTGCCATAAAAAGCGCGGGCTCTTATTTGCGTGCTTTTCCTAATTGCTGGTGGCTGACCTGCAGCTGGAGGACTGGGACGTCATTGGAGGCTATGGGCTTACTTAACTGTTGTGGCTGTGCATGATTCTGTTGTACACGTGGGCTTCCGCTACACGACACCCCCAGAATCGTGCCTGCCAGACGCAGGTCCATGCTGGTAGTTCAGCCTGGAGTGTCCTCTGGGACGTTTCAGTGGTGACGAGATCGGTCTTGAAAGGTCAGTATGAACCCTTTTCAGTCGTTCAATTGTGAACATACACTCTTGGCCCCCTATGTCCAATATAACTACTAAACCTTCTCACCTGATTACCCTAAAGGGCCTCTCATTTGGGCATTGAAATGCTGAGCATTTCTGACCTTTCCTAACCATCACAAATTCCACAGTTTAGAACTCCCATGAAAAATAATGGGATAGGGTTGTTTTGCCTTATTGCTATCTCTCACAAGACGTAAAATATCCAAGTCAGCTGTCCGATTGATGTCACTATCGGAAAATATGTCACCTGGAATGGTTAGTGGAGTTCCATAGATCATTTCAGCAGACGAAACTGGCAATCCTTTCTTTGGTGCTGTACATATTCCAATAGCACCCATGGTAATTCGTCCATCCAGTTCGGCCCCTGCAGCCTTGTCTTAAGAGCCGACTTTAAATGCCTTTGGAACCTTTCCACAAGTCCATTTGACTGAGGATGATAGGCGGTTGTGTGGTGTAATTTACTTCCACAGAAGTTTGAAATCTGTGTCTACAGGTGGGAAATAAACTGCGTACCTCTATCTGAAGTGATGTGACTAGGTACACTGAATCGTGCAACCCAATTAAAAATAAAGGTCCGTGCACATGTCTTCGAGTCTGCTGCCGCATAGGGATTACCTCCCGGCCAACGACTAAATCGGTCAATAATAGTAAATAAATATCTCATCCCTTGACAGAACGGCAAAGGTCCAACTACATTCATTGGATGTGGACATGCTGAAATTTTGCATCCACCATGGAGGATCTTGCAGGCAGTACATGCACGTGTCTGTGAATTTTAGCATTTTGGCACTGAAGGCAAGTTTTGGCCCACAGGGTGACATCTCTCCTTAGACCGTGCCACACATAACGATTTGACACTAGTTTAATGGAAGATCTAATGGGAAGATGCAAAAGATTATGTATATCATCGAAGATCTTCCTGCGCCAGCTAACCAGTAGAATAGGTCTAGGGTGTCCTGTGGAAATGTCGCAAAGGAGTGTGGGACCGCTTGCCTCAGTAGAGATTTCCTCAACCTGGAGACTTGTAATGGCGGTTTTGTAGGCTTGTACCTCCTCATCCCGCTGCTGGTCTTCCGCTAACTGTGCCATGTCAATTCCACCTTGGACTGCAGAAACAGTTGGTCTCGATTTCAGCATGTCCACCTCCAATGAATGTAGTTGGACTCTGCCACCAGATTGGAAAAACCAGCCATGTACCGAATGACAGTCATGAACTCAGAGATGAATGACAATTGGCATTGTTGCCTCGCAGACCATGGGTCAGATATCATACTCATGGACTGCAGGAAAGGTTTATGATCAGTAAAGGCTGTAAACACACGACCCTCCAGCATGTATCTGAAATGGCGCACCACAAAATACAATGACAGCAATTCTTGGTCGAATGTGCTATATTTCATCTCTAGGTCGAAGATGTTTGCTATAAAATGCAAGTGGCATCCATTGTCCTTTTTTTGTGTTGTTGCAACACTGCACCAATTGCATGGTCGGATGTGTCTGTAGTTAGCGAGAGGGGCGCTTCATGATCTGGGTGGGCAAGACGCCACAGATGCCAAAGAATCCTTGTTTTTTTCGAAAGCCATGTCTGCCTCCTCATCCCAATGCAATATATTTGATCTTTTTCTATTTAATAGGTCAAACAGTGGGCACATCACGGCTGTCGCTCCTTTAATAAAATGATGGTAAAAGGTAACCATTCCTATAAATCGTTGCAAATTCTTCCGAGTAAGAGGCCGGGGAAACTTGCGTATGGCAATCACTTTGTCCCGCAATGGTATAGTTCCAGTACGAGAAATCCTGTGGCCGAGAAAATCAATTGCAGCTGTACTGAATTGGCATTTTGCGGGGTTGACTGAAATGCCAAAATCCTGTAATCTAGCGAACAGGAGACGGTGGTGGCGTTTATGTGATTCCTCATCCGGGGTCGCTATGAGGATGTCATCGAAGGTTCCTCAGTCCCTAGTGACAACGTCCATCAATCTTTGAAACATCTGGGCTGCGTTCTTCAGACCAAATGGCATTCTGATAAATTCAAAGAGACCAAAGGGGGTTATAATAGCTGTCTTTGGAACATCCACAGGGGGAACTGGAATCTGATAGTACCCCTTCACTAAATCTACTTTGGAAAATATAGTAGCATTAGCCAACCATGCTGAGAAATCTTGAATATGAAGGATTGGATAGCGGTTGGGGACGGTGAGATTATTCAACCTCCTGTAGTCCTCACATGGCTGCCAACTACTGCAGTTTTTAGGCACCATGTGAAGGGGTGAAGCCCATGGACTTCTGGACCTGCATACCACCCCTAATTCCTCCATTATTGCGAACTCTGCTCTTGCAATTGAAAGCTTGTCTTTTGGAAGCCTACGACCCCTACCATAAACAGGTGGACCAGTTGTATCAATGTAATGATGTACACCATGTTGCGGCTTATTATCCTGAAAATTAGTCGTCAACAGTCCTGGGAACTCTTTATGTATCGAGGCGTATGCATTCTGCTAAATCACCTGAATTCTTGTCGGTTGGAAAGAAGGACGCATTCTCTTAAGGGGCAAACATTGGAAGTTAGCCGTGTTTATCAGACGGCATTTATATATATCCACCAGGAGACCATGCTCTCTCAAAAAATCCACGCCTAACAAGTGAAAACCTACTCAGGACACCATGCATTTCCAGTAGAATACCGCTGAACCCGTATGTATTGTGACCTTCCTCATTCCGAAAGTAGGAATCGTGGTACCATTAACTGCTGAGAGCGGTGGAGTATGTGCACCTTGTGCCAACTCAAACTGTGTCAGAGGAACAATACTGAACTCAGCTCCCGTATCTATCAAGTAATCCACCCCCGAAATCACATCATATAAATAAAGTAGACCTTGTTCTGTGCCAACCGCTGAAGCCACTAATGGCAGTTGGCAGGTCCGTTTCCCGGACGTGGTGGTGGATCTGGGTACGTACAAGGACTCTTACATCTATAGGCAGAGTGACCCCATCGGCGATGATAAAAACAGAATCCAAAACTCTTGTTTCCTTGATCAGGACGTGGTTGCTGTACTGCCGCACATGCGGGTGGCCTTGCTGTTTCGGGGGGCTTGGACGACTCAGCTGCACAGATGGGCTGCATCTGCAATCTGTTAGCTTGTGGAAGGCCATAAAGTCAGTCAGCCTCTCTTGCTACCAAATGCAGTTCTGCAAAATTCATATGCACCACGCCCGATTCCACATGCACTTGTAATTTCGATAAAAAACAGTGCCTCGAAAAGAAAGAAATCTGTATGGCCTGCAGCTAGTGATACCAGCTCTTGCATTAACTGGGATGGACTATGGTCCCCCAGTTCTTGTGTATTCAAAATTCTTATAGCCCGTTTGTGATAGTACAGATCTATCACCAATGTACATAGTGTATATAGTTACTGTATCTAGACTGTGCTTACAGCGATTGGCTGAGAGCTAAGCCACACCTATTGTCTGGGCCTTAAAGGGTTGTGTCCCTAGCCAGGTCGGATCATTCCGGACTGGTCGGCCACCTGTGAAGAGCTCCGGTCTTTTGCTAATAAAAGCCTTGGTTTGGATCAACAAGTCTTTGGTTCTTTCGACGAGCTCTACACCGTTCATGATAAGAGAGCTCAAATGTTTTCAACAGAAAGTCCCGGAATCTAGTGTTCTTCTGGTCCACTGGCGGGCTATTAATGAACTCACCCTTGCTGCGGTCGTAATATCTAATACACTCACAACGTGCCAATATCTTGTGTCCTGAGATGTAACTTTCCGAAGCACAAATTGCTTATTAAAATAAGGATTTGTATGAGCACTTCATCAGTCTTTCTGCAGTTTATCTGTCCATGGGAAAAGGCTGTTTCTTAGCCTGGTGGTCCTGGTTCTGACACTCCTCTATCTCTCCTAACTCATCCAACTGATACTTATTTATTGCCTCATCTCTGTTTCATATTAACCAGTCCATCCCTGCTGACGAAACTATGTTAACACACACACCGTGAGATTTTGTTTTCCGCTATGCAGCATTTTATCAAATGCTTCCTTGAAATCTAAGTGTATTACATAATTGGTTCCCCTTTACCGAGAGATTTTTCAAAGAACAATAAATTGATCTACCCTGATTTTACTCCTTTGAAATCAAGTTGATGTCCTTGATTTTTTTCTCTCTAAATATCCTCCAAAAGCATTTTATTATAGCTTATAATGTGTTCTGTGCCAAATTTTAAACTAATTGGTCTCTGTTGATGTTTATTCTCATCTACATGGAGGGAATGTGCAGATGCACTGAAATTCCTGCTGCGGCTACACAGGTACGAAAAATATACTAATAAACGTATAAATTAAAGAAAAGTATAAATATTGTAAGGTAGATAAAAATTCACATTTGAAGTTGGGCAAAAATGTGATGTTACAATAATGCAGACAAATGTTTCGGGTCTTGGAGCAGTGTTAAGTCAGATGGGCGTTCAGGAACAAAAATTATTGTAAAAAAAAAGTGTTTCTTGAACTTATAGTAGGCAGACTACATTCTTCCGTACATGCTGCTGAAGGTAGCAACAAGAAGAGAGGAAAACCAGAATGATGGGTATCCTTTGCAATGCCTCCGGCTTTCTTAAGGCACCCTAACAAGACAGGGACTTTCACACACTCCTGGTTCTCTGGACCAATGTGGGGGGGGGGGGGGGGGGGGCTCTCTCCAAGTACTGATCTATCGCAGTACTATGGCTCAGCTTCAGTGTAGTGCACACCTGACTCAGGACACTTCCAGCGATGACCAAAGTGGCGGCCTGGCATGGAGCGATGTCTGGGGCTTGGACAATGAGGCAGAGAGAAAGAAATGCACTATGCACCGATGTTTTATACAGTGCTGATGTGGGTGCCTAGCTAATAATGACCCTAGGTAATTTAAACGAGTCAACAGCAAGGTGTGCACTAATGAGTGGCTGGGGTCCAACTTTGATTGACAGGTGATGTGACTTCTGAATAAGTTTCAGACAGTGAGGACACATGACCATCCACAATATTAGAGAAGGCAGGGAGGCCACGTGTTTCTTTACAATCCGCATATAACAGCCATAGACCCAGGTTCCGTGTTGTAGTGTTCAATGGTTCTAATGCAATGTTTGAAATTTAAAACCAACACCTAATCTAATTCATGAACCATATCTTTAAAGGCAAGTCTGCTTGGCTAACTTGATGGAACTTTTTGATGAAATAACATAGGGTGTCTATTAGGAAAGAGTAGTGGGTAAGGGACAGCATGGTTGGTGGAGCGGTTAGCACAATACATTTACAGCACCAGCAATTGGGACCAGGGTTCGAATCCTCTATAAGGAGTTTGTATGTTCTCCCTGTGTCTGTATGGGATTTCCCCAGAAGCTCTGGTTTCCTTCCACTGTTCAAAATGTACCGGGGGTGTAAACTGGGAGGCACGGACTCATGGGCTGAAATGGCCTGTTACCGTGCTGTATGTCTAAATTTAAAATTTAAAAATAAATTGGATGTGGTCTTTCCATGGATTTTTAAATTAAATTTAAATGTTTAATAAAATGCCTCATAATATATTGCCAATTTGATTAAAGCTCGTGAAATTAATAGATACTGTGACAGGAAAAAGTGTGAAAAGTAAAAATGCATTGCCGGAGATGCTCAGCAGGTCAAACAGTGTACATTACATAGCGAAGATAGATACATAACCAACGTTTCATCAAGGCTTGAGCAAAATGTGGGCAGGTGCTTGAACAGGATGGTTTGGGGAGGGGCAGGGGAAGAGCACATTTGAGAGCAGCAGGGAGTGCAGATGGGGAGAAGATAGAACTCCCTTCAGAGGGCAAAGCTTGAGAGCAGCAGGGAGTGCAAATGTGAATGGTTGAAAGGTTGTTTATCAAGCTTGATGCAAATGTAGAATGGTGTTCCTTGGGATTAGAACAAAGGGTTTTTCTGAATGTCCAGGATACAATTTCCAAATATGCAGATAACACAAAAACTAATAAGTGTACTGAGTTTTATGACTTCAGATAATGTTGACAGATTGGTGGAATGTGGCAATAAAATTTAATGGAGAAAAATGTGAACTTTTACATTTTGGTGGAACAAATAAGGAGATGCAATATGAGTTCTAAAAGTAATCCACATATATGGATGCTTAGGTATATGGATGGTTGAAGAGGTGGTGGGGTGTATTGGGAAGGGTTGTGGCTGTTGTCACATTTGTGGCCCGAAATGTGAAATTAATAACACCATCACCACATGCTTTACCAGTTGACCATCTCAGTGTCTTTATTTTCCTGCTTCCCTTATTTCATCATCCTGCACCTTCCACCTCCAGTGCATACCATCTGACTTCCAGTCAGGTTAATACATATCATGCATATTCATTATCATGGCATCCCTCCTTTCACCAGAAATAAACTTTATATCTTTATGTTTAAATGTAAACACTTTAACACTATCAATAGCATTTTTCTGCCTTCTGAACCAACAAAACAAATTCAAATTAAAAAAAAACAACTTCAAATTCCCTCTTCACAAAATGGAACATAAACATGTTATAACCAAATGTAATATGTTCTTCTGTAATTATACTAATACAATGCTCACCTCATATGCAAAATGTAAACATTTAAATTTATACACCTCACATGTTTAAATTCCAATACTTTTGGTTTTTTTTTCATTTAATACCAAATAGTCGACTAAACAAAAATACAATTCATACAGCACTCATACATGTACTTTATGATGTATTGGTCAAATCACTGTCCAAATGTTCCCATTATCATTTCTCTTCCTTGGTGAGTAACATTACTGCGCTTCATTCAAACTCATTCCAACTATCACAAACTTTCACTTTCTTGATAATGCGGCACGATTAGAAATATGGCACAAAATCTTCATATCGCTTAGGTGGTTTCCTGTCCCGTCTCGGCCTTCCTGCAATGCTACTGTCTCAATTTGGTTGTTCACCCTCAGCACCGGAAACACTGCTCGCTGTGGCCTCTGGTGTTTCTGGTACTCTGGCCACTTCATCGGGAATGCTGGTAACCACCTCTGGAACATCATCTGGTCCCTCAGGTTGAGCATCTCGTATTGGACTTCCAACCACTTCACTCGGTGTCGCTCTGGATTGGTACTTTTTGACAACAGACACATTTCTTTTGTACGGGACTCCAGCTGGAGACTTGACTGTCACCATACTGCCACTTCTGGATACAACAGTGTAGGGTTGATGGTAATAAGGTGTGTCTAGCTTACCACGACTCTTTTGCCTCACAAGAACATTATCTCCAGGCATGATGTCTGAGTACCTGGGCCTACGCCTTGAGTCTGCATACAGCTTTGCTGCTCCCTTCTTTTCAGCATCGTGGTCCCTCATCTCCTGGTCGTCCCTGATTTCCTTTATTTCGGGCGTTTTTGTGCGGATTTTCCTCCCAAAAAGTACTTCTGCTGGACTTTTTCCTGTGGTTGCATGAGGCGTTGCCCGATAGACAGCTACATAGGATAGCAATGCTTCTCTCCAGTTCTGTCCTTCTGCATGAGCAATCCGTAATCGTTTTTCGATGGACTGATTTTGTCTCTCAACTTCCCCATTGGCTTGCGGCCATTTAGGAGTTACTTTATGATGGTGGATACCTGTGGTCCTCATGTATTCAGCAAATGTCTCTGAAATGAACTGTGGACCATTGTCAGAGTATAGCTTAACAGGCAATCCATATCTCGCGAAGATCTCTGCCAATGCTTGTATTGTTTTTTCAGTGGTCGTTGACCTCATCACAGAGTACTCATAGTATCTGCTGTAGTAATCTACCACTACCATGATTGTCTCACCAGTTGGTAAAGGTCCGAGAAAATCAACAGCTACATCGATCCACGGTCCTGTCGGGAGTTGCGTACTCCGGATCAGCTCTGGAGGATTACTCCTACTTGTGAGTTGACACCCATGGCAGGTTTTGACGAATTTCTCTGCGTCTTTATCACAACCTGGCCACCATACTTTACTCCTGAGGTTTTGTTTGGTACCAATAATACTTAGGTGTCCTTCATGAGCTAATGATACGATCTTCGGTCTCAACCCTTGTGGTATCACCAATCTACACCCCCTCAATACACACTGCCTGATGCAACAAAGTTCGTCTCTAATGGGAATATATGCCTTGTGAATGCACTTGTCCCATTGTCCACTTTGGATACATTCTCTAGCTTCCATGAGTTCTGGGTCATGTTCAGACTCTTTCTCGACTTCCCCCGTTGTCACAGCTTCCGGTGTCGACTGAATAGCTACGAAGCATACAAAGCTCTCTGCTTCTGTCCAATTCTGACTTGGCTTGTGGGCATCCATCTTTCAACAATCTGGACAGCGGATCAGCCATGTTTGCTTTCCCGGCAATGTGAACTACTCTGTACTTGTACGGTTGGAGTCTGAGCACCCATCGTTCTATCCTGGCACACGGTTTGGACCTGGCGGCATAGATCACCTCCAAAGGTTTATGGTCCGTGATGAGTTCAAATTCAATGCCATACAAATATGCATGGAATCTCTTGCAGGCCCATACAAGTCCGAGTGCTTCTTTCTCTGTCTGAGAATATCTCCTTTCCACATCTGTCAAAGATCTGCTGGCATAGGCAATGATTCTTGGTCCCACTTCACACATCTGGACCAACATGGCTCCTAAACCAACAGGACTAGCATCCGCTATGACTTTGGTTGGTGCAGCCGGATCATAATACCCAAGAGTATCAGCATTCGTCAGACTTTGTTTCAGAGCTGTGAATGCTTCCTTCTGCTCAGGGTCAAAATGGAATGGTACACCTTTCCTGGTTAGTTTCCTCAGTGGTTCTGCCAGTGTAGCAAAGTTAGGGATGAACTTTGAGCAATAATTAACCAATCCCAAGAAGCTCCTCATCTCCGTTGCATTTTGGGGTTCACGTGCATCTGCAACAGCTTTCACCTTGGCATCAGCTGGGTTCAGTCCTTCCCATGTAAGTCTATGTCCCATGAAGTCCATCTCTGAGACACCAAACTGGCACTTGTCTCCATTCACGGTAAGGCCTGCCCCCTGTAGTCTGGATAGCACACGCCTCAACCGTCTGTCATGCTCTTCCTTTGTAGCCGCATGGACTATGATGTCATCAGAAATGTTGGCAACTCCAGGAATGCCTTGAATCACTCGATGGATTTCGTACTGGTAGATCTCAGGAGCTGCATTGATGCCGAACGATAGTCTCTTGTACCGGTACAATCCACAGTGAGTCACAAATGTTGTCACATCCCTGGATTCTGGGTCCAGCTCTAATTGATGATAGCCCCATTTTAAATAAATTTTTGAGGATACCTGACTGGTAGTTAACTCCTGAAGTACTTCCTCCACTGTTGGTATGGGGTGTCGTTCTCGAATTATAGCTTCATTGGCCATCCTCATATCAACACACAGTCTTATGTCACCATTTGGTTTGGGCACGATCACTATTGGGCTGACCCATTGTGTTGAATGTTCTACAGGTTCAATAATGTCTTGCTCGATCAACTCTTTGATTTTGGCCTTGACTTTCCCACGAAGTCCAAATGGAGTTCTGCACACTGGTTGCGCCTTGGGTTTGACCGTTTTGTCTACTGCTAGCTTTAGTTGTTGACCTTTCAGCTTTCCTACTCCCTGGAAAACTGCGGGGAATTCTTGCTTCATATCCTCGTATGACTGAACTGAATTGACACGAGCTCCAATATGAAGTATTGCCAGGTATTGCGCCGTATGTCTACTCAGCAATGGTTCTCCCCTCTTGTCTATGACAACAAACTCTGCTTCGGTGTATTTGTCACCAGCTTCAACAGTCGCAGTGAAACATCCAATGGTCTGCAATGGCTTGGTTGCTGTGTATGGATACAGTTTCTTTGAACACTTCTTTGATGTACAAATGATCTTTTTTCCTTTCAATTTCTCCCATAAATGTTGGTCAATTACATTACTGTCACTGCCTGAGTCTACAATGACCGGAACTGTCACACCACCAATTATCACTGGGACCTTCTCATGATGTACATCATTCAATGTAAACTGATAGTATTTCTGCCCATCCTGGTTGTCATCATCATCGTCACTTTCTGGGTCACCTTCTATATGGCGAATAGTGCCTTTCTTTCCAGGATACTTTCCTTTCCCCCAAGCTTTGCCCTTAGAAGCTGTACTCTTCCCATTCTGGTTTGCATTTGACTTGCTTTTGCACTTCTTTGCAAAGTGGTCCTTTCCTCCACACTTTCTACAAACTTTGCCTTTCACTGGGCAGCATGGGTCTTTTCCAAAATGACTTCTGTTTCCACATCTGTAACACTCCAAGTCTCCAAGTCATGTGTCGGCATATTTCTTGGCTGGCTATGGCTATGCGAGAGCCTATTTACTTGTTGACCAACTTTGTCTTTACTGGGCTGGCTTGAGTTGTCTTTCAGTTTCATGGTATGAAATTTCCCCCCAACAGCCTCTAATGCAGCAGCCATTGTTAAAGCATTGATAAGTTTCAACTCACCCCCTTTTTCCAGCAGTCGCCTTCTGAGTTTGTCTGATCTGCAGTGCTGCACAACTTGATCCAATAACTGGTTGTCCAAATCAGCTACCACGTAATTGCATCCCACAGCCAGTTGTCGCAATCTCGTCACGTACTGGGCAACCGTTTTTCCATCTTCTTGTTTTGTTTTGCAAAACAAATGGCATTGAAATGTACCATTCGGTGTCACCACATAGTGTGTGCATTCAATGTATCTATGGCTTTCTGGTGTTCCTCCTTCCTTCCAGTATTCGAAAGCGTCTTAAAAGTTTCCCGAACTGCGGGTCCTGCGGTGAAGAGAAGTAACGCCCTCCGCTGCGCTTTCTGTTCCACCGTTCGGCTATCACTGTCGGAGTAGGCTTCAAATTCTTCCAGCCATGCCTTCCACTTCACACTCACAGTGCTTGCATCACCCGTTGGGTCAAAATGAGGAACACCTCGAAGTGCTAGAAATTCAGCTCCTGTGACTGCCATGAAGAAAACCTTCCAGCTCAAAGCCACCGATTCAAAATCCAAAATGTTTATCACATTTAAAATCCAAAATGTTTATCCTCGTCGCCAATGTCACATTTGTGGCCTGAAATGTGAAATTAATAACACCATCACCACATGCTTTACCAGTTGAACATCTCAGTGTCTTTATTTTCCTGCTTCCCTTATTTCATCATCCTGCACCTTCCACCTCCAGTGCATACCATCTGATTTCCGGTCAGGTTAATACATATCATGCATATTCATTATCATGACAGCTGTCATGTGACAGCACTGCCCCCCTACCTCGTCGGAGGACACACTAGCTGCCAATCAAGGTTTGGTTCCGCCCCACCCATTAGTGCACATCTTGCTGTTGGATCCATGTAAATTACCTGGACTGCACTCTCCAGCCTGCCTGTACTTGGTCTAGGGCCATTGACTGTTGTAATTAGATTAACCCTCCTGCCCCTGAGCCATTGGCCCCCAGTAAATGATGTGTCATTTATAGTCCCTCCAGCACTATAAAGGTGCCATGTGCTCTTTGTTCTCTCTTTTGCCAGCTTGGGACTACCCTGCTTCACTCCAGGCCTAGAAATGTGGAAGGGTGGGGGAGAAACTGTTGGTAAGATGTGCACTGTTAAAAGGGTTGGGAGCATTTAATTAGCGTCCCTTGCAGCATGAGAGCCAGGCCTGCCGAGTCAAGGGGTGGTGGGGCTTTGAAGTGATTTTTCCCTGATCATTGTATGTACCAGTTCATTGTGTGTGTATCCTCTGCATCAGTTATTTTCCCACACTTGCCTTCTGTAATTAAAATCCTTCACTACATCAAAGCTGTGTTCAGGGCCCTTGCCTTTGAGACCTACCAAACCTGTTTCCTCACTCACAACATGGTGGGGGCTGGGGGGTTATTGCTAGAGAGTGGTTGGTGAGATAAGTTACAATCTAAAGAGCGCCTGTGAATTGTATTAATAAAGTATTATTTAACAGCAATCCAGGCAGTGTCCTACCATTTGATTATAGTTGGCAATGCTTTAAAGTAACAAGGGAGGATTTTGAAGTGTTGAAATGCCTAACAGGAAGGATGAAAGCAGACAGCATGCAGCAGCCCCAGAGGCCAACCCCACAGTCTGAAATTTCACCCTCACCTGATACGGTCTCCCCAGGGAGCTCATTGTTAGACTAGGAAGAACAGGTAACTGACTTTAAGCAACTAAAGCTAGCAGTTCTAACTATGCTTCATAAAGATTCTGTGGAGATATGAATATGTATTGGAGAAGAACTGGCTGCCCTAAAGTCAGTGCTACAGACTGTAAAAATGCAATTTGTGGCCAAAAAAAGGCATCCGCAGACACCAGACTGAGAGAAATTAAAGATACTGTTGGAGAGTTAGAACATTCAATGTTGGGGTGTGTGAGAAACAGAAGTACCTTCACGGAAATTACTCGAGACAAAAATTGAGAACAAAGAACATTTAATATACAACAATGCAAAGTTGGGTGCTTTCCCCTTACCCTGGGAATACACACACACACACACTGGGGCTCACCCAACTTTTATACAGTTTATTTCAGTATAGAAGTACCCTTCCCCCTTACATTCTTCTGCCTCCTGGATGAGTTTGGCATTAGGCAATCCTGTCTGCCTACATGCTGTTTCTGTGAACTTGGAGGACCAGGGGGTATCCTGTCGGTGTCCCATCATGTCATTGTCCTTATTGTCCTTATTGAGAAACCTGCCTTTGTCCTTATTCACACCTTCCCGACCCTCAGGGCTTACTAACTTCTTATATGCAGAACTTGCTAATTCTGTCTCTTTTCTTTGGCTTGGCTTCGCGGACGAAGATTTATGGAGGGGTAAATGTCCACGTCAGCTGCAGGCTCGTTTGTGGCTGACAAGTCCGATGCGGGACAGGCAGACATGGTTGCAGCGGTTGCAATGGAAAATTGGTTGGTTGGGGTTGGGTGTTGGGTTTTTCCTCCTTTGTCTTTTGACAGCGAGGTGGGCTCTGCGGTCTTCTTCAAAGGAGGTTGTTGCCCGCCGAACTGTGAGGTGCCAAGATGCACAGTTTGAGGCGATATCAGCCCACTGGCGGTGGTCAATGTGGCAGGCACCAAGAGATTTCTTTAGGCAGTCCTTGTACCTCTTCTTTGGTGCACCTCTGTCACGGTGGCCAGTGGAGAGCTCGCCATATAACACGATCTTGGGAAGGCGATGGTCCTCCATTCTGGAGACGTGACCTACCCAGCGCAGATGGATCTTCAGCAGCGTGGATTCGATGCTGTCGGCCTCTGCCATCTCGAGTACTTCGATGTTGGAGATGAAGTTGCTCCAATGAATGTTGAGCGTTCTAGGAGCCGTAGGTGATGCCGGTAGAGGACCCATGATTCGGAACCGAACAGGAGTGTGGGTATGACAACGGCTCTGATTACGCTAATCTTTGTGAGGTTTTTCAGTTGGTTGTTTTTCCAGACTCTTGTGTAGTCTTCCAAAGGCGCTATTTGCCTTGGCGAGTCTGTTGTCTATCTCGTTGTCGATCCTTGCATCCGATGAAATGGTGCAGCCGAGATAGGTAAACTGGTTGACCGTTTTGAGTTTTGTGTGCCCGATGGAGATGTGGGGGGGCTGGTAGTCATGGTGGGGAGCTGGCTGTGTACGGCCCCTCACCCCAAGTCCAAAGCCCGCTGCGCAGCTCAGACGGCAAAGTCCTCCTCAGTGACAAGATCTCCATCCTCATCCAATGGTCAGAACACTTCCAATCTCTTTTCAGTGCCAACCGCTCAGTCCAAGAATCCGCCCTGCTCCAGCTCCCTCAACAGCCCTTAAGGCTAGAGCTGGATGAGGTCCTCACCCGGGAAGAGACATATAAGGCATTTGAAAAGCGGCAAAGCAGTAGGTATGGATGGAATCCCCCCCAGAGGTCTGGAAGGCTGGCGGCAAAACTCTGCATGCCAAACTGCATGAGTTTTTCAAGCTCTGCTGGGACCAAAGAAAGCTGCCTCAGGACCTTCGTGATGCCATCATCATCACCCTGTACAAAAACAAAGGCGAGAAATCAGACTGCTCAAACTACAGGGGAATCACGCTGCTCTCCATTGCAGGCAAAATCTTCGCTAGGATTCTCCTAAATAGAATAATACCTAGTGTCACTGAAAATGTTCTCCCAGAATCACAGTGCAGCTTTCGCGCAAACAGAGGAACTACTGACATGGTCTTTGCCCTCAGACAGCTCCAAGAAAAGTGCAGAGAACAAAACAAAGGACTCTACATCACCTTTGTTGACCTCACCAAAGCCTTCGACACCGTGAGCAGGAAAGGGCTTTGGCAAATACTAGAGTGCCTCGGATGCCCCCCAAAGTTCCTCAACATGGTTATCCAACTGCACAAAAACCAACAAGGTCGGGTCAGATACAGCAATGACCTCTTTGAACCCTTCTCCATTAACAATGGCGTGAAGCAAGGCTGCGTTCTCGCACCAACCCTCTTTTCAATCTTCTTCAGCATGATGCTGAAACAAGCCATGAAAGGCCTCAACAATGAAGATGCTGTTTACATCCGGTATCGCACGGATGGCAGTCTCTTCAATCTGAGGCACCTGCAAGCTCACATCAAGACACAAGAGCAACTTTTCCGTGAACTACTCTTTGCAGACGATGCCACTTTAGTTGCCCATTCAGAGCCAGCTCTTCAGCGCTTGACGTCCTGTTTTGCGGAAACTGCCAAAATGTTTGGCCTGGAAGTCAGCCTGAAGAAAACTGAGTAATTCTGTCTAAGGCTTACTAATTACATATGCGGAACTTGCTGATTCTGTCTAAAAGGCTAGAAGACCCTTATCTTATTCAGACTAACTTTAACATAACATATTTTTAACATAACAATTACAGCACGGAAACAGGCCATTAGGCCCTTCTAGTCCGCACCGAACCAAACACCCCTTTCTAGTCCCACCTCCCTGCACAATGCCCATAACCCTCCATCTTCTTCTCATCCATATACCTGTCCAACCTTTTCTTAAATAATACAATTGACTCCGCCGCCACTATTTCTCCCGGAAGATGATTCCACACAGCTACCACTCTCTGAGTAAAGAAGTTCTCCCTCATGTTACCTCTAAACCTCTGCCCCTTAATTCTTAACTCATGTCCTCTTGTTTTAATCTTTCCTCCTCTTACTTCCTACATTCTATTATCTATCCTTTCATACTGGCTTTATTCATCTCTCATATTTTCATATTAGTTTTACTCATCTCTCACAGGTGTACCAATGATTAAAAATCTCACCACAAGTATGATAAAGCTGGAAGGCAGATGTGAGGATTGGAAAGTGAGGTCCTGGAGAAATAACATCAGGATAGTGGGGGTTCCTGAAGGAACCTACAGCACGAGAGAAAGCACAGTATTAGCTTTATTAAAAGTGGTATTCGGACTGGAGAAAGCCGCTGGTAGACCAGGTACCGCACCCCACAGCTATTACCAGAGCTGGGGGAGTGCCCAAGGGCCATCGCCGCGAGACTTCATTATTACAATGATTGCATGGATGTCTTACGCCATGCCAGAAAATACCACAAGGTAAAAATTTTGTTTTGAATATTTTATTTAAGAATTTTAAAACAACATTCATGTAAATTACATTCAATAAAGCTACAAAATTAAAAAAAAATTGGGAGAATGTCAGAAATATAAAGTCTCAATACTAATAATAATGGAACTGAGAGGTTACCAACAGGATGGGCTTTCAGAGAGCCCTTTAAATTTTCAAACCAACATGTTGTAAGTATGGGCTCCAAATTTTTGAAAAAAATTATACTTGTGTAAATTATGTTATTTTCTTAAGTGGAATACAAATACGCAATTCTGCATGCCATCTCTCCATCCCTAAATCTGTATCTGATTTCCAAGTATGTCTAAGCACTTCCAAGAAATAGCTAAAGCTAGTTGTAAAAAATCAATTTGATATATAGTTAACTTTAATTTAGATCTAACCACTTTAATATTACCCAATGAAAATAACATCAGGTCCTGTGGGATTTTAACCCCTAATATTTTCTCCAAAAAATGTCTTATCTGTAACCAAAAAGATTTTACTCTAGGACACTCCCAAGTAGAATGTAAAACAAACCAACTTCCTGACCACATCTAAAACATAGATTTGATAATATTGGGTTCAATTTATTTTAAATTTTTGAGGAGTTAAGTATAATTGATGCAAAAAATTATATTGAACCAATCTACACCTAACATTAATTTTTGTCATATTTCTTTACATAATTGCATCAAATTATTTTCATCGATTCGTCTATTTAAATCAACCTCCCATCTTAATCTTGATTTATGAATTCCTAACTCAGCAGCTTATTTTTGAAGTAATTTATACATTACTGAAATGAACTTATTCAAGCCACCCTTACATATCAATAATTTTAATTCATTCTGTCTAGGTAATGTTAAATGATGACGTAACCTATCAACCAAGAAAGCCTTAATCTGATAATAACAAAAAAAAGTATTATTTGGGACATTAAATTGTTCCTTCATTCGCTGAGAAGTAAAACATTTACCAGCTTAAAAAGAGTCTTCTATTTTCTTAATCCCCATTCGATTCCAAATCTTCAAAAGTTAATTATCCGTAGAAAAAGGAAGTAGTGGGCCGAGCGACCGCGTGGTTAGATGGGCTGAATCACTGCTCCAGTCATTCGACACAAGATGGCGCGGACTTCCTTTCCGAGAAACCCACTGTTGCCTGGGGGACAGCGCCATTTCTGTTTTGCGCACCGCTGGACAGGTAGTGATGTGGGCGGTCCCTTCAAGCAGGTGAGGAATTCAAAATAAAGTTCAGTTACTGGTTCACCCTCGTGCTGTGTGAACACCTCTCATTTCTGTAGTGGTGGCCCTGATGGTTCCAAAGTCTTTGGAATACACGTCAAATGAGGCAAAATGCAGGATGATGCCTCCAGGCTACAGTCGTGCTGGTTGTGACCAATGCAGTGGTGTGCATTTGCCGCCCTTCTGGGTAAATCAGTCCAGGAAATGGCCGAGTTCCAGATCAGAGGCATTGTCTCGGAGAACACCAAGTTCTGGCACATCGTCAGCTTCTGCATCAAAAGTAAGCTCCTTCGTGGAGAACCCTCCCATGCAGCGTAAGTACGAGCAAGTCCAGTGTTTCCTTCTCAATTCCCTGCAACTCACCCAGCACTAGAGCACGCCGTCTGCATCCTGAATATGCGATAGAAACCCCTCAGAACTCATGCATGAAATGGTGGCCTTAACGAACAGACACACAAACTGTTCCTTGTTCGAGGCCCTGTTCCTCTCCAAGCTACTGGGTATGTTTCCTTGGCAATATCCGACATGGATTTCAGTGCCCCAGTAACCAAGGAAGCAGACAGATATTTCCACACCCTGCAACAGAGCTCCGGTTCAGCTGCCCTGCCAGGCCCTCCAGCTGTAGCCACAGCCCAACTGCAACATAATGAGCGCTCAGATACAGCGAACTTACTGTTTCTACCACCGCAGATGGGGCTGTAACACCCGGCAGTTCATCCCTCCATGCTCATACCCCATTGCCAAGTCAAGCTCCATAGTGGGAAATGGACAGGCCGGCCGCCGATAGTGGCCTCAGCAGTTGGCACACATAAAGGTCTACTCTACCTCCAGCAAACAAAGAGGGATTTCCAAGTCGACTTGGGTGCACAGATAAGCCTCATTACGCCAACGTGTTTCAAACTTGAGCACAATTCCCAACAGGCAGCCAGCAGCTCTTCCATTCTGAGTTTCGGCACCTGTCTGGTCATGATCCATGCCGTGGACAGTTTTCCACTGGAAGTGTTCAATTATGTGCGTGGGACAAGCCCTCAGAGCAGATTTCCTCTGGACACAAGAGCTCCTGGTGAACATGAACAATGGCATTGGGTCAACGTTACCTCGTTCCAGTCATACCCCCCTTACTCTGTCAACATTTCTTTCTACCATTAGGAGTCGAAGCTCTAGCCAAGTATCTGTCACTGTTACGCTAAATTAGCACGTGGCATAAAGCATCACATCGAGACCACCGGGCCCTCAGTGTACGCTTCCGCTTGGCACCTCCTGCAGCATGAACTCCTCCAAACCAAGACCAAGTTCGCTGCCATGGAAGAGTTGGTTTCGTCTACCATTCAAATAGCCCCTGGGAGTCCCCGCTGCACATGGTCCAGAAGAACTCTGGCAGTTGGCGTCCGTGTGGTGACTCAACAATGCCACTGTCCCAGATAGATACACCATCCTAGAAGTCCAGGATTTTGCAACGCGGCTCCAGGTCTGCTGGATCTTTTCCAAGGTGAACTTCGTCAAAGGGAACCATCAGATTCTGGTGCATCCCAACAACGACGCAAAATTGACCATTATTACACTTTTTGGCCTTTTCAAGTTCCTTCGGATGCCTTTTGGACTAAGGAACGCAGCCCAAACATTTCAGCATCTCATGGACGTGGTTGGCAGGGACTTCAATTTTATCTTTGCCTATCTGGATGACATTCTCATTGCCAGCCCCGATGCCAGCACACACCCAACTCGCCTTTTTAACAGGTTGCAGGATTTTTCACTCATGGTGAATCCGGCTAAGTGTCAGTTTGGCCTGGAAATGATCAATTTCCTGGGACACTGTATCACCACTACCAGATAAGGAGGAAGCTATCCAACGTTTTCCCAGGCCTAGCAGAATCAAAGGCCTACAGGAATTCCTCGGGATGGTGAACTTTTGTCATTGTTTCCTCCCGGGAGCAACTACCCTCATGTGACCCCTATTTGACCTAATTCAAACTCAGCAACCAGGCACTCCAGTGGACATGTGAAACTGTTGGATCATTCCAGGCAACCAAAACGGCACTGACAGAGGCCACATCTTTGGCCCATCCAGATTCTTCCTCCCCCATGGCCCTTAAAACAGATGCATCAGACAAAGCAGTCAGTGCGGTGCTGGAGCAGTGGGTCAATGACCAGTGTCGCCCCTGGCTTTCTTCAGCAAACACCACCAGAACTCAAGTACAGCACGTTCAACCATGAACTGTTGGTCCTGTTCCTGGCAATACGACATTTCAGGTACATGTTAGAAGAAAGAATTTTCGTTGATACCAGACCACAAACCACTCAGCCAAACACTCAGCAAGGTCTCGGACCCATGGTCAGCGAGGCAACAACCACACCTCTCCTACATTTCAGAGTATACAATGGACATTTGCCATGTCGCAGGCAAATCCAATGTGGTGGCCAACGCGCTGTCCTGACCGGCCATCACTACTACCTCAGGAGGGCTCGATATTGCTCAAGTGGCCAAAGACCAAGCAGATGATGCAGACATCCAGGCCCACTGGATGACCATCACCAGCCTGAAGGTTAGTGATTTCTGTCCTTCACCAGGGAGCCCAACTTTACTGTGCGACATGTCCATGGGCTTCCCCAGACCCATCCTACCCGCAACCTGGTGACGGCAGGTGTTCGATCAAGTACATGGTCTGTCACATCCTTCTATAAGGTCCATGGACTGCCTGCTGTCTGACAAGTTTGTGTGGTATGGCCTCCACCATGATGTAACCCTGTGGGCTAAGACCTGTTTGGACTGCCAATGCACCAAAGTGCACAGACGCACCAAGGCCCTGCTCCAGAGTTTCAACCTGGCGCAGCGCTGTTTTGACTATGTGCCCGTGGACATTGTCAGCCCGCTTCCTGTGAGCCAAGGTATGTGGTTTTTATTCACAGTAATCGAACGTCTTTCCTATTGGCTGGAAGCAATACCCCTGCCCACAGAGACTTGTGCCAGAGCTTTTTTGTCCATTTGAGTCACACACTTTGGAGTCCCAACCCTTATCACCTCAGACGGAGGGGCCCAGTTCACACCCTTGATCTGGGCCGACCTAGCCAAGTTCTGCGGCAGCCAGTTACACCACATCAAGGCCTACCATTCTTAGGCAAACAACCTCTTTGAATGTTTCCACCGCCACCTGAAAGCAGCCCTGAAAGCTTGACTACAAGGCCCAAACTAAATGGATGAACTCTCATGGGTGCTGCCAAGAATTCGCAAAGCACCAAAAGAAGACCTACCAGTGTTGACAGCCGGGATAGTGTATGGCTTCTTTCTTACCATCCCAGGGGACATTCACTTCAACCCTCCCGGCCCACAACCCAATGCTCGAGACGTCCTCCAGCGATTGAGGGAACAAACGGGTAGACAGAAAACTCTGCCATATTCCCGACACAGCTCTCCACTCTGCCACATCCTGGTGAACCTGCAGTCCACAATTCATTTTTATGCGGAGAGGACAACAAGGCACACCCCTACAATGCTCCTACGAAAGCCCATTCAAGGTGTTGCAACGTGATGGTGTAATTTTCACCTTGGACATTGGTGGGCAGCAGGACAGGTTTACCACTGACCACCCCAAGGCAGTGCATCTGGACTCAAACCAACCGGCCCCGGATCCCCAGGTCAGACACAGAGACCACCCACCCAAAGACAGTACGGTAACTTGCTCAAAAGGTGGCAGCAATTCTGGGAGGGGGGTGTACCATGCCGAGCAACCACACAGTTAGATGGGCCAAATTGCTGCCCCAATTGTCCAACACAAGATGGTGCGCCTTCCCTTCAGAGGAGAAGCCTACAGTTAATGACATGTTGCCCAGGGGATGGTACTACTTCCCTGTTGCATGCCACTGGACAGGGAGTGATGCTGCGACATGTTGACATCACTTCCTAAGGTCAGCACACCCCTCACAGGAAGTGGCCGGTCTCCTTGAGCTGCGTGAGGTATTCAAAATAAAGTTCAGTTATTGATTCACCTCTGTGTTGTGTGGATGTGTCTCATTCCACCTAGTTCATATTCGATAATTCAATCAAATGTTTCAAAACAGGTGTATCTCTACTTCCTATTAACAATTTTGAATTCCATTTGTAAATAAAGTCCTGCATACTGTTTTCTCCTATTTTACTCAATTCTATTTTAACCCAGGGTGGAGATTTATCTTCATCAATTGAGCTGCTTTATAATAATTCTTAAAATGGTGAAGTTGCAAACTTTCCGATTCAAATTTCCAGGTCAATTTTTCCAAACACACTCCAGCCATTTTCCCTTTTCATAAAAACTTCCTAATACTCAAATGTAAATCCTTAATAAAATTTTGAGGAATCCATCATGGCATTGACAACAAGAGATAATTGAACCCTTGGAAAAATATTAATCTTTATACAATTCACTCTACCTACTCGGGTTGCAGGCAAGTTATTCCACCTATTCAAATCTTCCTTAACTTTATTAAATTTTATTCAATTAACATAAATTATTTAATTCATTATCAACCTTAATCCCCAAATACTTAATCCTCTGACCACTTAAATTGAGCAGATTCTCTACATTGAGATAATCACCTTTATCAAGGGCATAATTTCACTTTTGTCCTGATATTTCACCATATTCTTCCAGTCTTATATACAATTGATGCAAATAATTTTTGGGATGTCATATAAATCAAGACATCATCAGCAAATAAATTAATTTTCTATTCCTCTTGACAAACCTTTATACCCTTAATCTTAGAATCTTATCTTCTTAATTCTGCCAAAGGTTCTATTACTAAAACAAAACTGGAGATAAAGGACATCCTTGTCTACTTGACCTAGACAATGGAAAAGCAGAATTTTGTCCATTGGTTACAACTTTAGCTGAGGGATTTTTATGTAAAGTTTTAACCCAATTAATAAATGTAAATCCACAACCAAATTTTTCTAAAACATAAATAATTCCATTCTAATCTATCAAAGGCATGCAGAATATAAAGCTAGGATTTTATCTGATCATTCACCACTTTTGATGTCATGTTTAGTTTCTGGAAAGAAAAAAAATGTTTTATAGAAGATTTAATCCCTCATTATTGAAAAGGACAGATTTTTGCAATTTCATAAGAAAACAAATTCAAGAATTTTTAGAAATTAACCTTAATTCAGTGGATAATAAATTTATATGTGATGCTTTGAAATCTTATTTAAGAAGTCAGATTATGTTATTCAGCAAAAATCAAAGATTATACTAAAGAATTGGATTATTTGGAAAGAGTTTGGAAAAGATTTGCAGAGAAATGCTTCTTACGATAAAAGTAAAAGAAGAAATTTTATTCTAATACGATCTAGACATAGAATTGAAAAAATAATTGAGAGAATTAAACAAAAGTATGAATTGGGAGAAAGAGCACATAATGTTTTAGCTTGGCAACTGAAGGCAGAACAAGCCACTAGATAAAACTGAAGGGGGGGGGGGGTGACAATTTCAGTTTTCCTCGATCTAATGTGAAAGTGGTCAAAGCCTGGGCAATGTTCAATGATGTCAGATGGGAACTGTGTACCCTACAGGGAGTCTGATACAGGTTAATCTACCTACCTTAACTATGGATCACTTCCGGCAACAAGGTGAAGGATTTCCTCTCGGCTGAAGAAATGATAATACATGTCAAGATGTTGAAAAACAATTGATTAAAGTGTGAGTGCAATGGGCAACTGCCATCTGTTAGACATTCTTATTTTAATCTGCAGTTACCAAACTTGTTAAAGGTGGAAATCCAAGACTTTAATAATATGGTATTGCTACTGCTAAAAATATAACACAGATTTATTGGGCTGAATGACGTAAAACTGACTGAAGTCCTTTGTAATGCGCCTGTAAATCTAAATCAAAATTTATGGGAGGAATTGGTTACGTTTCTTTTACACTTAAGCCCTCTCTCCAAGTTCTAGGGTCAAGGACATTTGGACACGCGTTGATGTAAAGTGCTATCCCCATAGCTTAGTCTAAATTCAATGGCGAGTGTGTTAAGTATATGAGTATTCATACAGATTTGTTTGTGTATGTTGTGAGGGGGGGGGGGAGGTTAAGAGGGTCCACCATCTTGGCACATACTCAATTAGGGTGGTACAGCCCACAAAATCTAAATGTATAATCCAATGAATCCGCGCACACCTGGTGAGGAACACCTGTCAGATTTCTCAGTTGGAATATCAGAGGAATGAGAAGCCCAATCAAAAGATCAAAAATGTTCTCCCATTTGATCCGGTCAAATGGAAATTGAGGAAAAACTATGGGAAGAATCCATTGAAATAATTTGTTTTATTTACACTCACTTGGAACTCGTTCAGTTCAAAATGCTGCACAGTGTTCACTTTTCAAAATCCAGACTGTCAGCCATTTATACTGAAAAATAGAGGACAAATGCAAATAGGTGTAATGGCTCCCCTTGCCACCTAAATCACAAGTTTTATCAGTGCCCCAAAATACAAGGGTTAGGGTCAGGGTTGGAGCGGAGTCTTCAGCTCACTATCCAAAATACTTAAACCTTGCAACCCTGCCCGTTGACTGCAATGTTTGGAATCTCCGACAACTCACCAACTTCCTTCAGAAAGACGCGATAGCACTTACGTCCCTATTAGTCAAGCATCTAATTTTGTTACACTGGAGGTCTGACAGGGGTCCTGCTATTACACTATGGATTAAAGATATCAGCTTCTTTATTAAACAGTAGAAAATCATACACATTAAGAGGATCCACTGCAAAGTTTTTTCACAAATGGCAATCCTTTATGTGTTTTTTCTCTGAATTCTGAGTGCTTACGGAGTAAAAGACTAACTGTGAGATGGTTGTACCAGTACAATTGGGACTGTACTGATGATATTGTCAGCAAAGGTGCCAAGGTGGTCAGGGAGTGGGGGTCAGAGTTCCTCCTGCGCTTTGAGATTTTACGACGTTTGTGTGTTTCACATCATTAAACCCCAAAACTAAATCACAAAGGAACTGGGAGGGAATTTCAAGAAAGCACTTTAAAGGCAAGAGAGCTGAAGATTCCAGACTTGAAGGCCTGAGCAGCTTAAGATATAGCTGCTTCTGGACAACAAACAGGATCCATGAGAAGCAAAATTTGAAACAATTCCACTTTTCTGAAAGTTGAAGAATCATAGAGATTGCAAAGTGAATGTGGGAGGAGCCTATGGAGAGAATTCAAAACATCAGAAGAGAATTTGAAAACTGGAGAGCTATTTAATCAAGAGTTAAAAATATGCCTGTGAATGCTGATGTGTGAATGATTCTGACGCAAAGTCGACTTTAATTAGCTGAAACTTGAACACCAGACTCAGTATTTTTGCTGGCTTCATGTGTCTGACTCTCCGAAGGGGCCGGCTTAAGTTTTTATATGGGCTGGTGATTGACAGCTGGTGGGTGGGGTCAGCCTCCCAGGTTGTCCAGTGGTTGCCCCTGCAGTGGGCTGGAAGGAGTGTGGATAGTGTAGTGGTTGTGTAACCACAGGGACAGCAAGCTCAAGAGGCCATAGGTAAACAGAACTTGCTCTAAATTAGAGTGCAGGTAGAAAAGATGTGGAATGAATTGTTGAAGGATAGTGAAAGGTGGCAAACCAACCACAAGGTTTTTGGTAGCTGATAAATTTAGGTAGAGTGGAGATGGACATGGAAGTTGCTGACCTTGGTGAAAGAAGATGTACAGCTAAAATTCAGGATCCATTTCACTACTTCAGAATAATGATAAATGAATTTCTTGGTTCCCTGGCCAGATCCCTATTGCCACACACCCATGCACGAGAGCAGACACGCGCACACCCCCCCCCCCCCCCCACCCTTTCTTCTTGGTATTAGGTCTAGCCAAATTTCAAACAACTACTATATACAAGCATATATATTTCACAAGTAAAATTTCTCGTAAACCTATTTATTTAGCGATATGAAAGGGTAAATTTACATCTCAACTGTCACTACATTTTCTTCAGAGTTTTAATGGGATAGATGTACTTGGTGCAGGGATATCAGCTTCTCAACAACAGGCTAGAAGGCACTAAGAACAAGTCTTAGATCCCACTTTGAATAATTTTCACTTTGTTTCTTTGCTTGGAAGGAAGCTGGCTGACTGCACTGAAGCCTTGCTCTATTAAATATGATGCTGGGAAGGCAATAAAGTACATCGTGACTCTTTTCTACATTGCAGGTAACAGTCAGAAATGTCTTTTTGTAACCAAAAATCTTGAAATGATTTTTTTGAACTTTGGCCTCAGCTCAATGTCATTTTGGAGTGCAATCAATTCTTCCTCCACGATTCCTGATTCCCCATTGCTTATATCTAGGAATGGATAGATCACCTAGTCTGATATTTTAAGCAAAAAAAATATCCTGAAATCTGTCAGACATGTCTCTATTCAGCTGATCTAGGTGTGTACAATAGAGTAGAAGGTCATCGTCTAATATCCTCTTCTCCTTCTCCAATTCAGAGAAGCTCGGAAACCTGTAACTTGAACAGAAAAGTGGAGAGGGTTGATTTGGTTTTGATAAGGTTAACCTCATTTCCTTGCAGTTGCAAATTTACTTTGTTGAACTTTGTGAATACATCTGACAAGTAAACAACGTCATGCTTGATGTTTCATGGTTCATCACAGAGAACAGAATTGGAATCTTGGAAGAATTCAACAAATATTTTAAAAATTGAATAGAAACATCTCAAGCAGTTTCCCTTTGACAGCCATCTAACTTCTGTGTGAAACAACAAACATTCAAAATCTTCATCTTTCTCAGTGCAGAGCTGTCGAAACAGTCAGGAATTGAGAGCATGTGCCTTGAATTTATTTACGGCTGTGATAACAGTGCTTAACGATTTGTGAAGTCGACCACTTAGTTTTTTTTTGCGACCAGTGCACCGTAAACACACCTATTTTCAAGAAACTGATGAAGCCACGATGACAACCTGACACACATCAATCGTGTGTCATCTATTGCACAAGCAAGAATGTTAGAAAGTGGGATGTCTGTCTCTGAAAAAATTCTCAACCACACAAAATACTGTTTCCCCTTGTGTATCTGTTTCTAGTTGTCTTGCAAATAACACCTCTTGAACCAAATTTTAATCTCTGACAAAATATCACTACAACTTAGTTGCTATTTTCAAAAGTAGCAAAGATTCATTGCATGGCAGAGTGGACTTATCTACTTGTAAGCCAAATGCTGTTGTCCTAAGCACGTTGGACACTGTGCCTTCAATGTTTTCAGTCATTTCATCCACTCTGCTTCATCAGAGGGCATTTTCTTCAAATGTTCTAGAAGCCTGGAAGGTTTCTCGGCTTCATTTGAAAAGACTCTTTCACACAGGAGGCACATAGGGTTTCTGTTGGCTATTTGGTGCTGACACATATCCATATTTCAGATATTCCACGCTATATTGCCTACACTTTTTTGATTTGCTGTGCTGAGGCCATATTTTATTCTGCAAAAAAAATGTTTAAAAAATCTTGTCAATCACAACAAAATGCAGCAGAAAAAAAAAGCAAATATAATAGCAATTACCTCTGCAGTCCACCCTCAGGTTCTGCTTCCAAGGATTCAACCAATCGTGGATTGAAAATATTCAAAAAAGAAATCTTAGAAAGTTCCAAAAAGCACACCCCGAGCACTTCGCCATTTTATATAACTGGTATATATTGTGATACAACCACAGCACTGGGCTGTGTGCCCACCAGCCTACTGCAGGGGGCGACCTCTGTACCTGTAGTAAGACCACCTGGGATGCCAACTCCACCTAACCGGCTGTCAATCACCGAGACTTGTACATAGACTTGAGCCGGCCCCTCCCGGGCTAGTCACACATGGAGCCATTGCGACTACTCTGGTGTATAGCAGAGTTTAATTGGATTAAAGCTTGTAGTAGTCTTTCCTGTATTTTGTGGCTGCTTGCTGCACCACAGCGCAACACATATGTACAATACGTATATGTGCATTTATGAAATATATGACCTGATGTTACATAAAATTAAATAAAATGAATAATACTGTGTACTGCTACAGAGGAGAAAGACAAGAAGCATTTCTAGGAAAAAAAATGTAAAACCATGTAAATCACTGCAAAACACAGCAAAAAAACATACGGAAATATTGTGGGGTCCCCAATCACAGTCTGGCCTTTGGGAGCTTGATGGGCAGGCGGTCGGGGAGAAAAATAATGGGGGGGGGGGGCCGTCGCCAGTGTATTTATACATAATTTAAATGTACATTACAACCTGAAGTTAACTTGAAATTCTTACAAACCTGGAGCATTAGCCCTTGCAGATGTGGCGCATGTCCTGTCCAGACCATCCCCATTGGGGGGGGGGGGGGTTGGGGGTGCCAGCAACCACTTTGGGAATCACTAAAATAAAGGAATGGGAAGCAGAAATAGCCAGTATGAAGATTAATTAAAGTTTCATGCAACAGATAGGTCAGGCTCACTCCTGTGAACTGTGCAGATCAACCAATCTGCAATTGTAATGCACAGGAGGCCACTATGTGAAATCAGAAAACAGTGCACTAGATTAGAGGAAGTGCAAGTGAACATCTGCTTCACCTGGGAGGACAGTTTGGGTGCCTGAATGGTAGAAAAAGAAGTGACAGGACAGGCGGTACATCTCTTGTAGATGCTTGGGAAAGTGCAATGCAATGAGAATTCTTTGTGGGGACAGGACAGCGGATCTGGGAGTTGCAAAGGGAGAAGTTCATTTGAAATGCTGAAAGGGGAGGGATCTGGTGGGGTAACCTTGTTGGAACCATCAAAGGATTAATGTCGAGGCTGGTGGGATGGAAGGTAAGGATCAGGAGAAATTTATTCTTGCTCTGTCCAAATGTGAGGTGAGAGCTGAAGTGTGGGAGATCAATAAAGAGGGGGAAAAGGTTTCTGTATACTGTGGTAGAGGGGAAGCCATTGTTAAAGACAATATTAAGTCACTTCAGAGGCAGGGTGGAAGTCTAAGCAAGGTGATGGTGGGAGTTTATGGACTTGAAGTGGATGTTGGTGGCCAGCATATCTACTTTGATGGAGACAGTGATCGAGGAAAGGAAAAGAAGATTTATGGGATAGATCAGGTGTAGATGAAAGCAGGGTGAAAATTGACAGCTGTAATAGTGTTGTGCTAATCGACCGTGCTGCTCTAATGAAGGTAAAGAGCCAGTGGTCCAAGTGGATCTGAAATTTTGGAAATGGGAGAAATGAACCACAGACTGGGGTAAGTTCAAGTTTATTGTCACATGCACTAAGTTGTAGTGATAAAGTGTGTTTTCCAAGCATTCCAGCTAATTATCTTATACATAGTACAGCAAGTAAGATCCCTTTTCAGCCTCCTACACTCAATGGAAAAGACCCAGTTTATCCAGTTTCTTCTTTTCTTTGGCTTGGCTTCGCGGACGAAGATTACCAGTTCTGGTAACATTTTCTACCTAAAGGAGATCTTTACGACAGCAGAGTGTCCAGAACTGCACACAATACTCCAAATGTGATCTCATCAGTGTCTGTATTGACAACATTCAAGTTCTTGTTGTGATATAGAGAATTTAGGTTAAAAAGACTTAAGTTAAAATGTGATGATTAATCATAAACAGGGAAGCCAGAACGGACAGAGAGTTTACTAGCAGTCAAGGACAGAAGGAGCTGCTGAATATGTTTTTTTTAAACCTATCTTTTCATGGTCATAGTGAGAGACATGCAGGAGACAAAGGATTGATAAGAAGTGTGAGAAACAGAATTCAGTGAATGTAGAGTTCACAGCGTACGTAACGAACGTGATAATTAATAATGCAGTTATACTTAGAATGTTTTTGTAATACTAACCAATTAAAACAGTATTAATAAGAAGGGGAAGGGCAAATAATAAAGGTATAAAAATCAATGCACTGTATGTATCGGGGCTTAACTGGTGAGAAACCAGTTGAGTCCAACTCTGCAGACTTGTAAATAAAGCTTGTCGTGTCATCAGTTTTAAAGAGACTCATGTGTGAGAAGTTTTATTTCTGACAAATGGCTCGTCCGGGATCTACACTCCGGCCGTGAGGGGAGGCGAGAAGAGGGACATCGGAGGCGGTGCACCCCGCTGAGTTCAGCGGCTCCTAGTCCCTTGCTCGTCGCTTCGGGCGGCTTGAGCGAGTGGTATCCGGACAGGGTGACACAACAAGACGGAGAGGAGAAGGGTGACGGTTCAATCCCCGGGAAGACACCGGTAAGTGACGACTTACGATTGTGGTGTGGGGATTGGGTAACAGGTGTAACGGGATACACCTGTTTGGATAAAAACCTAACGGAATAGATTAAGTATAGATCTTTTGTCGTTGTGTGAGGACCCTGTCGCGGGACTCTAGGATAGACCCCAGGGAAACCTCGGCGGTAACCGAAGGAGGGACAGCACCTCCGACGAAGTGCCGAGAAGAGAGGGGTCAACCCCAGGAAAACCTCAGCGGTAACCGAAGGAGGGACAGCACCTCCGACGAGGCGTCTGAGAGGAAGGGAGTAGGGTCCAGAGCGAGAGGGTCCTCAGCAACGATAAACAGATCTAGGTGGGAAAATGGGAGGATCAAAATCTAAGTGCTCGTCTGAAAATTCTGGACAATTCCTGGGAGTACCCCTTGACAGCCCTTTGGGGAGAATGTTTGAAAATTGGGATAGTAAAAGATATCGGGACAAAAACAAGAAAAAGATGGTCCAATATTGTCTCCTTTGGTCAAAACAACCTATTAAAGGTTCCTCGGTCTGGTGGCCGAAATTTGGATCTGATGAGGATTGGGTTAGACAAGCATTAAACATATATGTAAATTCGAGACCAAAGGTGAATCAAGAAGAGTCAGCATATGCATTTTGTTGGGTTCCCTGGCCAGGATCCTTAACAGAATGTTTTAAATTGAGGGTAGCAGGAGAAAAGAAATGGGAACCTCTGGACAACCTTCCCCCTCCTTATATTCCCCCGGTGCCTACTGCGCCCGAGGAAAGCTTATTACCGGAGGGGAAAGGTGATGAATTTGATTGCCCCGAAGGGGGCCGGGATAAAAAGGATGAATTAAGGGAGTCGGACCCTAAACTTCCACCGGTAAACCGACCCTGGACAAGATCCCAGACTGGTCCAGGACCATCAAAGTTTTCAATAAACCTAAATCCCCTGAGAGAAGTTCCTATGGGAGGACCGGGAGGGGGAACGGGATATGTGAATGTTCCCCTAACTAGTACAGAGGTGCGGGGATTTAAGAAAGAAATGAAAAAGTTATTGGAAGATCCTATAGGACTGGCTGAACAGCTTGACCAATTCTTGGGACCAAACACATATACGTGGGAAGAGATGCAGGCAATAATGGGAATATTATTTTCACCCCAGGAGAGGCAGATGATTCGACGGGCTGCCCTCCTCATGTGGGAATATGAACAACCTGGGGACCCTAGACCCCATGAACAAAAATATCCCCTAAATGAACCCAGGTGGGACAAACGAACACCCGAGGGATTGGCAAGTATGAGACAATATAGAGAGTGGACAATTAAAGGGATACGGGAGGCTGTGCCAAAGGGTCACAATTTTACCAAGGCATTTGGGAACCACCAGGGGAAAGACGAGTCCCCTACTGATTTTTTGGAGAGGGTGAGAAAGAATGTCCAACAGTATGCTGGTGTGGACCCTAGTACACCAATGGGTGAACAGCTTATTCGAATTGAATTTGTTTCCAAATCATGGCAAGACATTAGAAAGAAACTAGAAAAGGAGGAGGACTGGAGTGAAAAACCCCTAAGTGAACTGTTAAAAAAGGCACAAAAAGTATATGTGCAGAGAGAAGAAGAAGATCAAAAGAAGGCGACAAAGGTTATGGTACAGACTATCCGACAGATGAATGCTGAATCCAGAGGGGAAAGAAAACAAAACCTTCCTCTAAACAATCCAAAATATCCAAGAGAGGGAAGACCCCGGAGATTTGTTAAATGCTATTACTGCAATGAGGAAGGACACTTTAAGAGGGAATGCCCCCGATACAAGAGGGAATTGCGTGCCCTCGAACTTATGGAAGAAGATTAGGGGTGTCAGGGGTTCCAAATGTTAGGGACCAAATATAAGAGGGAACCCCTGGTAAAACTAAAAATTGGTCCCAAGGGAGAAGAGGTGGTGTTTATGGTGGACACAGGAGCGGAACGAAGTAGTGTAATAACTGTGCCAATCGGAACTGAACCTATAAAAAGTAATTTGACAATTTCTGGGATAGAAGGGGCTCCCAGAATGGTATCAATAATTCCCCAAGTAACAGTGAAACTGGAAGAAAGAGAAGGGGTACAAGACCTCTTGTTATTACCTTCAGCTGGATTTAACCTCCTAGGAAGGGACTTACAGGCTCTCCTAGGTTTGGGTGCTCTCCCTGTGGACGGAGAAGTGCGAGTCCACCTCTGCGCTTTAAAGGAAGAGGATGAACGGCAGATTGACGAGAGAGTCTGGTATAAGGAGGGAAATCGAGGAGGTCTGGACACCCCACCTTTACATGTCACATTAATACCAGGTCATCAGCCGGTAAGGAAACGTCAGTATCCTATTTCTTTGGAAGGGAGAAAAGGGCTACAACCGGTAATTGAGACTTTAATACGAGACGGACTATTAGAAGAATGCATGTCACCTTATAACACCCCTATACTCCCAGTAAAAAAGTCAGATGGATCCTATCGCCTAGTTCAGGATCTAAGAAGTTTGAATGCTATTGTTCAGACCCGCCACCCAGTGGTGCCTAATCCCTATACTATTATGAGTCGGATTCCCCCAGACCATGAGTGGTTTAGTGTTATCGACTTGAAGGATGCCTTCTGGACTTGTCCGTTAGAAGAGGAAAGTAGAGATATGTTTGCGTTTGAATGGGAAAATCCATGGACAGGTAGACGGAGACAGTTTCGGTGGACTGTATTGCCCCAAGGGTTCACTGAATCTCCAAACCTGTTTGGACAAATGCTAGAACAAATCCTGATGGACTATCCACAATCTGATGATTCCCAACTAATGCAGTATGTGGATGATTTACTATTATCAGGACCCAAGGAACAAGAAATGAGGAGAGAGACCATTAGACTCTTGAATTATCTGGGGAAAAAGGGTCTACGAGTGTCCAGAAACAAGTTACAGTTTGTTGAGAAAACTGTGATATATCTGGGACACCAGATAAGTAAAGGACAGAAACGGATTACCCCTGAACGAATTGCGGGAATCACTAGAATGCCTTTACCCCGTAATAAGAAGGAAATAAGACAATTCCTGGGACTCTTAGGATACTGTAGGTTATGGATAGAGGACTACTCAGCTTTGGTGAAGTTTATGTATGATAAACTGACAAATGAAAATGACTATCCATTGAAATGGACCCAGGAGGAGGAGGGATGGTTCGAGGACTTGAAACATCGCCTAACACGAGCCCCAGTGCTCACTCTGCCCTCTTTAAAACAGCCCTTCCAGCTATTTGTCACTCATAACTAAGGAACAGCTGTGGGAGTTTTAACACAGGAAAAAGGCGGTCAGCGACACCCAGTAGCTTTCCTTTCCAAAATGATGGACCCAGTGTCTCGCGGATGGCCGACGTGTATCCAGGGAGTAGCGGCTGCTGCTCTGTTGGTAGAGGAAGCACGTAAACTTACTTTTGGAGGAAAGATGACTGTGTACACCTCCCATTCTGTGAGTGTTTTATTAACACAAACTGCCCATCGATGGCTGACTGATTCTCGCATATTAAAGTATGAAACCATTTTAATGGTTGGAGAAGATTTACAGTTTGCAAAAATTAATAGCTGCAACCCAGCTCAATTTTTATACGGCAGTGAAACAGAGAAAGAGGTGGAGCATGACTGTGTCGAGTTGACAGATCTTCAGACCAAGACCCGAGAAGACCTTTGCGATACTCCGCTGGGAGAAGGATATGAATTCTACATTGACGGCTCCGCCAGATGTGTTGACGGAATGAGAAGAAATGGGTATGCTATAATAGAAGGAAATACTTGGAAAGTAGTAGAATCCACGAGACTACCCGGAAGCTGGTCAGCACAATCCTGTGAACTATATGCCTTGCAAAGAGCCCTCAGAATACTGGCAAAGAAAATTGGAACGATTTACACAGATTCCAAATACGCATACGGGGTAGTGCATACCTTTGGTAAGATCTGGAAGGAGCGTGGTCTAATTACATCAAGAGGAAAGGAATTGGCACACGAACAGATGATTACTCTGACTCTAGAAGCCTTAACATTACCCCAAGAAATAGCAGTGGTCTACATACCAAGCCATCAAAGGGGAGATAACCCGACAGCAATTGGAAACAGACTGGCTGATGAAGAAGCCAAAAGAGCAGCCATGCAACAAGAAGTCCGTTTGCTGACTTTAATCCCAATAAGGCAAGGCATAAAGACAGCTCCCATTTTCACTGCTAAAGAAGAACATGGATCAGCTGGGCGCAAGCCAGTTACCTGATGGAACATGGAAAACACCAGATGGAAGAATTGTTCTAAATAAAGAAATAACTCGCAATATTTTAAAACACCTGCATCAACAGAGCCACTGGGGCACCCAAGCCTTATGTGACACAGTGCTTCGAGAATATGTGTGTAAAGGAATCTACACCTTGGCCCAACAAGAGGTGCAAAATTGTTACCTATGCACAAAAATTAATAAGAAGATAATGAGGACAGGGACCATGGGAGGTCAACCATTAGCCATATCCAACGTATCCAGATCGACTTCACAGAGTTACCTCAAGTTCAAAGATGGAAATATCTGTTGGTGATAATAGATCACTTTACCCGATGGGTAGAAGCCTTCCCAACAATAAATACTACAGCCTCTACAGTAGCTCGCCTCCTCCTAGAGCAGATAATCCCCAGATATGGTATAATGGATTCTATACACTCAGACAGGGGTCCACATTTTTCTTCAAAAATCCAGCAATTGATTTGTGATGCATTACAGGTCTCTTGGAAATTACATACCCCTTGGCATCCACAAAGCTCAGGGAAGGTCGAACGTATGAATGGAACACTAAAAATCCAATTGACAAAGTTAATGGTGGAAACTAAAATGCCTTGGATAAAGTGTCTGCCCCTAGCCTTATTGAGAATTCGTACTGCCCCACGAAAAGATGTAGGGCTGTCCCCTTATGAAATGATGTTTGGGCTTCCCTTCTGGAGTACAGTTGAGGGGTGTCCCACCTTGGGGGAAGGGGATATATTTGTTAGGAACTATTTACAGGCACTGTCACGCTCTCTTACAGATTTACGAAAGAGAGGACTATTGGCACAAACACCGCCTCTAGACTTTTCTTTACACAAAGTGGAACCAGGAGACTGGATTCTTATCAAGACCTGGAAGACTGAAAAACTCCAGCCCCAGTGGGAAGGTCCATACCAAGTTCTCTTAACTACAGAAGCTGCAGCACGAACAAGAGAGAAGGGGTGGACACACGCATCCAGATTTAAGGGACCTGTAGAGGCGCCACAGGACCCTGATACGAACTCAGATTGGACTTGTATTCCTGGAGAAAAACCTCTTACCTTACGATTTCGCAAAAAGACTTAATTCACAATGTTATTGTTATGTTCTTTGATTTTTCTTAGTTTGCCTATGTCTTTATCAGGTGTGAAATGTAAGAAATGCAGAGATACAGTGGTCCTGTTTCAGGACCACATTTGGGGAAGAAAGGAAGGTAATTTCATTTCCCATACCTCAGTTCCTGAGAAATGCTGGGCAGAAAATACCACCCAACATCCATATACCCCTTGTGTGGAAAAAGAAGGAAATAATATGGGTCATTATATACAGATTCCTAATACCACTCCTTTCCCTCTTAACGGTTGGAAAGGTGACTCAAGCCCACCATGCCCTGATGGACTCTGGTTTTGCATACACCAACGTACTGTTCCAATGAGAAGTTACACTCCACACTCGAAATTGCCTGTCCCTTTAAGACAGCCGGACTTAGTTCGAGTCCATCCAAATAACCATGTAAGTTTCGGTAATGTAATTGGGGGAGATAACCTTTTTGTAGATCTGGCAACTAAAATTGCAGGAACTTTTAATGTAACTAATTGTTGGGTCTGCGGGGGTCCACGGATGTCAGAACAATGGCCTTGGTGGGGAGAACCTCTCAATTCATTGACCATGATTTCCCGCATTTGGACAACTAACCGAACGAGATTAAGAGAAACCTGGTCTCTCTCTAATGTCCCCTCTGGTTTTTATTGTCTCTCACGAGCCGGCAAATACCCAGTAGGAGAAAGTCCCTGCAAGGCTGTATGGATTCGCATTTCGCCTGGTGTTTTCACTTGGTTTCCTAAACCTCAGACTTGGTTCTTATCCACTGTTTTTAAAACTAATTGCCTACCCCTGTCTAATAGCAGTATTCAGTTTTGGAATTGTACCACTTCCACCATCACAGGACCATACCAATCAAATCCTGTTCTTAAAAGAGTTTGGGAAAGGGGGTATGGAGTATCCCCAAATGGATTATTCTGGGTATGTGGTAATAAAGCTTATACTCGTCTTCCCTCACAGTGGAGTGGAACTTGTTTCCTAGGAATAATCCGCCCAGAATTTTTCCTTCTACCCCACGATCACGGTCATAAATTAGGCGTGAAGGTCTTTGATACATTACATCGTGAACCCCGCTCTACCACGGTACATTTGGGAGAATGGAGAGATGATTGGCCTCCAGAGCGCATAATTCAATATTATGGTCCCGCTACATGGGCTCAAGATGGATCTTGGGGTTATCGTACTCCTATATATATGTTAAATCGCATAATTCGCTTACAAGCAGTGCTTGAAATTGTTACAAATCAAACAGCTATAGCCCTGCAATTACTTGCATCCCAGCAAGGTCAAATGCGCTCTGCTATATATCAGAACCGTCTAGCCCTAGACTATCTCCTAGCCACGGAAGGAGGTGTATGTGGCAAACTTAATTTGACTAACTGCTGCTTACAGATTGATGATAATGGAAAAGCCATTCGTAAAATCGCTGATAATATTCGTACATTGTCCCATGTACCGGTTCAAACCTGGCATCCTTTCCCACAATTTAATTGGATGGACAAATGGTTTGGAGGAACCTGGTGGCGTACCTTCTTGTGGGTCATCGGAGGTATTTTATTCCTCCTACTTATTTTGCCCTGTATTATTCCCTGTCTACGCAGCCTGGTGATTTCCATGGTCGAACAAGCTATGCAACCAGGGGGGATGGGAGACCCTGTAAGACTTTTATTTCAGCGTGAGATTAATGTATCATAAAACATTTCTCTTCCCTAGCTTAGAATCCCCATTCATATCTATACATATATTCAACACATTTTAAAGAGAGAAAGGGGTGGATTGTGATATAGAGAATTTAGGTTAAAAAGACTTAAGTTAAAATGTGATGATTAATCATAAACAGGGAAGCCAGAACGGACAGAGAGTTTACTAGCAGTCAAGGACAGAAGGAGCTGCTGAATATGTTTTTTTTAAACCTATCTTTTCATGGTCATAGTGAGAGACATGCAGGAGACAAAGGATTGATAAGAAGTGTGAGAAACAGAATTCAGTGAATGTAGAGTTCACAGCGTACGTAACGAACGTGATAATTAATAATGCAGTTATACTTAGAATGTTTTTGTAATACTAACCAATTAAAACAGTATTAATAAGAAGGGGAAGGGCAAATAATAAAGGTATAAAAATCAATGCACTGTATGTATCGGGGCTTAACTGGTGAGAAACCAGTTGAGTCCAACTCTGCAGACTTGTAAATAAAGCTTGTCGTGTCATCAGTTTTAAAGAGACTCGTGTGAGAAGTTTTATTTCTGACACTTGTCTTCAATTCCCCTTCCGACGAAAGCAAGCATGCCAAACACGTTCTTCATCACCCTGTCTGTATCACCACTTTCATGGAATTATGTAACTCTGCAGAGGACAGGAAAAGGCTAGAGTTGTGAATGGCCAGCACCATCCTGGACATTAGTCTTCACTCCATGAAGGACATTTACAAGAGGTGGTGTCTTAAAGCAGGTTCTGTCAAGGTTCCTCCCAGGTCATATCCTCCTCTCAATGCGTCCATCAGGAAGGAGGTACAGGAGCCAATGGTACTTGAACAGCATTTTCCCCTTTGCCATCATCTATCTGAATGGACAGTGAACTAGAGCCACTACCTCACTTTTTTCTTTTGCACTAATTTTTAAAAAATAATATATTTATGTAGCTATTATTTAGAGCACCCCCAAATTCTGCATTTCATTTACCTTCAACGTCCTTGGAATAAACACCCCCACTGACCTGGGCCAAGCGCGATGACTGACTGGCCTCTGCTTTCTTCGAAGATGAATTAAGATAGCAATCCCTCACTGACTTTGATTGGTGCACCACTGAGAGCATAACAGTGGTATGGAAGTTCCAGTTCATTTATCCTCCAATTGCACAACTACAACCCCGACAAAACGGCGTTTTCTGGTCCTGGGTGCAAAAAAACATGTAACCACGCAAGCAGACATGCCACACATACATGAGCGCTCCAATATGCCGGCACACACACAGATACAAGGCACTTTCAGGTGGCGAAAATACTCCGATGTCGAGCTGCATATTATTCCCCTCTGCGGCTGTCGGGAGGCCACCTGAAAGTGCAGGAGACGCACTTTGTAACCCTCCTCCGGGAGGGATAATCGCCGGAGCACTCAGGTCCCCCCAGGCACCTGACAGCGGCTGCTAAGGGGATGATAGCCCGAAGGGACAGGAGCCCGAGGCGCCTCCCGTGCAGCTGGCCAGCGCTGGGCTTTCAGTGCTGTCCGCTTCTTGGCAGGGAAGGCACCTGAAAGCGCCTCGAGCTGCAGACCCAGAGACCCAGACATGCTCTCTCCTTTGCAGACGCACCCCCATGCGAATGCGCGCACGTCCACTGCCCACGTCCACTCCCCCCCTCTGCCCAGGTGATCAATTCCCTTGAACCGGTTCCATGAGGGGAGCCCTCCGTTCAGTGGCGGGTTGCGCGCTATTCTGCAGGTCATGAATCGCTCTGGGTGGGAGCCCCTCACCCACCGATACCGTCAACCGAAGGAGCTGCCGTTTAATCTGCAGACCAGCCCACCCACTCACCCTTCACGGCCGTCGGCCGCTGCGTGACCTGCTGAACTCCACCCCCCCACCCCCCAGTCCTTTGGTGCATCACATTTCACTTCCCCGGCCAGGGCGGAACGCGAGTGAGAAGGAGTGGGGTAGCCGATCTGCCCGGACGCTTTTCGCGGTGGGACGAGGGAGGCGGCGGGGGTGGAGGGGGGGGGAAGCAGCGAGGAGGTGGCCGTGCGGGACCCCCTGAGAGGGCAGCGGCACCGCCAGGTAAGCAGCTTGCGGAGCCAGAGGGCCTGGTGCCCGAGGATGAGCTTGCCGCCCGGTCTCCATGGGATGCATCCTGCCTTGGGGTCGGTCGGGTGGCCGGTTTGGCGTGACCCGGTGGCAGGGCGAAGCCAGAGAGGTGAGGTTGGGGGGGGGGGGGGATGCGCGCGCGTGCCTTGGTGCCAACTGCCGGGCGCGGGAGCAGGGCACGTGGTCGGGGTGATGCTCGGACCACCCGCCCCGGTCTCGGCACCCGTATCCGCCTTCTGACCCACCACCTGCTCGGTGGATGGAGCAGCCTCTGGGGAATGTCGACGTGGTGAGTGGCAGGGTCGCCCCTCCCCGTCCATTCCCCCCTCCCCACCCCTCCCATTCCCCCCCTCCCCACCCCTCCCATTCCCCCCTCCCCACCCCTCCCATTCCCCCCTCCCCACCCCTCCCATTCCCCCCTCCCCACCCCTCCCATTCCCCCCTCCCCACCCCTCCCATTCCCCCCTCCCCACCCCTCCCATTCCCCCCTCCCCACCCCTCCCATTCCCCCCTCCCCACCCCTCCCATTCCCCCCTCCCCACCCCTCCCATTCCCCCCACCCCTCCCATTCCCCCCACCCCTCCCATTCCCCCCACCCCTCCCATTCCCCCCACCCCTCCCATTCCCCCCACCCCTCCCATTCCCCCCACCCCTCCCATTCCCCCCACCCCTCCCATTCCCCCCACCCCTCCCATTCCCCCCACCCCTCCCATTCCCCCCACCCCTCCCATTCCCCCCTCCCCACCCCTCCCATTCCCCCCTCCCCACCCCTCCCATTCCCCCCTCCCCACCCCTCCCATTCCCCCCTCCCCACCCCTCCCATTCCCCCCTCCCCACCCCTCCCATTCCCCCCTCCCCACCCCTCCCATTCCCCCCTCCCCACCCCTCCCATCCCCCCTCCCCACCCCTCCCATCCCATGGCCCTACTGGGCCACCGGCGTTTTATTCAACTCCCTCTGTGGTTTCAGTGAGAAACTTCCAGTGGTTTGTAATTGAGATGAACCCAGTAAGGTTTGGCAGATTTCACCCACAACCTTGAGAGATGCCAACTTCCCGCACTGGCAGGATTCTTGGTAGTGTGGCAGAGCGGAGGGATTTGGGGGACCATGTCCACAGAACAATCTTGTCTTTCAGTAGTTCCTGGGGGAACCAACACTGAACATAATTGTGCAGTTGCTCTGGAACCATCTGCTTAGTTTTCTCAGCTTGACCAAGTGATTGCAAATGCCAACAATTGTTTCTCATTATCGGTTGAAAATAGAAATTTATCTTCAGTCAGAGCTTCTGGAAATATTTTGTGTTGTGCATTATTTTCTTTGTGGTTATGGGCATCCAAATGTAAAATGATCATTAAGATCAAAATAAAGAAGAAAATTGGGACGTGCTACTTTTTAAAATAGCTATTGGTGATGGCCAATACACTGGCTTTGTGCCTTTTAATAAACCTGTGGGCAGTGGCAGTGGCTCCAACTTTGTTATTCTGAACCTAATCAGCATCAGTTCAAACACAGTGCAGTGGCCCTGTATTTCTTGTTTTAAGGCACCACAAATGTATTTTTTGCAGGCTTTGGGGGAAGTAAAGAATAGGCTACCGGCTAACTGAATGAACTGTGTGAAATTGGAAAAAATGAGAGTTTCAGGGACTCCAAAACCTAGCAGCAATCGATATGCACCAATACAAAGGTGTGAGAAACAAACATTCGCTCGAGACAAACATTGAGAACAAAGAACATTTATTGTACAACAATGCAAAGTTGGGTGCTTCCCCTTACCCTGGGAATACACACACATACTGGGGCTCACCCAACATTTATACAGTTCCTCCCCCCCTAACATTCTTCTGCCTCCTGAATTGGTTTGGCATTTGGTAATTCTGTCTTGTCTGGCTACCTGCAGATTCTGTAAACTTGAAAGACCATGGGGTAACCTGTCTGGGTCCCATCATGTCATTGTCCTTATTCATGAATCTACCTTTGTCCTTATTCACACATCTCAACCTCCCAGGACTTACTAATTCTATATGCAGAACTTGCTAATTCTGTTTATCGCTATAAGACCCTACATTGCGTAACCCTTCCTCACACTCTTATCAGAATTCATCCCTATCAGCACTTACTTGACTTCCTCTAGTCTAGTCTAGTATTCCTTATTTCATTCATACTAGCTTTACTTCCTATATTCTATTATCTCTCACAATCCACACTTTCTTTAGCTACGCTTAGTAAATTCTCAACTGGAAGCTTGGTCTTTTTCCCAGCGAGTCAGCAAACAAACTGCAATCTCAGCATCATCAGATGGAGTTTGGGAAACATACATCCTTTGGGTTGTAGTGATCTAACGAAGGGTCCGTTGAATTAAACAAATCATTAGGCAAGGAAGTATCATGATGGCTAAAATAACGAGTCCAACTGCTATAAGGGCTGTGTGTATCCATCTCTGTCACCAGTAAAAAGTTCAACCACCTGACCATTGTGACCATTGTCATCAATCGATCTTCCACAAACGCCGCCCTTAGCAGCCAACAAATAATAGAGAGTCAGGCAGTTTTGATAAGTTGTAGCTCGTATCTGTCATTGTTCTTCAGCCAATAAATTCAAGGCTGCCGCTGTCTGTTTGGTGATAATCTCCAAAACTGCCTGGAGTCTGATTAAACGGTTTAAATGCCAAATGTGGTATTCTGGAGCAGCTTGAGCCATTTACAACTGGAATCCCCCTTATAGTGATGGCCTTTAGCCTTCCAAATGTATTCGTGACCCATAGGATGATTTACAAGATGCCAAGTTGGGGGGGGGGTACTTATTGTTACCTAACCTGTGAGTAGCAGCTTGTCTGCGAGCATTAGCATATATACCCCCTTTATCCCTAATCCAGGTATAACCCTGACTAATGTTCTGCCTATCATTTTCCCACCATCTTATTTTTACCATATTTTTAGCACTCATCTTTTTAATATCTGTAGAGGCCGGGATGCAAACCCAATCCACTCCCCTAGGGCAGTTCTGTTTCCCTGGTCCATGTTGGGATCCTAAATTAAACCATACTAAATAAGGTAGCCCACTATGAATACACTCTATACCTGTGCTCTGTCTGCATTCTAAAGGTAAACTTGTCCATTCCTCAAAGTAATTATCACCTCTGCTGCCCCTATTCCAGGAGGACTTAATACATTGTGTACAATTGGGTGGTTTCCCAAAAATTGGGAACCAGCAGAAAAACAATACAGCAAATAATAAAAATAACATTACAGCACTTTTTCCCGGCGTAGCGTAACTTTCAGACCAGAAGGATGCAAGACTGCACGCCAGGTGAAGGGTATATTATCAACGTCTTTAGTCCGTGGATTAGCTTGTTTAATGCGTTTGTATGTGAGTCCACCCCTTTTCTTTTGTTCGCACTGCAGTGTCTGTAATCAGAAGTACACAATAAGGGCCGTCCCATATCGGTTTTAGTTTATGGTCTTGCCACGCTTTTACATATACCCAATCACCAGGTTTAATAGAATGAATAGGATAGTCCAGGGGTGGGTTTTGAGTTAATAAACCCTTCTGTCTTAAGTCATATAGAGAAGTAGAAATTCCCTGTAAATATTTAGATATGTACTGGTCATTAGCCTCAGGGGTAGGGGTATCAGTGTGGAATCCCATGTAACGAAGACCAAACATAATTTCATATGGTGAGACAGCAAGGTCCTTACGAGGAGCTGTGCGAGTCTTGATTAAAGCTAAGGGTAAGCATTTAATCCAGGAGAGGCCAGTTTCATCATGAGGTCGAGTGAGTTGATTTTTCAGGGTCTGATTCATTCGTTCAACACGGCCTGAATTCTGGGGGGGCCATGGTGTATGTAACTGCCAATCTATTCCCAGGATTGAAGACGCTGTTTACATCCGGTACCGCACAGATGGCAGTCTTTTCAATCTGAGGCGCCTGCAAGCTCACCAAGACTCAAGAGCAATTTGTCCGTGAACTACTCTTTGCAGACAATGCCGCTTTAGTTGCCCATTCAGAGCCAGCTCTTCACCGCTTGACGTCCTGTTTTGCGGAAACTGCCAAAATGTTTGGCCTGGAAGTCAGCCTGAAGAAAACTGAGGTCCTCCATCAGCCTGCTCCCCACCATGACTACCAGCCCCCCCACATCTTCATCGGACACACAAAACTCAAAACGGTCAACCAGTTTACCCATCTTGGCTGCACCATTTCATCGGATGCAAGGATCGACAACGAGATAGACAACAGACTCGCCAAGGCAAATAGCGCCTTTGGAAGACTACACAAAAGAGTCTGGAAAAACAACCAACTGAAAAACCTCAAAGATTAGCGTAGACAGAGCCGTTGTCATACCCACACTCCTGTTCGGCTCCGAATCATGGGTCTTCTACCGGCATCACCTACAGCTCCTAGAATGCTTCCACCAGCATTGTCTCCGCTCCATCCTCAACATTCATTGGAGTGACTTCATCACCAACACCGAAGTACTCGAGATGGCAGAGGCCAACAGCATCGAATCCACGCTGCTGAAAATCCAACTGCGCTGGGTAGGTCACGTGTCCAGAATGGAGGACCATTGCCTTCCCAAGATCATGTTATATGGCGAGCTCTCCACTGGCCACCGAGACAGAGGTGTACCAAGGAAGAGGTACAAGGTCTGCCTAAAGAAATCTCTTGGTGCCTGCCACATTGACCACCGCCAGTGGGCTGATATCGCCTCAAACCGTGCATCTTGGCACCTCACAGTTCTGCGGGCAGCAACCTCCTTTGAAGAAGACCGCAGAGCCCACCTCACTGACAGAAGACAAAGGAGGAAACCCCCAACCCCAACCAACCAATTTTCCCTTGCAACCGCTGCAACCATGTCTGCCTGTCCTGCATCGGACTTGTCAGCCACAAACGAGCCTGCAGCTGACGTGGACATTACCCCTCCATTAATCTTCGTCCGCGAAGCCAAGCCAAAGATTCCCAGGATTTTACACACACCCTGGAGTACGTGAGAGGTAAAATGTGTACCTCGATCTGAGTCAATGGTTTGAATAATTCCATAACGCGGAATAACAAACTCTAGTAATATCCGGATAATGGTGCTAGCACGATCATTAGGGGTCGGGAAAGCCTCAACCCATCGAATAAAATGATCCACCATCACCAGGAGGTATTTATAAACCCCTATCTTAGGTAATTTCGTGAAATCAATCTGTATTTGTTGCAACGGGCGTACGGCTATATCGCGACCGCCAGGCATTACCTGGCGCATGACTTTCTTATTCACTTGCTGACAGATTGGGCACCCCTGATTTCTTTGCTTGGCTATAGTGTATATTCCCGAGCAATTAAAGGAACGTACAAAAGCATCAACTGGTGCTTGTGTTCCCCAATGTGTCTGCTGGTGGAGCTGATCAATAATCTGATGAGCCAAGGCTTTGTTCAGTACTTGGCGTCCCTCTGCCGTCCACCACAACCCATCGGCAGTTTGACACATTCCCTGGTCTTTCATATAAACCTCCTCTTCCCGTGAAAAGATGGGAGTCTTTTGAACCTCATGTGGGGTGGGGAGTAACAGCTGCATGTCTATTTTTTCTGTGAGTGCAGCCTGTTTGGCAGCTTCATCTGCCTGTCTGTTCCCCTGTGCTTCAGGACTGTCAATAATTTGATGGCCCCATACATGAACTACAGCTATCTCGTCAGATAACATAAGAGCATCTAAGGATTGAACAATTAAGTTTTCATGGATCAACTTTTGTCCTTTCCCAGTTATCATTCCCCGCTCTTTCCAAATCTTTCCAAAGGTGTGCACTACACCAAAAGCATACTTTGAGTCGGTATAGATTGTGCCCACCTTTCCCTCTAAACCCTGGAGAGCTCTACAGAGGGCATATAATTCACAGGATTGTGCCGACCAATGACCGGGAAGACGACCGGCTTCAAACACAACTCCTTCATTCCCATCCACTACACTATACCCGCTATACCGAATGCCGTCAATGCAGCGGGAAGATCCATCAATAAACCATCTTTCGCCCTCCCGTAAAGGTTCATCACTTAAATCATCTCTAATTTTTGTCTGTAAATCTATCACTTCTAAACATATACGCTCTAAATCATTGGGGACATTATCAGAATCTGGAGAAACCAAGAAGGTGGCTGGATTCTGTTCTTTGTTTATAATCAGTGTCAAATCATCCCTATCCATAAGAATCGCTTCATGCTTTAAAATTCTAGAATCAGTAAGCCACCTTCCGGCACGTTGTAAGAGAATGGTACGGACTATGTGAGGGGTGTGAACTATCATCGGGGCACCAAACGTAACCTTTCGTCCTTCCTCGACTAAAATAGCAGTGGCTGCAATTGCTTGCACACATTCTGGCCAACCACGACATACAGGATCTAAAATTTTTGACAGAAAGGCAACTGGTTGTCTAAAGCCTGCCCTCTCTTGCGTTAATACTCCCATGGCCACACCATCTTTCGCATTGGTATAAAGGTCAAATGGCTCATTTAGGTCGGGTAAAGCCAAAACTGAGGCACTAATAAGACGCTGTTTCACTAAGGTAAAATCTTTAATCTCCTCCTCCGTCCAGACAACAGTTTCGCCCCCTAGAGTCGCAAGTTTATCATAAAGAAATTTGACCAGGCTAGAATAATTCTCAATCCAAATTCTACAGCATCCCACTAAACCAAGGAATTTCCTAAGTTCTTGAGCACTCTTTGGAGGCGGGATCTGCAGAATACCGCATGTTCTCTCTGGACTTATCTTCCTAATTCCTTGACTAACCAGATGACCCAAGTATTTAACTTCAGATTGAACAAATTGTAACTTTGATTTGCTCACTCTAAGACCCTTATTCCCTAGAAAATTCAAAAATTCAACAGTGTATTGTTTAACCACATCATACGTTTTTCCCGTGATTAATAAATCATCAACTTATTGTATTAATTGACAATCCTCTCTCCGAGAGGATTCATCTAGTACCTGTTCTAAAACATGGCCAAACAAATTTGGTGATTCTGTAAAACCCTGGGGAAGAACCGTCCACCGGTATTGATTTTTCCATCCTGTAAAAGGATTCTCCCACTCAAATGCAAACATGTCCCTACTGTCTATTGCCAATGGACAGGTCCAGAAGGCATCTTTGAGGTCAATTACACTAAACCACTTACTATGGGGATCAATTTTACCCATTAACGTATAGGGGTTAGGTACAACCGGATTACGGGTGATAATAATTTTGTCTAACTCCCTCAAATCCTGCACTAATCGATAGGTACCGTCTGGTTTTTGGACAGGTAAAATTGGGGTATTAAAAGGTGACATACAAGGTTCGAGTATACCATCTTTCACCAATTGATCAATTACTGGCTGCAGTCCCTTTCGGCCAGCCATAGGAATTGGATACTATTTTCGTCTAATTACTTGGTCAGGGTCTTTTAAAGTAACTTGCAGGGGAGGAATATCTAACCCTCCTCTATTGCCTCTTTTTGCCCATACTCTAGGATTTATTAGTTCCCGATCCTCTGTTAGTACCCCGATACCTGATCCCTGTGGTCTGGTACCGATAGCCAATTGGTCCTGTAAATCCCGTCCCAACAAGCAAACTCCAGCTTGGGGAACTAGTAAAATATCCTCTGTTATTATCTTTTCTCCCATTTGTATCCTTACATTCTTTAGTATAGGGACCGCAAAATCTCTTCCTCCCACTCCCGAAATCATCACTGTCCCTTCTGTTTTAACACCTTCGGGCCGTTGTAAAATACTAGACCGGGCTGCCCCAGAATCTACTAAAAGGGTAATTTTGTCACTGTGGGGTTCTATGCTTAAATTTACCAATGGTTCTCCGTGCAGCCCCACGGTGTGTATTGACTGAGAACCGTGAGCCCCCTATTCATAATCTGCCTCCATCAATGCATAAGATCGCGTCTCCCTGGCTCGCATTGGGCATTCCCTCTTAAAGTATTCCTCCTTTTTACAATAATAGCAAACGAATGCTCCTATTTCCCAATTTCTACCAGGGTCTCCACGGGGTCCCGGGAATGGTCGTCGTCCCCGGAATTCTCCTCTACCCCTGCCTCTGCTCTGGTCTCTACTTCCCCACCCCCGGCGCTCCTCCCAACGTCCAGGAGCTGGCACACAACTCCTAACATTTCCCTGCTGTCCCTCCACAACTTCCTTGACTGCCTGCATCAAAATCTTAGCCTTTTCTTTCTGTTTATCTTCAGACCTCTGGACGTATGCCCTTTGTGCGATCTGTAAAAGCTGTGTTATTCCCTGTTCATGTCAATTCTCTGTCTTTTGTAATTTCTTCATGATATCTGGGGCTGAATTAGTAACAAAGCCTGTCAATACCAACTGTTCACCTGCTGGGGATTCTATATCCAACCCCCCATATTGCTGTATGGCCGCACGCAATCTATTCAGAAATGCAAGGGGGGTCTCCTCAGGACCTTGGGGAACCTCAAATGCCTTCTTAAAGTTCTGTCCTTTTGGAACAGACTCCTTCATTCCTTTTATTAGATTAATCCTATACTCCTCCATTCGTGTGCGACCATCATTAGTATTCTTATCCCAATTCGGGTTTACCAGGGGGAATTTAAGTTCCCCAGGTAACGCCTCTGGTCCCCCTTGGTGTTCCCTATCCCAGACTCTAATCCCTGCCTGGCGAATCATTCCACGCTCATCCAAAGTGAATAGAGCCTTAAAGATCGATATTAATTCATCCTAGGTATATATATTCAGTCCCAAAAATTGATCTAATTGTTCTGCACATCCCTGAGGGTCTTCTATCAGGGAGGTCGTTTCCTTCTTAAAATTGCGCACCTCTGTACTAGTCAGAAGCACATTTACGAACCCGAGACCCCCCCCCCACATTCCCTCCCAAGGGAACCTCTCGTAAAGGTCTCATCCAGTTAATTTCTGGCTTATCCCCTCCTTGATAATGTTTAGGTTCCTGCCCTCTGGGAGACAAAGGGTTCTGCCCTTCCCTCCCGAAGGGTCTCACACTGTTCTGAATGACCCTCATAATCAAAGTCTCCTCCCTCTCGTGTCAATTGAGGCGGTAATCTTGTACTCTGTGAGCGGGTCATCATACCACCCCTACTTTCTTTTTCTTTCTCTAACTGTGGAGGAGGAGGGGAAGATAAAGAAGGGTAAAGCGGAGGTGAGAGGAGGAAGATAGGAGCTGGCACAGGGGGAACATAAGGTGGAGGAAGGGAATGTAACACATCCCATCCTTGTATTTCAGGGGCAGAAGGTTCCTCATCCTTCTTGTTCTTACATTCCTTTTCGCTCAAAATCATTTGATCAAACGATCCACTGAGCCAACAGGCTGCATATTCTCTGCTCTCGGTATTACCTCCTTGATTTTGGTAGAGCCAGATGTTCAATGCCTGACACATCCAGTCCTCGTTGGATCCGAACTTTGGCCAATATACCGAACTCCCTTTTATCGGATTCTTAACCCATTCCTGACAGCAATACCTGACCATGGTCTGTTTATCTTTCCCACGGGTTTTCCCCGCACCCCAATCAGATAACATTAATCCTAACGGACTATGTTTAGGTATCTGATCTTCCCGTCCTTCTTTAGGACTGTTTCCCTTGCTACTTACTCCTCCCATACTACCAGGTAAATAAAATTCCTCTTACCGGGATCCAGTAGCTATTCTTAGCGCACTTCCTTAACGTTCTCCTGTTGTTTGTTCTCAATGCCTCTTCTCGGATATCACTCGCTTCATCCACTGACCAGTCACCCGTCGTCCGGGAGTCCAGCTGAATCTGCCGGGGTGCACCTACCCCCGTCATCAGGCACTCTGTCAGTGGAGGGAGTGCGATCCTGGATGAGTCCCCAATTGTGAGGAACAGAAGTACCTTCACAGATTTCCTCGAGACAAAAATTGAGAACAAAGAACATTTATTATACAACAATGCAAAGTTGGGTGCTTCCCCTTACCCTGGGAATATACACACATACTGGGGCTCACTCAACTTTTATACAGTTCCTACCCCCTTAACATTCTTCTGCCTCCTGGATTGGTTTGGCATTTGGTAATTCTGTCTGCCTACGTGCAGATTCTGTAAACTTGAAAGACCATGGGGTATCCTGTCTGGGTCCCATCATGTCATTGTCCTTATTCATGAATCTGCCTTTGTCCTTATTCACACATCTCAACCCCCAGGATTTACTAATTTTATATGCAGAATTTGCTAATTCTGTCTATCACTATAAGACCCTTATTCTATTATACTTGCGTAACCCTTCCTCACACTTTTATCAGAATTCATCCCTACTCGGCACTTACTTAACTTCCTCTAGTCCAGTCCAGTATTCCTTATTTCATTCATACTAGCTTTACTTCCTATATTCTATTATCTCTCACAAAGGGTTACTGAAACAAAAGTTGCTTTTAATTATGATCAGGAGATCATGTTCTTTGAACCTGAAAACAGAATCAAACTTTAACTTATCTATATTGACTTACTTAACTCCCCCCCCCCGCCCCACCCCATTCTAAGTGCACGTGTGTGTAATGTGATATAACTTTAGGAAAGTTCTTTGATTCACAATCCAATCTCACTGGTTGCAGGCAATTCTTGTTCTGTGCACAGAAATTAGCATTAATAAAATTCACCACGCTCTGGTGCTTACCACTCAGGAGGGTTCTTGTTGGTTTTCAGAGAGAGAATTTTCTTGTTCCAGGACAGCCACTCCAGTATCTTGCTGATGAAACTTGCCCCCTTTCAGGGTTCTCCAGATGATAACCTCTTTCTTTTAGGTCACCACAGAGCTCCTTTCTGTTTCCTCCAATTCCAAGGGAAACACCAGACAGCCAGTCCTCTCCTTTGGCCAGGCAGTCTTCCAAAGCTTGCCAGCTTGTTCCTCTGGAACTGATGTCTATGTTTCTCCTCTCTCTCACTCCCTCCCACTCTGAGAGCAAAGCTCTTCTCCTTCTGCCTGCAAATATCACATGCTGTTCCAGACAGCAAACAGTTTTTCAGACAAAGCTGCTGCTGTATGTTGCCTTTTGCAAAATAGCAGTCCATCATTGAAGTCTGTGAGCACTCTGCAAAATTACTGTTTTTTACTGTGTGACCTGCTCTAACAAATCTTTCCTAATTTATCTCCCCCAAACACCTCTATGTACTCTGTCACAGTTCATATTGTTAGGAAAATTATGGAGTTGAATTATATTTTTAAGTAGTGAAAGACTGAATGGCTTTGGTGTTGTGAAGGACCAGGTTTTTTTTGTACTTGCATTTATGTGCAAATTCAGCAAGCAATTAAGAAGAGAAATTGTCTGGTGGCCTTTAGTTTGAGTATAAAAACAGATTAATCTTGAGCTAATTCCATGTCTTGATAAAGCAGCATCTTGGATGTTGTGTACCAGTCTGGTTTGGGCCCAAGGAAGTATGTAATTGGGATAGGACTGGAAAATAGGTTCACTAGATTTATTCTTGGGATGGGAAGATTTCAGTTTGGGGATGAAGCAAACTAAGCCAGTATTCTATTGAGTTTGAAGAATGACAGCTGATTTGTTGGAGCACGTTGCCTGAGTGTTTACCCCTTCTTCCGCCCCCCCCCCCCCCCCAAACTGGCTGCAGTGCCTGGAACAAGGGTTTAAAATAAGGAATCAACCATTCAGGACAGAGATGGGAAATGTTCTTTCACCAGTTGGTGGTTGATCTTTGGAATTCATTACCTAAAATAGTTCTGAATGTTGCTGTTGAACATATTCAGGACACAGATTGATATATCTTTGTATATTGAAAGACTCAGGGTACATGGGGTTACTGTCGGGAAGGAACACTAAGGTAAAATATAATTGAATAATGGAGCAAACATGGAAGAACAGAGTAGGGGCAAACTACTTGTTTCTACTTCTATTTCTTATGTTCCAAAACTCATCACTTAGTTTCTGCAATAAAGGGCAGCTGTCCTTGCTGTAGAATTTTGAATTGAATTTAGATTTGCAAGCTTTATTTAGTCATTCTTTCTAGTCCATTGAGTTCAACAGAAATAGTAAAAAGACCATGTTCTTTGGTGTTCAGAAAGGCAAGCGATAGGCACACTTCAACTTTAAATGAAAATCACAAACTGCAGGTGCTGTCAATCTGAAATAACAGAAAATGCTGGAAACATTCAGGTCAGGCAGGATTTGTGAAAGAGACACAAGAACCCATCATCAGAACTTTGTTTGGTAAGAGAGAAACTTTTTCTACAGGCAACGTCATAGATTTGGATCAGGACCCTTCATTGAAATCATTAAGACCCCTCAATCACAATAAAGGATCCCAGTCCAAAACGTTGACTGAATGTTTCTTTCCTTGGATACTGCCTGACCTGCTGAGTTCCTCTCACTTCTCAATTACAAAGAGCAGAAAAGGGGATTGAGGGAGAGAACAGTTGGAACCAGTCGAGTGAGAGCATAGGAGGCCTTTTAAGTGTATGCCCTAGGCATGAGGGACTGGAGGAGAGGGGAACAAAACTGGTGGACACCAACTCATAGACCACCTGAATCATTGCAACATAATTGAACTTTCTAATTTCAGGTAATCTGCACCTTTTGTGATTATTTTTTTCTCTCTCCTGATCCACCCCCCCCCCACCTTTTTTCCAATCCATCTGCCTATCACTGACGAACGTAATTTACTGCTCCCCAAATTGGCACAAGTTCAAGTTTATTATCTGACTGTACACGTACCTCAACCTTACGAAACAGCATTTCTCCGTATTGCACACACAATACACAGTACATAATAATCACATATATACATAAAGATATAACTTAATAGAAATATATTTAAATATTCTAGTGAGGCGGCGCACATTGCAACGCACGTGTACCAGCTTTGTGTTTGTCACAGAACAGCCACATCAAGATGGCGCTGCCGGATTTTGCTTCCTTCGTGGGCAGAGGCGCCGTGCATGCACATTCAGCTGTATCATCACATCACCTCCAACGCAGGGGTGGGACTTGATGGCTGCCTTATAAGGTGCAGCACGGGCTTTTTCGAATAAACCATTGGAAACAAAACTGACTCCAGTATGTAGTTCTGTTCTCGTTTCCCCCTCGTAGCTACTGCTACAATTGGTGACCCCGATGAGCCCAGACGATTCTGGACTCTATACCATGGATGTTGCAACAGTTAATGCAGTGGCTATGAAAGTACCACCCTTCTGGACGCTTTGCTCACACACTTGGTTCCGGCAAGCTGAAGCTCAATTTCACCTCCAGCAGATCACCTCTGACTCGACAACGTTCTACCATGTGGTCAGTGCCTTTGACCAAGAGTCCACAGCCAGAGTGGACGACCTGGTACACGACCCCCTCCTCCACCCCCATGGAGGAAGATAAATACCCAGCTCTCAAGAAGCTCCTTTTAAGTACCTTTGGCCTGTCCAGGCGCCAGCGCACTGCTGGCTCATGCACCTAGATGGCCTGGGAGACAGAGCACCATCTGCCCTAATGGATGAAATGCTCGTGTTGGCACAGGGCCACAAGCTGTGCCTCATGTTTGAGCAGGCTTTCTTGGAGCAGATGCTGGACGACATATAGCTGCTATTAGCAGATGAGGATTTCTCGAACCCACGCAAGGTCGCGGCCAGAGCAGATGTCCTGTGGCGCACGAAACGCGAAATCTAGTCTGCCATGAACCAGGTGTCGCGCACCAGGAAGCCGGCAGAGACACCAAACACTACCTAATGCTTTTACCACCATCACTGGGGTGGGGGGGGGGGGAGGGGCACATGCACGTAAATACAGGCAACCCTGCTCTTTTTCGAAAAACGACCAGGCCAGCTGTTGCGACGTCACCAATAAAGTTAGTGCCTGATAGTTCCTGGTTGACATGGGTTCCGAACTCTGTCATCCCACCAACCGCACTGGAAACACAAACACGACCACGAGGCCCCATGTTCCGGGTGACAAACAACATCACCATCAAAACCTTCAGCACGCGCAATGTGCAAATACAGCCAGGCAACGAGGCGTTCTGGTGGAACTTCACACTAGCTCCTGTGGGCACATCGCTCCTCGGTCCAGATTTCCTTCGTGCCCACGTGGACTTTCCAAACCGTCCAACTGGAAGCTACCATCGCCCGCAACCCAGGCATGGCCATGGTGAGTGCCCCTAAGGATGAGTATAGGTGCATCCTGGATGAATTTCCGGCTATCCTCAGGCTGCAATTCACTTCCACCATGCCATATGCCGACCCAGCGGCCCCTGCTGCATGCCAAAGCCGGGAGACTTCCCCCAGACAAACTGCAGTTGGCCAAAGGAATGTTCCCGGATGCAAGAGTTGGGCATAGTCTGCAGGTCCGACAGTCTGTGGGCGTCCCCACTACACATGGTCCCCAAGTCCTCAGGTAGTTGACAGCCCTGTGGGGAATACCACTGCCTTAATGACTCCACCACACCCGACTGCTACCCATTCCCACGCATACAGCACTTCACGGTGCAAAGCTGTTTTCCAAAGTCGATTTGGTATATGGCTATCATCAAATCCCAGTCCACTTGGATGACATTGGCAAGACGGCTATTATCACCCCCTTTGGACTTTTCTAATTCTTCCGCATGCCTTTTGGTTTCAAGAACAGGGTGTAAACCTTTCAGCGCTTGATGGACGTGGTGGGCAGTGTCTTGAATTTTGTGTTCATTTACCTGGATGACATTCTCATCGCCAGCAAGGACCACGAGAAACATTAGAACCATCTCACCAGACTTTTTGCTCGCCTATCAGAGTTTGGACTCAGGGTCAACTTGGCAGTGCGATTTCGAGAAAGGCTCCATGCAGTTCTTGGCCCACACTATCACTGCGAACAGGGCAGCATCATCGGCAGAGCAGGTCGCAGCCATACACTAGTTTTCCCATCCTGACACCCTCAAAGGCCTCCAGGAATTCACGGGAATGATTAAGTTCTATAAGATAATAGAGGAGAGCAATGGACTGACAGGGCAACAGAAATGGGAAGAACAACCCTAGCTGAGAAGAAGCATGAGAGATGGCCCTACAGGATGGTGACCACTTCAGCGGACCAGTGACGGTTTCAGCGCCTGAAAGACCCACACAGGCTGCAGGATATTGGCGACTTGTGGTCAAAGGGCTCACACAGGTTGTGGGCTGTTGGCAACTTGTGGTCAAAGGACTCACGGAAGTGTTGCTGGAGTCTGGCTCATGGGAACCAGGTATTGGAACTGGGATTTGAAAGGGTTCTGAGGACAAGCAGAGCTTCCAAAGACTTCCTGATTGTATCAGAGATTTCAATCTGGAACTCAGGTTGCCAATGGATTGAACTAAAGTCTATGCTGTTGCAGAGGTTGTGGGAGGGCTGGATGTGAATCATAGACAATCGTGTGTCTGAAGGGTCTCTCTTTTGCTTCTCTTTCTCCTATTGTAAGGAGCCTTGCTCATGGGGGCTTTTTCTTTGCCTTACAGCAGACAAAAGTTGAAATGCATCATGCATATGACAATAAAAGGAACTGTGGGCTGATCAAGAGTTATAGCTAGAAATATTGACTATTTTTCTCCCTCTGATGGTGCTTTACCCACTGAGTTCCTCCTGCAGATTATTTGGCTTCAAATTCCAGCAATTGCAGTCACATTTTTAAAAAATATTTTTTTATTTTTCACACTGTGAACCATATCAGCCAAAATATGTTTCTCATTAAATATACACAGTGGCATTTTCCCCCTTCCCACTCCCCTCCAAAACCAATAAATATTCAACATATACAATATAATAAAACCATAAAACAAATGTCTTCACACAAAGGAAAAACAAATGAAAAATGTGTCATCTACTTTTACACACTAAATCAAATTGTTATGTCTTCTTATCATTTTAGGGTGTGGAGGTCTGAGGCATGCTCTCTCTGTTATGTTCCAAGTATGGTTCCCAAATTTGTTTAAACAATTTTATTTTATTTTTTTAATTATATGTTATTTTTTCCAATGGAATACATTTATTCATTTCCATGTACCATTGCTGTATTTTTTCAAGTTGACATTATACATTTTTTTGCTACTGCTAAGGCTATCATAATGAATCTTTTTTGCGCTTTATCCAATTTGAGGCCTAATTCTTTACTTCTTAAAAGAAAGCTCTCTGGATTTTTTGGTATGTTTTTTGTGATTTTATATAATATCCAACTTGGTTCTTCCCAAAACATATTCACTTTTGTACATGAACAAATTGCATGTATTGTTCCCATTTCCTTCTTGTAGTGAAAACATCTATCTGATAATGTTGGATCCCATTCTTTTAATTTTTGAGGAGTGATATATATACCCCGTGTAACCAATTATACTGTATCATGTGTAACCTTGTGTTTATTGTATTCTTTATAGTTCCAGACCATAACTTTTCCCATGTTTCATTCTTTATCTTTATGTTTAAATCCTTTTCCAACTTTTGTTTGGGTTTATAGCTTGATGTCATTTTCCTTACCTTGCAGCTTAATGTACATATTTGTTATAAATCTTTTAATTATCATTGTGTCTGTAATCACATATTCAAAGCTGCTTCCTTCTGGTAATCTCAGTCTGTTTCCTAATTTATCCTTTAAATAAGCTTTCAGTTGATGGTATGCAAACATTATACCGTGAGTTATTCCATATTTGTCCTTCATCTGTTCAAATGTTAATAAGTTATTTCCCAAAAAACAATTTTCTATTCTTTTGATTCCTTTTCTCTCCCATTCTCTAAAGGAAAGGTTATCTATTGTAAAAGGGATTAGTGGATTTTGCGTCAATAACAATTTTAATATTTGGTAATTCATTTTTTTCCTTTCTACGTGGATCTTCTTCCATATATTAAGTAAATGATGCAATAATGGTGAGCTTTTATATTGCACCAGCTTTCCATCCCACTTATAAAGTATATGTTCTGGTACCTTCACCCCTATTTTATCTAGTTCTATCTTAGTCCAGTCTGGTTTTTCTCTCGTCTGGTAAAAATCTGATAAATACCTTATTTGTGCGGCTCTATAATAATTTCTGAAGTTTGGTAACTGGAAACCACCTTGGTTATACCTCTCTGTTAATTTATCTCGCGCTACCCTCAATTTCACCCCCCCCCCCCTTTCCACAAGAATTTCCTTATTCTCTTTAGTTCAACAAAGAATTTCTCTGTTAAGGGAATTGGTAACGTTTGAAATAAATATTATATCCTTGGGAAGACGTTCATTTTAATGCAGTTCACCCTCCCTATCAATGTTAGCTGTAGTTCTTTCCAATGTTCTAAGTCTTCTTGTAATTTCTTTATTAATGGTTGATAATTTAGTTTGTATAAGTGGCCTGTTTAACCTGATACCTAGGTATTGGATTGCTTGTGCTTGCTATTTAAATGGTGATTCTTTTTTAAGTTCTATATAATCTGCATTACTCCTTGGTATCACTTCACTTTTATTTGCGTTGACCTTGTACCCTGATATTTCTCCATATTCCTTCAATTTCTTATGTTATTCTTTTATTGATATTTCTGGTTCTGTTAGGTATACTATGATGTCATCTGCAAATAAACTGATTTTATACTCCTTCTCCTTTATTTTTATCCCTTTTATTTTATTTTCTATTCTTATCAGCTCTGGCAATGGTTCTATTGCTAAGATGAACAATGGTTCAATACATATCCATTTACTACTACCTTTGTCAACGGTTCATTATATAATGCTTTAATCCAATTAATATATTTTTCTGGCAGATTGAACTTCTGTAATACTTTAAATAAGTAGTTCCACTCTACCCTGTCAAAGGCTTTTTCTGCGTCTAAGGCAACAGCCAAAGTTGTTTTTTTTATTTCCTTGAGCTGCATGAATTAGATTAATAAGTTGACAGATATTATCCAATGTTCGTCTTTTCTTAATAAATCCAGTTTGATCTTGTTTTACTATTTTTGATACACAGTTGGCCAATCTGCTAATAATTTTGCTATTATCTTATAATCTGACTTAAGTAGAGATATTGGTCGATATGATGCTGGTGTTAATGGATCCTTCCCCGTCTTTGGTATTACTGTAATTATTGCTGTCTTACATGAATCTGGAAGGTTTTGTGTTTCTTGTACCTGATTCACCACTTCCAGGAGAGGAGGAATTAATAACTCTTTAAATGTTTTATAAAATTCTATTGGAAATCCATCCTCTCCTGGTGTTTTATTGTTCGGCAGCTTTTTTAATATATCCTGTGCTTCCTCTATTTCAAATGGTTTTATCAGTTTGTTTTGTTCCTTTTCTTTCAATTTCAGCAGTTCAATTTTAGCTAAAAACTCTTCTATTTTATAATCTTTCCCTTCATTCTCAGTTTGGTATAATTGTTCATTAAATTCCTTAAAATTTTCATTAATCTCCATTGGATTATATGTAATTTGTTTGTCCTTTTTCCTTGATGCCAATACAGTTGTTTTAGCTTGTTCTATTTTAAGTTGCCACGTCAATATTTTATGTGTTTTTTCTCCCAATTCCTAATACTTTTGCTTTATTTTCATTATGTTCTCCACCTTGTACGTTTGTAATGTTTTGTATTTTATGTTTTTGTCCACCAATTCTCTCTTTATTTATATCGTCCCTTTTCACTAGTTCCTTTTCTATACTTGCTATTCTTTTTCCCAGCTGCTCTATTTCCCGATTGTAATCCTTTTTCATCTTTGTTACATAACTTATTATCTGTCCTCTAATGAAGGCTTTCATTGCGTCCCATAGTATAAATTTATCTCTCACCTATTCTATGCTTATTTCAAAATATGTTTTAATTTGGCGTTCAATAAACTCTCTAAATTCATGCCTTTTAATTCTTCTTTCTTTGGCTTGGCTTCGTGGACGAAGATTTATGGAGGGGTAAATGTCCACGTCAGCTTCAGGCTCGTTTGTGGCTGACAAGTCCGATGCGGGGCAGGCAGACACGGTTGCAGGGGAAAATTTGTTGGTTGGGGTTGGGTGTTGGGTTTTTCCTCCTTTGTCTTTTGTCAGTGAGGTGGGCTCTGCGGTCTTCTTCAAAGGAGGTTGCTGCCTGCCGAACTGTGAGGTGCCAAGATGCATGGTTTGAGGCGATATCAGCCCACTGGCGGTGGTCAATGTGGCAGGCACCAAGAGATTTCTTTAGGCAGTCCTTGTACCTTTTAAGTAGCATGGAGTTTAACCTCCATCTATATGTTCTTGGTGGGATGTCCTCCAGTTCTATTGATAATAATAGGGGTGAATTATCTGAAAGTACTCTAGCTTTATACTCAGTTTTCCTAACTCTCCCTTGAATATGTTTTATGCCTACTCGAATAATCCTTCTCTTTTGGGTGCTACCTCCTCCATATATCCATAAGTTTCATTTTCTGCATTGATTTAACCATAAATTTGGCTTCTTTATTCTTTTTGCTTGTCTTTTGTCCAGTTTTATCCAACAATGGATCCAAATTAAAGTTAAAAATCTCCTCCTATCACTATATTTCTTTGTGTGTCTGGAATCTTCAAAAAAAATCCTGCATAAACTTTTGATCCTCCTCGTTAAGTGCATATATATTGAGCAAATTCCAAAATTCTAAGTATATCTGACACTTTATCATTACATACCTCCCTGCTGGATCTGTTATTTCCTCCTCTATCTTGATTGGTACATTTTTGTTAACTAATATGGGTGCACGTCTAGGTTTTGAATTATATGATGCTGCCGCTACGTGTCCTACCCAGTCTCTCTTTAATTTGTTATGTGCCTCTTCAGTTAGATGCGTTTCCTGCACAAATGCTATGTCTATTTTTTCTTTTTTTCTGTAAATTTAGTAGCTCCTTCCTTTTAATTTGGTTATGTATTCCATTAATGCTTATAGTCATATAGTTCAACGTGGCCATCTTATATCTTTTTTACACCTCTTTTCCGCCTCGCCACCTCCATCACCATTTTTCCCATTTTTATCTTTTAGTTTTCCCTTTGTATGAAAACACATTTAAAACATAAAATACTCCAACAATTCCCACACCCAATAACTCCTTCACTCCAAATGCACCCCCCCCCCCCCGAGTTGCCCCTCATCCCTTGCCGGGCAACCATTACTCCCCTTTCCATTTGGTTTGCGATCTTGCTCACAAGCGTCAGCTGATATCGCACTGACCCCCCCCAGCCCCCCCCAGAAAACACTTTCTTTTAGACATATAACAAAGCTTTCTCTTTCCCCCCCTTCCTTCCTTCCCTTCTCCTTTCCATTTTTAGTTCTTTATATATATATTATTCTAACTTTATATTATTACATCTTTCTATATACATTATCGCCGGTCTTCTTTCTTGTTACATCTCTTCTTCTGTCCCGCAAACGTTCTGTGAATTCTTGTGCTTTCTCTGGATCCGAGAACAGTCTGTTTTGCTCCCCAGGTATAAATACTTTAAGTACGGCTGGATGTCTTAACATGACTTTATAAGCTTTTTTCCATAAGATCGTTTTCACTGTATTAAATTCCTTCCTCTTCTTTAAGAGTTCAAAACTTGTGTCTTGGTAAAAAAAATATTTTTTGTCCCTTATATTCCAATGGCTTATTACCTTCTCTAACTTTATTCCTTGCCCACTCCAGGGTATTTTCTCTTGTCATATATCTTAAAAATTTTACTAAGATGCATCTTGGTTTTTGATGTGTCTGCAGTTTTGGTACTAGTGCTCTGTGTGCCCTTTCTATTGTTGTTCTGTTGTTCCCAAAGCCTTCAGGATCCATCCTTCAGGTCTGCGCTCCCATCATCCTCCTTCTGGCCCACTATAGTTTTCCAACATATCAATTTTCTGAGATAACAATTCTTGTGTCTCTTTAATTTTTTGTAACTTTCTTCCAATTTTTCTCTTAAATCATTTACTTCCAATTCTACAGCAGTTTCCCGCTCCTCCACATTTTCTACTTTTCCCTATTTCTATCATGACCAGTTCTTTGCATTTTATCTTCTGCTCTTTTCATTTTTCTTTTAATTGCATTAAATTCTAATGATAACCATTCTTTTAATAATCTCATTTGTTCTTCAAAAAAGGCTTTATATTCTGTCCATCTGCTTTACCTTCTATTTCCTTGTGAAGATCTTGCTCTTTTTCCTCCTTCTTCTGTATCTGTACCTCTGTTTGTGTCTTCTTCTTTGTATCTGTGTCTCTTCTGCTTTTTCTGATGAATTACTTCTATGTTTTTGTCAGGCCTCCTCTTGCTGGGCCTCTTGCTTTTGGTCCTCCTTTCGCAGGCTGTCTGTCTGTCAGGCCTCCTGCTGTTGATCCTCTTGTCGGTCATCCTGCTGTCGTTCTCCCTCGTCCGGCTCCTCGCCGTTATTTTCATCCTCCAGCTGAGTGCCCTGATGACGGACGTCCCTCAGCTGGTCGCGTTGTAACTGCCCGCTCCTTGGCTGAGCCCCCCTCCCACCAGTGTTCATTTTTTCCTTTGATTGCGCACTTTTGTTTGGCTTCGAGAGCCATTTTTGGAGTCCACCGGTTGGGAGGTCGCGACTTCGCAGGGCACTCACCAAACTCGGAGATCAGCTGCTCTTCACCACCGCAGCTCCCTGCTCCTTCGTGCGGGTAAGGCCTTCTTTCTTCTCCGGTGATTTTTCTTCTTTTTTTCCAGTTGTTCTTACTTTCTCTTTCTTGGGTGCCATCTTCTTGTTCTTCTCAGTAACTTTATTTTCTATTTCTTGAGTTTTATATTCGTTGAGCTTTGTCTTTTCCAAACTTTTTTTCTTTTATTTTGGAGAGGGCTGGTTCTACCTGACCAACCATTACTCCATCACGTGACTCCTTTTGCAGTCTCCTATTTGACTTAATTTCTTTTCCTGTGTTTGACATTATAATGTGATTGATGTTACTTTAAATAACAAGTTTTTTTTGTAGCTTAGCTTTTTGTTTTCAAGCAAATGTTACTTAAGATGGGTTTTTTTTATTTCAAACCTTTTGTGTTCAATTTCTTGGATTCAGCAATGCTGTTTAAATGGCTGGTATAACGTATTATATGGCGAGCTCTCCACTGGCCACCGTGACAGAGGTGCACCAAAGAAAAGGTACAAGGACTGCCTAAAGAAATCTCTTGGTGCCTGCCACATTGACCACCGCCAGTGGGCTGATAACGCCTCAAACCGTGCATCTTGGCGCCTCACAGTTTGGCGGGCAGCAGCCTCCTTTGAAGAAGACCGCAGAGCCCACCTCACTGACAAAAGGCAAAGGAGGAAAAACCCAACACCCAACCCCAACCAACCAATTTTCCCTTGCAACCGCTGCAATCGTGTCTGCCTGTCCCGCATCGGACTGGTCAGCCACAAACGAGCCTGCAGCTGACGTGGACTTTTTACCCCCTCCATAAATCTTCGTCCGCGAAGCCAAGCCAAAGAAAGATAACAGATGAGAGAAATACAAAAGTCTGCAAATGCTATGATTGTAGTAAAAACACATCAAAATCACAAATCACTCAGCCAGTCTTTTCAGAGTCCATTGGAGATGGAGATATATCACTGATATTTTGGCCCTGAGCCCTTCTTCAAGGAATAAGCAGAATAAGGCAGAAGAAGGAAATCTCAGAATTCAGACAATGCTGGCTGGGGTAGGAATTCAGACCAATAAAGAGTGTTAATTGGATATGATAAGGGATGAGATAACAGATGAGAGATGTTAAGTTGATCTGATTGGCAAGCAAACTTGCAATTACTATATATAAGTGATTCCCAAAGTGGGCACTGCTGCCCTCCTGGGGGTGTGGAAAGATTTTGGGGGGCAGTGAGGAGAAAGGGGGTGATTGGGACAGTGAAGAAAAAGGGAGCAGTGAATGTTTGTTTCTTGTTGACGTGCTCTGGACATGACACACGCCACATTCACGTCTTCAAGGGCCAATGCTCCAGGTTTGTAAGAATTTCAAATTATCTTTAGGTTGTAATGTAATTTTAAATGACATATAAATACACTGACCCCCCCCCCCCCCACCCAGCCATTTTTTCCCCTGTCTGCTCGCCCATCGAGCTGTCGACTGATCCTTGCCTCGCCCGCCCATCAAGCTCCCTTTGGCTGATCCTTGACCTGGCTGCCCGCCCATCAATCTCCTGTCAGCTGACCTTCGTCCCGGTTACCTACCCATCAAGCTCCTAACAGGTGATCCTCTCCCAGGCCGCCCGACGGCTGATCTTCGCCACAGCCATCCTGAGCTCTCGACGGTTGATCCTCGCCTCAGCCACCTGCTCACTCAGTAGCTGATGGCCAGAGCATGATTGAGAGGCCTACAATATTTCATATGTTTTTCTGCTGTGTATTGCAGTGATTTACATGGTTCTTACTTTTATTATGCTTGAAATGATTTGTTTTATCTTTCTCCTCTGTAACGACACACAATATATTAATTTTATTTATATATGTGACACATCAGGCACCGTTAACTTATATTTCATAAATGCACTAATACATATTATACATATATGGGCTATGTTGTTTTACCGGTTATATAAAATGGCGAAGTGCTTGGCACGTGCTTTTTGGAACTTTCTAGAATTTCTTTCTTGAATATTTTCAATCCACGATTGGTTGAATCCGTTGATATGGAACCTGAGGGTGGACTGCAGAGATAATTGCATTGCTATTATATTTCCTTATGTTTTTTTTCTGCTGCATTTTATTGTGATTGACAAGATTTTTATAAAGAACATTTATTTTGCAGAATAAAATATGGCCTCAGCACAGCAAAACAAAAAAGTGTAGGCAATATAGCATGGAATATCTGAACTATGGCTGTGTATCAGCACCAAATAGCCAACAGAAACCCTATGTGCCTCCTGTGTGAAAGAGTCTTTTCAAATGAATCCGAGAAACCTTCCAGGCTTCTAGAACATTTGAAGAAAATGCCCTCTGATGAAGCAGACAAAAACTTAGCATATTTTCAGTCACTTCGAGAAAACTTACAGAAATGGAAAACCATTGGAAGTGTGTTTGCTGGCACTTCACAACAATCCAGTGATGGTTTGCGTGCATCACACAACATTTCATTGCTGATCTGGTAAGCCACATACAATGGAGAAGAGCTTATTCTGCCAGCAGTGAGTGAGGTTCTGCGCACAATTTGACACAAATCTCCTGAACAAATTATTAAAGCTATTCCTCTCAGTGATAACTCTGTTCAAAGAAGAGTGGATGAAATGGCTGAAAACAGTGAAGGCACAGTGTCCAACGTGCTTAGGACAACAGCATTTGGCTTACAAGTAGATGAGTCCACTCTGCAGGCAATTAATCTTTGCCTCTTGCTTATTGTTTGTTTTGTCAGAGATGAAATTTTGGTTCAAAGCTGGTATTTGCAAGACAACTAGAAACAGATACAAGGGGAGACAATATTTTGTGTTGTTGAGAATTTTTTTCAGAGAGAAAGCTATCCCACTTGTGCAACAGATGGCACACCGTCGATAACAGGTCGTCATTGTGGCTTCATCAGTTTCTTAGAAAAATCTGTACCTGGTGTGTTTACGGTGCACTGTGTAATCCACAGGCAACATCTGGTCACGAAGAAAACCTAAGTGGTCGAATTCACAGATCATTAAGCATTGTTATCTCAGCCGTAAATAAATTCAAGGCACATGCTCTCAATTCCTGACTGTTTCGACAGCTCTGCACTGAGAAAGATTAAAATTTTGAATGTTAGTTGTTGCACACACAAGTTAGATGGCTGTCAAAGGGAAACTGCCTGAGACGTTTCTATTCAATTTTAAAAATATTTGTTGAATTCTTCCAAAACTCCAATTCTGTTCTCTGTGATGAACTATGAAACATCAAGCATGATGTTGTTTACTTGTTAGATGTATTCACAAAGTAAATTTGCAACTGCAAGGAAATGAGGTTAAACTTATCAAAGACAAATCAGCCCCCTCCACTTTTCTGTCCAAGTTACAGGTTTCCGAGCCTCTCTGAATTGGAGAAGGAGAAGAGGATATCAGACGATGACCTTCTACTGTATTGTACACACCTAGATCAGCTGAATAGAGACATGTCTGACAGATTTCAGGATTTTTTAACTTAAAATATCAGGTTAGGTGATCAATCCATTCCTAGATATAAGCAATGGGGAAACAGGAATGGTGGAGGAAGTATTGATTGCACTCCAAAATGACATTGAGCTGAGGCCAAATTTCAAAAAAATCATGTCAAGATTTTTGGTTACAAAAACACATTTCTGACAGTTACCTGCAATGTAGAAAAGAGTCGAGATGTACTATATTGCCTTCCACCATCATATTTAATAGAGTGAAGCTTACGTGCAGTCAGCCAGCTTCCTTCCAAGCAAAGAAACAAAGTGAAAATTGTTCAAAGTGGGATCTAAGACTTGTTCTTAGTGCCTTCTACCCTGATGTTGAGAAGCTGATATCCCTGCACCAAGTACATCCATCCCATTAAAACTCTGAAGAAAATGTAGTGACAGTTGAGATATAAATTTACCCTTTCATATCGCTAAATAAATAGGTTTACGAGAAATTTTGCTTATGAAATATATACGGTTGTATATAATGTTATATTTGTAGTTGTTTGAAATTTGACTAGACCTAATACTAAGAAAGAGGTGTGGGGGTAGGGTGTGGCCCTGGAGCCAAGGGGGCGGCAGCCTGAACCATTTGGGAACCTCTGCTATATGTTAACAAACTTTCACTCTTTTTCAGAAAGAAGAATGTAACCTTGCTAAGCATCTCTCAGAACATTCAATGATTCAGGGCATTCTGCAAAATTTAAGGATATGAACTGGTTAATTACATGGACTTTCCATAATGAGTTAGTGGATTTGGCAGCTAACCACAAATCAAGCAGACAGGCTTGAGTGACCTACACGTAGAAAGTGTTGTTCCTCCAGTTAGTAGTTATTAAACAATCATGTCTGTTCATGGTGTGGAAACCCACCCTCCTACCTTTTTTCTTGGACCTGAAGATGGAGAGCTATTGCAACAAATGAAACAGGAAGCATTTGAAGACTTTGATCAGGATGAAGAATATGATTCCGTGAGTACTCAATCCAATTAATTTCTTTTGGGAGGGGGAAATAAAAGGGTGTAAGATACATAGTATGAAGATGTATATAAACATCTTTATGACTTTAGATGCTTGGGTTTAAATTTAAATGAAGATACAGGCAGTCCCCGAGTTAAAAATGAGTTCTGTTACCTAGGTCTGTCTTCAATTCAGTTTTGTATGCAAATCTGAACAAGCGTCTGTTAGTTAAATCTTTATCTTGATGTATATATTACCTTTACATGAATTTAAACACTTCCTAATACACGAAAACATCTTAAACATAATAATGCGGTACATAATAATAAAAATAACTACATACGGTCATAAGATCATGAATAAAAGGTTACACTCACAGATGGAGAGATGGCTACTCTCTTGCGATGCTGGACAATGGCAGTGCCCCTGACCCCAAGGCCCTCCCACATCTTCACTCCTTCCAATCCACACACAGTTCCTTTGCTCCTCCCTCCCTCCCTCTCACTTGGACTCTTCCCTCTTCTCTTTCCCTCCCTGCTGAGCGATGGCAGCATCACACTAGAACATCCTCAAGCGTGATCGTGCTGAAGCCGGAACCTCACGGCATTCTACTTCTGGTCGACTTCGTGGCACGCAAGTATGAGTTGTTGGTAAATCTGAAGTTTCAACCCGGGGGCTGCCTGTGCTTTTGATGCTGTAAATTTTTATATTTATAATTGCGTTTTATTTCTGTTCATTGTCTTTTCTTGGGGTGGGCTGTTGTTGCAAGAGATTTAAATAAAAGCTTAATTTGTTTAATATGACCTTGCTGCATCCTCTAGCCACCAGAAAGACAGATTGTAGTTGGTATTTGTGCCATGGCCAAGAAATCGAAGTCGAAGCCAATGAGTGAGATTCTGGATCGCCTTTGCAAATTCAAATACATCACTACTGTCATATTTGAAGAAGACACTATTCTAAATGAGCCAGTGGAAAAATGGCCACTTTGTGATTGCCTCATCTCTTTCCATTCAAAAGGTAGCAGTTTTAAATTGCGTGTGATGTCTGAGATTACTTTGGTGAAATCCTTTTCTTCCACTTTCCTTTCTTTGATATAATTTTGTGTTTTGGGGTCTAATTTCATGAGAATAACATAAGGCTTTTGCTGACTGTCATCTATGTGTAATATAATATAGAGGCATCAGTAGATTACTTTGAAGTAAAAGCAGAAATGTTCAAATACTTTGGAATTCACGTAGCATTTGGCAGAGAGAACCAAAAATAATGATTTGGATCTGTGCCCTTTCATCAAAATTCATGAAATCCTGGTACTTGCCGGATGATAAACTGGACAGAAAATATCAATGTTTATATATTTAAATGTACTTTTTAACAGTGTGGTCAGTCATAATTATTCTAAACAAATATTTAAAAATTAACTTTAAGAAATGTGGAGACTTACTTCTTTGGGTTTTATTTATCAATTAACTGTTGGGGCTGAAAAGTGGAATATAAAGATTCTAACTGCTAAAGGGTTTTCCCATCCTTTCTTAAATTACTAAATTTATAACATTTTCCCCAAAAGCTCCTCAGAAAACATATTTGATTAAAATACAGAACTTCTGCTCCTCCTTAAGGTATACATTGATTTCTTCCTAAATAGAAGATGACCAGTTCTGATCTTGACAAGTGCTTTGCCTGTTATTCCCAAATATATCATGGCAATGAATAGTGTACCTTGTTCAATGAAGGAAGGGATTACAGATAATTTAACTTGTCGTCGTTCAATATCTACCCATAAGCAGTGAAATGAGTAAAGTGAAATAATGGGCAACAATGCTGGCAAACCTCTTCATTTTGAATCCTAATATATCAAATATATTTGTTCAATTATTCTAAGTTTTTTTATTGTCCTAGTTAAAATTAGACATCCAATTTGGTTTGTGATTTATAACAGTTTTTCCTAGGTGTCTTGAGGCCAATTGTGGAATACCAATCACTATCCAGGATTTCATTTTACTTTATGAATGTAAATATAATGAATACAATAATAAATACAAATAATGAATATGAAGGTTTTGATGCCATGTTCCATAGATCACTGATTTTAAACAAAAATTACTACCTTAATAAAATAAAACACAAAAAAATTATGTCAAGAAATTTATTTTTAGGGGAATGTACATTTTGAGATAATTTTATGGATTGAAATAAATGGATCTAAAATTGTCCATGTGGTCAAGAGTACGAATATCTACTTTGCATGTAAATTAGAAACCTGAAGTTCATTGATTTTATTGTTTTTAGGATTTCTTTTGGACAAAGCAGTGGCCTATGCAAAGCTCAGGAATCCATTTGTTATTAATGATTTGGACATGCAATACAATATTCAAGACAGGTAAGCTCTCATAAAAGTAAATATAAAAGCCAAGGTGGAACACACTTGTGCCTTGGTTTAAGAGGGGAAGCCTACCGATAGTGTAATGATTAAATGAACATACCTGAAAAGATTGTGTAGAGAATGACAATAAAAAAATTAATTTTGCACTTCATCCTCCTTCTTTAATGTACCAATCCTTTCACCAACTGTGTAATTTAAAATCCATGAATAATCTGGAATTTGAAAAAAAAATTAGCGACCACAAAATTACTGGATTGCCCTTTTTTTAAAAAAAAATACTTTACCTGGTTCACTGATCCCTTTCACTCTTCATCAGTTTTAAGGGGAGAAAATTGGCACTCTACTGCAGTCTGGTTTTTATTCCAGTGCATCTGGAATCATATAGTCCAGCAAGCCATTTAGTTGAAGGGCAATTTGATATCAGCAATAAATAATGACCTTGATAGTGATAGCTCCATTACCAAAAATCAAACAAAAAGTTTGATATTATTGGTGGAGGAATGAATGTTGGACAGAAAACAAGAAAATTTCTGCTCTACAATATGGTGATCGAGGTAGAATTGTATAAATCCATTTGATTGAATAAATGAGTCCTGTCTTCCATAAGAAATGACAAACCATCACTTCTGTCGCAACATTCCATTTCAATTTCATCTTAAATTGGGCATTTTCAGAATTTCATGCTTTCCATTTAATAAATTGAAAAAGAAATGTTTGTGACTATAACTTCTTCAATGGTTCCTAACAGCCACTGCTTGGATGCATATTATACTTGAAAAATGGCCTTTGGGATGAGGTACTTACTGAACAGAATCTTGTGCTTAAATAATAAATGAATAGTTTTGAGAAAGCATAAAGCACAAAAGAAGAAATAAAGATTTTGAAATCTTGCCGGTCAGAATGCATCAGCTATAAATGGGGAGCTAGTAAATGCACAAAGACTGTAGCATTTATTTTCTTGTAAGAAATAGGGACTCTCATAGTTCAAGGTTAATTAAATAACAATTAATTCAAGATGTGGATCATGAGTTTGATATTATAATTTAGATAAAATTCCAGTTTATGATTACTATAGGTAATGATTTGACCAGAGCAAGGTCCACTTCCATCACTTGTCATGCTCTTGTAATCCATGCATTGTGGGAGAGAGAGCAAATCTTGGGTGAATGGTTACTTTTCACTTTCAGTATGTGTACTAGATGCATTGAATTAACCTAGAAAATTACAACAGAGTACAGGGCCATCAGCGCACAGAGTTGTGCTGGCCTAATAACCTACTGTGATGACTGCCTCGAATTTTCTTTCAGCATAACCTTCTATTTTTCTCAGATCCATGTATCTATCCAATGGTTTCTTAAAAGATCCTATTGTACCTGTCTCCATCACCGTTGCTGGCAGCGCATTCCATGCACCCACCAATCTCTGTGACTTTCCCTTGCACATTGACTGACAAGTAACCTTTACAAACAGAATGATAATGAGTTTATTGTACATATGACCTGAATTTTTTGTTTGCTTCAGCCATTAAAATTACAATAGTGTACATAAAAAAAGATACTAAATATTTACTGTTACCATAGTGCAAGAAAAAAGTGGTATTAAAACAATGCAGAAAGACCTTTTTCCTTTTTAAAAACTTTATTTATTCGTTCAAAAAACAAATAATATATGACATATACAGCAATTAAACATGAACATATTTTATATATATATAAAAAAAGAGAAAAAAAATCATCCACCCCCCTTCAGTCAACTCTCCTAAGTAGAGCCATAAAAAAAGATAAAAGAAAGAATATTTAAAAAAAGTTAAATATACATATTAAAATCTAATCAATATAAATTGAAATGTAAATATTCTGAGTATAACAGCCACTTATTAATTAAAAAATCATAATTATGTGAAACATATGTAATTTTTTCCATTATTAAACAATATTTCATCTCATTATGCCATCAATTAATATCAATCATATTTGTATCTTTCCACATACTAGCAATACATTTTTTCGCTACGGATAAAGCTAAATATACAAAAGCAAGCTGAAACTTATCTAATCCCAAGCCTTTCAGAGGTTACAAACTACCCAATAAAAATACTGTTGGATCTAAAACTATTTTAATCTTATACAGATATTCTAAAAACTATTGAATTTTCTTCCAAAAAGATTGTATATGTATACATAACCAAACAGCATGAAAAAAAGTTCCAACCGTATCACCACATCTAAAACACAAATCTGATTCACTAAAACCATGTTTTTTTAATTTTTCAGGTGTCAAATATAATTGATGTAAAAAATAGTAATTAATCATTGCATAACGTGCATTTATCAATCTAGTTACACTATCATAACAAATATCTAACCAATCCATGAAATATAACCTTTCTCTGGTACCTTCATAAGAGAAGTCTCAAATTTAGTCATTTTAGGTAAAATCATATCTCTACCAAACATACATTTCACCAAAGATCGAATTTGATAATGAAGAAATAAAGAATTCTTATCAATACCAAAATCTTCCCTCATCTGATTAAAAGATAAAAACTTACCCTCTTTAAAACAATCTCCCAAATTTTTCACACCTTTAAATCTCTAATGCAATAAACTTTGATTATGTATTGAAAAATAAATAAGTTGATTATTATAGAATGGAGTCAAAGTCAATAATTTACCCCTAGAACCAATCATTTTATTTTTCTTTATCCATAACTTCATTAAATGTTTAAAAAGGCAATATCAATTTTCATTTTCTTAATATACGCCAAGACTTGCTTACGTTTAATCATACTTTTTAATCCTCGAACATTAAGAAAGACCTTTTTCATCGCCATATACATAAACAAGTTTAGTTTTTTTAATCAATAAAAAATAGATGTAACATTCAAAGTTCTGAATCAAAATAAACTTTCAATATCTTTTACATAATGGTAGTATGTGTTGAAGTTCTGATAGTTTATGCTGTACTTCCATTCTTAATTAACAATGGTTTTATAGTAGTGGGGTCAAGTCACTCATCTGAGTGCTACTGGTACCATGTTACCCTATCATGTGGTCTACGACAAAACCGGCTCCTCCACCAAGCTTACCGGGTGAAGAGGGTGGCTAGGCACCCAGCAGGATGAAAAACAAGGCCTGTCAAAGGGTGGATGAACCCTCTTGTTAGTCAATGGCCATCTAGCAAATGTGCTGTGAAGCGCAGAAAGGGCATCCCTTGCATCAATACTTGGTCTGGTCATTTACTGCAACAGAACTTCCCCAGCTATCTTGGACCTCACCATGCTGCTGGATCCAGGAGGTGGTGGCGAGAGGGTGGGTCTGGATTTGTGCAACTTCCGACTCACCTAAAATTCATTCACGCACATGCTGTTCCTTTCTGAGGAGTGGGGTATCCTCGCAGCGCCTGTCAAGGATCAGCCTGTACAGCCACTCCAAGACACACATATCAAACCCCACAAACTGACTGAAAGGAACCATCATCATCTGATGGGATGGATAGCCAGAAGAAGAAGACATTAGTAGGGAAAAATATGCACTTATAATTTTCAAGTCAAGTTTAGTATCATCTGATTGCACAAGTACAATCCAATGAAAAAGCCTTCTCCCATCCTCTGTGCAAAACATGCAGAACATAACCCACATGCAGACAACAGCATATATGCAGGATGTATTCAAATATATAAAAATTGTTTTGTGAATATGAGTGTTTCAGCTGATTAGTGTGAGCAGTTCCTTTGGTCATTCAACATTCTCACTGCCCAAGGGAAGAAACTTTCTCAGCCTGCTGTTGGCAACACTGATACACCTGTATCTTTCCCAATGCGAGCAGTTGATAGATGTTGTGTACAGGGTGGAAGGGCCATTGTGCAAGTATGCCTCTTTGTGTTTCTTCTGAATAATCTTTTGTTTTGAATATTTTTTGCATGTTTATTTCTATTAACATGTAACATTTCTGTCCAGGAGGAAAGTTTATCATATTTTGAAAGAGGAAGGGATTGAACTGCCACGCTATGCAATTTTAAATCGGGATCCAGATAAACCTGATGGTAATTAAATTCTAAATTGACTATTTTTGTTGCTTCTATGGTTATCTAGCATCAAATTAAGTGTAACATTGTAACCTCATGTTTCATGAATTGAAAATATTTACAGATGAGAAACATCACTTGGTTAAATCAGTTCGTCATCCATTATTAGACAAATCTCCAAAATCGATAATTAGAACTAAAATGGCTAAATGGTTAATGGTTTTAATGAAAGATATGAATTTGGTAGATCTATGGAAAAAGTTAAATCCAAAGGAGAAAGATTTCTCATTTTATTCATTCCATCATGATTCTTATTCTGGAATAGATTTATTTTTAGTATCAGCACAATTACAAGGTCGAGTTTTGAAGGCTGAATATAAGAGTAGGATTTTGTCTGATCACTCTTTGTTATTAATTATGTGTACAGGTTTGGAGAGAATGGAGAATGTTTATTATTGGAGATTTAATTCTTTATTGTAAAAAAAAATCCTGAATTTAGTAAATTTATAAGGGATCAAATGTTGCTTTTAAAAAATAAATAAATATAGGCTCAGTTGATAGTAAATTTGTTCCGTGGGATGCTTTGAAAGCTTATTTACGGGGACAAATTATTAGTTATACTACTAAAATTAATAAACAACAAATGGCTGAGATTAGATAGAGATTTTGGAAAAGGATTTACAACAAAATTCTACAGAAGTTAAGAAAACACACTTAGTTAATATAAAATGAAGGTAAAATTCGTGACAAACTTATAAGTTTGAGAAATTATTAGAGGACTAAACAGTGATATTATGAGCTCATAAAGTTTTAGCTTGACAGTTAAAGTCGGAGCAAGCTTCTAGAGCAATAAATGCTATTGGACGTGATTGAGGAAATTAATGAGGCATTTTGTACATTTTATGATAAATTGTATACTTCTGAAGTATTGGAAGCTGAAGCTAAAATTGATATTAAGAAATTAAGCTTAAGAGTTAAAATTAAATAAATTTCAAATTGCCTTTTTGAGATTGACTCTAGCTGTGGCTAGAAAATATTTGGCAATTACTTGGAAAAATTAGAGTAATTTGAGTATTCAGCGATGGCATTTGGAAATGAGATCTTGTATTCCGTTGGAAAAGATAACATAATTTACGTAATATTTATTCTTTTTTTTGTTAAAACCTTGAGCCTGTATTTGGAATATATAGGGTTGAATTATTTATCTTTTTCCCACGCATTGATAGTGTTGCTCCGAACTGTGGCAAATAATTGAAGAGTGTTCTGTTAATTGATCTTTCTTTCCTCTTTTTTTCTTTCTTCTTTTTTTTGGGGTAGTTTAAAGTGGGGTTGGGAGGGGTGGGTGGGTTGTTGGGTAAAATATCACGTGTGTATTATGTTTTACTTGTATCTTTATTGTATGATTTATCATGATTAATAAATAAAATTTTCAACAAAAAAAAGTCAGCTTGTCCAATCGTGGGTGTCCTTTTTATTTTAATTCTCAGGACAGAATCTGGAGATCAATGTATCCAACACCAGTAGTTGGCCCTGTGATGAATTGTTATTTTTTGAACTGCTGGAGTTTGTGATGATGAAGCATTCACTGTGCTGTTGGATTTGATGAGATGAGGCATTTTAGACAAATTAATGAGCAGGGCATTAGGAGACATTTGCAGTATAAAGTGGATAAATAGAGTTATAGAGATTTGCAGCATAGAATCAAGCTCTTCAGCCCAATCGATCCATCACATTTGCCAGTGTTTATCTCATGAACCTCTAAACCTTTCCTCTCTATCTACTGTATTGGTTTATTTTGAATGTTACAATTATCCCTGCATCTGCCATTTCCTCTGGCACCTTCTGTGAAAAATGTGCCCCTCAGGTCTCTTTTTTTAAATCTCTCACCTTAACTCTGTGCCATCTATTCCCCTACCCTGGGGGAAAAAAAATGGATTATTTACCTTGTTTATGATTTTCATATCTTTATAAACCTCTATAAATTTTAAATTTAGACATACAGCATGGTAACAGGCCACTTTGGCCCATGAGTCCGTGCCGCCCAATTTGCACCCAATTAAACTACACCCCCAGTACATTTTGAACGGTGAGAGGAAACCGGAGCCCCCGCGGAAAATCCACGCAGATACGGGGAGAATGTACAAACTCCTTACAGACAGTGCAGGATTCAACCCCAGTCCAGATCTCTGGCGCTGTAGAGGTGTTGCGCTAACTGCTACGCCAAACGTGCCTTTGGCTTCTCTACTTGTATTTATAATCTGTCAGTCCTGGTAATGTTCCTGTGAATCTTTTCTACATCCTTTTCATCTTAATGATATCTTTCCTAAAGCTGGGTGTCCAGAACTGTGTACAATACTCCCAAGTGTGGTCTTTACCAAAATCATGTACAGTTATAACATGATATTCCATAACCGATGAAGGCAACTTTGCCAAGTGCGCCTTTTGTGGAACTCTGTTTCCATACCCTTAAGTCTCTGTGTTCTACAATGCTCTCTTGGGCATTACAATTCACTGTACAAATCCTGCCCGGGTTTGATCTACCAAAGTACAAAGCCTCACACTTTTTTGAGTTAAATTTCAGTGAATATAAATCTAGATAATAGTTATCTACTTGGGTAGAAAGAAAAACAGAAATGCATAGTGTTATTTAAATGGTGAAAGAGTGGAAGAATGAAAACCCAAAGGGACCTGAGTGCATTTTTACACTTGTCTTCAAAGCAAATATGCAGGTGCAACATGGTATGAAGTCAAATGGTAGGTTGGCTTTCATTGCAAATGTTTTGTTTGGGAGAAAGGATGTCTGACTAGGATTGTGCAAAGTTTTTGAGAAAGCACAGCTGGGATGGTGTGAGATTTAGTTTCATTAGGTGCTTTCATACTGCCCTGTAAAATGGGGTTAACTGGGCCCGTTTTAACCCCATTTTACAGGGCAGTTTGAAAGGGTCTGACACTGTTATTAGCATGAGAAATCAACTGGATCTCTGCCCTATCTTGGAGGTAGTAAGGGAACCCAGTAATACTCATCAAGGTCATGTCCTCCTGCGGCTTGAAACCGAAAATGGCTGACCTGGTTGTTCCAGTGATGTCAGCATTTACGCGCTGGCGTCAAAGGGAATCCCCTGGTGACGTGCCTGCTATGATTGGGAGGGGAGAGAAAAGTCACTGCAGGGGGCGGGGGGGTGGGGGGAGGAAGGTCATTGTCACGGGCCGGTGGATTGCCACGATCAAAGGGAGAGGAGTCGGCTGCTGCGGGGAAGGGGAGAGAAGTCGGCTGCCGTGGGGTGGAGGGGAGCACAATAGACAGTGGGAGGGGGACTGACAACTGGTGGGGGAGGCGGGAAAGGGGAGACCAGTTTGCGTGACGTGTAATTTACCTTGTCGTCGCAGGGGCGGGATCCCCCTTAAATTGCTAGTTTGGCGATTTACTGGGGCGATTCAGCCCCAGCTTGAAAGGTGCTGGGATCACCTTTCACTCATTTAATGCACCTGGGTCTCAGGAGGACTACTCAGGTGTGGCAATTTAAAAGCATCTAGTGTCAAAGAAAGCCTAAGAAAGGGGTACAACAAAGGTTTACCAAATGGTTCCTGGACATTGGGAATATCACACAAGGTTGTATCAACTCAACGTATACAGTATTCGTTATAATTTAGAAGAATGAGGGGGAACTGCCTTGTTAGAGTTTTCATTTTTTTCAGTGCCTAACACATTGGATCTGGGTACGATGTTTTCCCTGGCTGAGTGGTGTAGAACCAGGGTAAGATATTTAAGACTGAAATGAGGAGAAATTTCTTCTCTCAGAAGGTGCTGAACCTGATGCAATTGCTTACCCACAGAAGGTGGTGGAGGCCAAATGGCTGAATCGATTGAAGGAAGAAGGAGGTCGGTGAATGTCTAGATACAAAAGGCAAAAGGTAGAGATCAGGCTTGTGATATTGAGATAGAATCATGGCATTGAAGGGAGAAGTGACCTACTGTTCTTATTTTCACTTTTTTGGTTTTGCAATATATGGGTCATTATCTGTATTGTCAGCTGGATGTCCTTTTATTTCTATAGTGGAGCACATGGGCTTGAGTTATAGTTCTTCAGTAGTGTACTTAGTTTTGATACTTCATGAAATTATTAACCAGCTCCTTTCCCTCCTCCATCATTGCATTTTTCATTTTGTTTGGGATATTTCCTATATTATTATCATTTTTATTTGTATTCCCTTTTTCTACTTATGAAATTTAAGTGATATTTTATGTTAACATTTCCTAAATCAGAAAATTATCTTTCATACTATTTAAAAAAAAAATCTTTTGGAGCTTCTCAGCATCCATACCTTTCATTGCTCAGCATCCGTTTCTGTGTATTTTCTCGATCTCATCATGTCAAAAAGTTCTCGGCATTTCATTTATCAACTTCAGGTGAACAGGATACCCTTACTTATGTCAACTTGCTTTGAGGTATCTGTTTAAAGTAACAAGTTCTGTTCATTTTCTCTATTTTTTGTTCTTGTATGGATCTAACTGTTGAATGGAAGATTAGTGTTTGATCTTATTTGAAAGAATTGTACAATTCCTGAGATCAGAAAGAAAATACTTCTGTTTTTAGTGGATAAGCTTGCATCTACATCTAGACATCAACCCAGTAACTTCTTTCTTCCTAGAATGCAATTTGATAGAGGGTGAAGATCATGTTGAGGTCAATGGAGATGTCTTTCAAAAACCATTTGTGGAGAAACCAGTAAGTGCAGAGGACCACAACGTTTACATTTATTATCCAACAAGTGCTGGAGGGGGAAGCCAAAGACTCTTTCGAAAGGTACGTTTCATATAATTTTTATACCATTTGTAGCATTTTGAAAATTTTTGAGTTAATTTTCAAAATTAAAAAAAATCCATACTGTTTCATAAAATTCAAAAGGAATTAAGGTTGAGTTTTGTGCTTGTATTGATTGCCTTATTGATAATTTTACAAGGGCCCCAGACCTTGTAACACCCATGATATCGTGATCAGAAAGCCAAATTACAGGGGTTAAGAATTCATTTTGGTGAACAAGAGCATGGGGAGGCTGACTTTACTGTGATGAGTGACTTGTCTGGTATTCATCCAACATTTCCACTAACTACAAGGCATAAATCAGTTGTGGAATTTTGTTCACCAGCCTAGATGAGTGCTACTCCAGCAATGCTTCAGGGGTTTGAGGGTATTTAGTACTCTATTCACCTCTCATTTTAATTCAGCACAATGGCTGAATTTTGCAGATGCTCTGCATCAACTTGACAAGATTTCTTTGACTGCACTGAATAAACATGCAATCTTTGAAGATTGTAGGAATCCGATACATGGGCACAAGCACACCATCTACACATTCCTCTCCCAGTAACACACCATAGCAACCTGAAAATGTATCAACATTTATTTATCAATGCTGGGTCAAAACCATGACATTTTAATAGCTCTGTAGGAATATCTTCAAAGTCTGCACTAGTTCAGTATGCTAGCTCACCACTGCCTTCTCAAGCACCGCTATCACCTCAATTGTGAACAGAGGTGGACAATAAATATTGGTCTTGCCTGAGCCCATTATCCTGTACAAATTAAAAAGAAGGACAGAAGATTTCAGATTTATTGTCAGAATACGTACATGACATCACCTACAACCCTGAGATTCCTTTTTCCTGTGGGCATGGCAGAGTTACCACTAATTGGTAGTGCAAAAAATAAACTATACAGCATAAAACATGTAAACAAACAAAGAACTGTAAACAAACTGCAATACAGTGAGAACAAAAAGAAAACCAATAAAGTGCACAAGTAAGAGTCCTTAAATGTGTCTGATTGGTTGTCATTGAGAAGTCTTAGGGTGGCAAGGTAGCAGCTGTTCCTGAACCTGGTGGTGTGAGCCTTGTGGCACCTATACCTCTTTCCTGATGACAGCATCGAGAACAGTGCATGTGCTGCGTGGTGAGGGTTTTTGATGATTGCTGCTGCTCTCCGATGGCATCACTCCCTGTAGATGTGCTCAATAGTGGGGAGGGTTTTGCGTGTGATGTCCTGGGCTGCATCCACTACCTTTTGAAGGGCTTTATGCTCAGGGGGTATTGGTGTTCCACACCAGACTGTAATGCAGCCAGTCAGCACACTTTCTACCACACCTCTGTAGAAATTTTGATGGGTTTCTGATGTCATACCAAACCTCTGCAAACTCCTGAGGAAGTTGAGGCACTGATGCGCTTTCTTCACTATGTTATTGGTGTGTTGGGTCCAGGAAAGATCCTCTGAGATAGTGACTCCCAAGAACCAAAATGTGCTCGCCCTCTCTACTTCTGATTCCCCCAATGATCACTGGTTTGTAAATCTCTGCTTTCCTTTCCTGAAGTCAACAAACAGTTCCTTAGTTTTGGTGGCATTGAGGCCAAGATTGTTGTTGTTGCACCATTCATCCAAGTTTTCAATCTCCATCCTGTATGCTGGACTCATCCCCTTCCTTTATACAGCCCAATACCATGGTGTTATTGTCATACCGAGCTACACAGTCATAGGTATAAAGTGAGTAGAGCAGGGAGATAAGAACACAGCCCTGTGGTGCTCTGGTACTGATGGAGATTGTGGAGGAAGAGTGTGAAATCTCACCATCTCTTTTAAGCTGTATACTTTTCTGACTCTGAAGTGTATTGCCATTCCTTTAATATTGCTGGCTCCTGGTTCTCCCTTCCATTGCAGTACCAAGCAAACAGTAAGGCAGCTTCCCATCAGCCTTTTCAGGTGATTTGGGAATGTGCATGTCTTTCAGCGATAAATTGAAAAAAACTAACAAATAAGGCATTGTTCAGATCACCATTCACAGTGCCATGTGGAATTAGTTGGTTAAGTACTGAAAATGTTATCTGTTAATATAGAAAAAATAAAATGGTCAAAATGCCATGTAAAGAATAAATTGTTCTTTTGTTTTAGATTGGGAGTAGAAGTAGCGTATATTCTCCTGAAAGCAATGTCCGAAAAACTGGATCTTATATCTATGAACAATTTATGCCGACAGATGGTACAGATGTGAAGGTACCAAGAATCAAATATTATAAAGTAATCCTCAGTCTACAATCAACAAATTATTTGAGCCATTTAATTTTCTGCACAATGATTGTGTTTTTATAAGCAATTCAAGCTCACTGTCAACAGTTCTTTGACCTTATTATAAATAGTTAATTGCTTTCACGGTATTTTTACATTATAAAATAATTTTAGGTTCTGTGTTAACTACCTATTGCTTTATTTCTGAATGCTTTGGGGAAACAAACTATAAATTAGAACATTGATGTTTTTGTTCCCTTTCTTAATGAGTCATTCATACTTGTGTTTGAGCTGAGTTTATTTATACATTTCTGAAGGTTTATACAGTTGGTCCAGATTATGCTCATGCAGAGGCTCGCAAATCTCCTGCTTTGGATGGCAAGGTTGAGCGAGACAGTGAAGGAAAGGAAGTTCGATATCCTGTTATACTAAATGCCAGAGAAAAGTTAATTGCTTGGAAGGTTTGCCTTGCTTTTAAGGTGAGTGGTAAGATAAATAAATGCTTGGTTAGTTTAATGTAAACAGAATACATAATTGAGATTATCATTGTACTAATACTAAACATGAAGAAAATACCTTTGGTTTAAAAAAGACTGTGCAAAGAGTTCCTGGTATTTTGAGATTACAGTGTTGGTAAAATCTTCAGATGATTCTGCAAAGTCTGGATATTTTGAAATGATCCTTGAAATTTGAGTAGGTTATATAGTATTTGTTTGGGAGGGGGTAAAAGGGTTATGGCTCTCAAATTTAGCGAAACCTTTGCCAATTCAACTCTTTGCATTGAGTGATTAAATTTAAATTTCAGTGAAATGCTGAAAATGTATATTGTATGAGTGGACATATCCAGCCAGTGTTAGTGATTACATACAAAATATTTGCACTCTGATTCAAATATTATGTCTAAATTAAATGTGACGCTGATATAATTTCTGTTTACTTGTATATTAATGAGGCAGATCATCAAACTCAGTTGTGTGAACATCGAACCCTATGACACAGTACAGGCCTTTCGGCGACCTATGTATTCTTTAAAAATAAAATACTAAACCTCTGTATTGTGTGAAAAGGGTTCGTTTTTGGGTACAGCAGGCAAGCGAGTCCGGACACAGTGTGGTGCAACAATACACATGCTTTATTAAAGCAATACACAGTAAAAAGGGCTCTGGGGCAGTCCCAGAGCAAACACAGTTCATCAGCTACAACACCTGGACACAGGTTAAGCTAAACAGGTTCAATACAAGCAGCCACACGCACGAGTTACCTTTGCACCCAGCCTTGGAATCCCGACCAAACGAAGGGGCTAAGCAACAAAAGAATGTGTTGGAACCTAGCCCGGGAGTAACTACCCGTGGGCAGGGGATCTGACTCCTGATGAGGTGCCCTAACTGGCTACCTACGAGGTAGAAACATACCCTCTAACCCAAAGTAAACAACCCAAAGTAAATGGAGGACTGCTTACAATGCCGGTATCTACTGGGTTGTCAGTGATGCCCTGGTCAGCCTAAAGGTTGCTAGTTCCTTACCTGCATTCCCTTCTGGATGGCGTCCATCGTGGCAACAAAGACCCGGAACGAGTGCAGTACCTGACCACATGGCAAAGAGAGTGAACAATGGTGTGCTCAGGTTTAAATATCCCACTCTGCTGAGCAGGGGCTGTGATGTATGGGGCCAGCCAATGACAGTGTGTGCTCCGACTGGTGGGCAGGCACACACTTGATTGGCAGGCTGGAGAGGCTGGGCGATGCCTAAGCGATGATGGACAGTTCTGTGTTGTTTCCGATATCAGAGGTATGGTTACCTTGCCATTGTAACACCTCCTTATCCCGTAACCCTCTACTTTTCTTCCATCTATGTGTCTGTCTAAGAGTCTCTTAAATGCCCCTCATGTTTCAGCCTCTACCACCATCCTTGGCAAGGCATTCCAGGCACCCATAACTTTTTTTTTAAAAGAAACTTAAGGAGAAATTTCTTTTGTGATCACCTGTAATTGGAGTTTTAATATCCAAATGGAAACACCAATTCTGTAATATTTCATCAAATGATTTTATTGAAAAATTGCTGAATTATCAAACAGTTGCTGAAGTTATGCACTTTGTCAAACGTGATTATAAATACTTTTTGAAATCTTTCCTTGCACATGGAATTCGACAGTGCAGAAACAGATTACTTCAGCCCATCTTTTCCATTCTAGCTATCTTGCCATTTGTTAGACTTTCATTATCACTTGTTCAATATCCTGGGTAAAACCTGGAATCCTTACTCCAGATTATGAAGAAATAGTGTTATATTTTCAATTAATTTCACAATTTCCAGCAATCGAGGATGTTACTCACAAGTATCACCAAATGCATTGAATCAGTAGATAAATAGAGCCCAACAGCACAGACCCAATTTATCAAGTTAGCCAAGTTGGCATTTTGGATTAATGTCATTTGCTTGCATTTGGCCTTTCTGACCATATATCTATCCAAAGGCCTTTTGAATGTCAATTGTACCCAGCTCGATGGCTTTCTCTGGCAACTCGTACCAGCTAAGAATGACACTCTGAGTGGGAAAAAAATCACTCCTCTGTTCTCCCTTGAATCCCTCCTCACTCATGTTAAACTTATGCCCTCTAGTTCTGAATCATTGACCAGGAATTGTCATTTTGTCAGGACAGTAATATCAGCAATAAAACTTCTACTGGTTTCCTCAAATCTAATCTTTGCAGGGCTAACATGCTTAAACATAGTGTAATAAAATTGAGGCGCCTAGAATTGCGTGAGGAAAATAGGCATTGAATTGGATGATTCTGTAGAATTGTTCATACTTTGATAGAAATGCATAGTTAAAAATTGTCATAAAATACTGTTCTTCCAGTGCTACAAGGTCCAAAAATAATTTCTATCCAAAATAAATCACAAGCAAATTTCTCTCCATGAAATTCTGCTCATTGTGAAATTGGACCAGTACTTCTATCATATTATTAAGTTTTGTTTCTCCAACATTTGGATAAACACTAAATAACATCATTCATTCCTCACTTCAGCCAGTACTGACCCAAGTTGCTCAAAGCTTTATATAACCATTGTATATTAATCTCTGAGAACTCTGAACACAATGTTTTACCTTCTTGGTTTATTCGTGATTTGAAGGGCTAACCAAAGCAGATCTCAAAGGGCAGTGTCCACAGCTCACTGCAGGATCTCAGATTCCCCCAAAGTTGATTGTGTATGTTAAAAGGGAGTTCTTTTTGACTTCCCTACTCCCTGATGGAGTAGCAGCTAAACTGCAGTTTGCTCCTAATTTTTTAATTACCTTCCTACATCCTTACTGTGAAAGATTTTTTTTCTTCTTCAAATATTTTTATGCTAATTATTGTAATTGTTTAATGACCTCGACAAGAAGCGCTAAGGCTGGGGGAAAAAAGAAGAGGAAAATCCTTCGCTTGCTGATTCAATGACTACTTTGATGGAATGCATTAAGGAACTGAAGAATGGTGTTAAAGGTTAGTGTTAACTAAACAGATGTGAAGTCGATGAAATTTGCAAGTTAATGGAAGACCATGAAGAATGGATAAAATCTCTTGAACGGGCTGTGGAATGTTCAGAATCTCAGCTTGATGATATGCAAGCAATCAATATTCGATTTAGCAAATCATGTGACTACCTACTGAAAAAGATGACTGACTTCGAAGCGAGAAGCAGATGACATAACTTGAGAATTCTTGGTCTGGCCAAATTACTAATTTTTTTGCAAAAGTGTTTGATGAAACATTGCTACTTACTTTGCCTGCACTGGACGATCTCAGATCACTTGCTGCTGAACCTGCCCCTGGGAATAAACCTCATTCGTTGATTCTCCATTTCCATTATTTCCAAGTAAAAGACTTAATGATACGTGAATCTCACTGAAGGGGAATGTTAACATATAGTCAACAGAAAATCAGAATCATTGAAGATTATCCCATGGAGGTGATGAAAGAAAATTCTGAATATAAAGAAGTTATGTCCAGGTTGTATAAAGGAGGCTACAAACCCTCCCATCATTTCCCGGCATGTCTTCGGATCACACTCACAAACAATTCGAAACATTGGCTGAGTTCACCATCAGATGCTCAGAAATTTCTCAATGAATTCCTTACTACTCCAACTTCTGTGAATCAGTAATGACTTCTTTGTTTCTGTGTGTTTTTTGAAGTCACAAGATGTATGAGACTCAGATTGCTTAAGGTTCCTGCGCTTATACTTATCTGAATGAGTAATTAGGATGTTCCAGTTTTCTTTATTTATATATACCTGTATTGCTTTTTAAAAAATTTTTTTCATATCTCTCTAAGAGTTAAGGTTTGATATTCTTATGCGAGTTTGATTTAAAAAAAAATATTTATTACATTGACTTGCTCTTCTGGAATATTTTAAATATATTTGGCCTGTTACATCTAATGGCCATGTTCAGTTGAGTTGTCGAAATCTGACCTTGCTATTTAGACATTAGTCACAAGAAGTTCATTTTAGCTAGGAGATTTAATAAAGTTTACATTTGGATAAGGAGTGTTGCCTTCAAGGAAGAATTTGGGGGGATGGATTGTTTGAGATTTAGCTTGCTATCTCTAGGGATAGTTTTAGGGGGAGGGGAGGGAGGATTTGCTTTTGAATTCTTTTTTGAAGTTGCTATGGTGATTTATGATTGCATTCATTCCTTTTTGTGTCGAGTTTTTCCAATTTCACAACCAAATAGTAATTTGGTTTATGGATTTTCTTTTCAAATATCTTTGCTTTTAATTTAGTTAATATGTATAAAGTTATTAACCTTGTGAGTTGGAATACCTGTGGTTTAAATCATCCTATTAAGAACACAAGAATATTTATTCACATTAAAAAGTTTAAGGCTGAGATATTTTCACAAGAGATGCATATCTGTTTGAATGACACTTCGTGTTTTTTTTGATGTTGGAAGAGGCAGAACTCTCATGCATTTTCAGTGGCAAATGCCAGAGGGGTTTCGATTTTATTGACCAATTTATTCCTTTTGTTCATCATAATGTTGTTTCTGACACTAATGGTCATTTTATTATTGTTTATGGAAAACTATATAATAAGAGGATTGCTTTTGCTAACATTTATGGTACAAATGTTGTTGATCCAGGTTATTTTTAACGTTTCTTTTCTTTCTTACCAGACTTAAACTTGTATTCTCTAGTAATGGGTAGAGACTTCATCTGTTGGTTAGACTCTGTCTTAGACTGTTCATCTTCTAAAACAGCTACATTAAATAAGTTTGCCTTATTCATTTATTCTTTCTTGCTAAAGTGTGGCACTTTAGATGTATGGCGTTTTCTCCATGCTAATGATAAGGAATGCTTTTTTTCTAGTGTCCATCATACGTATTCACGGATTGATAGCTTTTTTTACTGATAAACAACTGCTTCTGTTAATTAATGCATGTAAATATGAGTCTATTGTAATTTTAGACCATACTCCGGTGATTTGATCACTGAACTTTCCTAATTTACCTCAATCTGTTAGACACTGAAACTTTAATTTTACTCTCCAATTCAGATTTTTTTAAATTATGAAAGAACAGACTGTACTTTTCTTTGATAACAATTCTTTGGAGGTTTCTAGCTTAATTGTCTGGGACAAATTATCTTGTATATGGCAAAATTGAAAAGAGGCTAATGCTGAGAGGATTGCACTTACCAATCAAATAAAGCTTTCAGTCCAACAATATGCCCTTACTCTGAAATTTGAGATATTTAAAAAAAAACGTATTGAGCTAAATATCATTTGCTTTTGACATCCTATTGAAACACAACTTTTGAAAAGTAAGAGCCAATTTTACATTCACGGTGATAAGTTGGGTAAACTTTTGGCAAATCAACTCAAAGGCTTAGCTACTAAACTTCTTATTACAGAGATTCAGAAGGAAGATGGTAGTGTTACCACAGACCATGTAGAAATTAATAATACATTTAAACAATATTATTCTAATCTTCATAAATTTGATTTTTTTTACCATTGATAGAACTCCTATGATAAATTTTCTGGACCATTTGACAATACCTACTCTTTTTTTGGAAACACAATCACAGTTAGAAAAGCCTATTTCACAAGAAATGTTAATAATGATTACTAAATCATTACAAGATGAGAAAGCACCAGATCCTGATGGCTTTCCTGTTGAGTTTTATAACATTTTTCCCACCTGCTGGTATCCTATTTATGTTCTGACTCTTAAATACAGGAACTTGCCAACTACTTCTTGTAATGCAACAATTTCCCCTCTCCTACAGGCCAATTTCTCTTCTTAATGCCAATGTAAAATTTTTATCTAAAATCTTGGCCAGTAGATTGGAAGATATTTTGCCGCTTATTATTTCAGAGGACCGGATGGGTTTTATTAAAAACAGTTATTCACATTTTAATTTCTGCCGGTTATTGAATATTATATATTCCTCCTCTGTCTTTTCCTCGGAATGTGTTATCTCTTTAAATGCTGAAAAGGCCTTTGATAGAGTTGAATGGGAATATTTATTTGCATTTATTTCATGGATTAAGATACTATACTTATCTCCTGTTGCTTCTATTCTTACTAACTCTTTGCTCTCTTAGGCCTTTGTTGTTTAATTTAGTTTTAGAACCCTTGGCTATTTCCTTTAGAGAATCTCAGGATATTTCTGGAATTATTGGGGTGGATCAGTCCACAAAAGTTTCTTTTTATGCTGATGACCTTTTTGCTTTTTGTATCTGATCCTCTTCTGCTTGTATTTGATCCTATTCTGATTGTATTCTTCATTTCCTGCTATACTAACATTATTCCCATCAATTTGGTCAGTTTTCTGGATACAAATTAAATTTATAAAAGAGCAAACTTTTTAAAAACACGTTAGATCCTTTGCACACTGCTTTTCCTTTCATGACACCTAAAAGCCAATTACATACCTTGGTGTAAGGATTACTAAGTATCACAAATATTTGTTTAAGGAAAACTTTCTTGCTCTAATAAATCAGGTGAGGAAATCTTTAATTCAGTGGTCTCCTCTTCGATGTCCCTAATTGGACATCATTACAAGAATTTATATGAATATTTTACACAAATTTCTTTATATTTTTCAAGCTATTCCAATTTTTGTTCCTAAATCTTTTTTTAATGTCCTCATTTAAATAAAATATATCTCCAAAATCTCAGTAAGAATGGAGGATTGGCTCCACCCAATTTTAGATTCTATTATTGGGCTGTTAATATTCGTTATACAGGAGGTTCTCAACTTATGACCTATGCAAGTTGCGTCCACCTGCACCTACGACTAAAAATACTGTACATATGCTGAGAATCTTCATTAAAAGTTCACTTACTGAATTTAAAAAAAAATGCTTTAATGCCATGCAAACCAACACAACCAATCTGAGTTATGACCACTCCTTCAATCCCAATTACGGTCGTAGGTTGAGGACTACCTGTATTATATTCTTTTTAATATTATGATAACAAAATGGGTTGATTTGGAGTTGAATTTGACCAAGAAATTTTCTATTGTTTCTTTACTTGGAACATACTTCCTTTTCTTTTTGATAATCCTGTGGTCAAATACACAATTAGGATTTGATTTCAGTTTAGAAAACATTTTGGACTCCATAAGTTTATTCTTGTTAGTTATATTCTATTGAACTACTTTTTTGAACCTTCTTTGATGACTCTATTTTTCAGGAATGGTTTAGATTAGGTATTAAATGTTTTTATGATTTTTTTGGATAATTTGCTACACTTGAGTAACTTTCACTAAATTTAATTTACAAAATTATCATTTTTTTAATAGATATTTGCAAATTAGGGACTTTCTTCATTCTCAATTATCAAACCTTTCCCAGGCTCCTGTTGTTAATTTGATAGAAACAATTTTCAATCTTCAACCATCTCAGAAAAGGTTAATATCTATTGTATATGATGTTTTGTTGAAATCAAGGCAAAATTCATTGGACAAAATTAAAAAGACATGGAAGAAGGACCTCCATATTTCAATTTCTGAAGATTCTTGGAATTCCATTTTTAAGTTGATTAATACATCTTCTCTTTGGGCCCGTTACTCACTACTACAATTTAAAGTTGTCCAAAGAACTTGTATGTCAAAAGTTAAATTAGCTCGTATTTACCCTAACATTAGCACTTTTTGTGACAGATGTAAGAATGAGGATGGTTCACTAATTCATATGTTTTGGTCTTGCCTGAACCTAGTCAAATTTTGGGAAGAGGTTTTCTGTACTTGATCAATAATTATTAATGCAAACTTAACACCAGATCAGTTAGTAGCCTTATTTGGGATGGTTGAACAGAAGGTGGTGAAATTGTCTTCACTTCAGTGTCATGTATTAGCTTTTGATTCTCTTATCGCCAGACAAGTAATTTTGATCAGATGGAAAGATGTTGTCCCACTAACTCATGATCAATGGTTACATGATGTGATGTCATGTCTAACTTCGAAGAATATAGGATGTTCAACAAGAGTTTTAAATTTAAATTTTCTAATCTTTAGGGCTCTTTTTTTAATTACTTTCATAACCTTTAATGGGAATGATAATTATGTAACTTTTGATTCTTGTGGATTTGCGTTTCTTCTTATTTTTACTAGTAGTGTACTTTTTTATATTATCATGCAACTTTAGAATAGTTTAGGGCTTGGATTATATAATTATATTTTAAAAAATTTTTCTGTTTCATTTTTCTCTTTTTCCAATATATCCTTTGTGATAGTACAGATCTATCACCAATGTACATAGTGTATATAGTTACTGTATCTAGACTGCTTACAGTGATTGGCTGAAAGCTAAGCCACACCTATTGTCTGGGCCTTAAAGGGTTGTGTCCCTAGCCAGGTCGGATCATTCCGGACTGGTCGGCCACCTGTGAAGAGCTCCTGTCTTTTGCTAATAAAAGCCTTGGTTTGGATCAACAAGTCTTTGGTTCTTTCGACGAGCTCTACATCCTTGAATTAATAATGCTGTATAAATTTTAAAAAAAAATTGTTAACGAGTTTCCTTACTTTGTTACAGCTGTATCAGTGTTATTATCATTCTCTTTTCTGTGCATGCATTATATAAAAACTGAATTAAAAAATATCGAAAAAGGGTGTTGTTGTTACCTTAGCTACTTAGCAACTCTCAATAGATCCCTCTGTAAAAGCGCCACTTAGCAACACTTCAAGCTTCAAAGTGGATATTGCAGGTGATTTGAAGCATTGATGAGCACAGAGCAAGAGGCATTGAAGTATCCATTAGCAAAAACCCTGAAAACAAATACTATTTTGTACCTCATCCCTTGATTAATATTGAATTGATCTTGACTTCTCTTCTCCAAAGTATTTAAAATGATAAGCAGAGGAACAAATTAGGTTAAGGGGCAGAGCCAGCAGGACCACTGCCTCCTTGCTGTGGAATCTGGAATTTCAATGTGAGCTTCTGTTATGTCTGAGGAGCATGAACGTTCACACTGTGGCCACATGATTGTCTCCAGCTGCTCCCATTTCCTTCCATATTCCAAATATGTGCAGATTGGTAGGTTAATTGGTTACTTTAAATTGTTCCTAGTGTGTAAGTAGGTGGTAGAATCTATGACAGGGGCTCTTGTGGGGAGAATCAAATTTGATTAGAGTATAATTGATGCAAATAGGTGGCTGATGGTCAGCATGATGTCAATGGGCAGAAGGGCCTCTGTTCATGCTTCATTAAGAAATGGATAAAATATATTCCAGACTCCCAATAGAAGCAAGGAAGAGTACTCAGGATTGCTATTATAGTAGTTAGTTTTCTTTTTGGGGGAAAAAAGATGGAGAATTAAGTTCTCTTAATTTCAGTTCTCAATCAATTATTTGAAAAATCTGGGATATCAGCATATTGTTCAATGTGGATTTGTTATGGAAAAATCATGTCGTACCAACTAGAATTAATTAATTGAAGAGATAACAAGGTCCAGGGGTAGTAGTGCATTTGATGTCGTTTGCAAGGATTTAGCTTGGCATTTGATACAGTCCCACGTACCATATTGATCAAAGAGATAAAAGCAGCAGGACACAAGAGCGTGATAAATTGGATTTTAAAAATGATCTTAGTGGGAGATAGCAAATCCTCAGCAGGTTTTTGTGAACATAGGATTTCTAGTTGCAGAAAGACATGAGGGGATAGGCACAGAAGAGATCATTGTAGTTGTACCTCAAGAAGAGTGAGGGTAATGCATTTGGTTGCACATAGGCAAGGGAAATCATTCATGGCAGGATCCGAAGAAGTGGAAAGGAACAGGGATCTTGGGGTGCATATCTGCAAATTCTGAATGAACAAGGGCAGATAGATAAACTAGTCAAAAAGAACAGTCAAAGAAGGGAAAACATGCAAGAACAGTACAAAACATAAGAATAGCTTAGTTAGTGCAAAATGGAAGGTTCTAATCACCATACTACTGGAAGAAGCTACTTGTCTGAAGAGGATGCACAAACTCATTAAGGGCCCCTTCCACCCTGGACACAGCATCTTTCTGCTACACACATCAGGAAAGAGATGCAGGAGTAGCAGAGCCAGCACCACCAAACTGAGGAACAACTTCTTCCCATGGGCAGTGAGAATGCTGAATGACCAGAGGAACTGCTCACACTGACCATCCGAGACTCATATTCACAAAACAAAATATTAATTTATTTGTATATATGAATACTTGCCCTGCATATGCATTGTTTGTATGTGTGCTATGTCGTCTGGTGGTGTGTCTGTGTGTTTTGCACAGAGGACCGAAGAACAAGATCGGTTAGTGCAATGCCATAACAGCGGCAACAATCGGGACTGGGGTTCGAATCCCGTGCTGTCTGTAAGGAGTTTGTACATTCTCCCCGTGTCTGTGTGGGTTTTTCCCAGGTGCTCTGGTTTCCTCCACCATTGGAAATGTAGCAGGGGTGTAGTAAATTGGGTGGCACAGAGTTGTGGGCTGAAATGGCCTGTTACCATGCTGTATGTCTAAATGTTTTGTCAGATTGTACTTGTGCCATCTGATGACAATAAACTTAGCTTGAAGAATGTAATAGCACTGACAGACAATAGTCCAGAGAAGATTACCAAATCACTGCTCAATCAATGTTCAATGAACAGAAACTCATCACATTCAAATGACACTTGAAGGGCTGCAACATACATGTTGGAAAAAGTGAAATGAGAGTAAACTCAGAAGCCCAATTTTTGATTGAGGGCTGAAAATGTTCTGTTGTAAAATTCTGATGATTCTATCTTATTTTTGATAGCAAACAGTTTGTGGCTTCGATCTGTTAAGAGCTAATGGTCAATCCTATGTTTGTGATGTTAATGGCTTCAGCTTTGTGAAGAATTCAATGAAGTATTATGATGATTGTGCAAAGATTTTGGGGTAAGGTTTGTTTTTTTTCCCAATATTGTATTCTTTAGAAAACAATGAAGACTCTTGAACGAGAATTATTGTACAAACTTCAAAGTTCTCTCTATTCAAGAAGATTATGGCATCCTTTTCTGTCGTCAGTAAAACACCATTCACCAAAAGATTACCTCCTGTCTATTAGCAATGAAATTAGCCATAAAGTGGTTAAGTTACCAGTATCCCTTCAGTTCCATTTCTATTTGACCATGGAGCCTTAATCCAAAGTTTTTCTTCTGAATACTCATGCACTCTGTGCCCTGACTGCCAATTGCACCTAAATCAGAAACATGGCAACCTTTTAATAAAAAATTGAAATATTATTTTGAATGTAAATAATGTGGAAAATGTATTTTCTTGACTCCATTGTAAATATCCAAAAACATTTGGGTTGTGTTAAATTTAAACTATGCATAATGATCTACTGTTTCAGTATTATTTCTGATTAAGCCAAGCTATAATAAAAGCTATAAATTAAAATAATTTCACTCTTTATTTATTATTTTGCTCACAAATCCTGTTGATTATTTTACAGAAACCTCATCATGCGAGAGTTAGCTCCACAATTTCGTATCCCTTGGTCTATCCCTACTGAAGCAGAGGACATTCCTATTGTACCTACCACATCTGGCACCATGTAAGGTTGCTGCAGATTAGAAATATAAGTAGCAAGAATACAAGAAAATTTGGTTTTTGTTTCTCATTTAGGAAATTATCTTCAAACTTTAGATAAGCTTTATTTGAAAAACATTCAAATTGGATTTTATATGTTCTACGAATTCACCCTTGATTGTTTTATTAATTGTTGCATAGGATGGAACTTCGTTGTGTGATTGCAGTCATAAGGCATGGAGATCGAACTCCAAAACAAAAAATGAAAATGGAAGTGAGGCACCAGAGGTGAATTGCAGCTTCCATTGTTTATAGTGGTTGACTTTATGCTTGTAATTATTGTTATAGTGGAAACCCGATTTAGCGCGAATCCGGATGTATTGCAATGAGACATTGGACTTGGGCGTCAGGCTGCCGCTGCGAGTGGGAATGATCAGTTTACTAAAATTTAGTGTTTTAATTTCAACTGTAACTATAACCATTTATTGAAACCCCGATTTAGCGCGACCCCACTTTTTTTTTGCGATGAGATTTTTTGGACCCAAACTATCGCATTGTAACGGGGTTCCACTTTACTTTTGAGCTCTGTAGTCATGTACAGTAGAAATCTGGACTGCTCATGGATTGGGCCAATTCAGATTTTCCAAATTCTCAGGCAGTACTTTTAAAATTCAAATTTAAGGAGAAATAATAGGAGAGACAAACAGGTAAATTTTGATAGTTTATTCATTAGCAAATACAGCATGCTTAATTTATCAAAACGAGCAGTTTTAAGAAAAATAAAGTCAACAGGCATGTTGTCTATTGCGGCTATACATTTGTGGTGTTTATGCATGCATGCACGCACACAAAAGCCCGCTAATTTTTTTTTAAATTGAGTTTTTGAAAAGTCTGTATTTTTGGTGGTCCAGATTTATGGCATCCAAATTTTTAGTCTTTTAATGTATATCATATTATGCTAAATTGAATTTTGTGTTTATAAATTGATAAATGTGTTAGAAGATGTGCAGTAGAAAATTAAAGTTACTTATGTGATGCAACCAGAACTATAGCACACTTTAGTAGAACTCACGGAGTGAATTACGAACATCTGCAGAGGCTGTGATTGCAGTAAAAACACAAAAAGTGGTGGAGAAACTCAGCAGGTCCACAGGAGGTAAAGATATAAAATCAACATTTCTGGCCTGAGCCCTTCCTCACAAAATGAGCAAAAAGCAGACAGGCTCTGTATAAAAGGACTGGGGAAGAAAAAGCAGGGAGAGGAGCCCCTTGCACTTCATTTGAATATATATGTGTAATCTTCCTGAATCTGATCTGCTTTTTTGAAGTCACATTTTATTTCAGATTGTAGTGTTAAAAGTATTTTGCCTTGTATTATCTTCATTGGCAGTCTATTGAGATTGAGGATGACTTCTTTCACTCCATTTTCAGATTCTGAGCTGACTTTTGATGCCAGTGTGGTAAATATGTTATACTTCTTGGAGGTCGATTTGAGGTTATCTTGATTTCTTGACCTTTGTCCACTTGGCACTAATGGAGATCAATGTAGAATGTCTATTTTGGGAGTCTAATATTAGGCATGGAAATAATATAGCCAGTCCAATGAAACTGTGAGTGCAGGCCTGAGAGGAATGCCAAAGTTGCTTCTCTTATCCTGTCAATGGATCCAAATGCCTTTGCCGACTGTGTTGGCAATATCCTTCCAGTTTTTTTTGAGTTTGCTTTCCCTAAGTATTCTGAACATCTCGGAACTATGCAGGAGGATGGGGAGAACTATTAGACGATGAGATTTGTACCAGTTTTGAAGTCTTCAAATTCCTTGCCTCTCCCATAGATGAGCCAGCCAGGAGCTATGTGGGTGTGTTGATGAGAATGGTGAATTTGTGATTGCCATTGTTAAAGAGATACCTTTGTTTTGTACATGGCTTTGCATAGTGAAGATGTAACCTCCCAGCAACCTTTCACCATGGTCTCTTGTTTTAACTGACTGGTAGCTTGGAGTTTGGGAGCAACTTCTGTTCATGAACAGACAAATTGTCCTTTAATGCTGTTGGGTGGGATGAATTCACAATAGTGATTTCTTAAAGGAAGCCCTGATGTTTTTTTTTAACCTCTGGTGACAGTTGATTTACGGCAACAGAACAAAACATACACTTTTATCCCATCCAATGTGGAATATAGAACATGGAAGAGTGCAACACAGTGCAGACCCTTCAGCACTCAATGTTGGCGGACCCATGTTAAAATGCTTCATGATCAATTGAACCCTTCCCTCACTTAATAGTCTATAACCCCCTGTTTTCTTACATTCATGTGTCTATTTAAGAGTCTTTTAAATGTTTCTATTGTATTAGCTTCGATCACAGCCATGGCAGTGCATTCCAGGTACCCACCACTCTCTGCGTATACCACCTGATCAGCTTTGATGGAGCTATGGACAGAACTCAAGATCCTCCGTTCCTTCACACTGCTAAGAATTCTGTCATTAACCATAATTGGGTTCAATCTTTCAGAGTGTATCACTTCACACTTATCTGGATTGAATTCCATCTGTCACTTCTCCACACAATGCTGAATCCGAGGACCATAGAACACTACAGCACAAAAATGCCCCTCGGCCTTTCTAGTCTGCGACAAACTATTTTTCCTTTCCAGCCTCACTGACCTGCACCTACAACTAATCCCTCCATATCTCTCCTGTTCATGTACCTGTTTCCATTTTTCTTAAATATCAAAATTGAGCCTGCATTTACCAATTCAGATGGCACCTCATTTCCATCATTCTCTGCATGAAGAATTTTCCCCCTAATGTTCCTTTTATTGTCCTTTCACTGATATCCTCCAGTTTTTGTCTAACCTAACCTCAATGGAAAAAGCTTTCTTACATTTTCTCTTATCTATACCCATCATAATTTTGTATTCCTCTATCAAATCTCCTCTCATTCTTCTGTGCTCCAGGGATTAAAGCCCTAATCTATTTAACCTTTCCCTGTTACTCAGTTTTTCAAGTTCTGGCAACATCCTTGTAAATTTTCTCTGCACTCTTTCAATCTTATTGATACCCTCCCTGTAGTTTGGTGACAAATACTCCACAAGTTACTCCAAATTTGGCCTCACCAATGTCTTGTACAACTTCTTCATTAACATCCCACTCCATTGCTCACTACTTTGATTTATGAAGACCAATATGCCAAAAGTTCTCTTTACAACCCTATCTACCTGTGACACCACTTGCAGTGAATTATATATCTGTCTTCCCAGATTCCTCTGTTCTAACTCATTTCTCAGTGCCTACTGTTTACAGTATATGTCCTAAGTAAAACACAGAAGTCTGCAGGCACCGTGGTTGAAGTAAAAACACAATGTTGGAGAAACTCAGCAGGTCAAACAGTGTCCTTTAAATAGCCCGAAACATCAGTTGTGTATTTTTATCTTTGCTATATAAAGGACACTGTTTGACCTGCTGAGTTTCTCCAGCATTACATTTTTACAGTGTATGGCCCACTTTAATTTGTCCTTCCAAAGTGCAACACCTCACATTTGTCTGCATTAAACTCTATCTGAAACTTTGCACCTATTTTTCCAGCTGGTCCAGACCCTTCTGCAAACTTTGAAAGCCTTTCTTGCTGCCACTACACCGCCAATCTTTGTGTTGTATGTAAACTTACTGATCCAATTTGCCACATGATTGATATAGATGACAAACAACAGTGAACCCAGCACTGATGCTTGAGTCACATCACTATACATAGGCCTCCAGTAATAGAGACAGTTATCCACCACCATTCTCTGGCTTTTCCCATGAAGCCAATGTCTAATACAATTTACTACCTCACCATGAACACTGAGCAACTAAACGTTCCTGACTCACCTCCCAAGCAGAACCTGGTCAAAAGCCTCACTAAAGTCCATGTAGACAACATCCATGTCCTGCCCTTCATCAACTTTCCTGGTAAGGTGCTCATAAAGCTCTACCACACACAAAGCCATGTTGACTATCCCTATCTATCCAAATACTTGGCTAAGGACATCTTAAATATATCTACGTTTTCTACCCTAGCTCAAGGGAATACTTTGTCAGGCCCTGTGAATTTATCCACCCTTATCCAATTGAATTTGTATAGGTTCCATGCCTTCATTTCCATAGACTGTGCCAATTGCTTGAGTAAATATAGATGAAAAAAAATTATATCTATCCCCATCTCTTTTGCTCCACTCAAAGCCAACCACTTTGATCTTCAAGAGGACCAATTTTGTCCCTTGCTTTCCTTTTGCTCTTAATATACCTGTTGAACCTCTTAGAATTTTTCCTCACCTTGTCTGCCAAAGCAATCTCGTGTCTTCTTTTAGCCTTCCTGATTTCTTAAGTTTTTTCTTGGATTTTTCATACTCCTCAAGTACCTCATTTGCTCCTTGTTGCCTGTACCTGCTATAAATCTTTCTCCTCTTCTTTGCCAAATCCCCAATATCCCTCAAAAACTAAGGTTCCTTAAGACTGTTACCTTTGCATTTCATCTTGACACATACATGCAAAATCTGTACTCTCAAAATGTCACCTTTTAAAGACCTCTCATTTACTAAGCACATCCTTGCCAAAAAACATCCAGTTCCTTTCTCATTTCCTCAAGATTGCTTCACTCCAACCAAGAATCTCAACCCAAGGACCAGATCTATCCTTATCCATAATTATATTGAAAATACATGGCGTTTTGATCTCTCGACTCAATGTTCTGAGTCACGCACTTGTGTCACCTGTCCTATCTCATTCCCTAGTAGGAGATTCAGTATACACTCTCTTGTTGATACCTCAATATATTGAATTAAAAACCTTTCTTGAACACAATTTACAAACTCTCAGCCATCCAGCCCTTTTATAGTATGGGAGGCCCACCCAATATGTGAAAAGTTAAAGTCACCTACGATCACAACTTTGCTTTTTGCAGCTGTCTGCTATTGCTCTGCAGATTTGCTCCTCCAATTCACGCTGACGTTTGGGTGATCTGTAATACAACCCCATTAATGTGGTCATACTTTTCCCATTCTTCAGTTCCACTCATATAGTCTCAGTCAACAAGCCCTCTCATCTGTCCTGTCCTTCCCTGATTAGCAATGCCACCCCTCCCCCTTTAACCTCTCCTGCTCTATTGCATCTGAAACCTCAGGACCCCAGAACATTGAGCTGCCAGTTCTGTAACTGTTGGATCCTATATGACAATGTTCTACATTGTCCATAAAACCTCCAAGCTTTGTGTCATTTGCAGACTTATTAAGCCACCCCCACATACCCCCTTCCCCCAACTTCTTTATACAAGTTATTGATCAAGATTACGAAGAGTAGTAACCCAGAACACATCCTTGCAGAATACCAGTAGTTACTGAATACCCTCCCTCTGCTGCCTTCTGTGGGCCAGCCAATTCTGAATCCACACGTTCCTATGGATCCTTACTGGATGAGCCTATCATGAGGAGCCTCTTCAATCTGTTTTGTTGTCTTCTCGAAAAACTCATATTAGGTTTGGAAGGCACGATTTTCCCCTCACAAAGCCATGCTGGTGAAATCCAATTTCTGCTGTGGCATGTGTCTAATTCATTTTATTGCTTGTTCCCTTACGGTATTATTTATCCTTTCTTTTCTCATTCCTGTTAGATTTTTTGATCTCTTTGAAAAATATAATGGACACAAAGTAGGAAAAATAAAACTCAAGAAGCCAAAGCAGCTGCAGGTCAGTTTTTCTTCTTAAATTTGTATTACTGTAGAATATAAAGTATTCCCTTCAGTGATACCAATCAAGTAATGCACCAACATTGCAGATTAATAGTCTTCTACTATGCTGTTCTCTTCTGTGCACTCACTCAATCTGCATTTTGTTTCTTTAGTGTAGAAGGAGATCACACTGTTATGGGATTACCTCTGATTATTCAAAGCTTCAGTGAATTTAGGCTGTTATTCCTCGACTTTTCACCCAGCATTCATCCCAATGGTAAATGCATACTTCTGAAAAGACAAAACTACATGCCATTCTAAGCAAAGTTTCATTGTAGCCCATTCCAATGTCAGCAAGACACACCTATTCATTACTCGAGCCCCTTGCAAAAAGGCTAATTATCCATTGCCATGTATTTAACTCTGCACATCAACTTGTTTTGGAAATCAGTGTCCCAAGATTCTAGATTTGATGGAAAAAATGCTATATTTTAATCATTTCACATTTTTTTAGTTAAAAAAAAAAGTTACCCACATTTTGCCTCTTTCCTGAACAAATGTGTGAGCTTATTAATACCTCTTTCCAGATTCTCTATATTCCTCAGTGGTCATGATTTTGCCAATTTTATGTCACCAGCAATGCAATTTTTAATCTTTGACACAAACGTCACCAGATATAGTTGAGGGTTAAGCATTCATGCTGGTGGAAACCCAGTTTGATTCACGTGTCTGGTTTTGCACGTGTAATTTCCAATGAATGAATAAATATTATGAAATATTTTCCAACCACTTTTCAGGAAGTCTTGGATATTGCAAGACATCTTTTGGCAGAACTGGGTCAGAATAATGATTCAGAAATAGAAGAAAGTAAATCAAAGCTTGAACAACTTAAAACAGTGCTCGAGATGTGAGTATGAGAGAAATTCTACTCTATGATTGATTAGTGATAGTATACATTTGCATTGTTACCGAGAAATGTTTGCTTCAACAGAAATGTTTTTAATTTTCCTCCTACATAATAATAAGATAAATATTTAACTTGTTACTATTAACTTAACCTAACTTAATCCCCTTCTAATTCTAAGTGCACACGTATGTGATCAGGAACACTCCTTGTTTCATGATCCAATCATTCACTTCTCCAAGTTCACTGATCTCAGGCAGTTTTCCACACTGTACACAGAATTTAACATTTATGATCTGCACCAGGCTCTGGTGCTTTAAGTTAAATTGATACCGCTCAGGAAGGTATTTGTTGGTTTCAGAGAGTTGTTCGTTGGAACCACACAAACTGATCTCCTTCAATCAGCCACTTCAGTGTCTTGCTGAAGAAACTTGCCCTCTAATGGGTTTTTCCAAAAGATAACCTCTTCCAGTTTACCACAACGAGTTCTTCTTTTTCCCTATTCCAGGGAAAACACAATAACCAGCCACATCCTCTTGTTATTGACTACAAGGGTTTAGAATAGGCTGAACTTGGAACTCAAAACCTCTCTTCCAATGGGGTATTACCAAGTCTCCCAATTTTGCAGCCTTCACCACGAACATGCTGCAGTTAACCTGACTGTGTGGTTCTTGATTTTTGTGAATGGCCCTGTGATATGTATATTTTATCAAGAACCATATAACATTACAGCACAGAAATAGGCCCCTTCAGCCCTTTTAGTCTGCCAAACCTGCCCAGTCCCACTGGCCTGCACCCAAATCATAGCCTTCCATACATCTCCCATCCATGTACCTGTCCAAATTTTCTTCTTAAATGTTAAAATTGAGCCCACATTCACCACCTCAGCTGGCAACTCATTCCACACTCCCATCACCTTCCCTGTGAAGACATTCCCCCTCAAGTTTCTCCCAAACTTTCTCCTTTCACCCTTAACCCATGTCCTCTGGTTTGTATCTCACCTACCCTCAGTGGAAGAAGTCTAGCTATGTTTACTCTGTCTATCTATCCCCCTCATAATTTGAAATACCTCTATCAAATCTCCCCTCGTTCTTCTATGCTCCAGGAAATAAAGTCCTAACCTGTTTAACCTTTCACTGTAACTCAGTTCCTGACATCCGGGCAACATCCTAGTAAATCTTCTCTGCATTCTTTTAATTTTATTGACATCTTTCCTGTAGTTAGGTGACCAAAACTGTACACAATATTGTAAATTTGGCCTCACCAATGTCTTAGACAACTTTACCATCATATTCCAACTCCTATACTCAGTACTTAGATTTATGAAGGCCAATATGCCAAAAGCTCTCTTTACCACCCTATCCACCTGTGACACCACTTTCAGGGAATTATGTATCTGTATTCCCAGATCCCTCTGTTCTACCACACTCCTCAGTATTCTTCCATTTACCATGTATAGCCTCTCCCCGACTTACGACTTTTGTGACTTACAATCATCCGTACATTTGACCAAAAAAAAATACAGGTACACAATCCTTTCTCCGGACATCTAAAATCTGGAAAGCTCCAAAGACTGGCAATTTTTCCTGGTGCTAGAACAGCAGAGGGAGGGAGAGAGAGAGAGAGTGAGAGAGAGAGAGAGAGAGAGAGAGAGAACAGTGCGACTAGGTTGGGCGGAGGGGGGGGAGAGACAGCAGCGCCACTCGGGTGGGTGACGGGGAAAGAGACGCCAGTGTGACTCAGGCGGGCAGGGGGAGAGAGACGGTATCGGGACTTGGTGGGTGGGAGGGAGAAAGACGGCATTGCGACTCGGGTGAGCTGGGGGGAGAGCAAGATGGCAGCGCAACTGGAAGGGGGTGGATACGGCAGCACAATTCGGGTGGGCTTAAATCTGGGACCACTGGCTTTTGTTCTGAAATCCTGAGAAATGCGAAATTCAGAAAACACTACTGTATAAATTAACATCATCAACGTCATCTATCGTTGGGGGTTAGTGGTGAGTTGTTGGGGTTGGGGGGGACAGTGGGATGGGTGTGGGGGCTGGTGGCGACCTTTTGGGAGACTCCTGGTTGCCTGCTCTCGGTCCCCCGCACTGGTCCTGCTGCCCCACTCCCTTCTGACAGCCCGCCACCAACCCCCACACCCATCGCACCACCCCACTCTCAATGGACGAATGATAAAATGGATACAGTGAATTTTTGACACATTCATTTCAACATACGACTGGTCGGTCAGAACGGAACTCAGATGTATGTTGGGGACTCTCTGTATGTCCTTTCTTGGTGTGTCCTTCCAAAATGCAACAGCTCAACTTGTATACATTAACTTCCATCTGCAATTTTTCATCCTATTTTTCCAGCTGGTCCAGATCCCTCTGCAAGCTTTGAAAACCTTTGGAGTCCACAACTCCTCCAATCTTCGTGTCATCTGCAAACTTGCTGATCCAATTTACCACATTATCTTCCAGATCATTGATATAGATGACAAACAATGATGCTCCCTAAACACAGAGCCCTAAGGTACACCACTAGTCACAGGCCTGCAGTCTGAGTAGCAATCATCCACCACGACTCCCTGGCTTCTCCTGTCCAGCCATTGTCTAATCCAGTTCACTACTTCACCATTAATACAGAGTCTGAAATTTCCACGTGGGACCTTGTTAAAAGCCTTAAAGTCCACGTAAACAACATCTACAGCCTTTCCTTCATCAACTTTCCTCGTAACCTCCTCGAAATATTCTATAAGATTGGTTAAACATGACCTACGATGCACAAAGCCATGCTGACCGTCTCTAATCAGTCCCTGGCTATCCGAATACTTGTACATCTGATCTCTGGGTTCCTCTAACGAAGAAAATTATTTGGATGTAATTCCAGTTTTATATCAGTTTATGTGGGATTATTCTGATGTACTTTCTTATGCTGTCGCTATTCAAATGAATAATGTTGCACATTTCTGAGCAATCTACTTGTATTAATTCTTAATTTTTTTTTTTGCAGGTATGGCCACTTTTCTGGAATAAACCGTAAAGTTCAATTAACGTACCTACCTCTTGGGTGTCCAAAGACTTCGAGTGAAGAAGATGGTAGGTATTCAAACATTTTTATCTTTTATTCTTGTCTTTCTATTAGCATTTAAACTAGAATTGTTCAATTACTTTATGTGTGAACTTTATAATGCTGACTTTTCCATGCAGAATAGGACAGTTTGTTTCAGGCATTTTATTTAGACATACAGCACAGTAACAGGTCATTTTGGCCCATGTGTCCATATCCCCCAATTTAGCACCAATTAACCTACATCCCCAGTACATTTTTGAACAGTGGGATGAAACTGGAGCCCCCAGAGAAAACCCATGCAGACGTGGGGAGAACATGCAAACTCCTTACAGACATTGGAACCCCAGTCCTGATTGCTGGCACTGTAAAGGTGTGGCACTAATTACTAGGCCAACCGTGTTGCCATCTAGATTGTCAATAATTTCAAATGAAAGGATATCACTTGTGATGCCAATCCACTGGAGTCTCAAATCATTTCCGAGGATACTATCCTTTTGTATTTAAATTGTAGAGACTTTAAGTTAACGTCTAAGGTACCATTCCTGCGATAGAAAGTTCTCATGTCATCGCAAACCAGAACTTGAGTGCATAATCCAGTTTGTTCAGAGTGCTACATTGCAGGCAATTATTATCCTTTGAATGAAACATTTTGGGATGGTTTAAAATATATATTATTTGCAGAGCAATAGCATTCATTTCGGTTTTGTTATGTACTTCATTCGCTGTATGGATGTGTGATATCCTGATGTCATAAAATGTGCTTTAAAAATACAAACCCTTTCCAGCTTGAAACAATACTATGCATTATTAACAGAAAACAAGAAGGAAGAGCCTTCTCTACTGCTGGTGTTAAAATGGGGTGGAGAGCTGACCCCAGCAGGCAGGGTCCAAGCTGAAGAGCTGGGTCGTGCTTTCAGGTGTATGTATCCAGGAGGACAAGGTAAAACAAAGTGAATTTGTTTCCTAATCTCTTCAACAGCAACTACTAATGGTTTAGCACCTCCTCAATGATTTTCAAAGCAGTCATCACTCTTCCCCTTTTAACAAGTCAATATTGACATTCAGATTGTATTTTTTAATATCCTTGTTTTACTCCTTGTCAATTTCACAATGTAACAGTGGCTGTTGCAAAAGAATCACAAAATCAAAGTTAATGACAAGTAGAGATTTGGCATTCTAAAGATCAAATAGAGTCTTGACATCCTCCTTCACAATCAAATGAAAGTGCTTACTGAAATGACAAACTTGATTCTATTACAAAACAAATTTATTGATTGTAAATCATTTTGCGGTGTGAAATGTGGTAAAGGAGCATAGGTGAAATTCTCACATGGCATGCAAAGTACAGGTATACCCTGCTTTATTAATACTCACTTTATGTAAATTCCCTTTTGCAAAGAAACCTGTGTTTGCTATCCAAAAGAAATTTGAATGGATTTTTGCTTTTACGAAAATAGCCATCAATAGTAGTAAACCACTTTCCTTTACGCCATTTCAGCTTACGAAAGGTTTCATAGGAATGCCCTCCTTTCGTAAAGCGGGGCATACCTGTATATGTTTAGATACAAGGTACTATTCATGCAGGAAGAGAGGGGCTGTTAAATTCCTATATATAGATAGCCTTTTTTTCTAAATCTTTAGCTTGCAAGTTGATTGTTCCATTGAACAAACAATTAGTGCATTATTTATTTGCTTAGTAATTCACTAAGACCTATCCTCAGGGTGATAGAAATAACTCTGACAGAAATTTTTGTTTTAATCTGGGTAACCTGTTCTTTTTTCCCCAAATGTAGCTGAACCCCATATAATCGAATGGCGCATTTGTTTAGTTTTCCAAAAAAATTGATACTTGAAGCCATATGTGCTCAGTCTCCTTCACAATCAAAAGGAAGTTTACTTTCAAGATTACTTGTTTTCCACATTTTAATGTTGCTGTGTTAAAGTTTGTATTATTAATGAAATACTAAACCATTGCCTCCTGTCATCTCAGAAAGTGATTTCTCCATTGTTCTCACTATCTTCCCTCATAAACTCCAGTTAATCGAGATCTTCACAAGCTCATCTCCTACTCAATACCTTGGACATTCATTCCCTCTTTAATTCTGATCTCTTCTGGGGTCTTGTCTGTCAGAAAATGCACTTCATTATCCAATTTCCTCAGTTTCATTTCTATGAATATCCCAATCACTTTCTGTCATTTATATTGGAGCTTGTTCTCTGCTCCTTTCATTCAACAATCAAAATTAATTTATTCTCTCACCTCAATTCTCAGGCTGTCCCCTTGCTTGTTTTCAGAAAGGTAACTTTTTGATTCTAGTTTCATCTTTATAATTCACTATAATTTTCTTTGGTCAATGTTTTCTGGCATGATGAGCAGGTTGTGAGGATATGGGAATGAATTGGAAGCGAGGAAAGATTGGTTTAAGTCAAACCATGGGAATTGTGACAGGTAAGAATGGGCTTGACACCAACTGATGGCAGGGATACCTAGAAGCTTGAAGGCTGGCTTGAAACTATACTGCAGAGTTGAATCAAACTTCGCAGTAACTTGATGATAACTTCACAAATGCCTGGAAGGTGCTGCCAGGAATAGAGGCTTCTAGGTAGACACATGAATATGCAGGAAACCAAGGGATATGAATCGTGTGCCAGCAGAAGAGATTTGGTTTAGTTTGGCGCAGATTTGTTCCATGATCCATGTGCTTGGGGATGAACAAAAAGAACTAGAAGATACTGAAAATATTCGAGGGGTAAAGGCCCCCCATCTGTGGGGAGAGAAGCAGGTAACATTTCAGATCAAAGACCCTCTTCAGATGTGGGAAGGAGACAAAAGAAGCTGCCAGGGGAATGGGGGTGGGGGGGAGGGATATTCCAATAGGCAAAACCCTGGGTGCCACAGGGATCAGCTTCAAACATGGTTTTCTGGTTATTAAGTGAATAGGACCAGTTAGGAAGAAGGTAAACAATATAATTTTTAATTTAATTTAGATGTACAGCACGGTAGTAGGCCCTCTGGCCCACGAGCCCATGCTGCCCAATTACACCCAACTGACCTACAACCCCGGTATGTTTTGAACAATGGGAGGAAACTGGAGCACCAAGAGGAAACCCAGGCAGACATGGGGAGAACATACAAACTCATTACATACAGTGCAAACCAGAGACGCTGGCACTGTAAATAGTGTTGCACTAACCATGTCACCCCATAATGTAGCAGTTATGAAATGCAGAGAATGAAGGCATGCCCAATGGGTCAGAGTGGGCATATCCTCCATTTCCAGAGACAGAAAAAGACAAACAGGTTGAGCCAGTATTATAGATGGATGATGTACAGAAGGAGAAATCAAATTATAGAATTCAGCATTGAATTCAGAAGGCTGCAGTGGCCTAGGTGAATGATGAAGGATTGTTCCTCATGCTGCATTGGACCTCACTGTAACAGTGCAATAGTGGAATAATGGAACTGAATAGATGAGTGTGGAAGTGGGATGGCATGTTAAAATGACAAGCAATAGGAAGTTCAATTGCACCCAACGGACAGAACAGTTACTCTGCAAAGATGCTACCCAATATGCATTTCTTTAGAGTTGAAAGAGGTCCTGTTGTGAACTTTGTGCATTTGATTGAAAGAAGTAAAGTGAATTGCTGCTTCACCTGGCAAGTCTGTTGAGTTCCTGGATAGTGAGAAAGGAAGAGATACAAGGACAGTTACAAGGGCAAATGCTGTAAGAAGGGGGCGATAGTTTGTTGAAATGGAAGTGTGAGCCAAGGGAATGGTTTGTGAATGAAGAAAGGAATGAGAGAGAAAGATAGTACAAACACTAATATACTGGTGAAACTCAGCAGGTCATGCAGTGTCCTTAGGAGGTAAAGATATATAACCAACTTTTCATACCTGAGCCCTTCTTCAATACGTACAATCACAGCGTCTGCAGACTTCCATGTTTCACTCCATGAGGGGTAAAGGCATACTTAATGGTGAATCACTTTGAAGGTGGCAGAAATAGCAGAGAATGTCTGTTGAATGCCGAGGCTGGTGGGAAAGAAGCAAGGACTAGTGGAACTTCAAAGTTGAAAATTCTAAGTTCAGATTTATTGTCAGAGTGCATACGTGACATCACATAAAGCCCTGAGATTCTTTTTCCTGTAGATGAGGCAGAATTACTGTATTCAAGAAGATACGCACATACATGTAAATAAATAAAGAAGTGTTAATAACCTGTGTGAAGTACAGAGAGAAAAAAAAATCAATAAGGTACAAAGTAAGAGTCAAGTGGGACAGTTTGTTGTTGAGGAGTCTGATGGTGGAGGGGTAGCAGCTGTTCCTGAACCTGGTGGTGTGAAACTGGTGGCACCTATACCCCTTTCCTGTTGGTAGAAGTGAGAACAGAGCTTGCGCTGGGTGGTGTGGATCCTTGATGATTGCAATTCTCTCTGACGGCAGGGTTTTCTGTAGATGTACTCATCGCTGGAAGGGTTTTGCCTGGATTGTCCTGGGCTGTATCCACTACTTTTTGCAGGGCTTTCTACTCAGAAGTAGTGGCCATGATGCAGTTGATCAACACACTTTCTGTAGAAATTTGTCAGTTTTTCCGATGTCACACCAAACCTCCACAAACTCCTGACGAAATAGAGATGTTGACATGCTTTCTTCTTGATACTGTTAGTGCATTGGGACCAAAGCTTTTAGCTTATCTTGTGTTTTTCCCAAGTCTACTTCTGCTTGGGGCATTCTTTCCATTAAGTCTTCAAAGATTTTCATTTCAATCATCCTTTCATCCATGTCCCTCATTACATTTTCAACACCAACAAATCAGTTGCTCAAGCTTTTCATTTTCTCCAGGATGATATTTAGTTCTTGTCCCAACTCCCCACCTCTGCTGAGATAAAGATTTGTTTTATCCTTGAGAAGATGAGAGCCAGGGCAGTAGATGAGATGTGGTCAAGGTTTTGTTAATCAAGGGAGGAGGAAGCCACAGTTCAAGAAGAACACCTACTTTGCTCAGTTTTATTTACTAAATTTTAATGCTCTTCAGTCTGTGTTCTCACTCTCTAACTACTTGTCTTCAGGTAACCTTTCTTTTACCCTATCATAGATATCCTTCCCCCCACCATCCCTGCTTCTTTTATCTCTTTTCCAGTCTGACAAAAAGGGCCTTTGACCTGAAATTCTCACACTTTCCCTTCTAACGGATGTTGCTGTCCTGCTGAGTATTTCCAAACATTTCTATATTTATTCCAGGTTGTAAACTATTGCAATTTTAAAAAAAATTCTCAGGTGAAATTATCACCTGACAATGATATTATTGGGGCAAAGCAACGTACTTGATTGGCACCCTATCCACCAACCTGATCATTTGTTTCTTACCTTCACTAACAGTGCACTTTGTATGGAGTTTGTATATGATGAATTGCAGTTACTCGTTTAGACTACCCAAGAGTAGCTACCAAACTCCTGACACTCCCTGTGCTAGGTCCAAATCCTAGCCCTCACACTCAACTGCAATAAGGGAGTACTGCCACATTAATGGTGGGTCTCCATTGCCTTTTCAAGGCCATTTGGGAATGCCCAATAACTACTGGGCTCACCAGGCAAAATCCACATTCCAAATAATGAAAAAAAACCACTTGTTTAAATTAAATTTAAATTTTGACTTACTGCACGGTAACAGCCCCTTCCAGACCATGAGTATGTGCTGATCAAATACCCCAATTGGCTTTCAGCCCCCTTATGTTTGGAAGTGGGCGGGAGGAAACGTGATCATCCAGAATAAACCTACACAGACACGGAGAGCGTACAAACTCCTTACGGACAGCTGCGGATTTGAACCCTGGTCGCTGGTACTATATTAGTGTTGTGTTAACTGTGCTGCCCCAATGTTCTTTAAAATGTTTGCTTATAGGGGGGCATGGCCATGTGAGGGACTTAGGCGTGTTTTGATCGATATCTCTGTGAAGAGTATCAAAAAGACAGTTAAAATGTTATAATTAAGAATTTGTCACTAAAAAATGGACAAAACAAGCACTAAGGCAGCCGAGAACAAAAAAATGAAGTTTCTACTCAGCCAGGAACATCAAGCGAAAGCCCGAAAGGGAGTGGCAAAAGAGTGGCCTCAGGCCCGGCGGACCCAGCAGAGGTGAGGAATTGGGACAAGAACTAAATATCCTGGAGAAAGTGGAAAACTTGAACAACTGATTTGTTGGCGTTGAAAATGTAATGAGAGTCATGACTGAAAGGATGATTGAAATTAAAGAAATCATTGAAGACTTAGTGGAAAGAATGTCCCAAGCAGAAGTAGACTTGGGAAAAACACAAGATAAGCTTTGGAGAAAGATGCAAATCATTGGGAGTTGGATATACAAGGTCTGCTGGACAAGATCAACCACGTGGAGAATTTTAGCAGATGAAATTATGTTTGAATTATTGGACTGAGAGAAGGAATCGAGGGAAGGGATTTGGTGAACTTCTTCGAAACATGAATCCCGTGAGTGCTGGGAGAAGGCTAATTCAAAGAAAAACTGCATGTTGAAAGGGCTCACTGGACCATTGGTCCCAATAGAGCTTGTAAGGACCTTGTAAGGTCATCCTTACAAGGATGACCGATCCTTGTAAGATTTCTGATTACCAGAAATGGGAGACAATTCTGGGAGCAGCAGATGAATACTCTAAACAAAATAATGACCCACCTAAGATTGACCATGAAAAAGTACTATTTTCTCAAGATTTCAGTCCTACTTTGATTAAGCAAAGGAAGGAGTTTGATGTAAAAAGACAACTGTATTCCAAAAACTTGATTATTTAATGATATATCCCACGATTCTGAGGGTTGAAGTAGCAGAGGTAGTGAACAATTTTTCAAGACTTAGAATGAGGTGGAAGACTTCCTGTGAGGTTTAGGAAAAGACTGGTTGCCAAAGAAGACTGAAGAATGTTTAAAATGTGACTTAAAAAAACCTCCATCTTATTTATTGTTGAAAAGCAAATTTCAATGAAATGTTTTTGGAGAGCTCAGAAAAGACAGAAAACTTGGAAAAAGTAGTAGCAAGGTAGAGATTCCATTCTCAGGAGGTGCCCAGAGAGGAGCATCTATAAAAGAAGGCGCTAAAGGGAGGGTCTCTTCTTCATCAAGAGATTCCACAGGCTTTTTTTTTGCTTTCGGGCTTTCCTGTATATGTCACCGTCAGGGCAGGGTTAGGGTATGAGTTTTTTAAAGGGGAAAATCAAAACAATCGAAAAAGTTTTTGTTGTTAAACAATATTTGTTTAAAAATCAATATAGATAGAACATTAAAATTTATTAGTCTTAATGTTAATGGGATAAACAGGATGGTGAAAAAAAGTTGGGTCTTGGCACATCTAAAAAAATTAAAGGCAGATATAGTCTTTCTACAAGAAATGCAACTTGCCAAATCGGAACTTGCTAAATTAAAAAGAAGATGGGAGGGACAGTAATAATCATCTTCACTTGATTCAAAAGCAAGAGGAGAAGCGATTCTAATTAACAAAAATATATCAATAATAATAGAAGGGACACTGACTGACCAAGCCAGAAGATTTGTAATGGCACATTGTCAAATTTATGCAGAATCATGGACACTTATGAACATCTATGCATCAAATTATGATGAAGTCTTTATGAAAGATATCTTTTTTAAAGCAACAAAGGGAAAATGAAATATACTGGTCAGAGGAGACTTCAATTTTTGTCTATATCCAATTATGGATAAATCAGCCAGAACAATGACAAGGCCAAAATCTATCATATATGAAGGATTTAAATTTGGTTGATATATGGAGGCAGCTTAACCCCATAGAAAGAGTCTATTCATTCTACTCAAGAGTATATGATTAAGATGTAAGGAGATTTGTTTTTAATATCTGCTCAGTTAAAAAGTAGTGTGGTAAAAATTGAATATTTGACAAGACTTCTATCAGATCATTCACCATTTGCAATAATGGAAAAACAAGAAAGTGTAAATAGATGGTGTCTCAATGCCGCACTGTTGAAAAGGAGGGACTTTTGTGAGTTTATTAACAGATAGAACTATTCTGTAATACTAACCTTTCTAATACTGACAATAGCTTTTTAATGTAGGATATGCTTAAAGCTTATCTAAGGTAACAAATAATTTCTAATACAACAAATCTTGAGAGAATATGCTACAGAGTTGGATGGTCTAGTAATAAAATTGGAAAAAGAATCAGAACAAGGTCACAGGAATATAGAGAATAAAATATTGAAATATAACACATTACAAATGTATAGAATGGAGAAAAACCTACATTAGAAACCAAACAAAAATATTATGAATTAGGAAATTGGACACAAAGCTTTTTATCTTGGCAGTTAAAGGCAGAGTCATCTAGAATGATAAATGCAATAAAAACAGGCCAATATTATATTATAACATGTAATCAAAAAGAAATCAATAATATTTTAGGCAATATTATATGAAACTATATAAATCAGAATTATTAGATGAAAGTTTGATGGATGAATTTTTAACAAATATTGAACTTCCAAAATTAGAAGATAAAGGACGAAGTTATGTAGATGCCTCTTTCACGAGAGAAGAAATTGATAAAGCCTTGGGTAGTTTACAAGCTAACAAATCTCCAGGGGTGGATGGGTTTCCTCCTGAGTTCGACAGACAATTTAAAGATTTATTGATACCTCTTATGATGGATTTATTGGACAGGGCAGTGAAGACCCAGACCCTATCAGAATCTTTCTCTACTGCAATATTTACAGTGCTACTGAAGAAAGGTAGCGACCCATTAAAAACTTCATCATATATTACTCCTCAATGTTGATTATAAAATATTGGCAAAGGCATTAGCTAATAGACTGGGACAATATCTACCAAAAGTAATGCATACAGACCAGGTGGGATTTGTCAAAGGAAGACATTCTTCAAATAGTCTAAGTAGACTATTGAAATAATACATATGGAAAAATCAAAGTTGAATGCAAGCATAATCATCTCTCTAGATGCAGAAAAAGTATTTGATCAATTAGAATGGTCTTCCTTATTTAAACATTGGTATAGGCAGAAAATTTATAAACTGGATAAGAACTCTTCATCATAAACCACAAGCCAAAATTATAACTAACAATCAGATATCAGCAGTTTTTCCTTGAGTTAATCGAATAGACAGGGCTGTTCTCTGTCTCCAGCATTTTTTATTCTAGCTATTTTAACCACTAGCGGAGATCATAAGGAGAGATCGAGATATTAATGGTTTCAAAGTTAGACAGGTAGAACATAAAATTAGTTTATTTACTGACGATGTGCTATTATATATGTCTGACCCAGCTGAAATCCTTGATAAATTTACAAACAAAATTATACAAATATGAAAGAATATCAGGTCATAAAATAAATATGGACAAGGGTAAGATAATGCTATTGAAAATTTTTTGATTATGAAAGATATCGAAAAGGTACTAGATTTAAATGGAAGACAGATGGAATCAAATATTTAGGAATAATGACATAATTTATAGAACTTGAATAAATATAATTACACTCCTCTTTTAGAAAAAAATAGAGAAAGATTTACAGAAATGGAAAGACTAGCCAAATACTCTAGTGGGAAGAGTAAATTGTATTAAAATGAAGGTGATGCCAAGATTACAGTGTCTTTTTCAGTCATTGCCTTTTGCACTACCTAAAAATTTCTTTAAATTATTGAATAATTACATAAGGCATTTCCTATGGAAAGTGCCGAGAATTTCATTGATAAAGCTAACATGGGAGGACTTAGACTTCCGGACTTTAAGAAATACTATTATCAGCACAAGCGAAATTTTTATCATTTTTTGAAGAAGAAGACAATCCCCCTTGGATCTGAATGGGATTGAATTCAATAGAAGAAGAAACAACAAAGGATTTTATTTATAAGTGGAATGCTAAGTTAATAACAAAAAAAATATAGCCCTATATTAATACATATGATCAGAAGATGGCAAGAAGTAAATGAGTGGATTGGTAAAAAAAACAGGGATATCATTAAGACACCATGATGTAAAAATGTGCCGCTGCCTATGAATCTGGGTAACAAAATATTGAATTCATGGTATGACAAAGGAATAAGATCTATTGATGATTGTTATATGGAGGGATCTCTTATGTCTTTTGAACAATTAAATAAATGTGGAGTAGCTAATGGGAGCTTCTTTTGTTTCTCCAACTAAGATCATTCCGAAGAGAAAGATGGGGGCCAAGTTTGACCCCAACTTAAATTAGTGAAATGGAGCTAACCATTTGGCTGGGGAATACACCTAAATTTATAACTAAGATGTACTATGCTCTCCAGAATGAAAGTGTCGAGAGAGAGAGATGGGAGTTGGATCTAGATGTTGCAATATGGAAAGATGTTGGTCTAATTAGTGTTTAGATAGCATGACATCAATTATAAATGCAAGATACAGATTAGTGCAATACAATTTCCAACACCATTTATATCTCACACCACAGAAATTGTATATCGGAAATGTTTTAGGTGTGGGACAGAAAAAGCAACGTTTTTACGTGTTATGTGGTCATGTGTGAAGGTGACACCTTTCTGGCAGGATATTACTGAAATATTAACAAGAATAATAGGGGTAGTCTTCACCTGTGATCAGGAGCTTTATCTTTTAGGCAACTTCATTGAAATAAGTAATTAACTAAATTCCAAATTTTGTTTGTGGAAATAGCCTTAACAGTGACTAAGAAATGTATTTCAATTACTTGGAAATCCCACACCCTTCTACATATAGCATGATGGACTGCTGAGATGAAAAGTTGCATATATATATATATATAAAATTGGAGAGTCTTTCAATGTATATTTATTAAAAAATAAAATATTTTTTAAAAGTTTGCTTATTGAGCCATCCAGTGGCTAAGTAATGAAACTGACATGAAATTATTAATTTTTTAAGATTTGTGCACAGGAATGCAGTATCCATAAAAGTGATTTGTCCTTGCAAAGCAAACATCTCAGACTTTTACACTTCCAGCATCCTTGCAAGTTTATTTCTCTCAAGCCCCGATCCAATTTCATTTTGAAATTAATTATATTGTCCGCTTCCATCATCCTCTTAGGCAACAGGCCCAAGATTTAATGGTGCATATTGATTTGTTTACATTTTTTTTTAAGTGTCTCTGCAACTAGTTTGGAAGAAGTTCATTATTTTATACCATTAAATTTGTCCAACCTTGCTTTCAATATTTGTATGTTAAATGTTGTTTCAGGAGATTATGCAGGATTTCCAGGCTGTGGTTTGCTCCGATTGCACAGTACATATCGCCATGATTTGAAGATCTATGCTTCAGATGAAGGGAGAGTTCAAATGACAGCGGCAGCCTTTGCTAAGGTTTGAAGTCTACGAAAAGCAGTTGTGTTTAAACCAAACACAAGAATATTTTAAAGCTGTGTTGCTGGTTATTAATGAGACCAGTAATAACTAATGATGTTTGATGTTTGAATAGTTCAGAATTTTTCTCAAAATACTTTCTCCTTCAAATTTCATTCACTGATTTGATGTATGAACACTGCAATGATTATAACCCATCAAATAATTTCATCTGATGGGAATGTCCATTAGTTTTAATCCCTACATTTTAGACAATATTACAAGATTTCATTGATTAATACTGATCTAATCATCCGTCTGGAAAACAGCTATGCTTTAATTCACGTCTTTATCTGGCATCCAAATGTTTCAATGGGTTAATTTATATTACATTATGAAATTAGGTTTCTGATATAGTTTAAGTGAAACTGTCAAGGCTGCCTAGAATTTGCTATGCACTTTGATTTAAAACCAGTTGTGGGCCCTATAAGGATTTGAATGACAATTGCACTGAAACTTCTTTGAACAGATGTTTTCAATGCATTGCAAGTTCATATAAAATGAATATTTTGTAACCTTCAACTGTTCAGAAGTTGTACTAGGAAAAAGTTACTGATCACAAGACTTTTGAGTTCTCGTGTTTAAATCTGAAACATCTTTTCATATTTCATTAAAATTAAATTGTAAATTCATCTTTTCCCAGTCTTTAAATCTCACATCCAACCCATCCTCCGATCAGAAATCAAGCCTGGATCTGTGAATTTTGGTTAATTATATTTATTGGAGCAATAGTGTTGCTGGAAGTGATTTAAGATGTGGTCTGTTTGGAAAAACAACAAATGGGATGCATCTGTTTTGTGAAATAATGTCTCAAATTGGTTTTGACTATTTGTAAATAGGGATTGCTTGCGTTGGAAGGGGAGCTAACCCCAATTCTTGTACAGATGGTTAAAAGTGCTAACATGAATGGCTTGTTAGACAGTGACAGTGATTCCCTGAGTAGTTGTCAGCAGCGAGTTAAAGCTCGGCTTCATGAGATTCTACAGAAAGACCGAGACTTCACCATTGAAGATTATGAAAAGGTATGTGATTGCCAGCTTCTTTCCATGCTCACCTTTATATTCTCATTGAATCAAAAACTGTTTCTTGGTCATCATAAAAGAACTGGTATCATATTTAATGTAATCTTTTCATCACAGTTTTCAGATAAATCTGAACAACCTGAAATGTATGCAACTCTTTTTCCCGAGAGCATAATATTTCCTCACCTCCTTGCATTCATACAATGATTGTAATATGAAAAAAATGCTGAAGTGTTTCACAGAGAGGAACCTAAAAATGTACACGGTGCAATTAGGATGGAAAGTTTAGGAAGCGTGCCGGAAAACTAGTTATATTATTTGATTTTAAAGTTAATGGGGGTGGGAGGAGAAGGAAGGATGATTAGGTTGAGATAAATGGGTAATTAGAAGAAAAGGCATGGAAGGGTTGAAGGGTTTAGTGAAATAATTTCAGAGATTGTGGCAAGGGTACTTTTGGAATGCAGGAACAGTAAAAGAAGCTTTTGATACAAATCATCCAGGAATGTTTTAATATCCAAATCACTGACAATCATCCTATTTAGGCCGGAAAAAGGTTGTAGTGAGGATAAAGAGGGATATTGTACCATAATATAAATGTTGCTTTCCTCTCCTCCTTGATCTTTTTGGTTTTGGATTATAATTTTTCTGAGAATGGTGTTTATGAGTTTTCATTTTAACCAATTAATATCAGGTCATCTGATATTGTATCACAATGTTGATAATTCATTTTGTATTGAATTCTCATATATTTTGGTAATCCTATTCCATCTTTAAATTGCAACAAAAAATTAATTTAGTACTTTTATTGATAGATACAATTTTCACCCTGCATTTTTCTGAATGAATTGTACAGTTAAGATCCATAAATTGTGACATCTGGTGTGACTTAAGACTTTGGATCTTGCATATACCAAGGAGAGAACAATAATTTCTGGTGGAGAAAGTTGACACAAAAGATTGTCTTCCTAAAGTATTGTATTTCAAGCAATTAAAGATGAAGTAGTTTGAGCTGATAAAGAGTGACAAAGGCTTGGCATATCTCATAAGAGTAAATGTGAGAGGATATGGCACAGAAGATATTACAAGTTTATTGATGTTCTATCTATTTTACAGCTTTAATATGGGTGCGTTGAGTCTTTGCTGTCGTGGGCAGCATTTGAAAGCCCATTCTGTGCTGGAACTATGAGCTTACTGATTTAAAAACTTGTGATATAGATGTCTGAAGACCCAAATCTGAAATAGTTGTAAGACATCAAGAATAATGAAATTGGCAGGAAGGTGAAAAATGGCTAATTTACAATTTTGACCCCATTCTAAAAGATAGTGCTGTAAGTATGTTTACATGGAGTTGAGTAAGATGTGATTGGCTTCAGTTTTAAGGCCATGCATGAATAATGGTGAGGAATTGGATACAGATGTAGGTATTTCTTAAGCATGCCATTTTCCTATTCCCATATTGTGAACAAGCTTCCAAATTTATTTTTTCATTATTTGGGAAGCGTTGTAGTTCCATTTCATTTCAACCATTGCTCTCAAGAGAGTGTCTCTTTTGACCACTCCATTCCAGGGTTAATATATACGTGGCTGATGTAACCTAGTTCAGGCATTTTTTGAAATGTCAATGATAGGGGCTTGCCAATTCCGGTCAAGATCTCAAAGGAATTGTGCTTGATTAGTTCTGCCATTATTATTCAATTGTCAACATCTGTTAAGTATATATTGGCCTTCAAACCTGACTTCCTTATCCTCTGTTTTAATTACTTCATCGTTGGCAACTGTGGCTTCAGATGCAATGCAATTTCTAGAATATTCCTCCTAAATTACTCCATGCTTTTCCTTTATTAATAATAATTAAAACCAACTTTGTCCTTGTATCGGAGCTAATAGCTCCTTTCTTCCTTTGGTACAGAATTTTGTCCGATGCTGTCTCTGTGAAGTATCCTGGGATATTTTACTGTGTTAGAGACACAATATATACTCTACACATACTCATTTATGTGTTTTCTTCATTTAAAATTTTGTACTCCTCTTGGTAGACTTCCAATCAAAGGGAAAACTCTTGAATGGGCAAGGAAACCTCGGTCCCTCTGTCTCATTCATTACTGATTGTATCATGTAACAAGCAACCAAAGGCTGTAGGGTTTTGCAGTTCCTTTTCTTGGCAATATGTGAGGAGCTCTCGAGTTTTGAATGCAAAGAAGATTGGTTTTAACTTCTCCCCACAGCACACAAAGCCTTAATTTGTCCCTGTGAGCTAGCAGTACCTATTTATTCATGCACAGATATATCTGTGGCATTTTGTTAAAGATGTCCTTTGGAGATTGAGAGATTTCAGATAATGATTAAATGTCAGGGAGAAGTTCTGGGAAAGTTTATGAGACTGATACTGGTCTGGGCAAGTTGTCTTATTAGAAAGATTCAAGGGCTATACTTGTATCCACTTAAGAGTGAGAGGTGATGGATCATATGTGATCTTGAAGGGTCTTGGCAAGATGGATGTGGAATTGATGATTCTTGTAAGAGATTTTAGAACCAAGAGGATTCCTATTTAAAATACATAATGCTTTGATTTTTGTACCTCGAGGGTTGTGCATCTTTGGAACTCTCTTTGTCAAAGGGCACTGCAAGCTGATATTTTGAATATATTTGGATAGACTCTTTATCAGGAAACGTTGAAAGGTAACTGTTAGTAAGAAGGATTATAAAGATGAGATTACTGTCCGATCAGAAATTGAATGTGGAACACTAGTCAGTACAGGCCCTTAGACTCACAGTATTATGACAACCTATTTAAACCAATTCCATGATTAATCTAATCCTTCCCTCATCCCTCCTTTCATCCCTCCTGACCCATAACCTTCAATTTTTATTACATTCAAATGTCCCAATTGTGCCAGCCTCCACCACTATCCCCTGTAGAACACTGTGTGTTCCACAAACTCACCACTCTCTTTTTTTAAAAAAAAACCCTAACTCTGACATCTCAATGCTCTTCCACACACACACATTAAATGGATGTGCTCTGGTATTGCCGACTTGGGACATATTCTCTAATCCAGGCAGTATCCTGGTAAATCTCTGCACTCTCTCTAAAACTTCCATATTCTTCCTATAATGAGGTGGCCAGATCTGCACACAATATGCTTAATGTGGTCTAACCAGAGTTTCATTGAGCTGCAACATTACCTTGTGCATCTTGAACTCTGTCCCCTGACTAATGAAGGCCAGCATACCATATACCATCAGTCTGCAGGGCAACATTAAGTGTTCTAGGGACTTGGATCCCAAGATCTATCTGTTTCTCCATACTGCTAAGAATCCTGCCATTAAACTTATACTCTGTATTCATGTTCAGTCATCCAGAATGTATTACTTCAAATTTTTGGTTTGAGCTCCGTCTGCCACTTCTCTGCCCAATTTTGAATTGTGTTTATACCTGTTATAACCTATGAGAAACTTCTACACTACGCACTGCACCAGCATCCCTTGAGTAATTTGCAACTTATAAATCTACCCCTGCACTTCCTGATCTGAAACATTGACAAAAATCACTAAGAGCAAGAGTCCCAGAATAGATCCCGCTCCATCTGTTAGCATCCTCAGCTTTCTATGGGCCACCTGATTCCAAATCCAAACTGTCAAGGCTCCTTGGATCCCAGCCCTCATGACTTTCTGGAGGAACCTACCATGGGAAACTTTGTTTGTCAAACACCTCTCTAAAATCCATATACACCATATCCATTGCCCTATTTTCATCATTTTATTTTGTAACCTCCTCAAAAAAAACTCAGTTAGGCCCGTGATGCACAATCTGCCTCATGCAAAGCCATGGTGACTCTCCTTAACAAGATTATGCTTTTCCAAATGCATATCAGGTTTGTCCCTGGAATGCTCTCCAGGGGTTTGTATGACTGACTGGTCTCTAATTCCCAGGATTCTCCTTATTACCTTTCTCCTGCTACCTGGTACAATGGATCATTGTCAACATCTCAGCAAGCTCTTTCTTCACTTCCCGAATTAATTTGGAGTACATTTCGTCTGGCCCCTGGGGCTTGTCTTTCCAAATCATTTTCAGAAGCTCAAATACTACCACTTTCTTAACCTGGACATGGTCCGGCACATTAGTCTGTTTTGTGCTGACCTCTCATTCATCAAGGCCCCTCTTCCTGATGAACACTGAACAAAGTATTCATTCAGGACCTCCCATATCACTTCTGCCTCCTGGCACATGTCCTCTCCCTTTATCCCTGAGCAGTCCTACCTTCACTCTAGTCATCCTTCTGTTCTTCGTGTGTTGGAACGCCTTGGGTATTTTTCTTAATTCTTCCCAAGGCCTTTTCATGCTCCCTTCTGACTTTCCTAAGTCCCTTCTTTCTTAAGTTTCTTTCTGGCTATCTTATAATTCTCCAGAGCCCTGCCTGATTTTTGCTTCCAAAACCTTGTGTATGCCTCCTTAATTCACTTGACTAAATCTTCTACCTCTCTTGTCAACCTTTCCCTGTTTCAGTGGGACAGACCCCCATGCAAATGATCCCTAAACAACCTCCACATTTCTGTCATGAATTTCCCTAGAATATTCACTCCCAGTTAATGCTTCCAAGTTCCTGCCAAATACCATTGCAATTCACCCTGCCCCATTTAAATATTTTCCCATATCATCTGCTCCTCTCCTAGTCATTGGCTGTGCAAAAGGTCAGGGAGTTATGGTTCACCTCTGAAATGCTTACCCTCTGATAGGTCTGTACCCTGACAAGGTTCATGGTCTAGTAAGAGTCTCGTATGATCTTTTGCCTAGATGGCTGGTCCAGATACAGTGTCAGAAATCCTCCTTGGACTCGCCTAACAAATTCTGCTCCATCTAACCCTTTTGTACTATGGAGGTGCTAATCATGAGGAAAGTTGAAGTCACTCATGTGAACAGTCCTATTATTTTTGCACCCTTCCATAATCTATCTACATTTCTGCCCCTCAGTGGCCTGAAAGCTACTGGGGAACCTAAGGTTCCCCTCCTAGTCGAGTGATTGTTCCCTTCCTACTTCTGATCCACACTGACTCAGTAAAAGATCCCTCCATGACGTCTTCCCTTTTTTTGCAGCTGTGATACTACCCCCGATAAGCAATGTGCTCCCCCACCATTTTTACCTCCTTCCCTTATCCCTTTTGAAACATTTGAATCCCAAAATATCAACCAGCCAATCATCCCCTTGTAACAGCCATCAACGAAAAAGCTTTTGGCATATCAGCCTTCATAAATCAAAGTATTGGGTATAGGAGTTGGGATGTTATGTTGAAGTTGTTCAAGGCATCGATGAGGTCAGATTTGGGATATATTGTGCGCAATTTTGGTCACCGACCCTCAGGAAGGATATCGCTAAGTTTGAAAGTGCAGAAAAAAAATTACAAGGATGTTGTTGGGACATGAGGAATTGAGTTGCAGGGAAATTACTCCCTGGAGGATTAGAGAATGAGGGGAGATTTGATAGAGGTGTGCAAAATTACAAAGGGCTTAGACAGAGTAAATGTATACAGGTTTTTTCCACTGAAGTTGGGTGAATCAAGAACTAGATTACATGGGTTTAGGGTGTTGGGTATAAGACCGCCCTCTGCTGGACATCATGATGCCCACATATATAACCCTGTGTGTCAGTAGCCAGGTTAGATAGAAGTAAAGCATGAGAAAGCATCACGTCTCCGAGTCTTAATTGTGTGAGTGCATACACAATACAGGGGAAAGGTGAAATGTTTAAGGGGGGCATTAGGGAGAACCTTTTCACTCAGAGGGTGGTGGGAGTGTTGAACAAGCTGCCAACAGAGGTGGTGGGTGCAGATTTGATTTGGACATGTAAGAGAAGATGGAATCATGGATGGGTTTGTTATGGAAGGCTACATTCCAGATACTGGTTGATGGGACTCAATGGAATAAATAGTTCAGCACAGACTAGATGGACCAAAGGGCCTGTTTTTGTGCTATAGTGTTCAATGGTTATAAATTTCTGTATTGAATGATGTAGCAGGCTTGAAGGGCTTAGTAGCCTGCACCTTATTTGTATGTTTAGAAGAACCAGACAGATCTAAATAAATAGGAATGACCCTACCATCTTGTCTGAACCTATTGTTGATAGCTGGCGTTTTAGGCACCTGTTATGTTATCCTTTATCCTGAATGTGGTTATTTGGTGTTATCCTTGAAAAATTGCATTCGTTTGGATTTCTGATGAAACATAAAATATTACTGCATATTTACCCATGTAAATACTCTACAACAATTTATTCTTCCTGACCTCACCCCCATAATCCTCTATTTTTCTTACATCCATGTGCCTATCTATTGTACCAGCCTCCACCATCACCCCCTGCAATGCATTCCAAGCACCCACATTCTATGACATCTCCCCAAAAGGTTTCTCTGCTCCCTTAAACAAATGTCCTCTGGTTGTTACTATTGGCGACCAAGGAAAAAAGATGCCAGCTGTAAACCCTTTCTGTACTTCGCAAAATCTTAGTTACCTTGATTGTAATCTTTTATGCCTCTATTAAGTAACCTGTGATTACAGGCAAGCATCGTTTAGCGTCCACAATACGTTCTGTGAAATTGGGTGTTATGCTATGTGGACATTGTGCAAACACCACATTATATTCTTACCAAAGCTATATGGGATACTTTAGTGCACCTGTAAACTTTTTAATATAATTTTTAAGTAGGGATCAGTGTGGAGACTGACACAGGGCTGTAGACAGAGAGTGGATCAGTGTGGGGACAAACACTGGGCTGTGGGGAGAGAGTGGGGAAGTCGGATCAGTATGGGGACCAACGGGGCTGTGGGAAGAGAGTTAAGAAGTGGGATCAATGTCGAGACCAACAAGGAGCTGTGGGGGGAGAACGAGGCAGTCAGATCAGTGTGGGGACTGACACAGGGCTGTGGTGAGAAAGTGGGGCAGAGGGATTAGTGTGGGGACCGACATGGGGCTGTGAGGAGAGAGCGGGGCAATCGGATCAATTGGGTATACAAAATACAATTTCCTATAGCTAGCTATCACTTTTTCTAAATTGTTGCAGACTTCCTCACAGTAACTGAATAATTATGGGACCACAGATGTATGTGGTTGGACGTTGTCTGAACAGACGTTAAACAATGCGTACCTGTACTACTTATTTGGCTTTGTATTCTTCTCACAACTAAAATACAAATTGAGGAGCATACAATGTATGTGAAAATAGTCCCAGTTTAGACTAGTGTAAAAAGCATGTTTTCTTTTGGGCTTGATCTATTTTGTCTTGACATTTATTTGCATGTAGTGGCCATATTTTGAAGAAAAAGTTGTCATTTAAAAAAATACTTGTTGTTTTTCCCAATCCAAGATCACTCTGAGTTTCCATTTAAAAGCCCAAATTTCCTTCAGCATGCCTGGTTGACATTAATATTTTCTGCACGCCTGTGATATTAGAATGGTACCTTTTGAGTGTCAATAATGAGAAAGATGTGCTTTCTAATTTGTATTCAGATTTTTTTGTTCTTTCCCTTTCATTCTCCTTTTCCCCTTTTTCACTCTTCTGTGGTTTTATTAATTTTATGCAATGAGATCTCTCATAATATTTCTTTAATATTTTTTCAGCTTGCTCCAACTAAAAACAGTTCTATAATTAAGTCTATGCAGTTAATCAAAAACCCTGTTACAACCTGTGATAAGGCCTACACCTTGATCCAGAGTCTGACATCCCAGATTAGGCAGAGGATGGAAGACCCTAAATCAGCTGGTAAGATGTTTCATTTATGTTCAGACAGTAAAGGAGAGGAGGGTCAAAAAAATGAAATGATGAGGTCTGATGTCAAAAAGCAATGAGGAAAGCAAACAAGTGATCAGGTGATAGTAAAAGTATAATTTATGAAAGAACAAGTCATTTGATAATGTATTACTGTAGATTCATGACACAAGTTAAAGCATATAATGTTGGGAGAAAGAGTTTAATGGATAATAGGTTGGTTTAAAAAAAAATGAGAGTCCAAATTACCAGTAAGCAATTACTCATAATAGAAAATAAAAGAAAGGGATCTAAAGGCCAAATATTGTTGATGCAAGAAATCTAAAATAAAAAAAAGAAATGCTGGAAAATGTCAACAACTCTGACATCATCTGTACCAAGTGAAATAAAAGAAATGTTCTGGGTTGATGCCAGTTCTAATTTCTCCCAGTTCTCATGAAATCATAGTTTTACCTTCAAAAGGGAATGGAGGAAAGAAATGGTGATAGGATGGAGACCAGTCGTGAATAAGTGCCACATGTGGTGTTGATGTTCTGTGTAGAGCAGCTGCAACTAGGAGTTGAAGAACATCTGAAATGAGACAGGAGTTAGAAATTGGAGGGGTGTGGGAAGACTGCTGAAAATGTAAGATAACCTGTGCAAGACTGGAATAGGTGATGATTTAAAATGAATGAATTCAGTATGGAGCCCTGAAGATTGTTGTCCGCTATTTGGAAGTTGAAATGTGGTTCTGGCTTGTGTTGCTCTCTGTTGGGACAATTGGAGAGTTAAAGATGGAAATATGAAATATTTAATACAGTAATTTCTGATTATCTGAAATGCTCAGAACTGAACATGTATCAGTTAACTGCATTTTCCTGATATCTAATCTGCTGCCTAGTTTAAACAGCAGAATACTTGTATCAGCCGTCACCGATCCTGACGCCGTCACCGGTCCTGACACCTTCCCACCACCATCGCCAATCCTGCCCAGGTGTCTGAGGTCCCCACTCAGATCCCCGTCACCTCCTCAGTGCCATCGTGGAATCTGCTGGGAAACTCCAGCCCTGGCCGCCAACCCGAACACTGGCTTTGGTCACTAATCCAACAGGGCTCCCAGTGACATGGCCGCTGACCCGAACATTGGCCTTCAACTAACCAGAGCTCCTGATGTCACGGCCGCCAACCCAAACACCTCTTTGAATGGTGTCACACCAACAACTTTGCGCTAAACATTAGCAAAAGCAAAGAGATGATTGCGGACTTCAGGAGAAAGTCAGGGGAACACAACCAGTCCTCATTAAGGGCCCAGTGGTGGAGAGGGTCAAAAGCTTCAAATTCCTTGCTGTCAGCATATCTGAGGATCTGTCCTGGAGCTTCCATGTTGATGCAATCACGAAGAAGGCTCACCAGTGGCTATACTTTGTGAGGTGACTGAGGTGGTTCAGTATGTCACTGAAGACTCTCATAGACTTCTACAGGTTTACCGTGGAGAGCATTCTGGCTGGTTACATCATTGTCTAGTGTGGAGGTGCCAACTCTCTGGACAAGGAAAACTCCAGAGGATTGTTAGATTGGCCTTTGACATCACAGGCATCAGACCACTCCATTGAGGATATCTACATGTGGCAGTGTCTTCAAAAAGTAACCTCTCTCCTCCAAGACCCCTACCACCCAGGTCATGCCCTCTTCACTTTGTTACCTTTGAGGGGTAAAAAGATACAGGACCCTAAAGACGAGCACTAAAAGGCACAAGGACAGCTTCTTCCCCGCTGCCATCGGATTCCTGAATAATCAATGAACCAAAGACATTGCCTTACTTTATGTCCACTACTATTTTTGTTTTTTAATATTATTGTTGTAAGATGGTTCATAATATGAATGTTTGCTCTATAATGCTGCCACAAAACACCAAATTACTTGACTTGTTAATGACAATAAATTCTGCCCACCAACTCACTGGAGTTCTCGACGTCACAGCCACCAACTCCAGCTCTGGCCCCGGCCATTGACCCATCAGAATTCCTGACACCACGGCAGCTTACCCGAACACTACCCCTGACCGCCGATTCACCGCAGTTTCCGATGACATGGCCGCCAACCCTGGCACAGCCACCGACCCTGATGGAACTCACACCACCACCCCAGCCGACCTGAACACTGTCCCCAGCCGCCGATTCACTGCAGTTCCTGATGACACCACCACCAACTTTGGCCCCAGCCAATCATGCAACAAAATTCCTGACGCCACAGTCGCTAACTCTAACCCAGACCCCAACCACCTGCTCACCGGAGCTCCTGACGCTTCGACTGCTAACTCCAGTGTGGAATCAGTATGCCTACCAGTAGGAGATCCCAACACTGATACTGCTGACTCTCACCTGAGCCCCGATCCCAGCCCAGTAGCATCAGAATAACACTTGTACAGCATCAGCAATTAAAACAAAGACAAAGAACAAGGGAAGGTTTTTATAAGCATTAAATTCTTAACTTGAGTACACAAGTGCTCCATTGTATTCAAAATGGTACTAACAGCGCGTCAGAGTCCCACTTGAGCATGGCAGGTTTAAAAAAAATTAAATTTTCCTCAACTTGTGCCGTAATGTTGCCGCCGAAAATTTTCGCAGATAACTGGTAATTTCGCTAAAAGGCCTTTTGGATAATTGGAAACGTAATGTAGTAATTTAAAACTAAAAACAAAGTGCGAATCAGTAACTGTGGAAAGTGACAAAGGTATTTGATCTAAATTAAGTACTATGTTTCTCTTTCAATAGATGCTCAGTCATTTCAACAATTAATTTTTTTTGTGATTTTTTTTATAAAAAGACAAATTTTGGTAACGGCAACGAGACTATTCTTTTTTTAATTAAAAAAAAGCCATTTGGTTTGCTAGTATCTTTAAAGCAAAAATGTCTGTCATCCTTGCCTGACTACATGAGATTCTTGACCTACCAACATGGTTGACTCTTAATTGTTTCCTCAGCTCAGAAACAATAATGAAATAATAATAATAATGTATAGGACACTTAGAAATCCTGCTTAGAATATTAAGGGCTTTTTAAAAAGCTTTGTTGAAATTCAGAATCTAGAGGAGAGGTGAAAGGTTAGTAACAGTACTGTGTTTAGGGCCTCTGGTGCTAACTGGGGTGAACAACCTTGCTGTGCCTCAGGAGGGAGTCAAATCAGAGAGTGTTGGAATGCAAGAAGAGATGAGGGGTCCTTGTGTTTATTCTGAGTCTGAATTATGTAGACTGTCCCTTTGTTCTAACAACATTTTTCAACCTTGATGTATAATCATGGAGACTGCAGGGATGGGGGTGGGGTTTGTTGCTTGGATGCTATAATTTTAGATCACGTGAGATGGTGACTGATGTCACCTTTTTCTAACTCGCTTGAATATAATACTTGATCCATCCCTTTGTTGGGCGGAGACCCTAAGAGACTGCTTCAAGTGTGATAGCAGGAGAAGGCTCTCTCAGCTGTTATCCAATAAAGAGTGAACACATAGATTTCTGTGTGCTGCATCGGGAGCAACAAAAACCAGAACCACATTTAAGGATGGTCAGTAAATGGTGACTTTGTCAGTGATATCCATGCCTGCAAATGAATAGATGTTGAAGCTAATATTCAATGTTGTTAAATTTCATTGGAAGCTCACATTTTCTCTTCATCATAAAAGGAACAATTGCTTTCTTTGTACTTACAGATATTCAGCTTTATCACAGTGAATCACTTGAACTGATGCTTAGAAGGTGGGCTAAATTAGAAAAGGATGTCAAAATGAAGAATGGTCGTTATGATATAAGTAAAATTCCTGATATCTATGATTGCATAAAATATGATGTTCAACACAACAGTTCCCTGAAACTGAATGATACAATGGAATTATATCAATTATCAAAATCTCTGGCTGACATTGTTATACCTCAGGTAATGAACAACATTTTACTGAAGTTAATGAGCTTATTTTTCCCCTTACCTCTGCTACTTTTCTCTCCCTTATGCTGTTAACATTATATGGGATCAAACACTGGTGTATTTGCCTCTGTTATTGACTACACAAAAGTAGTTATGAAGTCTGTTTGAAATGTTCTTAAATTGTGTTAATTTTATACTACAGTTGAAAAGGTCACATTCAATGGTTGCCACTTTTCATGTTGAGCATAACGTGAATGAGGTAGTTCTTTAGAATATAGCTCAGAACTGGATATTTGTATGCCTTATTAATGCAAACAGAAAAAAAAAGATTAATGGACAAAACTCTCACATTTTTATCCACTGGCAATTTGGATATTCCCAAGAAGTATGCAAAGTGATTTTTGAAGCATGATGACGGCATGACTGGATGATTACCAAGTGGCAAATTTTTAGTTTCCTGAAATATATATTGCCAAATTTGTATCATCAGACTTGTCTAGTTTGACCATTAATTTTAAAAGTTTGCAGATTTTTTTTGTAATTATTTGTCTTTTTTTTAGGAGTATGGCATTACCAAGGCTGAGAAATTGGATATTGCCAAAGGATATTGTACTCCTTTGATAAGAAAAATTCGTTCTGACTTGCAGAGAACTCAGGATGATGACACTGTTAACAAGCTCCATCCGCTGTAAGAGGTTATTTACAGTAACTCATTAATTCAAGTCGAAAGCATTTAGAAAATTACTATATTCAGATTTCTTCCACATGAGTGTAAGTGTTGCCACTTGACTCTGAGATATTGAACTAGATGATATGATATAGGAGCAGAATTAGGTCATTCTCCTGGACTCTCCCACTACTGGAAATCATCTTTACATTTCCTCTATCTATCCTGTCTTTTCAATATGCAGTAGATTTTGATAAGATGCTCCCTCATCCTTCTAAATTCCAATGAGTACAGCCTAGAGCTATCAAACACTCCTTGTACCTTAACCCTTTCATCCCCAGGGGCCTTGTTGTAAACCTTCTCTCCTCTCCAATGCCAGCACATTCTTCCTTAGATACGAGGCCTAAAACTACTCATGGTACTCCAAATGCCTTGTGAAGAGTCATCATCACATTCTTGATTTTACATTCCTGTCCTCTTAAAATGCATGCTAGCATTGTACATTTAAAATGAATTTGTACTACTAACTCAGCCTGCCAGTTAACTTTTAGGGAATCCTGCAGAAGCCCCTTTGGGGCTCCGCTGTCTGAATTCTCACCCCATTTAGAAAACAGTCCACTTATTTATTTCTTCTACCAAAGAACATGACCATACCTTGTATTCGATCTGCCACACCTTTGCCCATTCTCCAAACTTGTCCAAGTCCCTCTGCAGGTTCCCTGCTTCCTTAGCATAACCACACCCCTCCATCTATTTTTGTATCATCACAATTTTGGCCACAGGGGCATCAGTTCCATCACCTAAATCATTTGCCTCCAGTATGATAAGTAACAGATCTCACACTGTCCCCTGCAGAACACTAGTCACTGACAGCCAGCTAGAAAAGGCTCCCTCTTTGCCTTCAGCCCCTTAGTTTCCCAAGCACCTTTATAAGAATGACTCTACTCACTTCTGCTTCCTGACCCTCTTGAATTTTGCCACATCATGGGTGTCATCCAGAAGGAAGACTGACACAAAATGCCTATTCACTTTATTTGCCATTTCTTTGTTCTCCATTACCACAGCTACCACGTCATTTGCCAATGGTCTACCTTTACCTTACTCTTAATTTAGTCTATGTGTGGTCTGAGTCCAGCGTGTTCTTTGAATGAAGTGATAGGAGAAGGTATTCGGTTCAACAGTCAATTTATTACACAGCACAAGAATAAAACTTAACAGAGCTCTGGGTCAGTCATTAGTTCATAGGTCACCTGCACAGTGAGCTATTCCCCAAGACTGACCCCTATTGTCCAGTTGGCTCAGTTTATATAGATCAAACTTATCATACAGCACAAAAGTTGGCTTCCTTTGCTAGTTCATTATCATACAGAACAAAAGTTGGCTTCCTTTGCTAGATCTTTTTGCATAAGGGTTATCACAAGTCATCTCCTGTTTTGCAGATATCTGGGGTGTAGCGCTCCCATCTTAATCCTCCAGGCCAGACTATCCTGTTGATTTGATCAGAAATTTATTCATCCCCAGATATTTCTAATCACCATTCTGTTCCTGTCTGGCCAATTTCTGCTGTTCTCTTTAACACCTCCTCATGCCTTAATCTTCCTTCTAGACTGGTTTTCCATTCCCTTTGTTTCTTGCAGGCCATTCTTTGTTCTGGTCTGGCCTGTGTCTCCTGTGCTACTCACCACCTCCTTCAGTTTGAGCATTCCTCCTAAATCGTTTTATGCATTTCCTCTCCCTGTATTTTGGGAGTAGACAATTTTGCTCAGCCAACTTTGCTTCATGCTGTGATTGCCACTTAATCACATTCCTCTTTTTCCCTGAACCATGCAGTAAATATAAACTTATTAATTAATCATTTCTTTCATAATGTTTTAACCCTATACACCATTCCAAAGGCATGTTTCAATCCCAACATTGCTTCTACCTCCTGTAGATCGTTATTCTTAAAATGACTTCCATTATCGGACCTAATTTTTCTAGGAAATCCGTGTCTCGGAATATACTGGTTGATCAGGAATTTACTTACCATCCTTGAATCTTCTCTTTTGGCAGGGATTGCCTCTGGCCACCCTGTGAACACATCTACTGCTGCTACGAGGTATCGATAGCCAGTTACCCTCTCAATCATGTCCGTATAATCAAGTACAATTTCCTGCCCTGGTAACTTAGGTAACGGGAACTGTCCTTCATGTGGCTTTACAGTCGCCTTGACATTGAAAGTTATACATACCTCACACTCTCTAATATGGTTCTCCACCATCGCCGGCAGGAAGGGGTGCCACCAATGTATCAAAAACCTTATCATCTGCTTCTTTCCACAGTGTGTTAGCCCATGCGCCTCCTCGAGGAGGGGTTTCATGAGTCCAGATGGTAAAACTGGCCTCCCGTCTATTGATCTCCATAGTCCTTGATCCTCGGTTGCCCCCCTTTCCTCCCATACCATCCTTTCCTGAGGTGATGCCTTTGCTTGTTCCTGCATTATTACTTCTACCCTACACGGTGGTAATAAGTCATGTGCTGTTCCGTCTGCCTGCATCATAATAAACTCATCCCCGATCCAAACACTGGCACCTCCTGGACTACGTCCTGGTGCGAGAAAGAGACAAACGAGATGTGCTCCACACCAGGGTCATGCCCAGCGCGGAATGCCACACTGACCACCGGCTGGATCACTGCAAGCTCAACCTTCACTTCAAGCCAAAGCCCAGGAACAGTAAAGCCCCCAGAAAGAGGTTCAATGTTGGAAACCTGCAATCAGACGAAGTGTGAGGAAAGTTCCAGGCAAACCTCAAAGCAAAGCTCGACGATGCAATCCGCCTCACGGACTCGTCCCCTGAAACCCTCTAGGATCAGCTGAAGACTACCATACTGCAATCCACTGAAGAGGTACTGGGCTTCTCCTCCAGGAAAAACAAGGACTGCTTCGACGATAACAACCAGGAAATCCAGGAGCTGCTGGCAAAGAAGCGAGCTGCCCACCAGGCTCACCTTACAAAGCCATCCTGTCCAGAGAAGAAACAAGCCTTCCGTTGCGCATGCAGCCATCTTCAGCGCAAACTCCGGGAGATCCAAAATTAGTGCTGGACTAGCCTCGCCAAGCGAACCCAGCTCAGCGCGGACATTGGCGACTTCAGGGGTTTCTATGAGGCTCTAAAGGCTGTGTACGGCCCCTCACCCCAAGTCCAAAGCCCGCTGCGCAGCTCAGACGGCAAAATCCTCCTCAGCGACAAGATCTCCATCCTCAACCGATGGTCAGAACACTTCCAATCTCTTTTCAGTGCCAACCGCTCAGTCCAAGAATCCGCCCTGCTCCAGCTCCCTCAACAGCCCCTAAGGCTAGAGCTGGATGAGGTCCTCACCCGGGATGAAACATATAAGGCAATTGAACAACTGAAAAGTGGCAAAGCAGCAGGTATGGGTGGAATCCCCCCAGAGGTCTGGAAGGCTGGTGGCAAAACTCTGCATGTCAAACTGCATGAGTTTTTCAAGCTTTGTTGGGACCAAGGAAAATTGCCTCAGGACCTTCGTGATGCCATCATCATCACCCTGTACAAAAACAAAGGCGAGAAGTTAGACTGCTCAAACTACAGGGGAATCACGCTGCTCTCCATTGCAGGCAAAATCTTCACTAGGATTCTCCTAAATAGAATAATACCTAGTGTCGCCGAGAATATTCTCCCAGAATCACAGTGCGGCTTTCGCGCAAACAGAGGAACTACTGACATGGTCTTTGCCCTCAGACAGCTCCAAGAAAAGTGCAGAGAACAAAACAAAGGACTCTACATCACCTTTGTTGACCTCACCAAAGCCTTCGACACCGTGAGCAGGAAAGGGCTTTGGCAAATACTAGAGCTCATCGGATGCCCCCCAAAGTTCCTCAACATGGTTATCCAACTGCACGAAAACCAACAAGGTCGGGTCAGATACAGCAATGAGCTCTCTGAACCCTTCTCCATTAACAATGGCGTGAAGCAAGGCTGTGTTCTCACACCAACCCTCTTTTCATTCTTCTTCAGGATGATGCTGAACCAAGCCATGAAAGACCTCAACAATGAAGACACTGTTTACATCCGGTACCGCACGGATGGCAGTCTCTTCAATCTGAGGCGCCTGCAAGCTCACACCAAGACACAAGAGAAACTTGTCCGTGAACTACTCTTTGCAGACGATGCCGCTTTAGTTGCCCATTCAGAGCCAGCTCTTCAGCGCTTGACGTCCTGTTTTGCGGAAACTGCCAAAATGTTCGGCCTGGAAGTCAGCCTGAAGAAAACGGAGGTCCTCCATCAGCCAGCTCCCCACCTTGACTACCAGCCCCCCCACATCTCCATCGGGCACACAAAACTCAAAACGGTCAACCAGTTTACCTATCTCGGCTGCACCATTTGATCAGATGCAAGGATCGACAATGAGATAGACAACAGACTCACCAAGGCAAATAGTGCCTTTGGAAGACTACACAAAAGAGTCTGGAAAAACAACCAACTGAAAAACCTCACAAAGATAAGCGTATACAGAGCCGTTGTCATACCCACACTCCTGTTCGGCTCCGAATAATGGGTCTTCTACCGGCATCACCTACGGCTCCTAGAACGCTTCCACCAGCGTTGTCTCCACTCCATCCTCAACATTCATTGGAGCGCCTTCATCCCTAACATCGAAGTACTCGAGATGGCAGAGGCCGACAGCATCGAGTCCATGCTGCTGAAGATCCAGCTGCACTGGGTGGGTCACGTCTCCAGAATGGAGGACCATCGCCTTCCCAAGATTGTATTATATGGCGAGCTCTCCACTGGCCACCGTGACAGAGGTGCACCAAAGAAGAGGTACAAGGACTGCCTAGAGAAATCTCTTGGTGCCTGCCACATTGACCACCGCCAGTGGGCTGATATCGCCTCAAACCGTGCATCTTGGCGCCTCACAGTTCGGTGGTCAGCAACCTCCTTTGAAGAAGACCGCAGAGCCCACCTCACTGACAAAAGACAAAGGAGGAAAAACCCAACACCCAACCCCAACCAACCAATTTTCCCCTGCAACCGCTGCAACCGTGTCTGCCTGTCCCGCATCGGACTTGTCAGCCACAAACGAGCCTGCAACTGACGTGGACATTTACCCCCTCCATAAATCTTCGTCCGCGAAGCCAAGCCAAAGAGAAAGAGAATCGTCTATTTTGAATAAGCTTTTTAAATAGATATGTCAAAGGCCTTTTGAAAGTCCATATATACAACATCCACAACATCTCTTTTGTCGCGCTTGCTTGTGCTTTCCTCAAAATATTGCAGCAGTTTTGTCAGGAAAGATTTTCCCTCAAGGAAACCATGCCTATCTTGTGCACTCCTGGTCCTCCGTTACCTCATCAATCGACTTTAACAACTTCCCAACCACTGATGTTAGGTTAACAGGTCTATAATTTCCTTTCTGCTGCCTCCTTCGTTTTGTGAATAGCTGAGTGACCTTTAAAATTTTCTAGTTTTCCAAAGCCATGCCAGAATCCATTGATTCTTGGAAGATTATTAGTACCTCCACAATCTCTAGAGCTACTTTCAGAACCATCTGGACCGGGAGACTTGACTGCCCTGAGGCCTTTCAGTTTCTCAAACACCTTCTATCTGGTGATCGTGACTACACTCTCTTCCCTTCATCCTTGAAAGTCCTGTGTGCTGTTAGCTTCTTCCACAGTGAATATTGATGCACAATACTCATTCAGTTTCTCTGCCATCTCCTTGTGTCCCTTATAAATTTCTCCAGTGTTATTTTCTCTCAGTCCTAGAAATCTATACTCTTGCATCTTTTTGTAATGTTACTATGCTTTAAGAAGTCCTTTAGGATTCCATTTAGATATTATTTGCTAGCCGCCTTTCAAAATTAATTTGTTTCCTTTCTGATGACCTTAGTTGCCTTCTTTGTGCTTTTAAAAACGTCCCAGTCTGCTATCTTCTCACAAATTTTTGCTTCCTTATATGCCCTTTTCTTTTGCCTGTACTTTGGTTTTGACTTCTTGTCAACCACAGTTGTGTAATATTTCAGTTCATCTATTTCCTATGTTTAGGAATATAGCCTTCCTGCACTTTCCTTATTTCTCGCAGAAATTCCAACCATTGCTGCTCTACCATCTTTCCTGCTAGTGTGCTTTCCCAATTAACTTTTGGCTGTTGTTCTCCCTTACCTGTGTCGTCCCCGTTATTCTGCCAGAATGCTAACACCTCTGATTTTAGTTTCTCCCTCTCAAACTGCAGGGCGAATTCTATCATCTTACAATCACTGCTTTCAAAGGATTCCCTCACCTTCAGTTCACTTACCAACTCTGCTTCATTACTCAATACCCAATCAAGAATTGCCATTTTCCTGTTCAGCTCAGTCACAAGCTGTACAAAGAAGCTATCTCGTAGGCATTCAACAAATTGTCTTGAGATACAGTCCCAACCTGGTTTTCCCAATCTACTTGCATGTTACAATTTCCCATGACTACCATAACATTGCTCTTCTGATATGCCTTTTCTACTTGCTGTTATAATTTATTATTCACATTCCCAGGTCTGTGTAAAACTGCCAACAGTGTCTTTTTACCTTTGACATTTCTTAACTCCACCCACAATGATTTTATATCGGCAGCCAGGTTGAGTTACAAGGAAAGATTAAACCAGTTAGGACCATAGAAGAATGATGGGAGATTTTGATGAGATGTGTAAAATTGAGGTAAAAAGGTAGAGTAAATGCCATTGGGCTTTTTTCCACTGAGATTAGATGAAATACAAACCTGAAGGTGAAAGGGAAAAATTTAAGTGGGAGCATGAGGGGAACATCTTCACACAGAAAGTAGTGGGAGTATGAAATGAGCTACCAGCTGTAAGTGGTAAATGCAGGCTCAATTTTCACATTTAAGAAAAAATTGGGCAGGTACTTGGATAGGAGGGGTATGGAGGGCTATGCACTGGGTCCAGGTCAGTGGGACTAGGCAGAATAATAGTTTGGCACAGACTAGAAGGGCCAAATGTTCTATGTTTCTGGTCCTATGTCACTTCTTTCTAATGATTTAATGGTATTCTTTACCAATAGAGCCATGCCACTCTCTGCTTTCCTGCGTATCTTTTCAATACACTATGTATCCTTTGACATTCAGCTCCCAATGGCATCCAACCTTTAGCCATGTCTCCTTGATGGCCATATCATACCTGCCAATTTATAACTGTACTACAAGGTCAGCTGCTTTATTTCTTGTGCTGCGCGCATTTAAATGCAAAACTTTTACCCCTCTATTTGTCACTTTTTAGACCCTGATATGTTGCATCACAACTTATACACATGGCTGCAATTAGGTCCCATCCACACACTCCCTCCCTACTTGTACTCCAACTCCCTCTTCTCTTTGGTTCACACCTCCCTGTGAATCTAGCTTAAATGGCCTCCCCACCCCCCCTCACCCCTACAGCATTAAAAAACTTCCTTGCTAGGATTTTGGACCTCTTGAGTTCAGATCCCAATTGTACAGGTCATCCTTTCCCCAGTAAAGGTTCCAAAGATCCAAGAACTTGAAACCCATCTCATCAGCCACTCATCTGTCTGAGCTATCTTCCCATTCTGACTTTCCCTAGCTAGTGGCACCGTAAGTAATGCAGAGATTACCACCTTGTAGGACCTGCTTTAATCCAACCCTAACCTCATTCCTAACTCCCTAAAATTACTTTGCAGGACCTCTAGCCCACTGCTGCATGTGTCATTGGTACCAATATGTACCACGACCTCTGACCTTATGAAAAAGTTTTATTTTTCTTGAAAAAGACTAAGAAATTACATTTTAGGAGCCTGTAAGATTATAGGGAGAAGTCTGGAGAATGGACTTGAGAGAAAAATACATCAGCCATGATTTGAATGGCAAAGCAAAATCGATGGACTGAATGGCATAATTCTGCTTCTACATCTCATGATCTTTTAAGTAGTTTAATTTTCTATGAAATAATATACAAAACATTATAGTTGCCTTCAATATTGTATATTGATTTCACCAAAATCATACTTCTCTTTTCCAGATACTCGAGAGGAGTGATGTCACCAGAGCGACATGTTCGTACTCGATTGTATTTTACGAGTGAGAGCCATGTACATTCGCTTCTCTCTATACTGCGCTATGGTTCCCTATGTGATGTAAGTGTTGATTTGATTGCAAGCTTTTTTACAACGATTAATCTGCCTATAGTAATTAACAAAGACCATTTATATTTGCAAGTTTGATCAAGTTAACCTCATTGAATCTTGAGCATAATTGATCAAAAATTGGAAATAACTAAAAAGATGATTTTACAAAAGTAATAGGTACAAGATTAGTGATTAAAAAAAAACTGTTAAATAGTGAAATAATTATTTTAAGAAAGTGACCAAACTTGCAGAGGGAATTACAGAAATTATTGGCTGGTGATTTGGTTGTCAAAGGTAATAAAAGAATCATGGGTTGAATCAGATTTCCAAGCATGACCACATTTAGATTCTGACATCCTCCTGATCTCCCATGTTTGTGTAGTTCATTGAACTTAGAGAGAAAGAATTTATGAAAATGTGCAAGCTAAGTTTTTGGCATATGTGGCGTCAAGGCAAACAAATTGTTGCCATTAGTATTGTCCTGCACCCCTTGTAGCAAAAGAAAGAAGCAAAAGAGTCACTCAGTCAACATGATGTTGTCTACATCTATTGCATCTGCCATACATTTGCCCACTCTCTGGATCCATTCAAGTCATCATGCAGCCTCTTGGAATCTTCCTCACAGTTCACACTGCCACCCAGCTTTGTGAAAATTACAAATTTAGAGATATTATCTACAATTTATTCATCTAGATCCTTATTATATATTGCACATTTCTGGGGTTGCAATACTGAACTATGTTGGCTTGGCTTGGCTTCGCGGACGAAGATTTATGGAGGGGGTAAAAGTCCACGTCAGCTGCAGGCTCGTTTGTGGCTGACAAGTCCGATGCGGGACAGGCAGACACGGTTGCAGCAGCTGCAGGGGAAAATTGGTTGGTTGGGGTTGGGTGTTGGGTTTTTCCTCCTTTGCCTTTTGTCAGTGAGGTGGGCTCTGCGGTCTTCTTCAAAGGAGGTTGCTGCCCGCCAAACTGTGAGGCGCCAAGATGCACGGTTTGAGGCGATATCAGCCCACTGGCGGTGGTCAATGTGGCAGGCACCAAGAGATTTCTTTAGGCAGTCCTTGTACCTTTTCTTTGGTGCACCTCTGTCACGGTGGCCAGTGGAGAGCTCGCCATATAACACGATCTTGGGAAGGCGATGGTCCTCCATTCTGGAGACGTGACCCATCCAGCGCAGCTGGATCTTCAGCAGCGTGGACTCGATGCTGTCGACCTCTGCCATCTCGAGTACTTCGACGTTAGGGATGAAAGCGCTCCAATGGATGTTGAGGATGGAGCGGAGACAACGCTGGTGGAAGCGTTCTAGGAGCCGTAGGTGGTGCCGGTAGAGGACCAATGATTCGGAGCCGAACAGGAGTGTGGGTATGACAACGGCTCTGTATACGCTTATCTTTGTGAGGTTTTTCAGTTGGTTGTTTTTCCAGACTCTTTTGTGTAGTCTTCCAAAGGCGCTATTTGCCTTGGCGAGTCTGTTGTCTATCTCATTGTCGATCCTTGCATCTGATGAAATGGTGCAGCCGAGATAGGTAAACTGGTTGACCGTTTTGAGTTTTGTGTGCCCGATGGAGATGTGGGGGGGCTGGTAGTCATGGTGGGGAGCTGGCTGATGGAGGACCTCAGTTTTCTTCAGGCTGACTTCCAGGCCAAACATTTTGGCAGTTTCCGCAAAGCAGGACGTCAAGCGCTGAAGAGCTGGCTCTGAATGGGCAACTAAAGCGGCATCGTCTGCAAAGAGTAGTTCACGGACAAGTTTCTCTTGTGTCTTGGTGTGAGCTTGCAGGCGCCTCAGATTGAAGAGACTGCCATCCGTGCGGTACCGGATGTAAACAGCGTCTTCATTGTTGGGGTCTTTCATGGCTTGGTTCAGCATCATGCTGAAGAAGATTGAAAAGAGGGTTGGTGCGAGAACACAGCCTTGCTTCACGCCATTGTTAATGGAGAAGGGTTCAGAGAGCTCATTGCTGTATCTGACCCGATCTCGTTGGTTTTCGTGCAGTTGGATAATCATGTTAAGGAACTTTGGGGGACATCCGATGCGCTCTAATATTTGCCAAAGCCCTTTCCTGCTCTGGGATCAGTTGAAGACTACCATACTGCAATCCACTGAAGAGGTACTGGGCTTCTCCTCCAGGAAAAACAAGGACTGGTTTGACGAAAACAGCCAGGAAATCCAGGAGCTGCTGGCAAAGAAGCGAGCTGCCCACCAGGCTCACCTTACAAAGCCGTCTTGTCCAGAGAAGAAAAAAGCCTTCCGTCGCGCATGCAGCCATCTTCAGCGCAAACTCCGGGAGATCCAAAATGAGTGGTGGACTAGCCTCGCCAAACGAACCCAGCTCAGTGCGGACATTGGCGACTTCAGGGGTTTCTACGAGGCTCTAAAGGCTGTGTACGGCCCCTCACCCCAAGTCCAAAGCCCACTGCGCAGCTCAGACGGCAAAGTCCTCCTCAGCGACAAGATCTCCATCCTCAACCGATGGTCAGAACACTTCCAATCTCTTTTCAGTGCCAACCGCTCAGTCCAAGAATCCGCCCTGCTCCAGCTCCCTCAACAGCCCCTAAGGCTAGAGCTGGATGAGGTTCTCACCCTGGATGAGACATATAAGGCAATCGAACAACTGAAAAGTGGCAAAGCAGCAGGTATAGATGGAATCCCCCCAGAGGTCTGGAAGGCTGGTGGCAAAACTCTGCATGCCAAACTGCATGAGTTTTTCAAGCTTTGTTGGGACCAAGGAAAACTGCCTCAGGATCTTCGTGATGCCACCATCATCACCCTGTACAAAAACAAAGGCGAGAAATCAGACTGCTCAAACTACAGGGGAATCACGTTGCTCTCCATTGCAGGCAAAATCTTCGCTAGGATTCTACTAAATAGAATAATACCTAGTGTCGCCATGAATATTCTCCCAGAATCACAGTGCGGCTTTCGCGCAAACAGAGGAACTACTGACATGGTCTTTGCCCTCAGACAGCTCCAAGAAAAGTGCAGAGAACAAAACAAAGGACTCTACATCACCTTTGTTGACCTCACCAAAGCCTTCGACTGAACTATGTGGTACCCCACTAATAACTGCCTGCCAATCTGAAAAGGACACATTTATAACCACCCGCAGCTTCCTGTCTGCTGACCAATTTTTATCTATGTCAGAATATTACCTCCTATACCATGTCCTCTAATTTGTCATGCCATTTTCTTGTGTGGGACCTTATCAAAGGCCTTTTTGAAATCCAAATATACCACATCAACCAGTTCACCATTGTCCACTCTACTTATTTACATCCTCAAAAAATTCAATTGAATTTGTCAAGCCCTTCTGTAAATCCTGTTACTCCTCTCCAAATGTGCAGCATTGATATTTTTAATGACTCCAGCATTTTCCCCACCACTGAAGTCATGCTAACTGGTCTGTATCCCTGATTTTTCTCTCTCTCTCTCCTTAAAAAGTGGTATCATATTAGCTACCTTCCACTCCAAATAAGCCTATCCAGAGTGTAGAGAATATTAGAAAATAATAATGTGTCCACTATTTCTCACGCTATCTTTTTAAGCACACTGAGATGCAATCCAACAAGCCCTGGGGATTACTTGACTTCCAACACCATCAATTTGCTTAACACAGTTTCAGGACGTAGCAATTACTGTCAGTTCTTCCTTTATGTTCATTCCTCGGGCCCCATGTACTCTTGGAATGTTGTATGGATCGTCTGATTTAATAAAAGGGGAGGGAGATTTGGAAGGGCTCTGAGGGAGAAGGGTGAGTACCTTGAATGCTCTTCCAGAGAGAGTGGTGCAACGAGAGTTGCAGAAAGCATTTTAGAAGTGAATAGAAGAACACTTGAATTGTCTGGAATACAAAGTTGCAGGCCTAGTACTGGAAGGTGAAATTAAGATGAATGGGTTGCTATGGGCATGATGGGCTGAATGGTGATGATTTATCAAGGGTAAGATAAAGGGAAATCTTTGCTACATAGATAATTGGTCGTAATGGTGCTCCTTCCTTAAGATTAGCTTCAATTTTGTTTCTGCTGACTAGAATTTGTTTTTGTCACTAGCATTCACTTTTCTACTCCAGTTCTTCCCAAGTAGGAGTATATGATTTTGTGTCAAGATGAATAACTCTGTACCAAAAATATGCCATTTACATTTATATACAGGTGTCTAACCTTTTATCTGGGATTCCAAACACAGGCAACCTCCAAAAACTTGCACTTTTTTCAGTCGATGACATCTACTCATAAAAGATGCTTTTTACATAAGCCAACTATAAAATGGGAATTTCTTGGAAAATTCCCACAATGCTGGCTGAGTTTTTTTTAAATCCAGGCAGAAATTAGAAACTAATTCCCATCCAGAATTTTTCCTGTGGCAGCCCTAGACATTTTTGTGGCCAGCCTGCAGCCGAAACTAAACTGCTGGCTGTCTACAACAATACGCGAATGAAAATATCCGATCACCTTGCCCCTAGCCCCCGGCCGTCCGTTGTCCTGCCCCCTCCCAATCTAACTTTGAAGCGGCAGCAGGGGCGCAGTGCAGCTGAGCCCGGGGTTCACTGGAGCGCCGACTGGCTCGCTGCGATGGCTCAATGCAGGAGCAATGGCCATCTCTTTACTCATAATTCCCTACGCAGCTGGAACGCTCTGCCAGTGCCAGAGCAGTTCCAGCTGTGTGGGGGATTATGGATAAGTAAGATGGCCATCGATCCTGTATTGAGCCAGCCGCCGCCTGTTTCTCTCCCACCAGGTGCTCGGGGCCGAGAGTCACCTTTCCACCGAAGGTAAGAGAGGGCACCCACGGGGACGGAAATGATGGGGACAGGAGTCTAAGCCAGTTTTATTTTGAAGTTTTACTTTAAAATAAAAAAATATGCTGATGATATTATGGTCTTTTATGGTTTTTATTTATTCATTTAACTCCCTGAACCCCTGTTTTGTGTGATTTTTGAAACATCGCATTTGCTTAAAGGGGGTGACATTTTAAAATGATTCAAAAATCTGGAAGGTTCTGAACAAAGGCAGGTGTCCTGTCCTGATAAAAGGTTAGGCACCTGTGTTACGTCGTGACAAATGGCTCAGAAGATTTCAAACAATAACTTGAAGAACAATCTTATATTACCAATGAAAACTGAAAGTTCTGGGTCTACTCAGCAAATCAGGCAGAATATGTGATGAGAAAAACAGTTGACATTGGGTCGATGTTGTTTCATAGAGGCTGATTATCCCCTGCATTTCCCATCTTTACTTGGAGATTTTCAGCATTTTTGTTTTCCCACTAATAACGAGTGGGGAAGGAACTCTCATTACTCAAATCTATTTTAGTGCATTGGAAAAATACTTAATCATAATATTATTATGAACATGAATTATTGCACATCTGGCTGCCTTTAAATTATTTGTGCTGGAGAAACTCAGCAAAAATACCTCCACCTGCTGAATTTTTCTACCACTTTTGTATATTGCATTACAATCGCAGCGTCAACAGACTTTTAACTCTGCTTTTAAATTGATGTCCTATTATTGGCTGGGAACATATTTTGCACAAAAGAAATTGATAATTGCTGTCGGAGGTTGGTCATTTAAGCCTTTGGCTATTGCTGCGAGAGTTATTTGGGTACTGTCCTCATGCCATCACCTTTAACTGCTTCATCAGCGACAAACCTTTCCTTATAGAGGATGTTTTTTCACGATTATGCAATGTTGATTCCTTTCACTACTCTTCAGAAAACGAAGCAGCTTGTACGTGTATACAGTAAGACTGAGACACCATTCAGGCATGTGTTCATAAGTGGCAAGCAGCATCAGGGCAAACATTGTAGGCTGAATGGCCTGTTGCTGTGCTGTGCTTTTCTCTGTTCTAACATTTTCCCACATTAGTACTGTATCAGGTAGTGACCAGCCCCAACAAGAATGAGCCCAATTACCTACTTTTGACATTTAATGGCTAAAGCATTACATCTTCTACCATCAAAATTCTGCCACTTGCCTTTAACCAGAAGATATACCAGGCCAGGAACATATGAAGTCTGGTTCCAAGAACGGATTACAGGTTATGTACGCTGTGCATAGATAGAAATCAAGAGGTTGATGGAATTTTCCATTGGCCTAAATAGTTAGTCCAGCAAATATTGAAGCTTGACACCGTCTGAGACAAAGCAGCTTGCTTCATTGGCAACTACAACATTCAAACTCAAAACATTCAAATTCCACTAAACTGGTAACCTCGGCCACATTGTGTATCATTAAAATGCATAGCAGCTTTGAATATGTGATTACAGACACAATGATAATTAAAAGATTTATAACAAACATGTACATCAAGCTGCAAGAGAAAGAGAACGATGAAATAAGGTGTAAACCCAAACAAAAGTGGGAACAAGATCTAAACATAAAGATAAAAAATGAAAAATGGGAAAACCTATGCTCCGGAACTATGAGAAATATAATAAACACGAGGTTACGCATGATACAATATAATTGGTTACACAGGCTATATATCACGCCCCAAAAGTTAAATAAATGGGACCCATCAGTATCAGATAGATGTTTTCGCTGTAAGAAGGAAACGGGAACAACAGTACATGCAATTTGGGCATGTGAGAAAGTGGAAAGTTTTTGGGAAGATCTAAATCAGGTATGAAATAAAATTACAAAAAGCAACATACCAAAAAATCCAGAGATCTTTCTTCTAAGTAATATAAGAAGTAAAGAATTAGGCCTCAAATTGATGCAGCACAAAAAAGATTTATTATGATAGCATTAGCTGTTGCAAAAAAATGTATAATGTCAACCTGGAAATCTGAAGAGAGCCCGAGAGTACAGCAATGGTACATAGAAATGAATAAATGTATTCCATTGGAAAAAATAACATATACTGTGACTTTATTTTTTAAATTATTCGAACAAATTTGGGAACCGTACATGGAACACAACAGAGAGGGCCTATCGTGGACCTCCACCCCCTAAAATGATAGAAGGAGAAGAAGACGAAATTAACTGACCCAGTGTGTAAAAGTAGATGACACAATTTTCTTGTTTATTTTCATTTTGTGATGACATTGTTTAATGGGTTTATTGTATATGTTGAATGTTTAGTGGGTAGGGAGGGGGGTGAGAAGGAGCGGGGGAAGGGGAGAAAATGACTGTGTATATTCAAGAGGGAAATGTTTATGTGTATTTTGGTTAATATGGTTCATAGTGAGAAAAATAAAAAAATGTTTTAAAAATGCATAGCAGTTACTTGCAATTTAAACATCACCTCCCAAAATTACAACTTCCACTATCATGAAGGATGTGTAATGAACACTTGAGAATGCTGCGTCATTCACATGTTCCTTGAAAATTTTTTTCCCATTGTTGTTGGATTTAAATTTTGGAACTCTACCATAAAACACCATGAAAACACCTTTACCAAATAGATTACAGTGCTTCAAGAAGGCACTCACCTCTACTACTTGCAGGGAAGTTAAAAATGACAAAAATGTTGAATTAAAAAAAAAACATAATTATGTGTATGGTAGTTCTCATAACCTTTTAAAAACAATTTATTGCTTGATCTATGGATTATGTTGAATGAAGAGAACGATCATATTATCTATTGGTATAGTCAATTGCTTTTGAAGTCATAATGTGACTTTGTCTATTTAACATTCAGGAGATCAAAGATGAACAGTGGAAAAGAGCAATGAACTATCTAAATTATACCAGTGAACTTAATTATATGACACAGATTGTTATCATGTTGTATGAAGACCCAAACAAGGTAATACTTTTTCTCTACATTGGATTTATTATACTAGCACATAGAACACTACAGCACAGTACAGGCTGTTCGGCTCTCGATGTTTTGCCAACCCATATATTCCTTAAAAAAAAGTATTGAACCCATCCTACCTTGTAACCCTCTATTTTCCTTCCATTCATGTTCCTGTCTAAAGGTCTCTTAAATGCCCCCATTGTTTCAGCCTCCATTCCCGGCAAAGCATTCCAGGCACCCACAACTCTCTGTGTACTTTTTTTTTTAAAAGTACCCCTGATGTCTCCTCTAAACTTCCCTCCCTTCCCTTTGTCCACCCTATCTATGGCTCTCATAATCTTGTAGACCTCTATTAAGTCACCTTTCATCTTTCGACACTCCAAACAGAAAAGTTGACCTTAACTCATAAGATTTATTTTCCAATCCAGGTAATGTCCTGGTAAATCTCTCTCCATAGCTTCCACATCCTTTCTATAATGAGATGGCCAGAACTGAACACAGTACTCTAATGTAGTGTTAAAAGATATTCTGATTTAACAAAAAAAATTAAACTGATTTTTGAATTTAAAGTGTTGTATACATTATTTCAGATTGACAATGCATTTTATATAATAGATAAATTGATACTAGATGCTAGTTCCTTTGTGAAGTTATCTTTCAGTATTAGCAAATTTTTATGAGAATGTTCAAAATGTGATAACTTTGTAGCAGCTATCTGCATTTGCCTAATAGCAATGGGAACCCTAATGCGATAAGCTATTTCTCAAATCTCTAACCACATGAGAATTGCAAATTGAAGGCTGGTGTTGTATATAAAAGCTCTTCTACTATTTGCAAGTAATCCTAACTAATTTAATTTCTTAAATATACTGATAACAGCTATTGTGCCACTTTTAATCCAATAAAAATGATAGGTAAAGTATTGCATAAGGTAAAGAATAAAATCACAATGAACTATTTAAAAAATTTGCATTTTAATATTATTTTGTTTCAGTTTAAATATTTTTAACTTTGTATTTAAATTTTCACTTACTCATAGATTTGTGCAGTGTAGAATAGGCCTTTAAGCACACCATGTCTTTGCAAACTATCAAGTATCTCTATATTAGTTTCATTATCAGTACTTGATCAGCAGACCTTCTTGCCTTGATAATTCATCTAGATCTTGTTGTGAGAGTCTTCGTTTCCATCACCCCCACAGATAGCATGTCCCATATTCTAATCATCATCTGGGTGGAACAGATCTGTCTCAGATCCATTCTAAACCTCCTTGCAGTGTAGTAAGCACTACTGCAGTCATTCGAGTTGTGAATCATTTCCCAAATATTTGAGATACAGATTTTTGTTTTTGAAAAGCAAATAAATACAATTTCTTGATGCATATGCAGGTGACCACACTTCACATAAGGGATAATCATGATATGGACGGTTTTGGAAATTTCCCTCTCTTCTCCACCCCCACCCACCCACATCCATAAAAACATAGAAAATAAGTGTAGGAGTAGGCTATTTGGCCCCTCAAGGCTACACCGCCGTTCATTATGATCATGGCTGATCAGTACCCGGTTCCTGCCTTCTCCCCATACCCACTAATCCCCTTGGCCACAAGGGCCAAATCTAACCTACACTTAAATATTGACAGGGAACCAGCCTCAACTACTTCCTGTGGCAAAGAATTCCACACATTTACCACTCTCTGAGAGAAGAAATTCCCCTTTATCCTTAAACTATGGCCCCTGATTCTGGTAATTCCCAGCATTGGAAACAACCTTCCTGCATCTAGTCTGTCTAAACCCTTAAGAATTATATAAGTTTCTATAAGATCCCCCCTCAATCTTCTAAATTCCAGAGAATACAAGCCTAGTCTATCCAACCTTTCATCATAGTGCACCTTCTCTGCGCCCCCTCCAAGGCAAGGATATTCTTCCTCAGATAAGGAGACCAAAACTGCACGCAGTACTCCAGGTGTGGTCTCCCCAAGGCCCTGTTCAGCTGCAGCAGGATCTCCCTACTCCTGGACTCAAATCCTCTGGCTATGAACGGCAACATACCATTCGCCCTCCTCACCACCTGCTGCACCCGCACGCCCACTTTCAACGACTGATGCACAGCGACACCCAAGTCTCGCTGCATCTCCCCTTTTCCTAAACAGATATCATTTAAATAATAATCCTTTTTCCTGTTCTTACCTCCAAAATGGATAACTTCGCATTTATCCACATTATACTGCATCTGCCACATCCTGGCCCACTTGCCTAACTTGTCCAAATCACCCTGCACTCTCCTAGCATCCACCACACAGCTAACCCTGCCACCCAACTTCGTATCGTCTGCAAATTTCGAGATACTGCTATCTATTCCCACATCTAAGTCATTGATATATATCGTAAACAACTGTGGCCCCAGCACTGAGCCCTGCGGTACCCCACTAGTCACTGGCTGCCATTCTGAAAAGAACCCATTTATTCCTACTCTTTACTTCCTGTTCCTCAACCAATTCTCTGTCCACCTTAATACCATACCTCCTATACCGTGCTCTTTAAGTTTATACACTAGTCTTCTGTGCGGAACCTTATCAAATGCCTTTTTAAAGTCCAGATATTCCACATCCACTGGTTCTCCCCAATCCACTCTACTGGTTACATTCTCAAAAAACTCTTATTAGATTCGTCAGACATGATTTCCCCTTCACAAAACCATGCTGACTCTGTGTGATGATACCACTACTTTCCAAATGTACTGCAATTGCATCTTTAATAACCAATTCTAGCACCTTTCCTACTACCGATGACAGGCTAACTGGTCTGTAGTTTCCTGATTTCTCTCTCCCTCCCTTCTTAAAGAATGGGGTTACATTGGCCACCCTACAATTCTCAGGAATTAATCCTGTATCCAAAGAGTTTGAAACATTATCACCAATGCATCCACTATTTCCTAGGCTACTTCCTTCAGCACTCTCGGATGCAGACTATCCGGCCCCAGGGATTTATCCGCCTTTAAACCCTGCAATTTAATTAATACAACTTCTCGACTTACCATTATTTCCTTCAGTCCCTCCGTCACAATAGATCCCCGATCCTCAATAATTTCCTGTTGATTAGTTATGTCTTCCTTGGTGAAGACAGATCTAAAGTAGTCATTCAAACAGTCTGCCCTACCCTTGTTCCCCATGATCAACTCACCCGTTTCTGTCCGCAACGGACCCACATTTGTCTTAACTAAACTCTTTCTCTTAATGTATCTATAAAAGCTTTTACAGTCATTTTTTATGTTCCCTACCAGCTTCCTCTCATAATCCCTTGTACCTTTCCTAATTAATCCTTTTGTCCTCCTCTGCAGAACTCTGAATTTCTCCCAGTCATCAGGGATATTATTCTTTTTGGCTCATTTGTAAGCTCCTTCTTTGGATTTGACACTCTCTCAGATCTCCCTTGTTAGCCACGGATGCGCTACCCTCCTCGATTTATTCTTCGTACAAACTGGGATATACATTTTCTGCAGTTGTTCCAAGCTATCCTTAAACGATTGCCATTGCATTTCTGCCGTTAGTCCTTTAAGTCCCATTTGCCCATCTATTTTAGCCAATTCACATCTCATACCATCAAAGTTACCCCTCTTCAAGTTCAAAACCTTTATATCTTTATCAACTCTGTCACATTCCATCCGAATGAAGAATTCCACCATATTGTGGTCAATCTTGCCCAAGGGGTTCCTCACAACAAGATTGCTAATTAGCCCTTCTCCATTACTCAATACCCAGTCTAGAATGGCTTGTTCCCTTGTCGGTTCCTCAACATGCTGATTTAAAAAACAGTCCTGCATACATTCTAAGAAATCCTCTTCAACCTTACCCTTACCAATTTGGTTCACCCAATCTACATGTAGATTAAAGTCACCCCTTACAACTGCCGTCCCTTTGTTGAACGCATTACCAATTTCCTTCATGACTCCTTCACTAACCTCACTGCTACTGTTAGGCGGCCTGTTCACTACTCCCACTAGCATCTTCTGCCCTTCGTGTTTCGCAGCTCTACCCATATGGATTTCACATCCTCTACATTGATATCCTTCCTCTATGGCATTCACCTCTTCCCTAATCAACAAGGCTACTCCACCTCCTTTTCTATTCTGTCTATCCCTCCTGAATGTCGAGCAACCCTGAATGTTGAGCTCCCAGTCACATTCCCCCTGAAGATCTCAACTATATCATAGTTATTAATAGCTATCTCCACATTCAATTCCTCCACGTTATTACAAATGCTCCTTGCATTGTGACACGAAACCTTCAGCCTTTCTTTAGCCACACTCTTATCCCTTTTACCATTATGTAAATAAGTAGCTCTTTTTGATATTCCTCCTGCTTTTACTTGCCTGCCACTAATGCTTTTCACCTTGCTACCTTTTGCTTCTATTCTAATTTTACACCCCTCTGACTCTCTGGACTTGGTTCCATTCCCCTTCCACATTAGTTTAGACCTTCCCCAACAGCGCTAGCAAACAAACCCCCAAGAACATTGGTCCCAGCCCTGCTCAGATGCAGACCGTCCTGTTTGTACCAGTCCCATCTGCCCCAGAACCAGTTCCATTATTCCAAGAATCTGAAACCTTCCCTCCTACACCACCTTTCAAGCCACAAATTCATTCTAGCTAACTTGTTGTTCCTACTCTGACTAGCTCGTGGCATGGGTAACAATCCAGAGATTTACTTCCTAAATCCCTAAATTCATCTTGTAGAACCTTATCCCTTTTTTTCCTATGTCGTTGGTACCAATATGGACCACGACAGCTGGCTTTTCTCCCTCCCCCTTCCAGAATGTCCTAATATGGGGTTACCTGAGTAAGATTTATTGAGTTAAGATACTCAACTTATTCAATCAGCCCTGCAAGTATTTTTCACAATTTTAACTTTCAGGACCTTTCTTCAGAAGAACGATTTCATGTGGAATTACACTTTAGCCCTGGTGCTAAAGGGTGTGAAGAAGATAAAAATCTTCCGTCGGGATTTGGATACAGACCAGCATCTCGTGAGGTATTCACTTTTGTAATGAGTGTTACATTCAATGATTTTTACATGGGCAATTGTTCTCAGTGAAATTGTACTGCTAAAGTATTAGATCTGTTCAATATTAAATTTGTAGTCCTGTAGATGTTTCTTGCAATGTATTTTATAACATTAATCTGTTAACAGTTAGTTAGTTTTTGACAAGAGTAGAAAAAATAGAATTTAAAAAAAAATAATACCTTTGTGCAATGGACTGTCCACTTGTAATAAGTGCAACAATTGACATAATATTTCACCAATTTAGTGTGTGACGTCATGAAGGAGAATGAAGTTGAGAGTTTTCTTGTGTCATAAAAGAAAGCAATAAATGTATAAAAGTTAACATTTGTAGTAATGATGCTAGCTGCAATTAAGGGATTATTCATAGAACTGCAAAACATAATCTGGCACCCTCAGGATTTTGATGGTGCCACACTCATTTTTCAGACAATGGGTGTTAACTCCTACTAATGCACCAAATCACTTAATACATTTTTCTTTTAGATGTGACACCATTGTACGATAATATTTTTCTGCAAACTGAATTTATAGAAAATGTGGGAAACAGAATCCAGTAGTTTGAAGGATATGTGGTAAATGGAGCCCTGGCTACTCTAAAAGAGGAACTTGTTCTAATATGTTTGTAAGGAACATGGGAAAAGACCCCCAGTGAGTTATTACTAATAATCCAGAGACATTAGTTCCTACCAGTTGAAGTTTTGTGATTGACATGGATAATGAAGTCTACAAAACCATCAGATGTCATAAAAACCAGAAGAGAATTTGTGTCAGTGAGTGGTAGAATCTGGGTAAAACTACTTGACCTTGTACTCACAAGTCCACATGTATTAGCATTGGTAGAACTCTCTACGAGCACATTCCTTGCAAGATAAAGGTATTGGTGAGGCTGCACCTGGAATACTGTGGACAGTTCTGGCCTCCATACTTGAGGAAGGATATACTGGCCTTGGAGGTAGTCCAGAGGAGGTACACCAGATTGACCCTGGAGATGAGGGGTTGACTGAGGAGAGCCTGGGATTATACTCACTCGAATTCAAAAGAATAGAGGAGATCTTATAGAAACACATAAAATTATGAAAAGGAAAGATAAGATAGAGGCAGGAAAATTGTTTTCCCTGATACGTGAGACCAGAACTAGGAGACGCAGCCTCAAGATTCAGGGGAGTACATTTCAGATGGAGATGAGGAAAAGCTGTTTTTCCCAGAGAGGAGTGAATCTGTGGAATTCTCTGCCCAGGAAAGCAGTTGAGGCTACTTCATTAAACATATTTAAGATAGTTAGATTTTTTTACTTAAAGGAATTAAGGAATATGGAGGTAGATTAAGGTAGGTGGAGTTGAGTCAATGATCAGATCAACCAGTTTTAGAGTTTAAAATGTGTTCCAAAAGCTTGAACTCCACAGAGGTGAAGTGAAAATGACTGTCCTTTGCATCAAGTGAGCAATTTGACCGCATGTGGCATGCACTAATAAGTGGCAGGTAATGTTTATTTTGCAAGAGACAAACAGTAACCATCTCCAAGAGACAGTGTCTAAACACAGGCTCTTGACATTCTATAGCCATAACATCACCAAAAATACTGGACATCAGTATTGATCAGAAATTTAATAATAGCATATTCTACTACATAATGTACTCAAGTTAAATTTATGTTAGTCCACAGTTAAAGCAATTAGATCTGAAATATTTTCTATTTTTATTGGTTTGAAAAACTGATAAAAGATTTTTATCATTTGCCCAAATCCCATGTTCTCTCTTCAAAGGCCATGTCCTTATAAACTTGATTTTTTTTTCTTTCAGTCAGCTGATCTTGTGAATTTTTATTCATGTGTGACGAAACCCAAAACAAGTTTGCCTGTATTAGCAAGTTGCTCAGTTTAAGGGCATTGTGGTCATGTAATAAATATAATCTTGCCTGCCATGCTGAAAAATGAAATGAAAAATTCTCAGGTGCCCTCTTAACTTTCATGATATCCTTAAATGAAAATGGCATTGACCTGCTTCCAGCATTTATGTAACTGCATGCAGGACATTAAATGTATCCTTAAAGCTGGGAAGCAGGAAAATAGTTTTAAGTTGAGAAGAAGGTGGGGGATCACAAGGAGATAGATTGCAGTTCTATGTAAATCACGACTGAATTGATACAGATGATTCAAAGATCGGTGAAGGGCAGCTAATGTTGAGGAAGCAAAGGTTTAGCGAAGACTAGAATATAAAAGCAAAATGTAATGCTGAACTGTTGGTGAGACCATATTTGGAGTATTGCGAACTGTTTTGGGCCCCACTTCTAAAGAAGGATGATGGAGAGGGTCCAGAGGAGGTTCACAATGATCCCAGGAATGAGACAATTAATATATGAGGAGCATTTGATGGCTCTGGTTCTGTACTTGCTGGAGTTTAGAAGGATGAGGGAAGATCGCATCGGAACATACCAAATATTGAAAGGGTAGATAGAATGGAGGTGGTGAAGATGTTTCCAGTAACGTACGTGAGAGGCTAGGACTAGATGGCACAGCCTTTGAATAAAAGGATGTTCCTTTAGAATAGAGACGAGAAGAAGCTTCTTCAGCCAGAGGATGGGGAATATGTAGAATTGAGATCAGAAACTACACTTTATTGTCATAAATGTAATATTACACAAAATTGCCTTTGGTCTGCCTTAAGATCGACAGAGAATTGCCATTAGCATTGGCCAGTACTGATTACAGTCAGAGAAGGAGAAGCAAAAGTGAGTACCCCTAGAGTCACCAAGCATCCATGGATTCCTCTCCAGTGCTCCTGCAGTTTCTGCAGCAGTAGAAGACTCCATTTCAGTTCAAACCACTGGCAACCCGAGCCCACTTCTAAACCTCTTACACAATGAAGATGCCTTCAGCACCCAGGGCCCTTCGGGAGCCTTCCTTTCTTCAGCATCTTCTCCAGTCCCAGGTTCCGATACCTGGTTCTCATGAGCCAGTCTTCATTAGTCTGGTGCAGTCCTTTGACCTCAAGTTGCCTGCAACCTGTGTAGGTTCCTTGCCTGCAAGTTGCCCACAACTCATCACTGTGTGTGTCCTTCAGCTGCAGGGTCCCTCATTGGTCCACCACTGTGGTCACCGTCCTTAGGGTTGTCTCTTCAGCTTCTTCTCAACAGTCGGGGGAGGGGGGGGGTTGTTCTCCCTGTTACTTGTAGTCTGTGCCAGGACGCTGCTCCCCTGGAGCTTGCAACCCCTTGAGACTGCAGCTGAACACAGGTGCCACCATCTTGGGCCCAGACCCCATGTTCGCAGGATTTTAAATAAAACACCATCAGCTCCTTGAACAGGCCATTTAAAACCTGTTTAGAGCTGTCAGCAATAGGACTGGGCAGTTAGACTCTGCAAGGGAGGACTGTGTCTCCACTCCCCATGCCCATACCAGCAGCAGCGTTGCTAGTTTTTTTCATTGCCACAGATGGTTGTGGAGGCCAAGTCATTGAATACATTTAAAGCAGAGGTTGAAAGGAAAAATACATCAACCATGATTTGATGGGCGAAGCAGATTGGCTTTATTCTTCTAAGCATTATGGGTAACAGAAGTTCATCTTGGAGAATTTACAAATCACCACCCAGAGACAGAATTAATATTTCTAAAAAGTAAACAAACCATGGATTTTTCTCTCAGTCCTATACTCTACTGTTCTTTTTCTCCCACTGATGCTGCTCATCCTCCAACAAATTATTTTTTGCTCCATCTTCCAGCATCTGCATATGCTCTTGTATTTCCAAGACTTTTTGGGACCCTGAATGGCAGGGAGGCAAGGGGTAGAAGAGCAAAGGTTAGAGAAGCGGTTAGTGCAACACTCTAGCACCTCCAGCCACCCAGGTTTGAATTCGGCGCTGTCTATAAGGAGTTTGTAGATTCTCTTGGTATCTGCTTGGGTTTCCCTAGGTGTTCCAGTTTCCACCCACCCTTCAAAATGTATGGGTTGTAGGTTAATTAGGGTAGTCGGGCAGCACAGGCCCAGAAGGGCCCGTTACCGTGCTGGATGTCTAAATTTAAAATAAAAAGTTACATCTCTTCTGGTTGTCTAAGATAGTGCTGTGAGAAGGGAGAGGGTGTGGAAAGGTAAGAGGAAACCGGAGTCACAGAGGGAACATTTCCTTCAGAATGCTGACAGCATTGGTTTCTGAATTTCTCCCAGCCTTTCCCTGGGTTCCATGTTAGAACCCCGCAATCCATTACCATTTGGCTATCAAATGGAAGCTCCCAACCAAAAAATAGACTTATTTTCAGCTATGATTCCTCCTTACCCCATTAAGTCAGGTAGTCTTACTCTGTTATTAATATAACACTGTGATATTAGAAGTTTGGGCCACTGAATGTGGCTAAAGTGATTGTGTAAAATTGTGCAAAATTTTGGTGACGATTTTAGTACTTCTGAAAAGTTATGGAATATTTTTATGTATTTGTGCTCATGAAGACTTCCAAAAGCAGGTTATTTCTGCTCTTCAGCAATAAAGAAAAAAACAGAAATTGGTCTTGGAATATATATTTGCAGAAATAACAATGCATCCTTTTAATAATAGAGTGATAGTGGAGCCAAAGCATTCCTGAGTACTGACCATGAGGAGGAGGAGCCTGTTTCAAGAAGGGAAACTGCTGAAAAGTCCACAGTGTCATTCAGGCCAATGGTCTCGGATCCAATTTATATCCATCGAAAATCCCCACTGCAACGGTCCAAGAAAATAGGCTCAGTAGAAGTAAGTGTGTTAATTAAACTTTTTTTTGGAGGTTCGTAGCAGTGCAAAGTATTTTTAAAGGAAATGTTATTAAATAATTATTTAACTTTCTTGTAAAAGTGGCATTAGTGTGATTGAAACACTCAGATGTAAATAACATTGAATACAACACATTCATTATAAAAATAATTGTGTGCTACCAACTGGAAATGCGCAGTAGGGTAGACATCATCTGTGAAGTGAGAAACTAAACATTTCAGGTTCATTCATTTTAATCAAAGGTTAACACTTTGAAACATTGTTTCATTCTCCACAGATGCTATTTCCTACAATGTACTATAAGCTATATTTAGTTGAAGTTTTTCAGCTTATGTTTGATAATATTTATATAGCCACCTTTCTTAAAACAGTAATTATAAAAATAATCTATGAAAGAAAAACATTTCATTTTGTGGGAAAAAAAATCCATTGTGATTCAGTCTGAATATGGAAAACCAAAATGTTAGACTAAGGGATTGATGCAAGTTGATATTATGGAGGCCTATTCAAAACACTTTTTCAAAACCTCAGGACAACACAAGGGATTCAAAGTGAAAATCCTGAACTGTAGCTTGACAGTGATTAAAATCATTAAATCTAATTTAAACTTAAAATATCAAGTTAAACGGGTAATTTAATGCTACATTCACATTAGTAGTCTTTGTCATCACCACTAACCAAATATAAATTTCAATTGGTGACAGTGAACTCAGCTCTAGTTTTTTTTTTAGAAAGACAGAATTGAATTCTAGTGAGATTTTATTAAATTGTATTGAACTTCAGTGATTCTGTATGGTCTTGTATTAGAACACTACAGCACAGAACAGCCCATTTGGCCCTTGATGTTGTACCAACCCATATATTCCTTTTTTTAAAAAAAGTACTAAACTCTCCCTTCCCTGTAACCCTCTATATTTAAAGAACACTACAGTACTAAAAAGGATAAAGAAGCATCAGAGATGGCACAACAGTAATTATAAGAGTAGTGCTGAATATGTGATGTTATCAGGAACAGAATAAATTCTGATACCTTTTGAAATGTAAAAATTCTAATTAGAAGTCTTTATTTTTTTTAAACTCTTTTTATAATATTGAAAAAAATAGATAATGCAAACAGAAATACAAACCCATTATTGCAAAAATATATTAGTAAAATAGATAATCTTAATTAGTAGATTAATAACCCACCCTGACCCCCCCCAACAAAAACCCCAAACTACCCTTATTTCTACTACCTGTTGGAGGCTTTACAAAGATTAAAATATCATAATACAACATATATAAGTATTAATTTTAAAAATGATCAAAATAACATAATTAACATGTACTAAGACCCATATATTTTAAATATGGATCCCACATTTTAATTTAAAAAAAATAATTACCATGTAATCTATTGTTATTTTTTCTAAAGAAATACAAGATTTTAATTCATTACGCCACCTCAAAATACTACTTCATCTTTCCATGTTATTGCAAAACATTTTCTCGCAAAGGCTAAAGTTAAACGAATAAAGGCAGTCTGAAATTTATCCAATTTCAAACCCCTTAAGTCCGTCATAAACCCTAATAAGAATAATAAAGGGTCAAACAATAATTGAATATTATACATAAGTTCTAAAAATTGTCTAACTTTTAACCAAAAAATTTGCACCTTTTCACATAACCAAACAGAAAAAAGTCCCTTTTTGTACTCCACACCGGAAACATAATCTGAATCCCTAAAACCATATCTTTTCAACTTCTCCGGTGTCAAATATAATTGATGTACAAAATTATAATTAACTAAATTATACCTTGCATTAATCAATTTAGTTACCGCATTCTCACATATCTTTAACCAATCATCCTCCAATATAGTAAGTTGTAAATCTTGTTTCCATTTACTTTTTATTCTTAAAAACACCAAGTTTCTTCATCTTTTCTTGTAATAAACTATGCATTTCTGAGATGAATCCTTTATTCAAAGATTCTGTAATTAATTTTTTGAATCTAGACAAATTGGGAAGTTTAATTTTTTTTCCAAAATTTTCTTTTAAAAAAAGCTTGCATTTGATAATAACCAAATATTGAATTCATTGAAATATGAAATTTTTCTTGCAATTGAATAAAAGAAAGAAAACTTCCTTTCTCAAAAAAGATCCTCTATCCTTTTGATACCTTTTAAATCCCATTCCTTTAAATAATAATGATCCATTGAAAATTGTATAATCCTATATATATATATATATATATATATATATAGGTATAGGAGTCCAACCAGTAATTTTACTCTTAGATCCAATTAAACAATCTTTTATACCAAATATCAGTTAAATGTCGAAGTACTCAAACACTAAAAGACTTCAAAAAACTTGGTCTCCACTTATATATAAAAGAATTTACATCATTTTCTGAAAGTTGAGTTAATTCTACTCTGACCCATGTAGGAGTTTGCCCCCTATCTAACATTATTATGAGACAGCTCAATTGAAATTTATTAATCTAATTAGAAGTGTTTATGATATGAAAGTTTTGTAAAGAAAAATAGAGGAGGATTAAACTGGAGGATATCAAGAAAAGATAATCACCAATAAATCAAAAAAGGAAATCATAATTTTGTATTTCATAATGGAATTTGGAAGATTCCACATTTGTAAGAATGTGGAACTTGTTACACAGAGAATGATGGAGGCAAATAGCACATACCACCTTAAGTTATTCCTTACTAATCACCGGGCACCTATGGCATAAGGATTACTTAAGGTGGTATGTGAGTGGAAAGAAAAAAGTTTGAAAACCCCGCATTAAAGGAAGATCTAAGTAAGCATGGGGAGCGATGGAAATGGAGGATCGGACTACGAGTTAGAAGAAACTTTGCAAGAGGCTAAAGTGGAGAACAAACTTTAGCATAGTTGATCTGAATTCATTTCAGTCAGGTTTAATTTGGTTCAACTATTGTGAAACGGAGCAGATTTCTCCTTGCTTTTCAATTTACAGACTGAATTGATCACTCAGAAATGTATATTTTAATGTCTTTCATTGGATGACTATCCCACAGCTCATTTCCCATCATCAGCAAGGAAAGAAACAAAAACTTCAGATGCTGGGATCTTCAGCTAGAGGTGGAGAAGAGAAGGGTTGAGAGAAAAATGACAATGGGAGCAGGTTAAGGATTGATGGAATGGGAGTGGGGTCGGAGTCACCTGAAATTGGAAATTTGGTGTTGATGCCTTTGGGTTTTAGGCTATCGAGGCAAGTTTACATTTGACTTCACCCTGGCAATGGATGAGACTGTGGACAGATAAATCTGTGTGGTAACCAGGAGAGGAATTATAATGGCAGGCAACCAGCTGTCTACTTAAACTGCTGATCAACCACTCAGTTCTATTTTGGGGTGCATCAGTATCCAAAAAACATTTTCCCAGATAAATATTTATATTTTACAAGTAAACATCAATGAAGCAAATATATAGTTTCATTGTATCCACAGAGTATCAGGAATTTTCTACAGATGATTTTTTTCCTTCATATTTTTTGTTGAACTCAGGTATTTAAGAAAAGCAAGCTATCAAACTATGCTTTTGGTAGTTGTATCTGGAATTTTTTTAGGATTTTAATAAGATGGACTGTTTTAATTTCTTAACTTGTTCACTTCAGTGCTTTATTATACTAGACAAATTAACATGTTCTTTAATATCTGAATTGTTCAATAAAAACTTTAAGTGCTGGTTTCACTTTTGGTCAGCTGGTATTACATTTATGGGATTCTGTTGCTTTTCTTGAGAATTCCTGAATTCTACAAGGAGATTCACAGAATTAGAGTGATGGAGTGCATACTTCGATGAAATCCCCATCTTAGTCATCCCTCAAATCAATTATGCAATCTGAAAGCAAGAGTTATTAATCATTTGTCATTTTTCAGACTGATTTGATCCATTTTATTACTTTCTGTCAATGAGTCAAGCTGCTTGGTTGTCATCAGAATTCTGGCACACGATGGATCTCTCTGTCACACTGCTTTATGTCTTCTAATGTTTGGATTCATCTGATAAAGCTCAGCTTTCAATGCCCCAGATGGGTGAATGAATCTTTCCTCTCCAGAGAATCTACAACCCAAAATAACTGGCTTCCAAAAAGGATGGAAAATTCATTATTGAATGTCGTTAATTTTAATATGAAGTTACCATGTTGGTTTGTTGGTTATTATCCAACTTGCTTTTAAGGTTATTGGCAATTAAACCATTGTTTAGGCAAAATCCAAACAGTGTTTCCAGGGAAACCAGCACCACTCAATTACTTAGAATTTCATTGGTGTCTACAAGAACATGTTGGCCATTTGCAGCGTGACAAGTCAGTGAATGTTGATGTACCCAAAATTTAGAAACGTAAATAACATTCTTGACCCAAAGCTTTTAAGTTTTTGAACAGATTTTACAAAAGCTAAAGCCTTTCCTTGACAAGCACCGCCATTGCTAATTGAGCAAAGTAATTCAGGTAAGTTGAGAGTGGAAAGAAGCGTGATGGATTGGAAGAGGTAGCCTGAATGGGAATTGTCCACTCAACTAATACTGCAGTCATTATTGGGATTGGGGATTAGAAAATCATGGGTGGTGGTGGGTGGTGGAATGTCAGGTTGGGTTGAGAGGACAGAAGTGTTGAGCGGACAGAAGTGTTGAGCCAAGATGGTGTGGAGTAGGGGTTGCTGCCTTTTGGACGCAGAGGATGCTTGCATAAAAACCATGCAAGTAAATTGTATCATCACAATCTTAATTATTTTGTTTTATTTCCTAGAATTCCAGGATTCCAAAAGTCCTAATTTATTTACACTAAATTTCTTTAACAAAAAATTTTCTTACAAATACTTCCTTTTCTTTATAATCAACTTTACCAGTTCTGAAGGCAATTAATATCATGTCCTGTGTTGCTCTTGGGCATGGACTCAAATGTAGAACTAATCAGTTTGGAATGTTAGTTCTTGGACCATTGTAGTTGCACAGTCATTTCAGTTTCCCATTGCCAGTCCAGAAAACAACTAGATTTTTTGAATTCAATTTCATAACCTATCACTGCTGACATTTGAATAAAGGATTGCTAGATTAATAGTCAGATGCCAATGTTGTACTTGGAATTAATAGAACGAGACACAATGAGCTCTGTATAAGATCTCCTAAACTGCATTACTCTTAAATCTTTTTAGCTCATCTGACTTAATTTCTTTCACATATATTATCTGAGAATCCAATTGTAACTGAGAAATATTGTTCCATGTGGAACAAGAAAGCATGAGGGCAACATCATTTGATAATTACCTGCCCGATTCCAGTAGATTACGTGACACAACAGCCAATAAACCTCTATGGATTGGAAAGACGTGAGATCAGTGTGACTATAGTAATTGAAGCACCAAGTCATAGGAAGCTGTAACTTTGGATTGATGATATGGAAGAAACACAGGGCAGTGGCTGACCTGGAAGAGTCTGGATTCATCATTGATGGCCAATCTTCACAAATCCAAGCACTACTCTAATGTTGGAAAATTGAGCCTCCAATGTCTGGTTCCATGAGATCATTATCAACAAGTGCTGTCCTTACCATTGTCTATAACCTTTGATGAGGCTTTTCTTCATTTTGTCTTGGCGTGCAGGATGGGTGTACAGCCAATGTGGCTTATTCATTTTTACCTCTTGCTCATTCTGCTAGTTCTCTTTCATTGTTATGCTTTATCTAGCATCGTGCAATGAACAAATACTTGCAATTTTCTTATTGCCTTCCTGGTTTTATGACCCAAGAGTGCTGCAGCGAAGGTGGGTTTTTTTTTTAGGAGTATGCATTGTGTCCAATTGTAACAAAGTAATGGCCTGACTTTGGGTAGCTTACACAAAAGAGAAATATGATTGTATAATTTCAATGAAAGCAGCAATATGAATGAATATGTATAATTCAATATAAAGTAATATATACATTCTCTGTATTTGTGCAGGAAAATAATATTGCCTGTTTATTATGCAAAGAGTAATTTTTACATCCTTTGATCATATCTTCTTTTATGTTGCTCTAGGTCAGCCATTCTCAACCTTTTTCAGCTATGGCCCCTTAGGACTCTACTAAAAGTTTAGGGGCTCCCTTCCCTGTGAAACAGTAAAATTTAGTTGTTTCTTCCATTCTCCTACCAACGACGTAACAAAAACATTAAAAATATTTTATGATTTCAGTCCATGGACCCCATTGAGAATGGTTGCTCTTGGTTTTTAGCTGATTGAAAATTCATTGATATGTACGTTCAAGTTAAATGTTCAATTAGACTTGCACTCGACTGTATTGAATTGCATACCTCGCAATAGCACCTGGCTTCATATTGTCCTTATGCTTTTATCTATCGATCTGTTTCTGATTTATTTTCTTCCTTTATTCTTGAGGTTTATTGTTTTAGAATTAAACATTAGAACTGGTGGTAAACTGAATATGGTATTATATGTTCATTGTTATGATAAACATAAGATGAGATTAAAGGTGGCATTCACCAGATATGAGATGTACATCATGGTTGTCCAACCTGTATGTACTCAGATGTTGGATTAGACCCAGTGGCCTTTTAGATCTCGATTGCTGTGACTTTCAACAATTTTAGCCTTTCTTTCTTTAGACAAGTTCTTTTAATTACCTGTGCACATTGGTTAATGGGATGTTGTTTAAATCAGACTGGCATGATGCAGGGGTTTCCATTTCTGTGACCCTGGGCTTCTAAACGTGCTATTATTAATTTTCCCCAGCTTGTTGTTCCACCTCTAGTCAGCCCCCTCTGCTTTTCAGAGTGTGGAGGACAGTTTTATTTATTATATTTCTCTCTGATCATTTCATTGTCTTAAGCATTACTTGATGTCAAGTTGAAGGTGGAATGTAGAGACCTCAGTTTCTTGGTGTTTTTAGGGGTGAATCAGCCAATGACATTGTTTGCAACCTATTGATCTGGCTCCATGAATCCAAGGTTGGACATCCCTGACGTACATAACACCCAAGTAACATGTTTTGATCGGAATATCATTACGAAGAAGGTGAACCACTTGAAATTATAAGCATAAAGAGAATTGAACTCCAAAATACCAGGACAAATCATCTGATGCTTTTATGCTTATCTCTTTAGGTCCATGTAAATCATACAAATTTGGAGTTGATTTCTTTTACTTTTTGTAACCTATGAATTAATTACTCCTCTACTATTATACTGATATGGATGGAGGTCAACAGGGGAACAAGAATTTTTTCAACTCCACCTGCAAATAAAACATGTATTTTTAACAGAAATGTGTTAAAAGTTAGTAAACATGTCATCAGGGTACATTTTTAAATGTTCTATTTCTAGAAGGGAAGTTTATTGATTTCCTATTATCTGGCTTGTTAGTCATTTCTGACATAGTGAACCGTAATTTATGTTAGCAATCAGTAGAGATTTTTTGACTTCTTTGGTGTAATTAAAGTCTAACTCTGAATGCTTTGCTGTTGTGTTTTTTGCACCCTTTTCTCACTTCCAGGAAGAGAGCCCCCTGAGTCTGTCTAGCCCAGAGTGTAGTGGTACCTGGATGCATTACACTAGTGGTGTGGGTGCTGGGCGTCGAAGACGCAGATCAGGGGAACAAATCACTTCTTCCCCTGTCTCCCCCAAATCATTGGCTTTCACGTCAAGTATTTTTGGCTCATGGCAACAGGTTTTTCAATTTTCCTTCATTTTTATGAAAATTGCCATTTTCATTGGTCAAACATTCACCGTAATTCCTCAGGTCTGTCTCAAAAGTCCCTTTTGTTAATTATAACATTGACCTCAATAATTATACAATTAATTAAATTGATGAAGTAAATAAAAATAGTTGACATGAATTGCTATTCTTTATATTCAGATAATATTGGATTAATTTGATTCTTAAAACATGACTTTTATTTTGTAAAGTATATTTCAATTTTAATGGTATTGCTGTCTAATTGGGCCTATCTGCGAATGGTCGCTGCTCTTGCATTTCTTTCTGCTATCCTTTACAGGCCTGTTTTCTTAATCTAAATGTTGCAGTACCAATTTCATTGATCAGTAAAATACTTTAAAATTCTGTAGCAATTTTTAACTAGCCCATACATTTGGAATTGTTAGGGTCGTGTGTGTTCTGATTTTGTACGAGAGACTAACAGAAAATAAAATTGAAAGGGGAGAATAATTTTTGTAAGTTAGTTCAGGCATCCATTCAAAACATCCATGTGTTTACCACCTCGTGAGTTAAGTTCAAACGACCCTGTAAATCAGAGTGTTTCTATACTCGAATTAGCTATAGGTAAAGGGGTCTTCTCAAAATAATTTCGCTGCAAGATGGACTGATAGAATATCAGTTGATGATGAGAACAAGTTGAGTCACAGGACATGCTGCTTTTTTTTTTGAAACTGCAACTTCATCTAGCTCAAGAGTGTGTTAGTCAGGGAAATCCCCAAAACAGGATGTGAGAAATCTAGTATTGTTTTACTAACAAAAGTACAGAATTGTGGCAATGCAAGGAGCGCTGTGATATTTAATCTTGTTCCATGATTGTACCATTACATTTATTCAACTTATTTAAGTTCCCAATAAAGTTTTTGTTTGTTTCTTTCTTATTTTATTTGGAAAAGATAAAATAAGAAAAACATAATTAATTTATTTGACTTTGCATCTGAATTTATGATCTTCAAACATTTGCATTTTGACATCATGTTGCAAAAGGTCCAGCAGCTCAGAGGCTTCTTGGTACTCTGCATTTATAAAACCTATTTTGAATTTGATTTACATCCTGGTCTTTTCAATGTATGTTCAATGTAACAAGATCTTTAAGTCAGAACTAGTTATAATTTTTTCCCCTTTGTCATGCATCGTATATAATTCTGATCTCAAATCCAATTTTAGGTTTATATTAATAATCTAAAATAAAATCTGCTTGCATCAAAATGACTTATTCCTCTGCATTTTAAAACTTGGTTCAGGGTCTTACACTAGTGTAAACATGTTAAATTTAGTGGGTTTCACTTTTTATGTCATTTTTAATTAACTCTTTTTTCCCTTTTTCGGTTTTTTTGCTGTGTGTTCGACCTCTGATTTATTTTTGCAAATAATATCCTGGTATATTCATAAATGGTTGTCATCTGAATTAGTAATTGCTGCCAGTTTACTTAACAGAGTGAACTCTGTAGGCTGTAAAGATGATTATTAGACCAATTTTTTGAAGTTGAAATGTTGTACATTGACCTTATAGAGTTATTTAACATTTGTCAGTGTTAGAGATCCTATGCAATGTTCAGGAATAGAAATATGATTTAACGTAGTATAAATATTTTTTCATCTCTTTCAATGTCAAATTAGAGGTGCAAAGTAGGATCTTTCTACTATTTGTTCAATACCACCCTACAAGGACTAATTCACTGAACTAAAATTTCTCACTAATGCAGTAATATCCAAAGTAACCTTAGTGCAACCTCGCATTTCCCATAACAAATTGGAGAAACGAGTTAAAGTCACACTATCGGAGCATTTTGTCAAAATATAATGCTGGAAGTACTCAGCAAGTCGGGCAACTTCTGTGAAAGGATATAACATTTCAGGTTGAAGATCCTTTGAAGGGTATTTTATATGTAGGGTGCCTGACCTGTTAAGTATTTCCAATATTTTAATTTCAGTTTTCTAATGTATGCAGTTTCTTAATTTTTAATGTAATTGGTTAGTACTCATCCCAGGGCCTGCTTTGAAAATAAATGCTTCATCTTCAAATAAAAATATATTTTTTTTCTAATGCAGGTTACAGCATATTTGTTCAACTAAAATTCCATGTTATCTGGTGAAATAGCTGTCTTTATTGCTTGAGTAATAATTTATACTGACCTAGATCATGATAGATATTAACAACCAACATCCTTTCAGCTCAGGTCAGCTATGATGCATAAATGATGCAGCTATGAGAAGAATGAAATGTGTTCATATGTAAGAGGCCAAAATTAAAATGCAATTTAAATGAAAAGAGGTACTGCAACGTAAGGCACTAATGAGGAATGTGTAGCACACACACAACTCTTGTATATACTCTGCATGGAGTAAAGATCTGTTTTCTCAAACACACTTGTATGTGCTTTTGTTTTGTCCTTACTGAGACTGGAGCAGTTTAGTTAACTGATGAAGCAATAGAGCAATATCTCTATGCTGTTGTAAATTGATATTTTTCCACATTTATTTATTTTACTACTGTGTTTATTCAACATTTTCTATGTTCATCTCATTGCAAGAACATTATAGGTGGAATGGACATATTTCAGGCTAAAAGAACTTTGCATGATCTATCATTGTCTCCGTCCATACATTTCCACTAACATTTTTCATGCAGCTTATTAACATTAATTGTCTTAAGCAGACTTTAGTATCAGACTGCCTTCTGTTCTTACTGTTGATTTGTTCAAATATTTTTGGCTGTTTATTTACAGGTGCTTCCGGAAACCAGTACTCTTTGGCGAGCTGGAAGGGCTCATTCTGAACAGAAATACACCGGACTTGGTAAGTACTGGGTGTGCAAACTCACCTGGAAAAGAATTGGTTATTCCCCCATTTCCCATTCTTTTGAAAGGAAATTATTAGTGTTTATAACTAAATTAATCTTTATAAGTATTAGAAGGAATTGCAGGTAGCAAAGGCAAAAAAAAACAGCATTTTATTCCTTGAGTTGTTACGGCTTTCATTAAAAAAAAATCATATTTAAGAAAAGCAAACCATAAGTTATAAATGCAGAATGAAAATATCTTGAGGTTTTAGGTCTATAAAAGATGTTGATGTATTTAAAAACTGTCTTATTGAAAACTTCTGCTGCCATGCAAGTAATCTGCACCATTCTGAATGAATTTTGAAGTCAATTGCATAAAGCATCCCTACAACAAAGGCCTTGGCTTCTTGCATAGCTGATGCGTGCTGTAAGATCTTGTTTCTTTGTTGCTTTCATACAGATTCAGTAATTAAAATAATCAAACACTTCTACTTTTGGAAAGCAATTTATTAAGCATTGAAGAACTGGTATATTTAATGGATTTTGTACATGTAGCACAAAATTGATTAATGTTTGACCACTTAGCCTGTATTTAGGATTAAGCTCTGAAGTGGAAGAACAAAGAACCAAAGATTTGAGTTTCCTCGTTTTGGCATCCACAGCAAATTCTTTTGAGAAGAATAATTGCGTCTTTTCTCCCTCAAACATACGAATGGCATCTTGTCCCAACAATTTTGTAAAACTGTCTGTATTTTTTAAGTATATTTGCAAATTATTACATAAGACATATGTATTGGTTATAGTTTCGAGATGTTACCATGTTACTTTTTTTGTTGATGGTGACATAGTTGAGAAAGAAGAAAGATTCATCAGTGACCTAGGGACATCTATATTAAACTATTGTTAGAGCTGCTTAAATGTTGAAACCATTTTAACTGATGGGATATAAATGATGGTGAGGATATTACTGTCTTAGCTTTGTGTATGCAGTAGTTGATGTATTACCATCCTGCAAGGAGATGTTGATCTTGTATTAATTCTAAGGCATGCTGCATGATTCCCTCTTTTGGAACAAAGAACACCTGGTTTGTATGTGTTTTCTCTAACTCCCATTAGGGTCTCACTGTGCAGGCCTGTTTAGCACTACTGTGCTAGGGGGTTCCTCGAGTGCACCTAACCTACAGGATTATGCTCGTGTGCATCGTAAAAAGCTGACATCATCTGGCTGCTTTGATGGTATGTGTACTCACCATTGCAGACAAATCTGTGTAATCACTTTTTCAGAAAAGTCGGAGTTCTGTGATGAGGATATAGTGGAACCCTAATTCTCCCTTTCCAAAGTCTGGAACTGGAGGAGCAGCTTGTTCTCAGCATATCTCATAGAGGAATTGCCAGTTTACACTTCAGATATCATTTTACAGGTTTCACATATAGCTTTACAATATTACAATTTTTTAAACGTGAACATCTCTTTGGCATTAGGACCAATAACAATGGATCAGATAAAATCTGGTGGTAGATATCATTTACAACAGTTTAAAACTAATTTCACTTGCAGTGCTTAGTTGGTGAATGATTTTCATGAAAAGTTTACATGCCATTAATTCATAAAATTAAGTCCACTAATTCCTGATAAATGAACATTTTCACTGGCCTATGTAGAATGCATGACCAATTAATGGAAGCACAATGTGTTTTAGATAGGATTTCAAGAATTGAGGAGTAGAGAAATGGCAAATTTTCTCCATACTTAATTTAACCCAGCTTGCAATTTGTTACCTTGAAGTGACTGGTTAAATTTTAATATGCATTTAACAAGATAATAGTTAAAGGATTTTTAACAGCTGGCACTCCTGCATTGAATTACTCTCCCCTCTAAAACAGTTCTGCATGCAGCCTAACAATTTTTTTGGGGGTAGGAGGGAACCCTCTTCTGCTAGTTGTTATAAATTTCAGGTTCCTGTTTTTCTCTCTCATAGACGCCACATGCAGTTCTGCTGTAAAAAGATTTTCTATCTCATTTGCTCGACACCCAACCAATGGTATGTTTGCTTTTTATCCCCTCTCCAGCAAAGTTTGCTTTATCCCCTTTGTAATGTTGGATGCAAACTTTTACCACCATTCATCTCCCGGTCCTCCCATTAGGCACATCCCATTAGATGTGTTCCTTGGGATTGCAATATAATTATTGTCTTCATTATTTTATTTTTCTTGTTAAAACACATCATCATTCCTCGTTGTTTCTGTGTCCTATGTTAAAGTCGTTCTTGTTCTGTGCAGTTAACACTATGTTAGGGTTAATTGGGTTTATTTAAAATTATCAAAAGATGATTTTGTCATAATGTTAATAGTGTATCCATTCTCGTTTATTTCACAAATAAATTAGTACCGATAAGAGTTTTACATTTTGTCTTAAATTCCATATAATTGAGAAGAAATCAATAAAATAATAAGAATTTTCCAAAAAATACAAAAAGATTTTCAACTCTGCTGACATCGTCAGCCTCCCCGTGAATATTGAAGTTAAAAATTTAATATCATCTGAGAGAATCAATAGACATAATAAACATTAGAACATGAGAAAGATGGGCTTGAGAAAAAGTTGATTGGACTGCATAGCTTGCTGCTTTCAAAATGAATGTATGATTATTTCAGCCATGACATTTTACCTCTGCAGAGATCTTGATGACTTTATTAGATCTAATGTTCTCTGTTACTCTTAATCACTTTTCCCAGAGAGCATGCAACGGTAATACAAATCAGTTGAGAGTTCTTTTGATTTAAAGAAAAATAATGACCACCACATTTATTAGAATGCCAAGATTTGCCAACATTCAGATAATATTTGATGATAGAGAACAATAGGCAATTTGACAAAATATATTGATTTTATTGTATAATACCCAAGAGAAAATTAATTTTGAATGGAAAAAATGAACATCCTGCATAAGTACTCATGGCAACCATGTTGTATCCTTTATCAGTTGGAAGGAACGGCATAATTTTATTTTTGTTTTCAAAATATTCCTTCTGTTTTTTTTTAAAAAGTACACATATGGGTTTTGTTGCTTTTTTATGAGTGAAAATAAACAATTCTTTTCAAGTATTATTTGATGAATCTTCTGCTCAAACGTTCTCTCTGTACAATTGTATTAATCTGGACTTTTGTGGTGTGGTTCAATTTCTACTGGGCTAACTCTTTGACATTTTTCTGTCCTTGTGGTCATCCAAATCATCCATCAGCTCATTTATCACTCAAGCTGACCCTAAGGATCTTGCTTTAACCCTTTGGTTCCTTTCATCTGTGTCGTATTCATTGACATCATCTAAAACTGCAGTGTCAATCTCCACGTGAACTCACCATTTCAGCACCATCTCCATTCTCAACGATCACATTGCTGGCTGAACGTTCATTAATAAATCAGCAGATATTTCCCTTCAGTTATATATAGGGAAGTCTGATGTCTCTTTCACCATTTCCTTTCTCTAATCTCTAACTATGCTGTTCATATCCTGGTGATATATTTTGACTTTAAGATGAGCTGACCACATATATACAAAATCCCTGAGTCCCTGTTTCCCCTTAAGTGATAACACCTGATTCCTGTCTGCCTCAGTTCATCTGCTGTTCAAGTCCTAACCTGCATGATTTAACAATCCTCATAAACTGGGCATCAGGGTTTAAATAACCTTGTGCCCTAAATGGGAGAATCAGTTGCGTACTTTCTAATCTGGAATATGTAGCGAATCATTGCACCTTAAACTTGTACTAAATAACTAAGGCACACATGTCAAACTCAGGCACGCGGGCCAAATTTGGCCCACAAGATCATATCAAATATGTATTAGAGCTGGCCCGCTGGCCGCCGCACCAGTATAGCCCATGCACAGCTAATACTACAAATCCCAGAATGCTTTGCAAATGCGTTGGCGCCGGCCCGTCAGCCCGTTAATCGCCCCCACCTCCTCTCTTTACTTTCATTAGCATCTGCGACCTGTCGCCCAACTCACATGTAATAAACCCCTTACGAAAAATGGCCAAACGAAAGACAGAAAACAGGACCTTTCAAGACAGGTGGGAGGGATACTATATGTTCATCATTTTAAAAGACAAACCTGTTTGTCATTGAAGCAAGTTGTTATTTTTTTGACTTGTTGGCTTAAAGGCTATAGAGAAATATTATTTATTGAATATTTCTCATTTGTTAATGCTTCTTCTGGAAAGAGTTTAACCAAAACTATTATTAAACATTTATTTTAATAAGAAAAAGTTTAACATTACATATGTTGAAAGAAGAGAAAACATGCAGATGTTGTTGAAAATTTTCAATAAATATTGAGTTTGGCCCACGACTTAGTCCAAGTTTTTAATTTTGGCCCTCTGTGAATTTGAGTTTGACACCCCTGAAGTAAGGGAAAGAAATGTAGTTATACTAAAGTCATGCCTCTTGTTTAAAGATCGTATCCTTATCGAATCTCTCCTGGCCTCTCCTTAATTTTGAGATGCAACATTGTAGCAGGCTCTTCCACCCCTTGAACCAATGCCGCCCAAATACACCCATGTAACCAATTAATCTGCTAACCCTGTATGTCCTTGGAACTCCTGGATGGAACCCACACAATCACAGGGAGAATGTGCAAACTTACAGCCAGTAGCTGATTCAAACCAGAGTTGCTGGTGCTCTAACAGCGTTGTGCTATCCTCTGCACTAACCGTGCTGCCTTTGTGATATCGTTCAACCCAAAACTTAGCAAGGGAATCCTGACTCCAAGATTGTCTCATTGCACTTTAAGTTCAAACAGATATTTCGCCATTCGAGGAAAAACCTAGTCATCATAAACTAAACACCTCCACAAAAATTTATAATTCCTCTTCTAGATATACTGCGTTTAAATGTTCATTTTTCTCATGAATTCTGATGATAAAAGCCCTGAACAGTGATTTATGGACTAATTCTACATTGACTATTGTTAGTAAATAAACTACATTCGTAAGCCTCTTGTAAGGTTGAAATCTTAACTCTTTTGCACCTTTCCCTTGCAGTCAGAAGGACTAAGTCCTGGAATGGCGACTTAAACATATGTCCTCGAGTGGACATAAATGATCTAATTCCACAATTTCAAAGAAGCCTAGTGGAGTTTTCCCAGAGTTCTTGCCAAATTTATCTTTTAGTCAACATCTCCAAATGTTTTTGCAAGGCCAGGATTGACTGATTCATGTTCTAGGGTTTAGATTTTTCAAATTGGATAGGGAAACAGGTAAAAGGGAATGGGTGGAGGGTGGCATTGCGAATCAGGGGTAGTAACACAGCTGCAGAAAGGGAGGATGTTGTGGGAAGATTGTTTACTGAGTCAGTGTGGGTGGAAGTTAGAAATATGAAGGGAACATGCATGGAGTATTCTTTTGGCCCTCCCAATAGCTGCCAGGCCACTACGGAAAAGATAACTAGGCAAATTTTGGAAAGGTGCAAAAATAATAGGACTGTTGAATTTGAAAATTTTAACTTCCCTCATATTAACTGGCACCTCCTTGGTGCAAAAGGGTTAGATGGGGCAGAATCACTTGCGTACTTTCTAATCTGGAATATGTAGCGAAGCATTGCCCCTTAAACTTGTACTAAATAACTAAGGGAAAGAAATGGAGTTATATTAAATTAAACTCATGCTTCCTGTTTAAAGATTGTGCCCTTATCAAATCTTTCCTGGCCTCTCCCCTCCTCAGTTTTGAGATACAGCAAGATCACTGACACACTATGTGGGCAGGCTGACCAGAAGAGAGGCCATACTGGGCAATGAACCTGGTCAGGCCACTTAGTGGGCAAGCATTTCAGCGACAGTATCTACAACCCCCTGATCTTTAGCATAACTATCGAAAAAGATAGGAGCAGACAAAATTGAACCATGTTTAATTGGGAATGGCTAATTATAATGGTATTAAACAACAACTTCAAGTCAAATCAAGTGTATTGTCAAGTGGTGAAACAGCATTAATTGGAAGCAGATATTCATGAGGAAATGTGGAGAATGTTTAGGTACCACTAATACGAGGTTCTGGGTCCATATGTCCCACTGAGACAGAGAGGAGGGTTGGGTAAAGAAACTATGGTTGGCAAGTTATTCAAGAGGAAGAAGGAAGTATATGTTAAGTTTTGGAAAGAAAAGTCAGGAAGGGCACATGAGAATTATAAGATAGCCAGGAAGGAACTTAAGAATGAATTTAGCAGAGCTAGAGGTGGACATGAGAAGACCCTGGCAAGTAGAATGAAGGAAAACCCTAAGACATTCTAACCCTATGTAAACTACAGGATGATGACTTGAGTGAGGGTAAGACCACTCAGAGATAAAAGAGGGAACATGTGCCTGGAGGTGGGCAAGATAGGGAATGTCTAAATAAATAGTTTGCTTCAGTGTACATCAGGGAGAGGAGTCTTGCTGAATGGACGGTCAGCATAGAACAGACGTGTGCCAGAGCATGTCACGGTTAGGAAAGGGAAAATGGTAGAGTTTCCTAAATGCATTCAGATAGATATGTCCCTTCTACCAATGGGATATGCTCCAGCTTAGTGCAGGAAGAGATTGCTGGGATATTGTCAATGATCTTTGCATTATCCTTTGTCACAAGAATGGTACCAGTGGATTGGAGAATGGCAGATGTACTGTACATCCAATGTTCAAGAAAGGTTAAAGGAAGAATCCTGGAAATTATAGACCAGTGAGTCTTGCATCAGTGCTTTGCATACTATTGGAGAGGATTGTTAGGGACAGGATTTAGGAGGATTTGGAGAAGCACAGTCCTATTAGTCATTCTACCTGGAAGTCGACGTGGAGTTCTGGGACCCCTGATCTTTGTGATTTTTAGAAATGGCTTTGACAAAGAAATGGAGGGGTAGGTCAGTAAGTAAAGGCAGAGTACATAGTTAATGGCAGAATTCTTAGCAGTACATAGGAACAATTATTTTGGCGTATGAGTACATTGTTCTCTCAAAGTTGTTTATGAGTTGAAAGGGCTGTTAAGAAGACGAATGGTATGTTGACCTTAATTAGTCGGGGTATAGAGTTCAAGAACCATGGTATATGCTGCAGCCCTATAAAAATCTGGTTAAATGACACTTAAGTGTATTTCACCTCAGTGACTAGTGAAGTTCCACAGGGATCTGTTCTTGGACCCTTGCTCTTTGTAATTTTCATAAATTGCAGATTTTTAAAAAAGTGGAAGGATGGGTCAGTAAGTATGTAGATGATACAAAGGTTGGAGGAGTTGTGGATAGTGTTGAAGGTTATGGTAAGTTACGAAGGGATATAGACAGGATGCAGAGTTTGGCGGAAAAGTGGCAGATGGAGTTCAATTTCAGTAAGTGTGAGGTGATGCATTTTGAAGTATCAAATCTGAACGCTGAGTGCAGGGTTCATGGCCGGAAGAACAGGGACCTTGAGGTCCATATCCACGCATCTCTCAAGGTTGCCACACAAATTATTACGATAGTTAAGAAGGCCTATGGGATGCTGGGCTTCATTAGTTGAGGGATTGAGTTCAAAAGGTCATCTTGCAACTCTACAAATTTTTGATGAGACCACATTTAGAGTATTGTGTTAGAGTATCACTTCATTATTGGAAGGATGTGGAAGCTATGGAGATGGTGCAGAGGAGATTTACCAGGATGTTCCCTGAATTGAAAAATAAGTCTTAAGATCAAGGTAGCAGAGCTGGGACTTTTCTCTTTGGAGCGAAGAAGGTTGAGAGGTGACTTAATAGAGGTCTACATGATTCTGAGAAGCATAGATAAGATAGGCAGCCAATGCCCTTTTCCTAGGCAGGAGTAGCAAACACCAGAGAACATGAAGGGATGAAAGTTCAAGGTTTCTTTTACATTGTTGTGGCTGAGTGGAATGTCTTGCTGAGATGGTGGAGGTTATGTAGGCTGAAACATTAGGGACATTTAAGAGACTCATAGACAGGCACATACATGAAAGGATAATGGAGGGTTTTGAGGTAGGAAAGGTTCAGTTTTTTTTTTGGTCAGAATATATAGGTCATTAGAATATTGAGGACCATAGAGCCTGTTCTGAGATGTAGTATTCTGTGATTCATAGGAAGGATGTGGAAGCTGAAGAGAAGGTGTAGAAGCCATTTACTAGTATGTTGCCTGGATTGGAGAACATTTCTTGTGAATAAAGGTTGAGTGTGCAAGAGCTTTTCTCTCGGAAGTGAAGGAGGATGACTGAGAATGCTAATTCTGTAGATAGCCGTTTTGTATTATGGGTTGCATTAAAAGTGTATTTAAGAGGGTAGATTATTAGTTATACTACTAAAGTTAAGAAACAGTATATGGCAGAGAGTTTGGAACTGGAGAAGCAAATTGCTGAATTGGAGAAGGAATTTCAGAAAGATGTGACAGAAGATTAAAAAAAAAGTGGCTTTGGCTAATTTGAAATTACATTATAATACACTGCAAACTTTTCAATTTAAGCGTTTAATTAATCGATCTAAGCAATGTTATTATGAGTTGGGTGAGAGAGCACATAAGGTACTAGCGTGGCAGTTAAAGACAGAACAGGTTTCACCGTCTTAATGCTGTTAAAAGGAATTCAACAGTTACTTATAAACCTCAGGAAATCAATGACCAGTTTTAATCGTTTTACAAAAAATTGTATACTTCTGAGGGGAAACAGGATAGTGGTTCTATTGAATCTTATTTATCTAAATTAACGTTACCAGCATTGGAAGAGGAGGATGTTATGGAATTGGAAGCTCCGTTTACAGAATTTGAGATTAAGGAAGCTATGTTGGAGATGCCAAATGGGAAGTCACCAGGGGACGATGGATTTTCTGTGGAATTTTATAAAAATTTTTATGAAGATTTGTCCTCTGTGTTTGAGGACGTATTACAACAAGTAACTGAAGAGCATGAGTTGCTGGAATCTTGTTCTAGTGCTTTAATTACTGTAATTCCAAAAAAAGATAGAGACCTGTTGAAGTGTCTTCGTATAGACCTATTTCTTTACTGAATGTAGATTATAAAATCATAGCGAAAGTGTTAGCAAATTGACTTGCCAAGCATTTACATAAATTAATACATATTGATCAAACAGGTTTTATTAAGAATAGAAATGCTTCAGATAATATTCTTCAATTATAATTACTTTGGTCAATGCATATCGACAGCAGCCCAACCATCCAATGGTGGTTGCACTTGACACTGAAAAAGCTTTTGACAGGGTTGAATGGGATTTTTTATTTAAGGTGTAGGAAAAGTTTAAATTTGGCCCTTTTTTTAATTGGCTGTGTTAAAGCTTTATATGCGAACCCGATTGCCAGGATGGTGACAAATGGTCAAGTTTCATTACCGTTTAAATTGACACGTTCGACCCGTCAAGGGTATGAACAGATAAGAGGGATGAGAGTTATGGATGAAGAGTATAAGATTAATCTATTTGCAGATGGTGTTTTGATATATTTGACAAATCCAGAACAATCAGTGCCACATTTGTGGGAATGTTTATTACAATATGGAACATTATCTGGATACAAGGTTAATTGGGATAAGAGTGAAATTTTGCCAGTTGGAGAGGGAGATTATTCAGAATATAAAAAGATATTATTAAATTGAAATGGTCTGATAAAATTAGTTTATTTTATTTTGTACAGAGCATGGTAGATACAGCTAGACTTCAACTTACGATCTACGCATATGTGACCAAATTTTAAAAAAATACTGAGTTTCTTCATTAAATGTTCATTTGATTAATTTTTTTTGGAAAAATTGCTTTAATACCTCATTAAGACATGCAAATCTGACTTACGACCAATCCGAGTTATGACCACTTCTACGGTTGTAAGTTGAGGACTACCTGTACCTGGAATGCCAGTTGTAGTGGTGGACAATTGTACAATCAGCTTATTTAAAAACTTAGGCACATGGATATCAAAAAATAGAGGGTTATAATGGGAGATGGGAGGGGCTAGTTTGATGCTGGAATAGGCTGATATGTCAGCACAACATTGTGGGCCGAGGGGTTGCATTCTGTTTTTGAAAAGGTTTTGGTTACATTGTGGAACCTTGCTGTACATATGTCAGCTATTGCATATCCTGTGTTACAACTATGGCAATATTTCAAAAGTATTTAATTTGCTCTTAGTGCTTTGGGATATTGTCACTTTGTGAAAAGGCATTACATTTTTTTGTAGTTAAACCATACAAGCCCAATGATATCAAGCTGCCACTCTTTATACCTTTCTCTCTTTATAGCAATCTGTTAAATGCTGTTTGTGTTATCTCATTGCACACAATTCATATTTGACCATTTCTCTAGTTAAGTATATTTTCATCTAAATGTGTAGACCTGAAAATTATCTGAATAAGTTATTTTAATATCTTGAGACCTGGAATGCATTTAATTTTTATGATCTGGAATTTTTTTTAACATCTTTAACAATTTCTCTACTGTCCACATCCTCAACACAGCAATTTTTTTTTTACAAAAATGATTTTCAAGAGTAAATATTTCAGGCAATATCTTCTCAAGATGCAACAAACTTGGGCAAATCGGAGGTGACATTTTATTAAATCGGCTATTGCCAAAAATAACTAGTATGGCTTGCTATTGATAATTTTGTTTATATAAATTATCGCAAATTATTGTTCCTACTGATAATAATTTTAAATTTGTTTAAAGGTTGTTTCAACATGTGAAAGTTTATTTGATTAAAATTTAGAAATTTTATTTGAGCACTTATGATTCTTTGAAAAAATATATGCATATTAGCCAGGTAAATATGAAATTCTTCAGCTAAATATAAATGATATTACGTCCATTGATCAGAATGGTGGGCCAAGTTTTCTGTTGCCTCAAAATTACTATCCACTTGGCTCTTCGTTAATATTTTTGCTCCATTGTACCCCTGTTACAGATTTCTTCTTAGCGCAGTGTAGCAGAGCAGTTATTTTGAAACTGGCAACCCACTAGATTAAAAAAAACTTTGAAAAGCAGTGAGGCTTGCCTACCTTATTACTGAGGGCCAGCAAACACTGTTTCGTCAGGTTGTACTTGTACAATCAGATGACAATAAACTTGACTATTAATACTGTGAGCATGCCCCACAGACTCATGAGGACATTGAATGTTTGTTACCATCTTTGACGTTCACATTCGGTGACAAAGGTGTGAAAAAAAGTTTAAAAAATAAAAATATTGCAAGAAACATACTTTTGATAAGTTGAAAAGTAAATCCACATTTTGTAAATCAATTCAATAATTGAAATAATCTAAAGAACATCAAAATAAAATTCACCTTTCTCGTGAAACTGAAAGGTTTGCAGAAAGATGTTTTGTTGGATGGGATTGAGAACGGTGGGCAGAACATACTGAATGCTACCACAAGAAATTTGGACTTGCTCAAGGAAGCCCATGCAAGTCCTGTCTTAAGTATTAATATCAGAGCAACTGATCTGTCCCTGTCCCATTATGCTCTCAATTTACATGATTTTCAGCTGACTAACATTTGTACAGGATGTTCATGAATTCTATTATCCTTGTACACTATTTTGTAACTGGTAGTCATTATTTTTAAGAAAATGCTACTTAAGTTGATTGTAATTTTTGCTTGCAGGAAAATGTGGTCTGGTGATACCTTAATTTTTCTGTGACCATTTTAATGCCTTGGAAACTCAGTATTAGACACTCTTGTGAATGAATTAATGAATATACTGTTTACAAAATGTCATTTGGCAAGGGCTTCAATGATCAACCCTAGCTTCCCAAGCTAAACAATATTTTTTAAAAATGAAAAGAGTAAATATTTTCATCTTCGTTGAATATATTTCATTACTTAACCTCAGCCTTCCACAGGTTCACCACCCTCTTGGGAAAGAAATATAAAGAGATCCTGGTTCTATATGGTTTAGCGTAAATTCTGTAGCTGATATCCCTAATTCTAGGTTCTCAGGTCATCAAATATGTCTTCCCTCTATCTCGGCTGTATGGCTCTTTTACAATTGCATTAGTTTCTAAGATGCAATCTGTTTCCAATATCACTGTGAACATGTGGCCTAACCAACCCACTACCTCATCATGCATCCGTCTAGCCATCCCAGTAATCACTCCAGTCAGCGCTTGTTGCACTCCTTCTGCAAGAACATCTTTGATCAAATATGGAGTCCAAACTGCATGTGTTCCAAGAAAAAGTTGAATGAGCAGATTTTGTACAACTGTAGTAAGAAATCCTTGCTCCTGTCCTCAAATCTTCTTGCAAAGGAAACCATTGCTATTCTGTCATGGAATACACAAAAGTGCTGGAGAAACTCAGCAGGTCACCCAGAGCATCTATAGGAAGTAAAGGGTAACCTATTGTTTTGGGGCTGAACCTTTCATCAAGCTCTGACCTGAAACACTCTTTACCCCTTACTTCCATTAGATGCTGCGTGACCTGCTGAGTTTCTCAGTTTGCTTCTGTATTCCACTACACTCCCAATGTCTGCAGACTTTCCTGTTTAGTGTATTATCATTCTATCAGCTGAACTGGTTGCAGCACATCAGCTTTCAGCAACTTGTGTTGTACACCCAGGTTGTGTTACATTTCTAATCAATTTCCTTTCATCAATCTTTCTGTTTTTAAGAACCAAAATGAATAACCTCACAGCTGCCATGCATTTATTCACTCATCCAACTTGCCTAAATCACATTGTGGCCTCTATGCATCCTCTCATCGCTCACATTCCCACCCTAAGATGTGTGTTACATTCAGTTTTTTATTTATGTAGAGATTCAGCACGGTAATAGAGGCCCTCTGGCCCAAGAGCCTCCACCACCCAAATATACCCATATGACCCCATGTCTTTTTGGAATGTGTGAAGCGACTGGCTCATTCAGAGGAAACCCACATGGACACAGGGAAAACGGACAAACTTCTAGAGGTCCAGATTGAACCTGGGTTGCCGGTGCTGTATAGCATCGCACTAACCACTACACAAACTGCCTCATACGATTTTAGTTATTCTACTTCAACCACCCTCGTTGTTGTATGAGCCCACAAGAAATGAATTACTGATTTATTGAAACGTTTGACCCATCAGTTAGTACTTTTAGTACTTTGTTCCATCAGTTAGTATTTTTTAAAAAAAAAATACGTATTGATGGAAAGCTTTCAGCAGCATGGCTCCAAAATCGTGTCTTCCTCCCAAGCATGCAACACGTAACATCATCATATTTTACATTGCTCCGGTATTGGTTTGATGGTATTCCACCAGTACTGCCTCTAATGGTTCAGTGATTATAGCAAGATTATTTATATTTCATAAGGACATTATTTCATTATTTAATCAATCTTATCATGCCAAAACTATTCGGCATACGATCTATCTGTGTAATTCAACCTAAAATAGCACTGTAGTTTGGAAAGATAATTAAGGTCACTGTAAGCTTATAATTTGAATACCTGTAAATTTTATTTGCAAAGGCCATCTTTCACTTTATTTCTTCATTCATAACTCCAAATGTATTAGTAGTATCATGAGGAGTGCAGCAATAAATGGGACCCACGTGAATTGCTGCAGTGAAGCTATTTCCTAATCCTGTTCACAGTTGGATATGTCTGAGGAAGAAATGGTGTACGGCTTGGATTAGAACTGGACACAACGGTGCACTGGATTAATCTTGTTGAGAAGCATCAGAAAGATTTCAGTAAGCATTGAATTTGGGTGGGGTTCATATCAAGCATGGTTGTAAGATGTAGAATAGGCATTCTACTGATAATGTTCTTATGTGATCTGAAGTTTATTTTGGAGTCAACTATACCACCAATGTACAAGCAACCTGAATCAGTCACAACATTTGCCGGGAGGAGGAATGGAGCCATTGGTTAGGGAATGGGAAAAAAAAATGTGATGGGGATCCAAAGATACCTCGCAAATAATGAAGGAAATTTCAGTTCCTCTAATTTGGTAGATTTTGGGTGAGCAGTCTGGTTTGTAGAAATTGGATGGGTTGTGGAGTGTTAGTGACCAAGAAAAGCATGTCCCGTCATCATACCCATGGAAGTTGATGCTGTGTTGTATCCACTGGTATTAATCAAGGGAGAATTGCCCTGGGATCAATGCTTGAGGCATTAAAGCCACAGCAGGCGAACTGGTGGCAGTGATTAGGTAGTTAAAAATGGAATATAGCAAGTGTGGGCTGACTTGGATAGGCAAAGTAATATTGGAAGGTGTTGTCTCCTGTCTCAAACCTGCAATTAATTAATGAAGAATGGGATCTTTATCACAATCACATAGCATGATTTCCACGGTACACGTGGAATGGCTTTCCCATTGGATTGCTCAATCTTCATGATGGATGAAGGCATTTAGCAACATGCACAAAGTGTTGGAGGAACTTAGTAGGTCAGGTAGATCAAAGCAATAGACGGTCGTCGCTTTGAGCTGAAAGCATAGGAATAGCTAGCACAGGGTGGATACCTGAAGAAAGGGGAGCATAAACTGGTGGTGGGAGAGGGAAAGGAGCAGAGAGGTTATTGGGGAGGGGACAGAGGACTGAAAAAGATGCTCTCCAATGTAATGGAGAGAGTGAAGTTGACAGGCAGGTAGGGAAGGTGGGGGGAGGGAGAAGGTGAAATGGGGGCCGTGATAAGGGAGAGTGGGGGTGGGGGGTTTGGGAAAGGGGATGACTGGAAATTGGATGCTGCCTGGTTAGAGCCTGCCAACACAGAATATAAGGTGCTGTGTATGCCCTCAACCTGCCAGTAAGTATCAGTTGGCAATGGGAAGTGAGGTTCTGCCCTTCCCCAATCACCTCTTAGTTCCTTTCTTTTTCTTCTCCCTCCCACCTGTGTTCACATCATCTGCCAGCATACATTTTCTTCCCCTCTCCCTTTTCTATCCACTTTGGCATCCATCTGCTTCTCACTATCCCAATGAAAGGTTTTCATGCCAAAACGATGGCTGTGTTGCTTTCCACGAATGTTGGACTCGCTGAGGCCCTCCAGCACTATGTGTGTTGCTTCACTTTTCCAGCAACTTTCTGTTTACTTCCCTGATTCGCCTCCAGAGCTCCCACTGGAGGTGAATCCACGGACTCCCAGTGAGTCTGAAGGGACTCTTGCTTTGCTTCCTTTCTTATTGTATAAGGGGTGCTGGGCAACACAAATGGTGACTCTGTGACTGCCTAAAGGCAGGCAAAAGGCTACCTCATGTAATATTACGTTCTGTACTACTACTACTACATAGAACAATACAGCATAGTGCAAGCCCTTCAGCCCTTGATGTTGTGCTGACAATATGACCATAAAGGAATCTTGAAGCCATTTATTTATGTTTGTTTCGCCAAATTGAAATTTATTTTTCATGTTTCTTAATTTCTCAATACACAATTCATTCCAATGTCAAATTAGTGAACTTTAATCATGAAAAATGCATGTCTTTGTATTTTTGTGTTTAATACTAGGCAACATTGACAAACTTCAGCTATTCCCCTGCAGTAGATGATAATTTTTGTAAATTTGATAATTTGGTAATGTTTCACAGCTTTTGTCACTATTCCATAGCAAAAGTAGGTAATTTAGTCCATTGAGTCCACTCTACCATTCCATCATGAGCTGATACATTCTCCCACTCACTCCCACTCCCTTGCCTTCTCCCCATAACCTTTGATACCCTGACTGTTTCAGATGCCTATTCTTTTCTTCTTTGGCTTGGCTTCGCGGACGAAGATTTATGGAGGGGGTAAAAAGTCCACGTCAGCTGCAGGCTCGTTTGTGGCTCACAAGTCCGATGCGGGACAGGCAGACACGATGCCTATTAATCCCTGCGTTAAATACATGCGTTAAAGAAGTACATGGCCTTCATAGCTACCTTTGCAGCAAATTCCAGAGGTTCACCACTCTATGGCTGAAGAAATTCCTAGCATTTCTGTTTTAAATGGGAGCCCTTCAATCCTGAAGTTATGACCTCTTGTCCTAGACTCCCTTACCACATGAAACAACCCAGGCTGTTCAACATTTGAAATGCTTCTATGAGGACCCTTTCATTCTTCTGAACTCCAAGGAATATAGTCCAAGAGCCGGCAAACGTTCCCCAAATCCTAATCCCTTCATTCCAGGTGTGACAGATTATGTTGTGTTTGTATCATATATAGATATGTTTTGGGGAGATAAATTGAAGCAGGTTTTTTAGTGTAGGTCACATACAAACACTTCAAAACAGATCTCATTTAAAAGTACTGGAGCTCTGCTCAAGCCAGACAGGGCCTATGCAAAAAACTTTGGGGAGTGCCCAAGAGACTTCACTATTGGATTGTTGTTTTGAAAAGCAACAGATGAAAGAGATCGGAGGAGTAATTCAGAGCGTAGGCTGTCTGGAGTGCAGCCTGCTGTTTTAAGAGGGTCATGTGGTTTTGCAAGCAGAGAAGGAGTCAAACAGGTTTTTCTCAGAGAGAGAGAGAGATCAGTTCTGCAGTTTTACAGTTCAGCAGCAGCTGAGACTGGAATAGGACAAGCTGGCAAGCTTGTGGAAAAACCCCATTTTGCAGACAGGTTGTGAGTTCTAGGTTCAGCCTGGTCAAAGCCCTTGTGGTCCATACAAGAGGAGAGGACTGGCTGCATAATGTTTCTCTTGAAATAAGGGAAACAAAAAGGAAATCTGTGGTGACCTGAAATAGAGGTTATCATCTGGAAAACCCTGATGGGGCAAGTTTCTTCGGCAAGACACTGACTTGACTAATTATAAGGGATCAGTTTGTGTCCAGGAACAACAAATCTCTCTCTGAAAACTGACAAGAACCTTGCTGAGCAGTAACCATTTACCTTTCAAGCATCAAAGCCTGATGAACTTCATAAATGTTAAGTTCTGTGCACAGTATAAGAATTGCCTGCAACCAGTGAACTTGGAGGAATGAGAAGTGAGATTGAACTGTGAATCAAAGAACTTTTCTAAACTTGCACACACATTACATACACGTGCACTTAGAATTAGAAGGGGGTTAAGTTCGATTAGTTAAGTTAATAGTGATAAGTTAAAGCGTGATTCTGTTTTCATGTTTAAAGATAATTTTAAGCAACTTTTGTGTAAGTAACCATTTGTCTTGATGAATATCTATTGCTGCTGGGTTTTGGGGTCCTTTGTACTTGTGAATCTTCTCTGAACCCTCTCCAATGCCAGCCCATCCTTTCTTAAATAAGGAGCCCAAAGCTATACCTTTAATTGAAGTGTGGCCTCACCAGTGCCATATAAAGCCTCAATATCACATCCCTGCTCTTGTATCCTGTTCCTCGAAATATGAATGCCAACATTGCATTTTGCCTTCTTTACCACTGACTCACCAAGGAGGTTAGCCTTTAGGGTATTCTGCACGAGGACTCCCAAGTCCCTCTGCAACTACAGATTCTGAAATCTCTTCCCCTGCCCTTTTATTCCTTCTACCATGCTAGTATTTTTCCTGTAATTTCATGGTCTCTCATCCTGTTAAGCAGCCTCATGCGAGGCTTTTCGAAGGCCTTTTGAAAATCCAAATAACAACATCCATTGCATCTCCTTTGTCTTGTTTGTGTGTGGTTACCTCAGAAATTGCAGAAGGTTTGTCAGGCAAGATTTTCCCTTAAGGAAACCAGGATTTTGGCCTATCTTGTCATGCACCTCTAGGTACTCTGTAACCTTATCCTTGACAGTAGACTCCAACAACTTCCCAACCATTGATGTTAGTCAACAGGTCTATAATGTCCTTCTTGCTGTCTGCCTTCCTAGTGGAGTGACCATTGCAAATTTCCAGTCCTCCAGAACCATGCCAGGATCTGTTAATTTTGAAATATCATTGCCAATGCCATAATCCCTATAGCTACTTCTTTTAGTCCCTGAGGGTGCATTCCATCTGGTCCAGGAGACTTATCTACCCTTAGAGCATTCAGCTTCCCAAGCACCATCACTCTGGTGATCGTAACTGTACTCACCTCTCTTCCCTGTCACCCTTGATACTCCGCTGTAATGCTAACATCTTCCACATTGATGACTGATGCAAAATTCTTATGCATTTCCTCTGCTATCTCCTTATTACAATTTCTCCAGTGTCATTTTCTATTGGTTCTATATTTCTCACTTCTTTTCTTACTCCTTATATACTTTTAAAAAGCTTTTAGCATCTTTTTTCTATTATTTGCTAGATTCCTTTCAAAGTTCTTCCTTTCCTTCCCAATCACCTACTTAGTTGCATTCTGTATGCTTTTAAAAGTTTCCCAGTCTTCCATCTTTCTACTAATTTTTGCTTCCTTGTTTGCTTTTCATTTGCTTTTATTTTGGCTTTGGCTTCTCTTGACAGCCACAGTTGTATTATTTTTCCACTAAATATTTCTTCTTCTTGCAGGGGAAAATTGGTTGGTTGGGGTTGGGTGTTGGGTTTTTCCTCCTTTGCCTTTTGTCAGTGAGGTGTCCTGCACCATCCTCATTTCTCGCAATAATTCCAGCCTTTGCTGTGCTGCTGTCCTCCTTGCAAGTCTGCCTTTCCGATCAACTTTTGATAGTTCCTCATTTAATTTTTTTTATATAACTTAGACATACAGCACAATTACAGACCCTTTCAACCCACGAGCCAATATTGTCCAGTTACACCCAACTAACCTACAACCTCAGTACGCTTTGAAGGGTGGGAGGAAACAGGAGCACCCTATTGCAACATTGGCCTTTTTGCATACCTTCTCTAGTTCCCTCTGTAGTGTACACACCACATCCTAGCTACTGTTTGGAGGCCTGTGTACAACTCTTATCAGGGACTTTTTACTATTACAATTTCTTAATTCCACCCTCAGAGATTCTATATCTTCTGATTTAATGTCTCCTCTTCCCAAAGTTTTCATTTTTAACCAGCAAAACTACTCCACCCTCTCAGCCTATCTTTCTGCCTTCTGTGTAACTATATTTAGTTCTCAGCTGTGGCCTTCTTTTAGCCACAACATCATGGCCACAATATCATACCTGGCAACCTAATGCTGCGCTACTGTGTAATCAGATTTCCGATATATTGATTTATTGTCCGAGTCCATTCATGACATTACATTTTCATTATTTGTTATTAAGAAATCAACCCTTTTTTTCCTGCAGGCATTTCAATACAAGACCTTCAGTGCTGCATTCATCACCTTTTTCAATTTTTTTGTACTGCAGGTTAAATCCTTGTATGTTTGCAACTTTTTCCTGTTGACTGCCAGTCCTTCCTCATAATCTCGCTTCACAGTGAATCTTCTACCCTATTCACTATCCTCTCATTTTGGTTCCCATCCCCCTGCCAAACTAATTTAAACTCCAACAGCTCGAGCAAACCTGCCCACCAGGATATTGATCCCCCTCTCATTCAGAAGCAACCTTTCTTTTGGAGAGGTCATACGAATCTAAACCCCTGCCCCCTGCAGTAACTCTTCAGCCACACATTCATCTGCCACAACTTCCTTTGCCTGCCCTCACTGGCGCGTAAAACAAACAGCAATCCAGAGATTGCCATCCTTGAGGTCCTACTTTTTTAGCTTCCTTCCTAAATCCCTATTTTCCCTCCTCAAGTCCTCATCCTTTTTCCTATTAATGTAATGGGTACCAACATAGAGCACAACATTTGGCTGCTCTCCCTCTCGCTTGAGAATGCTGTGAATTTGATCTGAGATGGCACCTGAGAAGCAACATTCCACCCGAGAGTCTCGCTCTTGCTTGCAGAACTCCGATCTGTTACCCTATCAAATCCCCTGTCACTGTCCAAGGGCCAAACTCTGTGCCAGTCACCTGACCACTCAGATGTCCCTGGTAGAAAGCTCCCCCCCCCCCAACAGTATCCAAAACATTATGCATATTGATGAAGAAACAGCCACAGGGCTGCTGTGCGCTGACTGCCTATTCCCCTTCCCGCTCCTAACAGTCACTCAGTTACCCTTTTTTCTCTTAGGTGTGACGGTCTCCTCCTAGCTTCTGTCGATCACCCTCTCTGCCTCCTGAATGATTTGGAGTTCGTCCAGCTTCTTTTACCTAACACACTTTGTCAGGAGCTGCAGGTGGATACACCTCTTGCAGGTGTAGTCATCAGGAATAATTGTGCTGTCCCACCTCTCCTATATTCTGCATTTGGAGCATACCTCTGCCCTGGCTGCCATCTCCACTACCTACTCTGAATTATTACCAAGAGATCTTACCTGACATGTCCTCAGCTTCTGCTCATCAAAGTCTCTCAAGCCAAAGCCTCTAACTCGCTCCCACAGTGGCTGTTCCGCTTGTGCCTACTTGATTTTTATTTGTCCCTGCTAATGTATCCCAATTTGATTAGCCCGCTAAAGCGCTAAGCCTCACGAATGCCCCTTTTCGAATTCTCCCCCCCCCCCACCCCCCCCGCCCACCTGTGTGTAACTTTCTCTCCTTGCGAATTGATTGGTCCTCTCCAAACGTTAGTGCAGATTAAGAAACACAACCTGTTTGCTAATTGTGAATGACCAGGATTGTTCACCTTCAATATTTCAAGAATGCAAGCACAATTAATACAGGAAATAGGGTTTTCCCATTGGGTGATATTTTATCTTGGAGTGTGAACATGAGTGCTTTCAGTAACTGACTTTTGTATGTGTCTGGCAAATGCCAAAATCATTTAGAGTTGTAATTATTATTCATTCTTTTATTCTAAACAACTGAAAAATACATTATCTGAATTATTTGTAGAATCCAGCAATATCATGAAGAGTTAACGATGCACAGACATTATCATGCCTTGTGCTTCAGTGGGTATAGCAAAAGAATTCAATTGCCTTGAGAGAAAAAGCTTGATGGTTGTGAATATTGTCTTGGTCCCTGTCACCTCTAGCATAGAATGTAATAATCATGCATTCCCATTACACTTGGTCTTTAATGTAGCCCTTTGCATGCATATTTACTGCACATGTTATACAGTATGTTTAGGAACATATTTTAAATTTCTTAGTCTGAAATGTTCTGTTACAGGATTTGAGCTCTATTCTATGGTGCCTTCCATTTGTCCTCTTGAAACCCTTCATAATTCATTATCTTTGAAGCAAGTGGATGAATTCCTTACATCAATTCCCAGAAGCCATGAGTCATGTGAATTTCCTACTACGTCCTCAGGTGAGATTACCCTTAGCTTCATTGGTTGTGTAAATTTGCAGTACATCGAAGATACACAATAAAACTAAGTAATGGAAAACCATCTCCATCTCCTCAGCTGACATTCCTTGTCAGATTTCAGTGGCTCTGTTTTAATATGGTTTCACAAAAAATTGAATAAGAAAGGCCCTTCCATCCCTCCGTGCTTGGAAATGCAATTAATAGACCGGATATCTGGGAAAGGTTTCTTCTATTAAAAGCAATGGCCTTATCATCATATTTCTTTGGCTTGGCTTCGCGGACGAAGATTTATGAATAGGGTAAATGTCCACGTCAGCTGCAGGCTCGTTTGTGGCTGACAAGTCCGATGCGGGACAGGCAGACACGGTTGCAGCGGCTGCAGGGGAAAATTGGTTGGTTGGGGTTGGGTGTTGGGTTTTTCCTCCTTTGCCTTTTGTCAGTGAGGTGGGCTCTGCGGTCTTCTTCAAAGGAGGTTGCTGCCCGCCAAACTGTGAGGCGCCAAGATGCACGGTTTGAGGCAATATCAGCCCACTGGCGGTGGTCAATGTGGCAGGCACCAAGAGATTTTTTTAGGCAGTCCTTGTACCTTTTCTTTGGTGCACCTCTGTCACGGTGGCCAGTGGAGAGCTCGCCATATAACACGATCTTGGGAAGGCGATGGTCCTCCATTCTGGAGACGTGACCCACCCAGCGCAGCTGGATCTTCAGCAGCGTGGACTCGATGCTGTCGACCTCTGCCATAAAAGCATTAAATACTAACATGATTAAGGAAAGGAAAACAGTATGGTGCGACATAGTCAGCATGTCAGACAGCATATGTGAAGAACAGATTGATATTCTTTCATCAAAACTGATAAGTTCTGACGTAAGCTAGAAAGGCTGGTTATCTCAATTTGTTGTTAAGTCCTAGTGCTGCAAAATATCAAGTAGGAAATTGCCATGTGCTAAGCGGGGAATAGCAATGCCCCTCCTTGAAATGTAAGTTTCACACTGCTTCTCAAAAGCTAGTCACCCAATTTGCATTTGATTTTCCCGAAACCTGGAGGATTTCCTGTGTAAAAGCATTAAATATGACTGACTCATTTTGGGCTGTGGCACTGGAATTCTCTAGCCATTATGAGTCACAGAGAAAATTGCGCAGGACAGAAACTGGCTCTCTGCCCGCCATGTCCATATAAACCATTTTGCTTATCTCTACTAGTCCCATTTTACTTGTGTTTTGACTCTAGTCTTTTTGACTATGGATCAAACCCATTTTACCAAAAGACTCTGCGAACTTCATTTCCTATTTCAAAAATGCTTTGCTATGAAAAACATAATTTTAGGGACTTGCAATTTAATAGGACTATGGCACAACAGTCAGTGCTTCTTCCTCAAAGCACCAGCATTCTGGGTTTTATCCTTGCCTCACTTGCCAGATGTTGGCTTTGGAGTTTCTCTGTTCTCACGGTGACCATGCAGTTTCCACCAGGGGTTCAGGTTTCCTCCAACCTCCCAAACGTGTGTGGTTTGGTAGATTAATTGGGCATTTTAATAATCCCCATGTTGATGTTTGTGAAATGAAACAAATGGAGAGAAATAGAGAGGAAGATGAATTTGCATCACAAATTCTAGTTGATGAGGATGGATATTTCCCTCATAACATGGGCGGCACAGGTGGCATAGGGGTTAGTGCAACGCCTTTACCGCGCCAGTAATTGGGACTGGACCTGGGTTCTAATCCCACGCTGTCTGTAAGGAGTTTGTATGTTCTCCCCGGTTCTGTGCACCCTTCAAAAACATACCGTGGTGTAGGTTAATGGGGTGGAAATTGGACAGGAAGGACTCGTAGGGCTGAATTGGCCTGTTGCAGTGCTATATGTCTAATTTTTTAAAAAATAGCATCAATAGTGCTGAAATGGAGACAGAGATAGCTTCAGGTTCTTTGAGGTAAACGTTTTCAGGGATTTGATCTTAACCAGTACATCAATGATCACAAAAGTGTACCAATGCCCCTACTTTCTCAGAAGACTAAGTTGAGGATGTCTACCACCAACCCCCCTCCAACCCCAATGTCTGCAGGTGCACCCTCAAAAGTACACTTGCTGGATCCATCACAGCATTGTATGGAAACTGCCTCGCCCAAAATTAAAGGAGGTGACAGCTGATGAGGAAGCTTGCTCAGATTTTTGCACAACTTACATCAATTCAAGCTGCACCCCACTGTCTTGGAAAGACAGCCCAGTATACCTACTCTGTTCTCCCTCCTCCCATCAATGGACAGGTTCTGGAGTATGAAATTGTATATCAACAGGCTCACAGAGAGTTTCCTCCCTAAATTCTTCAGACTCCTGAATGCCTTTGCTTAGTACGAATTGATCTTTTGATCATTATTATGGGTTTATTGTCACATACATTGTATAATGTGCATATGCACCCGAATTCTTCTTTTCTGCAGCCGAACTGATATTTGTTTAAAAAAAGCTATTGTCTTTTTAATTCAATTAAATACTATAAATCTATAAAGAGAGGTAGATAATGAATATTCTCAGCAATCTTCGTGCAAAAATGTGACTTCCAATAGTGCACAGTCCTTTGGAGCTGTCAGAGTAGTCCGTGTTTAATTTCACAGTAAAACTCTGCTGTTAGGTGCTTTTGCTCTTCTGCTTTGTACCACTGTATGTGTTGATTTTCTGCATTGTTTATGGAATAAACCCTTTTCTCTGTACTGGGTAAAATGTGTCAATAAACCTGAACTTGCTATGACAGCTGGCATGGATTTGCTTATTGATTAAGCATCCAAATTCAGATTAAATTTGAGAATGTGTGCACCCCTAGTACACCATATAGTGAGATCACAGCTCCCTGGTAGCATATAAATATTTAACAATCTTCAGATTGTAACATAGCCCCTAATAGCCTAAGATTGTCCTATCTTGGAAGCAAAGCAGGCTCAGGACTGCTCAGTTCTTGGAGGGGGAACATCAGGTGCTGAGGGTTTCTGTGAGGGGAGTTGGACAAAATGGCGACTCTCTGTCTGCCTTACAGTGGACAAAAAAAAGAATTTAATGCATGTTCTATTATAAATGTAGTATTATGTGACAATAATGGAACCTTTACATTTTTTATCTGTGATAAACTCCACAATGTTATTAATTACATTGCTGATTTCCACTCTGCCCTTAAATTTACTTGGGCTAATTCTGACATCTCTTTCCCCCTTCCTGGACAATTAATCCATCTCAGGAGACAATTAATCCACTAACCCTAATTACAAACCTACTGAAACCCCAGCTACTGACCTGTCTTGTATCCCTTTCTCCCAATTCCTCTGTGTCCTCTGCATTCTGGGGTGAGGTTTTCTACTCCAAGCCATCTGAAATGTCTTCAAAACGTGGATTGCTCCCCCAACTGTCATTGATAAAGTCCTTGCCTGCATATTCATTTCTCACATTTCTGCTTCATCTTGATAAAACCAGGATCGAGTCCCCTTGGTCTTCACTTTCCACTCCATCAGCCTTTGCATCCAATACATCATCCTCCAATGCTTCCACCACTTAAACCTGATCACAACACCAGTCACATCTTCTCCTCCCCACCCCATCTGATTTTTGCAGGAATCAGTCACTCCATGACTTCCTGTTTGTTCTTCCATCTCCACACATCTTCCCACCCCATCAGGAGATTCAGGTTGTAATTGCAGAAAGTTCAAAAATGTCTGCGTTTAAGCAGACCTTTCAGGTGAGGCAGAGTTTAACATCAACATCATCCAACCTAATCTACTAGATACAGTGTGCTTGGCATCCTCTACATCAGTGACACCAAACATAGATTGGGCTTCCACTTTGCCAAGTGTCTACCCTCTGTAGGTCCAAGCTTGAAGTCAAGGTCACTAGCTATTTTAATTCCCCTCACCACACTGACATGTCTGATCTCTGCCTCATCCATTGCTATGGTGAGGCCAAATATACATTTGACAAACAACACATATTCTTCCTGGACAGCTTTAAAAGTAATTAATTTTCTAATTCTACCCAACCTCCCATAACTTGCATCTCTATCTAGTTCCACTGTTTACCATCTCTTTACCTATTCCTGATATCACTTTTTTCTCCAGTTTGTTCCTTCCCCACCGCACTCTTCTGGCTTCTTCTTTTCTTTCAACATCTCCCATCTTATTTTGTTCAATACCCTATCACCCTTATCACCTCTTGGCTCCTTCCCATCCTTTCTTTCCCCCCCCCCCTTCTTTTCCCTCCTTTACATAGTTGATATCTCACCTTACTTTAGTCTCAGTAAAGGATCCTGACACTTCATTCTTAAATGTGTTCAAGGTTTAACATGTGCAGTAGTGTTTTTCTTCAGATTTTGTTGCCTTTCATGTTTAATTTGTCTATGCCATTGACTGACACCACGTTCTGTTGAGTGTTCCTCCATTGCAATTAAAATGTAATTTTACTTACATCAGTTTAATTATTGTACATATTAAACATTTTGGTGAATCATTGAGGTAACGTGAACATTCTCAGAAGATAGAGTTTGTGTTGATGGTAACATGTTCTTGTTTTCATTCCAGCTTGTACTAATTTCTTGCCTATGGGTAGAAAGACTTTAAATACATATACACGTCGAAAAATACTTCCAGCACCTCCATCATCAAATCAAGAAAAGTAACAAATAATATTTTTGTAAGTAAACTTTTAATTTTAAATGTATAAAAATAGCATTGTTTAAGCATACAATATCTTCAATTTTCCTTGATGTCCGTTGAGTCTTTTGACTGTTGGTCAATCATCATGAAATATTCAACATGACCTGAATATTTAGGTCATTTAATTTTATGGAATCTAGCAAAATGTTGGAATTCTTTATAAAAGGTGAATATTTTAGAGCCTGAATATTATTATAAAAAGAGGACTACTGTAAGCTCTAATATGGTGCTGTCATAATAATTGATTTTTTTTCATCTGTAATGATTTGTAGAAACTTGTATACCTTGTAAATTTAATTATTTTGATTGATTATGTCCGGAAAATCAACTTCAACTGGTTTAAGTGAATGACTTTGCACTTTTGAAATTACAAAAAAGTAATATTTAGATGAATTAACTTAAAGATGAATTTTCTTCCATTTTTGCCACACAGTCTACAGTGTGTCTATTGTGGTGAAGTCTGCATTAACAGAAAATTCATCCTCTGTTGATCAAAGGGATAATGTGGCAACTTCATAAAGCACTAAAGAAAAGGCTGATGAACAAAAGCTACTTGAAGTAAGCTAGTCCAAACCAAGTTGTTCAATGTGAAAATAAAAGTCTTTCACACGGCTTTAGAAATATTATTCTATATGTACAAATGCTTTAATTAAAAAAAAATTCTTGTCATCATTTGTGCTTATGCCAAGACACAGTTAGTTAAAAAATAAGCATTGGAATGCCATATATGTCCTTTATAAAGCTATTGAACTTTAGCTTGCATATTTAACCAAGGTTGGTGATGTGCTAGATTTTTATTTTATCCAATGGGGGATCCATTTCCAGAAATAACAATACCTTACAAAGGAAGTTATCGACTATGATGAAATCTCATTTAGAAAAGATGAATTTCAAAAATATCTTAATTTATTGAGACTTCATATTGGAAAATGTGGCTTATTCTGTGATAAACTGCACATTTTCCACAAGATCTACTAGTTTTAAAAAGGTACTGGTTATTCTTTATTTGCTCCAGTAATAAGCAAAATTCCTCACAGGTTTGCCATAAATGATATGTAAAATGTAATTGTCACAAAAATCCATTTTTGAAATTCCATTTTGTATTTTCTATTTGGAATTCTTGTTAAATGCATATTGCAGCTTAAGGTGAATGTTCTTGTATAATATATCTCGTGCATACTTTTAATTCTGGGATTTGCAGTTGTTACAGTTAGAAAATTTGAGGAAACTATTTACATTTCATGCAGTACAAAATATAGGATTGCTTATTTCAAACCAAGATTATTTTAAATTTAAAAAAAATACTTGCACCACATTTTTTGTCACACTTACATAGAACATATAAAACATTACAACACTCTACAGGCCCTTCGGCCCACGATGTTGTGCCAACCTGTATATACCTACCAAAAAAAAACCTGAGTAGATGTGTTTATCCTCATTCCAATTCCCATTATCACAGTGAAATAAGTTTTCATATTCGGACATGGGTTCAAATCGAAGAAATATGTGCAATTTTGAGTTTTTTTGTATGTATGTGTATATGTATATAGAGGAAACAGTTATCAAATTTTACATGGTTAAAATAACTATGGTACGTTAGAATTTTTAAAAAATTGTATAACATGTCTAAAATGGTACAAGATTATTTTTATTCCGAAGAATGCAAGCTATCAAACACTTTTTTTTTCCCTGTCCGGTTTAAAACATTGTTTAACTGTACAAATGTGACGTTTCTCTGCTTTAAGAATGTTTACCTGAACTTGTCATGCTATTGTCCCAGATTTAGCTGTGAATATGAATTTGAGATGTTATAATTTTCAAAATATAAATCTGGTTGTATGTTTTTATATGAAATGGATTGCAGATATGTTTTGTAAAGCAGATTTTATGTATGTATGAAGGTCAGTAGTTTTATTTTGGTTTACAAACATGCTATGGCAAACACTGCATTCATCTCTGCAATTTTGTTGTGATATGGATTATTCTTACATTTATATATGGAAACATTTCTCTTGCAAATATTGTTGCATTCAGTGAAGTGTTGAGCAATGTTACGTTGCTTTAATCAATTTAAATATGTAATGAGAATATATCAATTGTAACTTGACTCTATTTCATCAACTTTAAGTGTTAACAATAGTTTTGAACAATAATTTGGTATATTCTAGACTACATATCTATTGTTATAAATTGGGACTATTATAAGTGTACCAAGTTTATTAAATAAAGTGTAGACTAAATCATATCTTTAAAGATCAGAGGATTTTTTTAACCGTGTGAATATGTCCAGAGGTTGCATCTATTTATTCCTATGATTTGAAGGGATTTAATTCAGCATTGAAAATCAACATCAGTTTTTGTCAAACAGCTGAAATTGCAGGATTTTGTAGTCCGTTACCATAGAAATATTGCTTGGTTTCCAGTTATAGAATACAGTGCCTTTTTTAAAAAAAAATCCTGATTTGACAGTTTTGCTGAAATCTTAAGATTCTTTTGTGAGAAGTGACACTTGGTTGAGTACTTGGAGCAGAGAGGGCAAATCTTTTTTGATGGCTCCTCAGTGAAACTTGCATTTGACTTGCAACACTGCTATTGTTCTAATGGATAGATGAGGTCATGATTTAAGTACTCTTATATATTTGCACTGACATTTCGTTTCTTAAAAATTTGCACTGACATTTCGTTTCTAAAAAAAAGATACAAAATATTAAAGGATAGAACCTTTGTATTGGCATTATTGAATGAAAGGGGAAATTACGTGGCACAGTTAGCATAGCAATTAGCGCAATGCTGCAAAAGCGCCAGCGATTGGGTCAGGGGTTCTAATCCCATGCTGTGTGTAAGGAGTTTGTATGTTCTCCCCGTATCCGCATGGGTTTTCCCTGGGGGCTCCGGTTTCCTCACACCATTCAAAATGTACTGGGGGTATAAGTCAATTCGATGGAAAGCTAGTGCTCAACTTACAATCTATGCGAGTTATGTCCACCCGCACATACGACCGAAAATTTTTAAAAATATATTGTACATATGCTGAGATTCTTCTTAAAGGTTCATTTGTTAAAAATTTCTTTGAAAAAGACATGCAAATCTAACTTGTGACCAATCCAAGTCATGACCAATTCTTCGGACCCGATTACGATTGTAAGTTGAGGACTACCTGTACCTGGGTGGCACAGACTCGTGGGCCGAAATAATCCATTACTGTGTGGTAAGTCTAAAGAAAATATATAAATTTAAGTACATCAAAAATTTACATAATGGAAAGATGAAAAAAAAACATTTGGACAAACTGGGAAAAGATAGTAAAAATCCTGACTAGCCAAAGGTAGGCTACAGTATCGTAGTTCCAATTATGTAAACAGGACACCTCTCTGGATTAATGATTGTAGTCTTATTTTTCTGATGCATCTAAATGACAAAAAATGTCTGCACCAGAATAGTTTCCATTTGAGCACAATTCATAATCTTCCCATTTCACCTTGTGCAACATTAAAAATTGACCCAGGTCACTGAAGATCTAATGGCTGTGTCTGTGAAACTTGTTTCATCATGGGTTCACTAATGTTCTTAAAACTAGTCCCAAGTTTTGCCACCTTCTGGGTTAGTTGTGCCTTTGTGGAATCCTAATTTGCTTTGTCATTTTACCAAATGGGTTCTCGAAAGTACTTGTCAGATTCAACATTACAAGTGTCAGTTTTGCATTTTATTCATTTTCAAGGAGATTATTTAAGTAAAACAAAATTTGTCCACTCCTTTGCAAACAAAATACAAATTCACCTTCGGGTCAAATGATCCAATGACAGAGACTGCTCCCAGACCAACATCCCCACCACCTGCGGCCCTGATTATACTCCAGCCTGTGTCATTTAGCCCAAATGCCTAACTCCCAAAACTGACACCGTTCTGAGCTGTCCTGGAAAGATAATAAGTGTGGCAGGATACGATTTAAAGCCTTATTGAGAAATTACAGTTTCACGACTACTCGTGGGTTTTCCTAGCCCATGAATGCTCAAAGGAGGAGCATTCAGGATTGTGTGGAGAACCTCCTGTTCATTCAGCAGGAGCACCGAGGAAACCAAGCATAAATGGCAAGATTGCACTAACTAACTAACATGAACAGTATTCTTGATAATAGGTATCAATACTGTCAGGTGCCATCTGCAATGATTATTAATTATTTAACAACTATGTATTCTTAAAATGTATGCTGATTTTTTTTTAAAGTTTCATGGCTGTGAATGTCCTGTTTTGTGCATTTATTGGTTTTGTTTGGAAACTACCATCAAGCAGCAAACCATGGGATTTTATAAATGACGAGTTAGGGTTGTGCTGGCTCATTTTAGACCACACATGTCAAACTCTGGCCCGCGAGCCAAATTTGGCCCGCGATATAATTATATTTGGCCCGCAAGATCATTTCAAAAATGTATTAGAGGTGGCCCGTAGGCCACCGCGCCAGCATAGCGCATGCACAGTAATACAACAAATCCCAGAATGGATTGGCGTCAGCCTGCTAATCGTCCCCACCTCCTCTGTTTATGTTGCAGGGTCTCACCGTGGACTCTGGTTTTGGGGCCTGGCCGGTGTCAGGGGAAGCTAAGGCCGCTTCCCAACGCCCGGAACCGGAGGCCTCGGGCCTGACCTCGCCAGGACCGTTGCCCACTCACCCTCCCTGCCGCAGGCCGACCCGCGACTCACGGTGACGGGGCCGCTGATCCGCCGAGATGCCACCCTGCGGCGAGAGCCGATGCCCCCGCACTGTCGTTGTCCAACCCAATCGCCCGCAAACCCCGCCCTCCCGCACACAGGCCTGAGTAAGGATTATGAACTTTAATCTCAGGATAAAACGATCTTCCAATAGTTTCACGAAACAGTGATAAATATATTCCTGGTTAAAAATAGTCCTGCACCTGGATACAAGCTCATTAGGCATAAAACTTGAAAAGTGTGTAAATCAAAGGATATCTGTACCAATGGAAAAAGGGCATGGCAAATAACCCTGCTAGAGTTCATGCCCACAATCAATCACCCATTTGATTGTTTCAGGAATCATGTTATTCTCCCACATTCTCAATAGCCCTCAGATTTTACTATTCGACAGCACACTAGCAACATTTGACAAATCCTCTATAGAGAAATATTATTTATTTTATATTTTATTTCTCATTTGTTAATGCTTCTGGAAAGAGTTTATTCAAAACTATTATTAAACATTTATTTTAATAAGAAAAAGTTTAACATTACATATCTTGAAAGAAGAGAAAACATGCAGATGTTGTTGAAAAATTTCAATAAATATTTAGTTCGGCTCTCGACTTAGTCCAAATTTTTAATTTTGGCCCTCCGTGAATTTGAGTTTGACACCCCTGTTTTAGACCATCCGGACTCCACATTATCGGAAAGATGTAAAAGCTTTGGAAAAGATTGATCAAGATGTGGAGGATATGGGGCGTTGTTGAAGAGGATGGAAAGGTCACAACTATCCTTGGAACAGAGAGCCCATCTGATCAAAATATATCAAACAAATTGCTGGTTTTGAGGGAGAAAATGATTGTCATTGGTGGTCGGACATTAATTTTTAAAATCACTGGCAAAAATATTTGAGAAGCAGAAAATAGGATTATTTGGAAATTAATTGTCTGGGGAAGGGGTATCACTAAAAAGATTGAAAGAGAAAAGCTTTAAGGAGTAGAACACTTTTTTAATCGATCTGAAACTTAAAATTCTCGCTGAAAGTCTGCTGCAAGCTGCTTTGAAAATGAGAGCTGGGCCGATATTTGAGGAGGCGGTGAGAGGATTAAGGCAAACGCCGGGTGAGTGTGGAAATGCCAGGCATTGCCTTGCAGGGCAGCACGGCCATCGCTGATGGTCACGGTCTCGAAGTTGTAACGTTAATTGGCTACATCCTAATACCCCCCCCCCCCCCCCATACGTAGTACTTATTGGATACTTGGATACACCAATTCTCATTGCACAGCGGGATTGGGGGGGGGGGGGGTTGGAACGACCCCCCCCCCCTCCTCCTGGAACACAATCGGGGTGCAGGGACTGGGGAGCGTTCAGCACAGCCGGAACCTGGAGCACAAACATGGGACTGATGTTGATGCTGGTGAGGGTGGGGGGGAGGGGTGGGGAGGAAGAGGCTCTGTGTCCCCAAAATGTATTGGAAATCTTGCTGAAGGCCACGCGGTGGCACGATCTTCCCGTTAACCCGGAGAAGGCGAGACTCCGCCGCTGCGGTGTCGTTTCCATCAGGATCATGTGATAATCCGGAGCTCTCCACCTGCCCCCTTCCCCACCCCCGCTCTCATCGTAAGGCGAGCGGCGCCGTCTCAGGAACTCCCATTCAAGGTTGGTGTGGTCTCGTCTCCTTTCCCCTCAGCCCCATCCAATCCTGCCTCGGCTTTTCAAACGACATGCCAGGTCAGATCTATGTCTTGTTTTAAACTGGGGGCATCAGCGGGGAGGAGGCTCGCCGCTGCGTCCAAGCCCGTGGTGTGTGGGGGGGGAGGAGGGGAGGGGGGGAGGGGGGGGAGGGGGGGAGGGGGGGAGGAGGGGAGGGGGGGAGGAGGGGAGGGGGGGAGGAGGGGAGGGGGGGGGGATGCTGGGCTGCATCAAACCCCGCATCGCGCAGGTGAGCGCTTACACGCTCCCACGTCTCTGGGCCAGACCCTTTCCCCAAGGGATCGTGGAGCCGGGGCATGACATGCTCCGGGTGGGGGGTGCATGTATCTGCTGGAAGCCGGGCTCCGTGCTGGCCTGGCCCTCGCCCACCGAAACGCTGGTCTCCAGAGCTCCCCACCATCGGTTCCCTGCCCACTGACCGAGCGCGGCTGGACTCTCAACCAGGCTCCTTGAAAAGGCTGCGCGATTTGTCACCGAGACTGAAAGGGAATAGGCGGACGTGAACATCGAGTCGGATACGTGCCCGTCCCCCAACCTGTTGGCAGGGCGGGACGAAGGCCAACTGACGCTAAGTGCTCCCCCCTCGACCCTTCCATTGTCCACAGAGGTCGTATCACGACCCCCCTCCTGCATTCAGGACTTCGACTGAAGGGACAGACCTTTTGATTGTCAGTGCAGGATTGACAAATATATTGTGAAATGGTGGGGACCGCAGATTCTTGATGAAAGGGCAAATGCGTCAAGCCACATACAAATACACCCAGCTGGATTCCACACCTACAAATACACCCACTGGGTTCCACACCTACAAATACACCCACTGGGTTCCACACCTACAAATACACCCACTGGGTTCCACACCTACAAATACACCCACTGGGTTCCACACCTACAAATACACCCACTAGGTTCCACACCTACAAATACACCCACTGGGTTCCACACCTACAAATACACCCACTGGGTTCCACACCTACAAATACACCCACTGGGTTCCACACCTACAAATACACCCACTGGGTTCCACACCTACAAATACACCCAGCTGGGTTCCACACCTACAAATACAACGAGCTGGGTTCCACACCTACAAATACACCCACTGGGTTCCACACCTACAAATACACCCAGCTGGATTCCACACCTACAAATACACCCACTGGGTTCCACACCTACAAATACACCCACTGGGTTCCACACCTACAAATACACCCACTGGGTTCCACACCTACAAATACACCCACTGGGTTCCACACCTACAAATACACCCACTGGGTTCCACACCTACAAATACACCCACTGGGTTCCACACCTACAAATACACCCACTGGGTTCCACACCTACAAATACACCCAGCTGGGTTCCACACCTACAAATACAACGAGCTGGGTTCCACACCTACAAATACACCCACTGGGTTCCACACCTACAAATACACCCAGCTGGGTTCCACACCTACAAATACAACCAGCTGGATTCCACACCTACAAATACACCCAGCTGGGTTCCACACCTACAAATACACCCACTGGCTTCCACACCTACAAATACACCCAGCTGGGTTCCACACCTACAAATACAACGAGCTGGGTTCCACACCTACAAATACATCCACTGGGTTCCACACCTACAAATACAACCAGCTGGTTTCCACACCTACAAAAACAACCAGTTGGTTTACACACCTACAAATGCACCCAACCTGGTTACACACCTACAAATACAACCAGCTTGGTTCCACACCTACAAATACAACAAGCTGGTTTACACACCTACAAATGCACCCAACCTGGTTACATACCTACAAATGCACCCAACCTGGTTACACACCTACCAATACAACCAGCTTGGTTCCACACCTACAAATACAACCAGCTGGTTTACACACCTACAAATGCACCCAACCTGGTACATACCTACAAATACACCCAACCTCGTTACACATCTACAAATACACCCAACCTCGTTACACACCTATAAATACACCCAGCTGGGTTCCACACCTACAAATACAACCAGCTGGGTTCCACACCTATAAATACACCCAGTTTAGTTACATATTCAAATACACCTAGTTGGGTTCCACACCTACCTTCAAATTCATCCAGCTTAGCTATACATACAATTACACCCAGCTTGTTTACCCACCTACAAATACACCCAGCTTGGTTACACATACAAATACACCCAGCTTGATTACACACCTACAAATGCACCCAACCTGGTTACACAGATTCAAATACACCCAGCTTGGTTACACACCTACAAATACACACAGCTTGGTTACACAGATTCAAATACATCCAGCTTGGTTCCACACCTACAAACACACCCAGGTTGGTTCCACACCTATAAATACACCCAGCTGGGTTACACACCTACAAATACAACCAGCTGGGTTCCACACCTACAAATACACCCAGTTTAGTTACACACTCAAATACACCTAGTTGGGGTTCCACACCTACCTACAAATTCATCCAGCTTAGCTATACATTCAAATACACCCAGCTTGGTTACACACCTACAAATTCATCCAGCTTAGTTACACATTCAAATACACCCAGTTTGGTTGCACACCTACAAATGCATCCAGCTTAGTTACACATTCAAATACACCCAGCTTGGTTACACACCTACAAATTCATCCAGCTTGTTTACACATTGAAATACACCCAGCTAGGTTGCACACCTACAAATACATCCAGCTTGATTACACATACAAATACATTTAGTTTGTTTACACATATACAAATACACCCAATGTGGTTACACACATACAAATACACCCAGCTTGGTTCCACAACTACAAATACACCCTACCTGGTTCCACACCTACAAATACACCCAGCTGGGTTCCACACCTACAAATACACCCAGCTGGGTTCCACACCTACAAAAACACCCACTGGGTTCCACACCTACAAATACACCCACTGGGTTCCACACCTACAAATACACCCACTGGATTCCCCACCTACAAATACACCCACTGGCTTCCACACCTACAAATACACCCACTGGCTTCCACACCTACAAATACATCCACTGGGTTCCACACCTACAAATACAACCAGCTGGTTTCCACACCTACAAATACAACCAGTTGGTTTACACACCTACAAATGCACCCAACCTGGTTACACACCTACAAATACAACCAGCTTGGTTCCACACCTACAAATACAACCAGCTGGTTTACACACCTACAAATGCACCCAACCTGGTTACATACCTACAAATGCACCCAACCTGGTTACACACCTACCAATACAACCAGCTTGGTTCCACACCTACAAATACAACCAGCTGGTTTACACACCTACAAATGCACCCAACCTGGTTACATACCTACAAATACTCCCAACCTCGTTACACATCTACAAATACACCCAACCTGGTTACACACCTATAAATACACCCAGCTGGGTTCCACACCTGCAAATACACCCAGCTTGATTACACATACAAATACACCCAACCTGGTTACACAGATTCAAATACACCCAGCTTGGTTAAACACCTATAAATACACCCAGCTTGGTTACACATATACAAATACACCCAATGTGGTTACACACATACAAATACTCCCAGCTTGATTCCACACCTACAAATACACCCAGCTGGGTTACACACCTACAAATACAACCAGCTGGGTTCCACACCTATAAATACACCCAGTTTAGTTACACATTCAAATACACCTAGTTGGGTTCCACACCTACCTTCAAATTCATCCAGCTTGGCTATACATACAATTACACCCAGCTTGTTTACCCACCTACAAATACACCCAGCTTGGTTACACATACAAATACACCCAGCTTGATTACACACCTACAAATGCACCCAACCTGGTTACACAGATTCAAATACACCCAGCTTGGTTACACACCTACAAATACACACAGCTTGGTTACACAGATTCAAATACATCCAGTTTGGTTCCACACCTACAAACACACCCAGGTTGGTTCCACACCTATAAATACACCCAGCTGGGTTACACACCTACAAATACAACCAGCTGGGTTCCACACCTACAAATACACCCAGTTTAGTTACACACTCAAATACACCTAGTTGGGTTCCACACCTACCTACAAATTCATCCAGCTTAGCTATACATTCAAATACACCCAGCTTGGTTACACACCTACAAATTCATCCAGCTTAGTTACACATTCAAATACACCCAGTTTGGTTGCACACCTACAAATGCATCCAGCTTAGTTACACATTCAAATACACCCAGCTTGGTTACACACCTACAAATTCATCCAGCTTGTTTACACATTGAAATACACCCAGCTAGGTTGCACACCTATAAATACATCCAGCTTGATTACACATACAAATACATTTAGTTTGTTTACACATATACAAATACACCCAATGTGGTTACACACATACAAATACACCCAGCTTGGTTCCACAACTACAAATACACCCTACCTGGTTCCACACCTACAAATACACCCAGCTGGGTTACACACCTACAAATACACCCAGCTTGGTTCCACACCTACAAATGCACCCAGCTTGGTTCCACACCTACAAATACACCCAGCTGGGTTCCACACCTACAAATACATCCAGCTGGGTTCCACACCTACAAAAACACCCACTGGGTTCCACACCTACAAATACACCCACTGGGTTCCACACCTACAAATACACCCACTGGATTCCCCACCTACAAATACACCCACTGGGTTCCACACCTACAAATACACCCACTGGATTCCACACCTACAAATACACCCAGCTGGGTTCCACACCTACAAATACACCCACTGGGTTCCACACCTACAAATACACCCAGCTGAGTTCCACACCTACAAATACAACGAGCTGGGTTTCACACCTACAAATACGCCCAGCTGGGTTCCACACCTACAAATACACCCACTGGGTTCCACACCTACAAATACACCGACTGGGTTCCACACCTACAAATACACCCAGTGGGTTCCACACCTACAATTACAACCAGCTGGGTTACACACCTACAAATACAACCAGCTGGGTTCCACACCTACAAATATACCCAGCTGGGTTCCACACCTACAAATACAACCAGCTGGTTTCCACACCTACAAATACAACCAGCTGGTTTACACACCTACAAATGCACCCAACCTGGTTACACACCTACAAATACAACCAGCTGGGTTCCACACCTACAAATACAACCAGCTGCTTTTACACACCTACAAATGCACCCAACCTGGTTACATACCTACAAATACACCCAACCTGGTTACACACCTACAAATACACCCAGCTGGGTTCCACACCTGCAAATACACCCAGCTGGGTTACACAGATTCAAATACACCCAGCTTGGTTAAACACCTATAAATACACCCAGCTTGGTTACACAGATTCAAATACACTCATTTTGGTTCAACACCTACAAATACACCCAGCTTGGTTACACACATACAAATACAACCAGCTTGATTGCACATACAAATATGCCCAGCTTGGTTACACACCTACAAATACAACCAGCTGGGTTACACATACAAATACACCCAACTTAATTACACACCTACAAATGCACCCAACCTGGTTACACAGATTCAAATACACCCAGCTTGGTTAAACACCTATAAATACACCCAGCTTGGTTACACATATACAAATACACCCAATGTGGTTACACACCTACAAATACACCCAGCTTGGTTCCACACCTACAAATACACCCAGCTGGGTTACATACCTACAAATACAACCAGCTGGGTTCCACACCTACAAATACACCCAGTTTAGTTACACATTCAAATATATCTAGTTGGGTTCCACACCTACCTACAAATTCATCCAGCTTAGCTATACATACAATTACACCCAGCTTGTTTACACACCTACAAATACACCCAGCTTGGTTACACATACAAATGCACCCTGCTTGGTTACACACCTACAAATACAACCAGCCTGGTTACACAGATTCAAATACACCCAGCTTGGTTACACACCTACAAATACACCCAGCTTGGTTACACAGATTCAAATACATCCAGCTTGGTTCCACACCTACAAATACACCCAGCTTGGTTCCACCCCTATAAATACATCCAGCTGGGTTACACACCTACAAATACAACCAGCTGGGTTCCACACCTACAAATACACCCAGTTTAGTTACACACTCAAATACACCTAGTTGGGTTCCACACCTACCTACAAATTCATCCAGCTTAGCTATACATTCAAATACACCCAGCTTGGTTACACATCTACAAATTCATCCAGCTTAGTTACACATTCAAATACACCCAGTTTGGTTGCACACCTACAAATGCATCCAGCTTAGTTACACATTCAAATACACCCAGCTTGGTTACACACCTACAAATTCATCCAGCTTGGTTACACATTGAAATACACCCAGCTAGGTTACACACCTACAAATACATCCAGCTTGATTACACATACAAATACATTTAGTTTGTTTACACATATACAAATACACCCAATGTGGTTACACACATACAAATACACCCAGCTTGGTTCCACAACTACAAATACACCCTACCTGGTTCCACACCTACAAATACACCCAGCTGGGTTACACACCTACAAATACACCCAGCTTGGTTCCACACCTACAAATACACCCAGCTTGGTTACACAGATTCAAATACACCCAGCTTGGTTCAACACCTACAAATACACCAAGCTTGGTTCCACACCTACAAATAAAACCAGCTGGGTTCCACACCTACAAATACACCCAGTTTAGTTACACATTCAAATACACATAGTTGGGTTCCACACCTACCTACAAATTCATCCAGCTTAGCTATACATTCAAATACACCAAGCTTGGTTACACACCTACAAATACATCCAGCTTAGTTACACATTCAAATACACCCAGCTTGGTTACACACCTACAAATGCATCCAGCTTAGTTACACATTCAAATACACCCAACTAGGTTACACACCTACAAATACATCCAGCTTGGTTACACATACAAATACATTTAGTTTGTTTACACATATACAAATACACCCAATGTGGTTACACACATACAAATACACCCAGCTTGGTTCCACACCTACAAATGCACCCAACCTGGTTCCACACCTACAAATACACCCAGCTTGGTTACACACCTATAAATGCATGCAGCTTCATTGCACATTCAAATACAACTAGCTTGGTTACACATACAAATACATCCAACCTGGTTACGCACATACAAATGCACCCAGATTGGTTACGCACCTACAAATGCACCCAGCTTGCTTACACACACAGATACACCAGTTTGGTTGGAAATGCCACCTTTGTCCGGTACTGGATTTTGTGTTGCAACTTTTCATTGCCATTTTCCACTCATTATATTTCCACTCATTTTATTTTTGTTTATTAAATCGTGATATTGATGTTGTAATTCTTCAACGTGTCTGACTAACTGACCAGACATTAAGACTCAGTAAGTGTTGAATGTGAAATAGTAGGTTAAAAATTCATTTTTCTTCCAGGCCAGACCCCACAACTATATTAAATATAACCTGTTTTTAAAAAAAATATTTAGTTAACATTAAATCAGTAAGCAATATAAGCAAATTTTTAACTTACAACTAGGGCAATAGGAAAAAATGCAAATATGACACTTTAAAAAATTTGTTGGGCCCTAGTTCAGCTGCACCTTGGTAAATCCAGCACTGGAAAAAACTCTGTGCTGCCCCCTTCCCTTGGTGCCCTAAGCAAGTGCTTATTTTGCGTAATGGCCAATTGAGGCCTGTGGCTGTCTAAGATCACTCTTGGAAGTATTGTGTGCAGCAGTTCTGGTTGCCGCACTTGAGGAAGGGTGTGATTAAGGTAGAGAGGGTGCAGAAAAGACTCAGAAGGCTGCTGCTAAGACTGGAGGGTTTGAGATATAAGAAGAGGTTGGATAGGGTGGGTCTGTTTTCCCTGGAGCAAAGGAGGCTGAGGTGTGTAATCTTGTAGAGGCGTGATATTGAGGAATATAAATAATCCACAGGGTAGGGGACCTAAAGCTAGAGGGCATAAGTTTAGGTGAGAGGGGCAAGATTTAAGGGGGATCTCACAGGCAAGTGTTCTGCCCAGAGGATGCATATAAATGGAAAGAGAAAGGGGTAGAGACAGTGCATTTACAATGTTTTAAAAACGTGGACCAAACCCAGGTAAATGGCACTAGGTTGGGTAGGCACCTTGGTTAGCATGGACACGCTAGACCAAAGAGCCTGTATAATTCAGGTCCCCCTAAGCTGGGGAAAGCATTGATCTGAACAAGTGATACAGAAATGATTCACTGCTAGTTTTGTTGTTGATTAGGTTACTCAGCCTGTGCTGAATGAGAAATGCAAACAGAAGCGGTCACGTATTCTATAAGACGGTGTAATTTGAGAAAAAATATTGAAGTGTGAAGAATTTTGATGCTGATAATTTACCATCATGACTTTTTTCCCCACAAATGCATGGAGTTGTAGCTAATGTATATCTAAGGGGATGGAGAATTTTTTTTCCCCCACAAATGCATGGAGTTGTAGCTAATGTATATCTAAGGGGATGGAGAATTTTTTCCCCCACAAATGCATGCAGTTGTAGCTAATGTATATCTAAGGGGATGGAGAATTTTTTTTCCCCCACAAATGCATGGAGTTGTAGCTAATGTATATCTAAGGGGATGGAGAATTTTTTCCCCCACAAATGCATGCAGTTGTAGCTAATGTATATCTAAGGGGATGGAGAATTTTTTTCCCCCCACAAATGCATGCAGTTGTAGCTAATGTATATCTAAGGGGATGGAGAATTTTTTTCCCCCCACAAATGCATGCAGTTGTAGCTAATGTATATCTAAGGGGATGGAGAATTTTTTTCCCCCACAAATGCATGGAGTTGTAGCTAATGTATATCTAAGGGGATGGAGAATTTTTTCCCCCACAAATGCATGGAGTTGTAGCTAATGTATATCTAAGGGGATGGAGAATTTTTTCCCCCACAAATGCATGGAGTTGTAGCTAATGTATATCTAAGGGGATGGAGAATATTTTCCCCCACAAATGCATGGAGTTGTAGCTAATGTACATCTAAGGGGATGGAGAATTTTTTATCCCCACAAATGCATGGAGTTGTAGCTAATGTATATCTAAGGGGATGGAGATTTTTTTTTCCCCCCACAAATGCATGGAGTTGTAGCTAATGTATATCTAAGGTGCTGGAGAATTTTGTTCCCCCACAAATGCATGGAGTTGTAGCTAATGTATATCTAAGGAGATGGAGAATTTTTTTTCCCCACAAATGCATGGAGTTGTAGCTAATGTATATCTAAGGGGATGGAGAATTTTTTCCCCCACAAATGCATGCAGTTGTAGCTAATGTATATCTAAGGGGATGGAGAATATTTTCCCCCACAAATGCATGGAGTTGTAGCTTATGTATATCTAAGGGGATGGAGAATATTTTCCCCCACAAATGCATGGAGTTGTAGCTAATGTATATCTAAGGGGATGGAGAATTTTTTCCCCCACAAGTGCATGGAGTTGTAGCTAATGTATATCTAATGGGATGGAGAATTTTTCCCCCCATAAATGCATGGAGTTGTAGCTAATGTATATCTAAGGAGATGGAGAATTTTTTTTCCCCACAAATGCATGGAGTTGTAGCTAATGTATATCTAAGGGGATGGAGAATTTTTTCCCCCACAAATGCATGGAGTTGTAGCTAATGTATATCTAAGGTGCTGGAGAATTTTTTTCCCCCACAAATGCATGGAGTTGTAGCTAATGTATATCTAAGGAGATGGAGAATTTTTTTTCCCCACAAATGCATGGAGTTGTAGCTAATGTATATCTAAGGGGATGGAGAATATTTTCCCCCACAAATGCATGGAGTTGTAGCTAATGTATATCTAAGGGGATGGAGAATATTTTCCCCCACAAATGCATGGAGTTGTAGCTAATGTATATCTAAGGGGATGGAGAATATTTTCCCCCACAAATGCATGGAGTTGTAGCTAATGTATATCTAAGGGGATGGAGAATTTTTTCCCCCACAAGTGCATGGAGTTGTAGCTAATGTATATCTAATGGGATGGAGAATTTTTCCCCCCATAAATGCATGCAGTTGTAGCTAATGTATATCTAAGGGGATGGAGAATTTTTTTTCCCCACAAATGCATGGAGTTGTAGCTAATGTATATCTAAGGGGATGGAGAATTTTTTTCCCCACAAATGCATGGAGTTGTAGCTAATGTATATCTAAGGGTATGGAGAATTTTTTTCCCCACAAGATAGCACTCTCAGACTATTTGCATGTTGAGCCTTTAAGCTATTAGTGGAAACCAAATCTGACAAATTGTCTGACCATTTTAAATTGCTGCAGACCAGGCAAGATCACAAGCTCTCCTGTACAGAGAGTTTACAACATGAACAGACAAGACATTGTAGAGTTCTCCAGCATGGAAAGAATCCTTTGCCCCAACTTGTCCATGCTAACCAAACTAGTTCCATTTGCTGACATTTGTATCCCTTTCTTATCCATATATTTATTTGTCTTGACGTCTTTTGAACATGACAATTGTCCTTGCTTCTAGCACTCGTTGTAGCTACTTGTTCGAGATGCCTACCACCATCTGTGTGAAGAAGGTGCCTTTTAAATATTTTCCCTCTCACCTTAAATCCATGCTCCTTTGTTTTATATTCATCTGCTCTGGGAGCAGGGGGAGGAAGGCTTTGACTGTTCACCCTATCTCTGGTCCTCGTTATTTTAACCACTGGTGCTCCAGGAAGAAAAGCTCCAGCCTTTCCTGATAATTCAAGACCCATGAACATTTTTTGACTCTTTTCTCTACACTTTCCAGCTTAATATCTTTCTAGAAGTGTACAATTGAATCATGATGTCCCTGCTCTGATTGCATTCCCCAGGGCTACATCAATCACCATGTAAGACTTGCTGTGGTTAAACCTGCCACTACTTTGCACTTGTCTTGAGTTAAATTCCATCTGCTATTCCTCGTTTCAGATTCTGTTGAAATCTTAATTAATCTTCTTCACTGCCAACAATTTTCTGTTTTCCTCAGCAAACTTACCAACCATGCTGACTACATTGTCACCCAGGTCATTAACATTGCTGTCTAACAGTGGACCAACCTCTGTGGAAAAAGGGCTCCAATCCAAGTAATAATCCTCCTACCATCCAGCCATTTCTGTATCCCGTTGGGCAGCTCACCCTGAATCCCATGCAATCAAACCTTTCACACCACGTGGGGTCCTATCAAAGGCCTTTCTAATTCATCCTAGGCTGCAACTTAGCACGTTACATGCCAACTGCAACTGCACATAGTATCACAGTGATAGAGGGAATCTTAATTTCTAATCTTGTTTACCATTTGTTATGTGCACTTTTGGTCTCCTGCCCCACATCTGCTTCATATGCCTTTTTAACATCTGATGCAAATGGTCGGGGACTATCTTGATCACCAAGAAAATGCTTGTAAATCTGGACGGTTCTGAGGGGCATTCATAGTTATGTTTTTGGATTTAGATATATTTTGGTGACTTCCACTCTTCTATGATCATTAGTCATTAATCTTGCAAATCAAGGTGCACTTCTTCACATTGCAAAAGTACGTATTTGCTTTATTTGATTTTTCATTTGGGAACCCAGTTTTGTAAGGAGGAGCAGGAAATTCAACCATGACCATGTAACAGTGACCAAGCTGCTGAGAATGGTACTGTCAGTTCAGGAAATGTCAGATGTTTCAGTTACCAAAAGTTTGAGGTTCCACAGCCTGTGGTTACAAGGCCACAGAGAAGGTCCATGTTGATAATTCCATGTTTTGTCTGCACACATCACAAAAACTGCATTTAGATGATCTTTCTTGTTCTCTTTTTTTTCTTACCCTACTTAAATGAATCAGACATCACCGAACTTAAACAAGGTGAGAGCACAGAAGAAAATGATTTTAAAAATTCCACAGGAAACCCAATGATTTTCTGGATTTCAAAGAAGAGGTAGCTGCAGTTATCTCTATTTGTAATCTAGGTTCATCTAATCTCATTTTGTAATCTGGGGAAAGCATGGGAATATTTAAACAATTTTTAAAATTCTCCATCGAACTGTTACTATTTTGAAATAGATAAGTGCAAAGTCGGGAATAACAATTCCTGAATGCGTCATTGATCCAAATTTTTGTAATTTGCCATCTTGCTTCACATCCTCTCAACTGATTCGCTAACAGCTTATCAGATTTATCACCGTGGATATAAAGCAGACATCTTCAGTGTGGAGGTGAGCGGTCGAATTTAGGGGAGTTGATGAATGGCCCAGATTCAGTGGTGTTGAGGGTCTATTTCCACAGTTTCCCTCAATGATATGACTCAATAGAAATAGTTTACATGTGCTACCTTTGTAAAAAAAATCTCTTTCAATGTGGTGCATCTCAATGCATTCTGAAGAGGTTACAGATTTGGATTAGTAATTTTTCTTCCTAATTTGTTGAAGAACATTGATGTCCCTTGATTGATGTTTTCAGTGATTTTGGAGCACCAGTGCTAATTTTTCTCTTCCTGTTTTCCTCTGATCAATTGCATGGAATCTCTTTCTACTAAGTCCTCCAGGGATAGTGCTAAATAATAAAGTAAGCCACACGACAAGGAAGAGTGGTGTTAATCTGCCACTGGACTATCACGCTTTCCATGTAAGATGGAACCACAATTGAATAGGAAACAGAAAACGTGTCCACTCCAACCAGTTATCCAGGCATTATAGCTGACTTTGAGAATCTTGAAGATTACGTAATCAAATGTTCTTTCAAGCTCTCCATATCCTGTGTGTTTACAGAGGCTGTTGATATTGTAACAACCCAAAGAATATAGTAGGCAAGGGTGGTGAACAATATTCCTGAAGGAGATTGGGACTGGAACACTGGATTGGGAGAAGGGTAGGTGGAAGGTCAACGAGGTTCCTGGATGGTGAATCATAGAGAAGATATGTTGGGTGCTGTTTATCCTGAAGACTGACAAACCAAAATGCTGTGGAAAATTCAGTCATTTTCATTAGAGTTTATTGAAAGCATAGACCAAAGGGAGGAAAAGCTTTGAAATCTATTATTTGAGCCACATAAGATTGAGGCAACATCTTTTCTTTTTCTTTGGCTTGGCTTCGCAGACGAAGATTTATGGAGGGGTAAAGTCCACGTCCGCTGCAGGCTCGTTTGTGGCTGACAAGTCCGATGCGGGACAGGCAGACACGGTTGCAGCGGTTGCAGGGGAAAATTGGTTGGTTGGGGTTGGGTGTTGGGTTTTTCCTCCTTTGTCTTTTATCAGTGAGGTGGGCTCTGCAGTCTTCTTCAAAGGAGGTTGCTGCCCGCCAAACTGTGAGGCACCAAGATGCACGGTTGGAGGCGATATCAGCCCACTGGCAGTGGTCAATGCAGCAGGCACCAAGAGCTTTCTTTAGGCAGTCCTTGTACCTCTTCTTTGGTGCACCTCTGTCTTGGTGGCCAGTGGAGATATAACACGATCTTGGGAAGGTGATGGTCCTCCATTCTGGAGACGTGACCTACCCAGCGCAGTTGGATCTTCAGCAGCGTGGATTCGATGCTGTCGGCCTCTGCCATCTCGAGTACTTCGATGTTAGGGATGAAGTCGCTCCAATGAATGTTGAGGATGGAGCGGAGACAACACTGGTGGAAGCGTTCTAGGAGCCGTAGGTGATGCCGGTAGAGGACCCATGATTCGGAGCCGAACAGGAGTGTGGGTATGACAACGGCTCTGTATACGCTAATCTTTGTGAGGTTTTTCAGTTGGTTGTTTTTCCAGACTCTTTTGTGTAGTCTTCCAAAGGCGCTATTTGCCTTGGCGAGTCTGTTGTCTATCTCGTTGTCGATCCTTGCATCAGATGAAATGGTGCAGCCGAAGTAGGTAAACTGGTTGACCGTTTTGAGTTCTGTGTGTCCGATGGAGATGTGGGGGGGCTGATAGTCATGGTGGGGAGCTGGCTGATGGAGGACCTCAGTTTTCTTTAGGCTGACATCCAGGCCAAACATTTTGGCAGTTTCCGCAAAACAGGACGTCAAGCGCTGAAGAGCTGGCTCTGAATGGGCAACTAAAGCGGCATCATCTGCAAAGAGTAGTTCACGGAGAAGTTGCTCTTGTGTCTTGGTGTGAGCTTGCAAGCGCCTCAGATTGAAGAGACTGCCATCCGTGCGGTACCGGATGTAAACGGCGTCTTCATTGTTGAGGTCTTTCATGCCTTGTTTCAGCATCATGCTGAAAAAGATTGAAAAGAGGGTTGGTGCTTCTTTTGAGGCGACATAATTGCGTTGGAAATGACCAGTGCTAACCCCAGGACTTAGTGATATGCCCCATGCTCTTCCATGGCTTACAAAGCATGATGGAATGTTCTCTGGATGTTAGATAAATGCATTCCAAATAATGCATCATCCAGGATTTGTTCAGACAGCCTGCTCGATCATCATTAAACATTTACTTCATTATATGGGTCAATGGTGACAGCGAACAAGGCGCCATGTGACTATTTGCAAAGCATCTTGAACAGAACCTCACAATCTATGACCATGGCATTCCCACACTGTGAGGGCAACATAAATGTCTTTTTATATTTTTTTCTTGAAAATTATCTTGAGACTGAGAATGTTGCAGTGGAGAATAATCAGAAAGGAAGAGGAAATAACTGATTATTTTTGTCTTTTTTAAAATGTTCTTTACACATGAGAAGTCGCTATTGTTTGTTGCTCAGAGCGTGTTAAGAGTTTTAAGATTGGAGTCATTCAAAGTATGTGTCGGAGTGGAACTCTGCCATTCATGAAGGAAGTTAAACTATCGGTTGGGCTTTATATCATTTGGGGCCAGATCATGGGCATTTCGAGTCAAAGGGGAAAAAAAGAAATAGATTTCCTTAAATGAAGAGAAACCCCACAATGATGTAAATTTGGAATAAGAGCAATATTGGAAATACTCAACATGACAGGTAGGATCTGTGGAGAGAGAAATAATAATTGGAGACAGAAATTGTGGGTGCTGAAATCTCCATTTAAAAAAAAACAAACTGCAGGAAGAACTTGGCAGGTTGAGCAGCATCTGCGGGGAGACATTAATTGTCCATGTTTCAGGCCCAGACCCTTCTTTAGGACAATGAGGGCAGGAAGGTAACCAGTATATAAACAAATAGCGTTGTGGTGGGCCTATGGTGATCGGCAGCTGGAGCAAATTGGGGAAGGTGCGAATATACATTGTTTAACCATCAGGTTGCTGATACCCAGGCAGAGTGAGGTGTACAACTTTCCATTTTCTGGTAGTTCCATTTATCAGGTTTTTCGTTACCAGGTAATTTCATTTTCAGGTAATCCTTCTCTCCTGTTTTGTGTGTTCTCTGTCTTTCCAATCTATGCCCTTTCTATGCCCCTCCAGCTCCCATCAACCATTTTCATCCTCCTCCCCCCAGTCCCCAAACTGCCCAGTTCCATCCTCCGACTTCCCGCATATTCCCTATTCCCGCACCCCCAAATCTGCCTTCTCTTTGTCTGCATCCATTTATCCACCCTCCTGTCTCCTTACTCCACACCTGGTTCTATCTCCCCATTACACTTCACCCCCTTGGTATCCACCTGCCTGGTCCCATCTTACCCCTCCCCTGACATGAGCTATCTCCCCTCCTCTCTTAACCGTTGGTGTCTTGACCTGAAAACGTTAACAATTCTCCACTCCCCACCCCTTGAGAGATGCTGCTTGACCTGCAGGGGTTCCTCCAGCATTTGTTTTTTTTTTGGCAAGAAGCAAGAGTTATTGTTTCTGATTCATGTCCAATGGATCTGGGAAAAGTGAGAAAAGCAAACATGTTTTAGATTGCAGTGAGGGAGAGGGTTGGAGGAACCAAAGGAAATATCCGTATAGGGTTGGACACTAAGGCTGTCCAGATGACACATTGTTTTCAATGCTGACTGGTTAATAGATGAATGAGGCAGTTAAAGAGAAAATAGAAAGCACAAGGGCAGACTAGAGCTATGAGGTGCAGAACGCAGAATGGACTGGAAATCTGGAACACGAATATGTTAGCAATAGCAAGCAGGCAGCAGTTGTCACAAGAGACCTGGCCACTTCTGACATTGAGAGGGAGAACAAGCAGTCTGAACCTGGTGAATTCAGTATTCGGATCTGAGACTTGGAACATTGCTAAGAACGAAGTTTATGTGCTGTTCCTTGATATTAAATTGGGTATTGTTCATATAGTCTGGGAATGGGATAGAGAAGAGGGCATGCATATGGAATGAGCTGCTGGAGAAAGCTGGGAAGATGGATACAGTTGTAGCGGCAGCTACACTGCCAACGGAAGGATCGCACAACCAGATGAGTTGAGTTCAGTGAGCAAAAACTGATTTATTGCAGGCTGCCCGGCTGGTCTTATACTCCCAGCCCAGACCTGGCTGAGAACCGTGCTGGGGGGGCCCCAACGTCACTGGGGTGTCACGTGGGTCCCCAAGTGCGGGCTTCTGAGCCTGGTGCCGAGGTCGGGAGGAAACCCCCGATGGTGCCATTGTGGCCAGCTGCCCTGCCATGTGGGTGACAAGCGGGGCTGGTTTGCCTGCCTAATGGCGCTACTGCCACACAGTTATGATATTTGAAAGGTGTTTGGGATGAATGCATGGATTGAGAAGAGTTTGAAGTATATAGGCGAAACACAGGCAAATGAGACAAGCTCAGTTAGGCAACTTGGTTGGCATGGACAGGTTGAGTCAAAGGATTTTTAAAATTTAAATTTAGACATAAAACAGCACAATAACACCCTCTTGGACTGCAAGTCCGTGCCACCCAATTGACCTACAACCCCCGGTACATTTTGAATGGTCAGAGGAAATTGGAGGAACGGGGAGAATGTACAAACACCTTGTAGACAGCGCTGAATTCCAACCACGATTGCCGGCGCTATAACTTCATTGCGCGAATTGCTATGCTAACCATGCCCATGTGATATTAAAGTAAGAGATGATTCAGGATTACTCTTGCTAACTGAGGGGAAGTAGCTTACAACATAGAGATGATCCACATTATGTTGGATTGGAAGAAGTACAAGTGGAAAAAGTGTGGCTAGGGTCACTGGAAGGTGGGAAAGGATGAGGTAAAGGGACAGGGAAAGTGCTGTGAGAAAGTAGGTGGTGGCAGAGATGGTAAAACAAGCCAGGGAGTCACAAAGGGGATGGTCCCTTTGGTTATATTGAACAGGGAACAGAAGATGTTTCCAGTGTTGGAATTAACATTTTTTTTCAGTTCTACTTCAAAACCATTGCATGGTAAGCTTTGGCCCATAGCTCTGTATCATTAACCTTGGGTTTTCTAATTCGTTTTGGGGGAAAAAAGAATATCAGAAAACAGCAAAGATTTTGATCTAAAGTTTCAACTATCTTTAAACACACAAGACATGCCATGGCAAAGAACAGTGCGCATTTGAGGGCCCTTGTTCAAAAAAGAAGAGATAGACTGGAGTACTTTCATCCAATGTCAAATGTGAGAAGGTTCTGAGAATTAATAAGGCTGTCCAGATGACACATTGTTTTCAATGCTGACTGGTTAATAGATGAATGAGGGCACACAGATTTTACAAGTGTGGCAAATTTGAGTTTTTGAACCTGCTGCTAACTGATCTCGACACTGGAAATGCTACCCAATTATTTGCTTGAAGCCAAGTATTGCAAATCAACGATTCCATCAAATCTCAGGTAAACATGTTTCGCGAACAGAGGTTGTCCTAGTTGAAGCAGAAAGGTTTAAAACAACTCCGCCTAATCATCATCAGTGGAGAGGGAATGGGTAGTCACTGGCCTTTCAGGAAGTAGTCTGGTGAGACTGAACTATCTCCTTGAGTCACATTGCCAGCTTATCACCCTGACACGTGGACACACTTCCAAATGGTGCAATGGCCATTTCTGCTTCTTAAATGAAACTAAAATTAGCTAAAGATCGACAAATAAGGAAAATGGGGAACTTGTTTTGATTTTATAATACGACATGCAAATGATGCTTGAAACAAACAGTTCAGTATACTGTTTTGAACAATTTTTAAAATAATATCTTTGTCCAAACAGTGCATGCTGAACATTTTGTAATTGAGATGGAAGGGTCTGCATAGCCACTGAGCTCTGAACAGTTCATTAAATTATATAATTTAGGTCAATCTTTGGATTCTGAATTGGCTTGCCGACAGAATGCAGAGCATGGTTATAGATGGAATGTATTCTGTTTGCAGGTCGGTGACTAGTAGGTTCCAAAGGGATCTGTTCTGTGCTTTGTGAGGTATATAATATCTATAAATTATCTGGACAAAGAAGCAGAGGGATGAGTCAGCAAGTTTGCAGATGGCACGAATGTTCGAGGTAAAAATTTTTAGTCGTGCAGCTTGGTTGCAGGCCCTTTTGGCCCATGAGCCTGTTCTGCCCAGTTACACCCAATTGATCTACAACCCCCGTAGGTTTTGAATGGTGGTAGGAAACTGGAGTGCCCAGATGAAAGCTACGCAGACACAAAGACAACATGCAAACTCTTTACAGACAGCTCCAGATTCAAACCCAGGTCGCTGGTGCTGTAACAGCGTTGCACTAACTGCATGGATCGTTTAGAAGGTTGGTCATAGGTTACAACAGGGTATTGATAGGATGCAAAGTTAGGAAGAGAACTGGCAGATGGAGTTCAATCCAGATAAGAATTATGTGATGAAGTAAAACACAAAAGTCTCCCAACAGTGTGGTTGAGGTAAAAACACAATGCTGGAGAAACTCAGAAGGTCAAACAATGTCCTTTACATAGCAGAGATAAAGATACATGACCAACATTTCGAGCTTGAGCCCTTCATCAAGATATTGTGATGCACTTTGCAAAGTCAAACTGTGGTTAATGGCAGGATTCTTAACAGAGGTGGGGTCAGTATTAGTATACACCTTTCTGGTCCATGTCTATGGCATATCGATTTTATTAACAGACTATAATCACCACTAAAATGGCCATTGGGAAAGCATCTCCATCTGTTATACCAGTAGGGTAGAGTCTCTCTACAGCCATAGCCAATAGCAAGCAGTCAGTATAATAGCTCTCCCCCATTACATCATCCCGGCATCGATTTAAGGTGAGTGGATGATGAAGGTCAGAGATAAGATATTTTACATGGATGGGTGCCTGTAATGCATTGCCAGGGTGTGGGGGTGGTAGCAGCTATTATAATGAGGATATTTAAAAGACTCTCTTAAATAGGCACAAGGATGTAGGAATAATAGAGTGTGAGGTAGGGAAGGATTATTGGAGTAGGTTTACATAGGTTAGCAAATCTTTGTGGGCCTCAGGGCGTGTGCTGTGCTATAATGCTCGATGGCTTTACGCATAGTTTGCCTGCCTGCAGTGTCTAATCTTCTGTCATGCATTTCTCCATTATGCCTGTGGCTTTAAATTGTACTCCTTTCGTCACTTACCGAATCAAATACCACTTAGTGTTTTAAAAATCGTATGGTACTGTTCCTTCAAGACAAAATAAAAGCTGAGATATTTATGAAAATTGTTGACTAAATTTTTTTTAGACATACAGCACGGTAACAGGCCATTCAAGCCCATGAGTCCGTGCTGCCCAATTTACATCCAACCCCTGGTACATTTGGAACGGTGGGAGGAAACCAGAGTTCCCGGGGAAAACCCACACAGACACGGGGAAAACGTACAAACTCCTTACAGACAGCGCGGGATTCGAATCCCGGTCCCAATTGTTGGCACTGTAAAGGTGTTGCGCTATCTGCTATGCCAACTGTGCTCCCCCAGAAATGTTTATAATGTTTCAAAGAAATTCCATCATGACTTCAGAGCCTTGGTCTAACCCTTATGGTATGTTTGTTTCCTGATGGTATTATGTTATATTGTACTTCAGACTGACAGCTGCCAATTACACAATGGAGGTGGACCTCAGTGGTATTTCCAGGGCAGTCTTGCCCATCCTTCCTGTACCACCTGTTGATGTTAACTCTCCGGGAAAACCAGAGCCAGAGAAACCTCGTAGCTCCAGCACCCCATGTTCTCCAGTCAAGCGGACTGTTTCTAGCTATCAAATTCTTCACATGGACACCAACTATCTGGTTGGCTTTGCTACAGGCGGTGAACTGTTAAAATTGGCCCAAAGGTGGTCAAGTAGCGAGGGTGGAGCAGCAGATGTGGTGTCTGCCCAACATACTAAACAGCCGGATGTGGGACTAACCAGAAATTCTCATGTCTACAGAACCAAGAACCGGTATTATCAGCCATACGAGATCCCAGCTGCAAATGGGCGAAGGCGGCGGCGAATGCCAAGCTCAGGGGAACGAACCATCAGGTCATTGTCCTTCGAGCCCAACAGATGCCTACGTGGCCCTTTGCCAGTTTGCCTCATTAAAGGAAAAAGAGCCCAGTCAAAGTCCTTGGATTATCTAAACCTAGATAAAATGAGTATAAAGGAGCCAGCAGACACAGAAGTACTGCAGTACCAGTTGCAGCATCTCACACTGAGAGGGGAGCGTGTGTTCAGCAGAAATAAAACTTGAAAAGAAACACATTGCTTCATTCAACGTGTACAAGAAACAACACTGGGCTCGTGGAAGTCAGTAACGTATTTGCCCGAATTTCATTGTGACTGATGGGAGCAGTCGAACTGAAAAAAAAAATTGACAGTAGATATACAAGTTTTCCTGATGGAACACTGATTCTATACAAACTATGCACTGGCTGCAAAACAGGTGCTCTTTCCAGTAGAATTAATGTGGGTTAGATAGTGTAGACGGCCAGTGTTACATTGCAGAAAGATTTGGAAGCAGTCTACTCCAATGTTACTGGTAAATGGTTAAAATGGTATTTTATTGTTGTGGCAGTAATTTGAATGGCTGACGTACTGCTGCACTGTTATTCTATAGCAATAATAACCAATTGTCTTTGGTTAACGTTCCTGTCCCTTTTATTAATTAGTTTGTTTATGAATAGTAGCTGACATACTATTATTGGAAAGCAACAAAATGTTATAGAATTAAATGAATGTAACTGCCGGGGTACAATTCAGCAGGAAGAAAGTCCATTTTAAATTTACAATACTTTTGCATATATATATATATATGAATGTTCAAATTTCTCTTGTCTACCATTTTTAAGCTGTTAAGACTGGTCTCTATCAGCAGATTAATTGCTGAGTGAAGATTCTCAACAGCCTATTTACATGTTCTGAAATGAACTATGAAGTTTTCACTGCGGATGATCTTATTTGAGCCAGATATATTAACCCATGCCTACGTTGATCCATGGACTAACTTTCTCAAATATAAAAGATAAAAATACAAGCTTCTTTGGCTGGGAGGCAAGCTTCAACTACTTTTTCTCAAATGAAGCGGCTCATATCAAAATGTAATGAATCAATGGATAAGGGAAATATTTTATCAGTACATTATCTCTTTCTAATTTAATATTATTTAATGTAATAATTATCGATGTATTAATATCTGATATATGTTTAACAAAAATAAGCTTGCTCTTTCTTTCAGTGTATGAGTGTGGTGTTGTAGTTGGCTCTGCATTGCCTTTGAAGGGAAGTATTGAGGATATTGCAGAGCTTCCCATTGTATTTTTTGATATTAATCTTCGGTATTACACCATGTTTCCAAATGTTCAAGAATACCTAAAGTGACTACCTTAATTATTTCCCATTCACCCATTTCCCTTTTCTTTGTTATTTTCCAACATACAGTACAACTGTTCCTTGGTGAAAGTTTACACTTATGATGAGCAGACACGATCAATCCTTTTTTTTTGGAAGCTTGTTTCTGATTTACCTTACAATTATATCTTCTGTTGAAAGTCTTTTATTGGGATTGATGAGAATTCTTCCTTCTGTCCTCTGCACCATTAGCTGGAATGGATGAGGGAAAATGGGTCGTCTTCTGGAATTCTCATAAACAAGTTGGCAGCTCTTACAAAATATTAATTGAATATTCACATTTGGACTGTTTTAAAGATGTGCAAACAAGTCACTAAAATAAATGTTTCTTTCAATATCTCCAAACGCAGAGAGAGGCAGTTGGAAAATTCCTCTACCAAAATTGTGCTTATTCAGCTTCTTGAAGTTTGCATCATTAATTTTATTGATGCATTTTCTCATATACAGTAAACTTAGCTAACAGGGGCAAAGGGAAACTAATTAGTTTTAATTTTGTAGGAAAAAAATCTAATTAGTTGTAAATTTCCTACTAATTTTTGTGGAACTCCAGTCAATAGTATCACCTCCTTGAACCGCTGAGTTGAAGTGAATTAATACCATCCTGTGTCACAAGATCACTTGATCTCTATTGCCCAATCAGCTTGCTGCTAATCTGAGCTTTTCAACTCCAACTGCCTGAGTCACCTAACTCCAATTGTCAGGTGCAGCCTTCAGATAAAATCCCTGTTGAAGTCTGCTACAATTTCTTCTATTGTTTATGGCTTGCAGTATTTTGCCAATGGCCATCTTTTGGTGTTTCTTTTCGAAAGATTTTATTTTGCCATGCAATCTTTCTGCACAACTGCCTAGCACAGTTCAGCTAAACTGTGGCGATTTAGCATAAAGTATGATACCTACTATTGGGAACTGAAATAATTGATGATTATAATGAGTACAATGTTTCTTTCCAGAATTTTATTGTAAATCTTTTTGAAACGTGTGGCAGTAATTGTGGAGAGGTGTAAAATGTTTCCTGGCTTATAGAGTCATATTTGCTGAGATGCATGTCCTTGTATCAAAGAGGGCACCTAGCAAAAGAATTCTAAACTCTATGTAGCAAGAAGTCATTATTAATGATTTGAGTTGAAACCTGCTGGAAGTCAGAATAAAATTCCAGTCAATGGGTGTTTGAAACAGAAGTAAGTAATTAAAGCATACAATGTCAGTATAGTTTCAAATTTCCCAGCTTGAATTGCTAAGAAGCTCCTCTTAAAGTTCATCTGTGGTCAAATAAATCATTATTTGTTCTGTTATCCAAGGACTTCTCTCTCTAAAAGAAAACTTCATTTCTTTTGTGTATCTTTCTTTGAATCGAGTGCAGAGATTCTCTTTTGCTCGCACGTCTTTGCTTTATGACAGTACATGTAAGAAAATGGCTTATTGTCATTTTTTTAAAAATTGTTCTGGTCAATGACAATTTACTTTATTGATTTTGGATTACTGACACATTTTCTTTTTGGGCCTGAACTATTAAGAGCGTTGATGGAGAAGGAAGTTAGGTATTGTTTTAAATAAATTGCTCATTGATGGTTCAGGCAGTACTGGTTATGGAACTAAACAAGAAAGTTACATCTGCACACTGGCTTCATTATTTAATGCTTATGACCCTGGCATCCCCTAAGTAGGTTTATTTTAAATGTGATCAAACCAACATTAAAGAACTTGTATTTGTCATGACTCTCAATATAGACCTGCAACATTACCTCCTGACTCTCGAACACAATCCCTGCCTACTGAAGGCTATCAGCCTTCTTAACTACCCTGTCAACTTGTGTGGCAACCTTGAGAGATCAATGGATTTTGACACTAAGGTCTCCCTTCTATCATACTGTTAAGAATCCTGCCATTAACCATATTCTCTGCCTTCAAGTTTGACCTTCCAAAAGGCATCACTTCACACTTATCTGGATTGAACTCCATTTGCCTCTTGTCTGCCCAAATCTGCATCCTGTCAGGATCTTCTTGTAACCTCCCACAACCTTCACTTTCAACTATCCACAATACCTCCAACCTTTGCGTTGTCTGCAAACATCCCTCTACCTCTTCATCCAGTTTATTTATAAAACTCACAAAGGGCAAGATCCATTACTACCCTCAGTTTTCTTCAGGCAAAGCCAATTCTGAATCCACACAGCGAAGGTTCCATGGATCCCACACCTCATGACTTTCTGAACGAGTCTCCCTTGTCAAATGCCTTACTATAATCCATGTACACCACATCAATTTTTTTAGTTACCTTTGCAAAAAGCTCAATTAGATTCCTGAGGCTTGACTGCTCTCTAACAAAGCCATGCTGACTCTCCTTGAGAGGTCTATACTTCTACAAATACTCCTAGCCGCTGTCTCTAAGAATCCTCTCTAACAGTTTGCCTCCAAGTGAAGCCTTAGGGCATTTTGTGTGCAATTAGTGATAAGTCTGAGATTCCAATAGTTCCTGGAATTTTTCTTTTGTAGTGCACAAACTCACCTGTTTTCTCTCGGCCCTAGAACAGAGTGTTTACAGTTCACGGTAACTTGTAGAATAGAATGTGAATCATCTGTTATAATAGAGATTCACCAATCCAATAGCAAGAAGACTAAATGGCTTTAAAGACTAAGTCTTTAAATGGCTGGCTGATGCCCTGCATAAAAGAAACTCCAAGGTTTGAGTAACTGGTGATTAGAGTTGAATAATTGGCTTGGTCTAAGAAGTTTAGAAAATAACCAGATGCTTGGATGGTCCAACTTTACATACTGAAGCTGTTATCAATGTTGCATTATCAGGATGGTTTCCACCCAATCTAGGAGTACGTTGCCTCCAAAGAGATGCAGGCTCCCTGTGAATATGAGAGAATGTTCTCATTATCCACTTTGAAGACCTTTTCAAGGGAGTTAGAAATATTACTGTTGGATGGTAACATAGAAATCCATTGTATCCACGGCAACATCGGACAATTTCCTGAATAGATTTTAATAGCTAAATTGCAGATGCTTTAACTTTCCCCGAAAAGAGAACGATGACCCTGGATGTGATTTTCATTTTCCTGCCTCCTTTTGACTGTCTTCATTATTACAAAGTGTGAGATGAGTTGCATTTGTTTCCTTAGTAAATTAGATAATTAAACTTTGATCTAAGCATATTCGTGAGTTACATCTGTGAGTGATGCAATTTTTTAAATTACCCTTTGCAAAGATAAAGCTGGGAACTGTTGATGAGCAGATTTTTTTGTGTGAAAAGCTCGTATTTTATACACTTCTAGAAGGGTGCTAGACAAAATGGCGTCTCTCTGTCTGCCTTATGGTAGACAAAGTTAAGAATTTCATGTATGTTACATTTTAAATGTAGTATTACATGATAATAATGGAACCTTTACCTTTACTAAGCTCTTTTCATGACCTGCTTTTAAATGTTCATGTTCCGGTAAATCAGGTTTCTTGTAATGAATGTTCTAGCTTTAACCTTCGAATAAAAGATTTTACAAAGTTTGGAGCTACAAACTTTGCTGTAAAAGATTAGAATATGTAGTAGATGTATAACGATTAATAAACTCCTTATCTAGAAATAGTTAAGTATGAAATGTCTCTTCTGGATACTGCAAATGTTACCTTTCTTCTCCCTCCCTTCCCACAATTTGTTTGACCACAGCTAGTTCTTGTCACAACTTCACTTGAAAATGTTGGTTACTCTCACAAACTGGGCGAGTAACTAAAATGAGACGTATTCAAGGAAATTACAATAGCATTTCAATTTTGACATGTGTAACATTTAATCTGTTTGTGGAATCCACTTTCCTTTGATCCAAACAACTAATATACAGAAATAAAGGGATTTTTAAAAAACATCTGTGGTCTAACTTGTTTTCTACTTCTCCCTGTTTAAACATATCCAAACTGGATGCTGGAGTTTGGTTCCTACTTTTTTGAGTGGAATATCAACACTGCGTGCGCCCTGGCCAGCAACCCAAAGGGCTCACTCTTTGTCAGGCCACAATGGGTATCTAACTGGGATGCTTATCCACACCAATGTAAGCTGTTAAATTTGCTGCAGGTCACGACTGGCAATGTAGAGAAACAGGAATAGGTCATTTAGCCCTTCAAGCCTCTCCTAGCACAATTATGTCAATGTCATTTTTCCCATGCACTCTCAAAAAGTGGGTATATTTGAAATTACGTGGATATAATTTCCATGCAATCTAAGGGGTATCTTTGTTGAACAGATTCCTCACAAGAGATTCTATCTAAACTGACCTGTACTTGTGTGGTATTGAAATTGATTCCAGATAGAAGCACTCTGCTCAATTACTAATACATCCACGTTACCAGCGATAATACTCTTTCAATGCAATCTAACATGTGTAATAAGTACACATTAAGCCATGAAGGATATGGATATTATTTATTTTTAAAATATTTTTAATTGTTTAATATATTGTCTTCAGCAAATCATGAATGATATGCATAGAGAATCCTGTTTTTTTTTATCAACAATAAAGATTAATTCCAGAGAAAATTGAGTTTGTTTTCTGTGTCATCAGTTTTCAATTTTGTTGTGGTGTTGATGGTAATGTAAAGAAATACAATAGGGAAACTGAATCCAAACTTGACATGCCCGGGTGATTTCATTATCCAAGAAATGGTTAACAAGAAAATGGAGAAAAGTGTGACATTCTTAAAATTGGCCTTTTTTATTTAAGAAAGAAACAGTTGGCATTGAAATTCCACGCTGAATAAAATACGTACAGATGACGTTGTTCATCAGGTGTTCACAAAACGCCATGCTACAATCTGATTCTGCTAGTGGAGAAACCTTTTTGCATTTAAAACCTGACTATCAGTAAATAAACAATATTTTGTCTCTACATAATAGCAAAGAAGATGACAGAATGTGGTAATTCTCTTATTTTTGGGATATAGTGGACATAATGTGCTTTAAATTTGGAGTGGAGTACTTTGGACAACTCTTATATTCTTTACATTTTAAAAAAAAATTGAGCATCTACACAACAGAAAGTATTCTGGTAACACATTGGGAAGGAATTTTAGCCATCAAATACTTTTGCCACATGGTACATGTTCAAAACTATAATATATTAAATCAATTTATTTCAAGACAACTTGTATGTTCATCTGTCATGAGCAGCTTAGCAACTGGAAAAGGATATAAGCAGCAAAATACAAGACCTGTTTTATAAATAACTTCCTAAATGGAAGATCAATAAATCAAACATGTAACCAACCCTCTTCTCTTGCCTGCACCTGAATAACAACATATTCTTTCATAGGGTGAGATCAGACTTGAATTCAAGTCATGAACATAAATCTTGTGAAACTTTTTGCTATATAATAAACTTAATATCATCCACTTCCAGAATACTACTGATACCATACAATACCCACCATTCATCTTTGAAAAGTTGTCTTTCAAAGATGGAACCAGAGAACATTACAACACAGAAAAAGGCCCTTCAGCCCTCTAGTCTGTGCTGAACTATTATTCTGCCTTGTTCCACTGACCTGCACCCAGTCCATAGCCCTCCATACCCCTCCCATCCATATACATGTCCAAATTCTATTTAAATGTTAAAATGAGCCTGCATTCCCCACTTCAGCTGGCAGCTTGTACCACCCTCCCACCACTCTCTGTGTGGATAAGTTCCCCTCATGTCCCCCCTAAACGTTTCCTCTTTCACCCTTAACCCATATCATCTGGTTTGTATCTCAAATAACCTGTGGAAAAAGCCTACTTGTATTTATCTATCCCCCTCATAATTTTATATACCTCTATCAATTCTCCCCTCATTCTTCTATCCTCCAAGAAATAAAGACCTAATCTATTTAACCTTTCCCTATAACTCTGTTCCTGAAGTCCCTGCAACACCCTGGTAAATCTTCCCTGCACTCTTTCTAACATTGATATCTTTCCATAGTTAGGTGACCAAAACTGCACAGAATACTCCAAGTTTGTCCTCACTAGTCTTATATTAACAGCATCCCAATTCCCATACTCAGTACTTTGATTTATGAAGGCCAATATGCCAAAAGCTATCTTTACAACCCCATCTACCAGTGATGCCACTTTCAGGAAATTATGTATCTGTATTCTCAGGTCCCTCTGTTCTACCACACTCCTCAGTGCCTTGCCATTTACTGTGTATGTCTGTTCTTGGTTTATCCTTCCATAATGCAACCCCTCACACTTATCTGCATTGAATTCCATTTGCCATTTTTCAACCCATTTTTCCAGCTGGTCTAGATCCGTCTGCAAGCTTTGAAAACCTTTGTCACTGTCCACAACTCCTCCAATCTTTGTACCATCCGCAAACTTGCTGATCCAATTTACCACATTATCATCCAGATCATCAATATAGATGACAAACATCAATGGTCCCAACACCAATCCCTGAGGCACACCACTAGTCAGAGACCTCCAGTCTGAGAAGCAATCATCCACTACCACTTTGGTTTCTGTTGTCCAGCCATTTTCAAATCTAGTTTACTACCTCACCATGAATACCGAGCACCTGAGCCTCCCTGATTAACAAGGTCCCACGTGGGACCTTGTCAAAGGCTTTACTAAAATCCATATAGACAACATCCACAATCTTTCATCAACGTTCTTGGTAACCTCCTCGAAAAACAGTCAAAAGATTAGTTAAACACCAACTGCTATGACCCGCCTGTCCAAGTACTGTATATCCAATCTCTCAGGACATCTTCCAATAATTAACCCACTACCGACGTCAGGCTCACTGGCCTATAAATTCCTCGGTTACTTTTGGAGCCTATTTTAAACATGAGCTACCCTCCAAAACTCTGGCACCTCACCTGTGGCTAAAAACATTTTAAATATTTTTGCCAGGGCCCCTGCAATTTCTCCACTAGGCTCCCTCAAGGTCTGAGGGAATATCTTGTCAGGCCCTTGGGATTTCTCCACCCTTGTTTGCTTTAAGACTATAGTACATCTTCTTTAATCTGTATGGATTCCATGTCCTCGCTGCTTGTTTGCCTCACTTCTCTAGACTCATTGTCAGTTTCTTAAGTGAATACTAATGCATAAAATCCATTTGAGATCTCTCTTATCTCATTTGGCTCCATACATAGCCAATCACTCAGATCTTCAAGGTGACTACTTTGTCCCTTACTATCCTTTGTTCTTAATCTACCAGTAAAACCCTGTAGGATTTTCCTTCACATTATCTGCCAAAGAAACTTTTTCTCTTATTTTAGCCCTGCTGATTTCCTTCTTGCAATTTTTATACTCCACATCTACTTCCTTTGCTCCTTGTTGCCTATACCTACTATACACCTCTCTTCTTCTTAACCAGATCTGCAATATCCTTTGAAATCCAGGGTTCCCTATGCTTTTTAATCTTGCCTTTAATCTAGACAGGAACATACAAACTCTGTACCCTTAAAATGTTGCTTTTGTATGCTTTTCATTTACCGAATACATCCTTGCCAGAAAACAATTTGACCCAATCTGAACTTTCTAGATCGTTTCTCATTTCCTCAAAATTGTCCTTTCTCCGATTTAGAATCTCAACCGAGGACCAGACTTTATCCATTGAAACTAATGGTATTATGCTTACTTGTCCCAAAATGTTCCCCAACACACAATTTTAATTATTTTCTGATACCAATTTATGGAGTTGTAATGTCAATACACTTTGTGAGGCACAGTTTTTGTCTATTAGATATGCTCTGTTTTCATTACTGTTTTTGTGACTGTGCCAAAGTAATTTACACAATTATATTTCAATTATGCAAGACGGTCAATTAAAAACATCCTAATTTGCAAATCATTTGAAAAGGATGGTTTATTTTCCTTGAACTGAGTGCAAGTGGACAATATCACTGACCCCTGGCAGACATCGAAAAAAAAATGAGAGGAAAGAACTATAGCCCCAGGCTCTCCGCATTACCACGGAAACATTCAGCGACCTTACCTGCAAGTAATTTCTTCTGGAAATTATGCTGAATCAAATGCTTTTTAATACGATTGACTTGCTCTCAGTCTCCTTCATTACATTTAATTTTAAGATTTAGACATACGGCCCTTCTGGCTCACGAGCCCTGGCTGCCCAAATACTAATTGATTACAAATATATGGAGCGTGGGACAAAACCACAGCACCTGGAGGAAACCCAAGCTGGCAGAGGAAGAACATAGAAACTCCTCGCAGGAAGCACCGGATTTGAACACAGACCTCCGGCCCTGTAATAGTGTTGCACTAACCACTGCGCCATCCGCACCGTTAACTGTAAGTACTGTATTTTAAAATTATAATCAGCGCCTGCTCTGTTTTAACCATTCCACCACGCGAAGGTATGGATATCTGATCATTTGTTTGTATGTCCTTCTGTCTATTAGCACTTATTTATCATAATTCTATTCTAATAACACTCGAGTAAAATCTTTGTTAATGCAACCTCATGTCCATTTCATTGAAAGAAAGAATGAAGGGGGCACAGTTGGAATGATAGGAATTCCAATCAACTTGCTGTATACAGGTGCCTAGCCTTTTATCCGAAAATCTTGGGACTTGTCGGATTTCGGATTTGTTCGAATTATAGAGGCCAACGTTTCCACTGCTGCTGGGAGGTTGATGTGCCTGACCTTTCGATAACTACTGACGCAGACCGAAACGGGACTTTCAAGCGTGAGTTGAGTGTAGGTCGCGTCGGATCATGTTTGGAGAGCACATAACATCCATGGAAAAAATGTTTGGCCTTTGGAGTTACGGATAAAGGGATAGGCACTTGCACCTGCCAACGCTGAATGTTTGTGCCAGATCATTGCTGCAAATAGCTTTATTGCTTATTGTTACATTCTTTTCATTTCATCATTAAAATAATCTGTACAAAGCCACAAATGATTAAAAACTGTTTACTTACATATCACAACAAAAACATACTAATTTTAGAAAATGTTTGTCCATCAGACCCAAATAAATGTCTATAAAAGTGATTTTACACTGTCCACATTCATGGCATGAATGGTGCATTGATACTATTTCTATGCTTTGACTGTGATAATGAGAGCGAACAATTTGGAGAATTAAATCTGCACCCCCACTATCCTCTGTATTAGTCATCTGTTGCCAGTGGCATAATGTTCACCACTTTTATCTATAAGCAGACTTACCTATTTTAACTTACAGAAGTCAAAAGCATTCTTTCTCTCACCTCAACCAGGTGAGGCGTCAAGGTTAGTGCAAAGCTGTTACAGCTCCAGCGATCGGGACCCAGGTTCGAATCCCATGTTGTCTGTAAGGAATTTGGATGTTCTCCCTGTGTCTGCGTGGATTTCCTCTGGGGGATTCGGTTTCTTCCGCTGTTTGAAACACACCAGGGTTGTAGGTAATTTGGTCAGCACGGGCTCGTGGACCAAAATGGCCTGTTACCGTACTGTATGTCTAAATTTAAATTTACTTGACAAGATTGTAATCTCCACACATTCTCATAGAATTTAGTAACAAAACCAAACATCGATGTACTCATTAAAGGGAGAGCAGGTTTTAGGAAGCTGGGCCCTCTGGAACAGAGGTCCCTAATCAATGTATGTTATCTTCTGTCATTTTACTTTAAAATACATGAAATTCCCATCTATTAAAGCAGGTCATCAGCATTACTGTATTCTCTGAAAGGGAAATTTCACAAAGCTATTAGCTGGATACATGTTCTGTCAGATCGGGCTTTAATACTCTAGGACAGGGGTGTCAAACTCAAATTCACGGAGGGCCAAAATTAAAAACTTGAACTAAGTCGAGGGCCGAACTAAATATTTATTGAAAATTTTCAACAACATCTGCATATTTTCTCTTCTTTCAACATATGTAATGTTAAACTTTAGGATATAACTTTAGGAGGATAATGTTACAGGTCAGGAGTAGGTAGCTCAAGTTCACCCTTTGCTTGACCTGAGGGAAACATATTTGGTCCCTGTGGAGATGTTGTCAGCATTCACAGGCTGTGTCCATTTTGGCCTGCATCAGGACTCAGCATTTCCTGCTCACTCCTCAGGCTCTAGGCCTCTAATCACCCTCGACCCACCATCCCTCTACCTGACCAGTCCTTTAACCAACCTCTACTCACCCCTCACTCCACTCGCTCTGCCTCTACCCACCCCATCCTATACATGCCCCTCTACTGCCTCTCCCCTCAACCTGTTCCTCCCTCTACCCATCTCTCACCCTCTAATCACCCCTCCCCTACTCGCCCTCCCCCTCTCCTTTTACCTCTTCCCTATCCACCCCTCCTTCTACTCATCCCTTCCTCTAACTGCCCCTAGCACCACCATAACTTCCCCTGCCCATTACTCCTCACCTACACCCTCTGCCCATCCCTGTTTACCCACCCACTCAGGCCCAGCGCGCTGCTGATTAGCCTTTGCAGAACAGCAGGTGCCATGCGCAGCCTGCCATGCCCGTCGCGCCAACAGGAAATCACAGGCACTCGCCAATCCGCCGCACCGCTCGACAGGTGGGAGAAGTGACTGGTTGTGCGGGGAGCCTTCCAACTGGCTTGCCGGCTGATGACATCGACAGACTTCTTGTGTTACAATTTTGTTTTCCCCGTTCTCAAAGTTTGCACGGTCAACCTGCAACACTCTTGCTCCCTCCGCGTCCCGTGGATCTGATGCCCAGGTGTTGTTAGGATTCCCAGCAGAAGGTTTGTGGAACTTTACCATTCTGGATTCCTTTTTGAGAATATTCTGGCCATATTTTAAGGGGGGTGGTTTTAGGGGGGAGGGGATAGTTAGGGGGTGGGGAAGGATGTGCAATAAAAGGGGAGGATGGTGGGGGTGACATTACCAAAAAACAGCATCGGCTCTCGCTGCTGGGCGGGCCACCTCTAATACATTTTTGAAATGATCTTGCGGGGCAAATATAATTATATCGCGGGCCAGAGTTTGACATGTGTGCTCTAGGAAGTAAAACACAAATATCTGCAGACACCATGATTGAGGTAAAAGCACAATGCTGGAGAAACTCAGAAGGTCAATGTCCTTCATGGAGCAAAGATGAAGATACATAACCGACATTTTAGCTTGAGCCCGTCATCAAGGTACCCTGAAGAAGAGCTCAAGCCCGAAACGTTGGTAATGTCTCTTTATCTTTGTTGTATAAAGTACACTGTTTGAACTGCTCAGTTTCTCCAGCATTGTGTCTCAATATTCACTCTAAGTTATATAATCACTCCATAATTTCCCACAGGTAGCGCAGATTATTTTTGTGGGGACAGCAAGCACACAGCCTTTCTAGACCGTAAGCAACAGCTAAGGCTACAGGGACTGCCATGACATAAGGACAGGTCTCTCCACAACAAGAATATTCGGAATTTATGTGAATCAGCTATATTCAGTATGAATATATGGGAGATTAATATTACAGCTTCACAGACTATTGCTGTGGACCCCAAACTGGGTTTAGATCTGCAGAATAATTGATCATGTTTGTATGCCTTAATAGTACAGGTAATCCATACATCCAAAAATGCTGAAGAAAATATCTTCTTGGTGTTATGATGTTCATAGCATTCAGTAGAAGAAACTGACATTTATATCTCATTTAATAGGATTCTTATTGATACTGCAAAAGTAAAAAAAACATGAATACAAAATATAAATTTGAAAAAAGCCATCAGATTATATACAGGCTGGGCCAAAATCAGATATAATCACTATTATCTTTATACACTCTTCCACAAGAAATCTTCCACAGTTTTTGCAATCTATTATGTCTTTTGTACACAGTGAACCCACTTCATTGGCGTGTGAACAACCTGTCTTCAAAGCCAGCTCGTGTCATTCACACTGAACCAAGAAAATCCGGGTCAGTGCTCCTGTTAAACAGGAGCCGATGTGAAATGCATCAGCTCCGATACTACCTACCTTGGCAGGTAATACACAGGGTGAAAATGACCCCGCCCCATCCCACGTTCATTCATTGCATTCACACAGGTAAATGAAGTGGTTAAAAGGCAGTTAACTCCCGTCTTTTAACGGCAGTGTAAAAGGGGATTAATCGCTCCTGGGTCCTCACTTTCCAGGATAATGGTGACATAGCTTGAAATAACAAAAACATGTCACTCAATGCCACCAAAATCAAGGAGCTAATTGTAGACTTTATGAGGTCTACGATCAATGGAGAATCAGGGGTAGAGAGGATGAGTAAATTTAAATTTCTGGGAGTCACTATCTCAGAGGATCTTTCCTGGACCCAGCACACTCAAGACACTGTGAAGAAAGCTCATCCACTTCCTCAGAATTGTGCACAAATTTGGTATGGCATTGGAAATCATAGGAACCTTCTACAGATGTGTGATGGAAAAGTGTACTGATTACAGCCTGGTACGGTGGCACCGATATCTCTGAGTGGAAAGCCCTGCAAAAGGTAGTGGACGCAGCCCAGTACTTCACAGGCAAAACTCCCCATCATCAAGAAAATCTACATGGAACTCTGCTGTCAGAGAGTAGCAGCAATCATCAAGGATCCACACCACCCAGCACATGCTCTGTTCTCACTGATGCCATCAGGAAAGAGGTAGAGGTGCCTCGAGACTCGCATCACCAGGTTCAGCAACAGCTGCTACCATCAGACTCCTCAACAACAATCTCAATCAGGGACTCATTTAAGGAGTCTGACTTTGCGGATTATTTATTACAGATTTTTTTTCTTTATTGCACAGTTTGTTTACATTTCTTTCTTTCTTTACATGTTTCTGTTTTGTCTTTTTTTTCTTGAGTACGGTTTGCACTACCAACATGTAGAAATTCTGGCTGGACCGCAGGGAAAAAAAGATCTCAGGGTTGTATGTGATGTCATGTATGTACTCTCACAGTAAATCTGAACTTTGAAATTGTCACCTGCCTTTTGTGTGGCAAGAGTTGGAGAATGCCATAGAGGGCATTGGGAACTCGGAGTTCGCAGGACTAGACAGCAGTGACATCACCAGTCTCACAACAGCAGAAATCTTAGTTTGCACAAAAATGTTGGAGAGACTCAGCAAGTCACACAGCATCCTTTATGCAGCAAAGAAAAAGATACATAACCATCGTTTCAGGCCTGAGGCCTTCATCAAGGTATGAACAAAAGGCCTGCAGGCATCCGAATAAAATGGGGAAGGCAGGGGCATGGAGAAGAGCAGAGGCCCACAGGCAAGAGGTCATTGGTGGATATAGGTGGGAGAGGACAAGAAAAAAAGCTGAGAAATGACAGAGGGAGGGGTAGGACCCAAGGGGGCGATTCGTGGGAAGGGATGAGGGAGTCACGGAGGGAGGGGTCCCTGCAGAATGTGGAGAGGGGAGGAGAAGGGAAGATGTTTCAGGTGTTGCGATCATGCTGTAGGTGACGGAAATAGCGAAGGATAGTATGTTGGATGTGGAGGCTGGAATCCTGTCCTTGTAATATCTAGGGGCAGTAGGGCAGATGTAGGGGAACTGGAGGTGATGGGGTTGAGAGTTGAGTTGGTGGGAAGGGGAAGCTGCTTTTATTTTTGAAGAAGGAGGACATCTCAGATGATCTGGAATGGAAGGCTTCATCCTTGGAGCAGATGCGACAGAGGAACTGAGAGAAAGGAACTGTATCTCTACAGGTGACATGGTGTGCAAAGGGGTGGTCAAGCTAATTTTGAGAGTTGGTGAGTTTGTAGAAAATATCTGTAGAAATGTTGTTCCATGAGATGAGGATCGAGAGATCAGGAAAGGGGAGAGTGTTGCCAGAGATGGAGCAGGTGACTGTGAGGTCAGGGTGAAAGTTAGCAGCAAAATGGATAAAATTGATGTCAATGTAGCAGAAGGAGATTTGAAGAAGGAGGACATCTCAGATGGAATGGAAGACCAATTCCTGGGAGCAAATGTGATGGAGATGGCTGAAATAATCCACACCCATATCTGCCCTGGCTCCCTCTGTCCATAGATGCAACAAGGATAGGATTCCCTTTCTCCTCACCTATTATCCCACCAGCCTCTGAATCCAACATATTATCCTCTACAATTTCCGTCACCTAAAAAGTGATCCTACCACAAGCCACAACTTCCAATCTCCTCCCCTTTCTGCCTTCTGCAGGCACAGCTCCCTCCATGACACCCACACCCACTCATCCTTCCCCACTATTCGTCCCCTTGGTACCTACCCATGTGACCATACCACTCTTTAAGGCCCAATCAGTCCTTCCAAGTGAAGCCACACATCACTTGTGAATCTGCGGGAATCATCGACTGCATCCGCTGCTCCCGTTGTGCCCTTCTATACAGCAGAGAGGCTGGTCACAGACTCGGTAAGTTTCAGTGAGCACCTTCACTCTGCCCACAGTGTGGTTGGGGGGTGGGGGGGGTGGGGGGATCTCTCAGTGGCCAACCATTTCGATTCCGTGCCCCACTCGTTGCTGACATGTCTACCCATGGTCTCATGCACTGCCAAACCAAGCCCACCCACAGATTGGAGGAGCAACACCTGATATTCTGTCGGACCGCTCTCCAACTGGATGGCATTAGCGTTGACTTCTCCATTTTCTATTCCACCACTCCTCTGTCTCCTCCAGCTCTCCACCCCCTTCCTTCTACATTCAAAGAGCTACCCCTCACCTCAACTTTTTTTCTCTTGTGCCTTCCTTCCCTTATCCGCCTCTTGCCTCTGGGCCACTGCTCCTTTCACTGTTCCTCTCCCCTCCATTTTATAGAGACGCCTGCCTCCTTTTTGCTCACTCCTTGATGAAGGGCTCAGGCCTGAATTGCTTGTTATGTAATTTTTTACCTTTGCTAAATTCAGTGACTCGCTGAATTTCTCCAGCATTTTGTCATCCTACAAATCACAGCACCTGCTGACTTTCTTGTTTAACTGCAGAATTCTTGGTTATTTGGAGAAATTCCAGGCCACTTGGAATGAACTATAAAAAAAAATTGTCAACACGCCTTTTACTCCTGAAACAAACAACTAAAAGAAATAAAACAACCAGCATAAATAAGTCTTGGGACTGGTTGCATCCTGGTGTTAGCTCCACCATTTGCTGGAATGGTCTGTGCTATGTAATTTAGCTTTTTAAGATGGACTAATATCTTGAAGTACTAGTGGATCCCCTTCAGATCTGCCAAACATTTAACTCTCTACGACCATTGCTTCCCTCTGTCAAGTCAACGTCCTGTTCGAATAGATGAAAATAGCCACAATGTTCTACGCATTCTTTTATTCAGTTCAAATCTAGGATACAGCTTCAAATCATTTCTTAATGGAGAGATGGCATCGTGTGGCAAAATGCTGAATTATTTAGTGGTTTGCCTATTGTTTATTTTCCTACTAAAGATGCACGAGGAATTCTAATTATCATAACTTCCGTCAAAACAAGGAGTGAGAATTGTCTGGAATACGAAGCGAGATTTCATGGATTCATTTGCCAGTTGATGCAGACTTACAAACACTATTATCATCTCTATCTGGAACATTCAGTTGCTTGAGCTTCTCATGGCCTCCCACTGCATCTTAATTATTTCCATTCCGCCTTTCTTCATCACCTTTAATACTCTTATGCAAGAAAAAAAAAACAATCTATCTTGGTTTTGAAGTTTTGCCTTTGTTGCCTTCAGTTACATTTATCGGTGAAAGGTCGGAGTTCCTCTTACATCCGTGTCTCTTCGGGAGGATTGGTCATGAAGTCATGAATGGCCTGATGCAGGGGCAGCCACCTACCTGTAGATGCCTTCAATGCTATGGTCCACCTGGAAGGGGGGGGGGGGGGGGAAATAGTCAAAGAACATTTACTTTTTTTCTCTCTTTATTGCTGCAGCGGCTTCTCTCTCTCAGTTGCAGGCTGTTGAAGAAGTTGGCTTATAACTTGCTCTGCAGATCACAAACATAGTCTTGGAACTATCTGAACATTTACTGCCGCCTTGTTAATTTGAGCAAAATTCAAGCTGCTTCAATTATTTATCAGAGTTACTGAAGACTCCTAATCAAATGGTCTCATGATGAATATTTTTTCATAATGATTTAATGACCCCCAAAAATAGGATAAAATATCACGATTAAAATCCATGGTTTAAGTTCCACTTTAAGGGATTTGGGAATGGAATCCCCCACCCCCCCATCCCCGCACCTACCGCTTGTTGTCAGCTGCATTGTCTGCACACAGATAAAAGGTTTTAAATTCTTCCGAAGGTGGCTTAGCTTCGATTATGGTGCGCTTTGACCCAATGTTCTGCTCGGTGACTGTGTAACCCTGCAAGTAGATCCCACCTGACGGTACAAAGCCAAAAGTAACTGATTACAAATTGCGGTGGTGTTGAAGTGCACGGCATCGTGCATTTTAACACGATGGCCCCAGAAACATTGTGATATCTGGGTAGTGCCATCCACGAATAAATTAGTACACCTGAGCTGAAAGGCCGTGGGATCGTCCCATTTGGCACAAGAAGCTGAGCTGACTCTCGGGTAGAGGAATGTGGGAGTGGTGCAGAGAGATGCTGTTTCTTTTTTGGCTGGGATGTGAAACTGAGGCCCTGTCTCTGCTCCAAGGTTGGTGCTAGTTCCAAAAGCAGATTACTTTCTTTTTTTTTGCAATTTTAAAAAATTGTTTGCTTCATTACAAAAAAAACCAAATAAAAATTAATCAAATATCTATCCCCCCTCCCACCCAAAAAGTAAGAAAAGAAAAGAAAGAAACACCCACCATTTAATATACAATAATATTAGCAGAGACAATCATTAATTGTTATTAAAGATTACTAATTAAGAGGAATGGGTAAGATAGAAGAGGTGGATGGAAAATTATCCATAAAATCCATATAGGGTTTCCAAATATTATAAAAATTTTCAACTTGGTTCCTTAAACTATACACAATTTTTTCCAAAGGTATACAATTTTGCAACTCATTATATCATCTACTTAATAACACTCCTTTATCATCTTTCCATGACATCGCTCTACATTTCTTTGCAGTTGCTACTGCAATACTTAAACATTTTTCTTGGTATTTGTCCAATTTCAATTTTATATCCTTTTCATAGATATCTCCAAGTAAAAATATTCTTCAATCCTTTGGTATCTTTATCTTCATAATTTACCCTAATAATAAACTCAGCTCATTCCAAAACCTTTCCACCTTTTCATAAGACTACAATGAATGCAAAAAAAAAAGTCCCTATTTCTTTTACACATTGAAAACACTTATTGGAATCATTAGGATTAAGTCCATTTAACTTATCTGGAGTATAATACAATTGATGAAGAAAATTATACTGAACCAGATTACTCTCTTTGTTGGGAAATCAGAATAGAATGGAAAGATGCTGTGTCCACCCCCCCCCCCCCCCCCACCCCACCAACTCATACTCACTGGTCGTTGGACGTGATGGCATGTTTGTCTCTAGAAAAAAAATTAGTTGTTCTGCTACTGCAGTGGATCTTTCTTTTTCTTTGGGATATTTTTCTCAATTACTTTCAAAACTTTTAGATTATTGGGGGGCGTGGCAAGATGGTGTAGGGTAAAGACGTGGGAGCTTATCTCTCCTCAGCTAGAAAGTTTAGAACCCGAATTTAAAAACTTAGTGTATGATTGAAAACTTTATGAAAGGACTGTATATGATATGAGAAGAAAATTGATTAAGAGAAAACAAGTTCAACATTCGAAAAAATTACATTTTAAGAAGTTGGAAGAGTTAAGGGATTTGGGAAAAACGGGCCTTACTGAAGATTTGAAGCCTCGAACTCAAGTTGAGATGGAGCCGAAGAGTCAGCGACCTATATCGGCAAGGTTGGCTACAGCAACGGTATCTTCTATGCGCAAGGCGATGCAAGATAGCACCACCACTGCCACGTCATTGACGTCGTTAAGGGAGTTCCACAACGTGCATGGATCAGCTGCGTTGGGCATGTTGAGTAGTGCCACTGAACGTGGGGAGACACGAAACATCTCTTGTGACTGCATCTTTAACGCAGTACACGAGAGACAAGCCAAGGATGGTCGCTGCAGGGACGCGGGCAGCGGTGTGCATGCGTGAGATTCTCGAATGGGTGAGAGCTGCGTGGGCTGCCACTCAGCGGTCAGGCTGAGGAGCTCAGCTTGATGATGAGTGAGGAACAGACCTGCAGCCAGCCTGTAGAAGTCCAGGAAGCTGAGCTACAACAAGAGATGGAAGAAGAATTAGAACACTACCTGGAAGCAGAAGACAATCAATTATTGTTAGCTGCAGCTAAAGTGGAAGGTACCCCAATATCTTTGAAAGTACCTTCACCATATAAGTCTCCCAGCACTATGAATCCTATGCCCCCTTCTGATGTAATGATAATGTTGGAAACTATAACAGAACAACATGAGAAGTTTGATGGATTATGTTTCTACTAGTTTTCAAAATGTTGACCAGCAACTTTCTGATATTAGACTTTAAATTACTGATATGTCTGGTGCAATTGCATCAATGGAAGTGGATGTTAGTAAATGTTTGACAGAGGTGGATAAAGTCAAAAACAAAATTAAAAATGTGGAAGATAGAGTGGATCAAGTGGAAGGAGCAGTTGCTGGGTGGCAGATTGAGAAGAATAATTTTTTTACGAAAGATGGATTCATTAGAAAATCAAAGTCGGCGGAATAATATTAAAATAGTGGGATTACCAAAAGGTTTTGAGGGAGTAAATCCTACAAAGTTTTTTAAAGAATGGATTGTTGAAGTATTTGGTCCAGAATATTTTCCGGAAGGTTTGGAGATAGAGAGAGCTCATTGTGCATTTAGAAAAAAACCATTACCAGGGCAACCACCTCGAGCTGTTTTAGTGAGGTGTTTGAGGTATCAAGATCATGATTTTACGTGCAGCGCTGTTATGGGCACGTATGAATGGTCCAATAGTAATTCAAAACAGTAAGGTTTTTTTATGCGGATTTGAATCAGGAGGTAGTTATGAAATGGAAAGAGTTTAATCCTGCTAAAACTGTCTTATGGAAAAAAGACCACAGATCTACTTTTAGATACCCAGCAATTAAAAAAAAATATTTTATGGGCAATACCAATCTCAGTTTTTTGAAAATCCATAGGCAGCTTTAACTTTTGCTAATTCTTTACCAGATTCTAAGTTGACACAGGAATTTGCATTGAAACTGTTGGTGGTGTTGGATAGCTGGAAATGGGAAAGGTGAGAAGAAACTAGAAGTTGAACAATTGATGGATTTCCAAGAAGAAATTCCAGAAGCATTCAGTAAATGAAGAGTTTCTTTGCTCTCTGGCTGGGGAGAAGATGTTATCCCAGCTAAATCCGAAGTCATCAGCCACTGTTGGTATTAACCGCACCTGGTTAATAAGGGGTGGGGGGGAAATTACTGCTTTGCAGTTTTTTTTTGGTTAGGCGGGGTTTAAGGGTTGTTTTAGAGGGTTTTTTTTGTTTGGGAGGGGTTTAAGTAAGCTGTGAAAAATTGGGTGCCATTATATAGATTGTAATGAGTAATTTAAATTTTGCAACTTTTAATGTTAAGGGGTTAAATCATCCGATAAAGAGGAAACATATTTTATATTATATTAAGAAATTAAAAGTAGATATAGCATTTTTGCAAGAAACTCATTTAACAGAAAAAGAACATTCAAAATTAAGAAGAGATTGGGTTGGACATGTAATTTTGTCTTCATTTAATTCTAAAGCTAGGTGTGTGGCGATTTTAGTTAATAAGAAAATACCTTTCACGGTATATTCTTTTTTGCAAATACGGGAAGACTGTTAATTGTTAATTGTAGAATTTTTTCTGAACGTTGGACTTTAATGAATGTTTATGCACCAAATGAAGATAATGAGGCTTTTATTTCAGTGGCATTTTTAAATCTGAATCAGTCAAATGGGAATGTATTGGTGGGAGGGGATTTCAATTGCTGTTTGGACCCATTGTTGGACAAATCTCCAAAAATTGTTAGAAGGTTTAAGATAGCAAAAAGATTGCTTGAAATGATGAAGGATTTGAATTAGTGGAAATTTGGAGAAAATTAAACCCAACGGAAAAAGATTATTCATTTTATTCAACTGGACGTAATTCTTTTTCTAGAATAGATTTATTTTTGATTTCTGAACATTTAAAAGGTAGATTTAATTTAGCAGAATATAAAAGTAGATTATTGTCAGATTATTCATTATTGTTAATTAGATGTTTAGGTACTGAATTGGTAGAGACAGCTTATCGATGGAGGTTTAATGAAATGTTATTGAAGAGACCAGATTTTGTTAAATATATAAGATATCAAATTAATTTTTATTTACAAACAAATCAAAATTCAGCTCAAAGTAAGTTTGTTTTGTGGGATGCTTTAAAAGCATGTTTAAGAGGATTAATTATTAGTTAAACAACAAAAATCAAAAAACAGTATCAGTCAGAAAGTTCAAATTTGGAGAAAGAAATTGAAGGTGTGGAGAAAAGGTTACAGAAAAACTGTACAGAGGATGATAAGATACAGTTATCTAAATTGAAATTATGCTATAATGATTTACAAACATAAATATGAGAAATTGATACTGAGATCTAAACAATATTATTATGAATTGGGAGAAAGAGCACACAATTTAAAACTGAGCAAGTATCAAGGACAATTAATGCTATTAGGAAGAATGGAGAAATTACTTATAAGCAAAAAGATATTAATGATGAATTTTAAAAATTTTATTAAAATCTGTATACATCAGAAGGTAGTCAGGATATTGATCAAATTGATTTATTTTTGGATAATTTAAATTTACCAATGCTGAATGAAGCAGAAGTAAAGAATTTAGATATTTCATTTACTGAATTAGAATTGAAGGAATCGATGCCTAATGGGAAATCTCCTGGAGAAGATGGTTTTACGGTGGAGTTTTATAAAGAGTTTAATGATTTACTATTTCCATTATATATAGATGTTTTGAAACAAACAATTGAAACAGGTATATTTCCTGATTCTTTCTCAAGAGCAGGTACTCAGTTGATAATATAGTTAAGTTGATTTCATTAATGCGACAAAGGAACAAAATAATCAACTACTGGTTGTATCTTTAGATGCTGAGAAGGCGTTTGATCGTGTTGAATGGAATTTTTTTTAAGTATTGGAAAAATTTAATTTTGGTCCTTTTTAGAGGTTGGGTTAAGGCTTTATATGTGGGACCTATAGCAAGTGTGTTAAAAAATGGTCAGATTTCAAATTTTAAAAATTTGTCTCATTCTACAAGACAAAGTTGTCCTTTTTCTTTGCTTTAGTGATTGAACCTTTAGCTCAGGTGGTTCAACAAGATTTAGGTATTGGGGAAATTAGAGTGAATGAAAATGAATATAAAATTAGTGCAAATGATGTTTTGATATATATAACTGATCCAAAGGTTTCATTAAAGTCATTACAGGAATTATTGAATAAGTATGGTAAATTATCGGGATATAAGGTTAATTGGGAAAAGAGTGAGATTTTACCATTAATGGAAGAAGATTATAAAGACTGTAGACAAGTTACTAACTTAAGATGGTCAAATAAAATTAAATATTTAGGAGTAGTTGTAAATAAAAATGATAAAGATTTGTTTAATTTAAATTATGCACCTTTATTAAACAAGATTAAAATTGATTTAGATAAATGGAAAGATTTACCATTGACGTTAATTGGAAGATTGAATTGTATAAAGATGAATATTTATCCTCAAGTACAGGTTTTCTTTTCAATCTCTTCCATGTTTGGTACCAAAAAAGTTTTTCAAGGAAATAAATAAGGTAATGAGGTTATTTCAATGGAAGGGTAAATTATCAAGAGTTTCTTTACAAAATTTGACTTGGAGTTATGAATTAGATGGCTTGCAATTACCCAATTTTTATAATTATTACAAAACGGTTCAGTTGAAATTTATTAATAGACTATTTGATACTGAACAACCTCCTAGGTGGGCGCAGATAGAGATGGATCAGATCTTGGAAGGTAACATTAAGCATTTTATTTATAAATAGAATCCTTTATTATTACAAGAATTTGATTTGCCAGTTTTACAACATGTAATGAATATCTGGTATAATCGTAATTTAATTGTAGGGCGTAAAGGGATGATTCCAATAAGATCACCAATATATCAAGAATAAATTAATACCTTTTTCATTGAATAGTCCTTATTTAAAGGATTGGAAAAATAAAGGAATAGTAAATGTTATAGATTGTTTTGAAGCAGGGAAGTTTTCTTCATTTAATAGATTACAGGAAAAATATGGGAGTGCCTCAAATTCTTTGTTTGCTTACGATCAACTTCGAGAATTTTTAAAGAAGTGTTATGGTAAGAAAATAAATTTGCCAAGTCAAACGAAATTTGAATTATTGATTGAAGATAAAAGTGAAAAAGGTTTTATTTCTGATATATATAGATTGTTACAGGAAAAAAACTGAAAAAGTAAATATGTATAAAATTAAAGAGAAATGGGAAAAAGATTTAAATATTGTATTGACAGAGGAAGAATGGTCACAAATGTGTGTTGATAGTGTTACAAAATGAATCAATGTGAGATATAATATGGTTAATTATAATGTTTTGCATCAATTATATTTAACTCATGAGAAATTGAAAAGATATGGATTTAGTATAACAGATTTATGTTTTAGATGTAGAGAACAGAAAGGTACTTTTGTACATTCAGTTTGGTTGTGTAAGAAAATTAAATATTTTTGGGAAGAAATTATAAAATTTTTGAGAGATTTGTTTAAAATGGATATTCAGTTGGATCCAAGGTTATGTTTATTGGGATATGATTAGGCCCCATTTCTTGATTTAAGAATGCCTAAACCATATTTAGCTTTCTTAAAGTTAGCTTTAGCAGTAGAAAGAAAATGTATAGCGGTTACATAGAAGAATGATGTACAACTAAAAACAGTCTTGTTTGTATTTAGAAAAATTAACATACACTGTGAAAAACTATTATTCTTTCTTTATTGATATGTGGGGATTTTATTTGAAATATATGGCTATAGAAATTAACTAATTGTAATAAGTTTGGTACATCAATCAGGGAATATTGATTTTTGTTGTAAGTTTTTTTGGGGGGGAGGGAGGATTGGGGGAAGTTTTTTTTAGGATTTTTAGTGGTTTTTTTATGTTATAGGAGGTAGGGGAGGGGGTTATAGTATTTTTTCATATTTTTTCTGTGTAATTTGAAAAATTTAAGTAAAATTTAAAAAAAACTTTTAGATTATTCATCTCTGCTTTTTTTTTATGACCCCATAGTTGTTAGTGCACTCCTTAAATTGGCCAGCAGCCCTCATAGGGTAGGGTTTGATTCTTAGTTTAGGAATATATGGTTTTTTTCCCCATTTAATAACATGGGTTCGTGTGTACCTTGTTCATTGTTATTTGGTATTTTTAATTCGATATTAACTTACTTTATTACTACCAAATGTACCTATGTATTTTGCATATATTAGAGGCAATAAAAAGATTGAAAAGGAAAGAAAAAAAAACCAGGAAACTGATATGGACACCATTTGTTAGCATGGAGTCAGTAACGAGGAATTCACCTTCTTCACTGTGAGATTCTGAAATTGCATCCAAAAAGGTTATTGGTGGGGTTGTGTTTGCTCTTCCCATGGCAACTGGTATTTCAAAACGGTTCATTCACCCGCCAGTTTAGCGGTTTGCCAATGTGAAAGGGGCTAATTTGGTCCACTGCTGCTCCCTCTGCCATGCCATAGAGGGCACTGATGGTTTTGTTCAACATTAAGGTTATTTTCTTGCAAGATTCCTGATCAATGGATTTGATGTGTGGTCTATTATCTTTTCAAAACAAAAACTCAACAGATTACCCATACAAAAACATAGCACAGTGAGTTTCATGCTGGGATGATCTCATCTGGCGATGCGCATTCTCTGCAGAATGTGTCCCTGTAAAAACCATAGCGATACAATTATTCACGAGTTGAGTTTTGTGGAAAGGATATGGTATAAACAAATCAGCCAAAATGTTGTCAGTGAGCTCTTCTGCTGTATAGGAAAGGACAGCATCGGCGCTCTCTTCGTTCCGATAGCAGAGTGCTCTCACCAGATATAAGGGCACTCCCACGAACTGGTCCAAAAGCTTCAGGACCGAAGATCTGTTTTTTAAAAATTAATTGTTGGGCTATGTTGGATTTCTGACGATTAAATCCTCGTGAGGTCAGGAATTTAAACCTCATTGAAAAGTCATGAAATTCAGCATCAGCTAAGAAATGAATATCAAGGACCCCTTAGAATTTTTTTCTAGAGACAGATGTGCCATCACAACCGACAGCCATTTTTATGAGTGGGGGGGGGGGGGGGAGCACCACCTTTCCATTCCAATTTCCCAACAAAGAAATAAATTTGCTCTTGGACCTGGCGCCAATCTGGGAGAGGAGAGAGGACAACAGTTTCTCATTCCATCCAAAACCTGCATTTACAATGTACCTTAAATGTAAAGAAAATTGCCGGACACTTCACAGGAGTGATTTCTGATACAGTGCAATACAAGGAGTTGCAGGGCAGTCAGGTCAAAAGATTAAAGAAGGAACAAAAGGTCAAGAGGTTCTGGAAGAGATAGTGGGGTTAGCTGAGGGAAAGGCACCAGTGGTGGAGAAATAAATTTAAGGAATGATTGAGAGGCTGGAATTAAATGACTAGACATGCCAGAAGAATTTGGGGATTGGCGACATTGGAGCTGGGAAGGGATGAGTACATGAAAAGATTTTAATGTAAAGTTAATAATTTGGTAGTGTGCTGCAATGCAAACGAAAGAAGCACAAGGTTCTCTGTATCTTCTGGATCTGTGGGCTCTACTCCTGCGCAAGGGCTGGCGGGAGCCTTTATACGGGGCCGGTGATTGGCAGGGAGTAGGTGGAGCTGGTCTCCCAGGTTACCTCCCTGAAGGTACAGTGGGTTTCCCCCTACAGTAGGCATTGCAGGAGTGCGGACACAGGCAGTCACAGACAGTCCAATGACTGTATCACCACAAATGTTAATGAACCTTTAGACAAGCTTGAGTTTAAGAAAGTAAGAAAAGAATGATCTAGCTTGGAGAGTGGTTGGATAGAGAAAAAAATACAGAAATGCTGAAAGAACTTAGCAGGGTTGGCAGTGTCCATAGCAAGTAACAACATATTGCCAACATTTCAGGCCTGATCCTTTCTTGAAGGGATCATAAGAGGGCTGAGGCCTGAAACTTTGGTTATATATCTTTACCTCCGATGGATGGTTTAAGATCTGCTGAATTCCTCCATCATTTACCACAATCACAACGTCTGCAGGCTTTCATAATTTCCCTCGGATGGTTGGATAGAGTCGAGAGGCAAGAAGAGTGTGGACAAATGTTTCAGTAGCAGATAATCTGTGGTCATGACAAGATTGGACTTTGTAGGAAGTTGGAAATGCTTGATGTTAGAGATAAAATGCTATTGGGAGTGATTATGATCAGGGGAGAAAAAAGCGTTTGAAGTGCAAAATGATGAAACTTAGCTTCAGTCTTATTAATATTTAAATTGAGGATAATCGTGTTCAGCCAACACAGGGCAAGCATTTAGTGATATGGTGAGAGAAAAGTGTGTAATCTCAATAAACTTGAAGAAGCTAACAGTGTTTTTGGATGGAGGCCAGTACTCTCATAACATTCAAGTATCGTAAGGAGCTCTTGAATTGGCAAAACAAAGAAGGCTATGGGCCAAGTGCTGCTAAAGGAGATTAGTACAGTTGATGGGTACTTGGTGATTGGCATGAATATGGTGGACCAAAATCGAAATATAAAGTTTGACTCTTGTCTTTATAATCCTAAGATGTTGCATGGGGCAAGAAATAATAAATCATTAGGATCATGTGCACTGAAGGTGGATAACTTTTGAGCTGTGAAGTCTTTTCCCCAGCTTTGGCAATCTGCCATTTTTCTCTATCCAGCTCCATAATTAATTGTGTTCAGTGAAGAAGTCAGGGATGCTTTCTGTTTGAAGCTGGCTTATGCATACACAATTTGAGGTGTACAATTAAGAAAGTGAATTTGCAGCGTGCCCAATAATTAGGGGGCAGAGACCTGAGGCAATAAGTGGAAGGAAAAGAGAGGAATTAAAGGAAAACAATCAGCAGAAGTGATGGTGGTTTGGATCTGATTCCCTGAGTGAAGAATACCTTGCTTGCCATTTAAAAACTGCAGGCCTAAACACTGAGACATGGGAAGTAGGTTAGTCTCTTTCTTGGCCAGCTCTGTGGCAATAATTTCTGTGATTCAGTGATTCTTCCATGATTGATTGTATTTAAATCCAGTACGTAATGCATTCTGTGCTACCTATGGTCAAACTTGCTATTTTGATTTGCCTTAAGGCGAAAGGTCGTGTGGAAGAAATTTTATGAAGAAAGGAAAGATACTGTCACTAACATAATCGGCAGACAGCCCATTTTAATACAGCATCTGTTCAGCGAGATATTATTTAGAAGCTAATTGAGGCCTTAACCACGGTCAAGGACGTTAACAGTGGTTACTGATGCATTCTTCTTCAAATTAGACATAACTAAGATTTTAAAAGACAAAAATTGTAATAAATGTCTTGATGTAGTTTTCAATGGGTTTATCCCATGATGTAATCCTATTTTTTGTAACAGCTTTGTCTGTCCCTCTATATAAATATACGAGCTTGTAGAAGTAGATTTCAGGGTCAGATAGCAATGGAGACTGCTGCTACTCTCCCTGATAAATCATGTGAAACAGGGTCTGTGAAATGATATTCGATCAGCTAATTTCATCGCCAATAAGAACAATGAACAGAAGAAGCAATTTGTGAAAAACTATTCAAAATTGACAATTGTAATACAGTGGCATCTTGTCTAAAATAACTATTTTTAAAATGAAAACCAGATGGATTTCATTTTTCCATTAAATTAACATTAACTACTCTTCCATGGAATTGTCCGCTCTGCAGAATTATGCTAGTTTACATGAAGGAGTTTTTATTTGGTGGGCATTTTAGTCTCAATTTGTTCCATTTCTTTTGCGAGACTGCCGCTATTTGCCACACTAATGATTTTCTGTCATTTTTTTTCTCTGCAGTCAGATACTCAACTATGATCCCTATTGATTTTGCCACACTTTATATGTCCATCCAATTTACTGTAAAAGCAGCTCTTGTCCTATATGCCTTGTATAATGCCTATTAATTCTATTTATGAAGGTCTTTTTTTTTGTTTCCTAAAGTCATGGATTGACTGTAACGTTGAGACTCTATAAATCACTGGTGAGACCTCACTTTGAGAACTGTAGAGGTATTTCAAGCGCTGAAAGGCCTGGACAGAGTAGATGTGGCAAGAATGTTTCCCATGGTATGGGCTTCAAGGACAAGAGGCCATATCCTCAGGCTAAAAGGGCATCAATTTAAAACAGGGATGCAGGAAAAAAGTATTTGTCAGAGGGGCGTGAGCCTGTAGCCACAGGAGGTTGTGGAAGCGAGACCGTTGGGTGTATTTAAGGCAGAGATTGAGACAGTATTTGATTAGGTCATCGAGAGTTGTGGGGAGAAAGCTAGGGAGTGGGGCTGAGTAGGTGAATGGATCTGCTCGTGATTAGAATGGCGTCACAGACTCGCTAGGCCAATGGGCCGACTTCTGCACTTATATCTTGTGATTGACACTTTGTGATTGACGGAATATCATACTTGGACCATTATTGCAGAATTGCTTCAAAGACAGTAGATTCAAAATATTTTATTTACTCATGAGGGTTATTTATGCAAGTTAATGTAGATTTTAAGTCAAATACTCTCATATATTTGAATTCCCTGTAATTGAATGAGGAAGACCAAACTAAACGAAGAGATAAAAGGAGCTGGCTTGAAAGCAGTTTGGCTTTCAAACCTCTATGTTTTACATTTTAATTAGAGGTTGTCTGGTAATTTCCAGCTGAGAAAACATACTCAATTGTATACACCAATATAGGAAATGCAAAACTGTGGACTTGGAATCATCTGCAACCAGAGGAGATCAAAATAAATTAAACTTAACTTCCTTAGGAACAAATTAATGTTCAGTTTATAAAATGAGGTTCATTTTCACCCTGCAAAATTGGTGACCAGGAGTCCATTGAATGATATTTAGTTATATAACTTTGCACTTACCACCAAAGAGAGCATAATCAGGCTTTTTAAAAATTCTTTGGCATGAAGACATGTTCTTCAGTATTCACTCAGGAATGGGGCACAGAGTTGTGGGAAGTAAGGAAAATGAACAGTGAGGTCACATAGGTTAAAGAGGAGGAGGTTCTTGCTGTCTTAAAGCAAATAAGGATGGATAAATCCCCAGGGCCTGGCAAGATATTCCTTTGGGCTTTAAGGGAGACTGATATAGAAATTGCAGGGGCTCTGGCAGAACAATTTAAAATGTCCTTAGCCATGGGTGAGGTGTCAGAGGATTGGAAGGTAGATCACGTTGTTCTGTTTTATAAAAAAGGCTCCAAAAGTAACCATGGAATTTATAGGCCAGTGAGCCTGACGTCAGTAGTAGGTAAATTATTGGAAGGTGTCCTAGGAGATCAGATATACAATTATTGGGATAGCCAGAAACTGATTAGGGATAGTCAACATGGCTTTGTGCATGGTAGGTCATGTTTAACCAAAATTATAGAGTTTTTTGAGGAGGTTTCCAGGAAACTCAGTGAAGGAAAGGCTGTGGATGTTGTCTACATGGACTTTAGTAAGGTTCCAAATGGGAGTCAGGAACGTTCAGACACTAGGCATTCATGGTGGAGTCGTGAAATGAATTTCACAATGGTTGGACGGGAAAAGCCAGATAGTAGTGGTGGATGATTGCTTCTCAGACTGGACACCTGTGACTAGTGGTGTGCCTCAGGGATCAGTGTTGTTTGTCATCTATATCAATGATCTGGATGAAAATGTGGTAAATTGGATTAGCAAGTTTGCAAATGAGATTAAGATTGGAGGAGTTGTGACAGGGAGGAAGATTTTTAAAGCTTGCAGAGGGATCTGGAAAAATGGGCTGAAAAATGGCAGATGGAGTTTAATGCAGACAAGTGTGAGGTGTTGCATTTTGGAAGGAAAAACCAAGAAAGGATATACACATGGTAGGGAACAGAGAAGTGTGGTAGAATAGAGGGATCTGGGAATACAGATGCATAAATCCCTGAAAGTAGGGTCACAGGTGATAGAGTTGTAAAGAGAGCTTTTGGCATATTGGCCTTCATAAATCAAAGTATTGAGTATAGGAGTTGGGATGTTATGGTAAAGTTGTATAAGACATTGGTGAAGCCATATTTGCAGTATTGTGTGCAGTTTGATCAACTAATGACAGAGAAGATATCAATAAGATTGAAAGGGTGCCTGGACTTCAGAAACTGAGTTACAGGTTATGACTTTATTCACTGGAGGAGAGAAGAATGAGGGGAGATTTTATGAAGGTATTTAAAATTATGTAAATAGGCTTTTTCCACAGGGAGTAGGAGAGATAAAACCAGAGGCCATGGGTTAAGAGTTAAAGGAGAAAAGTTTAGGGGGAACTTCTTCACATAGAGTGTTGGGAGTGTGGAATGAACTGCCAGCTGAAGTGTGGGCTCAATTTTAATATTTAAGAAGAATTTGGACAGATACATTGATGGGAGAAGTCTGGACTGAAATAGACTGGGTGCAGGTCAGGGCGACTAGGCAGAGAAAAATGGTTTAGTCACAAACTAGAAGGGCCAACAGAGCCTGTTCCTGTGCCATAATTTTCTGTGCACATAAAGACTACTGTCACAACTGTACAAGACAAGTTACATCTCTCCAAGATGTTGAGAAGACCACAGTTGGAGTATTGTGTGTCATTTGTGTCATCAAGCTATCGGAAAGATTTAAATAAGCTGGAAAGGTTGCAGAAAAGATTCACAAGAATGCTACCTGGATTGGCAGGTTGAATTATAAAGAGAGGCTTCATAGGCCAGGACTTATCTCCCTGGAGCACAGGAGGCTGAGATGGGACCTTGTATGGTTTTAAAATCATGTGGCACATGGATAAGGTAAACAGTCATAGTCCTTTTCCATGTATAAGGGAATAAAAACTGGAGGGTATAGATTTAAACTGAGAGGGGCATATTTATCACAGAAATTGGTGGGTATATGGAACAGTCTGCCAGAGAGAGTGCTCAAGGTGAGTACCATTTTACTTCTGATAGATATTTAGACAAATATCTAGATAGAAGCTATGTGCCAAATATAGGAAAATGGGTAGACAACTTGGTTGGCATGGACAGTTGGGCCAAAGAGCCTGCTTCTGTGCTGTTAAATCCACGACTGTAGATTGGAAGATGTTTCCATTGGCAAGATTATTGATGATTCTTTTGTGGAGAGAATGCTAATCATTCAGTTCTAAAGCTTTAAAAAAAAAATCTTAAATGTTTTCCTGTAACATCCACGTCCCAAATATTGCTCACCGAGTGCATGTGTAGAGCGAATGCCTGCATAGAAATAGAGACAGGCATCCTTCAGCACACAGTAATGCTGGGCCCGTAGATTCTTGTTTCTATCCACCTGATGGAGGAGTCCAAGACATTCTGGACTCTTGATGGCCAAGGGTGGAAGGTTGGCATTGTGGTGAGTCACATCCACCCAGACATGATTCTGTAAAGGAGAAATGCCCTTGTTAATACAGTACATTAGTACTTATTAAATGTCACCATCCTCAGCACTTCCACCACCTTGACTAGAATTAACAAAAAGGATTCTTCAGGATCGAACTGGGGACACCTGGCAGTAAGGAAACCCAGACAATCAAAATAAATCGTGAGGTTTGTCTTCTCCTTGACCCTGATTGATTTCGGCTGCATGATCAATCAGGAGATTCAGGGTTGTGCTGAGGGCTGGAAGGGCAGATGCATGGAGGATGAGCCAGGGGTAGAAGTGCAATAATTGAATAGTTCAACATGGCAGGTCTCCAGGGTGTGGGCACCAGCTCTTGCCAGAAAGAATTCAGTCTCCTCCTAGTGTCTCTCTACACAGAATGAAACATCACCTATTTATTGCCTTCCGTGGATGCTGCAGGACCTTCTGAGTTCCTCCAGCAATGCACGAGTTGCTCCAGTTTAAAGCATCTGCAATCTCTCTTGTTTACCTACATTTATTTTACTGCTGAGAAACTGGATCTATTTCATGCATTAGAAAAAATCTTACCTGCGTTAGGTTTTGCTAGTAATCCCCTGACCTTTTTTGACGACCCACAATTCAAGTAGCAATCCACTTTGCTGCCTTTATGGTTATTTAAGGGGGTGGTACGATTAGTGCAAGGCCTTTACAGCGCCAATGATTAGGGCAGCAGTTCGAATCCCACGCTTCCTATAATGAGTTTGTACGCTCTCCCCGTGTTTGTGTGGGTTTTCCCCACTATGGGCTCTGGTTTCCTCCCACCGTTCAAAATGTACCAAGGGTCGTAGGTTAATTGGGTGCAAATTGGGCAGTATAGGATCATGGGCCGAAATGGCCTGTTACCGTGCTGCATGTCTAAATTTAAAGGAGAATTGTTGACTTTGGATTTTAACCATTGTTACGGTGGAAGGAGGGCAGATTCGGGTCATCGCTCATAGCAACGGAACCGGGGAAAGAAGAGAAAGATCCCTCCCTTTTACCACGACTGGACCCTTCCGAAAATTTTCTTTTAATTGACTCCTATTTTTTTTTAAAAACAAAATAAATAGAACAGAAATACAATGGCGGTTCTGGAGCCCGAGGCCTAACTTCATTGTTGAAGCCTCGGGGTCGAGTAGTTGGGCAGTCCGTGCCGGCTCGCTGTTTCCCCGGAATCAATGAGGCATTGAAGCTGAAGGGATTATATTTATTTTTATTTAAAAAAAAAGAGAATTGCTGACTTTGGAATATCTAAGTAGCTGTTTCCAAACTCTGCTATAGAAGCCTGCAGACCAACAGGTATCTGCAAACAGTCATTCAGTGGGATGTCTCAGTATGGATCATGTGGAATGTGGGGTTTGCCGCTATTGTAGTCTGTTGTCTTCAACAAGATATTCACAACTCATGGTGAACAAAATTTGTCCAAAGATTGGTCAAAATTCCCATGCCAAGATGTTGTGTTTAACCCAGTGTCAGTGTAGGACCTTTGAGTTGGGCTTTAAGCTGAAAGGAAATCCTGCAGAACTTCTTGTAATCAAGTCACCAAAGGTTACAAATTATGCAAACAAGGTGGATTCAGAGGGACTGGGTCTGTTTTCAACAGATGCTTGGAAGGGGAAACCACTGTTGATAAACTAACCTTCCTCCCAACAAAACATCTTTGTTGTGCTAATGTTTGGATATCAAACATTCTAGGTCAGAATGGTCTTCTTGCAGACATGCAAGATGTCAATGGTATAATCAAACAGGAAGGTTGCATCCTGAAATGGAGAGACAGGACCCAGAGTGAAGAATTGCTACAATGAGCTCCTTTCCTCTGTCCACTGCAACAGCGAGGACCACCCAGTGGCCAACCACTTCAATTCTCCATCCCATTGCCATCCAAACATGTCATTCCATAGCCACATATACTGCCAGCTTCAAGTTAACAAATAGGACCTTGTATTCTGACTTAGCAATCTCTAACCAGATGGCATCAATATCTATCTCCAATTTCTGGTAAACTCCTTCATCTATTTTCTTACTTTCCCTCATCCCTTTCCCCTGCTCATCACCCACATTTTCCTTCCCCTAGCTCCGACCCCTTTCCCTTCCTTTCTCCTACCAGAGACCATCTTTCTCAACCCTCTGTTCCCCACCCCTTATCACTTCCTTTCTCTTCTTTCCTCTCTCACCTGTATCCACCCTCTCACTCACAAGCCTGTGCTCTTCTCCCTTTCCCCTTCCCGAGCTTCTTATTTCGGCATTTGCTTAATTTTCGGCATACCTGAAGAAGGGCTCAAGCCTGAAACATTGAATACCTATTGATGCATGACCAGCTGAGTTCTTCCTGCACTTTTGCGCATTGTACTAGTACCTCCAGAAGGCTGCATCATTCAAGTTGTCACAGGTGGGATTTTTGGATTATAAAATGCAGAAGGTTCAGTGTAACTTGCAAGAATCTCTAGACAGAGAACTGAATTGCTGTCTGAGTGATCACCATGTAAGCTGTATCCAATAGTGCATTACACTTAAAGTTAAACAATAGCTTGCAAAGGAAGTCAAGATAGAATTGGCCACCTGTACAGAAACTAAGTCATATGTTTGGGTGTGTGCCATGGATTAAAGTTAATGGTTGAAGCCGTGTAAGGAACGGAATAAATTGTCTGTAGTATTTTACCTCACATCTTCAAAAACATCTTGTGCCACATTATTTGTAGTGATTGTACGGATATTATTTAAATTTACCTTTTTAATTTTCAAATTTAAATGTAGACATACAGCGTGGTAACAGCCCATTTCTGTCCACGGGTCCATGCCGCCCAATTTACACCCAATTAACCTACACCCCCAGTACGTGTTGAATGGTGGGAGGAAACCGGAATCTCTGGGGAAAACCTATGCAGACACGGGGAGAGTGTACAAACTTCTTATATAGAGCATGGGATTCAAACCCCGGTACCGATCGCTGGCGTTGTAAAGGTGTTGCGCGAACCACTACATGAACTGTGCCGTGCCATATTTTATTGGGAGTTCTTGATTGCTTCGATTCTGTTTTAGAAAAGTTCTGGGCTGTGTTGTTAGTGAGCCTTGAGGAGTCATCACATCAGTCTGACCTCAGAGGAGAGGTAAAAGAGGATTTTGTAGATCCTTGACAGAGATGAGGTGAAAGTGAAAAAAAAACCAGGTAGAGCAATAGTTGAGTGAGAAATGCTGAGCACCGGGGTTTGCCAGCATTGTAGTCTGATGCCCTGGGCAAGTCTTGCATGACTCGAGCTGAACTGATCTTGGAGGAATGGGTATGTGTCACTGAGGCTGCAACTGATTCCATCAGATTGAGAAATTGGATAATATGTGTGTAATGATATGGTTTATTGTATGTACTGGCCGGTACAGGTACGGGATGGCCCGCCCTCCTGATGACATCCTCTCCTAGACTCTTCCTTGGACTCCTCCCCTGTGACCCAGGCCATAAAGGTCGAGTCACCTCTTCCTTCCCTTCACTTCCCTAGCTTGGACCTGGGCCAGCAAGTCTTGTGTGTAATAAAGCCTATCGTTCTCCTCAGTCTTTGTCTCTGTGATTATTGGGGCAATTGGTAACGCCCAACAATGTGAAAGCGTTTAAACTGTGAACGTGCACAGCGCAGAATTATAAGGAGAACAATGTAGTAGCAGTGAGACTGAAGGAATTCAATGAAGATGTTCAACAGGAAAAGAATAAGCAAAGTTATTGTTTCTTAGAATGTCGCATTCACCTTTGTGCTTGTTACCATGGAGAAATATCCAGACGAAAAAGAACTGAGTCGCCAAGTTTCTGGGAAGCATGAGGTTGGGGAATGGATAGCTCTTCTGTTGCTCTGCTATGTAATCCTGCCAACCCTTCTCAATGGTGCTGCACTGAGAGGCATGCAAGTATGAGAAGCATTGTGGAAGTCCTTTTTGTAAGAAAATCAATCCAGCTCTCTACAGTGCATCCCCAGCTGCTGTGAAGGCTAAATTTTTGCCAAAGCTTAATAGGGTGGACATTCCAAAGAAGGACATGGTCATAGGAGACCATATATTACCATATATGTGTGTGTATATATATATATATATATATATATACATATATATATAAAAGCAATGTGTTTAAAAAAACTTTTTATACACACACATCTATCTACATATAGTAATATATGGTCACCTATGACCATTTACTCCTTTGGAATTGCCATCCTAATATATACAGACCAGCAATCCAGGGCCAACAGTGCAGGAGGAAGAGCAGGATGTAGACCTGAGCCTTGAGTGACATGAGATGCAGTCTGAACAATAGAACAGGCAAAAGGAGGAGGAAATCTGCTGCCAGCTGATGTCCTAGCGGGGCAGCAACTGGCTCCTCTCCCAGCAGAGAGGAAGTTGTTTCCTGCACTAGTTTTAAGATACTCTCCGACAAAGTGATGCTTATAATGAGGAGTCTGTAAAATCGCATTCCCCAGTCTTCCCTCTGACCTTTATTCCCACAATCATCCTTCAAACCCTACTGTGCAAGGCTTTGAGGGCTTCAGTAAGGGGTATAAATGACACTTTCCTTATTCTAATATATCCTAATTTCAAAGTACCATCTTCCAAAAGCATGAGCTGTGACATTACAAATTTTGATCTCTTTAATCCAATAAATCAAACTCTGTGGCTGCTGTTTTATGAAATAATTTGTTGATAAATAGATAAACATTTTGCATAAGTTTGCATTAAGACTTTCATAATGATGAATAACAAAGTATTTACTATATGATGATACAAAAGCTTAGAGATACTAGCTTATAGAAATACACAAACTTTAAAGAGATGCACCAAAAAGTTAAAAGAATAATGTCTTGTGCTCACACTTCCTCTGCGAGTTGTCGAATAATAAGCAATCCATTAGTCTGGACAGAAATTTTGACATATTACAACATAGTCGCTATGGTAACGCTACAAACAATAGCTCTCTTAAAGAGACAGGCACAAAATTAACTAAGAGTTAAAAACACAAGGTCTTTACAAGAGGAATGGAGGTGTATAATGATTGAATGTCCATGGTGTAGATGAGACAGTTGGATTCAGGGATGCTGTTGAAGTGATGGAGGGTGTGTGAAGTGTCCCAGATGTAGGTGAAGAGAGTCTGGATCAGGGAGGGCAAAACGGAGTTGAGGTCCGCAGATATCATTTCAGTGGGACAAGAGTATACGGAAAAGATGGGTCTACAGGGACAATTGGGTTTACAGAACTTGGTAGGAGGTAGAACCAGGCACTGCAGGGTTGGAAACAATGAGGGTGAAGGCCATGTGAGGGAAATGACTGGGTGATGAGTTCAGAGATGGTCCCTGATACAGTGGTTTGATGAGCTTTGGTGGGGTCCTGTTAGATGGGTAAATAAGAGGAGGTGTCTGAGAGTTGTCGTCTGGCTTCGGCCAGATAGAGGTCTGTGCACCAGACCACAACAATACCACCCTTGTTTGCAGGATTGATGTTGAGGTTGGGATTTGTGAAGAGAGAGTGGAGGGCCAGGTGTTCCAAGGGGGTGAGATTGGAATGAATGAGGGGAGTGGCAGTTGGAAATATAAAGGTCCAGAGTAGGCAGAAGGCTGGAACAAGGTTCCCAGAAGGAGGAAGAAGGTTTAAGGCAGGAGAAGTAGTCTGTAGGTGGGGATGGAGAATCCTAGTTTTAGACATGAAGCCAACAGGAGAAGAGCTCGGCATTATGGCATGTGCGGAACTCATTGAGGTGTGGACAAAAGGGGATGAAGGTGAAGCCTCTGTTGTGGACAGTGTTCTGTCTTTGAGAGGGGAAGGTTGGATGGATGGTAAAGACCAGCTCAGGATGTCGGGGGGGGGGGGTGGTGGGGGAGGAGAACAGGGTGAATCAAGTGGTGAAGGGTCGGAGGGATCCAAGGGAGGAAGGGGAGAACTGGGGAAATCAGAGGTGGGAAGGGGCGGGTGGGAGACGACAGGATGAGAGTTTGCAATGGAGGCTTGGTCCTGCAGGCCGCCAAGGCCAGGGTGAGAGTTACAATGGACTTTAAATGATCTTTCTCCTTAGGGAGGTTAGGGATTGTCTGAGAACAGCCCCTGCCTCACACCAACCACCAGAAATGATGCCCTTGTATGGGATTCCACCATCTCTACCTCCAGGAAGCTCTCCGGGAAATTCATTATAGACCCGTGCACTGCTCTTCTGAAGTGTTCCTCAATGTGCTTCTGGTAGGACTGAATTTTTAAAAAAATGCAGATTTTGGAAAGTCCAATGAGTTTGCTTTCAAATGAGAAAAGAATGGAGGTTCAACAGATGGGAATATCAGCCCAAGCAAGATGCTGCGACAAGGGCAATTAAAAAGACGATGATGTAGTTGGTATAATTCTCATACCTGGTGAACAGGATGTATTGCTCGCTCCATAGCTTCCAGCCACCTGCAGACAGGAGGAAATAAATGAATGTGCGTTCACTTCATTAGATACATCAAAGTCCAGGAATTTGAGCAAATGGTACAATGGGAATATCATACTGCAGCAGATTTACATTACTAGTGCATTTTTCCCTCCCTAATAAGTACATGTTCTGTAATAGAAACTACATTGGAAAGAAGATCCCACACCAATTGAGTTTCCTGGTTCACTTGCAAATACAGGTTACAGTAAAACCCCTGGTATCCGGCAACTATGGGAATTGGTAGATGCTGGATAAGTGTATTTTCCAGTTTGCTTGAGACTCACTCTTACAATGCCCAACTAACACACCTGCATTAAGAATAAACAGTTTAAAAGACAAAAATACTATACCTGTACTTGGACTGAACAATCTTCGCTGGCATGAATATATAAACTGTAAAGCATTTTACTTTATTTTCAGTCACGTTCTTTGAAAACATTTAACCATTACTGCATCTGCAGATTCCTCCCCTTCCATGGAGCCACCCGAAAGACGAACAATAACAATTATAGATAATAACACCCCCCCCCCCTCCAACTCTCCCAGGTTTACAGAAAAAAACCTCTGACCAGTCGAATCTTACTAAACATGGTTAAGGAGACACTTTAAAAGAGTCACCCCAACAGTGAGTGGCATCAACCAGCTCTTCATCCTGGGCGAGGCCATTACTGTTTCACACAACTTTATTCAAACAGCTGCTATGTGCAAAGCACGACCAGGGCCCTCTACCAACTGAATATTTGCCCCCATCTTCACCAAATGTTTGTGTGTTACTACACATTTTTTTAACCTATTATTTTATTCTTATTTTTTTTATTTTCCTCGAATTTTTTGCTGGTTGCTTGAATTCCTGGATACCAGGCATTTTTCTGTATTTGGATGATTCAATTACCCTTTCTCCAGATTCAACATTTTCACTGTGCTGGAATGACATGATGGTATTTTAGTCTTTTTTAGTAGAAATATGCTCAAATTGGAAGTAAACCATTCAATTATTTTCTGGCATGATGGAATGTTTAAACATGGGTCCATACTTCTATGTTCATTAATGATTATAAAAATGAGAGGTGATCTCAACAGGGTCTCCCTCCACCCCTTTGACATGATCTACCAGGATTGTTGTCTGAAGAGGGTGCGCCACATCATTGTGGACCCCTTCCACCCTGCACACAGCATCTTTTAGCTACTCTCAACAGGAAAGAGATACAGGGGTATCAGAACCAGCGCCACCAGTCTGACGAACAGCTTCTTCCCACAGGCAGTGAGAATGCTGAATGAAGTGTTCATACAAACCCTCTGAGATTCTATTTATTAAACATTATCTAACTTAAAAAAAAATCTGTAAATATTTGCCTGTAAGTGTCTGATGCACCATCAATTACCATAAAAAACTGAGGGTATGAAACCGATAGGCTTTTATTGACTGTAGACTGGACCACAACCATCCTCATCGACTGATCGTGGCAGGGTGAATGGGGAGCATGCAAAAGGGGTTGTGTGTAGGATCGATCTTGGGAGGCATGTCCAGCTGGCATAAGCCAATCACAGTATAACAGTTGTTTACCACAGTGAGTTTTATTTTCATGTGTATTTGCATGTTTTGCCCTGAGGACCAGAGAATGCTGTTTCATCGGGTTGTACTTGTACAATCGGATGATAATAAATTAACTTGAAATATGGAGGAATCTGAGTTTGACTGAGTAATACTGAGAGGATGTTTCCCCTTGTGGGAGAACTAGAGAAAGTGGACCTGGCTTCAGAAGAAGCAATCACCCAGTTTAGATAGAAGTGAGGAGTCACTTCTCTCTGATGATTCTTCTCAGGGATGTGGGTGCTAAATCATTAAATGTATTCAAGCCTGAGATGGGCGGGTGTTTGAACTACAGCAGAGGTCAAGGATTTTTCAACAGAGGTCAAGGATTTTAGTGAACAGCAAGGAAAGTAGAATTAAGGCCAAGATCAGATCAAGCATGATCTGACGGAATTGCAAGGGAGATTCCATCATCTACACCTCCTCTTATTTATTTTATTCTAACTTCTGGTTGGAGGTTAATTGTATTTCATTGGTTTTGTATTTTACTTCCACACAATAACAATAAAGTTGAATCTAATCAAATTTCTTAGCTTATTACGTCCATAATTAATGCTTGATTAACACGTGAAATTTAAAATTCTTTGCACTAATTATTTTTTTTGGGGGGGGGGGGGAGATACCAGGAGATTAATTCAAGCTGAACTTCGACCATTTTGGAAGGCTTTCTGCCCTGTCAGCAATTCTTCTTTTGAATGGGATGTTTTCCCATTGAGCTGGGTGAAACAAGAATCAGTTGCAATTTTGAAGATCATGGGAGTTTTCCAAGATGTTTTTTGTCAACCAATCAATTAAATATGGTTATTTGATCATTTATTTCATAGCTGATTGAAGAACCTTAGTTTACAGATTACATGAAAGTTACAGATGGATGCAAAATGTCATATAAATTATTTTCTTATATGTTAAATACACACTGTATCATTATTGAACCTTTATGTTTTAATTATGATGCCCCTCCATTGCTGTCGAGGTTTAGTGAACAGTAGAAGCTTTATGCATCTTTACCTTTTCATTTCCTGATTTGAAGTTGAGCAGAAGTATAACGTCCTGTTTCTTGACTGTAAAAAACATTTAAAGACAAATGGTTTCCCGAGGCTGGTGTCAATTGCAACTTCAGCCCCATCCAGTCTCATCACATCCAGTGGTTGGCACCTTCCTTCATCCTGGTGTAAAAATATTGTTGAAGAAAGATTAAATCCCAACCCTGCAGCTCAACCCTGACAAAGACCGACTACTTCAACTGAACAGCTTTGTTCATGAGCATGTTTTCAGGCAACAGTTTGAGTGGGTAGTGAAACTGACAGACAGAGCCTTGTGCAACCATATCCAAATGGACCTCTTCTTTCAATGACAAATCACATTGAAGATAGGTGTTGGGGCAGGTAGGTGGTGGGGCAGGTAGGTGTTGGGGCAGGTAGGTTTTCGGGCAGGTAGGTGGTGAGGCAGGTAGGTGTTGGGGCAGTTTGGGTTGAGGAAGCAGGGAGCTGGCAGAGATTTGGAGATGGACGAAGAGGTGGCAGAATATACACTTCCCTGGGAAGTGTATATTCCTGCACTTTGGCACAAGAAATAAAGACGAGGATTATTTTCTTAATGAAATAAAAATCAGAAAGTGAACGTCCAAAGGGACTTGGGAGTCTTAGTTCAGGATTGCATAAAGGTAATATTAAGTTGGTATTAAGGAAGGGCAATACAATGTTAGCATTCATTTCAAGAGGACTAGAAAATAAAAGCAAAGATGTAATGTAAGGCATTGGCCAGATCACATTAGGAAAATTGAGCAGCTTTTGGCCCCATATCCAAAGAAGGAGGTTACTGGCATTGGGCAAGATCCAGAGGAGGTTTACAAGAATGATCCTGTGGATGGGAGGGTTAATGTATGTAGATGTGTGATCGCCCTGAACCTCCACTTGCCGGAGTTCAGCCAGTAGGGGGGAGAGGGAAGATCTCATTGAAACATATTAAGTATTGAAAGGGCTGAAGGAGTGGGCATGGAGAAGATGTTTGCAGCAGTAGGAGAGTCCAGGACTAGAGAACACATCCTCAGAATAAAAGGTTGGCCCTTTAGAACTGAAATTAGGAGGTTTTTTTTCAGCCAGGTAGTTGAATCTGTGGAATTTGATGCAATAGATGGTTGTGGAGGCCGTCATTGGGTAGATTTAAAGCGGAGATTGGTTATTGATTAGTCAAGGTGTCAAAGGTAGTGGGAAAAGGCAGGGAAATGGGATTCAAAGGAAGAATACATCAGGCATGATTTGAATGGTGGAGTAGACTCGATGGACCGAATTCCCAAATTCTACACATATTTCTTATCCGCTTAACCTTTCTGAGACTTTTGATAAGCATCTCTACTTCTTTTTCTTCACTGTTCACGGCTCATATACTGCATTAACATAAGAGCTAATTTAATAAAGTTAACACCTTTCCTACAGTTGCCTTCTTCACCACTTACACTCACCATGTTTCTATTTATGTTGTTACTTTCAGCAAACTATGTGCCTGTGCCCAGGGGTGCAGTGGTAATTTTTTAGGTGCTGAAGCTCACTAAAAACAACGACAAGGAGGTGCCACCCCATGTATGTCCTGCCCTCATTTAACTTCCCAACATGCACCACTTCGCCCTTGCTTGAGTTCAATTCCAGTGCCATTCCTTTGCTCACTTTCCCAGTTGATCTAGACAACCTTCACTGTCCAGTGTACCACTAATCTAGGTGCCATGTACACTCTCATCCAAATTGTTAATATATATATAAACAGAAGGGGACCACACCACCAGTCACAGGCCTCCAGTCTGAAAAACAGCCCTCCACTACCACCCTCTGACTACTTCCTCCAAGCTAGTTGTGTACCTAATTGGCCAACTTATTCTGTATCCCATGTGATCACACCCTTTGGGTCTACTATGCAAGACATTGTCAAAAACCTTGCTATATTCCATGTTTTCATCATTTACTCTCTTGGTCACCTGTTCAATGAAATGTCTACGCTGACCACCATGCCCATTTATACTAATACTATTTGCCAAAGATTTGTCCATAGCTAGCGTAGACCAAGTCTGGCAAATGGAATTAGTGGAGATGGCAATCCAAGTGGTCACCCAAATATTTCCACAATGCGGTAAGAATACCTGCCTCCATCACCTCCTCAATCAATACATTCTGGTTTGCAACTATTATCTAGATGAAAAAAATTCTTTCTCAGATTTTTGTGGCTATTTTTCCTACCTGAAATTCCCCTTACTAGTACTTGTAACAGATTCCCAAACAGACAATAGCCTTGAAGTTATTTGCTTTGACAGTGATATAGCTTCTTGTTCTATCACACTTGTCTTGCTGATTGATCTACTGTTACGAGCGTAGAGGACCCCAAAACCCAACAGCATTAGATATTCACCAAGACAAATGGTTACTTAAACAAAAGTTGCTTTTAATTATCTTTAAACATGAAAACAGAATCACACCTTAACTTATCACTATTGACTTAACTAATGAAACTTAACCCCCTTCTAATTCTAAGCGCATGTGTATGTAGTGTGTGTGTAAGTTCAGAAAAGTTCTTTGATTCACAGTCCAATCTCACTTCTCATTCCTCCAAGTTCACATGTTGCAAGCAATTCTTATACTGTGCACAAAATTTAACATTTATAAAGTTCACCAAGTTTTGGTGCTTGAAAGGTAAATGGTTACTGCTCAGGAAGGTTCTTGTCAGTTTTCAGAGAGAGATTTGTTGTTTGCTGGACACCCACAACTGATTCCTTGTAACCAGCCACTTCAGGGTCTTGCCGAAGAAACTTGCCACCTCAGGGTTTTCCAGGTGATAACCTCTTTCTTTCAGGTCACCACAGAGTTCCTTCTTGTTTCCCTTATTTCAAGTGAAATATTAGGAAGACAGTCCTCTCCTCTTACATGAACCACAAGGGCTTTGACCAGTCTGAACCAAGAACTCACCTCACAACCCATCTTCCAAATGGGGTTTTTCCACAAGCTTGCCAGCTTGTCCTGTTCCAGTCCCAGCTGCTGCTGCTGACTGTAAAACTGCAAAACTGATCTCTCTCTCTCTCTCTCTCTCTCTCTCTCTCTCTCTCTCTCTCTCTCTCTCACTCACTCTCACTTTCTCTCTCTCAGAGAGAAAACCTGTTTGACTCTGCTTGCAAAACCACATAACCCTCCTAGAACAGCAAGTTCCCCTCCAGACAGTCTGCGGCTCTGACAAGTTCTTTTATCTGTTGCCTTTTGTAAACAACAATCCATTAGTGAAGTCTCTTGGGCACTCTCCACAGCTTTTTCAAAGGCTCCGGGGCTGACATGTCTAGCATGAGCAGAGCTCCAGCATTTTAAATAAGATCTGTTTTAAAGTGTTTGTATGCAGCCTACACTTAAAAACCTGCCGCAATTTATCTCCCAAAACATATGTATATTCTGTCACACTACTCATTTGCTTAAAGGTTCAGAGAAACATTTGAAAGTTATATAACTTCTCACCATTTTGTTCTTGTAATAGTAGAATAATCCATTGTGTTTTAAAACAAACCACCTTTTTCTCCAACCCTTCAGAAGCCCAGAGTGTGTTCGTTTATGCAGATATCCACGGCATGCTGGCCGTGGTGTGTTAGGGCATCGGCTGATATCTGATCCCACCACTAGCGTTAGAAAGTCTGGACCTAGGATTTGGAATATACAAATGGCAATTAATTATTGAATGCTATTATATTTTTTTTAGCTGTTTTGAATGAGTGGAATACTTTGGATTAGGAACAGAAATTTAATACTTTACTGATAGTTTACAATTAGGATGCATCAGAAGGTCTCAGAATTCAAGGAATCCAGACCAACAAAAGGTGTTAATTGGATAGGATAAGGGATTCGAAGACTTTCTGATCTATCCTGCTTCTGCCTTTTTCTGCATTTTCCTTGAAGAAAGGCTCAGGCCCGAAATATCGGCAATATATCTGTGTCTCCTAGAGATGCTGAAAAGACCGGGTGAGTTCCTCCAGCACTGCGGTAAATTTACTACAATTGCAGCGTCTGCAGCCTATCGTGTTTCACTTTGATTTAGTCAGGTATGTTATGCCATGCTCACCACTTGTAGGAGTGTGCAGCTTGTAATGGCATCAGGGAAGTTTAGTGAAATGTAAATCTGCTTCACAATTCTCAAAATAATTGAAGCAAATTCTGAGAGCCATTTGGAACTCAATATGACATTGGAGTCGCTGAGATGTAATTCACCCTTTCTTCTTTGTCACTGGGTTCAAATGCTGGAACCCATTGCTCTACTCAAAAGCAAAATGGGTATACCATCACCAGGACATGCAGTAGTTCAAAAAGGCAGATGATCGTGGACTTAAGGAGGACCAGGAATGACCACCCTCCACTACACATCAATAACTCTGTAGTGGAGAGAGGGGAGAGCACAACTTAACCAGTGGCCTTTCATGGATACATAACATTTCCTCACTTGTCAGGAAGCTGCAACAGTGACTGCACTTCCTGAGAAGACTAAGGCGGGCAAGTCGACCGGCCACCAGGATGTCAACCTTCTACAGGAGCTCTAACGAGAGTGTCCTTGCTGACTGCATGACAGTGTGGTGCAGTTGCTGCAGGGAAATGCATCAGAGGTCAATCCACAGGACTAGAAAAGTGTTAGAGATGATCTCTGGAGTCTCCCTCCCCCTCATCAACTGGGATCATTGTCTGAAGAGGGGTTGCAAAATCATTGAGGATCCCTTCTGCTCTGCATACAGCTGCTTCCATTTGGAAAGAGATATGGGAGCACCACCAGGTTGAGGAACAGCTTCTCCTCACGGGCAGTGAGAATGCTCAACGACTAAAGGATCTACTCACACTAACTATCCGAGACTCATATTTACGAAACAATATTTATTTCTATATATTAGTATTGCCTGCATATGTATTGCTTGTATGTGTGTTATGTCTGGCTATGTGTCGACGTGTTTTGCACCAAGGGCCGGAGAGTGGTGTTTTGTCGAGTTGCACTGGTGCAACGAGGTGACAATAAACTTGACAAGATTAGCAAGGGGATGCAGGGAAAGATAATAAACTTGGCCGTGATGCTCACATTCCAAAAAAAAAGAATAAATTGAAAAAATACTTGGGGGAATCCGAGACCAAATTAGTTAAGTTAAGAAACAGAATGTATTCTACAACTCATTCATCTTGAAATACTGTCGCTGCAAATGAAAACACAGGTTATGCTTGAAGCTGACTGTAACTTTCCATACCTTGTCGAGCCAGGGTGGCTGCCTCAGAGTGAGGGATGCTGGTCACATCAGTGCCATTGACAGCTAATACAATATCACCAATCTGAAGTCCTGCTTCTTCAGCGGGACCGTCTGGAATCAAGCACAAATATCGTAGCTCATTATTTTGTAGAGGCTTTTACCAGGAAAATGTGCATCTCACATCTACAAACAGAAACTCTTCACTAAGCTATTTTTACCCATATGTTCAGTACATAAATCATCCTTACCATATATACCAGTGTAATAGTTGAGTTTTTTTGGACCGATTTTTTGGAAAAAATTTGGGGGGGGGGGGTGGCCAACTTTTATATAGATTCACCTGCTTTGTTCAAGGCACTGGGAGCTCGGATGGTGAGGAGTGGGTGGTAAGTCCACGTTGGGGGTGCTGGGAACTTTGGTGGGTGGGTGGTAGTCACGAGGATCCTCGGTCGGGATATCAGGAGCTCCGGAGGGTGGCTGGCTGGGGTAAGGATCCACGGTCGGGGCATTGGGAACTCTGATGGCTGGGCAGCTGGGGCCAAAAATAGGGGGGGTTGACCTTTACATGGGTCATACTGAAAATGTGATTTTTGGGCCAATAAAAAGGGTCAGTAAATATTCAATTTTACTAAGTTAATTCTTTATGGCATCAAGAATAACAACAGGCTATCACCATTCACCGATATAATGTCCAAAAAATGCGGCGTCTTAAGAGATATATTATTAAGAATAGAAATGCAAATCGTGAAGAATATATCGTTAAGAATAGAAACTGTTTATCTACTGTTGCAGTGTTCTCTGGGCTAATCAGCAGAAACTGCATAAGATGGGAGATACCCCAATCTCGGTCATCTGTGTCCCATCTCACACTGAGACCTGTTCATCCACCACACCTGTGCCTGCTAACTTGCCCCCAGTTAAGGAATGACTTGATTTTGTAATTCTCAGCAGTTTTCCAAATCCTAATTTCAACCAATTTCCATGATCCTTCTAAATATACATCTGTTTAAGCTTTCTAATGTGATGGAATATTTGGGAATGTTTTTGGGAGATAAATTGGTAAAATTAGAGTAGGTTACATACATGCACACACTTTAAAACAGATCTTATTTGAAGAATACATATTCAATGACAACATAAACTATGGAAAATGCTATGCACATTTCAAAGTAGGTGCTAATTGAAATGATGTCATGAAATGAATAGGCTTTTGTCTTGGAAGAGTCAGGTTATCTGTGTTGGACCTTTTTGCAAGGCTTTTGACCTCTTTGCATAGTGCTCACTCAGAGGTCATTGAGAGGTTTGTTTACCTAAAACAACAGATGGACTAGAAGACTGTTTATTGGAGAAGGAGGGGGTTTTGCAAGAGAGAGAGAGAAAGAGAGAGAGAGAGAGAGAGAAGGACATGTGGCTGGCAGTTGGAATCTCAGATAGAGGGAGAGACTGATCAGTGTCAGCCACGAGAAGCTGGTTGGAACTGAAGCAGAAGCTCCAGAGTGGTGAATGGCTGGAAGTGCTATCTGTCTGACATTTCTCTTGGAATAAGTGGAACAGAAAGGGACTCTGTGATAGCCTGAAAGAAAGAGGTTATCATCTGGAGAACCCTGATGGGGCAAGTTTCATCAGCGAGACATTGAGGTGACTAATGGTGGTACCTCAGTTGTGAAAATCCTGGAACAACACAGTTCTCTCTGCAAACCCTACAAGAACCTTCATGACTGGTAAACATTTACCTTCTGAGCACCAAAGCCTGGTGAACTTTATACATGTTAAATTCTGTGCACAGTATAAGAATTGCCTGCAACCATAGAACTTGGAAGAATGAAAAGTGAGATTGAACTGTGAACCAAAGAACTTTTCTTAAATTTACACACATTACATACATGTGTGCTTAGAATTTGAAGTGGGTTTAGATAGGTTTAGTTAAGTCAATAATGATAAGTTAAAGTTTGATTCTTTTTTCATGTTTAAAGGTAATTAAAAACAACTTTTGTTTAAGTAACCATTTGTCATGGTGAATATCTATTGCTGCTGGGTTTTGGGGTCCTTTGGGCTCGTAACACTAACCTCCTCCAATTTGAGTCTTTTGCTTATCTCTGAATTTAAACTTTTCATGATTGACAGCTGCCAATGCAAAGAAATATGGTGGTGCTGCCAGAATTGCTGTAGCAGGGAGCGAGGGAGCAGATATACAGTACTCCCGCGGGGTCCAGGTGCCTAGTCGACTCCTTCAGCTCCACACAGGCTTTGAACGGCCCGTTGAGGGAGCAGACAGTGGTTTTAGTTGAAATCCCGCGACCACAGGTCTGCACCCAAGATCCCATTAATTGGCAGAAGGGAAGTGGAGGACTGGAGCAGAGCGCCAGAGGATGGGAAGATCATGCCCCATCTGAGAAGGAGAAGCGGAGGAGATGACCCGTGGGGGATGGTGACCATGGTGGCGGACCAGTGAGGGGACTCTGCAGCTGAGGGAACAGTGCACACGGCAGGCTGCTGGTAACTCGAGGCGAAGAACCCACGGAAGCTGTGGGCTGCTGGAGACCAATGTCGGAGACTCGCGCCGGGCTGCATACTGCTGGAGACTGGCTTGAACTGGCTGGAGGGGTACCAGGTATTGGAACCGGGATGCGAGGAGGTGCTGAGGGCGCTGAAGGGTTTCTGACCGCATCAGAGGTTGGGATCTGGAGCTCGGGTTGCCAGTAGGTTGGACTGGACTCTGTGCAGCTGTGGGGGCTGCGGAAGCGCTGGAGGTGAATCTACAGACACTCGGTGACTTGTTGGGGGTGGGGGGGAGGAATATCTCTCTTTTGCTTCCCTCTCTCTCTGACTGTAAGAGGCGCTTAGGCAGTTCCTGCCGGTGGTGAATCTGTCTGCTTTGCTGCAGGGGAAAAAAAATTAAAGTAATATGATATTGTTTTATTACTATGATAATAAATTAAATCTTGAATCTTGATCTTGAATCTTGCGGTGCCTTCAGGAGTTAGGCCATATTTTCAAGAATTCCTTGCTAAGAGTGAAACAAGAAAGTCTGTACAAAATAGTAAATACAAAAAAATGCTGGCCAAACTCAGCATCCATAGGAAGTAAAGATATATAATCAATGTTTCAGGGCTGAATTTTTCGTCAAGGTCTAAGGGATCTTGCATGACCTGGATGGAAAATATACCTATGTCAGGGGTAGCCAACCTTTTAATTTTACATTTTAAATTTAGACATACAGCACAGTAACAGGTCATTTCGGTCTATGTGTCTGTGGCGCCCAATTAACCTATACTCCTAGTACGTACACGTGGCCTGAAATATTAGGCCAGTTATCGTACTGTATGATTACATTAAAAATGTAAAATTAGAAGTTTGGCTACCCCCTGACCTATGTACTATTCATTATGCATTCATTAATCCATTACTATGTAACAATTTATTATGTACTTCAACTACATTGTTTATGGAAAATATTAATGTAATTAAGTAACAGCCACAGTATTAGAAAAGTTGGCTGATTATCGTATGTGTAGAATTTGCTGACTTCAAAGCCTGCTAACTTAAAACACAAAGATGGAAATATATCTTCATCCCCAAGGTTACACAAAACTGCTAACTTTAAAACACAAGTCTAGAGAGAAAACATCAAGGCCATACATTCAAATCTAAGAAAATAATAGTGGTTACAGACACTAGGAGAATAAGCATTCAAACAGGATGAGATCAGGGGAGTAACAGGAGATCAGATAGGAGAAGATAGACAGGACAAGGCAGGGGTACCATAGTGGTGAGTGATTCATTCTGAAACAGGCCGGTTACAAGAAGATAAGTGTAGCGCAAGAAGTAGTGACCGAGAAACGAACTCAGGATGAGCTAATTGGTAAAAAACATCAATCAGAGTCAAACGTTGATAAGTAACTAAAAATCTGTATGAAAAAGAGGGCAGTGTCTCATAGCATCAGAGTTCATGCTTTGATTTGTCCCAGATTTTGTTTGCAAATGAAGGCTTAAACTTTTGTGAAGAATTCTCCGCATTTCCTGACTCATTTTTGGACATGAAAAAACCACACCTGCTGAGATCCCCCAGCATTTTTTCTGAACCTTGTTGCTCTTTTAGCTGTTATTTCTTTGACAGATATTTTGCTCTTCCATCCTAATACTTTTTTGTAGATGGGTGGAAAGGTTTGATTGGTAATAATCATGTGATAGGCATCAGGACATATTATAACATTAAATATAATGCATGAAGACAAACTCAGAATGAGTGAAAACTTCTCTGTCAGGCATCCATTCCATCTGCAAATATTCCACCCAATGTTTCTCTCCTTTTGAATGAAGATTCTAACAGTCCATAATTATTGATGAACAACTCCTTGGCCTTAAAAAAACGCATTTATGTGAGAAATCTAGTTCCCCTCAATAATTATTTCAAAATTTCATGATTTTAATATTAATTTTCATTTAAAATATTTCAGTTTCTACTGTATTATCTTGTCCCAGTCTTTATTTTCTCTTCTTTAAAATGTATGAACAATTTTAAAAAATGTTGAAATTATGTGGTTTTTTTTCCTTTCTGGTTCCGGCTGTGATTATTGTTAAAAATGACAAGCTGCTCTGTGCATGAATGGAGGACACCTGAATCTGTCAAAGATAATACAAACTCTGCACTGGAAGGAGATTTTTATGGGCGGCTTTCTTCGAACTCTGCAGTGAGCACCAGTTTTAGATACCAAGCACAAAATCTGGGCCATATTTTATTTTATCGATTTCACAACTTTATAGGAAATCAAGAGTGATATAAAAATACCACATTCCACTTCTAAAAGTAGCTTAACTACTGCATTTCGACCTTACTTCCACCCCTTTATTTCTCCATTCCCTTCGTGCCGCAGATGGTTCTATCCCAGAGAATGCTGGTCTTCCAAGGATTTACCTCAAGCAGGGTTGGACTAATGTGCCCCTTTGTCTCATTTCCTGCTGGTGGGTGGCCCATACCTCATTCTGTGATGGACCTTCTGTGATTTGGCATGTATTGTGAATCACATTCTATCATCGGAGGTGGCCTCTGCAATTGGACAGTGGAATCTATATAATGCTGGGCCATCATGAACTGAGTTACAGTGAAAGATTAAACAGGTTAGGACTTTATTCCTTGAGGCGAAGAAGACGAGGGGAGATTTGTTAGAGGTTTACAAGAGTATGAGAGGTATTGGCTTTTTCCACTTAGATTTGAGGAGATAAATACGGGAGGTCATAGTCTTAAACTGAAAGGGGAAAGATTTAGGGGAACATTAGATGGAAGTTCTTCACTCAGAGTGTAGTGGGAGAGTGGAATGGGCTGCCTTCTAGTGTGGTGAATGTGGGCTCGATTGTGTGTTTTAAGAGTAAATTGGATAGATACATAGATGGGAGAGGACTGGATGGTTATGGAATGGGAGCAGGTCAGTGGGACGAGTGAGCTTTGGTCAGCACAGACTAGAAGGGTGTGAGTGCTGATGTGCGAAGAATTCAGACACAAAGTTTGTAGACTGCCCAAACAGGCATTAGTCTGTTTAAACTTGTACACACAAGGTTTCTGTACTTTCCTTGCTCCACATGCTTGACTGACTACCAAAGAGGCCAGCACGAGTCTTTATATAGGCCAGTGATTGACAGTGAGTAGGTAAGGCCAGGTTACCTACCTGCAGGTACAGTGTTTCCCCCCCTGCAGTTGCCAGTGTCATGGTTGTATCACCTGTGCTGTAGTGTTCTATGGTTCTATCTAGTTGTATCAGGAATGAGAAAGCACTATTAGACAGGTTATAGGGAATAATTAGGGGATAATATTCAGCATGAGTGAAATTAACTCAACTGGTTTACACTTTTCCCAATTTTTTTTCCTTTAAAGTTTGATGAAAATAAAAATTGGGTAGGTTAGTGGTTTTCAACCTTTTATTTCCACTCACATACCACCTGAAGTAATCCGTTACTAACCAGATAGTAGATAGATTTAAGGGTGTATGTGAGTGGAAACAAAAGGTTGAGAACCTCTGGAGTAGGATGCGTTACAGCTCACTCTCTCATTGGCACCATTTCCAGTTTCAGGCCACTTATGCTGTATATCGTTGTTGCGTTTAAAATCCTGGGTAGCAAAGATCCTGTCATTAAATACAAACACACAGTGATCAAAGCTTGGGAGACTTACTTGTATCGACTTCTGTGACTAGAATGGGTTTTGAAAACTGAATCCTAAATCCCCAGGGATAGTCACCAGTTCCCTTGGCAATCTTTACCGTCCGTTCACGAACTGTGGAATATGAAATAAATGCTTATGTCACGTATTTGGAACAGAAACTATATAAGGTGCAGAATCCTCGTATTTATGGTTACGCATGATACAATATAATTGGTTACACAGGCTATATACCACACCCCAAAAGTTAAATAAATGGGATCCAACAGTATCAGATAGATGTTTTCGCTGTAAGAAGGAAACGGGAACAACAGTACATGCAATTTGGGCATGTGAGAAAGTGGAAAAGTTTTGGGAAGATCTAAATCAGGTATTAAATAAAATCACAAAAAGCAACATACCAAAAAACCCAGAGATCTAAGTAATATAAGAAGTAAAGAATTAGGCCTCAAACTGGATGAAGCGCAAAAAAGATTTATTATGATAGCCTTAGCTGTAGCAAAAAATGTATAATGTAAACTTGGAAATCAGAAGAGAGCCTGAGAGAACAGCAATGGTACATAGAAATGAATAAATGTATTCCGTTGGAAAAAATAGCATATAATTAAAAAAATAAAATCACATTATTTGAACAAATTTTGGAACCGTACATGAAAGATAACAGAGAGGGCTTGCCTCGGACCTCCACCCCCTAAAATGATAGAATGAGAAGAAGACAAAATGACCTGATCCAGTGTCAATTTGCTTGTTTATTTTCATTGTGTGATGACATTGCTTAATAGGTTTATTGTATTGTATATGTTGAACGTTTAATGGATTTGGGAGGGGGGGGGGTGGGAAGGAGGGAAGGAAGGGAGGGGGAAATAAGGGGAGAAAATGACACTGTGTATATTCAAGAGGGAAATGTTTGTGTGTATTTTGATTGATATGGTTCATAGTGTGAAAAAATAAGGAAAATCTTTTTAAAAAAAGGTGCAGAATCCTTAACATGCATTCTAGAAGAACAGTATGGGGAGCAGGGAGTGGGGTGGTTGAAAGGTCGTGGATGAAGAGTGGTAGTTCTGGACTCATAAAAATTGGGCAAATTGAAAGGTTAGAGCTTCAAACAAATATTCAGGGGAATTGAATCTGGAGTAATGCATTTCCGCAACTGGAACAAGAGAAACACTTTGTAATAAGGTTGAAAATCAAAATCAAAATCAAAATACTCAGGGATCACTTAAATCTGTCAATCATATGCTGATTAGCAAACACGAATCCCTGTGTGGCCCCAGCACGCCCTCCGCACTGCTTATTGAGACAGAGTTGATTGAACCAGAGTTGATTCAATAGTAGTGGGATAGTCAGCAACATGCCAAGCCACAAGGTTGCAGTTTGTCAGAGCGCACATTTCAGCTGCCAGTGTTTGTCCACCTCATGCATAACCAGGAGGATTATTCCACACATTACTAGGGACAGGATTTCATCTCCGCAAGGACCACACAGTGGTCCCTTCCACCAATGTTACGATAACTACCCAGACTTGCTGTTCATAGACTCGGGTGTGCTCGTTTATCCTTCGATTTGGTTAGCCCGCCAATGTCCATCTGGCAGCCATGTTGCCGAGGACCAGACCAGCCGAGAAGGATGAGGAGTGCCTGGACTGATGGATGCCAAATTTTGAGGGGCAGGGATAAGGTAGATAGTGGGAAATATTTCTCCTTAGCAGATGGGCCAAAGGGCACAGGTAGGAAATCTGATGGGATTTAGGAAGAATATTTCACCCAGAAGGTGGTTGGCAAGTGGAACTCATCATGTGAAAAGAGGAAATGTAGCCATTTTATTTTTCCAAATCATTTGTCATAGTTCTGATATCCTTCCTGACATTATATGCTTTGCAATGTCTCTTTATTACTACATTATAGTGTCAAGAAGTAAACATAACATAGGTATACAATCCTTTATACAGAACCCTTGGGGGACATTGTGTTCCAAAATTCAGATTTTTCCAGATTTCAGATCAAAAGCCAGCTGCCCCAGATTTAAGCCCACCCAAATTGTGCTGCTGTATCCATCCCCTTCCAGTCACACTGGCACCTCTCTCCCCACTCCTCGCCCACCCGAGTCACGCTGCCGTCTCTCTCCACTGCCCAATCTAGTCATGCTGCCATCTCTCTCTCTCTCCTCCACCCCCCACCTGAGTCACGCTGCCTACTCTCTCCCCCCTCGCGCGCCTGAGTCCCGCTGCCGTCTCTCCCCCACCCCACCCAACTTTGTCGCGCTGCCGTCTCTCTCTCTCTCTCTCTCTCTCTCTCTCTCTCTCTCTCTCTCTCTCTCTCTCTCTCTCCCTCTCTCTCTCTTCCTCCGCTGTACCAGCACTAGGAAAAAATGCTGGTTTTTGGAGCTTTCTGGATTTTAGATGTCCGGATAAAGGATTGTGTACCTGTACTCTTAATGTCTAGCCAAGGCTTGATACATTAATTAGCATAATTTCTCTATTTTCTGTTCTATCCTTTCAGAACTGAGTATGTTATACATTTGCTAACTTCCCATTTACACTGATGTATTTAAATACCACATCTCTTTCCTCATCTATCCATTTAATAGCTTACCTTTTAAACCAAAGTTTCAATTATTAAAGATTCAATTTCATTTGCCTCTTAAATGCCAAACCTACAAGTTCATTACCATCCTTGTGAAATTTGCTGTAGTCTTCCATGTTGACTCTCCTTTCTAATTCATGGCCTTCTGTTAATTTTGAAAATTTGAAAATATCAAACCCTAAATCTGGTTTAAAAAAAAATTCCTGCAAGAGTGATGGGAAACTGAGCATTCTATTTGGTTGTTAAGTTACACTATTTTCTGAGTCCTGTACGTTATTGGAGAGAACCAAGGGTCAGGCATAGGTAAATAAGTGCATACATGAAAAAAAAGTTGATTGGGATTCTGAATGATTGAGTGTGGGACTGACTAAAGATTTATTGAGATGTTGGTTTGCTTTGCTCTGCTTGAAAAGGTGATGTTGGTTTGAGTCTGGTGCTCTGTGGTTTTCACCAACATTGATATGTGATATATTGCAACATTAAAGTTTTCTTTGAACTTGTGGCAGGCTGCGCAAAGGAAAACACAAGCACAATACTGTTTGGGGTAGCACAGCTTTATTCCACTCACATAAAGATCTAGTTAGCTGCTAGCTGTGCTTACAGTGGTCCTGGGGAAAACAGAGAGAGAGCAAGAGAGAGAGAGAGAGAGAGAGAGACCACACGGTCAGGACCTCAGCTTTATACCATGGGCCCTTTGGGCCTGCCTGGTGGTCGGATGTCATTAGGCCTGGTGCCGTATCCTTAGGTCACCTGGTGGCCAAGAGATGTACCACAGCGTATCGTCGCAGAACTTGCTTTTTAAATGTTATTAAAATGAGTCCTTAATTAGTTGGTTAATGATAGCAAAGAGTGCAAATATATTACTTGCTGCAGGGCGAGCTCTCTTCCCAAGGCAACGGGTATCGGTTTCAGGGTTGCCTTCGTCTCCTCTGAAGATCCAAGAGGCAGAATTGTAGGTGTCGGTGTAAATGCCCCTTTGCTCATGCCCAGCAACCACCTGAGCTAAGTCCATGGAGTGCGTCTCTTCTGAGTTCACTGTATACGTCAGAGAAGAACAGAAACAGGGTTTCAGATAATCAGAAGTCCTCATAAATCACAATTCTGACACCATTTTAATGATCATGATCTTCATGTATTACCTCCAAGGTTTGAGAGTGTAATTTATTTGAGAGCAAAAAGATCCATGGCCATTTTACAATTTCCCTTTGGATCATTATTTTTATTTACCTCAATAAAAATGAAACAAACATTTTACTTCTACGAAGAGAAGGCCTCTCCCAGCTCCATATGCATCTTCCGACCAGACAAACTAAGAACAAGTTCTAAAGATGAGCAGGATGACATAAATTATTTCTACCTTGAAATATTTCCAACATAATCAAACACCGTCCCTGCCAGTTCCTATCACCTCCAACGTAACTTGATCTGTTGTTCAATTCCTTCTCCTATGGAGTTCACAGCTTTTGCATGTCCTCTCCTTGAGCCCAGTTTTAGGTCACGCCTGTGATGGCTTTATGTCCTGCAAGACACTGGTGCTGCCATTTCATTCAAAATGTCATCAGCCCATCAACATCAAGGGGTCTGGAAACAGTATCAATATCTTCCTGTTAGCAGCAAAGGAAAGCCGCTCGAAGCGGCAGCAGGACCTGGCCCATTGAACCTTAATTATGTCCTTCATGTGTCCACCCATGGTCTCACCTGATTCCTGATTGCTGGTGCTCGTGCTTCCTCCAGTTGAGCTTCTCTCCTTAAACTGTTGGCGCCTCTTTGCCCAGTGTTCCGATCCTTCTCTTGATGGAACCACTGGACAGTCCTCACTTGCTTTCCCATCCCTCTGCACAGGGTCACTGGGCAGGTGCAGAAGACAGTTTGTCTCACCATTCAGATCTAGGCAAGAAAAACCATGTTAATGATACTACCAGACAGCCAATGACCTTCACCTGGACCAAACGTTGATGCACATGGACGTAAACATCTCATCCATAAACTTCAAGTGCTCAGATTTATGTTTTACTTTTTTTTGGAATATTTTAGTTTTCACAGACTTACATCGTCCAATAAACATAGCCAGCTATGTACGCATTCATACCCAAAATCTGTATTTGACCCCACCCCTCTCAGAGAATACATTCCAAAAACATATGTCGATCCCAATCATCGTGGGCCTATCGAAACCTCTAGAAAAACACTAAAAAGAAAGGAACTCAAAAGAAAAGAGAAAACTAAGGATCTAAAAAGAAAAGGGCAGGTGCAAAGTTTGTACCACATCCTATTTCCGTAATCATCCCTCTGGCCGCACTGGGATCATTTAACCTTATCCCTATTTAAAAGGGGGAATCAATCTATCCAAGAACCAATGTACTGTGAGTAAGGTTGCCACACTCTACCGAATGTGTCATGTTTCCTCCATAGGTTAAATGTGGTTTTCTCCAGGGAAATGCAACTCGGCATTTCCATATTCCACCATGTGGTATTTAGCTGGGAGTCAGACTTCCACAAAACAGCTATACAATTCCCAAAAGTGAATTGTGACCTTCACAAACTAAATTTGGAATTTAGTCAGTCTAAACTGCACTTCTCCAATATCCCCCAAGAACAGCTCCGGGTCCTTTGGAGAATCCACTCATAATTTTTTTTAGAATGTCCCCATGGTCTTTGAACCAGCCAGGTAGAGTGGATGAAAGTTCCCACCTCCTCACCACATCTAAAACACATTTCTGAAACCTCAGACTTTGATCTGGGTTGTTTCTGAGGTGTGAGGTATAACTGATGCAGGAAGTTATACGGTACCATCCTGTATCTGGCAGTGATGACCCGTCACACTGTCCAGATACAGGTCCTGCTACCATTCTTCATTAATTGTTGTCCCCAAGTCCGACTCCCATCTCTCCCTCAACCTCTGTAGGCCCAGTTTCGGGCCCTGATTTTGGAACATGTTATACATCCTAGGAATAAGTTTACACAATTCCCCTTTTGAATTAGAATCTCCATGTCACTCCAATCAGGCAGGGTTATGCTGGTCCCAATTTTTCCCTCAGAAAGATCTTATTTCAGATAGCAGAAGAATGTTCTGTTGGACAAATCATAGTTGTTTCTCAATTGCTTAAATGACATAAGATGCCGCCCTTCATAACACCTGGCACCAGGTGTCCAGGATCTTATTACCATTATAGAGTCAAGGGTATTAAATTATTCTAAATTGGGGCATTTTGGGGGATATCCCACCTTCCATCCAATACCTTATTTTATCCTTTTCCACATGTGAAGTACATGTTTTAGAGTGGAGTTATCCGTTTTCTTTGAGAATAATTTATAAATAAATTATTTGGCCGTCTCTTTACTTAATGACTGCAGCCCAATCTGCATCCACGCTGGGGCCCCTCTCCCTCAAATAGCGAGATGATAAATTTCACTTGGGATGACCAATAATACTTTTGAAAATCATGGAATTTTAAATCCCCAATTTATAATCCCTTGATAATTTTTCCATGGAGATTCTAGCCACTTTCCTGTTCCACAGAAACTTCCTGACACACTTGTTAAGCACCTTAAAAAACCCCAGAGACAAGCAATGGGTAATGACTGGAAAAGGAATTAGAGTCTTGGCATCATCTTCATTTTGACACAGTTGACTCTACCTATCAATGTAATGGGCAGAGTCCTCCATCTGGCCAGGTCCTCCTCAATCTTCTGGAGCAAAAGGATATAATTAAGCTTATACAAATTACATAAGTCCTTATCAACTTTGACCCTTTGATAGTACAGATTCTATCACCAATGTGTATATGTACATATGTACAGATGGTAGTGTAGGATGACTGTGATTGGCTGAGAGGGTAGCCGCACCTACTGGCAGGTCTTAAAGGATTGCTCCTCGCCAGACCAGGTCATTCTGGACTGGTCGACCTACTTGTGATATGCTCCAGTCTTTTAGTTGGATCAACAAGTCTTTGGTTCTTTCGACGTGCACTACAACCTTCAAGTACTTTATGCCTTCCCTTGGCCACTCAAACTCACTGCCAGGTTAATACTGATCAAAATCCCCATTTGTCAGAGGCATGACCTCGCTCTTATCCAAATTTACTCTGTAACATGAAACTGTCCCATAATCCTCAGTCTGGTCCTCAGCCCAGCCAATAACTCCCCGGGATTTGTTAGATATACTAACACATCATCAGCAAAAAGGTTGATTTTGAGTTTCACCTGGCCCACCTTGAACCCCCTTATGTCTGGAATTTATTTTTTACTTTTGAACTGCAAACCTATATATAGTTGTGCTCAAAACCTAAATGATAATACAGTAAAACTCCTGGTATCAGGCACCTATGGGGATTGATACTGTAGATGCTGGATATGCGTATTTTATGGTGGCTTGAGACTAATTCTTAAGATTTTTAACTAATATACCTGCTTTAAGAATAAACAGTTTAAAAGACATGAATACTGCACATACACTGAATAAACTTCACTTGCATGAATATATAAACCTTAAATCATTTGACTTTGTTTTCAGGCACGTTCTTTGAAAACATTTAACTGTTGCTGCATCTGCAGGTTCCTCCCCCTTCACGGATCCGCCCAAAAGATGAACAATAACATTATAGATAATTAACAGCCCCCCCAACCCCACATATTTACAGATAAACACTCTGATTGGAGCAACTCTTACTAAACAGGGTTAAGGAGATACTTTAAGAGAGTCAACCGAATGGCGAACGGCATCAACCAGCTCTCCATCCTGGGCAACGCCATTACTGTTTCACACAACTTTATTCAATGAGCAAAGCACGACCAAGGCCCTCTGCTGGCTGAATATTTGCCCCCATCTTCACCAAAGGTTTGTGTGTTACTTCAGAGAACATTTACTTTTAAAATTTGAAACCTACTGTACATATTTTTTACCAATTATTTTATCCTTAATTATTAAAATTTTTAAAATTTATTTTCCTTGATTTGTTTGCCGGTTGGTTGAGGCTCCCGTTTGCTTGAATTCCAGATATCAGGAGTTTTACTGCATATTATACTTGTTCACTTGTGTAATGTTTTCTGATTTCTATGAGCAAGTTTTTGTTGGAATTGTGGTTGCGGGTGACACAGTAGCACAGCAGGTAGTTCTGCTGCCACAAGCCTGCAACAACCTGGGTCTGAGCCAATCTCATTGTGGAATTTACATGATCTCTCATGGCTGGATCAAAGCTCTCCAGTTTCCTCCCACAGGCCAAAGGTGTGTCGGTTGGCTAAGCAGCTGTTACAAATAGCTTCTGAAGTTAGTGGAGGCAGGAAAATTTGGAGGGGTGATTATGGACCCTGAGTTACAGGGCAGTAAGTGGGGACAGGAGTGTTCTGAAAGGCGGGCTGAATTCCATTTTTAAACTTTAAAAAAATTGATCATATAGCACGGTAACAGGCTTTTTTGACACACGAGTCCATGCCACCCAATTTACATCCAATTAACCTATAACTCTCAGTATGCTTTGAAGGATGAGAGGAAGCCAGAGCCCCCCCCCCCCCCCGAGGAAAGTCCACGCAGACATGGGGAGAGCATACAAACTCCATATAGTCAGTGCAGGATTTGAACCCAGATCCCAGTCGCTGGCGCGGTAATGGCATTGCGCTAACCACTACGCCAACCTTGCCTTCTATTTAAGTTTTTTTTTGAAGGATAATGGAATTAATTTCTCTGGTTAAGAGATGGAGCATACTAAATACAATTACAAATTGATGCCAGTTTATTTGATTTTCTTACAGTGGATCATTTCCATTTCTGAGGCAACATATTTGCTGTAATTGTGATTATTGGGCATTTTTTTTAAACAGCAGATTTAAAATACACCTCCACCTAGTGGGCAGATCAAATGTTCACATGGTGAAAGTTGGAGGTCTAATCCATCCCAGTTACTCAAGTCCCCCCTCTGGTGGGTAGCAAGAGAATGACTCTAGAAAGGATCTGGAAACAGGGGACTTTGTGCAAGTGGGGAAGGAAACAAAATTGGGCAAACATCAACATAGATCCTGACCTACTGAGATCCTCCAGCTGTACATTGTTTGCTCAAGACCGAGTCTTGATGAAGGGTCCCAACCTGAAATGTTGACTCACCATCTCTACCCATGCAGGATTCTGTTGACACACACTGTGGTTAAGTGGAAAAAAACCCCACACAAATACTGAAGAAACTCAGCAGGTCAAACAGTGCCTTTAGGTAGCAAAGGTGAAGATACATCACCAACATTTCGGGTCTGAGCCCTTCATCAAGGTGTGGGGGAACATGAGAAATGTCCGAATATAAGGGGGAAGGGAGTTAGTGAGGGTGGGAGATGATAGGTGGATTGGGGGGAGAAGGACTACAGGAAGGGGAGGGGAGGAGTTTAAGCTAGGTGGAGAGAGAAAGGAAGTAGGAACTGGAATTATTAGTTGGAAGGGAAGGAGGGGGGAAAAGGCAAGCTGATTAGTAGAATGCAGTAAACTGAATGTTCATGCCTTGGGGTTGGAGGGTGCCCAGTCAAAAAATGAGGCGTGGTTCCTCCAATCTGCGGGTGGTCAGGGTGGGGTAGTGTGAAAGACCAGGGATAGACATGTGAGCTTGAGAGTGTGACTCAGAATTGAAATGGTGGGCTCCAGGGAGGTCACTTTTGTTGTGGACAGAGAGGAGGTGCTGGATGAAGCGATCTCCTAATCTGTGACTAGTCTCTCCAATGTAGAGAAGGCCACAGAGAGTGCACTGGTTGCAGTAAATGAGTTCTTTGGAGATACAGGTGAAGTGTTGCTTCAACTGTGACAGATTATGTTGCATTTTATATTATATATGGATATGTGTTAAAGGAGATAAATTGGAGCAGGTTACAAACACTTCAAAACAGATCTCATTTAAAATACTGGATCTCTGCTCAAGCCGAACAGGCTGGCTCTGAGTGACTTTGCAAAAACTTTGGGGAGTGCCTATAGAGACTTCACTTATGGATTGTGTTTTGAAAAGCAACAGGTGAAAGAACTCGTCAGAGTTGCAGTCTGTCTGAGTACAGTTTGCAGTTCTAAGGGGGTCATGTGGTTTTTCAAGCAGAGAGAGTCAAACAGACTTTTCTCTGAGTGAGAGAGAAAGCGAGAGAAATAATTCCATTCAGTAGCAGCAACTAGGTCTGGAACAGGACAAGCTGGCAAGCGTGGAAAAAGAATTTGGAAGATGGGTTGTGAGTGCTTAGTTCAGCCTGGTCAAAGGCCTGTGGTCCATACAAGAGGAGAGGACTGGCTGCATAATGTTTCACTTGAAATAAGGGAAACAAAAAGGAACTCTGTGATGACCTGAAAGGAAGAGGTTATCATCTGGAAAACCCTGATGGGGCAAGTTTCTTCAGCAAGACACTGACGTGGCTGAATAGAAGAATCAGTTTGTGTCCAGCAAACAACAAATCTCTCTCTGAAAACTGACAAGAAACTTCCTGAGCAGTAGCCATTTACCTTTCAAGCACCAAAGCCTATTGAACGTCATAAATGTTAAATTCTGTGCACAGTATAAGAAATGCCTGCAACCAGTGAACTTGGAAGAATGAGAAGTGAGATTGGACTGTGAATCAAAGAACTTTTCTAAACTTACACACACATCATATACACTTGCACTTAGAATTAGAAGTGGGTTAAGTTAGGTTAGTTAAGTTAATAGTGATAAGTTAAAGTTTGATTTTATTTTCAAGTTTAAAAATAATTAAAAGCAACTTTTGTTTAAGTAACTATTTGTCTTGGTGAATATTGATTACTGCTGGGTTTTGGGGTCCTCTGGGCTCATAACACACCTGAAAGGTCTGTTTGGGACCACGGACCGTGGTGAGGGAGAAGGTGTGGGTGCAGGTATTGCACCTCCTGCGACCACAATGGAAGGTGCTGATGGAAGCAATGTGTGGGGAGGAAAGAGTGCACAAGAGAGTCACGGAGGGAGCGGTCCCTATGGAAGGTTGAGAGGGGAGGAGAAGGAAAAATGTGTCTGGTGGAGGGGTCCTATAGTAATTGCCAGACATTCTGGCAGATAATGTGTTGGATGTGGAAGCTGGTGGGGTGGTGGGGTGGTAGGTGAGGACAAGAGGGATTCTGTGTTTATTTTTTCTGGGGATAGAGGAGGGCTAGGGCAGATGAGTGGGGAATGGAGATGTGTGTGAGGGCTGAGTTAATAGTGGAGGAAGGGAAGTCACATTTGTGGAAAAAGCAGACATTTCAGAGGCTCTGGACTGGACGACCTCATCGTGGGAACAGATGTGGCGGAGACGGAGAAATTGAGAGAAGGAAATGGAGTCCTTGTAGAGGACAGGGTATGAAGACGAGTAGTCCAGGTAGTTGTGGGAGTTAGAGGGTTTGTAATAAATGTCAGTGGAGAGTGTCATCGGAGATGGAGGTGAGTTTGTCTGAGTGGAAATTGACCGCGAAATTGATGAAATTGACGAGCTCATCACGGGTGCATGAGGCCACTCCAAAGTAGTCGTTGATGTACCGAAGTAAGAGTTGAGGGGTCTTGCCTGTGTAGGCTTGGAGCATATTTTGCGCCACAAAACCCACAAACACCCAGGCGTAGCTGGGACCCATGCAGGTACCCATGGCTACTCCTTTAATCTGGAGGTAGTGGGATGAGTTAAAGGAAAAAATGTTAAGAGTGAGGACAAGTTCTGCCAGGCAGAGAAGGGTGGTGGTGGATTGTGACTGTTCAGGTCTGAGGTCCCGGAAAAATCGAAGTGCTTTGAGGCCTTCTGTGCGGAAAATGGAGGTGTAAAGGGATTGGACATCCATCATGAAGATGAGGTGGTCCGGTTTGGCGAATCTGAAGGTGGAGGGTGTGGGAAGTGTTGAGGATGTAGGTGAAGAAGAATTGAATGAGGGGAGAAAAGATGGAGCCTGTACCTCCAAAAAACTCATTTACTGCATCCAGTGCACCCTCTGAGGCCTTCTCTACATCAGAGAGACCGGTCGCAGATTAGGAGGTTGCTTCGCCCAGCACCTCCTCTCCATCCGCCACAAAAGTGACCAAACCATTTCAATTCTGTGTCACACTCTCAAACTTTCATGTTTGTCAATGGCCTTTCACACTACCCCACCCTGACCACCTGCAGATTGGAAGAACATCTCAGTTTTCATCTGGGCACCCTCCAACCCCAGGACATGAACATTGAATTCACTGCAGTCCACTAAAAAGCTTGCCTTTTTCCCCCTCCCCCCCCCTTAACTAGTTATTCCAGTTCCTACTTCTCTCCATCTTGCCTAGACTCTACCCCACTTCCTGCGGACCTTCTTCCCCCCCCCCTCCAGCTATCATCTCCCACCCTCACCAACCCCCCCCCCACCCCCTTGTTCGGACACCTCTTATGTTCCCCCACACCTTGATGAAGGGCTCAGGCCCAAAACATTGGTGATGTATCTTCACCTTTGCTACATAAAGGCACTGTTTGACCTGCTGAGTTTCTCCAGCATTTGTGTGTTTCTTTTCATTTCTACCTATGGATGTTGCCTGCTGATCCATTGAGCTCCTCCAGCTTCTCATTGTTTGCTCAAATATCAACCCTGTAGTGTGGAAACATTTGCAAGAACCTGGCATGGCACCTCGTGCTTCTGCATGGTAGAGCAGAATTCAGTTGAGGCAACAGGAGAAGGCCACTTGGCCCATCAAGTCTTCATGACCATGAATCATCATGGCTGACCTGCCCTAAGCACCAATTCCTCCTCTGTGCCAGTTCCCCTTAATCCCTCACTACTCAAATTAACTGATCTTTAAATTGCTGAAGTGATCTTGCCCACATAAGCCTCTTGAACAGAGAATTCCAGTGATTTCTGGCCTCTGCGAGGAGAAAATCTTCAGTGTAAATGCCAGTAAGCTTCAGAGCATTAGTATATTTGGACATTTGCTGGCTGCTTTCCCTGGCTGGGAGTCCAAAGGCAGAACAGACAGCGATTCCTTAGCACTTACCCTGGGACATTTGTTTTTGAATGCTGTGCCAAATAAGAACCAGTGCAGGATATTTACTCAAATGGGGATTGTATGGATGTGGGAAGAAAGGTTGGGAAAGGGTGAGATATTATTTTTGTTTCGCTTACATGGAAATCTACAGTACAGTTCAGGCCCTTCGACTCACTGTGTTGTGTGAACCTAATAAGCTACTCTAACAACTGCCTAGAATTTCCTTATTACATACCCCTCCAGTTTTTTGCTCAGTTCCGTCTACCTGCCTCTTAACAGATCCTATTGTTCCTGCCTACTCGTCGTTGCCAGCAGCACATTCCATGCATCCAGCACTCTCTGTGTGAAAAACTGATCTCTTGCACCCCCTGTACTTACTCCCAAGTACCTTAAAATCATGTCCCCTCTTGTTAGCCCCCGGGGAAAAAAATCATCTGGCCATCTACAGGAGGTCTTGACCACTTCCATCTGGCCACCCATCATCCTCCATTGCTTCACGGAGAAAAGAGCAAGTTCACTTAAGACATGCTGTCCAATCCATGCAACATCTGTGTAATTGGCCTCCGCATCCTCTCGACAGCACCCACATCTTTCCTGCACTGAGGTGACCAGAACTGAATGCAATATTCCAAGTGGGATCTAATTAAAGCCCTAATATTACCTCATGGTTGCTGAACTAAATCCCACAGTTAATGAAGGCCAACGCAACATGCACCTTTTTAACAAAACTATGCAACACTGAGTGCCCTGTGGACATGGACCCCATAGTCTCAGTTCCTCCACGTTGCTCAAAGTCCTCCCATCAACACTGTATTCTGCCTTCATATTTAATGTGCCTAAATGAGCCACTTCACATTTTTCTGGTTTAAACTCCATCTGCCTATTCTCAGTGCAGCTCTGTATCCTATCAATATCCCTTTGTGAACCCCGGCAACCCTGCAGACTATCCACAACATTGCCAACTTTGATGCCATTTGCAAACTTTTAACCCACCCTTCCACTTCCTCACCCAGATCATTTATAAAAATCACCAAAAGGAGGGGGTCCCAGAACAGATTCCCGAGGAACACCACTGGTCACCACCCTCCATGCAGAATATGAACTATGCATCCTCTGCCTTCTCTGGGCACACCAATTCTACATTCGCAAAGAAAGGCCTCCTTAGATTCCCAGGCCTCCTTACTTTTTGAATGAGCCCTGCATTAGGAACCTTATCAAATGCCTTTCTGAAATCCATATGCATATATCCCCTGTTCACTGTCATCGGTAAGAATTCAGTCATGGGCATTAGCTTTCTCTCCATTGCGGACATCTACAAGAGTCGGTGTCTCAAGAAAACAGCCTCTACCTATCTTCATGGACTCTCACCGTCCAGGCTGTGACCTCTTCTCACTGCTACCATCTGGTGGGAGGTACAGGAGCCTGAAGACGAACACACAATGACATAAAAGCAGCTTCTTCCCCTCCGCCATCTGAATGGACAACAAACCATAAACACAACCTCACTTTTTTCTCTTCTTTTACACTAATTTACTTTTTTTTTCATGACACACCTTCATGACAATATTCTGAATCAGGCTCGTGAGGCACAATCTTCCCCTGATGAACCAATAAACTATCCCTAATCAGATTATGCCCCTTTAAATGCTTGTAAATTGTGTCTCATGGGATCTTCTCAACAGCTTGTCCTCCACTGAAATAAGACACACCTACGCTCCCTATACTATTCTGGAACTGAGACTTAAATTTTATCGTCATTTTTAATTCACATTTTAAAATTCCAAATTAATGTGAAGATTCCTCTTTTATTTTACATAGAAAACTTTTAATTGTTATTTAATGTCTTCTGCCATACCTTGATGACATCTTTGTTTCTCTACATGTTCCAGTATTTGGCAACTTATTTCCGCTTTCTCTTCTTCACCCGGGGCGGTCTGGTCTGGCGGGCTGAGAATCCGCAGGGAGAAAATTACCCCTTGCGGGCAACACTCGTCCACTTCATCCATGTTTGTTTTTAATGTCTCACATCCTTCCTGGGTTATCTCCACTCCCTTTGTTGAACATGGGAAAAACATTCCTCCAGTACTTCTCCTCTCCCAGTGATGAAGCAGCGATCATTGCCAGTGGCTCGCAGCAATCTCCGTCACTTCCCACTCTAGTCTTGGGTAAATTACATCTGGTCGTGGCGACTTAACTTTACTTCATGCTTTTCAAAAGCTCTGGCACATCCTCTTCCTTAACATCAACACACTCAAGCATTTCAGTCTACTTTAAGACATGCTCACAATTGCTAAGCTTCTTTTTCCTGCTAAATACTGAAGCAAAGTATTCATTAAGGACCTCCGCTACCTCTTCCAACTCCATGCACGTTTCCACTATCACCCCAGATGTGTGAATGACAGCATTAAACATTGTAATATTTCCTGAATGGTAAAGCCTCAGCCATGGGATGATAAGGAACTTGACATTAACAGACACACAAGTCCATGAAATGTTAATTCACTAGAAGTAATTATAAAGGCATCAGATGGTCCCTATCTTTACATGACTTACCTTTCATTTCTTGATGTACTTGTAGAATGTATTGGTGCTTTTCTTAATCCTGCTCACCAAGGCCTTCTCATCTACCCTCTAGCTCTCCTAAGTCTTTTTTTCAGCTCTTTCCTAGCAATCTTCTAATTCTCTCAAGCTCTAAAATCTCCCATAAGCTTTTCTTCTTAACCACCATAGATTTTCTACATCCCTTGTACACCACAGTTCTTTCTCCTGATTATCCTCTTTCCCTGGCTCAATGGAATATACATGCACTGAGTGACATGGAAATGTTCCTTTCATTTAGTGCAGTTTTTTTTTGCCAGCCTTGACAAATGAATGTTGAGATGGCAGAACTGCTCCGGCCGTCTCCAGCCTTTCGAAGAGTTCTGTGGATGGCGTTGGTCCCAAGCTGCCGACAGAACTCCATGGCATCATCTGAAGCCTTCCCTCCATTGAGGGATTCACCACAATTCCCGATGACCTGGACAAATGAGGTCGACCTTCGAATCCTGAGAAAGTAAGTCTGAAGGGATGAGGAACATGGAATGTTGACTCATGAAAATCTGCGGCTATATTGAAGAAGAATTTTACTTACATAAACTCGGGAGGACTGAGTTTTGGGTGTCTTTAATATCAGTTGACAGTGCCTTGTTAAAGAGTTTGAGCGTGCTAGCCAATTCTGTTTTAATTTTTAATTTAATTCAATTTAGAGATACAGGTCCTTCTGGCTCACGAGCCGTACCACCCAAATACACCTACACTCTCTATACTGTTCTGGAACTGAGACTTAAATTTTATCGTCATTTTTAATTTATATTTTAAAATTCCAAATTAATATGAAGATTCCTCTTTTATTTTACATAGAAAATTTATTATTGTTATTTAATGTCTTCTGCCATACCTTGATGACATCTTTGTTTCTCTGCATGTTCCAGCATTTGGCAACTTATTTCCGCTTTCTCTTCTTCACCCGGGGTGATCTGGTCTGGCGGCTGAGAATCCGCTGGAAGAAAATTACCCCTTGCGGGCAATACTTGCAAAGACTCGTCAACTTCATCCATGTTTGATTTTAATGTCTCACGTCCTCCTGCAAGCTTCTGCTCACTGCCGCTCTGCTGAGTGGAATATTCCGTGCTATTATTTTGCTTATTTTGAGTACCAAAAGTAATTGTTCGGTTCTGTGTATTTTTCAGAAGATTATTTTCATTTTTTTCATAAGCTGATGAAACTGCCTTTTCAGGATTTTCTTCACAATCATCCATCAATACAGTAGGAGAGACCTGAGATAGAGATTCAGTTGTAGTGGGAGTATGAATATCAGCCACAGTGTTTGGGGAAGCATGGTCTTGCTCAAACTCGCATATTTCTGGTGTATTAGATTCATTGAACACAGTGTCTTCTTCATAATGCTGTCCAAGGAAAGAGAAATGCTGTAATACATTAGCATTCTCAATCTTACGGCTATTATTTTGAATAATTAATCTTTGATCAAATGCTCCTGTTTGTAATATTGTCACTGAATGTCTTCTCTTTTTGAATTCGGTGCCTTGATCTCCCGTTTTTGTCCTCATACCGCTATCCAGTTTAGAAAGAGTGTCAAATCCATTTACAGTCTTTGGACCGTGGTTAGGAACATGGTCACTTGGGGAAGGTGGTGTGATTTGAATGCGAGAATGCTCATTTGTTGATATTATATCATCAGCTAATTCGCTGGGGTAATCACTATCTAACGTCTCTTCATCAAAACCACTCTCTGTGAAATCTCCTTGCTCCTGGAGATCTGTGGTTTGCCACGAGTCCATGTCTGACTGGATGATAGCTTTCGTACCTTCACCAGGCAAAGTCTTTTCATGTAAGCACGAATCTGTCCTAAAAAATTCCTTCCATCCTTCAAATTCTGATTGTATGCTCGGATTCAGACAGAACACATCATCGGCACTCTCTTCTGAATGAAACCTACATGGGCTGGCATTGCCTCTTCCATACATCTCAGAACTTATTTCTGGGGATTTTGTGGGACTTAATGTGTCCGATGAGGACCAGCAGCTAATTCTGCTCCTATCAAAGGAATCCTTGCAATTTCTTTTGCTTGAGGGTTGAAAACATGAGAAACTTCTGAAATCTTCATTAGAGACTCTCTCTGGTTTACCTTTCTTCCTGGGAAGAGTCTGTGTAAACAAAGGTGGGTGAGTATGTGATGACTGGGACTGACTTTGGCAAAGCAAGGTTGGAATGTCCTTCCATTCCATCTGGAGAGCCAGGTCCATTCGATCACTATCTGGGAATGTCTTCCTCCTCACTGCTGGCTGCAGTTGACAATATTTTTGTGCCTCTATCCTGTCGATATTACCAATAGCATTGTTTCTTGAACTATTTTTATTTTCTCCCAACTGTTGGCTTGAAGAAGGAGTTGCTAATGGCCCTAAAGCCTGAACCCTGTGGTTGTACTCAGCTAATCTTTCCCATTTGTTCAATATTTTGCATTCTTGTTTCACAACTGCAGAGGACTGGTCTCTTGAACTTCCTGCCATTTCATTCCCGTCAGAAGAAAGATATCTCTCAGAATCTGCTGATGTGATAGGGGATATATCAGACTCACTGCCACGTTCCTTTGCACTTAAACGAATGCTTTCTCGAGTCTTAGAGAACGGTCTTGCATCTTCACTGCTGTCTGCAAACTCATGAGGAGGTGGGATATTCACAACAGAATCTACCATCAGGTTTTGACTGGATGTGCAGTCTCCTGCATTTGGGTATATGCATAGACTGGAGGATGAAGGGCGATAAATGGGACACAGGACCTTCTCACTGTTTCTGTGGTTCTCTCTGTGTGCAAACTTGTCGTAACTACATTGTTCACATTGGGCAATGACATAATTTTCCCCAGATACTTTCCGCTCTTTATCGTTTGTTGTGATCCTGAATTTTACCCAAGAACTTTGGTCAGTGCACTGATCCCATTTGCCATTCAAAGCAGCAGAACAAGACAACAGCAGGGGATGACCTTGACATTTTGAACATTCATCTTTGCTTCCCACCAGGAAAGTGCTTTCATCACCGGAAAATGCAACAGTTCTGATTTCCACCTTGGCACCGGATGACATGGATTGTTCCTCGGCAAGCGCCTCATGTTCTGAATGACGAGCATTCATTGTACACTGAGGCTGCCATTGGGAAATGATCTTGGCGGGCTCGATTATTTTTGGATGCAGCAGTGAGTGCTCTATTGTGACTGATACTTCTTCTGTTAAAGTTTCTCTGATCAATACCTGGAAGGTGATTTTGCCTACTGTTTTGTCCAATGCATCCAGCTCTAATTTTGATCTGGATGTACCTTGACCATGTTTCCTGCTGTCATTGTTGCTGCTCTCCTGATCTGACTGTGCTCCTCTGTTTACTGGTGAAGGGGTTGGGTTTTCGCTGGCAGGGCTCGATGAAGTTCCATCTACCAACGTTGTGCAGGTGATGTTCGGACAATCAGACTGTAATGACAGATTGTTACCTGAGAGGAACAAATTAAATTCAGTTAATAGGGAGGCCTCAGCCCCAAGGTTAGTTGATAATAAAAGATTATAAATGGTTGGATTTATCATTTATTGCATTTGTTATTAGGAGTATTGCAGTGAACTGGAATTCACCATCTGTCTGTTGTTCAGATGGCTGACTACTCCCCCGACTCCACCCTCACCTACCCCAATATAAACCCTGGTTTTCCCACCTTATCTCAGATTCACCTGAGGACTATTGTGTCTACTTGCCATTGATTGTAAGCTAGTAAAAGCGAGTTTGTACTCCTCATTTGTCTCTGAGTGCATTCAGTAGCGTTACAATTTTAATAGCTTAACTTGGAAACGTGATGGAAGCCCTGTTGAAACCAGGCATGCTCGAGATTAACCCTCTGTCCCCTGAGGTCCCAGAGGAATTCGCTGAATGGCTGGAGTGCTTCCAGTCCTACCTGATGGCCACCCAAAACATCTTCAACTCCGATAGTCTCTGGAGATTGGCACTTCTCTCTCGAGTCAGCCCCAAAGGGTACGCTATTATCAGAGACTGTGCTACCTATGAGTCGGCCATAGAAAGCTTGAAGGCTCGCTACATGAGGCCTCAGAATGATGTGCTGGTGAGGAACTGACAGTCTCAACGTCAGCAGTTGCTGGACTACTATGTCCTTGAATTGTGGGCCCTGACCAGAAAATGTCACTACGAAGTGGCCACGGCCCGGGTGAGAGATGAAGAACAAATCTGGGACATCCTCGTGGCAGGAGTGAGGTCGAGGTATGTGAGGCAGTGACTGCTGGAGTTGTGGAAGAATGACTTGGCCTGCACCCTGAGCTGGTGAAAGCCCTCGAGCAGGCCCAACTGGGAACTGACGACCTCATGGGTAAAATCAGCGCCTTTTCAGAGGACCAGGTCATTGGAGCACCACCGACCCCCGCAGCCCCAGCACCGATTGTTGTGGCCATGCATGACTGGGGATGCCCTTTCTGCGGACAGGCACAGTACCCCTGCGCCTGAGGACCCGTGAAGGACTCCGTGTGCTCAGGATGCGGTAAGTGAAAGCACTGGGTAAAGGTCTGCCTGGCTAAAGGGAACCCAAAGATGGTGACTGGGTGTGCAAACCCCGAATCATCGCTCAACCTGTGCCTGAGTCCCAAAGTGCCAGCATCTTGCTGCACCTTGTGGAGTGACCTGCCACCCGAAGTAAAGCATTATGGGAAGCAATGGCAGCAATCTTGTTGTGCCTCATGGTCAATGCCTCCTTGTCCTCCTACAGATCAAGATGGAGGGCAGCCATCATAATGCACCTGGTGGTTGATGCCATCTTTTCTGCCCGTGGGCCAAGAGGAGAGAGTCAACATCAGCATGGGGAGCAACAGGGTTTCCAGAGCACTAGCATCAGTCATCCTGGATCAGACAATACCTCACCAATTGAATATCTCGACGATAGAGGTGAGGGTAAATGGACACTTGACTGATTGCTTAATAGACAAGGGCTCCACGGAGACAGCTCTGCGGTACAACTTAAGAGTGTACCCGACGGACTATTGTATTTTCATAGCTTCGCACTTGCTTTCTGTGACGATCCAGGGGTATTGTATAGTACATCTAATTGTAAAAGGGGGGAGGGTGGAATTTTGTATGTTCTGATTGTATGTACTGAAGGATTTGTGTGCTCCTATGTTGCTGGGCCTGGATTTCCTATATCACCTTAAAAGCGTGACCGTGGAGTACTCTGGCCCACACCCTCCAATCATGGTGCAAAACGGAAGGTCCCAAATTTCGGACTCCACATGTGGTCTCTCCACCCTAAATATTAATTCCACCACCCCCCCCTCACAACTGTTTCTGAACCTGTTCCCGATTACAAACCAATAGCTACAAAGAGCAGCCGATACAGTGTGGGGGAATTGGGAATTTATTAGAGCTGAGACACAGCAGCTGCTCAAAGAAAACATCGTTGAACCCAGCAACAGCCCATGGAGAGATCCCAGGTGGTAGTCGTGAAAGAGGAAGAAAAGTCCAGGCTAGTGATCGACTACAGCCAAACAATTAATAATTTCACACTCCTGGATGTGTACTCCCTCCTTCGAATTTCAGATATGGTAAACAAAATTGTGCAGAATTGGGTCTATTCGATCATTGACCTGAAAGCTACATACCATCAGTTACTGATCCATTCTGAGCACTGCCCCTATACAGCATTTGAGGCAGACGGATGGCTCTATCAATTCCGGAGGGTCCCTTTTTGCATCACCAATGGGGTCTCGGTCTTCCAGAGACAGATGTACAAAATGGTCAACAAGTATGGGTTGAATGCCACCTTCCCATATCTTGACAACGTCACCATTTGTGGACACTCTCTGGAAGACCATGACACCAACTTCCAGAGGTTTCTCCACATGGCCAAGGCTCTGAACTTCGTGTACAACTCCAGTAAGTGCATGTTCTGGATGAAACATCTGGCGATCCTGGGCTCTGTGGTGGAGAATGGCGTCATTGGCACCTGACTCCAGTCGAATGCACCCCTGTTAGACCTTCCGATCATGAAGACCATGAAAGCTTTAATGAGGAGCCTGGGCGTCTTCTCCTAATATACTCAATGGGTCCCTCACTAGGCAGATAAGGCCTGCCCCCTCTTAAAGTTCACCTCTTCCCCATTGTTGGCTGAAGCCCAGGCGGCTTTCAACTATGTTCAGAGCTACATCGCAAAGGCCACCATGCATGCAGTGGATGGGAACGCACTCTTCCAGGTGGAAACTGATGCCTCTGATGTAGCTCTGGCTGCTCCCCTTAACCAGGCGGGCAGGCCGGTTGCTTTTTACTCTGCACCCTACAAGGCTAAGAGCTTTGGATTCCATCAGTGGAAAAAGAGGCTCAAGCCATTGTGGAGGCCATTAGGCATTGGAGGCATTACCTGGCCGGCAGAAAATTTACACTGCTCACTGACCAGCAATTGGTGGAACTTATGTTTAATAATGCAAAAAGGATGAGGAAGTTGTGCCTCTGCACACATGGGACTGTTGCAGTCACTGCACGATGAGCTTTGCCACCCAGGCATCACCTGAATGGCTCATTTCGTCAAGTCACACAACCTGCCCTACACCATCGAGGACATCAGGGAAATGACCAGCTCCTGCCAGGTCTGTGTGGAGTGCAAGCCGCACTTCTACCGCCCCGACAAAGCCCACCTGATAAAGACATCCTGCCCCTTGGAATGACTCAGTGTCGATTTCAAGGGTCCCCTCACTTCCACCAATGGAAACTTGTGCTTTCTCAATATTATGGACGTGTATTCTCATTTCCTGTTCGTCATCCCCTGCCCAGACATGACTACCACAGTCATCAGGGCCTTGCAGTCTATTTTCATCCTGTTCAGGTATCCCAACTATATCCCATAGCGACCGGGGCTATGAGCGAAGAGCTACACCAGTGCCTGCTCATAAGGGGCATTGGCCCAAGCAGGATGACCAGCTATAATCCATGGAGGAACAGACGTTGAAAAAGAGAACACGATGGTATAGAAGGCCATGAAATTGGCTCTCTGGTCCAAAGGCCTTCCAGACTCACACTGGCAAGAAGTCCTATCCATGGTGCTCCACTCCATAAGGTCGCTCCTCGGCATGGTGACCAACGCAACTCCTCATGAGCTTATGTTTATGTTCCAGAGGAAATCCACGTCTGGGATTATTCTCCTGGCTTGGTTAATGGCACCAGGACCAGTTCTACTGAGAAAGCACATGAGGATGAGCAAGACAGACCGCCTTGATCGTGAAGGTGCACCTGCTGCATGCCAACCCAACATATGCCCATGTGGCATAGCCTGACGGCAGAGAGGGCACTGTCTCGATCAGAGACCTGGCACCCTCTGGAACTGAGAGTCAGATGCCTCAGGTGTGCCTGGAACTACCGAGTATCCCACTCAGGGTCCCGGAGGACACTGCTCGGGAAGTGGTCCAATCACCCCACGACCCAAGCTGGAGCCTTCAAGACCCACTGACCCTGTACCACAGTGGGTCCAGGAGGTTTGGGAAGCCCAAAGTCCTCCATTTCTGCAGCGCTCAACCACAATTACCAGATCCCCTGACAGACTTAACATAAATATTTGAAAAGTATTCATTTTTTTGAATGAATGCTCTCTGTTTTTCATCCGCAGACTCAATTCTGAAGGAAGGGGTGGATGCAGTGAACTGTCTGTGTGTTGTTCAGATGGCTGGCTCCTCCCCTGGCTCCACCCTCACCTACTCCAATACATACCCTGGTTTTCCCGCCTTACCTCAGATTCTCCTGAGGACTATTTTATCTACTGGCAAAAGCGGGTGTGCACTCCTCACTTGTCTCTGAGTGCATTCAGTCGCATTACAAGTATCAAGGAAATCCATTCCACCAATTAATTGCCCTGCTGGCACATTAGGGTTAGGGTTAATCAATAAATTTTTTTTTTTTGAGAACAGGTTTAACATGATGATCTCCAAAGATAATACAAAAAATTAAAATTTCCTTAAATATTTGCATTTTATTGCCATTCAACTCTGTGGTGTCCCATGGAGTATTTATTGATCTAATTTCACATCTAAGTCCAATAATAACCTCACTTCTAAGAAGCTATAAAGAAGGATACAAATAGGATGTGCACACAGCACAAAGTTAGGATGTACAGGGTGTGAATTGGAGCATTAAATATTGTAATATTTTCTAAATACTCCCTTAGTGGTAAAGCCTCAGAGCTGTGAGGATGGGAAGGAATTTGCAGGCATACAAGTCCATGAAATGTTAATGCACAAAAAGGAATTATTAAGGCTCAAAATGATTTTAAAAGAGTTTGCAGTAGACTATTTTATAATAGTATAGGGCAGTGGTTTTTAAAACTCCCCCCCTAAGTTCATGGACTACCTTAAGCAATCGCTATGGCATAAGTGTTCTGCAAGGGTTGTAAGTGGAAAGAAAAAGTTTGAAAGCCACTGTTTTCATCGTACCTAATTGGCTCGTTATGTGCACGGTTTCATAATTCAAAAGGAAATGGGCCAATGACAATTTTTCTCAAGCAAAATATTTTGGTAACAATTGGGTCTAGAGCAGTGATTCTCAACCTTCCCTTCCCACCTTAAGCAATCCTTTACTAATCACAGAGCACCGATGGCACAAGGATTACTTAAGGTGGGATGTGAGTTTAGGGGGGCAGTTTGAAAACCACTGATCTAGGGCTTGGTGAGACAGATCCTAGAGTAAAAGATCCCTGTGTTAGTTCTCTTAATGAGAACTTCATCCAAAGGGATGTTAATCTGTGCTCCCTTCCATTACAGGGAATTCATCTCCACCTCCTATCCCTTCCACTCACCATAACTTATTCAACATGGAGAACACCCTGAGGGTTATGGGGAACGAGAAGGAAAGTGGAGGAGGGAATCATCCAAAATCTCATTAAATATCTGAGCTGGCTGTAAAAGCTTTGGACCTTTAGATCCTGTTTCCGGCATTCCAGTCCGTAAGAGTAAAAGAAAGAGACTTCCATTGAAAAACTCATTAGTATCTTCCTTTTGTAACAATTTTTCCTTCCACCATTAGCACTTGAATCATCCCATTGATAAACTTTCCCACCTCTCCAACCAAGCTCTAGACATTTGTTCCTACTCCTCTGACTTGGGCCTCTGTACTTCCACCATCCTCATGGGCGTTTTCCCGATGTCCGTCAGCAAGGTTCAAGGTCCGCATCTAAATCTATGGACGGCCACTTAACCCAGGATGAATTCACACACACTCGGCCTCAGTTTCACATGCAGACAGAAGATACCAGAAGCAGATGACTGTCACCAAAAGAAAATTAGGAAATGCTTGAGGCAAAGATGCCCAAGAGTGAATAAACCATTTAGAAGTGAAAAGAAAGTATGGAAAATAAAGAGAAAGTGGATGCAAACATTTGGTGGGTGGGAGGAATAACAGTCGTGGGCAAAGAAGCACAGTTAATTAAATTTGGACATACAGCACGGAAACAGTCCCTTTCAGCCCTTGACGCCCAAATACAGGTATACACCATTTTACGAGTACTCCCTTTACGAAAATTCACTTTTACGAAGAAACCTGTGTTCGCTTTTACGAAAGGATTTGAATTGGTTTTGAATGGGTTTTCGCTTTCGTGAAAATAGCCTTCAATAGTAATGAATAGGTCTTCGCTTCACGCCATTTCGACATAGCAAAGGTTTCATAGGGATGCTCTACTTTTTCGTAAAGCGGGGTATACCTGTACACCCAATTGACCTTACGCTTTGAAGGATGGGAGGAAACTGGAGCTCCGGGAGAAAATCCACAGGGAGAATGTGCAAACTCCTTACAGAGAGCGCGGGGTTCGATCCCCGGACCTGATCGCTGGCGCTGTAACAGCGTTGCCCTATTTTTTATTTTTTATGTTTTTTAACATAGTTCACAAGCTCCATTGGTATTTTCAAAGGTTTCAACGTCGAACACACCAAATAATTAGTATCTATTGTGACTCCACATAATTATAGTTTAATTTAAGTAACTTCTTATTTATTTCATAAATTTTACACCATTTCATCTTTCTTTTGTCATTGGCAGTGTTTTAGGGTCCCTGAATGCCTGATTACTTACTCTCTTTATAATTGGAACTCTTTCTTCTTTTGCTACTTCTCCTCCTTCTCCGAGTCATTTTCATGCAAGTTTGATCCTTTCAAATATGAAAAAATATGTAAAATCAGAAATAGTAAATAGATATATGACTATAAGTAGTATTGGAATATTCCACAGTGGAAACAATTTTCTTCAAGATAAACGAGTCAAATATTGGTACTAGAGGACATGTCGGAGGTTGGGGAGGGGGGGCGGGAGAGGTGGAAATGAAAGGACAAGCACAAGGCAGGTTTTTTTCCCAGAGAGAGTGGCAGTGATCTGCAATGAACTGTCAGGGGTAGTGGTGGAAGCAGATGGAATAGTATTTAAGAGGCTTTTAGATGAATATGAAAGAATCAGGGGAACACGGCCCAGTCCTCATCGAGGGCTCAGTAGTGGAGAGGGTCAAGAACTTCAAATTCCCGGGTGTTAACATCTCCGAGGATCTGTTCTGGAGCCTCCATGTTGATGCAATCACAAAGAAGGCTCACCAGCGGCTATATTCTGTGAGGTGTTTGAGGAGATTCGGTACGTCACCGAAAACGCTCAGAAATTTCTACAAGTGTACAGTGGCGAGCATCCTGGCTGGTTGCATCACTGTCTGGTATGGAGGCACTGACGCTCAGGACAAGAATAAACTCCAGAGGGTTGTTAACTTGGCCTGCGACATCATAGCCACCAGACTTCACTCCATCGAGGACATCTACAAGAAGAAGTGAATTAAAAAAGCAGCCTCTATCCTCAAAGACCCCCAACACCCAGGCCATGCCCTCTCTACTCTGCTACCAATTGGGAAAAAGGTACAGGAGCCTAAAGATGAGCACACGGTGGCACAAGGACAGCTTCTTCCCTGCTGCCATCATATTCCTGAATAATCAATGAACCACAGACGATTCCTTCCTTTTCGTGCACTTTTTTAATATTAATGTTGTCAGATTGTTTATAATATGAATGTTTGCACTGTGATGTTGCTTCAAAACACCAAATTTCGAGACTCCAAATTTCGAGACTTGTTCACGAAAATAAATTCTGATTCTGATGAAGGGACAGAGAGAGAGAGAGAGAGAGCGATGTATCAGATGCGAGCTGCAGAGATTTAATTTAATTTGCTATCATGTTTGTGTGCAGACATTGTGGCCAATGGCCTATAAGAACAAGGTATGGTGCAGCACAGGAAATGGTTTATCGGCGAGAGGGAAGGGTAGTAAATGGAACAGTTGACTCCAGAAATAACACAAGTGGGAGTTTTGACAGCAGTTAGCCTGAGACAAGGCTTGAGAACTTGATGTTATGAAGATGAAAGGTATTGGATCAGAAAATCAAGAGAGTTAAATGAGATACTGAGATTCACGGAGGACAGTGGAATGGGTAGAGAAGGACTGGAGATGAAGGCCACCATTACTTCTGGTGATATGTTTTAACCATTCTGAAGGCTGTAGATGTTGGCTGTTAACAAAGAATAAGTGGGCTTCTGGGAGATTCTGTGGTCAAGATATTAGGGAATTTGTACGTGGGTTTTCCTGGGTGCCTTGGTTTCCTCACATGCTCCCAACCAAGTGTTTGGTAGATTAATTGGGCAGCATGGGTTTCAATGACCAGAATGGGATTCTATCATTTAAAAATAACATTTGATATGTAAAGATGAAACCACTGGGACCATTCTATCAACTGGACCAGAGGAGAGGCATTGGTAGAGGTTAGGCAGGTTAAGTAAATGCTGCAATGAGGCTATGAAGGATGGTAGAGATAGCTGCTTTTAGGTGGCCAGAATATCTGACTGTAAAGACGCCTATTCTACCCCGATGTGGCTGTCGGGTGGCCCCCTGAAAGTGGAGAACCCGGCCAGGAGGAGAATCCCCCCCCGTTGCACCTGAAAGCAGCAGTGGGACTACGGCCACAGTCCACAGGAGCCGGCGTTCGCTCAGACACGGCTCTCCTTCAGCCGGCACGTTCAGGTGACAGAAAGGTGTCTTCTCCGCCGCCACCTGAACGTCCCAGCTGCACTCCCCCAGCCGGATCTGCCGACGCATTATCTGCGTCTGAGCACCTGAAAGTGGCTATAGTTAGTTTTACCCTTAACCAGCTAGTTTTTAGACTGTTGAATAGCTCCATTAATGGTGTTGCAGTAGGGATGAGAGTGGATTTGAAAGGTGACATTTTTGTTGCTGGTTCACTGTTTAACAGGGAGAGAAGGTGAACCTCATAGATCCCTTGTGTTGGAAGAGGCAAATGGATAGAGGCAATATAGGAACATAGGAAGTAGGAACAGGAGTAGGCCAAAAATGGCCCATCGAGCCTGCTCCGCCATTCAATACGATCATGGCTGATCTAATTTATGACCTAACTCCACCTACCTGCCTTCTCCCCATATCCACTAATTCCTCTATCATGTAAAAATTTATCAAACCGAATTTTAAATATGTCTAATGAGGCAGCCTCAACCACTTCCCTGGATAGAGAACTCCAAACATTCACTACTCTCTGGGAAAAACTATTTTTCCTCATCGCTCTCCTAAATCTACTCCCCCGAATCTTGAGACTGTGTCCTCTGGTTTTAGTTTCCCCGGCCAGCTCAAAAAATCTTCCTACATCTATCCTGTCCATACCCTTCATAATTCTATATGTTTCTATAAGATCTCCTCTCATTCTTCTGAACTCGAGCGAATACAATCCTAGACGATTTAATCTTTCATCATGTCAACCCCTTCATCCCAGGGATCAACCTAGTAAACCTCCTCTGGACCGTTTCCAAAGCCAGTATATCCTTCCTCAAATATGGAGACCAGAACTGGACACAGTACTCCAGGTGCAGTCTCACCAGCACCTTATACAGTTGCAACATTACCTCCCTACTCCTGAATTCAATTCCTCTAGCGATGAAGGCCAACATTCCATTTGCCTTCTTAATAACCTGCTGCACCTGCAACCTAACTTTTTGCGATCCATGCACAAGCACTCCCAAGTCCCTCTGCACAACAGCATGCTGTAGTTTTTCACCCTTTAAATAATATTCAGCTCTTTTATTTTTCTTGCCAAAGTGGATAATCTCACACTTACTAACATTGTACTCCATCTGCCAGACCTTTGCCCACTCATTAACTATATCCCTCTGCAGACTCTCCACATCCTCATTACAATTTGCTCTTCCACTCAATTTGGTGTCATCCGCAAACTTGGCTACACCACATTTTGTCCCCTCCACCATGTCATCAATGTAAATGATTAATAGTTGTGGGCCTAGCACCGACCCCTGTGGCACCCCACTTACCACTCTCTGCCAACCTGAAAAACTCACATTTATCCCGACTCTCTGCCTTCTGTCAGACAACATAAAATGGAACCAGGTGTGGGTTCAGGCCCAGAGGAGAATTTTTACAAAATATTTCAAATTCCACTTCTCATGACAAGATTCTCATGAATAAAATCCCCTCCTCTACCTGATAGAAATTCAATGTGCCCTGTCCTTCTGATCTATTATTTCCACCACAGAATTGCCACATAGACACCTGCAGGAGTGGAATGTTCCTTCAGCAGAGCATAAAGAACAGTTGCATGGAGTGAATGACAGGAGTTGTGGTGGGGTGGGGGGATGGGGGAGGGAACATGGCACCATAAATTTAGTATGGGCTCTGTCTGCAACAGACCCTGGACTCTGATGACTGTGAAGACCATTTGCTGGTGGTCAGGTCAGAGATGGCAAAGAGGTCATTCAGCACAACCTGGCTGCAATTGTTCTGTGGCCGGATAATACCCGAAAAAAAAAGAAATCAAAGCAGAAGATTAAATACAATATTATATCAAAGCATTAAATTTAGGAATGCAACATTTAGGTTAGAATTTCTCTCTGGAATAACATTACGATGTTTTTTGAATCCTGATTATATTTCTTACCTTGCTTTACGTAGCTGTTCCTAAATACTGTAAGACTTATCTTTGTGTTGGCCCATGCCTAAAGGTCAGCACCATTTAGTTTTGGATTTTGGAATTCAGATATTCTTCGCTTCTTATTTCATTCTAATTGATTCCAGCCTCACAAAATCAGGCACCGTCGGGATCGTTGCAGAGGCTCCTTGGAGACATATTGCAGTGTGAATAATAGTGAAAGGAGCCTTTACTTATTTGCCTCTCCGCTTGTTCTAGTTACTGCTTCTATTTTTACCTCTAAGCCCTGAAGCGGATTATCCATTTTAATCCCTCAGAGCCTTAGAAATGGTCTACCTGTGCCTTTTCCTGAGATTGGTGTACTTCCAACCAACACCTCCTGCGTAACTGAAGAACCCTGTTCGAAAAGAAGATAAGAAAGAAACGAGTCATTGTTGCATTTATTTATTCTACTGCTTTCATTCTCCTTTAGCCTGTGACTGATGTTAAAGGTTAAAGGCTGGAAAATGGCAGTTTGAAAGAGTATTACATTCAGACACTCAGTTGTATTCTTGGATTCTCTCCCAGCCGATCAGAAATCAATTGGAATTGCTCAGCAGGGGTTGTCCTTCAGTGATAGTGGCACACATTTTATAATTTTAAACTTTTTCCCTCCCCAATTATCTGGTAATTTAATGGTTACAGTTACTGATACAATCTTGTAAATTTTATCTCTAACTTAATTTCTTGAATTTCAATTCCCCTGCTCTTATGGTGGTGGAGGGGGGTGGGGGGTTGTGTTTGAATGCATGTCTCCTGATGAACATTCCAGGCAACCAAATGCAAGGTGAGTGAATCAACCACCGATGACCTCTGCAGTGCTGTGTTTGAACAGTAAACCTAGCTACAAATATATGAACCTGACGTGTGAACCTGAAGACGTGCGAACTTAAAGACATATGTGAACCTAAAGAGTCTCTATGATATAATGTGGTGTGTGAACCTAAATTGGGACTACTCACTTAAAAATATGTGCACAAGTTTTCACTCTACTGAGTTTTAAAATCTCTCATCTTCTTTTGAAATTACATGATCAATCAGGGCCGCTGAGAAGGTGTGGCCATGTTCTGAGGACAACCTTTTAATAGAAGCTGATGCTGACGTCCAAGTGCAGCAGAATAGTGTCTCTTTCCTCTTCCCTCAAACAAATGTACATAGAGTGTCAACCTTGCGGTAAACCTACTGCTGATCCTGGATGCTCTTCTCTCCTTCCGGCCACTCCAATGACTTGGGCCTTTAGTTTGATGGGCCAGGGGTATTTGGGCTGCCCACCTGCTGGGTGCCACTTCACTCACTCTGATCCTCTTGGTTCCCAGTGCAGCGGAATGCAGATCGGGGTGATTCATGCAAAAGAGGTGAGTTCAAGGAGGTACAATGGAAAAGCCAGACAAGGCAATGGTTTACTGGATGGAAAACAGAGGCCCAAGATGTTCTACTGAGTATATAGTCAAGGATTTTTAGCAAAGCAGCTGCAAAATGAGAAGCACATTTTGTGCACATCCAGCTGCTCAACAGTTTGGACTGCCTGGGAGCTATCAGTTCATATCAAAAACTGAACAAGCAGAATCTGTGCAGCTTTCTCCTGCAAAGTATCAGCAGCCTGCCATCAAATTTGGAGCCTTCATTTTAATTTATTGCCATCACTAACTATCTTTGCAAAGGGTGATGGTGAAAGGCTACTGGTGAAGGGAGGGTGGGCCAGAGATTCCATCTTTACAGTCCTTTGACTTCGTGGCCGGAACTTCTCACACTTGAAGCCCTTTCTCCCAACCTTGTGGCATATACTGCTTCGCCTACTTCTTCATCTTTTCCTTAAGCTTTTGCAAGTTCCAATCTCAACTGTGCCTACATCTGTCGATCCATCGGCACATCAGCCTGGGAACACCTCACGATGGAGCGGTCAGGCATTCAATAGAATGTAGAACGGTACTGGGCCTTCCACCATGATGTTGTGCTGACCTATTCCACTATCAGTCTAATCCTTCCTGTAAGAAGAAATGCATAAGAGCAAACTGGTTCATGAACTATCTGGACCCCTTGCCCAATAACAATCACTCCATCAGCCATGAGTCGAATAGTGGAGAAGAAGTGATGAGCTGAATAGTCTAATTCTGGCCCTAATTGTTTTATTTTCTCCTTCACAGTCCAGACAAATCATTCACTTCAGGCGTAAATAGGTTGGAAAGCCAATACCTGTTTCCTAGGGTGGGAATAACAACCACTAGAGAACATATGTTTAAGATTAAGGGAGGGAACTATAAGGCATAAGTTTTTTTTTACACAGAGAGTTGTTGAGGCCTGGTATGTCTTGCCAGGAATGATGGTGGAGGCTGAAACATTAGGGACCTTTTAAAGACTATTAGATAGGCAACAGATGAAAGAAAAGTAGAGGGTTATAGGATAGAGGTGGTTTAGCACTTTTATATGGTTTGGCACAACATGGAGGGCCGAAGAGCCTGTACAGTGCTGTAATGTTTTCCTTTCTTCTCTTTTAAAATATTTTTATTGATGTTTGCATTATGCACAATTGAACAGTACAGTTATATATTGTATTGTATAATTCAAGAGAATACTAAACAACCCCCCCCCTCGCCACAAAATAAAACCTTATTAATCAGAACCCCTACTACTAAGCAAGGTTAAGAGCTGACATGTAGGAATCAAATAATGACAACCTGGAGATGGAGAGCACAACACCAAAGCTAATTGTCCATAAATGGACCCCACATCTTTTGGAAGTTGAATCTTTAATGGCATATCTAAATTTTTTTCTTAACTTAAACAAAATATAATATCACTTAATCATTGTGTATGTGTAGGTGGAGTATTATCTTTCCATTTAATCAAAATTGCACGTCTGGCCATCAATGAAGTAAAAAATAAAATTTGGTTTTGAGTTGAAGTCAGTAAAACATCGTCTTCTTGAAACTAAAATTAAAGGGGAAAGTTTTAATTTGAACTTGAGAATCACTGATAATGTTTGAAAGAAATCTTTTCAAAATTTTTCTAAACTAGGGCAAGTCCAGAACATATGGACCAAAGAAGCATCAGCAATTTTACATTTATCACATAGAGGATTTATATCTGAATAAAAATGAGATAGTTTAACTTTAGACCAGTGGTTCTCAACCTTTTTCTTTCCACTCACAACCACTTTAAGTAATCCCTATCCCATAGGTGCTCTGTGATTAGTAAGGGATTGCTTAAGGTGGTATGTGGGCGGAAAGAAAATGTTTGAAAACCATTGTTTTAATTGTACCTAAATGGCTTGTAAAGTGCATGGCTTCATAATTCTAAAGGAAATGGGCCAATTACAATTTTTCTCAAGCCAAATATTTCAGTAACAATTGGGTCTAGAGCAGTGATTCTCAACCTTCCCTTTCCACCCACCTACCACCTTAAGCAATCCCTTACTAATCACAGAGCACCAATGGCATAAGGATTATTTAAACTGGTATGTGAGTGGAAAGAAAAAGATTGAGAATCACTGCTTTAGACATATGTACTCTAGGGACCACTTTAAATTGCAACAGTGTCGTGCACAAAAGGAGGTTGCATTAATCAGATTACAAATAGAATCCCACACCTCATCTGAGAATGAGAAATTTAGATCCTGTTCCCAATAATTTTTGATTTTAATTAACATAGGTTTTCTTAAATCAAGCAAATTATTATAAATAAGAGACATTAAACCTTTATGAGAAAGCTGTAAATCAAAAAGTGTTTCAAGGAAGTTTGCCTCGGGATTCGCAGAAAATCAGGGATCTTTGTAAATATCTAAAAAAATGATGAGTGTTTGTTAAGTTAAATTTTACCACCAATTGTTCAAAGGAAGAAAAACTGTTTTGAATAAAAAGATATTTAAAACACTTAATACCCAATCTGTGCCAGTCATTAAAGATAGTATCTTGCAAAGAAGATTCACCCTTCCTATTAGAAGGCAAGTGATACAAGGACTCTGCAGAATTGCATTGAAACAGAGAACAGTGCTGATCTGATCTGTGCATCATTTGTGTAAAATTTATTCCTCAGAGGATCTCTGAATGGCAAAGAATGTTTCTCGCAGGCTGTGGCCTGTTGAAGTACATGAATTGAATGGTTACACTACGGTTGGGTATCAAGCCACACCAGCAACATCCATGTTTTTCTGGATTTTAGTGACACTTGCTTAACTCATGGCTCCAAAAATATCAGTGGCATATTATCATATCTCTTCAAAAATGTAATGTTGTCCTTACACAAGACCTCAACTGCAGTTCATAGTTTCCAGACTCAATGCTGTCACAACTTCTACCTTCATCAACTAAATTTCTGTTTTTTTTCACTTATTGACACTTTTTGCCATTTTCCTGTGACCTTGATGATATTGTTAACTTCATGAACATTTCCACACTTCCTTCTTAAGGGTGAAAGGCTAATTCCATGATGGCATTGAATCATAACATGGAAATGTGCCCTTTGACTCAAGGATCTACATTGACCATCAAACTACCACCCTCCCCCCCCCCCCAACATTCATACTATTCCTGGAGGAATGCCATTTCTTTAATCCTCATTAATTCTTCCCAGATTCTACCATTCATAGAAATTTACTGGTCAATTAATGTACCAACCTATGTCTTTGGAAAGTGGGAGTAAACAGAAAAACCCAGAGGAAACTCACACGGCTACAAGGGAGCTCATGCAAACTCCACACCGACAATACTGAGGTAAGGATTGAAGCTGGTTCTCTGGCTTTGTGAGACACTGATTTTACTTCATGCCACCAATTGTACCTTTCAATCTTCTCAACATATCCAATGCATTCACTGCCTGCCAAACCGTTCAAGTCATAAACCTTATTCTCTATTTTCTTCTTGTTAAATCAGTCTTGTTCCTTTCCTTCCAGCAGCAAGATCCTATTCTCCACGTTAATATCTTTATATTCCTTATGCAGACCCATACATAAGACATCCTTCACTGAGGGCAGTTACACAGGTACAATGTAGGTAACTTCAGTGTAAGAGTGCAATGGAAGGTAGCTATCCTACAACTAGTGCAAATCCTCTCATACCCTATCTCCATCCAGAAATAGGGAATACTCTCCATTACCCTGAATAAATGCAGCCCCAACAACAGCCCAGAAGCTCAACAACTTGTAGGATGAAGCTTGATTGGATCCCACTAGCACCTTTCCCTCCAGTGCTACTCAATCTTCAACATACTAGAGTCCAAAAGATGGTCCTGCAGTAAAATTCCTTTGATAGCATCTCACTAACCCACAACTTCTTCGACTGAGTGGATGGACGGAACCACAACCACTGCTGAAGTCCCTTCAAGTTGTACAACGTCCTAACTCAGATGTTCATGGATTCCAGGATTGATTCCTGAAAATGTCAAGCCATTAGCTTTGTGGGAGAACCTTCCCTATACAGTCAGTGATGGATCAAGCAGCTGGACCACCACCGTTTTTTTTTAATGGGCAAGGACAACCAATTAATTTTGGACTTGTCAGCAAAAACATTAAATTAAAAAAAAAAATTCCTTTCAAAAATATTTTTTAATAGAGGTGTATTTCTGATTACAAAGTCTACATGCCGTGATGTGATGGAACAGAACATGTAAGTGTTGGTATGTGCAATGTGTTGTCTGACATGGTCATCAACCATACAAAGGAACTATAAATAGATAACTATAAATATGATATATTTGCATATTGTAAATAAGAGATAAAATTTGCAATGAAAATATCTTGAATATATGTATGTATATATAAAGAATTGCATCTTTGAAAAAATTATACTTTCTAATTCATGACATAGTCACCATTGCATCATTTTCTCATTTTAAATACTAAATTAATGAACACAAATCAACAGAATATTGTAATTTTCTGCAAGAAAGCTCAGTGTTTTTTTGTCCTGAGGGTTTTCTGAACTAAATGATATTTCAGATATATTGTCAGAGTACATAAATGGCATCACATACAACCTCGGGATTCTTTTTCCCGTGGGCAAGGTAGAATTACCACTCATTGGCAGTGGAGAAAAAAAATTGTACAGAGAACTGCAAACAGATAATGAATGTAAACAAACCGTACAATACAGAAAGAATTTAAAAAAAATCAAATGCACAAGTAAGAATTTGCTGATGAGGAGTCTGATGGTGGAGGGGCAGCAGCTATTCCTGAACCTGGTGATGCAAGTCTTGATTAGAGACCTTTGGGTTAAGGATCAAAGCTCCCACTGGACTCATGTGATGTGAGTTAAAGCAATTAAGGGTGGAAAAAAAACCACGAAGAGACAAAGTGACATCATAAGAGCTTGTAATCTAGCCACAAAATGGAAGTCAGCCTGAAGAAAACTGAGGTCCTCCATCATGCCTATAAATAGTTTTGAATTTAAAACCATAGACTAGAGCTGAATGCTAACTATCAAGTGAGGTTCATAAGATTCTGTAAATATCACTGAGACAACTAACATTCTCTTTTCGATGACAAACACACTTTGTTAGTCTGGGGAGCTTAGTTAGTGGGTCTCAGCAGAGGACTGATGTCAACCTGCAAAGCTGAAGAGATGGCAGAACCCAGCCTCAGATCAAGATTATTTGATATTCTTAAAGCAAGCTCATGGAACCAACAAGGTTTAACCTTCCCATGGCATTTTCAAGTCATCAATTGTCTCAGGTGCAGGTGAAAGCTTTCAGGTCAACCTACTAATTCAGGAAGGTGTTTACAACCTCTGGAACCTTCCATAAGCAGCAGCGTCTTTTAAAGGTCTCTATTGCGCAATGATTGAGGAGGCACAAACATGGGGAATATTGTATCTTTTCCAAGGTGGTTTCAAAATGTGTGCCACTGGAAGTTTGGACAAAAGCTGTGGAGAAAAATGAGTTGCCAGGGTTGGGAGCAATTCATGGAGCAAGGTAGGACATGCAGAATAATTCAGAAACTGTTTGTGAAAATTAGAAACCAGCAAGAAAAATCTAACGACTCTTTCAAATTTCCACCAGAAACAAATGTCTTGGGAGTCTGTTACAAATCCATCAGATCCGTCTTCTGGAGAGTGGACCCATGGATGGCAAATGGACCGGATGGAGTCCTTGGACACATTCTCTGTATCTGCACAGACCAACTGTCGCCATGTTACCAACCTGCTTCAACAAGCTACTATCATTTCATTGTCAAAGAAGAATTTTATTAAGGGCCTAAATGACTGTTGTCCAGTGGCTCTGAAATCTGCCATCATGGAGTGCTCGAGAGGCACTTTAATTCTCTGACTCACTCCCCCTCTGAGGACTCTGTCCATCGCCTCTCACATGGTTCCTCTAAAGTTCCAAGTAATGAGGAACAGCACCTCATCACCCCAATGTCCACATTTCAACCTTTTGGAGTCAACAATTCAAGTTTATCAGCAGCTAAATTGTCATTTTTATTTCTGATTTCTGGCATCCCTCCATTGTCCATAATTTCACAAAACTATGCATTTCCACCTCTTTTAGAGTTTTATCACTTTTATCAGTTAAGCTCTTCTACCTATTGCCCAAGAACCAACGTTTCCCTTTGTTTCTTCATTCCCTCCACCTTTCTGTGCAGCATGTTTTATCACTAATTATTATCTGTCTGTTAAAAGTCATCAGCCTGAAACATTTGTCTGATTTCCTCTCCACAGTATCCACCTGATCTACAAGGGTTTTCCATTTATTATTTCAGATTTGTACCATTGAAATTGTTCATCTAAACTCTTGTTGTACATTAGGGTGCATCAGATGTGTTTTTGGCTTAAAATATATTTTCCTGACTTTCTTCAGTACAATACTAGTAATAACCAGTATAGTAATAGAATTCAGGGCCGTTGTTTTGGAGATATTAACAACTTTCATCCCTGCAGCATTTGGCCTGAAATTGGACACATAAGTCAAATAGTTAATATGATTGATCTTTCTTCTTCTTTGGCTTGGCTTCGCAACTGAAGATTTATGGAGGGGTAAATGTCCACGTTTGCTGCAGGCTCGCTGGTGACTGACAAGTCCGATGCGGGACAGGCAGGCATGGTTGCAGCGGTTGCAAGGGAAAATTGATTGGTTGGGGTTGGGTGTTGGGTTTTTCCTCCTTTGTCTTTTGTCAGTGAGGTGGGCTCTGCGGTCTTCTTCAAAGGAGGTTGCTGCCCGCCGACTGTGGGGCACCAAGATGCACGGTTGGAGGCAAGATCAGCCCACTGGCAGTGGTCAATGTGGCAGGCACCAAGAGATTTCTTTAAGCAGTCCTTGTACCTCTTCTTTGGTGCACCTCTGTCTCGGTGGCCAGTGGAGAGCTCACCATAGAACACAATCTTGGGAAGGCGATGGTCCTCCATTCTAGAGACGTGACCCACCCAGCGCAGTTGGGTCTTCAGCAGCATGGATTCGATGCTGATCTTAATGTAATGTTAATATCTACAGTGTTACATGTTATGTCAAGCGCCATCATCATCATCATCAGATGCAAGGATCGACAATGAGATAGACAACAGACTCGCCAAGGCAAATAGCGCCTTTGGAAGACTACACAAAAGAGTCTGGAAAAACAACCAACTGAAAAACCTCACAAAGATAAGCGTATACAGAGCCGTTGTCATACGCACACTCCTGTTCGGCTCCGAATCATGGGTCCTCTACCGGCATCACGTACGGCTCCTAGAACGCTTCCACCAGCGTTGTCTCCGCTCCATCCTCAACATCCATTGGAGCGCTTTCATCCCTAATGTCGAAGTACTCGAGATGGCAGAGGTCGACAGCATCGAGTCCACGCTGCTGAAGATCCAGCTGCGCTGGGTGGGTCATGTCTCCAGAATGGAGGACCATCGCCTTCCCAAGATCGTGTTATATGGTGAGCTCTCCACTGGCCACCATGACAGAAGTGCACCAAAGAAAAGGTACAAGGACTGCCTAAAGAAATCTCTTGGTGCCTGCCACATTGACCACCGCCAGTGGGCTGATATCGCCTCAAACCGTGCATCTTGGCGCCTCACAGTTTGGCGGGCAACAACCTCCTTTGAAGAAGATCGCAGAGCCCACCTCACTGACAAAAGGCAGAGGAGGAAAAACCCAACACCCAACCCCAACACCCAACCCCAACCAACCATTTTTCCCCTGCAGCCACTGCAACCGTGTCTGCCTGTCCCACATCGGACTTGTCAGCCACAAACGAGCCTGCAGCTGACGTGGACTTTTACCCCCTCCATAAATCTTCGTCCGCGAAGCCAAGCCAAAGAAGACTTGTTATATATCGTTGGTTCCAGGTGTGGCAGAGATTAAATGTAAAGTTCGAGCACTGGAGAAAGGGATTGAACTTTGATAGCGTTCCCCTGAGTAAAAGGATGCTGGAAGCGTGGGGTGGGGGGGGGGGGGGGGGGTGGTTTGAGCTGCAGATTGTTCCCAACAAGACTGTTGCTCAGCACAGATTTTCAAGATCAGGCCATTTACTGCCATTGTGCAAAGGCTTTTAGTGTTTGATTGTTCAGAATCTGAGGTCAGGTCCAAGTGCGTTGTCTTCTTGTTATTGTCCTGGGGATTGGCCTGGAGAGAAATTTGTGCATGAGTCAAATCTATAGGTATAATAGTACCAAGGAGGAGATGCTCTTTGCGGGGAAAACATAAACCCTGTAGCTTCAGGGTTTTACAGGGTCCAATCTCGTTGAATATTGGTCACCTTCTAATGTTCAGTGGTTTAAACTTCAGTACATTCTACACCTGCTGACAAACACAGCCAAATAGGCGGGAGAATCATCTTTCAGTCGCAGCAGGCAAAGAATCCAAACACCCAATTTTTTTTTGGAGTGCAGGGAAAGTGTTAGTTTTATTCATTTTGCTTCATGTTTTCTATTTATTTTGTTAGTTGTTTTTAAATGTTAAATGCTTAGTTTTTTAAAATTATTAACTTCATTTAATTGTTTTTAATTGTTCTAATTTATTACCAATGAAAAGCCCTAATGCTAGTTTTGCTATCTGTCAATAACTTGCAAAGATATTTCAAGGGCGCCATGCCACAGTGCTGCTGTTCACGACCCAGTTACTATCCAGATCAGCCATTGGGCGTCTGCCCCCAGATAAAGGAAGTAGGGACATGAGGGAAACTGGAGGCAGTGATTTCAAAACGGGCAAGGATCAAGATTTACGTTTGCCTTTATTGTGGTTAGTGTAGTGGTTGGTACAACACTATTGCAGTGCCAGTGACTTGGGTTTGAATCTGGTGCTGTATGTGAGGAGTTGGTATTCTCCCCGTGTCTGCGTTGGTTTCCTCCGGGTCTTCCGGTTTCCTCCCACATTCGAATGATGTATGGGGTTAGTAGGTTAATTGGTCACAGGTATATATGGGCAGTGCAGGTTTGTGGGCTGGAAGGGTCTGTTACTGTCTGATATATCTAAATTAAAATGTTTTAAAAGTTATAACTTAAGCATTGAAAGTACAAGGTTGTTCGGAGAGGTATCAGGGTGCCAATGAAGTCAACGTATCTCAAACCTTATTCCTGTCATATATGATCCAAGGACAGTTTTTTTCAGCTGTTATCAAGCTCTTAAATTGATCTCTCACTGGCAAAAGCTGATGACTTTATACTATTTGTAACTACTTTTCTCCACAGCTTGCACTATGCTTCTGTGTTTTCCCCCATATTCTGTGAGGCACATTCAATGACCACCCGCAGACACAACGCAAGTAGTCAAAGGCTTTATTAATCAGAAAAACTTGGCATGCCTCTTCATGCTACTGGCTCACATCCAAGTCAGGTATGAGGGAGGAGATTATGGCTCTCAGCCTTCATTAGCGATCTTACAGGGAGGAACTACAGGCACAGAAGGCGGGCCAGCCTGCTCAGCCCAGTGAGGTCATGTCTGCAGTACCACGTTCCACCACACTCAGCAATAGTTGACATTGTAAAACTACCCCCTACATGAAGATTATGCAATTTAAGGTGGCACACAGAACTCATATATCCAAACTTTAGCTTGTTTTTATGTAGATGTTGATCCACTTTGTAAGATATGTAAAAATTTTGGAACTTCCCTCATCTGTATGTTTTGGAAGTGCCCCAATTTAGAGATTCTGGAAAGATATTTTCCAAACTTTATCAACGATTTTTAAGATTAATTTGGAACCTTGCCCATTAATTGCTTTGTTTTGTTTTTCTTGTGATTCAGATTAAAATATCAGCATCTCATGAAAAAAACTTTAGCTTTTACCACATTGATAGCCAGACAAGCAATTTTAATGAAATGGAAAGATGATTCATCCCCTACTCATGCACAGGGGTTATATGATGTAATGTCCTGTTTAAGTTTAGAGAAAATCAGATATAATATTAAAGATAGAAAGTTTCAATTTATGAAATTGTGGATCTCATTCTTAGAAATTTTTTTATAATTGGAAGATTTAACAATTATGGTATGTTCCGGTCATTCATTGCGTGTTCTCACACTATTGATTTTTCTTTTATTAATTCAAAAGGTAACCTTGATTAGAGAAAGGGGTTTTCATTTTTTGTCTTTTTTTTCTTTTTTTGCTTTATTTTACATGTTATTTCAATAAAAGGGTTGCATGGATCAATTCAATTAAATGTTTTGAGGTATTATAAGTAATTATTGATGTAGTTTTATCTAATTTTTGTCATTGGCTTTTTGCTTTTTTGTGCATGCTTACTTGTACACAAATGAATTATTATGTAGTTGTCAATTCTGTATTTATGCTTATATGTTAAACTCAATTAAAATATTTTAAAAAGAAAGAATAGCACAATATGAGCCCTTCAACCCATGATGTTGTGCTGACCTATAGTATACATACTCCATATCAATTAATTCTTAGTTCAGGGCGTGGACAGCAGGTACAGAGGGTAGCCCAGGGGCAGTAACATCCGGGCCACAACTGAATCGGGGTTTGCTCCATTCTCATCAGGCATGAGAGCTCATATTGTGGAAAAAATCTGAATTTGCATCCCTATGGATATATTGTGATGACCTATTGTGACAGAGTATACAGATATGATTTTGGGAGATAAACAGTTTGTTACTGTAGGTCACATACAAACACTTTAAAACAGATCTTCTTTGAAATACTGGAGCTCTGCCCAATGCTAGATGTATCAGGGCCTCAGAGCCTTTGCAAAAGCTTTGGAGAGTGCCCAAAGACTTCAATAGTGGATTGTTGTTTATGAAAAGGCAATAGATGAAAGAGCTTGTTGGAGCCACATATTGTCTGGAAGGGAACCAAGAGGGTCATGTGGTTTTGCAAGCAGAGAGCATCAAACAGGTTTTTCTCTCAGTGAGAGAGAGAGAGAAAGAAAGAGACTCAGAGATCAGTTCTACAATGTTACAGCCAGCAACAGCACCTGGAACTGGAACAGGACAAGCTGGCAAGCTTGTGGAAAAGCCCATTTGGAAGATGGGTTGTGAGATCTTGGTTCAGTCTGGTCAAAGCCCTTGTGGTTCAGGAGGAGAGGACTGGTTGTCTAATGTTTCACTTGGAATAAGGGAAACAAAAAGGAACTCTGTGGTGACATGAAAGAAAGAGATTAACATCTGGAGAATCCTGAAGGGGCAAATTTCGTCAGCAAGGCACTGAAGTAGCTGATGGAAGTAAATCAGTTGTGGATGTCCTGGGAAAACAAATCTGAAAACTGACAAGAACCTTCCTGAGCAGTAACCATTTACCTTTCAAGCACCAAAGGCTGGTGAACTTTATAAATGTTAAATTCTGTGCACAGTGTAAGAATTGCCTGCAACCAGTGAACTTGGAGGAATGAGAAGTGAGTTTGGACTGTGAACCAAAGAACTTTTCTGAACTTACACACATATTACAAGCATGTGCGCTTAGAATTAGAAGGGGGTTAAGTTAGGTTAGTTAAGTCAATAATGATGTTAAAGTTTGATTCTGTTTTCATGTTTAAAGATAATTAAAAGCAATTTTTGTTTAAGTAACCATTTGTCTTGGTAAATATCTATTGCTGCTGGGTTTTGGGGTCCTCTGGGCTCGTAACAATATGTCCAGCTTCATTCTCTGCTAATTAATTTTGCAGGCACTCACGTTTCTTACAAAGCATGAATTAATTTGGTAAGTTTCATATACTTTGTCTCTCTCTTCTTTGGCTTGGCTTCGCGGACGAAGATTTATGGAGGGGGTAAAAAGTCCACGTCAGCTGCAGGCTCGTTTGTGGCTGACAAGTCCGATGCGGGACAGGCAGACACGATTGCAGCGGTTGCAGGGGAAAATTGGTGGGTTGGGGTTGGGTGTTGGGTTTTTCCTCCTCTGCCTTTTGTCAGTGAGGTAGGCTCTGCGGTCTTCTTCAAAGGAGGTTGCTGCCCGCCAAACTGTGAGGCGCCAAGATGCACGGTTTGAGGCGATATCAGCCCACTGGCGGTGGTCAATGTGGCAGGCACCAAGAGATTTCTTTAGGCAGTCCTTGTACCTTTTCTTTGGTGCACCTCTGTCACGGTGGCCAGTGGAGAGCTCGCCATATAACACGATCTTGGGAAGGCGATGGTCCTCCATTCTGGAGACGTGACCCATCCAGCGCAGCTGGATCTTCAGCAGCGTGGACTCGATGCTGTCGACCTCTGCCATCTCGAGTACTTCGACGTTAGGGATGTAAGCGCTCCAATGGATGTTGAGGATGGAGCGGAGACAACGCTGGTGGAAGCGTTCTAGGAGCCGTAGGTGGTGCCGGTAGAGGACCCATGATTCGGAGCCGAACAGGAGTGTGGGTATGACAACGGCTCTGTATACGCTTATCTTTGTGAGGTTTTTCAGTTGGTTGTTTTTCCAGACTCTTTTGTGTAGTCTTCCAAAGGCGCTATTTGCCTTGGCGAGTCTGTTGTCTATCTCATTGTCGATCCTTGCATCTGATGAAATGGTGCAGCCGAGATAGGTAAACTGGTTGACTGTTTTGAGTTTTGTGTGCCCGATGGAGATGTGGGGGGGCTGGTAATCATGGTGGGGAGCTGGCTGATGGAGGACCTCAGTTTTCTTCAGGCTGACTTCCAGGCCAAACATTTTGGCAGTTTCCGCAAAGCAGGACGTCAAGCGCTGAAGAGCTGGCTCTGAATGGGGAACTAAAGCGGCATCGTCTGCAAAGAGTAGTTCACGGACAAGTTTCTCTTGTGTCTTGGTGTGAGCTTGCAGGCGCCTCAGATTGAAGAGACCCCCATCCATGCGGTACCGGATGTAAACAGCGTCTTCATTGTTGGGGTCTTTCATGGCTTGGTTCAGCATCATGCTGAAGAAGATTGAAAAGAGGGTTGGTGCGAGAACACAGCCTTGCTTCACGCCATTGTTAATGGAGAAGGGTTCAGAGCGCTCATTGCTGTATCTGACCCGACCTTGTTGGTTTTCGTGCAGTTGGATAATCATGTTGAGGAACTTTGGGGGACATCCGATGCGCTCTAGTATTTGCCAAAGCCCTTTCCTGCTCACGGTGTCGAAGGCTTTGGTGAGGTCAACAAAGGTGATGTAGAGTCCTTTATTTTGTTCTCTGCATTTTTCTTGGAGCTGTCTGAGCTTCTGGGCTTCTCCTCCAGGAAAAACAAGGACTGGTTTGACGAAAACAGCCAGGAAATCCAGGAGCTGCTGGCAAAGAAGCGAGCTGCCCACCAGGCTCACCTTACAAAGCCGTCCTGTCCAGAGAAGAAACAAGCCTTCCGTCGCGCATGCAGCCATCTTCAGCGCAAACTCCGGGAGATCCAAAATGAGTGGTGGACTAGCCTCGCCAAACAAACCCAGCTCAGCGCAGACATTGGCGACTTCAGGGGTTTCTACGAGGCTCTAAAGGCTGTGTACGGCCCCTCACCCCAAGTCCAAAGCCCGCTGCGCAGCTCAGACGGCAAAGTCCTCCTCAGCGACAAGATCTCCATCCTCAACCGATGGTCAGAACACTTCCAATCTCTTTTCAGTGCCAACCGCTCAGTCCAAGATTCCGCCCTGCTCCAGCTCCCTCAACAGCCCCTAAGGCTAGAGCTGGATGAGGTTCTCACCCTGGATGAGACATATAAGGCAATCGAACAACTGAAAAGTGGCAAAGCAGCAGGTATGGATGGAATCCCCCCAGAAGTCTGGAAGGCTGGCGGCAAAACTCTGCATGCCAAACTGCATGAGTTTTTCAAGCTTTGTTGGGACCAAGGTAAACTGCCTCAGGATCTTCGTGATGCCACCATCATCACCCTGTACAAAAACAAAGGCGAGAAATCAGACTGCTCAAACTACAGGGGAATCACGTTGCTCTCCATTGCAGGCAAAATCTTCGCTAGGATTCTACTAAATAGAATAATACCTAGTGTCGCCGAGAATATTCTCCCAGAATCACAATGCGGCTTTCGCGCAAACAGAGGAACTACTGACATGGTCTTTGCCCTCAGACATATACTTTGTCAATACAGAAGCAAAAGCAAAAACTAGGAAAAGTAAAGAAGGGCAAAATGGTTTCTGAACCATCGTACTTATATAGATGCTTTTGTGTTAATCAAAGCACCATCAATAAGCATCAGGTTGCAGTTTATTGTGTGACTGGATGGAAGATGGCATGTCAGTGCCAACCTTCGCCTGGCTACTTCCCAGGAGAGAGCGAGCTGAAGGATGTTGTTGACTGTGGCCAACGATACAATGTTAGAGAATGTTCCCTTTGCCTTTTTTTTAAAGAAAAATAAAAAAAATATGAAGAGAAGGATTCTGTAGAGCTATCAAAGACTATTCTGTTAGTCTATAAATCGTAAAACAAAATCAGCAACTTGGGAAAGCATGTATATCTTGTTTCATACAAAAATTATGGAATATATTGTGCATCTCTACCTAATCAATTGATTCCGGTCATATCATAAATTTACAATGATTGCATCAAAATTTTTAAACCTTTATCTATTTAATGGAATATCCTGGAATCATTGCTCATATTTACAACTTATGCTCACAAAATAAGACTTAAACTGCACTTAATGTCCTTCAAGTGAAAAAAAATTAAATACTAAATAAAGAGGTCAAATCATCTATCTCATCAAACCCATTCACCAGATGTTTCATTCACATTGCTTTGTTTGCATTAAGTATTTCCATGTGAACTAGTTTCAAATTTATCCTATCAATTTAATGGCAGTTATCTTGTACTTAAGATCTTTGGTTTCTCCAGTAAGTGAAAACATTCTGTCAGTTCTATCACCTTTTATCTTATTCAATCTTTCCTATTGACACCATCACTGCAAACTTCTTCACACATTTTCCACTGCTTCAGTTTCCCCTGTGAACTATGGAGACACTCTGCACAGTGCAGTTAGAAATTTAAAGTTAATAAAATTACCTACAAGGAATACCCTGACATCAATTGAAATTAATAAACCACCATTGCATAAGTTAGTGTTCTTATAGTAAGCTTTTATGACTTTTCAGGAGAAGGTCCAAAGAGGAAGAAACAATTACTGAACAGTCTCCCATTCTTCACAGGAATTTATTCCACAAGGACAAAATTTCAACTTCAACCAATACCAAATCAATACACAAAAAAACAAGCATTGAAGAGCCAAAATATCACAACCTGATCCTAAGGTTTCTGTAGCAACTACTTTCCATTATAATCGCTTGGATGCGAAAAGAATTTTGTTGTCTATGACTCATTCAAACAAATTCGTACTAGAGTAAGTTGAGTTTTCCGAAGTTTATTAAATGATATTAAGCATTGTTAATTTTATTATATTTTGTTAAATGTTGTTACAAGTTGTTAAATAGTCAACAGAAAATGTTGGAAGAAAATTTCGCAGAACAAAAGAAACGAAACATTTATCTCCCAAGCAAACAGAGAAAACTAGTTATGACCCTGAACCAAATATGTTGCAAGGAGACAGTATAAAAATGTTAAACAAAAAACCACAAACAGAAAAGTGGTGAGCATGAAACATACTTTAACCCCTACAGTTACAGTTCTAAAATAAGTGGCTGCCGGGTATTAAATGTATTATTTCATACATTTCCTTGTTGAGTTAAGTCAGTTAGCCCTTTGAGGCCATGCCAGATCTCAGTGTAATGACTTTTTCCCTATTTGCATATTTTCATCGACGCTCATCACCCCTGATTCTTTTATCACCCATCTATGTAAGGGACATTGTTGGTTGCCTTACAACCAACATGTCTTCTGAATGTGGGTTGAAGTAGAAGCACCTGGGGAAAGCACCATCAGTTATAGGGAGAAGGTTCAAACTCCACATACACAGAGTGGCAGGTTGGAATTGTATCTATGTCAGTGGATTAGTGAGAGAGCACCATCACCTGCATCACCCGATGCTGCCTTATTGATGATGGTTCCCCAAAGTTTATTAGGTTCTGGAACAGATTGGAAGGTAGCACATGTAAAATCACTGTTCAAGAAAACAGGAAGAAATTAAATAGGGGAGCTATGGACCAGCTACCCTGACATCAATAGCAAAATGGAATAGGGAATTAGAATATCATGTGATTTCAATCAATATATTTTATAAAATAATGTTATGAGCCCAGAGGACCCCAAACTCTAGCAGCAATAGAAATTCACCAAGACAAATGGTTACTTAAACAAAAGTTGCTTTTAATTGTCTTTAAACATGAAAACAGGATCAAACTTATTACTATTAACTTAACCCCTTTCTAATTCTAAGTGCATGTGGTGGTAATGTGTTCAGAAAAGTTCTTTAATTCACAGTCCAATCTCACTTCTCACTCTTCCAAGATCACTGGTTGCAGGCAATTCTTATACTATGCACAGAATTTAATATTTATGAATTTCACCAGGCTTTGGTGCTTGAAAAGTAAATGGTTTACTGCTCAGGAAGGTTATTGTCAGTTTTCAGAGAGAAATGTGTTGCTCATTGGACATGCATAACTGATCCCTTTCGATCAGCCACTTCAGTATCTTACTGAAGAAACTTGCCCCATCAGGGTTTTCCAGATGATAAACTCTTTCTTTCATGTCACCACAGAGTTCCTTTTCTCTTTCCCTTATTTCAAGTGAAACATTATACAGTGAGCCATCTCCTCTGGTATGGACCACAAGGCCTTTGACCAGGCTGAACCATGAACTCACAAATCATCTTCAAAATGGGGTTTTCCACAATTTTGTCAGCTTGACATGTTCCAGTCCCAGCTGATGCCGCTGAACTGTAGAACTGAACTCTCTCTCTCTCTCTCTCTCTCACACAAAGAAAACCACATGACTCTTTTAGAACAGCCAACTCTTAGATTGCGGCTCCAGACCTAATCTTCCGAGTCCGTTCATCTGCTGCTTTCCAAAACAATAATCCATTACTCCACAGCATGTCCAATTAAACCTACTTGTGAAGTCTCTATAGGCATTCTTCCAAGTTTTTGCAAAGGCACTCGAAGCTTGGACTGTCTGACTTGAGCAGAGCTCTGGAATTTTAAATGAGATCTGTTTTGAAGTGTTTGTATGTGACCTACACTTAAAAATCTGCCCCAATTTATCTCTTTTAAAACATATCTATACACAATATAAAATATAACATAATCTATCACAATAGGAATCATTCTTGACAATTTCAAGATTTTATTTTGAATTTAAATATCAGTTTAAGAATAGGAATGTAGTATATTGTATTTGATTTTTGAAGTGCATTTTTAGTAACGTATATAACAGAAAGTTGTTAAAATAAGGGGTTAAAGTTTGGAGATAATGTATTAACTTAGATTAGTGATTGCTTAATGAAATATTAGATCATTTTTCAAGTCAGATTTGTTGCTAATAGGGTTTGGCTATTTCCAATTATATTCTGGATGACTATAAGATGATATAGAACTTATTTATGTTTTCTGATAAGAAAAATCCAGATAAATCTGTAAAAACATATTGGCAGGCTGAGTGCAGAAAGAAAATGGACTATAAGGTCTAAAAATATAACATGATTTATTGGTGGAAAGAATAGGAGAACCATTTTTAAATAATTGGCACAGAGGGTTTCTCGCTGTGTTAGCTCATGAAATTTATAAATGACACAGTAGGTAAATAAGAAAATAATGGTATATTGCAAGGGGAATGGAGTATAAAATAAGGAAGTCTTGCTGCAATCATACAGGCATATGTGAAACCCCACCAGGGGTGAATGCACCATATGTGGAATTTTAGTCTTAATACAAAAGAGTAATGTCATGTCGATTCAAATAGATTTATTTGTGGAAAGAAAAGGTTGTCCTTCAAGGATAAATTGGGGAGAATTAGCCTAGACTCATTGGAGTTTAGAAGAATGAAATGTAATTCCATGTCAACACAAGAATCTGGAGGGATTGATGGTGTTGATGATGAAGTGGCTTGTTCCTCAGACTGGTTAATCTAGGAACAGAAGTTCACAGGTTGAAGAAAGGGGGGGGGAGGGTGTCAGCCTTTTGGAATTGAAATGAGGAGACATTCTTTACTCTGAGATGTTGATCTTGTACCCCTCTGTGGCTGTGGATGCTCAGTCACAGGGTATGTTTAAGCGTGTGATTAACAGATCTTGAACTCTGTGGGAATCCCCAGTCATGAAGCTTCAGTCTTGCTAAAGGCAGAGGAAGGAGAACATTATGGAATAAGTGGCCTACACCATTAATTCTGCAACTCTTGAAAACTCCCTACTGTTTTTCTATTAATCTTACCTGATAGAAGATCACCTTTCTATTGCTGCCCCCACTATGAGTGGCAAGCTTCCTGTTTTTAAGCCAGTTTTGATGGTGCCACTATTGAGAAATAATGTACTTTGGCACATTATTCTTCAAGAATGTAGGTTAATGGGGTGTAATTGGGCGACACGGACTCATGGGCCAAAATGACCTGTTACCATGCTGTATGTTTAAATTTAAATAAATTTAAAAATTTTGCTAAGTATTTATCATATTTTCTTCCCCCCCCCCAAGTCCTTTCTTAATGTTATGATTCATGCTTTTATTTTTGCTGTAAACTTTTAAATGTAATGGTTCCAACGAGTTGATATGAGAAACATAAATGGCATTGAAAAGCGCTAGGTACATCTATGAACAAGAGGAATGAACTATATAAATGGATGTGCAGAGTAAGGATGAATACTTTTCCTCATGTTTTCCAAGGTTTTTTATTCATCCAAAATTTAAAAGTGCCAACCAATAAAATGTGCATACTGGGAAATCTCCAAATTCGCATTTATCCCTGACTGTCCAAAATTGGTCAAAACAATTGAAATGTACTTCAAAGAACAGATTAGTAAATGATAAAATTGTTTTCTTTCTTAGGTGGTCACAAAAACTTTTATTTTCAGTTGTCTTCCTCATTGTTAAATCAATGCAATTTGAAAAGAGTGTTATACTCCTTGCTCTCATAATTCAAAGTCACATTACTCTCATACATCCAGCAGTTCCTGGTAACTGTAGATTTTTATCTCCATAGATTTTTGCCTCCTGCTGATGTTTCTGACAGTTTCCTGTTTTCATTTCAGATATTCAGCTTCTGCTGTAGTTGGACTTTTATCATACTGTAAATAATTTATTTGTCTGTGGAAAAGATTGTGAGCTCTGGTCAAAGCTTTATTGACTTGGCCAGTACTGATATACCAAAAAGAATAGTTTATTCAGTAAAATAAACACATCTGATAAGCCCCTGATACAGCAAAAGGAAAGGAATAAAATGTACAATTCAATAGCCCCAAATAGCATATTCTTAGATAGAGTTCATCAGATTTATTACCTGATACAAACATGCAATCACAGCGCAACTTAGATTAATTTCATTGCAATAAATTCCCAACGACGTGAAGTTTAAATCCTGATCCTGTAAGACACTTGCCCAAATGTAATGAGATTGAATGATGCCAGGTGAATTATAATCAGTTTTAAATGCTTAGAATTCAGTTCTCTCAGCACTGCTGCACAGTTTCAGACCAAGAAATTAAATTCCTTGGACAGGTAAGTATAACTGAGAACTCTAGATTTTTTGAGCTGTGATTTCCTTTGATAGAGATTATTCCATTCTTCTCGGAAAAACTCATTCTGGATTAGTAAATTATGTTGGCTATGTCTGAGTTCAATTGGTTGTGAAAACAAGATACGTTAACGATGTGCACTGTTTCAGATTTGGAGCAGATTCAATCAATCCTTTGGGGTGAATTTATCAGCAGCAAACATAGGAACATAGGAAGTAGGAACAGGAGTAGGCCAAAAATGGCCTATCGAGCCTGCTCCGCCATTCAATACGATCATGGCTGATCTCATTTATGGCCTAACTCCACCTACCTGCCTTCTCACATATCCCCTAATTCCTCTATCATGTAAAAATTTATCTAACCGAATTTTAAATATGTTTAATGAGGCAGCCTCAACCACTTCCCTGGTTAGAGAATTCCAAACATTCACTACTCTCTGGGAAAAACTATTTTTTCTCATCTCTGTCCTAAATCTACTCCCCCGAATCTTGAGACTGTGTCCTCTGGTTTTAGTTTCCCCGGCCAGCTCAAAAAACCTTCCTTCATCTATCCTATCCATACCCTTCATAATCCTATATGTTTCTATAAGATCTCCTCTCATTCTTCTGAACTCGAGCGAATACAATCCTAGACGATTTAATCTTTCATCATAAGTCAATCCCTTCATCCCAGGGATCAACCTAGTAAACCTCCTCTGGACCGTCTCCAAAGCCAGTATATCCTTCCTCAAATATGGAGACCAGAACTGGACACAGTACACCGGGTGCGGTCTCACCAGTACCTTGTACAGTTGCAACATTACCTCCCTACTCCTGAATTCAATTCCTCTAGCGATGAAGGCCAACATTCCATTTGCAAAATGGTTCATTTTCTATCTCAATTCCATTTTTTACCCAATCTCCTTGATCCCTTGTCACTGTGAGAACAAGCTCATTAATCTGATTAATAAAACAAGCCAGACTCGGCTCCCTCAAACAGACTTGCTTTGCAAGGTCTGTTTGGTTGCAGTATTTTCCTTTGGTGCCTTCATTAAACCTTTCTGTGGTGATTTGATACATTTAATCAAATCTTTATCCATCAAGATTAATTTTATATGTCCAGAAGCTGGGGTTCAGCCTCTTTATGCAAGTCTTAAGCACATACTGCACCGAGTTGCTGAATAATAATGTCACTTTGCAAATTGGTTAAGAGAAATGCAATGGCATTTTGCATTCTGATCCATGCACCAAAATGGGATTTTTGTGGTGGTCAGAGATGCTGAATGCCTTTGATGTGACAGTATAGACACTTCTCTTTTCAATCTTCTTCAGCATGATGCTGAACCAAGCCATGAAAGACCCCAACAATGAAGACGCTGTTTACATCCGGTACCGCATGGATGGGGGTCTCTTCAATCTGAGGCGCCTGCAAGCTCACACCAAGACACAAGAGAAACTTGTCCGTGAACTACTCTTTGCAGACGATGCCGCTTTAGTTGCCCATTCAGAGCCAGCTCTTCAGCGCTTGACGTCCTGCTTTGCGGAAACTGCCAAAATGTTTGGCCTGGAAGTCAGCCTGAAGAAAACGGAGGTCCTCCATCAGCCAGCTCCCCACCATGACTACCAGCCCCCCCACATCTCCATCGGGCACACAAAACTCAAAACGGTCAACCAGTTTACCTATCTCGGTTGCACCATTTCATCAGATGCAAGGATCGACAATGAGATAGACAACAGACTCGCCAAGGCAAATAGCGCCTTTGGAAGACTACACAAAAGAGTCTGGAAAAACAACCAACTGAAAAACCTCACAAAGATAAGCGTATACAGAGCCGTTGTCATACCCACACTCCTGTTCGGCTCCGAATCATGGGTCCTCTACCGGCACCACCTACGGCTCCTAGAACGCTTCCACCAGCGTTGTCTCCGCTCCATCCTCAACATCCATTGGAGCGCTTACATCCCTAACGTCGAAGTACTCGAGATGGCAGAGGTCGATAGCATCGAGTCCACGCTGCTGAAGATCCAGCTGCGCTGGATGGGTCACGTCTCCAGAATGGAGGACCATCGCCTTCCCAAGATCGTGTTATATGGCGAGCTCTCCACTGGCCACCGTGACAGAGGTGCACCAAAGAAAAGGTACAAGGACTGCCTAAAGAAATCTCTTGGTGCCTGCCACATTGACCACCGCCAGTGGGCCGATAACGCCTCAAACCGTGCATCTTGGCGCCTCACAGTTTGGCGGGCAGCAACCTCCTTTGAAGAAGACCGCAGAGCCCACCTCACTGACAAAAGGCAAAGGAGGAAAAACCCAACACCCAACCCCAACCAACCAATTTTCCCCTGCAGCCGCTGCAACCGTGTCTGCCTGTCCCGCATCGGATTTGTCAGCCACAAACGAGCCTGCAGCTGACGTGGACTTTTTACCCCCTCCATAAATCTTCGTCCGCGAAGCCAAGCCAAAGAAAAAAAAAAGAATAGACACTTCTGCTGCTATCTCAATTCCAACCTTATGGCTCTTCTGTGAGTGATCAGCCAAAGGATTATTGATTTCTGACCGTGGGAGTGGATTTTGTTGCTGGGTTACCCACAAGTTTGAGCTGTGTGATTGAATCTGGACAAGGTGTAAAGCACCCTAAGGAGAATCAAGTCCAGGCCAAAAGTATATGTGTGCACAAGCAATCTATTCCGGTAAAAGAAAAAAAAAGCCTTTACTGCAAAATTTGAGTATAACAAGTCTGCAGATTAATTCAGTTACCTAAGATTTTAAATCTTACATTTATTACTTTCGTCCAGGAAATTGGTTTAGAGCACTACAGCTCAGTACAGGTCCTTGATGTTGTGCCAACCCATATATTCCTTAAAAAAAGTACTAAACCCTCCCTACCTCATAACCCTCCATCCATGGCCTGTCTGAGAATCTCTTAAATGCCTTTAATGTTTCAGCCTCCACCACCATCCCTGGCAAGGCATTCCAGGCATCCACAACTCCCTGCATTAAAAAAAACTTACCCCTGATCTCCCCTAAACTTCCCTCCCTTCGCTTTGTGCTTATGCTCTCGGGTGTTTGCTATTTCTGCCCTGGGAAACAGGTTCTGGCTGACCATCCTGTCTAGGCCTCTCATAATCTTGTAGACCTCTATTAAGTTGTTGCAGTCATCAGGAGTGGTGTCAGGTGATGAATCTCAGAGGCAGGAGGAGGAGAGGGAGAGGGTCAGTTTCACCTGTGTGGCAGTGAGCCAAGGAGAAGGCCAGAGGGGTTGAGCTGGGTGGTGTTTGGGGAGTTGAAGAAAGCTATGTTGTGTTTAAAGAATAATAAAAGAAAGCCAACTTCATGGTAGGTGAAAGGAATGAGTGAGACTATTCTTTGTTTGTTTGTAAGTTGTGGTAAACCAGTGCCATTACAAAGTCTTCTCTCATCCTTCTATGCTTCAAAGAGAAAAATCCCAGCTCTGCTAAAAGGCAACATCCTGGTAAATCTCCTCTGCGCCCTCTCATAGCTTCCACATCTGTCCTGTAATGAGGTGACCAGAACTGAACACAATACTATGTGTGGTCTCTCCAGAGAACAGGTTTGTCCCTGTTATAAGGCTTAATGTTCTTGATGAGTGGCCATTCCAAAGGAGGACATGGTCATAGGTTACCATATATTATGATATATATCTATATCTTCTTTCTCTGTGGCTTGGCTTCGCAGACGAAGATTTATGGAGGGGTAAATGTCCACGTCAGCTGCAGGCTCATTTGTGGCTGACAAGTCCGATGCGGGACAGGCAGACACGGTTGCAGCAGTTGCAGGGGAAAATTGGTTGGTTGGGGTTGGGTGTTGGGTTTTTCCTCCTTTGTCTTTTGTCAGTGAGGTGGGCTCTGCGGTCTTCTTCAAAGGAGGTTGCTGCCCGCCGAACTGTGAGGCACCAAGATGCACGGTTTGAGGCGATATCAGCCCACTGGCGGTGGTCAATGTGGCAGGCACCAAGAGATTTCTTTAGGCAGTCCTTGTACCTTTTCTTTGGTGCACCTCTGTCACGGTGGCCAGTGGAGAGCTCGCCACATAACACGATCTTGGGAAGGCGATGGTCCTCCATTCTGGAGACGTGACCTACCCAGCGTAGTTTGATCTTCAGCAGCGTGGATTCGATGCTGTCGGCCTCTGCCATCTAGAGTACTTCGATGTTAGGGATGAAGTCGCTCCAATGAATGTTGAGGATGGAACGGAGACAACGCTGGTGGAAGCATTCTAGGAGCCGTAGGTGATGCCGGTAGAGGACCCATGATTTGGAGCCGAACAAGAGTTCAGTGGGTATGAAAACGGCTCTGTATACGCTAATCTTTGTGAGGTTTTTCAGTTGGTTTTTCCAGACTCTTTTGTGTAGTCTTCCAAAGGCGCTATTTGCCTTGGCGAGTCTGTTGTCTATCTCGTTGTTGATCCTTGCAACCGATGAAATGGTGCAGCCGAGATAGGTAAACTGGTTGACCGTTTTGAGTTTTGTGTGCCCGATGGAGATGTGGGGGGGCTGGTAGTCATGGTGGGGAGCTGGCTGATGGAGGACCTCAGTTTTCTTCAGGCTGACTTCCAGGCCAAACATTTGGGCAGTTTCCACAAAACAGGACGTCAAGCGCTGAAGAGCTGGCTCTGAATGGGCAACTAAAGCGCCATCGTCTGCAAAGAGTAGTTCACGGACAAGTTGCTCTTGTGTCTTGGTGTGAGCTTGCAGGCGCCTCAGATTGAAGAGACTGCCATCCATGCGGTACCGGATGTAAACAGCGTCTTCATTGTTGAGGTCTTTCATGGCTTGGTTCAGCATCATGCTGAAGAAGATTGAAAAGAGGGTTGGTGCGAGAATGCAGCCTTGCTTCACGTCATTCTATATATATTATATTTATATGGTAATATATGGTAACCTATGGCCATGTCCTCCTTTGGAATGGCCACCCTAATTCTGAGTGTGCTCGAGAAGCTCAATACTCGTCATGTATTGGGCTGGAGCCTCATCAATAAATTTACTGTGAGTCAATGGATATGTCTGTTGTCTCCAGGATAATTTCACGATGTCACTGGCCTCCCGTTTGGTTTGATTACCTTGCTGGCAGCAATTGTCAGGGCGATCCTTGGAGGGAGAATAAAGAAATCCAAGTAATTCATCAATGACAATAAAAAATGGACAAGATGTGTTTGTTATAGAACCAATTATTGCCTCAGAATATCAACAAAGGAACATTTGTTTTAATTGTGGCTTTTTCACTTGTTTCTCCTTCTTTCCAGATCCTGGCTTCTCTGGTTAATCAGGCATTTTCGAGAAACTGGCAAAGAGAAATCCAGGATTGATCGTAGACCAGCTGCAAGATGCTCCATCAAACTCCTCCCCTTGTGGACCTTTCACTAAAATCGCCAGCTGGTGTGTTTGTGGCTTTTGCAGGGAGGTGCCAACTGACATGGAGGAAGTGTGCTGTGGGAAGACGGAGGAGCATTGCGTAAGTTGAAGCAGTGTGTTTGAATGAAGCAGTATTCCATCTCATGCTGATATATCACAACGAGTGGTTTGGTCGGCATTCTCTGTCCGCTGAAAACTACGACCGTGATCTGAGACATGCGGCATACCAACAGTACATTATGTGGCAGCATGGTTGCTTAGGAACCAGCAACAAACATGCCATTCCCAGTTGATGCGTTGGGGCAATTCGAGCTTCCTCTTCTGATCCGAAAGGTGAATATTATGGATTTCAACCATCCCGACTCTCCTAAGATGCCTTTGCTTTTTATAAAAAATTACAGTGAAGCAATAGTTTTCTTTCTTTTAATATCATCCCAAAATTATGCAAATTAGGAGTATAACACCAGTTTGTTGATATTGGGATTAAATAACAATAATCTTCACTTTCTATCTCTCACATTTATGGTGCATGCAATAATTAAATAAAGGAAAAAATACTATATTGACTTCGAGTAAATTTTGAAGTGCAATTAGTCAAGTTTATTAGATTGTGGTCATAGATTAACCTGCAGTTCTGAAGAGGAATTTGAGTGACTTTAAGTATATGAATCATCTGATTATACTTATTGTTCTATTATTTTGTTCTTCTTTGGCTTGGCTTCGCGGACGAAGATTTATTTTGTATATTGAAGGTAAACAGCTCCCTCTGGTGTTGTGTGTGACTTCATAAAGCTGAAGTTTGGAGAATTTATGTAGAATGGTTTTATGTCTCTAATATTGATGTTTTATTAATGCAGGATAGATAATACAGAGGTTGCTCCGTGTAGCATCACTGATACGATAGATTTCATGGTGATATCAAAACATGTTGCATTTTAAGGAGTCCCAACCAGAAACGTTGACTGACAATCTCTCACCATTTCTCTACGCCTGATGTATGGTGTGCTTCCATCTTCTCTTTGTTCACTTAAGGTCCCAGCACCTGCAGTTTGTGTTTTTCTCATTCAGCATATGATTCTCCCCAGCACTCTCACCATTGGAGATAGATTGCAGTAGCACTTTATTTTCTTTTATAATGAAAAATAAGCTCCCACGATGATACAGGCAGCATGGTTGGTGTTAGCGGTTAGTGCAAAACCTTTACAGTGCCTACAGGGGTTTGAATCCCACACTGTCTGTAAGGAGTTTGTACGTTCTCCCCATGTCTGCCTGGCTTTCGTCCTTGGGCTCTAGTTTCTTCCCACCGTTTGAAATATACTGGGGTGGGGTGGGGGGGAGGTGTAGGTTAATTGGGTGGCATGGACTTGTGGGCCGAAATGGCCTGTTACTGTGCTGTGTGTCTTAATTTTAAATTAAAATTTAAAAATTTGAAATGATTGAATCATAGATTTGATCTGAAGAGCTGCTATACCAACTTGATGGGTTTCATTGTTTAATTTGAAACATATTGGTGTTGCATATCAGTGCAATTGTCCAATGAAAGTTAAGCCTCACAGCAATGGAACAACAAAAACTTATTATAGAGAATTAAATTAAATGCAACTCTGATTATCCAAAATGGTCGGGACCAGGCCCATTTTGGATGAATATCTATTTTGGAGAACCAGTCACTTTTTAAGAACAGCCCAGTAGCAACAGCAAACCTCTTGTAACAATGTTTAAACAACAACAAACAACAAGGGAAGGCTTTTTAAGCATTAAAACAATGTTTAATTCTCATCTAAAAAAATACTGGCCACTGCTATCACCCCACTGAGGCCCCGCTCGTGCCTGGGAGCCCGAAGGCCCTCCTCCTGCCCAGGAGCTTGTGGCCCAAGGTCCACTGTTGCCGGTGCTGGGGGCCCGCTGTCTCTGATCAGCTCGCCTCCGAAAAAAACTTTGGCTAAACGAAGATTTCAGATATCCTTGTTAATCTGAATTTTTTTAAAAAGTTGGGTAACTGAGAATCTGATTTATAATCAAAGTTATACTGTAATACATTTAATTGAGGGCATTGCACAGCCCTGTTCTTTAATAAAAGCTCCACTTTGAATCATTTATTTTGTAATAATTTTCTCCCCAACTATTTTCATGATTTTTTTTATTTTTAGTTAGTGCCACGAGGTCACACCGCCATCTTCTCTTCTTCAGCTTGGCTTCGCGGACGAAGATTTATGGAGGGGGTAAATGTCCACGTCAGCTACAGGCTCGTTTGTGGCTGACAAGTCCGATGCGGGACAGGCAGACACGGTTGCAGCGGTTGCAGGGGAAAATTGGTGGGTTGGGGTTAGGTGTTGGGTTTTTCCTCCTTTGCCTTTTGTCAGTGAGGTGGGCTCAGCGGTCTTCTTCAAAGGAGGTTGCTGCCTGCCGAACTGTGAGGCGCCAAGATGCACGGTTTGAGGCGATATCAGCCCACTGGCGGTGGTCAATGTGGCAGGCACCAAGAGATTTCTTTAGGCAGTCCTTGTACCTTTTCTTTGGTGCACCTCTGTCACGGTGGCCAGTGGAGAGCTCGCCATATAACACGATCTTGGGAAGGCGATGGTCCTCCATTCTGGAGACGTGACCCACCCAGCGCAGCTGGATCTTCAGCAGCGTGGACTTGATGGTGTCGACCTCTGCCATCTCGAGTACTACGACGTTAAGGATGAAAGCGCTCCAGTGAATGTTGAGGATGGAGCGGAGACAACGCTGGTGGAAGCGTTCTAGGAGCCGTCAACTTGGGTTCAAATCCCACACTGTCTCTAAGGAGTTTGTACGGACTATATATAAAAAGGGCTGTAATTTCTACATGGTCAAACCAAAATGTGTAGAAATAAGCTTGAATAAAATCTGGAATGTGCACTTTAATCACAGATTAATTGTTTGATTACATGTTTAATAAAGGAAAACAATATCTTTGTCCTAAACATTATGAAGGGAACTGTAGTTCCAGCAAAGGACATTGTTCCCCTGCGGGATTTCCATCCTTGAATTAAGTAGGAGAGGGGAGTGAAATTGAAGGGGTGACAGAGACAATACTGAAATGCAAAGGTGAACAACTATCTATCGATGATTATGCCTGGATTACACACTACTTTTTTTTTCCACTGATGAGTCAATTCTGTACAATGGTCTCAGCCTTGATTCAGTTTGTCTTACAAAGTTTTTAATAACTGGGAGTTGGTCAGTGGGACAGGAAATCATACTCGTGAGGTAATTAAAATTTTTAAATTAGACAGGCCATTTGGCCCTATGAGTCCACGCTACCCATTTTACACCCCATTAACCTACATCCCCGTTTTTGAAGGGTGGGAGGAAACCGGAGGCCCCGGAGAAAACCCATGCAGACATGAGGAGAAGGTACAAACCCCTTACAGACACCGCGGGATGAGAACCCCAGGTCCGGTCCCAATCACTGGCACCGTAAAGGCATTGCGCTAACCGCTACGTGCACTGGGCTACCCTGGCCCCAGTGAAGGAATGAAGCTTGGCCAATTCCAAAGATGACACCTCATTTAAATTCTGTGACTCTTCACTCAACAGGAAGTGATGCTCATAGGCTATCTGCTGACACAGGTGGGTGGGGACTCTGGTCCAGTGCCACCCCTTTGCATTTGTGAAGCAGGGGAGTGTGGTGTGGGAGAGGCCTGAGCTGTCCTGGGGAAAAAAAATGGAAGGGACAACAACAAAAAAATTGGAAATTTCAGAATTGCAACAATCAAGCCATGGGCAGTATGTTACAGCTTGAAAAGCTGTGTTTCAAAAACACGACCGGTTCCACGCTGTCATTCAGAGAATGAAAATGGCTGACTAATCTCCATCTGGCCATGTGTGACTCCTGAACTAGAGTAATATTCTTGAGAAAAAGTTTAATAGCAAGAATAAAGCTAGTAGAATGACACGCAGCCAAGTCAACAGCACAACGAAGATTAAAGGTGATCATTTGGCTAAAATCGCTGACCTTAAAGGGAGGTGCCACTGTCCTCGCCTCACTTGACTGCCTCACTCCAAGCCCTGGCTGTCCACTCAGCCTACCCCACCCCCAACCAACCCAGGCAGCCACCCACTCATGCCCCCTCCTCTATCTCCTGATGAGGCAGCATGGGTGCAGTGCTGCCGGAGTTCACTGGAGCGCAGCTTTGGCATCTGATCAGGCTGTTTTGGGGCTGCTCAATGCTCAATGCTCTGCCAACACCTCTGTGCCAGGGTGTGATACCATCACCAATGTATATATTTACATATAGTAGTAGTGATTGGCCGAGAGCCGTAGCCACGCCTACTGACAGGTCATAAAGGGCTGCTCCTAACCAGACCCAGGTCAGTCTGGACTGGTCGACCTCAGTGTACTATGCTCCAGTCTTTTGTTAATAAAAGCTTTGGTTTGAGTCAACAAGTCTTTGAGTCATTCGACGCGCTACACAGGGATGATTCCATAGACTAGATCTGTGACAAAGTCCACTTGCCCTTCAATGAACTCCACCTAAAAAGTAGCTGACACATAGTTTCTTTTCTGGTATGCAACAACTTGACTTCTCCATAGTTCTCTCATCCGGATGGGTAATTTATTTACAATGATTACCACATTATTAGGTACGTCACGCTCTTGAAGATGGCCAATCTCCGTCATGACGTTGCAACATCCTCTTAGAAAGAGGGTTTAAGTTTGTTAAACCCTTCACATCATCCGGTCTTATTGACGACTGTGAAAGAGGCTTCTATGCGTAAACTGTAGAAATTTTATGCTTGTTGCCAAAATTCTTCTTTAGTAATGACTTAGCCTATTTGAATCCTTCAGTCAGAGCCATATGGCTGGCGAGTCTTTACAAGATCTTGTGGTGGTCCACTCATGAACTACTGCAAATAATATAAACAATCCTCTGAGTTTTGACACTTAATTTCAATACTGCGTTCAAAGCTTTTCATAAACAGTTGGAGTTCAAGTAAGTCATAAGAACATAAGGAATAGGAGCAGGAGTTGGCCATCCGGCCCGTCGAGCCATTCAATAAGGTCACGGCTGATCTGATCATTGACTCAACTCCACCTACCTGCCTTTTCCCCATATACCTTAATTCCTTTTTTATGTAAAAATCTATCTAACTGAACCTTAAATATGTTTAATGAAGTCGCCTCAACTGCTTTCCTGGGCAGAGAATTCCACAGATTCACTACTCTCTGGGAAAAACAGTTTTTCCTCATCTCCATCTTAAATCTGCCTCCCTGAATCTTGAGGCTATGTCCCCTAGATCTGGTCTCGCCTATGAGTGAAAACAATATTCCTGCCCCTATCTTATCTATCTATCTATCAAAAACTGGAGTCTTTCGCCCCTATCTTATCTATCTATCTATCAAAAACTGGAGTCTTACTCTTGGGCAGAGAAGAGAGAGTCTGTAACTCAATTAACAATGTAGCCATTTCATCTTGTCTTGCAAGGCCCGGGTGTAAGTTACTTTGTTCACCTGGATATCTATTACCTGCCAGGAGTGGGTGGTCTGTTTTGTATTAGGCTCACATCTCGGTCCAATGTGTCATCATTAGGGTTTGAGACATGGCACCACTGCGCCTCAACCTACCTAGTTCAGAACAAAGCACATCTTGTGACCATAGCAGTGGCTCAATTTTGGTATTACATATTTTCATTTTCTGTCGTCCGCCCTCAAAACATGATGCTTTCGATAATTTACTTTGAGCACCAGATACTACTGAGCTGTCTAGTGCCTTCGACCGGATCTAATTAACAACAATTCTTTAGTCCAGTTCCAGTAGCTCCTTCTGCCTTTTTATTCACTCTTCCTCCCTTCTTAGCTGGTCCTCCCCCAGCTCCTTTCTCCATCCGCAGCTGGTCATCCCCGAGTTCCTTTCTCCATCTGCAGCTGGTCCTCCTGAAGCTCCTTTACCGTTCATAGCTGGTCCTCCCCAGTTCCTTTATCCATCCGCAGCTGGTCCTCCCCCAGCTTCTTTCTCCATCTGCAGCTGGTCCTCCCCCAGCTCCTTTCTCCATCCGCAGCTAGTCCTCCTGAAGCTCCTTTTCCATCTGCAGCTGGTCCTCCTGAAGCTCCTTTACCATTTGTAGCTGGTCCTCCCCAGCTCCTTTCTCCATCTGCAGCTGGTCCTCCCCCAGCTCCTTTCTCCATCCGCAGCTGGTCCTCCCCGAGCTCCTTTCTCCATCTGCAGCTGGTCCTCCTGAAGGTCCTTTACCATTCATAGCTGGTCCTCCCCAGCTCCTTTCTCCATCCACAGCTGGTCCTCCCCCAGCTCCTTTACCATTCATAGCTGGTCCTCCCCAGTTCCTTTCTCCATCTGCTGCTGGTCCTCCCCAGCTCCTTTTCCATTTGTAGCTGTTCCTCTTCTCTTTGTAGCTGCGCCCATGCTATTATTATCTGCTCCTCCCACTCTCCAATTTAATTTGAAGTATTGGTCTTTTCCACTCCAAGAACTGCCATGACTGCCTGAATCTTTAGATGTACACATTCAGTTCTTGAAGCTCTGGAGCCTGATCTAGAACTCCTCTTACTTCTGCTTTCAGCATTTGACTCACTATCCTTAGGATCTATTTCATCCTGTAAGTCAGATGTTGCTTTCATATCTGAGTCTGTCTCCATTTTGGATTTCCCTTCCTCCTCCTCCATCTTGTGGCACCATTTCAGCCATTTTCCTGTCGCTGATCATGTTTTTTTGCAGTAATTCTGTGGGATCTTATCCCCAGCAGCTGAAATCTGCTTTTTCTCATTCAGTCTTGCTTGTAGAGACACTTTGTTTGTGTAATGATATGGTATTGTGTGTACTGGCCAGTACAGGCATGGGCTGGCCCGCCCTCCTGATGACATCCTCTCATAGACTCCTCCCTGGACTCCTCCCCTGTGACCCAGGCCATAAAGGTTGAGTTCTCTCTTCCCTTCACTTCCCTAGCTTGGACCCAGACCAGCAGTCTTGTGTGTAATAAAGCCTATTGTTCCCCTCAGTCTTTGTCTCTGTAATCATTGGGGCAACTGGTAGTGCCCCACAATTTATTATACACAATTATTTTTAACATCTCTGTTAATGGAGAAGTTGCTGCGTCGCCGATCGGCTAGAGGTAGATCCCCAAGTCCCAGGTGCATCCGAAGTCTTTGAAGAATGAGTGAACTGCTTCAATAATTTTCTCGAGGCCAACGCTGAAGTGGTCAATTCGGACAAGAAGAGGCTGAAGGTTCTACAGGCAAAATTCAGCCAGAGGGCTTTCCAGGCCATCAGAAGCAGCGTGACCTACATCAAGGTGCTATACAAGCCCAAGGTTAACGAAGTCTACTCCCATTACCTGGTTGCATCCAGAAAACAACAGCCTGGTGAGTCAACTGAAGAGTTTATTCGATCCCTGGTCACACTGGGAAAAGACTGCTTGGAGAACCCCACGGCCCCGATATCTATGACCCAGTACTTGGAAGACCTGGTCTGTGATGCCTGTGTGTCGGAGTTGAGGTCGGTTTATATCTGACCACGTCTCCTCGAGGAGGATCAACTCCCGCTAAAAAGAGCAATCCGACTGATCAGAACTTTAGATTCGGCCCAGCGCCACGTGGAGTCAATCACGGGCAGAAGCGGTCCTACCACATACGTACCACCACGAGGGCCGCCGTCCTGGGAATCAGCATTAGGGGCAACCAACCCACTACGGCTGTGTTGACGCCGGCATCATTGAGATGCAACTTCTGCAGGCAGGCTAGGCATTCGAGACGCCTCTGCCCCACGAAAGGAGCCACATGCTCAGACTGCGGGAAGAAGGGCCACTATCAGAAGGTTTGTAGGTCCAGTACCCTGTCCAGGAGCAGCGCAGCATGTGTGACCGAAGAACTTCTGGTACTAACCACGTGCACGGTAAGGGGGGGCGGCATCTTACTCACTACCACCCCCATTCTCTACGCCACAGCCTACATCATCAATGATGTCATTTCCACCCTTGACGACACCACTTCTGCCTTCTTCCCTGACGATGCAGCATGGTCAACATGGAGGCCCCCATCTTGGGCGTTGGGCCTCCCCACTGATGACGACGAGGAGATACCTATCCTGGTTTCAGTCATCCTGAACCAAGCTAGCCCTCACCCAATCATGAACTCCATGATGCAGATCGAGGTGAATGGGCGCAAGATGAACTGCCTCTTTGACGGTGGCAGTACTGAAAGTTTTATCCACCCCAAGATGGTCTGCAGACTCTCCCTTCCCGTCTGGCCGATGACCACATTGGTATAGATGGCGGCGAAGGACCAACAGACCGGGGGTACTGTGTAGCGTTTCTGATGGTGGTGGGGGTGAGGGAGGGAGTGTCACAATGATTTTGTATTATTGATCATGCCCCAGCTCTGTGCGCCGATCCGTCTGGGCCTCGACTTCCAGAGTCAATTCAGGAGTGTGATGATAGCGTTCAGGGGCCCCCAACGGCCACTTACCATTCATAACCCTCAGCTTTCGGACTCCACTCCCCAACCAAGTCTCCGGCACTGTCCTGCAGCCTCACCACCCTGTGGGTGGCCCCTCCGTCATTATTTGCGAACCTCACCCCGGACTGTAAACCGATTGCCACCAAGAGTAGGCACTATAGCACTGAAGATATGGAGTTCATCCAGGCTGAGGTTCAGAGGCTCTTGATGGAGGGGATCATAGCCCCGAGCTCTAGCCCCTGGAGGGTGCAGGTTCTCATGGTCAGAAGGGCAGGCAAGCCCTGGATGGTGATTGACTATAGTCAAACCATCAACCACTTCACCCAGTTGGACGTGTACCCGCTACCCCAGATAGCCGACTTGATCAACAAGGTCATGCAATATAGAGTTTTGTCGACCATTGACCTCAAGTCGGCTTACCATCAACTCCCCCTCCACCCGAGCGACCGAATCTACACAGGATTCGAGGCCGACAGCAAACTATTTCACTTCCTGTGGGTGCCTTTCAGAGTTGCTAACAGTGTCTGCTTTTCAGAGGGTTATGGATTGGATGGTGGAGGAGCACAATGTTCCCATTTCTCGACAGTGTCACCATCTGCGGCCACGACCAGCAGGACCATGACGTTAACCTCGCCAAGTTCTTATGTACAGCCAAGTCCCTCAACTTGACGTACAACAAGGACAAGTGTGTGTTCAATACAGATTGCCTGGCCCTTCTCGGATGCGTCATGGCACATGGTGTCATTGCCCTGGACCCTGACCGCATGCACCCACTCATGGAGCTCCCTGTCCCAAACACCCTCAAGGCACTGAAGAGGTGCCTTGGGCTGTTTTCCTACTACACACAATGGGTGCCCAATTATGCCAATAAAGCCCACCCCCTGATTAAGTCCACAACCTTCCCATTATCGGTGGAAGCCCAAGCTGCTTTTCACCAGATCCGACGAGACATCGCAAAGGCCACGATGCATGCTGTGGATGAATCCATCCTGTTCCAGGTGGAGAGCAATTCCTTCAACTTCGCATTGGCTGCCACACTTAACCAGGCAGGCAGGCCGGTAGTGTTTTTCTCCCACACCCTGCATGGTCCCGAAGTACGGTACTCCTCCGTCAAGAAAGAGGCATAAGCAATCGTTGAGGCGGTGCGCTACTGGCGACACTACCTGGCCGGTAAAAGGTTTATCCTGCTGACTGACCAGAGGGCCATGGCCTTCATGTTCTATACAAAACAGCGGGGTAAAATCAAAAATGTCAAGATTCTTAGGTGGAGGATCGAGTTATCCACCTATAATTACGATATCTTGTATCTGGGTAAACTCAATGATCCCCCAGATGCCTTATCCTGGGGGACATGCGCCAGCATGCATCTTGACCGTCTCCAGGCCCTCCATGACAATCTGTGCCACCTCGGAGTCACGAAGCTGTAGTACTTCGTCAAGACTCGGAACCTCCCGTACTCCATAGAGGAAGTCTGGTCCACGACCAGACGCTGCCAGATCTGTGTTGAATATAAGCCGCAGTTCTACCGGCCAGAAAAGGCACACCTCATTAAGGCTACATGCCTCTTTGAATGACTCAGTGTCGATTTCAAGGGCCCCCTTCCAACATCAAATAGGAATGCCTGCTTCCTGACGGAGGTGTATGAGTTCTCCAGGTTCTCCTTTGTTATTCCCTGTCCGGATATGAACTCGATGATGGTTAGCAAGGCGCTGCGCAGCATCTTCACCCTGTTCAGGTACCCCGACTATATTCATAGCGACTGGGGGTCCTCGTTCATGAATGAGGAACTAGGCAGTACTTCCAAGCCAGAGGCATAGCCACCAGTAGGACCACCAGCTATAACCCCAGGGGTAATGGCCAGGTGGAAAGGGAGAACGCCACCGTCGGGAAGGCGATGCTCCTGGCCCTCAGGTCCAGAAACATCCCAGTGTCCTGCTGGCAGGACGTTTTGCCTGAGGCGCTCCACGACATCCGATCGGTGCTGTGCACCGCTACTAACACCACCCCGCATGAATGCCTCTTTGCTTTCCCGATGCGATCAGCAAACGGTTTATCCATCCCTCCTTGGTTGGCAACCCCAGGGCCAGTCCTGCTACAGAAGCACATCAGGGGCCATAAGGTGGAATCACAGTGGAAGCAGTGCACCTCATTCATGCCAACCCCCAATACTCATTCGTGAAGTATCTTGATGGCCATGAGGACACTGTACCGATCTGAGACCTGGCGAAGGCTGGAGACCCTGAAATGGCCCTGCCTGCCACCAACCAGCCTACATACGGGCACAATCCTGGAGTCTGAGCTGCCTGGCTCCCCACCTGGTTCCTCACCCAAGGAGTCGACCCCCCGTGTGAGATCGGACCACCCATTTCTCCGGAAATCCCCCATCATCACCCCAACCCAAACTGTACCCACCCCGGCCTCTCCCGCAACATCCTCCTCCCCCGAAGAGCAACGCACGGACACGCCGGTCCTTCGTTGGTCCGGCAGAAGGAGGAAGACACCTGGGCGACTGAACCTCTAGTCAGAGAGAGAGTTTGCCTTTCCCATTTTTTTTCTCTCCTCTCTTTCTCCCCCCTTCCTCATTAAAAAGAGGGGGTGAATGTAATGATATGGTATTGTATGTACTGGCCAGTACAGGCACAGGCTGGCCCACCCTCCTAATGACATCCTCTCCTAGACTCCTCCCTGGACTTCTCCCCTGTGTCCCAGGCCATAAAGGTCGAGTCACCTCTTCCTTCTCTTCACTTCCCTAGCTTAGACCTGGGCCAGCAAGTCTTGTGTGTAATAAAGCCTATCGTTCCCCTCAGTCTTTGTCTCTGTAATTATTGGGGCAACTGGTAGTGCCCAACAGTTTGTATCTAATTGCTGTTATTGCAATTCTACTTTATGATTCATGACCTTCATCTTCTCAACACATAGCTCCACGGGTGTGGCAGCTTCAGCAGGTGGCTGCCATCTCTTCCATTCAGGCGATCGTCGCGCTCAGACATCAAACATGCAAAACAATCATAATAAATCTTTTTTGTGCTCCATCCAAATCGAGTCCAAGTTCTTTACTTCTTATATTACTTTAGAAAAAAGATCTCTGGATTTTTTGGTATGTTTCTTTTTGTGATTTTATTTAATACCCGATTTAGATCTTCCCAAAACTTTTCCACTTTCTCACATGCCCAAATTGCATGTACTGTTAAAAATGTATTATGTCAATCTGGAAATTAGAAGATAACCTAAGAATACAGCAATGGTACATAGAAATGAATAAATGTATTCCATTGGAAAAAATAACATATAATTTAAGAAATAACTTCTCTATGTGCAAAACATTCACTAATACAGTTTAAAGTTGTTCATAGAGCTCATATATCTAAAGATAAACTCCATCGCTTTTATTCTCATATCGATCCTATATGTGATAAATGTCAATTGGAAATAGCTTCCCTTACACATATGTTTTGGTCCGGGCCCTCTTTACAGAATTATTGGAAGGAAATTTTTTCCATTATATCTACTGTTTTGAATATTGATTTACAACCACATCCCATTACTGCAATTTTTGGATTACCTATGATAGATTTGACTTATTTATCTCTTCCTGCGGATCGTATGATTGCTTTTCTTACACTAATGGCTAGAAGATCTATACTATTGAATTGGAAAGAGGTTAATCCTCCCACTGTTTTCCAAAGGTTTACCCAAACTATACTATGTTTAAATTTAGAGAAAATTAGAAACTCTGTCTATGAATCCCCTTCTCAGTTTGAGTTAACCTGGCGACCATTTATTCAATATTTTCATTTGTGGTGAGTTGATCTGGCTCTGTTTTCTTTTTATGATTATGTATGATAATTGGGCTGTAAGAGAGATCGGAGTGATCGGCGTGGTTTAGCTATATCTGTAGGTTTTTTAAAAAGTTTTTTTAAAGTTTTTTTAATTCAGATTTGTTTTTTCTTCTTTTTTGGGGTTTTTTTTTCTCTTTTTTCATATATTGTTATTAATTATATCTTTTTTTTTAGAGATAGTTCACACCCTAAACTGATCTAAATTTTTTTTTTATGATATATTTTTATTCTGTAATATTATTGTTTAATATCTCTGTATTAATTCATTACTTACTATGTATTTTTTATATCTCTTTGAACTGTATGTTTATAAATTATAATAATAATAAAAAGATTGAAAAAGAAAGAAAGAAAGAAATAACATCACAGTATTCGAACAAATTTGGGAACCATACATGGAACACAACAGAGAAGTCCTACCTTCACCACCTAAAATGACAGAAGGAGAAGAAGACGAAATGAACTGACCCAGTATGTAAAAGTAGATGACGCAAATATCTTGTTTATTTTCATTGTGTGATGACATTGTTTAATGGGTTTAATGTATCATATATGTTGAATTTTGAGTGAGTGGGGAGGGGGGATGAAGGAGGGAGGAAAGGGAGGGGGGAAAAGGGGTGAAAATGACATTGTGCATATTCAAGAGGGAAATGTTTGTGTGTATTTTGGTAAGTATGGTTCATAGTGTGAAAAATAAAAAAAATAATAAAAACATGCACAACAATAACTTCAAAACCAAAACAGTCCTAAGGACAAGCGGCAGTTTGTCCAAATTGCATTAAAACTTGGTGAAGCTGTTGATGATCGTTGCCTTCTTGGTCGACATGCTCTAAACAGAGCCCAATCGATCCAGACCAAATTCCAAATCCAATTTCCAACTTTCAATTGTCTTAAATTATGTCTTATTGACTAACAAGTCAATAGTTCAGTTTTTTTTTATTGACTAAATGTCATAACTATCTTCCTTTATAGTCACCTGGAGAAAATGGAATGTCATTGTTTATGACTTGTTCAAAAAAGATCCATACCAAAGTTGATTTGAGTTTTCCAAGGTTTATTAAACATTACATGATTTACTACATTATTACAACTTTGTTATAGAATTAAATGATGCTGAAAAATGGTCAATAAAGTCTTTGGTCTATTCCAACACCCTCCATCTTTGCAAAATAAAGGAAAATTCAAAACTGAACTGCTTTAAAATGCAGAGAGAGGGAGAGAGAGAGAGAGAGAAAGGAGAGAGAGAGAGAAAGGAGAGAGAGAGAGAGAGAGAGAGAGAGAGAGAGAGATCCAGGCTAAGAATACATTTCTATGGAGACACTCAGAGAATGTCAACAGTATTTTACAGAGTTCTTGCAGAATCAGCTATTTTTAACCCTTACAATGGGGATTGTTCTCTCCTCCATGAGAGTGAACCACATCTGCCCTCATTCATTTAGAAGCTACAGTTTCTAGTTTTGTGTCAACTTACCCTGAAATATAGAAGGACGAATGATAGTGAGTTTGATGCATGAATGTTGATGATGAGATTGATGGAGTTGAACAGCAGGAAGATGGTACAGGTGTGGGGTGTGAGGATGAGCATACTAATTCTGTGCATGGTGGATGCTATTAGGCATTAATCTTAACTGATGGAGATAGTTGGGAAGTGAATGATGGCCGTATGATGCACTGAACCGTATCTTGAACCACTATTGCATTTAGTGAGCTTTGAGTTTTGAAGGTACAGACCTCAATCTCAGCTATGCCTTGTGTCCTTGTAAAAATCTTCCCAAGGATCCTAAGATATGGGTCCAGGTATAGATATTAATCTTTAACTCTTTACAAGTGCATTTCTAAAAGTGGTTTTCAAACTGCCCCCTAAACTCACATTCTGCCTTAAGTCATCCCTATGCCATCGGTGCTCTATGATTAGTAAGGGATTGCTTAAGGTGGTGTGTGAGTGGGAAGGGAAGGTTGAGAATCATTGCTCTAGACCCAATTGTTACTGAAATATTTTGCTTGAGAAAAATTGTCACTGGCCCATTTCCTTTGGAGTTATGAAACCGTGCACATAACGAGTCAATTAGGTCCGATCAAAACAGTAGTTTTCAAACTTTTTCTTTCTACTCACATACCACCTTTAGCAATCCCTTACTAATCACACAGCACTTATGATATAGGGATTACTTAAGGTGGAATGTGAGTGGGGAGGGGGGAGTTTGAAAACCACTGACCTAGGAGATACAAAGCCTTTGCCAAACCTTGCAGCATAACATTGGAAAATTTTGGTGCTTTGGGTCTGTTGCCAAATTACAATCACCTGGCTTGTCTCCACCCTTCACATCTACTTTAAAATGCTCAGGCTAACTTTAATTTTTAACCACCCCTTCTTATTTTTAGAATTGTCCCTCCAGCTGAAAACCTTAGCTAATCAAGAGTACAATCAGCATTGACCAGAGGTTAGAATCATTGCAATGTGGAGGTGAATTTGGTGTCTTGACTGCATCAGAGAAAATAAATGTGGGAATCTGTCCAGTTCATCCCAATCACCAATTTAAAAAAATATATTTTCACCAACTTTAAAACCAAGGTAAGAATTTTTTAAATGTTCACATTTCTAATTAGAAAAAAATACTTTTAGTTCATGTTTATGAACTTAATTCTTAAATTGAATGATAGTGAACTGATCCAATTAGATGAAGAAGAAAACTGTGGCATATAAATTACCTTCAATGTTACTGAATGCTATTCAAAACATAATTACAACATGAAAAGCTTTTTATTCATTTTTTAATGGCTTTTGATTAAGTTGCATGATAAAAAGAAAATAACCTTGCCTAGAAATTCTGCATTGGTTAATTGAAAAATAAATCAAGAGTGAAACACAATACTCGGGTTCAATTAGCATAATTCAGAAAATTTAACTGGGGCTTTCCTGTTGTCAATCACCCTTGTGATATCAAAGTCAATAGTGTGACTTAAGGTCTGGCAGCAGGTGTGCAGCCAGGTTCTAAAACAGTGGATTTCCACCCCCATCCCCCAACCCATGTTCCAGCTTAAGCAATCTTTATGCTTTTACTTAAGGTGTTAAGTGAGTGGAAAGAAAAAGGTGTGAAAACCATTGAATTAATTGACTCGTGATGTGCATGGTTTCATAACTCAAAAGGAAATGGGTAATGAAAACTTTTCTCAAGCAAAATATTTCAGTAACAATTGGGTCTACAGCAGTGATTCTCAACCTTCCCTTCCCACCCACATCCCACCTTCAGCAATCCCTTACTAATCACAGAGCACTGATGGGACAGGGCATGTGAGTTTAGGGGGCAGTTTGAAAACCACTGATCTAAAGTTGGGGGGAGCGAGTACATAAAAATGGCGCCACAACACACAGCAAATTATTTTAAATTCATTATACATTTTTATTTTGTATTTAACATCAAAACTCAAGGAAGATCCAGTTTTAAATGAAGTCCATAATTGTTATTTTGTATTTAAAATCAAAACATAATAAAAACATGTGTGTTATTTAATTATTTTACATTTTAAACATAAAATGAAAACAAAATGGAGCAATATGAAAAATGTATGAAGCAACTAGAACAGCTTCTGTCGTCTCAGCTTCATTCTAGCAGTTATCTATTACTTTATTATAATCTACTGCCGTAGACTACTGTCATTCAATAAGACCAAAGCTAACCTAGATAATCTATCCTCACCCATTGTAGAATGAAGGGAGGACTTTGTGTTTGAGTCGGCTAAAGGATTGTTCTGCAACTGTGCTAGTTATTGGTAAGGTCAGAAAAACGTGATACAATGTGGACAGGTTAGGATAAATGAAACGCGTCATTGCCGATCATGAATTTTGGTGCATTGTTGATGGTCAGTTTCTTGACACTTGAATTTGCTTTACTGCTGGTGCTCAGTATCTCTCTTTGTACATCTTTGAATGAAAGAAACTCTTGTTAAATTTCAATTTGATTGTTGATATCGTCTGAGTACGTGTCTGCTAAAAATTCTCATTTATTCACGTTATTTGCATTGTCAAAATGCTTTGGATCTAAACCACTAAATTTGGAAGCCAATTTTTAAAATGCTCAAATCTCTTACTTGCGCTATTTATAACAGAATCTAAGGACACTTTTGGGCATCAAATTTTCCTTCATCCTCTGCAACTTCTTCATGGAATCTTTTTCCTTTACCTTCTCTGCGCTGCTTGTAATCTGTATTAATATCACATTTTGGAGCAAACTCGGTGGCTTCATTCTCAATCTGTTTGAATTGAGATTCATACTCATTTTGCATGTTTTTCTTAATTTTTTCAAAAGCTGAATCAAATGAGAAACCGTTTCTAGATCTAGACTACATTTCTGTAAATATACGGATAAATTGAAAGCCTTGTCTAGCACTTTACTCCAAAATACCCTTTGCCTCAGCGAGCTGTTTAGGAGTGCAGTTTTTTTTTTATTTCGCCATCCAGAATTCTTTGCAAAGCAACTACTAGTACTGGTAAATTCTGTGAAACAGGTGGGAATCTGTTGGGTATTCCGTATGTGGGTCAATGGTCGCACATAGTCTTACTTCATCTTCGCCCTCCAGTCAATAGTCTGCTGAAAGATCACATCCTCTAGGGGTTCCACTTCCACCACCTGTGCAGCCGCAACAGCCAGGATGCCCCTCAGCCGGAAGTAGGTGCAGCAAGAGGGTTCCACCTCAGGTGCAACCACAGTGGCCTGGGCACCATCTCCATCTCCTGGGGTGAAGGTAGGTAGCAAGTTTTCAGAGGGTTCCACCTCTGGCGCAGCAGACATCATGTGCTTGCCGAATGAAAAGTAGGTGTCTAATCTCTGACAGTTTGACGATTCTTTTTCTCAATTTCCAACTTTCATCTTCTTTCTATCCCACCCAGATAGTTGTTTCTTCTTGGTGTTTTTCTCCATGGCATTCCTTATCAGGAAAAAAATTCTATGACTACAGTACAAAAAGTCAGGGGAATGATAATTTCACCCCTGGTAGGAGAGCAAGGAAAGTGCATTGGCTCGGCTACAGATGCCAAAGTGTTTTGGCTTGTAAACACATGCTCATTTCTTTTATATTACACAAAATATTTAATTACCTCATTATTATATACATAATAATATTCTACATTCATTAATTTCACATTTCAGTAACAGTGTCATTATTGTATATCTGGGGCTGTGACTTGATGTGATTGTGGTGATATGTCATTACACCACTAGGTCACCAAGGGTCATCCCGGTGATCTTGGACATAAAACAGTCCAGAGATACAGTCTAGCTTTCCAGGTTTGTCTTGCATAGAGACAAGACCTCTTAGTATACATATTAGTTTATTAAAGGTGTCTTATCCTCGCACTGCTGTTGTGGTTATTGTCAGTACAGTGATGAAGATGAAGTTCCACGGATTGTCAGGCCTCAGGGAGGAGGTGATGACGTCATGGTTTGTTTCAGTTCCCCAAATGCCAGTGGCCACCAGCGCATCATGGGAGACTGAGCACACGGCTCAAAGCTCCAGGAGATTGGTCGAACAGGGTAATGAATAAATCCAGAAAGTTCTTCAAAGGCCATGTGAAAAAGTTTAAAAAAAAAAATGATGAACGACTTTCTTCGCACAAGGGAACTGAAGAGTTTTTTTTAAATGTTGAAAAGACGCCACTTTCTAAGATGCCCCCTCTAGCTGTGCCACTGTCTGACAGCCTCCCCAATCCCTCAGCAGACAGCTGACTCCCTTGCTCCCAAACACACAATAGGCTGCCTAATTGTGAATAGTCTGTCAGTGCTCCTGATCTGAACTACATCTAATACCATAAGATATAGGAACGGAAATAGGCTGTTCGCCCATCGAGCTGATCCATTTTCCCACACAGCCCCACTGCCTGGCCTCCCTCCCCCAAACATTTGATGCCCTGGCTAATCAAGAACCAATCCATTTCTGCTGGAGGTCAATGACCTGGACTCCACAACCACCTATGGCAAATTCCACCGATTTACCACTCCCCGGCTGAAGAAATTCCTCCGTGTCCCTATACTAAGCGGATGCCCATCAATTCCTGAACTCTTGCCCTCTGGTCCTAATCTCTCTCGCCCTGTGAAACAACCATTCTACTCCACTCTGTCCACGCCGTTCAACTTTCAAAATGTTTCATTGAGATCCCAAACCTTCCTTCTCCTAAATTCCAACAAGTATAGGGCAAGAGCTGTCAGACACTCCTGGTATGATAACCCTTTCCTTCCTGGAATCTTTCCTGTGAACTTCCTCCGAACCCTCGCCAATATCTGCACATCCTTTCTTAAATGGGGAGCCCAAAACTGCTCACAATACTCCAAGTGAAGTCTTAACAGTTCCCCAACATCATATCCCTGCTCTTGTATTCCATTCCTCTTGAAATGAACGCCAGCGTCGCATTTGCCTTCTTCACCACCGAGTCAATATGCCAGTTTACCTTCAGAGTATCCTGCATGAGGATTCCCAAGTCCCTAGTTATTTTCAGTTTTATTCCCATTTTTAAAAAAAGTCTGCCCATTTATTTTTTTTCTACCTAACTGCATGACTGTACACATTGTATTTAATTTGACACTTCTCTTGCCCATTTGTCTTAATCAGTCCAAGTCCTTCTGCAGTCTCCCTGCTTTCTCTATACTACCTGCTCCTCCACCTACCTTCGTATCATCTGCAAGCTAGGCCACAAAGCCATTCATTCCACATCCAAATCATGAATTAAAAACAAGCAACCTGCATCTTCACTTTGGTTCTTGTTTTAACCACCCCCTAACAGCATCAGCAAACCTCTCTGCCAGGATATTGGTTCCCCTCAACTTCAGGTGTAACTCTTTCCACTTGTACACAGGGCCACCACTACCATGAGGTGAAGACCACTGAGGGGTTCAGTGGTGGCTGGACAGCCTGGCTTTTGACTTTTGAGGCGTCCCAAGGTTCATGTGTTTCTGCATTGGCCGTGAGTGTAGCAGTTCAGTGTTGTTGGGGGCCAGGCGACTCCCTCCCTCTCCATGCCCTGTACTCTTGCTACATTTTCACTGCCGGAGACCAACTCTGGTTTGAAATTGCTTCTTGGACTGGGACGCATGCTTGCTCTGCTCCTCATCCCAGGCAGCGTTCGTGGAGTGCCCCGACCAATTGAGGTGCTGTCCGGTGAGGGCACAGGATAGAGGCTCCCCGAGGGAGGTGTGGCGGGGAAGGGGGTGCAAGTGCCATCGCTCACTTGGCTCATTGATGGGTCGCTGGAGCCCAGCGTGTCCCTCCCTGTTTCCTCAGCTGTACCTCCCTGGCCCCTGCTCTCCCTCCCCCGTCCCCATACCCCCTCCCCACTTCCCCTCATTACTTCCCCCCCCAACCTCACCTACCCCCCCCACCCCCCCTCATCTCAGCTTCCCCCTCGCACCACTTCTGCCTGATCCCTGCTCCTTCTTTCCACAGCCCTCGGTCCCTACTCCCCTGTTTTCACCGCTCCCTCCGAAACTCCCTGCTTCCCCCTCGGGAGCTCCTGTTCGATGCTTCCATGAGATATTATTCTAAGAACTGTCTCAACTACTCTCTATTTTTTTTCTACCTAAGTGAATATCTGTACACATTGTAACGTGGCTTCTGTTATCAGTGTTCAAGATTGGCCAGGGTTCTGGATCTAGGCTCAGTGATATATCTCTTCTAGCTTTAATGAATTGCATTGAGATAGGGGGTATTCAGCCCAAATGCTTGCAGCGAAGTTTCTGCTCAAATCAAGTCCCTTCCTGCTTGCTTCATTTCATTTTAATGGCATCATCTTCCTTCCTCATTTCTTTTCCCCATAATCATGTTTTGATAATTGATTCAACCAACCCATCTGGGAGCAAGTTCTCTATTTTCATCACTGGAAGGATGTGTGAAGTAAAAGGTTTGAACGCTGTGTTGCCCTTGGCGGAGGGATGCATTCTACCGAGGCCCCTTCAATTCAAAATGATTTGTGTGCAAATTTTGTAGTTGTGCAAGATGATCAAAGATGTATTAATTAAAATAAATTTAGCAGTTTCAAGTTTTATGTTTTTCATTTCCTTTCTATAAAACATCTGGTTTTGAAAATTGAAGTTGGCAAATTTTCAGGGGGTGTTGCAAGCCTTGCAATAAAATGGCACCGGTCCTGCTTCTACAAGTTATCCCTTCCCTGGTAAAGGTTCCATTGACCCGAGAACTTGAAACCCTGCTCCCTTACAAAAAACACATGGCCCCAACTCTCTGCAAATGTTTCAGTTTCTGGGGTGTGCTCGCACATGTTGCTAAAGCCCAGAACCTTCTGTTTGCACCTGCCTTCGAAACTTTGAAAGGCATTGTTCTGTCTGTGAAATGCATGCAACCTAACAGCTAACCGAATTCTAATCCCTTTTATAAGCATCTATTTAACCCATTGTGTCACAATCTGAAGATAGCATATAAAATGATTGAAATTGTATCTCTGCTGTGCAGTTTGAACAGGGTGGGACCAAATCTTTTGGTTCTTCTCATTGCAGCCAATGTGTTTTATTGAGATTTATTGCAACCACAATCTCAATGCTTTTCATGTTGTGATAATACAGAGAAGGTTCCCTGGATTGTGTAATTTGTGATCAAAATTGGCAGACAATTCCCACTTCTGCTAAAGGATTCTCTATTGAATTGATTTTGAAAAGGAGTTCATCTTCAAAAAGAACAGGGATGATTTCTGGTCACTATTCTTTGAATGAACTATGTAATCCTGCTGTCACCAATTTTCTGCTGTCTGACATTTTCCAGTTTAATCTCAATGTGGGCAATTTTATGGATACTTCATTGATAAAGAATAGAATTGCTGAAATATGCAATGTTGTGCCACACTCGATTTGCAGTGTAATCATTAAAATTTATAAGGAAAATGTGCATAAAATATTTGATGTGGAACTCGATTGAGTGGCTTAGATTTAGATCCAGATACTATTTATTGTCACGTAATATAAGAAAAATATCATATTACACAAAAATGCCTTTAGGCAGACAAAGAATTTCCATTAGCATTTGCCGGCACCCCTTGCAGTCAGAGTAAAGAGAAGCAGAGTTCCCTCAGAGCCAATGAGTGTCCATAGATTTGCCTCCAGCGCTCCCGCAACCTCTGCAGCTGCAGAAGTTCAGTTCAAACCATCGGCCACCCGAGCCCAGATCCGAACCTCCGACACGATGAGGAAGCTTTCAGCACCCAGGGCCCTTCTTGTCCTCTGCACCCTCCTGAATCCCGGTTCCATTATCCAGTTCTCATGAGGCAGCATTGAGCAGCCCACAGCCTGTTGCGAGTCCTTTGATCTCAAGTTAACAACAGCCTGCAGCCTATATGGGTTCCTAGCCTGCAAGTCGGCAAAAGCTCCCCACCTACGTGTGTCCTTTAGTCCAGAGCCCCCCCCCACTGGTCCACCACCGTGATCACCATCCTTAAGGTTGTCTCCTCTGCTTCTCCTTCTTGTAGGAGGTGGGGGGGAGGGGGGAAGGGATGGGTATTCTCCTCATGGAGTGGATTACAAACAGCTACAAACTGGACATTAAATGTTATGATGGACAGAAAATGTCTTTTGGTTCAATATATTTTCCCATCTTTATTCAAGTCTTATTCTGTCCAAGAAATTTTTTTTCTCTATCTCCAATTTTTTTTCCTAAAAGAAGTTGGGTCCCTAGATTTGACCCAATATTAATTTGAAAGCAGATTCTGCGAGAATACTGGAAATATAATGTGTATGGCTGATGAAATGTGAGGTTGGTAGCATCATTATAAACTATACTCTGTGACCACATGCACAAGGTGTATGTTATCTACATTTGGCAAGGAGCTGCTTACCCATGTGAGAGGAGCAACATAGTGCTTTGCTCCAGGGATGTTCTTCTGTTTGATACATTTCCTTTGTTAGATCAAATAGCCAACTACTTCCTTTAATATCTCAGGGAATGAGAGAGAAGGATACAGAGGTGTGCAATCAGAAGGGCTGGTTGATGAAACTGTGAAATTTGGACAAGTCCAACTACAGAACTGGGTTGAAGTTAAACCGGCAACAGTATTGTGGTGCGCTGTTAGCCAGAATCAGACACACACAAGTTAAAGACTGTACAAGAGGCTTTGAACCACAAAGACTTCCACAGAGCCAGGCTGGCTGTAGCTGCAGTAACTCGGAGTGAGCTTCGGGAGGCCAGCGCAGGCATATATCCCGGAGGGTAATAATAATAATAATAAGCTTTTTATTGTCATTGTACAAGTTATACAATGAGATTTATGACAGCAGTACAAGGTTACCAATGCAGCGATGCAACCACAGGCAGCACCACAGAAGTTAAAGAAAAAATTTAGTTTACAGTGCCGTATATGTCCTTTATGTAAATGGAGGGGGGGGGGGGGTGTCGGCTGTATGTATAATAGATGTGGAGGACAGAGAGGGGAATTTGTGGATATGTGTGTTCAGTATAGTGACAGCCTGGGGGAAAAAGCTGTTTCTCAGTCTGTTTGTTCTTGTCTTAATTGACCTGTAGCGTCTGCCAGAGGGTAGTAGGTCAAACAGATGAAGGGCAGGGTGGGTGGGATCCTTTATTATTGCTTGTGCTCTACTGAGGCAACGAGAGGTGTTGAGATCCTTCAGGGAGGGTAGGGGACATCCAATTATCTTTTCTGCTGCCCTCACCACCCGTTGAAGTCTTTGCCGCTCTTCAGTGCAATAGGAGAACCATACTGTGCTGCAGTACAGCACTTGGGTGGGGCTTGATCCCTTCAGCCCGACTGATTGACAGCCGGCCAGGTGTTGTCCTGTCCCCTTACACTCCTGCAGGTACAGAGGTTGCCCCCTGCAGTAGGCTGGTAGTGTACCACCACAAGTATTTAAGAAATGTCTAGATCAGAGGTGGGCAGACTGTGGGCCAGATCTAGCCCACAATCCAATTGTATACAGCCCTCAACCCCAGCAAGAGCTGCCTCACACGTGGTGTCTGCTCCCCAGTGTGAGCTATTTACTGAATGGAGGGGTTGGTTGGCTTGAGCCCTTTAACACAGGGCACAAGCCATTTAGCAGACGGAGCCTGCTCTCTGACCTTCAACCCGTCGTCCCACATCTGCCGGCTGCAAGGAGACGGTGGCCTGCGGTCATGGAGCAGGGACAGGAGTGGGCCTTTATCCACCCTCAGGTACTCAGCTGGTTTGGCTACTGCCACAGCCGGGGGTGGGGGTGGAGGGGAGATGGTCTGGATGATTCTGCCCCAAGGAACGGGAGGGCCTTGTGGTGGAGGCGGGTGGGGGTAGAATTGATGGGGCGTCACTGCTGCACCCCGCTCCAAGCTCATTCCCACTCCTCATGAACTCCAATTTTGTCTTCAGCTTACTGCTACACAAATAGGATATGTGTACAAAGTGAAGTGAGGGAAGTTTAGGGGAGACATCAGGGGTATTTTTTTTTACACTGAGAGTTGTGGGTGACTGGAATGCCTTGCCAGGGATGATGGTGGAGGCTGGAACGTTGGGGCATTTAAGAGACTCTTCAACAAGCACATGGTGAAAGAAAAACAGAGGGTTATAGGGTAGGGAGGGTTTAGTTCATTTTTTTGTAGGAATATTTAAGTTGGCATAACATCCAGGACCGAAGGGCCTGTACTGTGGTGTAATGTTCTTTCTATCTATCTATTTCTTATTTATCCCTGACCTGAAATACATCATTGTAGTTGTTTTTTGGAAGGAATATGGTTGATCTCTTTGCTTGAACTTTCCTGTGAATTGTTGTTTTGATAAATTATCATCAGTTATGTTCACATATTGTTCCTCACGTACTTCAAGCAGAGACAATTGACTTCAATTACATAATATCTGTGTTTCAGTATTTATTTCATTTATGGTAGCATCAGTGCGACCCACCGTTCAACCTCTGATACACCATCCGGCCCAAGCATGGTAAGAAGTTGCCCGCCCCTGGTCTAGATGAACACAAATTTATAAGCATGTAAGGCTCAAGAGGTAAAAGTGGGACGGAGCACACCCAATATTCTCATAGAATCATACAGCATGGAAACGGGCCTTTAAGCCCAAGTGATTGACACCAAACAGTAGACACCCTTCAGAGCTAGGTGATGGTTGAACACTAGGTAAAACTTCTGAGGAACAGCAACGGCACTTCCTGGGAAGCCTGATGTGGGCAAGGCTACTGGCCACCTTCTATAGTAGCTCTATTGAGAGAGCCCTGACTGGCTTCATCACCGTGTGGTATAGTTGCTGCAGAGAAATGAATCTGAGGATATGAGTGGCAGAGAGGATCGCTGAAATCTCCCTCCCGCCCCCCTCCAAATGAACGTGATCCGCCAGGATCATTGTCTAAAGAGGGACACATGCAAAATCATTTGAGGACCCCCTTCCACAGCATCTTTCAGCTGCTCCCAGCAGGGAAGATGTACAGGGGTATGAGAGCCAGCATCACCAGGCTGAGAAACAGCTTCTTCCCACGGGCAGTGAGAATGGTGAACGCCCAAAGGGACTGCTCTCTCTAACAAGCCAAGACTCTCATATTCATGAAACAATATTTATTTATTTATTGATGTAAGTCAGGGGTTCCCAACCTGGGGTACATGTACCCCCAGTGATACATTTGTACTTTTCAGAGGGTACATTGGGTCTGAAAGAATAACCACTACTGTACAATGCATGGTGTTTTAATCTATAGTCAGATTGCACAATGTTGGGTTTTTTTAAATCCTTAATTTTTAGGGGTGCACGGGAACCTATAAAAATGCCCAAGGGGTACAGAGGAGCAAAAAGGTTGGGAACGCCTGGTGTAAGAGAGTGCTTGACCTGCATATATCTGTAAATGTGTTATGTCTGGTTGTGTGTCTGCGTGTTTTGCACCAAGGAGCAGAGAATGCTGCTTCGTGGGGTTGTACTTGTACAATCAGATGACTATGAACTTGACTTTGTATGATCAATCGCAATTGAAAATGCACTGTTGACCATGCACTAAGACAGTGGTTCCCAACCTTTTACTTTCCACTCACATACCACTTTAAGTATTCCCTGTTGCCATGTGTTCTGTGATGAATAAGGGATTGCTTAAGGTGGTATGTGGGTGGAAAGAAAAAGTTTGAAAACCACTGTTTTAATCATTCCAAATTGATTCATTATGTGCACAGTTTCAGAACTCCAAAGGAAATGGGCCAGTGACAATTTTTCTCAAGCAAAATATTTCAGTAATAATTGGGTCTAGAGCAGTGATTATCAACCTTCCCACTCACAGACCACCTTAAGCAATCCCTTACAAAATCACAGAGCACTGATGGCATAGGGAATACTTAAAGTGGTATGTGAGTGGAAAGTAAAAGGTTGGGAACCACTGCACTAAGAGATAAGCCCAAACCTTGCAATTGAGTTGGTACACGACAGAAGAATAATATTACTTTATCATTGGATTTGCTGGCAAATATCCTGTCTGAATAGAGAACACAAAGAGAAGGTTTTACACAACGCAGTGAGCTGACTATTATGAATGAACAAGACCGGCCAAGGTTAAGACATTATTGCATCTTCTTGAGCGCAATGGGACAGAATTTTGCCGGAATATTAAACCCTAGGTTGGGGCACTGCATTGGATGCAGATGAACAAGAGGTTGCAAGAGCTGGGGAACTAGTTGAACTGGAGGAACTCAGCAGGGTATGACCTTCTGTGCACTCCACCACCTTCTGTTATATTTTGCTGTTATTATTGAAAGCAATATTCTTTGTTTTACTGTCCAGACTTTCGCTGCAAGAGATCTTTCATTGTGGATTGGCAGAAATTTATTCTGTCTGAGTTGTTTATTTTCTTTTTTTTGTAATCTTTTTTCTATGAAGTAAAGGGAACAAAACTGAAAATACGATATCACACATGTGTATATATATCTAGATAAAACTTCAAACAGTATAAACTCGGTTTCCCACCCCCCCCCCCCCACCTGCACTAGGTGAAGGCAGAAAAGATATCAAACCCCAAAGTTTATTTTCTTTTGGGGTATCTTGATCAAGATATTGCTAAGATTGCAGAAAAATCATTTTCTGAAGGGTTAGTTTAGTTTATAGCCTTCAATCCCAAAGATGGGTTTAATCCCTCAACCTTCTAACTCTGAGATAACATAACATAACAATTACAGCACGGAAACAGGTCATTAGGCCCTTCTAGTCCGCACCGAACCAAACACCCCTCTCTAGTCCCACCTCCCTGCACAATGCCCATAACCCTCCATCTTCTTCTCATCCATATACCTGTCCAACCTTTTCTTAAATAATACAATTGACTCCGCCACCACTATTTCTCCCGGAAGCTCATTCCACACAGATAATGTTGTGGTTAAGACTTTAGTTAACTCCTAAAATTAAAGATTAGATTTCAGATTTATTGTCAGAGTACAGACATGGCATCACATACAACCCCGCGATTCCTTTTTCCTGCGGGCGCGTCAGAATTACTACTAATTGGTAGTGCAAGAAAAAACTGTACAGTGTAAACAAAGAACTGTTATCTGATAACAAATGTAAACAAACTGTGCAATATAGAGAGAACAAAATAAATTCAATGAAGTGTACAAGTAAGAGTCCTTAAATGAGTCCCAGGCCGGTGGAACACTGATTTGCGAGTCAGTGAGCTCCTGTCTCCCCGGTCAGTGGAGTTCCCAATGCCCGAGTCCCGAGTCCCAACTCTGAATCCTCCCCAAGGCCTATTGCACATGCACACCAGAAAGTCCAAAGGGAGAATTTGGAGTTGGTTTCTGGTGTGCCGGTGAGGGAACGTCACAGAGCCCGGGCACCCCCCCCCCCCCCCCATTCCTGCCTGAAGGCTGTTCTCCTTGATGACAGTGGGACAAGGGATTCTTCCGACCGCTTGTGGCTGGGAGATAGTGGGACGTAGTTTGAGGGGGTGAGAGAAAAATCAATGGGGAACGTAAAGAAGAAATGGAAAGATGGAGGGGAGGGAATTGCCTGAAACGAGAGTAATTGTTGTTCTAATTTCGTGTCAAGTGAATTTCAACTTGTGAGGTCAGTTCAGCTCCGAAAAAATTTCAGATAAATGAAGATTTTGGAGAATCCGATTTTGGATAATTAGAATTGTACTATAGTTTTTTTTTCTTCATTACATCCTTCCATCTTTGGGACACAGCTAATAGATCCTCAGGATCCAAATACAAATTCCCATTTGTATCTTGAATATGTTCAAAGATCTCTGTGATGTACACAGTTATCTCAGCTATCTCCTGAAGAATGTTCTCATTATGATGAATTCTCAAATAATTACGCAGGCAGACGGGACTAGCTCAGTTTGGCATGAACAAGTTAGGCCAAAGGGCCTGTTCCTGTGCTCCTGTAACTCTTTGAGTAAATAAAACCATCCAAATGACCTGCCCCAAAATTGGAGTTGTGAACCTCAGGAATAAGGCTCTCTCTGTTGTTTGATGGAATGATGAAACTCCACTTGGATGAACTTGTGGATCATTAGGTAGCTGACAATTTTATTATAATTTATTATCTGGTTAGTTCTAACTTGTGCCTGATCAAATTTAGTTAGTTATTTTCTAATTGAATCATAAATACATGGGCCTTCACCTTACCACCTGCACCAACTATCAAGCCCAGTTAAAACTTATTGTACTCGAATCCTATTCCATTTACCCAATGATTCCATCAACTCCCCCCAGATTCCACCAATGACCTACACACAAGGTGCAATTTACACCCACAAATTAAACTACCAATTTGCACATCATTGGGATGGGTGGGGGGGGGGTGATGCTGATAGATTTGAGCACCAGTCATAAGGAGAACATACAAACTTGATGTTAGCAGCACTTGAGATCAGAGTTCTGCAGGTCACTGGGGTTGTGTAACATGTTCCAGCTGTATCACTGCACCACCCACAATAATGGTATTGGTTAGTTCCACATGATGCATCATTATGTTGCTAGAATTGTAACAATAGGGCATATGAAAGCAAAGGCAACTTCATGTAATATTACTTGTTCTGTACTATTACATGATAATAAAACAATCTTGAAATATTTTTAAAAATCTCATGATTGACAATTGCACAGTGGTGCAGTAGGTAATATTATTGCTTCACAACTCCAATCCCGACCCCTGGTGCAGTCAATGTGGTATTTGCATGCTCTCCCTGTGGATGCTTGAATGCTCCAGTTTTGTTCCATATCCCAAAAATATGCTGATGGACAAATTAATTGGCTGTTGTGATTTATTCCCCATGTGGGAGGGTGATAGGAGAGTTGGGGGGTGGGGGGGTGGTGTGGCGGGAGCTGATCGACACGAGGGAGACCACGGAAGTATAAAGTGAAATGGGATTGGTGGGATTTCACTGAGAGCACAGCCTTCTTGGCCTGAGTAGCCTCTTTCTCCATCTTAAGAAAATATGAAATAACAATAACAAATGGAGGGAAAAATAAAATATGCTGATTAAGTATATTGAATATTAAGTATTATGAATCCAATACCTACTTGTGTTGAAGAAGCAGGAACTAGGACGAGAAATAAAATGTCAGATCATCTCAAATTTCAAAACTAATTCCAATCTAATGATATTTTCGCCATTTTCCTTTTAAAATGACTTGTCTCAGACAGCTCTGTGCAATTCACTCGGGTGTCTATTGTCATGAAGTACCATTGGTTATTTTTCATTCCTACTGCACACTTCATCCAAATATAAATCACTATTTTTTTTAGTATGTCCCAACATCTCTGTGACATATGCTCCTATCTCAGTTATCTACTGCTTGAATTTTCCCATTATAATGATTTTCTGACGACTTTGAAGTGCTAGAATTCTCTCAGCATCAAAAACAATCACAACGTACAGCCATGCACAAACATATCGAGACTCTTGATCCATTCATTTCTTAAGAGTATTATGTGTTCATTACAAGTATTTGAAAGTTTCTGTCCTTGGAGATTATTGTCTGTTGATTCAAAGTAAGAGCATTAATGGCAGGGCACAAAGGACTGCAAAGCTAATGATGTTCACGGGGAGCTATTCAGTGAAGCATTCCTTGGTCTTCTGAGAGATCTAAGGCAGTCATTCAATGAACCAATAATATGGGGGTTAATCCTGGTAGCTGCAAGGATATATTTACATCTCCACTCTGCTTTTGACAGTAGCTGGCATAAGAGTGTACATTAACCAAGGCTAAAGAACTCACTGAGGAGCATTTGTCCCTGCTTTCAATTCAGTCCAATTCAGATCCTTATCTTAAAATGAAAGCATCTGTTACTGCAGGCTGAAAAGGTGGCATTGATTGGCAGAGTCAAGATGATGTATGTGTTGAGAGAAGGAAATTCCTGTCTGTTATTGGAGCCTACTTTTTGTTCAAGGGGTTCAGATGGCTACATGGGTGGCCTCAATGAATCGCAAAATTTGAAGAAATACTTTCAAGCAATGAGATGTTCAGCCCCTATTTTTTTTTTGCTGCTGTACGTTAAGAAAAATGCAATCCACTGGGAAAGGTTTTATCCCTTAAGTCCTCCTCAACCCCAGGAACTGTCTGAGATGTACTTCTATTTAAAATTTGAAATTATTTAAATTTAGACATACAGCACAGTTACAAGCCATTTGGCCCGCGATCCTGCGCAGACCAATTACACCCATTTAACCTACAATCACAGTACGTTTTGAACAGTGAAAGGAAACCGGAGCCCCTGTAGGAAATCCACGCAGACACGGGGAGAACATACAAATTCCTTACAGACAGCACGGGCATCGAACCTTGGTCCTGATTGCTGGAGCTGTAATTTTCTTCTTTGGCTTGGCTTCGCGGACGAAGATTTATGGAGGGGGTAAAAAGTCCACGTCAGCTGCAGGCTCGTTTGTGGCTGACCAGTCCGATGCGGGACAGGCAGACACGATTGCAGCGGTTGCAAGGGAAAATTGGTTGGTTGGGGTTGGGTGTTGGGTTTTTCCTCCTTTGCCTTTTGTCAGTGAGGTGGGCTCTGCGGTCTTCTTCAAAGGAGGCTGCTGCCCGCCAAACTGTGAGGCGCCAAGATGCACGGTTTGAGGCGTTATCAGCCCACTGGCGGTGGTCAATGTGGCAGGCACCAAGAGATTTCTTTAGGCAGTCCTTGTACCTTTTCTTTGGTGCACCTCTGTCACGGTGGCCAGTGGAGAGCTCGCCATATAATACGATCTTGGGAAGGCGATGGTCCTCCATTCTGGAGACGTGACCCATCCAGCGCAGCTGGATCTTCAGCAGCGTGGACTCGATGCTGTCGACCTCTGCCATCTCGAGTACCTCGACGTTAGGGGTGTGAGCGCTCCAATGGATGTTGAGGATGGAGCGGAGACAACGCTGGTGGAAGCGTTCTAGGAGCCGTAGGTGGTGCCGGTAGAGGACCCATGATTCGGAGCCGAACAGGAGTGTGGGTATGACAACGGCTCTGTATACGCTATCTTTGTGAGGTTTTTCAGTTGGTTGTTTTTCCAGACTCTTTTGTGTAGTCTTCCAAAGGCGCTATTTGCCTTGGCGAGTCTGTTGTCTATCTCATTGTCGATCCTTGCATCTGATGAAATGGTGCAGCCGAGATAGGTAAACTGGTTGACCGTTTTGAGTTTTGTGTGCCCGATGGAGATGTGGGGGGGCTGGTAGTCATGGTGGGGAGCTGGCTGATGGAGGACCTCCGTTTTCTTCAGGCTGACTTCCAGGCCAAACATTTTGGCAGTTTCCGCAAAGCAGGACGTCAAGCGCTGAAGAGCTGGCTCTGAATGGGCAACTAAAGCATTGTGCTAACCGCTACATCAGACGTGCTGCCCCAACCTGTGCTCCGTGATTTGAGAAGAAGGTTGTATTCCTGGGACAAGTAATGCATTGGATAAACTACAGTTCAGCTTGTGTGTAAATGTGGGTTTGGCTGGGTTTACAAATAAGCCTCCCACTCCAACCCATTAAAAACGGGAGGGATAAAAAAAAATGATAACAGCAGTTGGCCTGGCAGTCAGAGGTAGGTATATGGAGGATGAACGCTAACCAGGGCGATGAGACCTCTTGAAATAATGATCAAAAATATGTGTAACATGTTTCAGTCCAGCAGCTACATTCGTGCCTGATAATATAAGGATAGCCCAATGTAATCTGAAATAAGGCCAGCAAATTTAGGCTCATGTTTTCTGAAGCTGTGCACTTGTGAAACTCTGAAGCTCCCTCCAGTCAGAAGTGGGAAAGCTGCTGTGTTCTCCTGTTCAGTTTCCTGGATCCAGACGCCTGGTTGATTATATTTAGCATTTGTAGTTTTGATTTTTAATTTTTGGGTCCATTCACATGGGCACTTCATGTTTGCTCTTTGGAGGGCAGCAAAATCAGACATTTTCAATGAAACACCTGAGATACAACAGCAGTTATTCCAGATAAAGCACAACTTACCCCTGACATCTTCCCCCAAAGGGTGGCTCAGTTGGCGCAACACTGTTAAAGGGCCAGCTATCAGGACATGGTTTCGAAACCCACGCTGTCTGCAAGGAGTTTGTACATTTTCCCTGTGTCTGTGCGGGTTTTCCCCGGGGGCTCTGGTTTCCTCCCACCCTTAAAAACGTAACAATTAATTGGGCGGCACAGGCTCGTGGGCTGGAAGGGCCTGTTATTTAAAAATGTTAAAGTTAAAATCAAAATATGTAGTTGTAGCGTACGCACTACGCAAGCAAAGGGAAAAACGACATGCATATGGGGAGATGAAGTTGAAGACTGATTTAGTGCACTGCCAGCTCTGCTTTATATGGGCCCCTGGCACTGGCGTCATCGGAGCACTGACCTCAGGTTGGCTGGCTGGCGTTTCCCGTCTTCCCGCTGTGCGGAGGTGTCTTGGGTAAACTTATACCTCTTATTTTGTTCGTTTTAGATTGGTCACAGTGTTTGAGCTACCGAAAGAAAATAGACACACACACCGAGAGCAGTTCAGTTTATACAAATGTTTATTACAAATTCAAAAGCTGATTTCACACTACAATATGCAAGTCCTTCCCAACTATACTTATCAACGCTTGGACTGGTCCCAACTGCCAAAGCGAGGCAACGACTGCACACTTGTAGTAGGTTGTCAGGGCGCCAGTAGCAGCTTCTCCACCTCCCCTGACCGGGACGTTGCTCGGACTCTGGCTTCCTTCTTGATAAGGGATGTTCCCACCCCTCGGAGAGTCTAAACTTCAGCAGCAGGACCACAGATTTATATACCCCAAAAACAATTAATCATGCACCTACTCCTTCTAACATTTGTCAGTCAAAATCAAAACTGAACATACTATTCTACAATTTAGAAGATTAATTATTATGGAACCAGGATGTTGTGATTTCCTGGTTTATCTCGTAGATACAAAGACTTATTAAAACTTCTTGAGCAAGACGGGTTGTGACCAATTTGTCAATTTCAGAGTGTTGCATTTGACAACTGCTTTCCCTGGGCCTCACAGTGGAATTCCATTTCAAAGTGTATCTTCAGATAAATCCCCATGGCTGAGTTTAATTACATCTGCTAGTTCTGAAAGTAAGGTGACCTGAGTGTGGACCCAGTGTCAACAGTTCCACATAAGCAAAAAGCATCTGGGCACATGGTTTTAATCCTCCATTACATTCCACCCCTTGGTCACAATCTGTCATTTGCGAGGCCTAACCAGTATTTGAGTACAGAGGGAGTGAAAAAAGAGAAATCAAAACAATTACAAAGATGAGCAATGACGCGAGCAACCAACGGAGGATAGTATGGCCCACTACCCCAAATGTAGCAGTTAGCCATGAGAAAGGATTCCAACCAAGGCTCAAATTATCCTTGTTGGCCACAATACCCAGATACTGGAGCTCACGAACAGATGTTGAAACATGCTGAACAATAACATATTTATATGAGCTGCACTTGAGGCGGGTGACCGAGGACTTCCTTGGTGTAATGCATCGGACCGTGTTTCCCACGGGGAACTCCCTCGGAACGTCCTCGACATTACAAATCCAATTGCTGGCATCAAAGCAGCTGTTAAGCCAGATCACCAGGAGTGTAAAATGGAGAACCTGGAACAAAGAAGCCTGACACATGTCACTCACGATACCGTAAGCGTTCAGTGTTTAAACAGACTAAATCATCCTGACCCTCAATAGCTACCCACCGAGTGTTACCCTGGGCAGGCGTCACTATTTCCCCTTTTACAGGAGGGCCACTACCTGGTGGTGCCACCCATACCTTTTGTCCAACATTCCCTAGTTTGGGAATGGGGGGCAATGACTGTTTTTCCTCTGGAATAGGCTGTAATTCAGGAGCGTGAAGAAGTCGGTGGAAAGGTGTACCTCCTTTTAAAGGGCGATGATTCAAATTGTCGAATGCATGCTGCAGCACATGGCACCACCCCTTCTGGGTCCCCAGTGGTGTTAACAAACAAATTTGTTCCTTCAGTAAGCCGTTCATTCGTTCAACTAACCCGGCAGCCTGCGGGTAATAAGGAATATGGTGAACCCATAAAATACCGTTGTCATTTGCCCAATCACAGATTGCTTTCACGGAGAAGTGTGAGCCATTATCAGACTGAATCTCCTCTGGTACATCATAATGAGAAATTAAATGGTTTAGTCCTTGGATAGTGCTAGCTTGGTCAGTCGTCTTGGTGGGAAAAGCAAAAACCAGGCCTGAAAAGATGTCAACCATTACTGGGACATAATGTTTACCCATACAGTCTGGCATTGGGCCTATGTAATCAATTTGCCAGACCGCAGCTGAGTGAGCACCCCGTTTTATTCGGCCATGTGGACCAAGTGGAACGGTATGGAACTTCACAAGCTGGCATTCTGGACATCATCCTGATGGACGGGTAAAGCATGTGTACGGGCCCACATAGCTGGTCCCTTCTCCCCCAAATGACCACTCTGTTCATGTGCCCATCAAGCCAGGGGGACGGTATCAGCACGGCTGATAGTGGCAAGCTGATCTGCTACTGCATTATGTTGTGCCATGTTAGTCACCATATTGGTATGGGCATCAACATGATAAACGGTTATCTCACGGTGGTGGGAAGCATCCCACAACAGCTGCCACAACTCTTTTGCCCCATACTGGGCGGTCATGTATCATCCAGTTGTTCTTTTGCCAATCAGGCATCCATACCACAAGTCCATTAGCCACAGCCTAGGAATCAGTAAACAGGCGAAGAGGGTAATCATGGGGATCTAGTGGTAAAGTGACTGCCTTCAACTCAGCATACTGACTGGAGCCACCATCCCCCTCTTCTGATAAGTGAGTTCCTGACCTGGGATGGTAAGCAACCGCCTTCCACTTTTGCTTTCCTTTCACCCACCGGCTGCTACCATCAGTAAACCAGGCATCCTCTTGTTCTGCTGGAGTGAGTGAATCATATGGTTTACCCCAATGAACTGGTGAAGGGGGTAAAGGAGGGGGCAAGGCGGGTTCAACATCCTCATGACAAGACGGAAGATCAGCCACCTGTTCGTGTATGCGGCCCACCCCTTCAGGCCTCGCACGACTCTGAATATACCACTTCCATTTAACAACAGAAGACTGCTGAGCCCGCCCGATCTTTAGATTAGCGTCATTAGCCAGGACCCAATTCATTATTGGAAGTGCAGGTCGCAATTGAACATCTGCATCACCTTTCATTCTTTCTGTCTCTAGCAGGGCCCAGTAACAAGCTAGTAACTGTTGTTCAAAAGCAGAATAACGAGTGGCAGCCTCGGGCATGGTACGTGACCAGAATCCCAGTGGGACTCGGCGACCCTCTTGTTTCTGCCAGAGGCTCCAGGAGGCCACATCATCAATATAATGGTGAATTGGGTCCACATGGGAGACTGGGGTATCTATCCCTTCAATCTCTACCCTTACATCATCCCCCCCTTCCGTCTGTTTGGGAAGTCTGCTGCCTTATAGGGCGGGCGTGAACAGCAGGTGGAGAGGGTAGTATGTTAGACACATGCTGAGGAGAATCTGCATTATTACCATTGTAATTCCAGATATTACCATTGTAATTCCAGATATTCCCATCCCAATCCTCAATTACCTCAGGATCATCACCATTCCTTATCATGGCACGAATACAATATGAATCAGGTTCTACTCCATGCCTTTCCTTATCTGCATAGAGCTGCTGCCGGAGTTTAATATTACGGCAGATCATTCGGACATGCTTATTTTCCAATTCTTTGGCTCTGTCCTGACTGGTGCGAACAATCTCGCTCATCATGGAACAGCGTTGTCGCACGGCTTCTAGCTCCTCCTCTAATTGCTTTCTCTTGCGCTGAGATTCTACTTCTCTTTGAACTGATTCTGCTTCATGCTGAACGGAGTGGCGTAAGGCTGTGGCCAGCAACCAAAAACCATCCGTCAGCATCCCCTTTTTATCAGGAAATTTACTTTCTCGAAGGAGAGTGGCAACCCGCTCTCCCAGAGGTGCACTTGATGGGTCTAACTTCTCATCCCAACTAATGGGTGGTCCCAACAAAGACAGGGTATTTGCCAACATGCCAAACCCATCGTCTTTGGAAGTCCATCCAGGAATCAAGAACTGCTCAGGGCTCACCTCTTTCTTTAGGCGAAACATCTTGAGACCAACCCTGCTCGCTGCACCAATTGTCTTGGGTAAACTTATACCTCTCATTTTGTTCGTTTTAGATTGGTCACAGTGTTTGAGCTACCGAAAGAAAATAGACACACACACTGAGAGCAGTTCAGTTCATACAAATGTTTATTACTAATTCAAAAGCTGATTTCACACTACAATATGCAAGCCCTTCCCAACTATACTTATCAACGCTTGGACTGGTCCCAACTGCCGAAGCGAGGCAACGACTGCACACTTGTAGTAGGTTGTCAGGGTGCCGGTAGCAGCTTCTCCACCTCCCCTGACCGGGACATTGCTCAGACTCTGGCTGTTTTCCTTCTTGACAAGGGATGTTCCCACCCCTCGGAGAGTCTAAACTTCAGCAGCAGGACCACAGATTTATATACCCCAAAAACAATTAATCATGCGCCTACTCCTTCTAACATTTGTCAGTCAAAATCAAAACGGAACATACTATTCTACAATTTAGAAGATTAATTATTATGGAACCAGGATGTTATGATTTCCTGGTTTATCTTGTAGATACAAAGACTTATTAAAACTTCTCGAGCAAGACAGGTTGTGACCAATTTGTCAATTTCAGAGTGTTGCATTTGACAACTGCTTTCCCTGGGCCTCACAGTGGAATTCCATTTCAAAGTGTATCTTCAGATAAATCCCCATGGCTGAGTTTAATTACATCTGCTAGTTCTGAAAGTAAGGTGACCTGAGTGTGGACCCAGTGTCAACAGTTCCACATAAGCAAAAAGCATCTGGGCACATGGTTTTAATCCTCCATTACAGGAGGTAATCTGGGACAACGGCCGTTGTCACCCCCAGGTTTGCGCGCTCGTAGGCCACTTTGCGGGCTGGTCCATGACTCCATGTGCAGGCCATTACATAGTAATAACATTACAGTCTAATTCAAGCTTCACAACTTCTTCTTTGAATAAAACATTTACTTCCTTTCATGCAATTGCTGCTTTTGCTCTTTCTCATACTATTACGGCACTGTCCACTTCCAAAATACTCAATGGACCACTGACCATTCTTATTTTTTTTATATATGGAAGAGATATGGGACACTCTCAAACTAAAATCAAAGAAAATATCGATTCTGTTTGATTAACATTTATTGGCAGTATGGATTTTATTGATTTAGAACAAAATAAATGTAATTTTTCCTGGTAAGATTTTATGAATGAATTTTTTAGAGACTGAAAAATATAAGCTCTGATTATATATTGACTTTTTAACCATGGCCTGTGGTCCATTAGGATCCCAAAACATTGTTGTTTTTTTTTAAGACTTGCTTGACTTTCTCAATCAAATCAAATCTAGTATGAGAGCAGATGAAATATTCTCTGCACTCTCATTGGCAATGTAGCTTTCTGCTGGATATGATTAACCTTTTATGGCTGAACTTAAATAGTCTCAGTGGAAACAGGGAAACAAGAAATGTGAGCAGCCTCTTTGTGTCCTGCTCATGGAATGTGCTTCTCAAATGGTCAGCATAGAAAAACAAAACTGCGAGAATTGAAGGTCAGCAATTCTGCACTTAGACTAAACTGAATTAGCAAGGTCCATGAATCAACTGTTGGAAAAATCACCATAGATCAAAGGGGAGCCAATGTAATCCCAATATTTATGAAAGAGGGGAAAAGGAGAGCAGGAGACTCCAGATCGGATAGCCTGACATCAGCAGTTGGGAAAATGTGAGAACCTATCATTAAGATTGTTGGGCTCTGAGAAAAAACAGAATGGGTTTGGTCAGAGTAAGTATTGACTTATGGAAAGAAAATTGCATTTAACACGTGTTAGACAGTTTTCAATATAGCCTGCTCGATGTTTAATGTCTGCTGTTCCTGAAACAGTGTTGGGTGGCAAAAGTAAGCCCACTAGTTCAATGTGGGAATTAGAACTTCAGATTTATTTTCTGAGGACTTTTAAAAGCAGATTACAGAAATTGCCAGATGATTTCTTGAATTGTTTATTGTCACATATATTAAATACAGTCAAAGCTTTATTTTGCGTACTATCCAGGCAAGTCATCTCATACTTAAGTGCAGCAGATAGTACAATATTAAAAGAAAGTGGGCAGTGTTGTGTTGCAGTCATTTAAAGAGTGTTACAGAGGTAAAGTGCAGGATGTAGAGGAAAAAAGGTTCCATTAAACCTGTGCAAGGGTGTATATTTTTACCAGTGAGAAATCCATTTAAGGGGCTGAAAATATCTTTTGAGTTTCTCTCATGTATCATCTGCCCAACAGAAAGGGGGAGAAGAGTGTGGCAGTCAGTGGGATGGGTCCTTTAATAGGTTGGCTGGTATTTTGAGACAACAGGATGGATTTGATGGGGGCAAGGTTGAGTGATGACCTGAGCTGCCATTCTAATGATGGGAAAATGATCAAAAGTTTCAATCGACTTCATCTCAAGTATACCTTCAAGTCATGGAATGGGTTTTCTCACCGATGTTCATGAGATGCTTCAACTGATTTAATCTACAATGTGGAAGATCCCATCAACACTAGTACCATCATAAATGAGTGTGCAGGTTAAGTAATTAGAAATGGGAACAGGAGTTGGCCTTTTTTAGTCCCCTATGTGTGTGCTCCAACGTTCAATAAAATAATAGCTGATCTTTTGCTTCATACAACTAACCCCCATATTCTTCAATTTGGGAAGAACCCCCATATTCTTCAATTTGTTTAATATTTAAAAACTAAATGATATCTGTGTTCTGTGTGCAGTTCTGGTCGCCTAATTATAGGAAGGATATAAACAGAGTGGAGAGAGTGCAGAGAGAAGGTTTACCAGAATGTTACCTGGGTTTAAGCATCTAGAGTATAGGGAGAGATTGGACAGATTAGGTCTTTATTCTTTGGAGCGTAGAAGGTTGAGAGGGGATTTGATAGAAGTATTTAAGATTATGAAAGGGATAGACAGAGTGGATGTGGATAGACTATTTCCGTTAAGAGGAGGAAAGATTAAAACAAGAGGACATGAGTTAAGAATTAAGGGGCAGAGGTTTAGAGGTAACATGAGGGGGAACTTCTTTACTCAGAGAGTGGTAGCCGTGTGGAATGAGCTTCTGGGAGAAATAGTGGCGGCGGAGTCAGTTGTATTATTTAAGAAAAGGTTGGACAGGTATATGGATGAGAAGAAGATGGAGGGTTATGGGCATTGTGCAGGGAGGTGGGACTAGAAAGGGGTGTTTGGTTCGGTGCAGACTAGAAGGGCCTAATGGCCTGTTTCCGTGCTGTAATTGTTATGTTATCATATTGAATGCTCTGTGACTGAGTTTCCATTGGCCGCCTTGTGCAAATAATTTTATGGGTAGTAAAATTTCTCGGCATCTCAGACCTGAATTTTGGGAAGGATGTGTCGGGACCAATGTGACCCCTCCACCAGCTACTTCTTCCACTCTCCTCCTCTTTCTTTTTTCCACAGGATACTCTCCCTGTAGCTCTGTGGTTCGCTCATCCCTTCCCACTCAACCCTGGCTCTTTCCTATGCTCCATTGGCTTGTTCCTACAACTCCTCACATCGCCATCCAGGAAATAATAACAGTGTGGCAGATGCAAGTTGTGGACAAATGCCATCAAGTTGAAATAAGATGAATAATGAAACCTCAGGTTTCAGCCAGAGAAGAGTAAAAGAGTAACTTATTGACGTGCTGTCAGGCTAGATATAGACAATCAACAGGTAACCTGGCATCATGACATTTGGAGTACGTACTACCTCATTACATTCACGTTGAGTGGGCCAGGGCTTCTCAGCAGACCTAGAGGTGCTGCTGAGTCACTATGCTGTAGTGGCAAGTTGCCAGCCTGTTGTGTCTAGCTCTCATGACTTTGAAGCTGTTAGTGCTGGTTCTGTCCATTTCAACCCCCCCCCCCCCCACCATGTATAACAGTTCTTCCAGGTGAGGCAGAGAATCACCAGCACCTCCTCCAACCTGGCCAACTGTACTTGGTGCCCTCCTCTACATCAGCAAGACCAAATGTACAGTAGGGAACTGTTTTGAACACCTGCCCTCTGCCTTCTGCCCTCTGTCCACAATGGCCTTTTTGAGGTTTCAATTGCTTTTGAAGACCAGCCATCATTTTTCTGAACTGGATATTTATTTACAAATCAATGCATTTGGAGGAAGATGAAACCATTTGTCTTTTTTTTAGAATATCTAAGTTTATGGTTATCTTTGTTTACATAAATAACTATTGCTGTTCTATTTAAATCTCCCAAAAATTTAAGGAACTTGTTCCCCAACATATTGCTGATTTTACCTGAAGCAGTGTGCAGGCTCCCGTCCAACAATGAACTGAAGGTAAGGCTTTCATTGAACAAATGTTGATTGAAGTGGATTAGTTTATGATGAGTTAAATCTCTGAAATATTGAATGCACAATAATCATCTGGTCTTGTCTGAAAAATTTGTCAAATCAAACTTTAGCTCATTTGGAACTGGATTATGAATAATGTAAATGCAACATTTGTCTTAATCTGGCTCACACCAAGTTAGGGCACATTATGCATGAAGTAATTTTCTGATAACAGTGGTTGCAGGGAGCTCTCCCCACCTGGATTACAGTTTTGAAATTTGAGTCAGACCAATGAAAGATTTTCCAATGTTCACTTTTACCTTGTCTTAAAGCTTGGAACATACTGTTTTCTTGATGTATATTAGACAGCAAGTTCGTGTAACGTGGTTAACATGCAATATAAGATTTTTGGAAAAATGCATGTTTGCCAAAACAGTAATAGTTTCAATATTTAAACAATGTCAACTCAAAAAGATTGGTGAACATGCTTGGCAGAATAGAAATGGAGATGAGAGGATGCACTACAAATCTTGTGCACCTGGAACGACAAGTCCTGGGAGAACCCCAAATGGTTAAGATCAAATCTGAAAGCCCAGCCTATTGTACCAAACACATGAAAGATGTGCCCCCCTTTTTCTCTGTTTTACTTTGGCACAGTTGTTTTGAATGTTTGCTTTACATTATTAGAGAGAGATATAATGCATTTACCTTGTACAAAGGACTGTGCACTCTTTCGAGAGCTGTAACTTGTGGTTTACACCTTGTACATTGCATTACATTAGGGTAGGATATGTGTGGAAAATGTTACCTGCCTTTGTGCAGTGGCATTTATTCAAGAAATTGAATTGGTGAAGATACTGAGAAAGGAACTGTCCAGTCAAATTTCCTGATGTCAATTCTGAATCAATTTTCAGTTGTGCAGCAGCGAAAATAATTGCAATTTCTTGTTAGTATTTCCCTTGATTGAAGCATCCTCTAATCTCTTCTTTTAAAAAAAATTGGTAATTCTGACTTTACCCTGCTCTTGGCCACTATGTTCCCCTTTTTCCAGTTTTGATCATGTCTTTTACAGGCAGTCCCCGTGTTTAAAAACAAATTCCGTTACCTCGGTCTGTCTTTAATTCGGATTTGTATGTAAGTTGGAACAGGTACATGCGGTCCTTATTTAGCGTCAATTAGTCAAATGTTTATCTTATTACATATATTCTTTGGCTTGGCTTCGCGGACGAAGATTTATGGAGGGGGTAAAAAGTCCACGTCAGCTGCAGGCTCGTTTGTGGCTGACAAGTCCGATGCGGGACAGGCAGACACGGTTGCAGGGAAAAATTGGTTGGTTGGGGTTGGGTGTTGGGTTTTTCCTCCTTTGCCTTTTGTCAGTGAGGTGGGCTCTGCGGTCTTCTTCAAAGGAGGTTGCTGCCCGCCAAACTGTGAGGCGCCAAGATGCACGGTTTGAGGCGTTATCAGCCCACTGGCGGTGGTCAATGTGGCAGGCACCAAGAGATTTCTTTAGGCAGTCCTTGTACCTTTTCTTTGGTGCACCTCTGTCACAGTGGCCAGTGGAGAGCTCGCCATATAAAACGATCTTGGGAAGGCGATGGTCCTCCATTCTGGAAACGTGACCCATCCAGCGCAGCTGGATCTTCAGCAGCGTGGACTCGATGCTGTCGACCTCTGCCATCTCGAGTACTTCGACGTTAGGGATGAAAGCGCTCCAATGGATGTTGAGGATGGAGCGGAGACAACGCTGGTGGAAGCGTTCTAGGAGCCGTAGGTGGTGCCGGTAGAGGACCCATGATTCGGAGCCGAACAGGAGTGTGGGTATGACAACGGCTCTGTATACGCTTATCTTTGTGAGGTTTTTCAGTTGGTTGTTTTTCCAGACTCTTTTGTGTAGTCTTCCAAAGGCGCTATTTGCCTTGGCGAGTCTGTTGTCTATCTCATTGTCGATCCTTGCATCTGATGAAATGGTGCAGCCGAGATAGGTAAACTGGTTGACCGTTTTGAGTTTTGTGTGCCCGATGGAGATGTGGGGGGGCTGGTAGTCATGGTGGGGAGCTGGCTGATGGAGGACCTCAGTTTTCTTCAGGCTGACTTCCAGGCCAAACATTTTGGCAGTTTCCGCAAAGCAGGACGTCAAGTGCTGAAGAGCTGGCTCTGAATGGGCAACTAAAGCGGCATCGTCTGCAATATATTACCTCTATAAAACACTTCCCAATACACTAAAACATCTTAAACATAATGCAGTACATAATAATAAAACTAACTACATATTGTCATAAGATCATGATTTTCACACACACACACACACACACACACACACACACACACACACACACACACACACACACACAGAGGGATATGGCAGTGCACACAACTCTGACCCCACAGACCTCCCTCCCCCTCTTGCTCGCTCCCTCCATCCTTGCAGGGTGACAGCAGTATCGTGAGAATATCCTACAGCATAACCTCGCTGAAACCAGAAGATCACGGCACACTACTTCTGGTCAGCTTCTCGGTACATAAGTATGAGTTCTTCACAACTCGGGCATTTTTAACCCGGGGACTGCCTGTACTTACAAGAGGAAACTTCTCAAAATTATAGCCAGTTTTCTTTCAATTCATGCATTCTCTTTGAGCCTCTTTCTTATTAAAAGTCAAAAGGAATATTAAAGACATTTTTCTGTCAGATTTTAATGATAATGGTGCAATAGATTGTTTGGAATTGATCCAGTTCTTAGAATTATTCACTAGAAATGAAGTTAACCACGTTTTTTGGGTCAAGGCCCTGGACTTTTCAGTAATGATGAAGGCGCTCCTCTCCGCCAGTGCGCGTCGAAGGCGCTCCTCTCCGCCAGTGCGCGTCGAAGGCGCTCCTCTCCGCCAGTGCGCGTCGAAGGCGCTCCTCTCCGCCAGTGCGCGTCGAAGGCGCTCCTCTCCGCCAGTGCGCGTCGAAGGCGCTCCTCTCCGCCAGTGCGCGTCGAAGGCGCTCCTCTCCGCCGGTGCGCGTCGAAGGCGCTCCTCTCCGCCGGTGCGCGTCGAAGGCGCTCCTCTCCGCCGGTGCGCGTCGAAGGCGCTCCTCTCCGCCGGTGCGCGTCGAAGGCGCTCCTCTCCGCCGGTGCGCGTCGAAGGCGCTCCTCTCCGCCAGTGCGCGTCGAGTTTTTGCAGCATTTTCTGCTTTCATTTCAGATTTACAGTATTTGTAGTATTTTACTTCTATTGTATTCATTAGTAACTAGCTGATGTACTGTGGCTGGTTTACAAAATGACAATCTTTCCTTTTATGACCTTTTAATATTTTAAATTTGCCGACTATTCTAATTTTTAATGTCATACTTAATATTTTTCTTTCAGACTGGACCAATGCTGGTAAAGTGCTAACAGCGCACATCTTGGCTTTACTGCCAAGACCCCACTTGACTTACATGAGAGCTCTAAACCCTAGAATACACTGCGTAATATGTATTGTGTGAGGTAAAGAAGGTAAAGGTTCCATTATTGTCATGTGATACTACATTTAAAATGTAACATGTATGAAATTCTTTAACCTTTGTTTACTGTAAGGCAGACAGAGTCACCTCTTTGTCCAGCGCCCCTCACAGAAATCTACAGCACCTGGTGTTCCTCGGCAGTCTCCCCTCCAAGCACTCACCAGGCCTGTGTCTGCTTAGCTTCTGAATTCGGACAATCCCAGGTGTATTCAGGGTATTAGCTGCTGTTTCCTTAATTGTTAAGGTTAATTGTTAAAGCAATGGCTAAGGTTACAAATATCTTAAATTTTGCACACATTTTGAATTAAAAGTTGAACAGATTTTAATGATATTGGTGCAATAGATCACTTCTACTTGATCAAGTTCTTTGAGTTAGTCACCAGAAATGAAGTTAACCACATACTTAATAACTTGGAAATTAAGGGTTTTTTTTGTTGGAACATGCTATTGAGAAATTTCTAATTTAGAGTAAACCGTGTATTCATGCAAATAATGAAAACTATAAAAGACTCATGTTAAGAGCTAAAAATTTTATCACATGATGCAATGTTTCTGCACAATATGTGATGGAATTTCACCTCAACTCATTTTTTATTTTAACATTTTTTTTAAAAATTGAAACATAAAGGCCAGTAACAGGCCATTTCAGCCCACAGGTCTGTGCCGCCCAATTTACACCCAGTTAAGCTACACCCCCGGTACTTTTGTTTTGAAGGGTAGGTGGTAACCAGGGCTCCTGAGGAAACATAAGGCGCTTTCAGGTGGCCAGAATACTCAACTGTAAAGCCACCTATTCTACCCCAATGCAGTTGTTGAGTGGCCCCCTGAAAGTGGAGAACCCGGCCAGGAGGAGCACTTACCTAACCCTTCTCCTGTGGGTATATTCTCCAACTCGGAGAATCCCCCATTGCACCTGAAAGCAGCAGTGGGACTACGACCACAGTCCACAGGAGCCGACGATCGCTCGGACGCTGCTCTCCTTCAGCCAGCATGTTCAGGTGACAGAAAGGCATCTTCTCTGCAGCCACCTGAGCGTCCCAGCTGCACTCCCCCAGCCGCGTCTGCTGGCGCATTATCTGCATCTAAACACCTGAAAGCGGCTATAGGCACAGAAAACATACAAACTCCTTACAGACTGCACAGGATTCGAACCCCAGTTCCGAACGCTGTAAAGGCGATGCACTAACTGCTACACCAACCATGCTACTGATGTTCTGTGCTCAAGTATAGAAATGCTAAAATGACCTGGTGTACATTCAACATTCATGGCATAGAGCTTGCCAGACAGCATCAGAACGCAATGTTAGTTTCCCCACTGTGAATAAGGAGCAAGAGAATGACTCTGGCCTCAACCACTTAGGAGCTCAGACCAATCAAGGAGGCTATCAGGAAAGCCAATCTTTAGCTTCCATAATCCGATGGGTGGTTCTTTTTGTGGGTAATATCCTGTTTTCTTCTCCATTTCCTGAGCCTTTGGAGGGCACCAACCATAACCAGCTTTAATCTGGACAATGACTGGAGGACAGCAAATGTGACACCTTTATTCGAGAAGGACAGCAAGGATATGCCAGGTAATGTTAGTGTTAAAGAAGAGAGACAGAATGAAGGTAGGGATTAATCAAAATTGATAATGGGGCTTTGATATGGGGAGATGCAGTCTGAATAATTTAAATTTTCTGAAGAGGTAACAAATGTATTGATAAGGGCAATGCAGTTGATGTAATCCATATGGAGGTAAATAAGGCACAGACAGATTAGCTGATGAAACTTAGTGATAAGTGTGCAGTGGGACATACACAATGAATGGTAGGACCTTTGGAACCAATGAGCTTCTCTGAAGGTAGGATCACTGGTGGGTTAGGGGAGTACTTGCTTTCATTGACAGGGCCATAAGATGGCTACGGTACAACTTTCTAAAACAGTGATTACACCTTAGCAGGAGAACTTTTAACAGATCTGAATGTGATTGAACTGGAGAGGGTGCACAGGAGATTCATTGGGATGTTGTAAATGGTGGAGGAGAGGCTGGATTTATTTCCTTGCAGTAGAGAGGTGACTTGATTATAAGGGACATGGGTAAGATAGATAGTATAAATGCTTTCCTCATAGCAGGTGTTTTAAACTAGAGGGCACCTATTCCAGAAAAACAAGGTAAAAGGTTTAGAGGGTGGTTGTAACCTGCAGGAGTGATGAAGGCAAAGATTCTCACACCATTTAAGAAATGCCTGCACAGTCACTTCAATTGCCAACCCGGAGAAGGCTGTGCACCAAGTGCTAAAAATGGAATTGGTCCATGGAAGTGATTAGTAGTTGACACAGACTTGCTGTATGCATTTAGGACCATCACTCTAGTTGTTCATTTCCAACAATCAAATTAATTTGTAATCTATTTATGTGGATGTTTATATAAAACTTAGCTGCAATATTGGGCTACATAATCCAATTTTAGGAAGAGCAGTGAAGCAACAATTAGGCTCAGTAAATAAATGAGGATATGCCCCCAGGTGAGATGAAAGATGATCTTCTTCCTTTTAAGATCATGGTCGGCAATGATCATATTAACCTTTCAGAATTCCAACATATTGCATCAAAAATACATGATTTTGCAGGATAAGACTACTAAAATACTTCCTTAAATGTATTTTTAGTTTAAAATTGCCTAATCTTCTTCATTATTAATAACATGATTACCTAATTATATAGGACTGAAACACAATAAATTTAAATTACATTCAAAATGTTTTTGTTCGGGTCATCTTTACAGTGACATGGCTGGGCGATGATTGAATTAGTTGTTATATCAAAGATAACTTCTTTGAAAGCATGCTCGGAGCTGAATTTTATATTCTTTTTGATCACCCTTCACTTCCAATAAAAGTTCAGCTGCTGTCTGGAGCAACAATGTCAATTCATTTGTAACCATTTTGATGTCATAAGTAAAACTGCAAATATTTTTAAATAGAAGTAAATCAACGAAGAAAATCATTATTTTCTTGGTGATATGTAGGAGTCTGCCAGTGCTGGGAGTTGTAGTTTTCGAAGTACCGCTCGCGCTTGTGAATTTGAAGCTGTGATGTAACACCAGTGGGACATGGATTATACATTTTCTTTCTTTTTAAAAATATTTTTATTGAGCTTAACATTAATCCTACATACAAAGTCTACTAATTCAGCAAAACATCATGTGATATTGTATACATATCACAAATTAATATAACTTTAATTCCAATCCATATTTGTTGATTAAACATTATTTCTTAAAAAATAATTCTGGATTGAAACCAATTGAGTTGCATTATATCAACCTTTGGTCAAAATGCAGATAATATGTCTAATGTGATAATATGATCTAGGATAACCATATATAAACCCGTAGATAATCTGTTAATCGACAAAAAATGGAATAAAAAAGAAACAAACAAAGAAGACCTAAAACTGAATCTAATCTACCTCCTCCCTCTAATCAAGGTTACCTTGTAGAGAAAAAAGTAAAGATATGGATCGAATAGTGACCTTCAGAAAACAGACAGAGAATCGCTGGAGCATCCAAATTACTTAACTCTGCCAATCACGATAGCAATCTATGAATGGGCCCCACATCATTATAAATTGAAACTTTCTGTCTGTAATGTTGTATCTTTTTCCAATCTCAATAGGTCATTACATCACGTAACTGCTATGTATGAGTAGGTGAAGATTCATCTTTCTATTTCATTAAAATTGCTCATCCATCAATGTGCTAAAAGCTAAAACTTTCTCCTGAGATGCAGACAGAAGGTATAGCTGGTTCATAACAAAAAAAAACAAGCAAGGTGATTAAAGGGCATGGTTCTATTCTGATCTTAAAAATTGTTGATGAAGATTGCAAAATGTTTTCCTAAAATCTTCCTAAATTGGGACACTCCCAAAACATATGGATCAATGACGCTTCAAAAATTTTGCACTTCTCACAGAATGGATCAGCATCTGCATAAAAATGAGATTATTTAAATTTGAACATGCGTATTCTATGTACCACCTTAAATTGTAATAAACAATGCCTTGCACAAAATGAAGAATCCTTAATCAAATGAAGAGCAGAATACTAATCTTCAGCTGAAAATGTGATATTGAGGTCATGTTCTCAACCATTCTTAATCCCAGCCATTGAGGCTGATCTTAATTTGGCCAGTTTTTGGGTTATAAATTAAATTTATACCAGAGTGAACTATTACCCTTAAAGGGGTCTCTTTCAATACATCGTAGTTTTCTGTTCAAATCAATGAAAGACCAATTTCAATACCTAGCTATTATAATTATGAAAAATTATAAAAATTTATTGAAAGAAAATTTCTTAATAATACTTGAATCAGATTAAAGTATTACTATTGGGATGGACACCATTATCTTTTACAATGATTGGATGTATCAAATCGATTAAAATAAATATCTTGTCTAAATTTCTGTACTTTTTTCCAAGCCTTACCAATTATCATTCCTAAATCTTTCTTTAACTCATTGGATTTGGCTATTCCCTCATACATATGCACAGCGAAAACAACCACATATAAATAAAGCCGATCTTCAAAAAAACTAAAAGGAACAGGGAATTATCACTTCCAATTTTTAGATGTTATTATTGGGTGATTAATATACATAATTTACTTTTATTATTACACCTAGATAAATTAGTGAATTGTCACTCTTGGATAGAACTAAAGTTCTCTTAAAATATCATCTTTGCTGGCAATTTTAAGTTCCGTTGTACCCTTTTCTAATTCGACCCATTATCTGATAATGAGAAATAGGTTGAGAATATGGGCTCAATTTCGGCATTTTTTTCATTATAACAGTTTTTCTCTTGCTAGTCCCATTATCGATAACCATCTTTTTCTGCCATCTGTATTCGATGCAGGCATTAAGGAATGGTACAGACTAGGGATCAAAAGTTACAAAGATCTTTTTGTTCGAGATCATTTTTCATTTGTTGAACAATTGTCAGCCACATTTAATCTTTCTAATAGACATTTTTTTAGATATTTACAAGTTAGGCATTTTGTTCAGTCAAAATTACATGATTTTCCTCAAATCGCAAATTCAAAACTACATTTTTTTAATATACAGTTTGTTCACAGTGGATTAATATCATGTATTTATAATGTATTTTTTGGATTATATATTTCAAAAGGATAGTAATATTATTGTTCAATAATAATTCCTGGGTGTTGACATAGAATACTACAGTAGAGGACAGGCCCTTCAGACCTCTATGTTGTGCCAACCTATATATTCCTAACTTTTTTTAATGCAGCGGTCTAATACAATAAAATCCCCATTATCCAGCACCTAACGGGATCACAGGTGCAGGAAATGTGAAATTTCCAGTTGACTCAGGCTCACTCTTACAATGCATAACTAATACACCTACATGAAGAATACACTATTTAAAAGGACAAAAGCAGCACAAAATGTAAAATTATTTGGAAAAAAAATCAGTAGTATTTAACTATGTCATAATTATCCAATAATTAGAAAATTTAAATTTGAGTCTCAGCATTGCGCTAGCTGCTACACTAACCATGTCAGCGCCATAATTAACCCCCTTCCCCAGGTTTACAGCTCAAGCCTTACAAATATACTTAACACTAATAAAGATATAGACTCTTAAATAGGTAGAGATAGGAAGACACTTTGGGAGAGTCGCCCCAGCGTCAACAGTTAAAGCCTTACCAATATACTTAATAATATACCAATATATAAAGACTCTTACCAGGCACTTTGGGAGAGTCGCCCCAGCGTCAACAGTCGGCTCTTCCTCCAGGGTAACGCCATTGTATTCAAGCACAGCTTTATTGAAACTTTGTTCAAACAGCTGGGCTCTGCTGGCCGAATGTTTGCTCCCAAGAGGTTGTGTGTTGTATCGGAGCACATTAACTTCTACAATTTTGTACTTTTATTTAAAACTTTATCTATTCTTGTTTATTTTAATTCTATTTATTTCTTCTTTGCCAGTTGTTTGAGTTTATGGTTGATTGAGTGCTGAATAATAGGAATTTTAGTCTCTTAAATGCCTCTAATGTTCCACCCTCCACAAGGCATTCCAAGCACCCACAACCCCCTTTAAAAAAAAAAATTACATCTAATGTCTCCCCTAAACTTTCCTCCCTTCACTTTCTAAAGATGTCCTCCAGTGTTCGCTATTCTCACCCTGGGGTTAAAAAAAAAGTGCTGGCTGTCTACCTTATCTAGGCCTCTCATAATCTTGGAATCCTCTCTTAAGTCTCATCTCATTCTTCCAAGTTCCAAAGAGAAATTTTTAATAAAACAGAAAATGGTAGAAGCACCCAACAGGCCAGGTGTTCGCTGTGGAAAAGAGTTAATGTTCCAGCTGCAGTATTGGGTGGTGCAGTTAGGTTAGTGGTGAGCTAAATGTTGTTACAGTGCCAGCGATCGGGACCAGGAGTTTGAATCCACCCTGTCTGTAAGGAGTTGGTACCATCTCCCCAAGTCTACCTGGGTTTCCTCCCACCATCCGAAATGCACTGGGGGGTTGTTGGTCAATTGGGTTTCATTGGGTGGCAAGGGCTCGTGGGCTGAAAGGGCCTGTTACCATGCTGTATGCCTAAATTATTTTTATAAAATGAAAATTTAAAAATTAAATATTGAATCTGTAAAATTCATCCACTTCAAGGACCCGGCCTTCAAAGATAAAGAAGCAATAATTAAGAACTTACAAAAGTAAAAGATGTGCAGTTGCTTAATCAGCAACTTGCACTGAAAGATCACTTCAGAATAAATCACTTTACCAATCCTTATCTTGGACCAGTTTTTCAGTGTTTTTAGTTGTTATGGAAATTAAATACATTTGTAGATATTAAAAAAAAGTTCAGTTTTAAACAAATACCAAGCAAAATAGAAGAGGGGACAGATGATCCATTGAGGTGGAGAGAGAGCAGGCTGAGGGCAATACAAAGGGGAGCAGAGTGCTAAAAGAAAGGTTGGCCCTTGCCACCAGTTACCCTTCTTGCTGTCTATCACACAACACAATGCTAAAGTGAGAGGGACGAAAAGAGAGGTTATGTCTGGTGCCTGTGATCAATTGAAAATTAATTTATTCATCTGGGTTTGTCCTGAGATCATTGAAGAAAATGTGGTAAAACCCCTGGAATCTGGAATTCAAGCAACTGGCAGCCTCAAGAAACCTTCAAAAAAAAATAATTGAGGAAAATCATTTTTTTAAAAAAAGTTAATAAATAAGAATAAAAATAACAAGTAAAATTACGTAAGTTTAAAATTGTAAAAGTAAATGTAACAGATAAACCTTTGGTGAAGATGGGAGCAAATATTCAGCCAGCGGAATGGCTTTGGTCGGGCTTTGCTCGTAGCAGCTGTTTGAATAAATTGGGGGAAACAGCTGTGGCGTTGACCAGGATGCAGAGTGGTCGATGCCGCTCAGCGTTGGGAGTCACTCTCTTAAAGTATCTCTTATCCTTGCTTAGTACGAGTTGCCCCAGTCAGAAGCTTTATCTGTAAACTTGGGGGATGGTGGGGAGGTTAATTATCTACAATGTTATCGTTCATCTTTCGGGCAGCTCCGTGGAGGGGAGGAACCTGCAGAAGCAGTGACGGTTAAATGTTTTCAAACAATGTGACTGAAAACAGAGTAAAATGCTTTAAGGCAGTGGTTCTCAACCTTTGTCTTCCCACTCACATATCACTTTATGTAATCCCCGTGCCATCGGTGCTCTGTGATTAGTAAGGGATTGTTTAAGGTGGTATGTGAGTGGGAAGGGAAGGTTGAGAATCACTGCTCTAGACCCAATTGTTTCTGAAACATTTTGCTTGAGAAAAATTGTCCTTTTCCTAACTTTGGAGTTAGGAAAACATACACATAACGGATCAATTAGGTACGATTAAAACAGTGGTTTTTAAACTTGTTCTTTCCACTCACATACCACCTTAAGCAATCCCTTACTAATCACAGAGAATACTTAAAGTGGCATTTGAGTGGAAAGAAAAAGGTTGAGAACTACTGCTTTAAGGTATTTTTTCTTCATACATGTGAAGTTTGTTCAGTGTAAATACAGTATAGTATTTTGTCTTTTAAACTGTTTATTCTTAATGCAGATGTATTAGTTATTGTAAGAGTAATTCTCAAGCAATCGGGAAATACACTTATCTGGCATTTCCCCATAGTTGCCGGATATCAGGGGTTTTTACTGTAGTATGCTCATTCCAGTCTATATCACATCACAATTCTGCCATAACCCAGACTCTCTTTAATGAATACGTAGATGATGTAAGCACACTCTTATTGATTTGTCCACTTCCCCGCCAAACCCCCCCCCCCCCAGCCAACTGTAACACCACCTTGCTGCTTTGTTGTGTTCCGACAGCCACAAGATGCATAATAGGCAAGTAATAATCAACAAACAAAGCAGCTAAAAATGAGGACACGCTATCACAATTCAGAATTAGCAGGCCACTGGCTTGGATGGGGGCTCTTTAGAAGCAAACAGGAATTGATAAAGAAGGGGTGAGAGGAGAAAACTAGCTTCATTTTTCTTCTTCGTCCCTTGCTCTCGTCTCGCATCCTTTTCTCATAAAGAACCACGTTTGAATACAGCCGCATATTGCGTAAACCTAAGGTCAACATCAACTGGCTGAGCTCCGTGCGATAGAGCAAGGGTGTGCAGGGGTCTGATAAGAAGAAAGGTGGGGTGGGAGGGAGGAAAATATGGTGCTTATAAACATAGATATGGGTGAGGCCTCAAAAAGATTCTAAAACTTAGAAACTGATGGGATTTACGCTGAAATGAATGGGAGGTAAGGCTGAAAACTGGACTGTTTCAACTCGTCCATGTCAGAGTATTTGATGGCAATATTGAGCGTCAGGCAACAATCCACAGGAATGATAAAGCTGGGCACTATCAGGAAGCTGACCCCATTGTGTCAATGGCAGGTCCTCGGCACTAAATGTCACTTACTGACTGTAGTGAGTGCGTCTCTATTTAAGCAAGTGAAAATAAAATAAAGAAAGGCTGGAAATGTGAAACAAGCTGGAAACCACAGCAGGACAGACAGAGGGAGAAACAGAGTAAATGTTTTGAGTTGGAGATCCTTTGTTGGAACTGGGAAAGGCAAAGGAGCATTTGAAGTGGGCGTTTCTCCATGAGAAACAGCAGTCAGTCCTACGGCCAATGAAAACCAGTGCGATAATCCAAAATAAATAGTGCTGGTGCATTTCCGGTCTTTCCCTGCTTTGAGGCAGGATCTTTGCCCTAAAACCTTCTATCTGTTTCTCTTTTTTTTTTGGACAGATACTCCCTAATCTTCTAAGTGTTTCCAACATTTTCTGTTTTTTGTTTCTTCTTTCAACACTTCAGGCCGCAAATAAACCGGTAAGACACCCAAATCTGTTCTCCTCTCTTCTGACATTGCTCTAATACTGGCAGAGATTTGACACCAACCACAGCACTGCCAAGCTGCAGGTAGCAATCCGACATGCTTGCAGAAAGAAGGAACATATTATTGCACAGAAACGGCAAGTTATTGCGCAATGTTGCCATCTATAACGCAGTCTAATACATAGCGCACATCTTATAAACACCCTGGATAGTAAAAGCAGACACACACCACCTAACCACAAAATACTTGACAGAATTGAACTGGTCTCATGTGGAATGAAAAAAAATTATATACCCTCTCAGATGGAAATAATATGAAGGCTTGGGTGAATTGATTCTCCCTGCATTTGACCACCATAATATTGTTCAGCAATATGGCTGCCTCATTTTCTATATTACAAGTGACCTCATCAGAAGATATAAATAAGCTAATGCTCTAAGGGCTTAAAAGGCAGTAAATGTATCTTATTTTTTCTTGTAAGCTTATATATTATCATTTCTTATTATCAAAATCAAATACATTGTTCGAAATTCTAGTTGTATAATTATATGAAAAATCTTAACTAAACATTTTGTTGACCAGTTTCTCCACAGCTACTTCACCATGTCATTCTATTAAGGCAGAACAAGTCAAATCAGCTGATTCTATTACTGAAACTGTACGATCATCAACTGTGATTAGGTCATAGACAAATTTAAAGCAAGTCAACAGTGGGAATCCATTTAAAATTCGACTGATGCACCCAAGGGCAAGAACTCAATTTTATCAATTTGTCTGCATGACGCAAAGAAATGAAGGCTAGGTTTTTCCGTGATATTTTTCAATGTCGGATGCTTATAGATCGCACAGGTTCCAGTCAATGACAATGGACAGAAGTTTGGGTAGGGAGCCCATGATTTTCTCCAATTATTAAATTATATGGTTAGAGAATTAATCTGCTGCATATGCTTTAATCCAGGGTTGGGCAACCTTTTTAAAAAAAAACTTACATTCCACTTTAAGTAATCCCTATTGCCATCGGTGCTCTGTGATTAGTAAGGGGTTGCTTAAGGTGGTATGTGAGTGGGAGGGAAAGATTGAGAATCACTGCTCTCGACCCAATTGTTACTGAAATATTTTGCTTGAGAAAAATTGTAATTGGCCGATTTCCTTTGGAGTTGTGAAACTGTGCACATAACGAGTCAATTAGATTTTCAAACTTTTTCTTTCCACCCACATACCACCTTAAGCAATCCCTTACTAAATACAGAGCACCTATGGGATAGGGATAACATAAAGTGGAATGTGAGTTTTTAACAAAAAAAAGTTGCCCTCCCCTGCCTTAATCCACTCGTTGTAGTCTTGTGCAGAACATTGCAATAGCATTTTCCACTGGCAACATAAACTGATATTCTTCTTTGGCTTGGCTTCGCGGACGAAGATTTATGGAGGGGGTAAAAGTCCACGTCAGCTGCAGGCTCGTTTGTGGCTGACAAGTCCGATGCGGGACAGGCAGACACGGTTGCAGCGGCTGCAGGGGAAAATTGGTTGGTTGGGGTTGGGTGTTGGGTTTTTCCTCCTTTGCCTTTTGTCAGTGAGGTGGGCTCTGCGGTCTTCTTCAAAGGAGGTTGCTGCCTGCCAAACTGTGAGGCGCCAACATGCACGGTTTGAGGCGATATCAGCCCACTGGCGGTGGTCAATGTGGCAGGCACCAAGAGATTTCTTTAGGCAGTCCTTGTACCTTTTCTTTGGTGCACCTCTGTCACGGTGGCCAGTGGAGAGCTCGCCATATAACACGATCTTGGGAAGGCGATGGTCCTCGATTCTGGAGACGTGACCCATCCAGCGCAGCTGGATCTTCAACAGCGTGGACTCGATGCTGTCGACCTCTGCCATCTCGAGTACTTCGATGTTAGGGAGGAAAGCGCTCCAATGGATGTTGAGGATGGAGCGGAGACAAGGCTGGTGGAAGCGTTCTAGGAGCCGTAGGTGATGCCGGTAGAGGACCCATGATTCGGATCCGAACAGGAGTGTGGGTATGACAACGGCTCTGTATACGCTTATCTTTGTGAGGTTTTTCAGTTGGTTGTTTTTCCAGACTCTTTTGTGTAGTCTTCCAAAGGCGCTATTTGCCTTGGCGAGTCTGTTGTCTATCTCATTGTCGATCCTTGCATCTGATGAAATGGTGCAGCTGAGATAGGTAAACTGGTTGACCGTTTTGAGTTTTGTGTGCCCGATGGAGATGTGGGGGGGCTGGTAGTCATGGTGGGGAGCTGGCTGATGGAGGACCTCAGTTTTCTTCAGGCTGACTTCCAGGCCAAACATTTTGGCAGTTTCCGCAAAGCAGGACGTCAAGCGCTGAAGAGCTGGCTCTGAATGGGCAACTAAAGCGGCATCGTCTGCAAAGAGTAGTTCACGGACAAGTTTCTCTTGTGTCTTGGTGTGAGCTTGCAGGCGCCTCAGATTGAAGAGACTGCCATCCGTGCAGTACCGGATGTAAACAGCGTCTTCATTGTTGGGGTCTTTCATGGCTTGGTTCAGCATCATGCTGAAGAAGATTGAAAAGAGGGTTGATGCGAGAACACAGCCTTGCTTCACGCCATTGTTAATGGAGAAGGGTTCAGAGAGCTCATTGCTGTATCTGACCCGACCTTGTTGGTTTTCGTGCAGTTGGATAATCATGTTGAGGAACTTTGGGGGACATCCGATGCGCTCTAGTATTTGCCAAAGCCCTTTCCTGCTCACGGTGTCGAAGGCTTTGGTGAGGTCAACAAAGGTGATGTAGAGTCCTTTGTTTTGTTCTCTGCACTTTTCTTGGAGCTGTCTGAGGGCAAAGACCATGTCAGTAGTTCCTCTGTTTGCGCGAAAGCCGCACTGTGATTCTAGGAGAATATTCTCGGCGACACTAGGTATTATTCTATTTAGTAGAATCCTAGCGAAGATTTTGCCTGCAATGGAGAGCAACGCGATTCCCCTGTAGTTTGAGCAGTCTGATTTCTCGCCTTTGTTTTTGTACAGGGTGATGATGGTGGCATCACGAAGATCCTGAGGCAGTTTTCCTTGGTCCCAACAAAGCTTGAAAAACTCATGCAGTTTGGCATGCAGAGTTTTGCCACCAGCCTTCCAGACCTCTGGGGGGGATTCCATCCATACCTGCTGCTTTGCCACTTTTCAGTTGTTCGATTGCCTTATATGTCTCATCCAGGGTGAGGACCTCATCCAGCTCTAGCCTTAGGGGCTGTTGAGGGAGCTGGAGCAGGGCGGAATCTTGGACTGAGCGGTTGGCACTGAAAAGAGATTGGAAGTGTTCTGACCATCGGTTGAGGATGGAGATCTTGTCTCTGAGGAGGACTTTGCCGTCTGAGCTGCGCAGCGGGCTTTGGACTTGGGGTGAGGGGCCGTACACAGCCTTTAGAGCCTCGTAGAAACCCCTGAAGTCGCCAATGTCCACGCTGAGCTGGGTTCGTTTGGCGAGGCTAGTCCACCACTCATTTTGGAACCTGCCTCACGGGACCCGTCCCCTGAAACCCTCTGGGATCAGTTGAAGACTACCATACTGCAATCCACTGAAGAGGTACTGGGCTTCTCCTCCAGGAAAAACAAGGACTGGTTTGACGAAAACAGCCAGGAAATCCAGGAGCTGCTGGCAAAGAAGCGAGCTGCCCACCAGGCTCACCTTACAAAGCCGTCCTGTCCAGAGAAGAAACAAGCCTTCCGTCGCGCATGCAGCCAATAAACTGATATTAGCTGCGTAATTTTAACGTAATGGTGTGAATACTGAAGTATACAGTTGAATTGGGCAAACCAATTCATATTGCCTGCAGTACAACTTTAGAGCAGTGAGGTTCTTCGCCAATAACAGCACAAATGATTTTTTTTTTAAATTAACCCCTTCTTAATATATTTTAATGTACTTCTTATTGGCTGGTGAAATGTCCAATTTGTCCCACCAGAGAGTAAAACTGATGATCAGCAAAAAAAAAAATCAAAGTATCTGACAGATGCCAATCCTTTCTTTGCTCAATGGGTATAAACATGGTTTGTCCTGGTTTACTCGTTACTGAATATACATCTTTCCACGAGGCATTGAAAATGCACTTACTTATACAATACTTTTCTGATGTTAATTTGTTGCAATTACCAATGACCTGAGGGGAAAAAAAATAATATTTTGCAATGTGCTATGCCTTAGTATGACAATAATTTTTTTCTTTTGGTCCTTTTATAAGTCTTATTTCTGTGGTTATTACTCTATTTGCATATTCCTCTCAAAGTACTGTAGTAATATTTGGGATATTTCTCGTCAATATGACTATACAGTGGCATTAGAAGGTGGACGAGGATAATTACCATCTAATATTGGCAAAGATGGGGAACCTACTGTGTGATGTGCCCAATCACATTATGTGCATCACAATGCTACATTTACAATTCAAAGCAATAGTAAATGTAAAGAATAGAAATAAAAAATCATATATAAAAACCTATATTCGGTACTAAGTGGATGGTTTAAGGCAGAGGTTCCCGCATGTGGGCCATGGTGACTTCCCAACCCACTGAAGTCATGTCTCAGTTCTCCTGGGTGAGCTTTGGTGGAGTGGCGAGCAATCTGCCACTCAGGTCAGTGAGGTCATCTGGCTGCCTCTCAGTGTAAGCGGCCTGGCACCTCTGAGTGGAGTGTGCAGCAATGGTGCACCTGCCAAGTTAGGAGCGAAAGATGGCTTCCAAACTCTTGTGCGCGATCAATCTCCAAAAGTCATTGCTGTTTACTACATTACGTCAGCAGCTTTTGCTTCAAAAGCCCTTCCGCCTCCTCTTCAAGATGTTCTAGGTCAAGTCATCAAAATTGTGAACTACGTGAAAAGTGGGGCTGTTCAAACAATTGCGCGAAGATATGGATTCAGAGTATAAAAACCTGTTCTACTACACCAAAGTGCATTGGTTATCAACAGGAAACGTTGTGGCATGAGTGTTTGAACAACGAGAAAACCTGCAGTGTTCTTGAAATGCAAAAAAAAGTACAAAATGGAAACCTACTTCGATGAAAAGTTGTGGGTATTTTGCCTTGCCTAACTTGTGGATATTTTTGATCATCTGAACAAATTGAATCTCCCTCCGCTGCAAGGCAAGGACACAACTATCATTCAGTTTGTTGATGCTCTCAATGCATTTATACAAAAGGTTGAAAATGGAAGCACGAGGCTGAAGGAGGGAACTTTGCCATGTTTGAATCTCTTTCAGCAGTAGATAGATGTAGATTCTGCAAAGGAAGATGTCACTCATCTCAGCTGCCTCGGAGAAGAATTCCTGCACTACTTCCCAGAAATCAGGTGTGAAGGACTGGGACTGGTGAAAAACCCCTTTCATGTTAAAGTTCACAAACTCCCTGATGATCTGCGAGGTGAACTCATTGAACTTCAAAACAATTCTGGATGCAGAGATGTGTTTTAGACTTTATCTATCTCTGAACTTTAGCCAAAAATGACAGATAGTTACCCCAACATAATAAAGGGGTGTCTTCAGAAAATTCTGCCCTTCATGACCGCTGATCTTAGTGAATCGGTCTTTTTGACATTGCTACAGTTAGAAGACAAAGGCTCGAAACCTCATTGAAGTGTAGGCAGATCTCAGGTGTGCATCAAATACAACAGAACCAAAGTTATGGAAAGTGGAGAAGTCGATATTAATGCCATATGGTTGGAGAGTGCCCAGACGGAATATAAGGTATTGTTTCTTCAATTTGCGGGTCACCTCAATTTGGCAGTGTACGAAGCCATGGACAGACATGTAAGCGTGGGAATGGTGTGTGAAATTAAAACAGCTGGCCACTGGGAGGTCCTTGTTATTGCAGTGAGCAGAGCAAAGGTGCTCAATGAAATGATCAGTCTTCGTCCAGTCTCTCCAATGTAGAGGAGAACACAACGGGGGAACTAGAAGAGACCTTCAGATTCACAAGTGAAATGTTGCTTCACTTGGAAGGATTGCCTGGGGCCCTGAATGGAGGGTGGGAGGAGGTGTGGGTGGTGTAGCATTTCTTGCAGTCACAGTGGGGGAGATATCTAGTGGAAGCAGGGGAGGGGGAAGAGAGTCCATTTGTGGGATAACATTGTAGGTGGTAGAAATTGCAGAGGACAACATGTTGGATGTGGAGGCTGGTGGGATGATAGGTGAGGACAAGGGAAATCCTCTCTTTGTTGTGTTCTCAGGTCCGAGAGAGCCAGGCCAGATGTGCGGAAAAGAGGAGATGAGGGTAAGGACTGAATTGGTAAGAGTTGGTGCAAGGTTTTTTGAAGGAGGACATCTCAGATGATCTAGAAAGGAAGACTTCATTCTGAGGGAGATGCTACTGAGGCGGAGGAATTAAGAAAGAGGAATAGAATCCTTACAAGGGTGAGGGTGTGTAGAAATGTAGTTGGTTAATTCAGATTATTGATGGTACCACATAATTAATTAAAGTATAGCAAGCTCACAATTTTTACAGAAATGTGAACATATCTGATTTTCCAGAAAGTCATGGAACCATAGAGCACTATAGTGAGAAAGACCCTTGGTGCATCTTGTCTGTGCAGAACTATTAATCCACTCAGTCCCATTGCCCTGCACCCAAACCATACCCATCCAAATTTTTCTTAAATGTTGAAATCAAATCCATACCTACCACCTCTGCTGGCAGTTTATTCCACACTCTCACCACCCTCTGATGAAGAAGTTCCTTCTAATGTTCCCTTAAACATTTCACCTTTCCCCCTTAACCCATATCATCTCACACTTGTCTCAGTCAACTTCAGAGGGAAAAGCCTGCTTGGATTTACCCTATCTATACCCCTCATAATTTTGTATCTCTCTCAATTCTCCCCTCCTTTTCTGATGCTGCAGGGAATAAAATCCTAACCTACTCAACCTTTCCCTACAACTTAACTCCTCAAATCCTCACCACATCTTTGTAAATTTTCATTAAACTTTTCCAATTTTATTGATAGCTTTCCTGTAGGTAGCTGACCAAAATTGCACACTCCACATATGGCATCACGAATGTTACCTACAACTTCCACATAACATCGTATCGTTGGCACTTCCCACAAATGTTCAGTAAATTTGTGATTTCTATACATATGTACACTACACTTCCTGTGGTAATGAACAATCTCGTGGGGTTTGTCTCCAGCAAATTGATGCTCTAGATGCCAACATCAGCACCTTGTGTCGTTACTTCCTGTGGCATTGAGTGGTGGATTGCCAAGTTGCTCAATTCCCAGCATATGCTGGGTAATTGACTTGAAGAATCTATGCTAGCGAGCTCTCAAGGAAGGGATCAGTTGTGAGAGACGAAGGTTAACACTAATGTCTCAAATTTTAATGGCAGAAGACACACGGAATTGATAGGCTACCTAAGCATAGGTGACAAGAAGCCTCAAGACTCCAGTGCAATGCAAAGGTCCAGGGGTTACTGCTTCAATCTTGCAGTTGTGCTCGAGGCAGGGCCTTGTACCATGTAATGGAGTGGGGAAAACCACAATGGGGCCCCATTTACAAAGTTCCTATATTTTCCCAGTTTTGCTAACTGTCACAGTGTCAAGGGTCAGAAACATCTAAAAATTGAATACATCATTTAAGAATTTTTAATAAAAACACAAAATAATTAAAGAGTTCAGTATCTACCTTATCTCGGAAGGACAGGCTGATGGAACCACACACCTGTCTGCAATGATGGGAAGGAGGTGGAGAGATTCGGAACCTTCACGTTCCATGGAGTCCAAATCTCCGAAGACCTTTCCATGAACCAGGCCATTGTAGCAACGGTGAAAAGACAAATTTGGTCAAAAACTGCTGGAGAATTTTACGGCGAACTTGAGCAAACTCTCCACAAAGTATGAGAAATCAGAGATGTGTTATGACTCAGCCAGTCATTTTAAAATCTGATGAGCATTTGGACAACACATAAAGGGAGGGGAGCAATGCTGTCGGTGCTCACCAGAGCATCACTCCCGCAACTCCTTGTCGCTGTTTTTGGTGAGTTCTGGCATCTAAAAAAATTAGCACTGCACCCCTGCATAAAGGTGCTGGAGAAACTCAACAGTCACACAGCATCCAAAGCAAGTAAAGGGTAACCAATATTTTGGGTCTGGTCCCTTTACCTTTTAGCCTGTGCTCCTCCCCCTTCCCCCACATACCTGATAAAGGGACCAGAATGCAAAACCAGTCTTACCTAAGAGGGAATAGGTGGATACAGGTGGGAGGGAAAGAAAGCTGAGGAGTTACAGAGGGAAGAGGGCTGTGGGTAGTTCAAAGGAAAAATAAAGGAAGGGGTTAGGGAGCTGAAGGAAAGGAGGATAGGAAAATAGGAAGACATGGGGTAGAGGATTAACATAGTTTGGAGAGGTCAATGTTAATGCCGTTGATTGGTGAGTGCCAAGGCAGAATATACTGTGTTGTAAGGTGAGCATTTTATGAATTTTTCACTGATTCTAGCAGTTAGATGTTGTTCATCAATTTGATCTGTACTTTTCAAAAGAGGTTCTTGAGATAGAAATTTCAAAGTTAAAATTTCTCCCACTTATTGATACAAATGGCAATTGACAAGTTGGAGAGAAATGCATTTTGATTTGAAATTTGCACTTCAGGACATGGAAGGTTTCTTCAGTGATACATAACACGATTAGAGTGCCAGTGACCCGGCTTCAAGTTTGCCTGCTATTCCCGTGACTATGTTGGTTTTCTTTGCATACTCTGGTTTTCTCCCACATTCTAAAGACATATGGGGTTTGTAGGTTAATTTGTCACATGGATATATTTGGGTAGCGTGCACTCATGGACTGGAAGGGCCAGTAACTGTGCTGGATCTCTAAATTAAAAAAAATAATGGCGTCTAATTTTCCTGGCAAGACCTATTCACAAAGACAGTCAAATTATCTGGCTACACGTAGAGCCAGAGGAAGATGCCACTCTAGCAACAAATTCAGAGATTTGCCTTTGTAAGCCACTGTTTAATGAGCCTGTTTGCAATGGTCTGCTGAGGGGGAATGCTTATCGGATGATCCTGTTTCGTCAGAATTTCAGTGATCTGTAATATCAATTAAAAAAATAATTAGTTTTCTCTTGTTCATTTTGCTACCTTCAATTAACAAAGGTACTTCACATTCAAAGTGCATACCAATCCTACACTTGACTGTTGGATTTTAATTCATTTTAAGATTTGTCTGAACAACTTACTCCGAGGAAGCACAAAACCATTTTATTTTAGAGAAAATGAACAATTATTAAGGCTGTGATGTAAATAGCTTTGCTTCCAATCTATTAAGTAAATTGAAAATAATCAATTGACAAAGTTGGTAAGACTTTAACCATATAACCATATAACCACTTACAGCACAGAACAGGCCAGTTCGGCCCTACTAGTCCATGCTGTAGCAAATCCCCACCCTCCTAGTCCCACTGACCAGCACCTGGTCCATACCCCTCTAGTCCCCTCCTATCCATGTAACGATCCAGTCTTTCCTTAAATGTAACCAATGATCCCGCCTCGACCACGTCTGCCGGAAGCTCATTCCACATTCCCACCACCCTCTGCATAAAGAAATTTCCTCTCATGTTCCCCTTATAATTTTCCCCCTTCAATCTTAAACCATGTCCTCTAGTTTGAATCTCCCCCTTTCTTAATTGAAAAAGCCTATCCACATTTACTCTGTCTGTCCCTTTTAAAATCTTAAACATCTCTATCAAGTCCCCTCTCAATCTTCTACGCTCCAGAGAAAAAGCCCCAGTCTGCACAACCTTTCCCTGTAACTCAGACCCTGAAATCCTGTCAACATTCTCGTGAACCTTCTCTGCACTCTCTCTATTTTGTTTATATCTTTCCTATAATTTGGTGACCAAAACTGTACACAGGACTCCAAATTTGGCCTCACCAATGCCTTGTACAATTTCATCATAACCTCCCTACTCTTGAATTCAATACACCGATTTATGAAAGCCAATATTCCAAATGCCTTCTTCACCACACCATCTACCTGAGTATCAGCCTTGAGGGTACTATTTACCATAACTCCTAAATCCCTTTGTTGCTCTGCACTCCTCAATTGTCTACCATTCAATGTATATGACCTATTTAAATTTGCCTTTCCAAAATGTAGCACCTCACATTTATCTGTATTAAATTCCATCAGCCATTTCTCAGCCCACACCTCCAGCCTTCCTAAATCACCTTTTAATCTACGGTAATCTACCTCACTGTCCACAACACCACCAATCTTTGTGTCATCCACAAACTTGCTTATCCAATTCTCCATCCCTACATCCAGATCGTTAATATATATAACAAATAATAGTGGACCCAGGACTGAACCCTGAGGAACTCCACTAGTCACCGGCCTCCAATTGGACAAACAATTTTCTACCACTACTCTCTGACACCTCCCATCCAACCACTGCTGAATCCATTTCACTACCTCTTTATTTATACCTAATGCCTCCACCTTTTTTCCTAACCTCCCGTGGGGAACTTTGTCAAAAGCTTTACTAAAGTCCAAATAGACAACATCCACAGCTTTCCCTTCATCAACCTTTTTTGTACCCCCTCGAAGAACTCAATCAGGTTTGTCAAGCATGATCTACCCCTGACAAAACCATGCTGATTACTCCTTATCAATCCCTGTACCTCCAAAAATTTGTAAATACCATCCCTCAGAACACTTTTCATCAACTTGCCCACCACAGACGTCAGACTTACAGGCCTATAATTCCCAGGTTTGCATTTGGACCCTTTCTTAAACAGAGGAACCACATGCGCCACCCTCCAATCCTTTGGCACCACCCCCGTGGCCAGTGACATCCTAAATATCTCTGTTAATGGCCCCACTAACTGTCCACTAGCCTCCCTGAGTGTCCTTGGGAATATTTTGTCCGGTCCGGGAGATTTATCCACCTTTATCTTTTTTAACACAGCCATCACTACCTCCTCGGTTATCCTGATATGCTTCATGACCTCCCCACTATTTTTCTTGACTTCAACTGGTTCAACATTTTTTTTCCCTAGTGAATACCGAGGCAAAGAAATCATTCAAAATTTCCCCCATTTCCTCAGACTTCTCACTCAGCCTACCTTCGCTATCTACAAGGGGTCCAATTTTATCTCTCACTAATCTTTTACTTTTAATGTACTTATAGAAACCCTTTGGATTTATTTTTACTCTGTCAGCCAAAGCCTCTTCATGCCTTTTATTGGCCTTTCTAATTTCTTTCTTAAGATTCCTTCTACACTCCTTGTAGTCCTCCTTCAACTTCTCAGCTCCCTGCTCTTTATACCTCTTGTACACCTCCCTTTTTCTCCTAACCAAATTTCCAATATTCCTCGAAAACCAAGCCTCCCTATGACTTCCAGCCTTTCCTTTGATCCACACTGGGAAATAACTACTCTGTACCCTCAAAATTTCTTTTTTGAATATCCTCCATTTTTCATTAACATCCTTACTTGAAAATATCCTGTCCCACTCAATACTCCCCAAATCCCTTCTTATTCCTTCGAAATTTGCTCTTTTCCAATCCAGAACCTCAACTTTAGGCCTCTCCTTGCTCTTCCCTAAAACTACCCTAAAACTAACAGAATTATGATCACTAGACCCAATTGGTTCTCCAACATTAATGTCCGCTACCTGACCTAGCTCGTTCCCTAACAGGAGATCCAGTATTACACTGTCCCGAGTCGGTTCTTCTACTAACTGATTTAGAAAACAATCCTGAACACATTTAATGAACTCCAGCCCATCCAGCCCTCTAACCGTATGGGTATCCCAATCAATGTGTGGGAAGTTAAAATCTCCCATGATCACTACCTTATGATTTTCACACATATACGTTATTTCCCTACAAATTTGTTCCTCTAATTTTCTTGTCCCATTTGGTGGTCTGTAATACATCCCTATTAGCACCCTCTTGCCTCCTCCACCCCTCAATTCCACCCAAACAGCCTCACTGGTCGATCCCTCCATATCATCCTGCCACCTCACGGCAGTAATGTCCTCCTTAACAAGCAGAACAACTCCTCCTCCTTTTTTACCCCCTGATCTATCATATCTAAAACAAATGTATCCTGGAATATTAAGTTGCCAGTCCTGCCCCTCCTGTAGCCAGGTCTCACTAATTGCCACAATACCGTGACCCCAAGTATCTATCCATGCTCTCAGCTCATCTACCTTGTTCACTATGCTTCTTGCATTAAAATATTGTAACCTTTAGTATGAAAAATTAATCTGACCCAGTCTTTTAACATCCAAGCAGTGCACATCACTGGTGCTAACAGAAAGAAAACCAGTCAGTGGCAGAATTAACAACAATTCTTTTGATAACAAGTGAACTGGTTCCGGCACAGTCAGAACTCAGAGAAATACCACAGTCTGACCCACAGGTTAATTGTTTTGCTCTGGGGCCTGAGAAGACATTTCGGAGAGCATTATCTATATAAAAGTTTTACTTCTGTTCATCCACTTACCTCAGGATATTTACTGAGGAAGAATCTACGACAGTGTAAACTAATTTGATGACCCATATTATTCTATCCAATACTATACTTCATTATTGCTCCCACCAGGAACAAAAGCATCATCAGATAAATCTTTTTCAGTCTGAGAGTCTGAAGAGTTTGACTGACTTACCTGCTGCCGAGTGAACCATCGGGCATCTACAATTTCCACCTTGTCCACAATAATTTCTGTTGATATAGCATTAGCTTGGCAACCAATCATGAGGGATGAAGGCATTGGCCAGGGCTGACTGGAAACATATTGAACGTGCCCAACCTTGACTGCCGACTCCTCTGCCACTTCTCTTCGAACAGCATCCTCGATTGTTTCTCCTGTTACAAAGATAAAAGTTAACATGCATTGTATGGCAACATTTCTAACACTGTTAATATTCAGGTGTGTAAAACTGGAAAAAAGTAGCAATCAGATGTTGTCTTCAACTTGGGGGTGGGTTTCTGATACTAGCCCAAAAACGGCGGACTTTGTACATCACACCTGGCGATCACTCAGTGGATTGCGCACAGCTTAGTGGGTCTCGAAATTAACGTTACAAAAATAAATGCCAACGGTATATGCACATTGATAGATAGGCCCTGAAACCGTTTTCTCTCTTGCATTCTGAAATAAATCCTGCCCTAAACTGTGGTTGAAGAATGAAGCCTCTCCATTAGCTTGAACAATTAGCGGATCATGTGCTGGTTATGAGATTGGAAGGTCCATTGATGGAGGAGAAGGGGAAGATGTAGTAGGGATAGGTGCCAGGGTGGGTGGGGGGTTGTGGAAGTAAGAGATGGGTGGGGAAAGGGGAAGAATGAAGGGACGCATGGAGAGAGTGGTCCCTGCTAAAAGAAAGGACGGGGTTGGGATGAGGTTGTAGTTAGCTAAAGTCAAAGAATGATGTGCTAGATGCAAAGGCTGGTGGGATGAGAGGTAAGGCCTTCCAGGTGAGGCAGCAGTGCTTCACTTACATCAACATTTACTACATTTGGTGTTCCTGACGTGATCTCCTTTACATTGGTGAGACAGAGCAGACGAAGGGGCTGTTCTGTTCTCACATGCATTCATGGACTGCAACTGGAGCAGGGCAATGGAGAAGGAGACCTTCCCAACAAGCAAGTCGGCGTATGCCCCAAATATTGGTGATTGATGCTGGAAACATACTTCAGTTAGGTTCATTTAAAATAAAAACAATTTATTGGTCATTCTCCTCAGCCATCTAATAGCTCCCTTCTTGACCTCAACCTATTACAGTCCTGACCTATAACCTGCCCCAGGTGTGACTCTCCCAAACCCATCTCTGATCGCCATCCCAAACCCCAGCCATGCACCTTGATTGCTAACCTGACATTCCACATTTTGATGGCTCCCATCACTTCCCCTAAACTGCACCCCTGTCACTGGCCTCATCTCAATCTGTCTCCAGTGAACAGGCAGTTGAGCGCAATAAGGCTTGTTCTATACAATACTATGCACCTCGTGATGTTGATGAAGAGTCCCCCCGTGTCTGGCAGATGTCCAATGAGGCACCAGAGTGTTGAGTATTGACTAGACCTTCGATTACTGGGCTAGCAAAGGATCTTTAACAATTTTAAGATGTCTCACATAATCAGGAATGTTTAATTCATATTAAAATGAATTTGTTATGAATACATAAAATATATAACTGGAGACCTAAAAACAATAAAACAACAAAATAATAAAGCACTTCCCCTTTCCTCCCTCACTGGTCAGTAATCAGAATGGGCTTCCTACACTAGCCCTCAGTGGTTAAAGTGTGGAGCTGGAAGTATGGTATCACAAGACCCTTTCCTCAACAACTTTCTGTTCCACTTCTGGCTGAAATAAAAATCCAGTGTTGGTGGCAATAAGTTCCAGCAGAATTCAGCCTTGGGTAAATCTCAGACTTGTATGCTTTTTCCCATGTTCTAAGACACCCTGAGGAGTGAACAACCCAAACCTGTGGTTCTGCTCAGAACCACTGGTGACTAATTGGCACAACTTGGCTCTGTGTCATTGACAATTTGAGTTGTAACTGCAGGGGTTAGGCCAACGGACACACTTGCTCATATTTTATTATCTTCTTTAATCTGGTTGCTTCTGAGAAGTCTGTCATAAAGCAGCAGAGCTAAACCATTTTAAGACCCAGTGGTCAAATGCATCACTTTCTCAAGCGTGTAAGATCATATTGGTTTAATAAAGATGTCTCAAAATAAAGTAGTAAAATCAATTTTCTCATGACATGAAACTCTCACCTGGTTCAATAAATCCCGCCAGACAGGAAAACATTCCTGGAGGGTATTGTTTCTGTCTTCCCAGAAGGCAATTATTACCATCAGGATGAATAACCAGCATTATTACCACTGGATCTATAAACCAAAAAGATACCTGATGGTATTATAAAGTGTCAGCATATCTGAAAACAAATAAATGCTTTTAAAAATTGTCCTTAAGACACATACATCTAAAACCCTGCAAAACAGATATACTATTGGGATCAAAGAAGGGAAGAGGGATGGCAAAGATTCAGGACAGCAAGGAACAGGATGGTGGAGGACAAGAGTCGAGGGAAGACAGGTAAACTTTCTTGTGTTAATTTTAATGGAGGAAGTACCACATGGAAAACGAGTGAGATTACAGAATAATGGGGTATTGGAGCCGCAAATGGAGACATGATTGTAGGAGGACCAGAACTGGAAGCTGTGTTCAAGGGTACAGCAGTCACAAGTGTGATAGGAACAGTGGGAACAATAGTGGGGAGGCTGCAATATTTAAATTTAAATTCAGACCAACAGCATGGTATCGAGTCTTTCCGGGTCATGAGCCTGTGTTGCCCAAATACCCCAATTAACTTACAACCCCCATTTTTGAAGGGTGGGAGGAATCCAGAGTACCTGCAGACACAGGGAGAATGTACAAGCTCCTTACAGACAGCACCTGGATTTGAACCTGGATTGCTGCCATTGGAAATGCATTGCACTAACCAATACGCTAACCGTGCCATCAAAGAAAATATCACAGTCGAGACGATATTGCCAGAGAACTATTGCGTGGGGCAGTGTGGGTGGAAGTCAGGAACTGAAAAGGAGTTGTCACCTTAATGTGTGTCTACTCCAGGACACCAAAGAATCACTGGATGTGGGAGGATCAAATAGACGGAGAGATGGCTGATATCTGCAAAAAATAGCAAACCTATTAATGAGGGTGATTTCAGCTTCCCCAACATTGACTGGGAATGCCAAAGTGTTGGGGTATTGAATGGGTAAACTTTGTTCAGTGTGACCAGGATAACTTTCTAAACTTTATGTTGGTAGGCCAACCAGGAGATGGTAACATTGGACTTTCTACTGGGGAATGTAGCTGGTCAGGTAATGGAAGCATTCATCAGATACAGGGAGACAGAGTCGAGGAAATCCCTTGAGGAGTACAAGGAATGTCAGAGCATAGTGAAAAAGGAAATTAGGAGGGCTAAAAGAGGTTTTAAAATGGCTTAGGCAGTCTGTGTAAGTGATAATCAAAAATATTGTCTCCGTATATTTAAGAACGAAGGGTTTACGTGGAAAGCAATAGGTCCCCCTAAATCTTTGGATTGAGACCAGGTGCATTCCAAAACATTGAAAGAAGGCAGAAAGTAAACTGTTGGAGCTTGCCAGACATTTTATCTCATCGCTGAGGACAGGAGAAATTCCAGAGAACTAGAGGATGGCAAATGTGGCTGTAAGGATAATCCGGGTAACTACAGATAAGTTCGTCCGACATCAGTGGCAGGGAAACTGCTGGAGAAGATTCTGAAAGATTGAATCTATCAACATTTGCATGGCCAGGAGAAAGTTAAAGAGTGCCAGCATGGATCTGTATGTGGGAAATAGTGCCTCATGAAGTTAATAGAATATTTTGAAGAGGTGAAAAAAAAGGTTAGACAAGGGAAAATAACTGATGTTATGGATTTTAGTGAAGCAGTTGAACTGGAAGGTTTGGGCACATGAGATAGGAGGCCAACTAGCTAATTTGATTTAAAAAAATTAGCTTAGTGATGGGAGTCAGAGAGTTATGATAGAGGACAATATTTCAGATTGGAGGAATGTGGTCAGTGGGGTGCCTTAGGGTTTGGTACTAGGACCCTTGTTTTTTGTAATACTGTATATGTAAATGCTTGAGGCGAGATGAGTTTGTTGATGATGAAAATGTGATACTATGGACGGAGAAAAAGTTTACAATGGGATCCAGATCAGATAAGGATTAGCAAATGCAGCTCAACTCAGAAAGATGTGAGATACTGCATTTGATCAAAGTGAACCAGGATAGGACTTACTTTGTTAATGCCAGTGCCCTTAAGAGTGTTATGGAGCAAAGGGACTAAGGGGTGCAGGTGCATCAATCTTTAAAGATGGCCACGCTGGTAGACAGAGGAGTGAAAAGAGTGTGTGGGACATTTGCCTTCATCAGTCTGGACTTTGAATACAAATGTTGGGGCGCCATGTTGAAATTTTACAAGACGTTTGTGAAGCCACACTGACAATATTGTCTGCAATTTTGTTTGCCTTGCTATAGCATATTATAAAGTTGGAAAGGGTACAGAAGAAGGTTATGAAGTTGCTTCTGAGAGACTGGAAAAAAAATTGGCCTGTTCTTCTTAGAGCATAGGAGATCAAGAGGTGATCTTATTGAGGTCTATAAAATCATGAAGGGCATGGGAAAAGTGAATAGTGATAGTGTGTTTCCCTGAGTAGGCAAATCTAAGATTAGAGGGCATAACTATAAGGTGAGGGGATTAAGATTTGGAAGGGATGAGGGGGTCAGAGAATGGTGGGCATATGAGACAAGCTGTCAAAGTGGTAGAGGCATGTATGTTAGCTTCCTCTTTGAAACACTTGGATAATTACATGGTTGGGAGGCACTGGAGGGGTTTGGGCCAAAAGTGGGACGATGACAGGAGGGCACGTTGTTTGGCATGGACGAGCTGGGCCTGTTTCCATGATGTAGGACTATTTATTATTCACTCATTGTTCCATCACTTAAAATGACTGAACATTTGGTCTCAGTACCTTCATTAATTGATAATGGTACCCAAATCAAATTGATATTCAAATGCAAGATGATGATGTCCTTTTAATGAGCTTTTAAAACAGAGATGCCTCAAGGGATTTTTCAAATGGACCCTAAAATGAGAAGTTTCTGAATTTACCTCGGGGAGAAATCTCATTTTGACCTGTCATGAATTGCATTCAACCAGAGGTGGAATTGTAGAACTGTCTTTTTAATTCTTTGTTTAACATAGAGAAGCGTGCAGAATTTACCCTTGAGAAATACAAAATCTGCAGATGCAGGAATCCTGTGTAAACAAAGAGAATCTGGAAGGGTTCAATGGATCAGGCAATATCCATGAAGAAAAACTTAAAAAAAAAAAAATTTTGCTCTTGGAATCTTGCCACATTCAAACAATTTGCAATGTTGGCCCATGTAATTGTAATTTCCCTTATTGGCGTGTTTACTGGTAGCTGTCAAACAAAGTCTATTGGGAAGCTCGGTGAGCACGATGCTATTACAGTGCCAGCGACCCACCGTAGAGACCAGCACTATCTTTACGGAATTGTACATTCTCCCCGTGACCTCTGGTGCACCAGTTTCCTCCCACATTTCAAACGCATTTGGGATCAGTCGGCGAATTGGTCACATGAGGATTTGAGTGGTGCAGGCTCATGGTATCTGCTAAATTAAAAAAAATATAATCAAATTAAATTAAAAAATAAATTAGGTCAAACTCTTGATTTTACACAAAGCAGAAAAATAAGTTATTTATATGTGAGAGCAATTAAAATGGGTGCCAAAACCTTCAGAAAGATGTACGGGAAGTCTCCTGAGAAATGTTCACGAGTTGGATGTGAAGAACAAGTGTGGGAGAGGATGATAGATGGGGAGAGCGAGCAGACGCCAGTCAGCCTCACCGACCCCTCACCGAGTCTGCTCAACATTCTCCCAGCTCCACTCGGTTCGGCCCAGCTCCCGATTCCTCGGCCGTTGCGGGGCGACTGGGAGAATGCCCCATTCCTACTCGCCAGAGAAGATGTCTGCAGCCCAGATGCAGCCAGCAAGTCCATCTCCATTCATTCTAGCACTCCCCCCAAACATTCTTTCATGTGCCCATAGGTAGAGTATAGGCTGAACAAGTATTTAGATAGTCATCTTCTTTTGAGGTGCTGAGCATATGCTCAATAAAATCCTAAAACTCAACTGGATCTCCAGAAAAAAACCCCAAAATTAAAAGAAGTACTTCAGAGTGTAATGAACATGTGAAGAAAATTTAAAATTACTACTCCATTTATAAAACCAGGAATTTTCTGATATTTCCCATCTTTACCTGCATTATCACCGTTAAAGATGCAACTGCCCCCGATTTCTTCATCCCTCTCAAACAGCATAGAGTATGCGTCAGCAAATCACAAACCAATCGCCCACACTAACATAACCCTATTCAAAAACACACAAGGGATTTGTTCTCGTGCCACTGAATGTTTACATTTAATTGGCAAATTCCAGACATATATTTTAATGAAAGAAGTATTATATGACCTCAGACACAGATGCAAGTTGACGTTTATATCATTAATTCAGCTGCCTTGCCGTTCGGCACGGGTAATCATGCCTCTCCATCTGTCTCAATCTCTGACCCTCTGAATTGTAGACATTGCCCCTTGCCCCCCCCCCCACCCCGTTCTCCTTCAGTGAAAGCTCATCTTTGAGCTGAGACCTTCGTCAATGCTGAGTTCATGATTGCACAAGGGAGAAATACTAAAGTGGTTTCCCGTTGCCTTCTTCAGTTGCAGTGTCCATACTGGACAGGTAACCCTGGCCATTGATCAGCAGATTCATCTGCCCGCCGTATTTAGCTTTACAACCATTAACTTCCAATTTGTAGAATCTGCCTGTAAAACCATCCACTCTCTGCAATCCATGGCTTCACGTGGCCCTCATTGGGAGGCTAAGCAGGTACCACACCTTGCTCAAGGGTGACCTGTAGGCTATCAGACAGAAGGAGCACCTTACACCTCTTTTTATGTCACAGGAGTCAATTAAATATCTTGTCGAGAAGAAAAAAATGACGCCATAATTTTTATGTAAACCCAACAACACTTTGTGGAGGTTTACATTCTTTGGAACAATGAACATAAAATGTTTAACATTGGGTATTGGAACTGCGGTGCTTTTGTCATGAACTCGACTGCAGAACCGTGCAGCTTTGGAAATCTTAGCCTGAAAAAAAAATTGAACATTTTCAATCTGTACATATGCCAGTTCGAAGCTCCAGAATATTATTTCCATCGTTCTATAACCATGGCTTCCTAAATGCATTTAAAAAAAGGACTAATCTTGTCAGCAAGAATCAGAATTGCCAGAATTCCATCAATCCATCCTGCTCTACCTCATCAACAGCATTCTCTTGAAGGAGAGGGGATATAATTTGTGTAGAGCTCACTGATTACTCCCTTTCCAGGAGAATTGCTCCCAGCTTCAAATCATCGCACATAATCATATGAACCTCAGTCCCTTCATCAATGATTGCCAGTGGCACAATTGCTACCGCTTAATTTCAGTGGAACGAAATCATTTTCATTTGGGCCCCTGGAGCAGTCCTGGTGGTTCTGGGTTGTGCGGCAACTCTGATCATCCTCAGCAGCAGTGCAAGCGATCATCTGATTCTCTCACTGGAGTTCTGCCATTGGGGACGGACAAAAAAAAACGATCTTCCTTTTGATCCATTCTGTGACCCGCCCAGCACAAACCACTTGTTTCTCTCGCAATGAGTCATGTTTTTTTTTAAAGACAGTTTCATCACAAGGAAACTGAAGTAAATGCCTGAGCAATAATCTTTAACAAAAATTCAGACCTTTGTACATTGTTCCCATACCTACTCGTGGATAGCAGGTGTTATGAATTCCCTGCAGACTTGGACAACTTTTCTTCAAGCATTTCCTCTTGTAACCACCATCTGTGACTTCTGTATCATTTCCACAGGTTGGACAGAACTTGTATCTACTGTGCCAGGCAAGGACCGCCCTAGCCTGTGCAACCACACCTAATTAAAAAAAAATGTTAAACCAACATACACTGTGTTCAACACTGAATACTGCAGATAGTTGAAAACTGAAAAAAAGAGAGAAAAAGGTTAAATGGTCAATCAGCATTTTAGAAAAATAAACAGAAGATCAACAGGATGGCATGGTTGGTGTAGCAGTTACTGCAATGCCTTTACAGCAATAGGGATCAGACTGAGGTTCGAATCCTGTGCTGTCTGTAAGGGGTTTGTACGTGCTCCCAGTGTCTGTGTGGGTTTTCTCCAGGGGCTCCAGTTTCCTCCCACTGTTCAAAATATACTGGAGGTGTAGGTTAACGGGGTGTAAATCGGGCAGTATGGACTCGTCGGCCAAAAGTTACCGTGCTGTATGTCTAAATTAAATAAATATTCAGAACTAGGTGACAGAAAAATGTAAGGGAGTTGGAGACATGAAGGAATTCCTTTGGTTGGAGGATGGACTATTAATGAAGTGTAAGGGGTCATTGACCTCCCTGATCTCTCCCCACTTTTCTGCATTGGCAGATTTTCTCTGCTTCTCCATCTGCTGCAACACTTTCTGAATACATCATCTGTTCCTCTAATTTGTCTTATTTTAGCTTCTTTTTGCCTTGCCCCAACACCCTTATTTATCTGTGCCCTTTCAATGATTCACCGACTTTTTCCTGTTTTCCTTCCCTGCTCCCTTTTCACGGACAATGGGCCTTGCATCTATTGTGTGTAACATCTTCCACTTCAAATAAAGGTCTACAAAATAAACTCTTCACCCATGTTTAAACTCTTCACCCATGTTTAAACTCTTCACCCATGTTTCTAATCCGATATCAGAAACATTATCTACAGAATTATAACCGCATTTTTAAATGAATACTGAAATTTCTCATTTTATTAACATTTACCCAGTATATACCCAAGGCGAAGGATATCAGCACCTAACAATGAAGCAGATTGTGAAATTACTTCTCAATGATTGTGTGAAATAGGGTTGACATTTTTACATTGTGCCAGACTTTCGACTGTTTGCCCATTAGATTTACCTCTGTAGCTGGCAACATCCGTACTTTGGAGCACCAACATCAGTCGTTATAATTTTACATGTTCCTCCATTATTGATCCTACTATCAGCAAATCTTTAAAAAGCCAAGGGCCTCAAAAAGCTGAGAGAGTTCTACAAACCCAAAGAAGAGGTGAAAGACTGAAGGATGAGACTGTGAGCAGGGATAGAGTTTTGACCTTAAAATTGTCTTCAAAGGGAGACCTTATGCATTTACATGTTCCAAGCATAATATCATTAATAATTTCTGAAGGACAATTTATCGAATGAGGCCCATAAAATCTTTATGATAATGCGTAACTTCAAACCATAAATGTAAAATGTTTCCAGCCGTGTCCATCATCCATCTTATTGAAACAGTCTTAAATCTATTATAGGCATACATAGTGGAGCTCAACTGGGTTTTATTAGTGAAAAGAGAAAATATGGGCCAGGTTTTTAAAATGCTGAAAGAGGTACCACAGATTGAATCATTTTATTTGGATTTGGAACGGAAGGACACTAGGTCAAATGAACATGGTTTTAAGAAGGCCGAAATGAGAGGAACCTACATGGTGTCTTGTGGAGCACAAAATGAACATCATCTGCCTCTAAATTCAGATGTCATAGACTTGGGTTTTTCTCAGCATGTGGGCTGGGATCTGCATCAAGATGAGTGACTGAACATCAGCAGTTCCACTCAAAATAGCTGGTCAAAGCCACTTCATCGGATTAAAAAAAAATACATTTTGGCTTCTACTTTAATGTTCCAGTCACTATTTTGTGCAAACGTGACACGTTGGTCAGAAACATTGCTTGATTTGGTCTTTGTGAAAATTATTTGACGTGGTTTGTTACTCAGCCTGACTGATGACATAATTAACATAACATAACAACAATTTACAGCACGGAAACAGGCCATTAGGCCCTTCTAGTCCGCACCGAACCAAACACCCCTCTCTAGTCCCACCTCCCTGCACAATGCCCATAACCCTCCATCTTCTTCTCATCCATATACCTGTTCAACCTTTTCTTAAATAATACAATTGACTCCGCCGCCACTATTTCTCCCGGAAGCTCATTCCACACAGCTACCACTCTCTGAGTAAAGAGGTTCCCCCTCATGTTACCTCTAAACCTCTGCCCCTTAATTCTTAACTCATGTCCTCTTGTTTTAATCTTTCCTCCTCTTAACGGAAATAGTCTATCCACATCCACTCTGTCTATCCCTTTCATAATCTTAATTACTTCTATCAAATTCCCTCTCAACCTTCTATGCTCCAAAGAATAAAGACCTAATCTGTCCAATCTCTCCCTATACTCTAGATGCTTAAACCCAGGTAACATTCTGGTAAACCTTCTCTGCACTCTCTCCACTCTGTTTATATCCTTCCTATAATTAGGCGACCAGAACTGCACACAGAACTCCAAATTAGGCCGCACCAACGTCTTATACAATCTCAACATCACCTCCCAACTCCTATATTCCATGCAATGATTGATAAAGGCCAGCATACTAAAAGCCTTCTTCACCACCCTATTCACGTGAGTTTCTACCTTCAGGGAACGATGTACCGTTACTCCTAAATCTTTCTGCTCTTCTGTATTCATCAATGCTCTCCCATTTACTACGTATGTCCTGTTCTGATTCTTCTTACCAAAATTAAGCACCTCACACTTATCAGCATTAAATTCCATCTGCCATTTTTCAGCCCACTTTTCTAAGCAGCCCAAATCCCTCTGCAATCCTTGAAAACCTTCTTCATTATCCACTATTCCACCTATCTTAGTATCGTCTGCATATTTACTAATCCAATTCACCACCCCATCATCTAGATCATTAACGTATATAACGAACAACAATGGGCCCAATACAGATCCTTGAGGCACACCACTGGTCACCGGCCTCCAACCTGACAGACAATTATCCACTACCACTCTCTGGCCTCTCCCTTTCAGCCAATGTTCAATCCATTCGACTATCTCAAAATTTATACCTAAAGACTGAACCTTCTTAACTAACCTTCCATGTGGTACCTTATCGAAGGCCTTACTGAAGTCCATATAGACAACATCCACTGCGCTACCCTCATCCACATTCCTAGTCACCTCTTCAAAAAATTCAATCAGATTGGTCAAACATGACCTTCCTCCCACAAATCCATGTTGAGTGCTCCTGATCAGACCCTGTCTATCCAGATGTTTATAAGTACTATCTCTAAGAATTTTCTCCATTAATTTACCTACCACAGATGTCAAACTTACAGGCCGATAGTTGCCAGGCTTCCTCCTTGAACCCTTTTTAAATAACGGAACCACATGCGCAATGCGCCAATCCTCCGGGACTATCCCCATATCTAATGACATATGGAAAATTACCGCCAGAGCCTCTGCTATTTCCTCCTTCACTTCTCTCAATGTCCTGGGGAAGATCCCGTCTGGTCCCGGAGACTTATCCACCTTTATATTCTTCAAAAGCCCTAAAACTACATCTTTTGTAATCTCTATATTCCCCATATTTACCCAATTTGCTTTTTTTTAATCTCACATCTCCCAATATCCTTCTCCTTAGTGAATACCGAAGAAAAGAAACTGTTCAATATCTCCCCCATTTCTCTAGGCTCCACACACAGTTTTCCGCTCTGATTCTCTAAGGGACCAATTTTGTCTCTAGCTTTCCTTTTACCATTAACATATTTGTAGAACTCTTTTGGATTAGTTTTCACCCTGCTTGCCATAGTTTCCTCGTACCTTCTTTTAGCTTTCCTAATTCCTCTCTTAAGATTCCTCTTACATTCAATGTATCTTTCGAACATCCCCTTAACTCCATGCTTCTTATATCTAATGTACGCCTCCCTTTTTCTTCGAACCAAGTTTCCAATATTCCTTGAAAACCACGGCTCTCTCAAACCTTTTGCCCCTCCTTTTAACCTAACAGGAACATAAAGCTTTTGCACTCTCAAAATCTGATCTTTAAAAGACTTCCATCTCTCTACTACATCCTGCCCATAAAACAAATTGTCCCAATCCACACCCTGCAAGTCCTTTCGCATCTCCTCAAATCTAGCTTTTCCCCAATCAAAAACCTCAACCCTTGGCCCTGACTTCTCTCTTTCCATAATGTCATTGAAGCTGATGGCATTATGATCACTGGACCCGAAGTGCTCGCCAACACTAACCTCCGTCACTTGACCCATCCCATTTGCCAACAGTAGATCTAACACTGCTCCTTCTCTGGTTGGCACCTCTACATATTGTTGTAAAAAACTATCTTGCACACATTTCACAAACTCTAACCCATCCAGTCCTTTCACAGAATGTGTTTCCCAATCTATATGTGGAAAATTAAAATCTCCCATAATTACAACCCTGTGCTTATCTCAAATATCTACTATCTCCCTACAGATTTGCTCCTCTAGGTCTCGGTCCCCTCCGGGTGGTCTATAATACACCCCTACAAGTGTAACCTCTCCTTTCCTACTCCTCAGTTCCACCCAAATAGCCTCCGTGGATGTGCCCTCTAATCTATCCTTTTCCTAGGCACCGCTGTAATATTTTCCCTGACAAGCAATGCAACCCCACCTCCTCTTGCCCCTCCGACTCTATCACACCTAAAACAACGAATCCCAGGGATATTCAGTTGCCAATCACATCCCTCCTGCAACCATGTCTCACTAATCGCTACCACATCATACTTCCAAGTATCAATCCACACCTTCAGCTCATCCACCTTTTTTACAATACTCCTGGCATTAAAATATATGAATTTCAGAGATTTCCCAATTTTTAATCCCTGTTTTCCCTCATCTTTAATAACAACATTATTTACTTTTCCTGCCAATTGCCCTTCATCTTCTTCCAGAGCATTTCCCTTCTCTATCACCTGCCCGTCCATATTCAAATACTTACTACAAACTTTATTTGTTTGCATTCTAACCTTCTCCTTACTGCTCTGTACTATTTTGTTCCCTCCCCCCAACCATTCTAGTTTAAAGGATCCTGAGTAGCCCTAGCAAATACCTCTGCCAGGATTCTGGTCCCCCTGGGATTTAAGTGTAACCCGTCCTTACTGTACAGGTCACATCTCCCCCCAAAAAGGTCCCAGTTATCCAGAAACTTAAAACCCTGCCCCTTACTCCACCCCTTCAGCCACGTGTTAATCCTCCACCTCATTCTATTTCTATTCACACTGTCACATGGCACAGGGAGTAATCCAGAGATTACCCCCTTTGCGGTCCTTCTTTTTAACTCCCTACCTAACTGCCTGTACTCATTTTTTAGGACCTCCTCTCTATTTCTCCCTATGTTATTGGTACCTACATGTACCACGACCTCTGGCTCCTGTCCCTCCCACTTTAGGATATCCGGGACACGAGCAGCAACATCCCGGACCCTGGCACCAGGGAGGCAAACCACCATCCGGTTCTCCTTGCTGCGTCCACAGAATCCCCTATCCGTCCTCTTAACTATGGAGTCTCCTACCACAATTGCCCTCCTCTTCCTTTCCTTCCCTTTCTGAGCTACAGGGGCCGACCTCGTGCCAGAGGCACAGCCACTGTCGCTCCCCCCAACCTTGATGTCCCCCTCAACAGTGCTCAAAGAGGCGTACTTATTGCTGAGGGTTACATTCACAGGGCTCATCTCTGGGACCTTACGTTTTTTTGTCCCTCTCCTAACAGTTACCCACCTTTCATCCTCCCGTGGCCCTGGCGTGACCACCTGGCTGTAGCTCCTGTCTATGACTTCCTCTGTTTCCCTAACCAGCCTGAGGTCATCGAGCTGCAGCTCTAGTTCCCTAACACGGTCCCTGAGAATCTGCAGCTCGACACACCTAGTGCAGATATGGACATCCGGGAGTCTGGAAGACTCCAGGACCTCCCACATCTGGCACTCCCGACAACACACAGCCTTAACACTCATCCCTTACCCCAATGAAGTAGTAATAAAGACTATCTTAGCTTTCTCTCCGCCTGCTTTCGCCGAAGCCTGATGAGCCAAAGCCTGGAATTCCCACTCCTTCACTGGGCCACTCACTCGTTGGGCTGCTCGCTGTCCCTCTTATTTATTGGCCTTTTACCAATTAACCCCAACACACTCTCCTGTACGCTCGCTCGACCAATGGCTGCCGCCGACGCCGACTCCTCCCCGCAGACCCTGGTAAGAGACTTTTTAAAAAGTCTCTTAATTGTGGCCAGATGATAGAGATGTTCTCAGACTGATGCCAGACAGCCATCAGCATGGAGGAAAGGGAAGCCCATACCACAGATTATCACAGGTTGTGGACAGTAATGATATTTCCACCCATTACTGCCCACAAAATCCATGTAAATACTTAATGCTTCATCCCTGAAGAGGTCCGAACCATAGCAGTATCAAAATCCCACAGACACAGCTGGAATAAAATGGCAAGCCCTGGGCTTTGGCTTTACTGAAACTTTATACCAAGAAAGACAACTGGTTATGCTTAACAGAGAATTCAAGTCTCAAATCATCTTTAGGAGGGTCAAGTAACTTTTAAGAACTTATTCTCAGGAATTTGAAAAGATTTGGGTCCAACAGCCTTTTTTTGTGCTTGTAATATTCTAATTACCAAAAAAAGTTTATCTAAAGTTGCATGCAAATACGCAAACTTTTAAGCTCATATACAAACCTGTATTTTGTCCCATTCACCAATCACCCCTCTGCACTCTGATCTACATTGTCCCCAGATTAAATTAAATTTCCATTTTATGTATCAATTTTTTTTCCCCGCAGTCGTGCCCTTTTCTATGTTTTTTAGACTGCAATGTCGGTGGGGGGGGGGGGGGGGGGGAGGGGGGAAGAAACACACTGGAAAAAATTGACATCATTACTGCCCATGTGGTCGTTCACACTGGGAACCTTCATAGACTGCAAGTACCTGAATGCAACGGACCCTGTGGTTGGGTTTGCAGCAGAGCGGATGACTGACAACAGATTTTATCCGGTACGATTTACACTGTAGGCTTCCTTCAAAATGTTGTAGGGGTCCAGCTGGATAAATCGGGGTGTAGGAATTGACTCAAAATTCCTGCTCATTTCTTTTTAGACTGCCTGTGTAGCGGCAAAATTCCTTGATTGTGCAGTTATATGCCTGCAGTCTTAAAAACTATAGTTGAAACCTTTTCTAGCCCTATATGGTATTACTTTATAAAAAAGTTGGCTGGACCAAAGCTGGAGTACCATGCACAATTTTTCTTGCACAGGAAAGCAATGATTGTACTGGAAAGTGTGTTTCAGTGATGAGGAGAAGCTGGAGAGGCTGAATTTATTTTCCTTGGAGTAGAGGAGGCTGTGAGGATGGTAGGAGGCTACAAATTTTGGATAATAGGAACATTTGTTTCATAACAGAAGTATCTAAATCCAAAGGATACAGGTTTAGGATCAGAGGTTGGAGATTTGAAGAGGATATGAGGAAGGTTTTTCCCACTAAATGGGTGGTTGTATTTTTAATTTAGACATACAGCATGGGAACAGGCCATTTCAGCCCATGAGTTCATGGCACCCAATTAACCTACACCCCCGGTATGTTTTGAAAGGTGGGAGGAAACTGGAGACCCCGTGGAAAACCCATGCAGACACGGGAAGAACGTACCAACTCCTTACAGACAACGTGGGATTCCAACGATGGTCCTGATTACTGGCGCTAACCGCTTCACCAACCCCTGGATGCACAGCCTGAGTGGGTGAAAGGTAGTAAAGGTCACAGACCGAGTGCTGGTAAATAGGGTTAATACAGATAGTTGATAGTCGCCATGGACATGTTTGGGGGTGGGGGGAAGAGGGGGGAGGTGTGAGGGGTAAAGGCCCGTTTCTCTGCTGCATGGCTGATTGATTCAACCTGAATTTTAATTATTTGATCTTTCATAACTTTGTCCACTGCTTCCCAAGCCAGAATTCTTTCCATTAATCTATTTTCTGTCTCCCAGCCTTTCAAACTTAGAAGTGGTGCCTAAAAATGCACCACTCTGACCAAGATTTTAGTTTCCTATACTACGATTTCCCTAACTAGCTCAGCATAAATGTGATTTATGCCGTCTGTTGATCAAATACAGAGCAAATTAACATGCAGGCCAAAAATCCTCGCATTCTTCCCATTTACAACCACTGGCGCCAGACGGCAACTCAACAGTAAACGTTTTAATACTCACCTGCCTCCTCCTGCTTTAAGTTCAGAAGATGTGGCAAAAGTGGCTGGAGAAAGCAACAATCTGGATATTTAATCCTTAAGTTATCGGCAGTGTCACAATTTGTATTCAATGCAAACCAGGCCAGAAGACTATCATTCTCTGCTGGGACTTTGCTCACCAAAGATTTAGTTTGTGACGCACCACCGAAGTTCTGCAGCTCTACTCCAAGGAAAACACAAGTGATTTCTGGTTTGGCCAAGAGGTCCTCAACGTCTTCATAATGCAACTTAAGGAGCTGAATGGCAGGCTCCTTGAATTTTAGTGAAACAACCAATGGATGCAAATTGGAAAATAAGATGTAGATTGTGCCTTGGTGAGTCTGCTTGGCTTTTAACCAATTGGAATCGCTTCTCTTTTCACTTAATTTATTAAGCAATGATCTGCTGAAATAATTTTCATTTTCTTTTTGGCTATTGAGCTGTGTTGCTGCACCAATGGCAATTTTAGGATTTGCCAACAAATCAACAATAGTTTTGTATCCCCAGAATTGACCAATATCCAGTGCCGTATGTCCTGATTGGTTTGTTAGAGATCTATCGCACCTAGAGAAAAGCCAAGAGTGCACAAAATTAAGCTTGTTATAGACAAGATCCAATATATTTTTCAAACTATGTCTCAAAAAAGTTATTAACTCATATCTATATATTTGTGGATGACACCACCATTGTTGGCTAAATGACTGAAAAGGAAAAGAGCCAGAGAATAAGAAACGGAGATCGAGAACCTGGTGGGGTGGTGCCAGAACAACAAACTAGCTCTCAATGTCATTAAGACCAAGGAGGGGCGACGTTGATGGGACAGAGGTGGAGAGACACAAAAGTGCTGGAGAAACTCAGCAGGTCTCACAGCCTCCGTATGAAATAAAAGACAGTCAACATCTCATGACTGAGTTCTCCATCACACATTCCTTCCTATGGACGCTGAATGATGTGCTGACTTCCTCTAGCTCGTGTACTGCGTGAGACCCGGACATCAGCAGATTTCCCTTTTTGCCTCCAGGAGGTGGAGAGAACCAGAATCTTCAAGTTCCCGAGCGTCTATATTTCAGAAGACCTTCCCTGCAGTCAGCACATGAAGAAGGCAGACCAACACATCTATTTTTTGAGGAGACTGGAGATGTCATCAGATGGTCTATCAAACTTCCAGAAGTGCACTATGCATCACAGCCTGGTTAGGGAATTCAAGTGGCCTGGAATGTAGAAGGCTGAAGAAGGTAGCAAACGTAGGCAGGACCATCACAGGCTCCGTCCTCCCATCCATTGCAGACATCTATGTGAAGCACTGCCTCAAAAAGACAACAACATCATAAAGGACCCCAGCCCCCCACCACCCGCCCCAGGCACAGCCTATTCTCACTGCTACGTTCAGCAGAAGGTAACCAGCACTTCTAGGTTCAAGAACAGTTTTTTCCTCAATTCATACACTTGAACCTTCCCTTGCGACCCTAAACATGAACCGCTCCAACAGGCCAAAAAGAACTCTGCACTATTGCAAGCCTCTTTTTTTTTGCACCAGAAATATTGCAAATATTTATTATCTATCATGTATTTATTGCCTCTTTTAATTGAATTCAATTAGTTTACTATTACAGTTTTTCTTTACAAGTAACTATCTGGCTGCCAGCAAATAATAATTTCAGCCTTATTGTACATTGTGTAATGTGTACAACAATAAATCATTATTATTATTATTATTATTAGACAGCCTTTAAAAGAATGGAAATGTCTGGAGGTTACTTGGTAGTTAATAAAAGGAGACATATTTTTGCTGAGCATGGCTAAAATATTTTAACTTTAGTTCCATAATACTGAAGGTCAAAAATCCATAAACCAATTAATCTAACCGATCATGGGCATTTATCAAAGATTGTGGGTTTCCCCCAATGACTCAATATTTATTTCTAATGAACAAAAAGAAACAAAGGACCCAACTTTCATTCATGCCTGAGCTGGTCTCTGCCACGACAGCAATACGAGTCTTAGAACTTGCATCAATGGACATGGGTTAACGAGCAGCAAATCGCCTATAAACCCTTGAAGAACCACCATGGATTCAGCCCAAGGCAACTCAACGTCGCTGAAGAGCTGCTGTTTCCTCCGAGCTGCGGAGTGTATAACCTGGGATTAATGTTTCAGAATAAGGCACCAGGCCATTAGGGAGAGATGAAACAAATTTCCATAATCATACTCCTGTGATTCTTATCCAGGAGGCCTCATTGCTGGGTATTCTAATGACTGAGATTGACTGGTTTTTGGATATTCAAGGAAGCAAGAGATCGACACAGGAAAGAAATGCCGAGGCAAGAGATTAGCCTTGATTTTGTTGATTGGTGGAACAAAAAGTGGCTGAATGGCCCATTTCTGCTTCTAGCCCTTAAATTTCTTAAATATGTTAACGTTTCCAGCACGAGGTAAGGGATGGAAGCAAGTTGCCAGGTTCTTCCTTAGATGAGGACCCTAATGTACAATCACATCTTTATTACTCCAATTCAATTTTTTTGACACTGTTTGCAAACAACAAACAGTGACCTTCATGATTAATTTCAAATACAACTTTGTTTTAAGTTAAATTGGATGTACAGCACGGTGACAGACCATTTTGGCCCATGAGCCCGTGCCACCCAATTTACACCCGATTAACCTACAACCCCGGTACACTTTGAATGGTGGGAGGAAAGCAGAGCCCCCAGGGAAAACCCATGCAGACATGGGGAGAACGTACAAACTCCTTATAGACGGCACAGAATTTGAACCCCTGGCCCTGATCACTAGTGCTGTAAAGGCGTAGCGCTAACCGCTACGCCAATCGTGCCGCCCAAATACAGTTTTAGAAAGTCCTTTTTTGAAAACATTACCATTAATTACGTTGCTGTGTCTTGTCTATTTATGTAATTCTCTCAACCCATTTTCACTCTGGACCCATTTCAAGGACAATGGAACATCTTCTATCAGTGTGGAGCCAAACGTTTCTCATTTGTACACTTTGGTTGAGCTCTCCTCTCCAGAGGTGGTGCTACAATTTTGCTCAAGCCAGTCCATACATGTTTTGCCCATTGGTTTCAGTATATGGAAAGGCATAGATGGTGCGCACATGGTCTGCTACACTGGATAGCCAGTCAAATGGAAGTGTGATCCTTGGATACTGAACCAAGACTCCTGCATCTTAATTTAGTCATTTAACAAGGGGATAATTCTTGGCTCTGACAAATTACTGGATTACCATCAATTCTCAATGATATATTTACCCCTTTTCAAGAAGTAGGTGGACCACCTCCAAATGTCCATTCCTGCTGGCATACATCAAAGGAGTCCAGCCCTTCCCGTCCACTTCATCCACAAGAGATGTCGAGTAAGTTAGCAGAGCAGACAATTTTGCTGCATCTCCTTCAGCAGCAGCCTTGTGAAGCTGAGTGATCACTCCTTCCTTAAGATTGTTCTCCGCTTCTGCCATCCTTACGTGGTCCAATCTAGTAATACAGCGCAAATTACACTCAATGTGAATAATGAGATATCGGATTAGAAATAGGGTACTTATAAGCCGTAATTTTAATTGATGACCAATCATAATTCTTTTTTAAAACTTTTTATTTCTTGCACTGAGTCATATCAATAACAACATCCACAAATCATCATTAATATATACAGTGACCTTTCTTTTTTCCCCCCTTTCATCCCTCTCCCCTTCAAAAATCAATAAATAATAAAACACATAAAACGAAGAAATAACAAAAAACAAAAAAGAAAAAAGTCGTATCGTCTACTTTCACATATTTAAATCTTATGCTCATAATTATGTTGTTTTACGAGATGGAGGTTTGTGGTCGGCATTCTCCGACATATTTTATGTACGGTTCCCAAATTTGTTCGAAAAATGTACACTTTTCTTTCAGATTATATGTAATTTTGTTCTAATGGAATACACTTATTTATTTCTGTACACCACTGTTGAATTTTAAGGTTTGTTTCCAATTTCCAGGTTGTCATAATATATTTTTTGGCTACTGCTCATGCTATCATCATAAATTTCATTTGGGCTTTGTCTAATTTTAGTTCTAATTGTTTGTCTCATATTATTTAACAGAAACATTTTTGGATCTTTTGGTATATTATTTTTTGTGATTTTGTTTAATATTAGGTTTAGATCTTCCCAGAAAGTTTTTACTTTTGAGCATGTCCAAATTGCATGTAATGTTGTTCCAATCTCTTTTTTGCAACAAAAACATCTCTCCGATGCTGTTGGGTACCATTCTTTTCATTTCTAAGGAGTGATATATAATCTGTGTATCCAGTTATATTGAATCATACATAATCTACTATTTATCGTGTTCCCCATTGTTCCTCTACATAACTTCTCCCATGTTTCGTTCTTTATCTCTGTGTTTAAATCTTTTTCCCAACTTTGTTTCGGTTTATACTTTATTTCATCTTCTTTATATTGCAATTTGATGTACATGTTGGTAATAATTTTTTTAATTATCATTGTGTCTGTAATTAAATATTCATAGTTGCTACTTTCTGGTAATCTCAAGCTATTTCCCAATATATCTTTTAGATAAGTTTTCAATTGGAATATGTAAATATTGTACCTTGTGTTATTCCATATTTATCTTTTAATTGCTCAAATGTTAATAAATTATTTCCCAAAAACCAATCTTCTATTTTCTTGATTCCTTTTCTATCCCGTTCCTTGAAAAATAATTTCTTTAGCTCATATTTGTTAAAATATGTGGAACAACAAGACAGGAAAATGATTCATGGGAATTTTCTCATCAGAAATATTACATTAATCGTTCACACTGCAAGAATTCACCTGTACCTTCCCTTTCAAGAATTGATGGTCAAGCTGTACATTTTGTGCTTTTGTTTCAGGAACTGTCTTCAATGATCCAAGATTCTTTTTATTGTCATGTAATAAAACAGATGTAATATTCCACTAAATCTTACTTAGACTGCCATAAGATATACAGGCTTCAGACCAAACCATCGGCAATACAAGCTCCAGATCCAAACCTCCAATGCAATCAGGAAGCCTTCAGTGCCCGAGGCCCCTCAGGAGCCCTCCCATCCTCAGCATCCTCTTGTGTCCTGATTCGGATTCCTGATATCCCTACACCCAGTCTCCAGCACTCTGCAGCTTGGTGTGAGTCCTTTGCTTGCAGTCACCAGTAGCCTGTGTAGGTTCTTTGCCTCAAGTTGTGTTTTTCAGCCACCAATTAATCCAGAGCTACATAAACCAATGAATAAACCATAGATTGTTGGTTCCCTCGATGACTATTTCTAATGAACTGCAGCCCAACAAAAGTCCAAACTTTCATTCATGCTTCAGCTGGTCTCTGCCACATCTCCTCTGCTTCTTCTCAGACAGGGGACATTCTCCCCATACTGTTGTGTTGGGAAGAGTATCAGGTTTGGTGGGTTCACAGAGAGACAAGTCTGGACACAAGTGTTACAATCACACTCAGCTTTTAATTAACACACAGGAGAAAAACGGGGAGAACGTCAAATGGTGCTCGATTACTATATTACTTAAACAATGATATAGACATTCACATCAGACCCAGGTTGGGCTCGATACCAGAGGCCGCCTATACTCTACTCTCTTGAGTACACACTCTGCAGGTAGGGACTTTCACATACACCCGGTTCCCTGTACCAATGGGGGTGTGACTCTCTGCAAGTATTGATCTATCGCAGTACTATGGCTGAGTTTTGGTGTAGTGCACACCTTACTCCTGATACTTCCAGTGATGTCCACAGTAGGGCTTGGACCACAAGGCGGAAAGAAATGCGGTATGCATCAATGTTTTATACAGTTTTGATCTAGATGCCTAGCCAAAAATGACACTAGCTAATTTAAATGAGCCAATGGCAAGGCATGCACGAATGGGTGGCCAGAGCCCAACCTTGATTGACAGGTGATGTGACCTCCGAATAAGTTTCAGACAGGGAGGACACGTGGCCATCCACAATAGTCCAGACAGGCAGGGAGGCCACGTGTTTCTCCACAATCCACTTGTAAAAACTGGTGCCCTGCACTGATCCACTGCTCCCCTGGATTCTGCAACCCCCTCTTGGCTGCTGCTAGCACAGGTGCCACCATCTTGGGCTCCAAGCCAGCGGTTTCAGAATTTTAAAATGCACCACCGCCGGCTCATTTAACAGGCCATTTAAAGCCTGCACAGAGCTGCCAATAGTTGAACTGGTTGGTAGAACCCTGCGGAGGAGTGTTGCGTCTCTTCTCCCAGCTTTCCCTGGGTCCACACCAGTGGCAGCCCTGGTACTCTGCACGTGGGATGGCTTAAGCAGACTCTATCTGATTAAAAATAAACTAATCACATCGACGACTTATTTTGCAATTTATAACTGAAATTGTCAGTGTCTATTTCAAAAACTTTAAATTATCAGCCCGACATACTGAAATTCTTGCTTGCTACAGCTATACAGGTATTTAAAATGCACTGACAAAACAATAAGTATAAATTAAATGACTACATTAACTTTGTAAATACTTACAAAGTTAAATAAATTGCAAATAAAAAGTTAAAATGTTCATAAAATTAGATATCTGGATGACATAGTTATGCTTCCATGTCCTTCTGGGTGAGACAGTCATTTCCTTGTACTTCTGTGACACTGCAGTACTACAGAGATTGATCAGAAGTTTTTCTTTTTTTTCTTTGGCTTGGCTTCGCGGACGAAGATTTATGGAGGGGTAATGTCCACGTCAGCTGCAGGCTCGTTTGTGGCTGACAAGTCCGATGTGGGACAGGCAGACACGGTTGCAAGGGAAAATCAGAAGTAATCCCCAACTTAAACATATAGTGCGATTACTTTGGTGAATCCTTTCAATCCATCTGAAAATGTACCCCCATTTCCCTGGCAAACTGCTACTCCATTGTACTCCCATCCTCATCTGGGATTCTGGCATTCTACACTGTTTCAATGCAGAAACGGCCCTGTTACATACCTTATTTTTACATCTTCATTTACTGTGCTTCCTTTTAGCTGGGTTAGGGGACTCCAAATATTTGTAAATCAGAGGGGTAAAAAAAAAATGTCCTCTCCAGCAATTTATCCTGAGACTTTGCTCCCCAGATCTAAACTCTCTCATCTGGGAACAAGCCTCCACAGCATATCAACCCTCATAGCTCAATTACTCATCCCTCTAATACACAGGAGAAACAAACTCATCCAATTTATTATTTCCTCAAACAACAACATCTTATTCTTGGGATGAATTTGGTGAGCTATCAAGCACTAACCCATTGGGTATAGAAAGATGCACGCTGAAGTGCAGAGTTGTATACCACTTGAGAAAATTACTTATAATTTAAGAGACAAATATTATATATTTTTGAAGATATGAAGCCCTTATTTACAAAATATGGGTGTTAATATTTAAATGAGGCTCTGACATTTGCTTTCTCCTTAAGGTCTCAATGTACTATAAGAAACTTTAAAGTAATAGATACCCCTGTTGAGGGTCTCTTGTCCCTTTCTTATCTTTTCTCTTTCTTTGTAGGGGGATAGAAGTGGGGTGGTATATAGGGAGATTTTATCATCTTTTTCTTTTTACACACCATGTGTAATGGTATTGATTTGAATTATTTTTCATTATGTGCTTTATTTGTGTGGTTCTAAATTTATAAATAATTTTTTTTAAATAAGCACAAATGACTGAAAGGGAATTACACCCATCACATTTTCTTTACAAGCATTGACCCACATAGGTTTTGGAATGCTGTTAATAGGCAAACAATTGACGCAAATACTAAAAACGTACAGGTGCCAAGGGATTTGGAGGGACTTGCGCTTAAAATGTTGAAAATGGTAAGGTAGTTTGAGAAAACGGTGGAGAACTCGCCTTGACTTTATACACAGTGGTGGATTAATGATCACCCGGGCCCCCAAGGCTGAGTTTTAGTAAAGCCCCCCCCACCAGGGTCAACAGTGTGGGGGGCCCATCAGGGTCAGCAGTGTGGGGGGGGGGGGGCCCATCAGGGTCAGAAGTGTGGGGGGGGGGAAGCATTCGCTGGCCATGTCTCAACTCACCTCCTTCCAACCCTCCCTCCTCCTCTCTCACACACTCTTTTGGGAGTTGCGCGTGCCCCAGCTTGTTGGCTGGCTTAGTGGAATTTTTCTAGACTCCATAAACTTAAGGACAAATCGGTGCGTTGTGGTGGTAAATTTAACCTTGGAAGAAAATAGGGAGGGGCAAGGGGAACGACTTTTAAAATCGGTTGTAGTTGCTAATCTTGTGTGTTTCAAATGTAAGATTCAGCAATTTAAATTGAAGCTTATACCCAAGCTCTTCATAAGATGAATTTGTGCGGATGTGGGTCATGTCAGTTTTATTTTTTAAAGCTGTTCTATGCTCCACCACTCCTTTGGGTTAGTACTGCAATTTCGCTGTTCATTTTGGAGAGAATGGGTGAATTAATTCTAAATGCACACTCCCCGCTCTCCTCCCCTCAACCTCCTGTTGATGCCATTGTTCTCCGAGGACATTGCCCAAGCTACAAGGCCCTTCCAGCTTTTTCCAGGCCACTGGACTGCCCTCAACCCTCCCCCCCCCCCACCCGCCTCCGGCTCGCCCATCGGCTGCTCACCTTGATTCATGCCTCGTTGGCCACCCTACGCGGATCCACCACCACGAGCCGAGAACCTCTGACCCCGGACAGCTCGTCCCCGCCCCTTCGGCTGCCAGAGTCCCTTCAGCCCACCATGTTCGTGCTGTCTGAATACCACGTTTGCATGGTATGGCCTTCCATCGCATTTCATGAATTTATCTAACTCAGTGGTTCTCAATATTTTTCCACTCACATACCATATAAAATCATTCCTTACTAACCACAGAGCATCCGTGACATCCTATGCCACAGAAATAGAAGCTCTGTGGTTAGTTACAGATTATTGATTTAAGGTGGTACATGAGTAGAAAAATAAAGGTTGAGAACGGTTGATCTAAATGCATCTGACACGGAGAAAGATCCTGCCTCCACCAGCTTGTCCAGAAGCCAACAGAGCAACACCTTCCAACGTAGTTCTCTTATCCACACTGCTCACACGCTCAACGGCCTGGGTGGATATAGCTCAGTGTTGAGAGGGGTGCATGAGGGGAGGGGTTGGGCCAATAGTAGGGTGGCTTTTTGCCAGTAGGGGTTTGTAAATGCATGCATGATGAGCTGAACTCTGCAGCAGGAGGCAGACGCCTCAGACCTCAGCCTCAGACATGTGCATGGTTTTTGCAAATGCTTGTGAGCATTGACTGAGCAACTAGAGGAGAAGTACAGCTACAATATGTATTATTTTATACTTAGTACTAGTACATAATGTAATATGCATAATAAAGTATCATGAATACAAGTTAGTGTGATTTTTCACGACTACCACTTGGGCCCACCACGGACTCTTACTAGGTTCAATTACTCCCTCTTTAAGCAGTCTCTGGGTCTACGCTTTGATAAATTCACGATCCTCTTTTCTGTAAAAATAGCTCTTAGTGGTAATCGGCTGACACTCACGGGATAAATCACTGAAAAGGGAAGGAGCTTTGATCTTTAATGTGGACAGACCGCAGTAACTAGCATGGGGGATGGTAAGTGTGGGTAGTGGCTCACCAAAATTTAACACTACACTGTTCATTGGAGATTGAATATCTAACCCCAGTACCACAGGGCGCAGAGCTCCAACATAGTAAAGAGCCACACATCGGCAAGGCAATGTCCCTGCAAATTTAAAGTAACTTTACACTTGTCCCGTACAGTTTTTGTAAGTTCACTGCAAGCCATTGATATTTTTTGGTTCGCTGGATATCTCTGCAAATTTAAGGCTCTGGCAACTTTCTTGTGGATGTAGCTGTCAGTACTCCCTGAGTCTATTAGACAATCCAGAGTCTCACCATTCACCTCCCCCTTCATGGTCGACCATTCCAGTCCGTAACATCCCCCAAGCTTTACAGTCAATTGAGCTGTCACACCTCACCATCACTTGAAGTCGATTCAGCCTGCTCGTCTGAAGATTCCCCCTTTTCACAGTTGTCTTCCATTCCTGCAGTTCCGGGACGCATTTTATTGGTGCTTCTCTTCTACTTCTTATCAGTGGGAGCACTTTTCGCCTTACACGCTTTAGTGAAGTGGCCGAGTTTCCCACAGTAGCTGCAGGTAGCAAATTGAGTCGGGCACTTCCGTCTGGGGTGCCAGCTCTTATCACAGAAGTAGCATTTTTCAGGAGTTTGCCCTTTTCTTTCCTTCAGGGTTCCAGCACTCCTGAACGTCCGACAGAGGCTGCTGGAGATGGAGACCTTAACCTACGACCAGGTAGAAACACCAGGCCTGTACCAGTTCCCAAGGTTGCAAAGGAGCCATGATTATTGTTTGACCACATCGTCTTTGTCTACTTCATCAACTGCCACTTCAATTTTATTAGCAGAAACTCATGGTACAATAATGAAAGACAATAGGTGCATATACAGTTATATCCAAGGGGAGTGTCCTTAGCAGTAGAGATAATGCACAGCCAATGTTAGTACAGCAAGGCTTGCCAGAGGGGAGACAGGCAGCTTGGCAGACATTCAACACACACACTGCTTGAGAGAGCTTGTTGAGCTTGGTCTTCTCTCTCTCTTTCTCTCTCTCCAACTGCCAACTGCTAGGAAGCTCATGTGACTCTCTCATTTACAAAAACGCTCACCTTCTTCAGCAAACAACAGGAGTTCTCCTCTCTTGGTCAAGCTGCTGTCTTTAGATAAACAAAACCCAGGAGTGACCTTTCTGTGAGCACCCTGTTGGTACTTGCAAACAGCCAGATTGTCTCCTCCAAAACAATGGCTATTCATTTCATGACATCATTTCAATTATCACCTACTTGTGAAATGTGTATAAAAGTTTCCATAGATCCTGTAATATTACTGAATATGAATTCTTCAAATAAGATCTATTTTAAAATGTGTGTATGTATGTAACTTACTCTAATTTTACCAAATTCCTCCCAATATTTATACATTACAATAGATCCATTAATCCATAGAACAAACACTACAGCACAGAAATGCCACGTTAGAACCATTAAACCATAGAATGAACACTACAGCATAGAAAGGCCATGATAGAACCATTAAACCATAGAACAAACTCTACCGCTAACAACACAGAAAGGCCATGAAGTGATGTGATCCACTTTATTGTCATTATGCTGGTAGACCAGTCAATGAAACATAATCTGCATCAACTGGAATGTAAAATAGAGTTATATACATTACAATAAACGCACAATATAAAACACACAATAAAGCATGTACAATTAAAACCACATTATTCTGAAATGAGTTGTTTAAAACAAAAATCACTGATTCTAAAATATAAGGCAGCACTACTCAACGCTATGATTTGGTATTTAACATCATCACGGCTTCATGAAAAAAGCTCTTTTAAGTCTAGTAGTTCTCAAGTGAAGGCGCCTATAAAGTCTGCCCAACAGTCGGAGAGTAAATAGTTCATGGTTAGGGTGTGCGACATCTTTAATGATATTCCTCGTCCTGTCCAAATCTTGTCCCCTACAGCTTGATTCGATGGTGGGCAATTGTATTCCAACAATCTGTTGGGCAGTTTTCACTACCCGCTGGTGTGCCTTCTTAACTTGTGCACAACAATTGCTGTACCACGCCAAAATACTGCACGACAACACACTCTCACTAGTACATCCAGAGAAATCCAACAGCACTCTGGGACAGAGGTGTAACTTCCTCATACATCTCAAAAAATAAAGACATTGTTGTGCCCTTTTGATCAACATTGATGAATTCAAAGACCACTTGAGATCATCAGAGATGTGGACCCCCAGGTATATGAAGCTTCCAGCCTGTCTAAAATCCACAATGATCTATTTTGTCTTCTGGATATTGAGTAACAAATTGTTCTCGCACACCGCAATGCTGGGTGCTGAACCTTCACCTCTTTAGGCCGTTTCATCGGACCCTGTGATCAGGTCTACCATCACGGTGTCGTCTATGAACTTTAATGATTAAGTTTGAGTTGTTCATTGGAATGAAGTCGGAGGTAAAGATGGAATACAAAAGGGAGGTCAGCAGGCAACCCTGAGGCATTCTAGTATCCAAGGTGATATTGGAGGAAAAAATATTGCCCAACCTAATAGACTGGGGTCCGCTAGTAAGGAAATCGAGAATCCAATTACAAAGGGATGAGCTGATGCCATACAAACAAATTTGGTTATCAGCTTTGAATAATAATTTTACAGGTCTGTCCAGGTGAGTCATGGTAGAGTGTAGCACTGTTGAAATGGCATCCTCTGTTGACCTATTAGCACAGTAGGCGAATTGATGTTCATCCATACTGGCAGCCAAACAAGATTTCAGATGTATTAAAATCAACCTCTCAAAACATTTTGCCATGATGGGAGTGAGTACTGCAGGACGGAAGTCATTCAGACTCGTGGCGGTAGAGCACTTTGGCACAGGCACGATTAAAGCAGTCTTAAAACTTGTTGAAGCAACAGCCTTGGCCAAGGACAGATTAAAAATATCCATAAAGACTCCTGCCCATTGATCTGTACATCCTCTAAGCCCTTGACCAAGATTGCTTACCTTCTGTACATTCACCCTACTAAGGATGGCCCATCCGTCCGTAATAGAAAACAAGAGAGGTGATTCATTCGGTAAAAGATCCACCTTGAAAAGGACGACTGCATTTTCTTGATCAAAATGAGCATAAAAATAATTAGGCTCCTCAGAGAATTTTAAGGGGTCACAGCTAGAAACAGGCGCTGTACCAAATGATTTATAATCTGTGATAACTTGTATACCCTGTCACATGCGCTGTGAGTCCGAGGATACAAAGTGCTCTTTGATTTTCTGTTTGTATATATGTTTAACATGAGAGATTCCCCTCTTTAAGTTGGTCCTGGCCAACTCCTGGACTCCAGATCTGAAGGCTGAATCTCTGTCTTTGATTACAAAGGACAAACGTCAGGGTTTCTGGTTCGCAAATATTTTAAATTTCTTCTGTGATGTTACTCTAGCCACACACTTATTTGTATACTCAATAACAAAGTTGGTATATACATCGATATCAATCTGAGAATCTACTGTGGCACGATCGGCAAACACACTCCAGTCTGCATTTTGAAAATGCTGCTGAACAACAAAATCAGCCCTCTCCTGCCAGATCTTAACAGTCTTAATTACGGGTTTAACCCATTTAATTACTGGTCTGAACTTGGGAATCATAAACAGTGAAAGATGGTCGGATTGACCCAAGTAAGGGAGGGCAGTGGTTCTGTAGGCGTCAGCCACATTTGTGTAAACCTGATCCAAGGTTTTGTCCCATCGTGCATTACAGGTTACATTTAGATGTAATCCTGGGAGCACAGAGCATAATATTACAGTGATTAAAGTCTCCAGATGCAATAAAGGCACCATCTGGATGCAATATCTGCAACTTGCCAAATGCAGGCCTGAGAACTTTCAAGCCGGCTTTAACATTCGGATCTGTTGGTATATAAACTGCTGCAGTGATGATACAAGTAAATTCTCTTGGTTGGTAAAAAAAAGTCTACACTTGATAATCAGATACTCCAGATCGGCAGAGCAATGAACATTAGCAATGGTAGAGTTAGTGCACCACAGTTGATTTACATAGATGCACAATTCGGCCTTCCAATTCCACCACATTATCTGGTATCCCGCTATTGAGCCTCGTCTCTGTAAAATTCATTACATTACAGTTTGTGTGAGGAGCCAGGTCTTCAACTCATCCATTTTGTTCACCAGAGACTGAGCATTTCCAAAGAAAATACTTGGTAGCGCTGGCCTGAGTGGTTTTTGCCATAGCCTGTCACACAGGCCTCCCCACTTTCCCTGTCATTGTTTATGGTCTTGTTGCCGATGCCAAAACCTTCCAGTCAGGGTAAGTCAAATGCAAGTCCGCGATGACCGTTCCAGGAGAATTTGATCAAATTTAAATGAGCTCCATGAATAAACCAGACCTACATCACTGCAGCACTGACAGACTTCCAAAAGTGTCTATCTACTATGGCTGTAATACGCTCTGTTTAATCTGACATTCATACAGAATACAAGTACTTCAGCACTATTTTACAAATTCCCGTTGAACACTGAACCTCGTGATGTGAACGCGCCGCCATCTTGTGTATGATAGAACCATTAGGGCAGCAAAAGCACGGGGACACCAGCAGTGGTCAGTGGACATTGTGCATCAACAAGCCACACACAATTTGACTTGAAGTATCCCGGCTTTCAACGATCATTGCAATTTTCAAACTTGGTACAATACAATTTCCAAAAACTGTTCTGTTGTTCATAATTTAAACAACAAATTAAAGTGATCACTTACTCTGCTCCCATAGCTGGCAGACAGTCCAATTGAATCAGTGGTCCCTGACTTTTCCATGAGTGATGCTGGTACTGCATTACATAATGATCTGAGCACTGCAGCAGGAGGCAGACACCAGACCTCAGGCTCAGACTTGCTCTCTTTTCAAACACACGGTGTGAGCATTGGTTAACCGGTAGCATTGGGACTTGCAGAGCCTGAGACCCCGCTGCTGATTGGGTGAACATGGCTTCCGTGACCGCATGGCGCGAGCCTTGATAGAGCGACTGGAGAAGTACGACTACACTAATATGTATAATGTTGTATTTAGTACTAAATAACATGTATAAAATATCACAAAAACAAGTTATATGAATCAATTACAACAGACAGTAAAATTCCATATTTTATCTATCACAGCTCAGTCACATCAAGCTGTTTCTTTGCTGCCCAGATTATTTAGTGACTTGTTTTTGGGTAGGGGGAGGCAGCGTCAGGCGTATGTTGGAATATTACAAAGAAGAGTTTAGGAGGCCAGGCCCCCTCGAGTCCCAATGAGCATGACACATGACACGGGCACTGAACTACCTACGTTACCTATCCCAGAAGTGGCACTGGCTGTTTGGCGCCTTAGCTGCCGAACTGGGTCATGCTCGTTGGGACTCCCCCAGTCCTCCACCTTCCCAACCCCCAAACTATTAGATTTTTAATGTCTCTCTGATCGAATTGGATCATTAAAAATCTAAGTTTGGCAGTGGGGAGAAACAAGGAAGGTGGAGGATTGGGGAGTGGGAGCCGGACTGCTGATGGGGGTTGAATTTTTTAACAGCAGCTCACCCAGAGGCTGAGTCGAGGCAGCAAGTTAGTACTCTTATTGTGTGTGCAGCACCGCTGGGCTCAGTCAGTGGGAGACACTGAGAAGCCAACTCTCTGTGACGTGGCCTCTCAGTCAATCACGGCGATGCCTACCAGAATGTCACTGATTACTTAAGTGTCTACCTCCAGACGCTCTCTGGGGCGAGGCGAGCTGCTTTTCAACTCGGGCCACCTCCCACCCAATCATCCTCAATTCCTTCACCTTCCCTTCAAACTATTAGATTTTTAACATCCAATTCGGTCGGAGTCCGAATTGGATGTTAAAAATCCAAGTTTGGTGGGAAGGTAGAATATCATCTATTCGCAATCTTCACATGAACGCAAAAAAATGCAAATCTTCATCATGATGCCACTGGCCCATCACTGCCAGCTCCCAGAAGCCGCCACACGCGTCACCCCTGCAATGGCGCAACTCTGGCCACGCCCACACTACCGCTGGCTTCTCCCGCACAGGCACAGTAAGTAGAGACCAGGTGGCAGGCGCCTACCCTTAACTGAGTAGGTGCTGAACTGTAGGAGCTTAGGCCCTCTTGCCTTCTAAGCCCCTAGGCTTCAGCCTAATGGTCAATCCACCGCTGTTTATAAATAGGGACGGAAAATACAAGAACACGGAAGTCATGATGGATATTTATAAAACTCTTCCTCAACCTTAATCAGAGTATTGCAGTCAATGCTGGACACTGTATTTTAGGAACGATGTGAAGATTTGAGAAAGGATACCAAAATGATTTACCAGTATTATTCCAGAGATGACAGACTTCGGTTTTGCGGTTAGGCTGGAGATGTTCAGGTTGTTCTGCTTGGAGCAAAGGAGAAATGCACATCAAATAATTATTATATTCAGACAAGAAGGAGGTAACTTAAATAGAGGGCTGCAAGATTATGAGAAGCATGGATAAGATGGACAGCCAGCACCTGTTTCCCAGGGCAGGAGTAGCAAACATCAGAGGACATCTGTACAAAGTGAAGAAAAACAGGTATAGAGGTCTTCTCCCCCCTCCCCCATTCCCCACACAAAGTTGTGTGTGCCTGGAATGCTTTGCCAGAGGTGGTGGTGGAGGATGGAATAATAGGGACATTTAAGAGATTCTTAGTCAGGCATATAGATGAAAGAAAAAACAGAGGGTTATGAGGTAGGGAGGGTTTTTATGGTAGATATCAGTTGGCAAAACAACGGGCCAAAGGGCCTGTACTGTGCTGTAATGTTCTATCTTTATGCCATGGCAGATGAAGCAAGGCTTTTAAACAATGAAGGGCTCAGAGTCATAAAAAGAAATTGATGAAGGGGTCAAAACACCAGGGGCCATAGCAAACTTGTGATTATTAAAAGAACCAAGTCATGTGAAGAAATCCTATTCTCATGAGGTGAGGGATTAGGCTTGGAATGTAATGTCTTACAGAAACTTAGAAGCAGATTTAATCATGATGTTCTAAACAAAGCAGATAAACACTCAACAGGAAGAATGATAGGCAATACCAGTGACAGACCAGGTTGAAGGAACAGTAGGCTTTAATATACAGAAGAACCTTGCTGGCTCAGATCCAGGTATAGGAATAGAGGGAAGGGAAAGGTGGCTTGACCTTTATGGCCCAGGACCACAGGGTAGGAGTCATCAGTGGGCGGGCCAGCTCCATAAATACAGCTATATACAATGGAGGAAATATATCACCACAAAGAAACACAAGGTTTTATGAACCAGCTGGATTGTCCATCTCATTGATTAGGCAAGGGCTCAACGGGCAGAATCAATGGGGCAGAATTTCTCTGACTTGTTGCCTTCCACGCTGCGAAGAAATTTTGGAATTTCCATCCTGGGCTAGATACTGGCAGGTTCCAAATACTCAGTTTAGGGAAACAACCAAGAGCTCCACTGATCTCCAGCATTTTCTGTTTCTCTTTTTTCAGACTTGCCAACATGTATACTTCACCCCCCACCCCCCCCCCTTGGAGGAGACAAGGCCAGGACACATTTGCTCGGGGTGGGGGTGAAGTATACATGTTGGCAAGTCTGAAAAAAGAGAAACAGAAAATGCTGGAGATCAGTGGAGCTCTTGGTTGTTTCCCTAAACTGAGTATTTGGAACCTGCCAGTATCTAGCCCAGGATGGAAATTCAAGGGGGAGGGGGGGGGGGGGGGGGGGGAAAGCTCGGCTTATTTTCCCTTCTGCAGAAACAATAGACAAACGCCTTGCCTAGAAGCAGGGATGAACTAATAAATACTGTGTGGATTAAAGCCATCTAAAGGGCCATATCCGATTTCCAACAAGGGATAAAATAGCCCACACTTTTATATGCCCAGCAGACGTTTATTCTTTGTGGAAGCAACAGCCGGTGGTATCAATCAGCCACCCTCCAAGCGGATTCAGCCCTGGGTCCCATTCTCCCCTGCCAGGCTGGGGTCTGCAACGAGGACATGCTTGTGCACCCCTTACCTCTATTACTGGGCGCCTCCTTCACTGAACGACGGAGTCGGGCCTCTCCCGAGTCAACCCCCCCCCCCCCCCTCTGCAAAGTTATAAACAAACTGTAAAGGGGGCGCAGTTTGCTCTGGAAGGCGGAGCAGGGCTGAGAGCCTCCCTCCCTTCCCTCTCGCCGCCGCACCCGCAGCGCTAACCGGCCAGGACACACACACACACACGGGGCAACCATCGACGATAGATACAAATGCCAGCCATTCTCATTGACGACCGGCGAGGGGGGTCGGGGAGGGGGGTGTCAGGCTTCATGAGTGCTTTGCAATGCGAGAATTGTCGCTGTATTTCCTTGTTGGCTCAGAGGACAGTCACGAGGGGCTGGAGTCAGGCTGTTTAGCGCAGCCTGTTCAATGGGCGGAGATGGGCTTCTGACCCCTTTATAAGCACAATAAATCAGTTGAAATCACTCCTGTAGTGCGAGTCTCTACTTTGAGCGTAACTTCTCCAGCAGTAGCAGCCGCGACACCCTCTATATTTCCCTTAAGAGCATTATCAGGTGAAAGTTTTGATTGTTTCTGCACCTGCAGGCAGTGACTTCCCCAATCAGAACTATTGCATTTAAAATAGTTACATTCTCCACTGTGTCCTTCACCTATTGGCTTGATGACAAGGATGAAGGTGGGCAGGAGGAAGTCCTAAATGAATACTTTGCTTCAGTCTTCACAAGAGAAGAGGACGTGGATCGTGGCAGGGCCGGGAGAGAACAGGCTTGTGTGCTGGACAATGTTGATATTAAGGAATTAGAAATGCTGAATCTTCTCAAAAATATTAATATTGAGAAGTTCCCAGGGCCAGATGCGATATACCCCAGTTGCTGTGGGAGGTGAGGGAAGAGATAGGCTGGGGCAAGTGGCTATGAAAACTTGAGTCCTTTTTGGCCACAGGGACTGGAGAATGTGCCCGATGTCTGAAAAGTGGCCCCCTTCCTTAACAAAAGGTAACAGGGAGAATCCTGGGAGTTTATACACCAAGATGCTGGAGGAACTTAGCTGGTCTTTTCAGCATCCATAGGAGACAAAGATATATTGCCGATGTTTGGGCCTGAGCCCTTCTTCAAGGAACATCGGAAAAGGCAGAAGCCGGATGTATCAGAAAGTCTCAGAATTCAAATAATGGGGGAGGAATCCAGACCAACAACAAGTGTTAATTGGATGTCATAAGGGACTAGGTAGAATGTCTGTGCAAAAGGAGGCAGATTATGCAGAGACAATGGTGGGAAAAGGGGGGTGGTAAGGGGGGGGAGGGAGTTTTTAAACAGCCCATTTCATGTCAGGCCTCTACCTGGAGTCCAGCTACAAGAGCGGATCTAAAACTTACCTTTCAGCCAGCAGCCCTAAAAGGCTGCTCCAGCCCGGGGTGGGGGGTGACTAGTGCCATAGCGCCACCTGTCATAAATATGCAGCAAAGCAAAGGGGATCTTCCCTCCCCATAATCTCCCACACAGCTGGAGCTGCTCTGTGGTTCCCAGAACAGTTCCAGTTGCATAGGGGATTATGGGTAGGGAAGATGGCCATTGCTCTGCCATGTTTTGAGCCACAGAGAGTGGCCCCGAAGGCCGAAGTGGCACAGGAAGGCTGTCATAACCCACACCAGCCAGCCCCTAAATTCTTCCACTGCCTCCACTGCCCTTCCCCCCGCCCGACAGCTCCTGCTACCCCGGCGGCTCCCGCCCACTACCCCTACCTAGAGAGGGTAATGGAGGGAGAGGGGTGAGTGGGGAGATGGGTCGTGGGCCGACTGCATCATCAGCCGCCCCTGACCAGCCGCTTGCAACAGCTGCACATTCAGGACAGATGGTGGAGTGCAGCACTCCACCGATTATCCTTCCCCGGGAAGGGTTGGAATTGATGCCTTGGAGCTGGCCACAGCGCATTCAGAAAGGAAAGGGTAAAGAACCTCCGCCTTTACAGATGGTGTTTTCCCTGCTTGAAAGTGCCTAACAAAAGCCAGTGAAGTCAGTGTTAATGCCATCCATTTGGAGGGTGCCCAGTTGGAAGATGTGTTGTTCCTCCAATTTATGAGTGGTCTCAGTCTGGCAGTGCATGAGACCATGGATGAACATGTCGGCAAGGGAATGGGATGGAGAATTGAAATGGGTGGCCACTGGGAGATCCACACTATTGTAGCAGATAGAGCCAAGGTGCCCAACAAAGCGATTTCCCAGTCTGCATCCAGTCTCTCTGATGTAGAGGAGACCACAGCGGGAGCACCTAGAAAACAGCAATTCATACATATGGCTGATCTTCATCAACTACAGCTCAGCCTTCAATGCCATTATTCCCCCAGTGCTGGTCAACAATCTTCAAACCCTGGCTTCTGCACCACTCCCTACAACTGAATCATTGAACTTCCTCATCAGAAGACCATAGACAGAACAAATTGAAAACAACATCTCCTCACTGACAATCAATACAGGCACATCTCAAGGATGCATGTTTAGCCCACTGCTCAACTCACTATACACCACGACTGTAGCCAAGCACAATTCTAATGCTATCTACAAATTTGCCGATGATACCACGGTTGTCGGCAGAATCACAAACAGCACTGAGGAGGCTTACAGGAGGGAGAGAGATCAGCTCGTTGAGTGATGTTACACCAACAACCTTGCACTCAACGTTAGAAAAACCAAGGAGATGATTGTAGACTTCAGGACCAAGTCAGGAGAAAACAAACCAGTCTTCAATGAAGGCTCAGCAGTGGAGAGGGACAAGAACGTCAAATTCCTGGGTGTCAACATCTCTGAGGATCTGTCCTGGAGTCTCTATATCGATGCAATTATGAAGAAGGCTCACAAGCGGCAGTATTTTGTGAAGAGTTTGAGATTCAGTATGTCACTGAAGACTCTTGAAAACCTCTACAGGTGTACCATGGAGAGCATTCTAGCTGTTTGCATCACTCTCTGGTAATGGAGGTGCCAAATGGCCAAAATAGGAAAAAACTCTAGAGGGTTGTTAATGTCTCTATCTCTCTCCTCTCTCCCCCCCACCCCCCTCCCCCCACATAGAACATGACAGCACAGTACAGGCCCTTTGGACTCATAAAATCCTCTAAAAAAATACTAAACTCTCCCTACCCCTTAACCCTCTTTTTCTTCCATCCATATGCCTGTCCAAAAGCCTCTTAAATGCCCCTAATGTTTCAGCTTCTACCACCATTCCTAGCAAGGCATTCCAGGCATAAACAACTCTCTGTGTAAAAACATATCTAATGTCTCCCTTAAACTTCCCTCCCTTCACATTGTACATATGTCCACTGGTGTTTGCCATTCCTGCCCTGGGCAAAACACTGGTGTCCACTAGTGGGAGCACCTGCTGCAGTAGATAACCTCTGCAGATTCACAGCTGAAACATTGCTTCACTTGGAAGGACTGTTTGAGGCACCGAATGTGCTGATCGAGGAGGTGTAGGTGCAAGTGGAGCATCTCCTGTGCTCCCAGGGGTAGGTGCCAAGGGGATGATTAGTGGGGAGGGACAAGTGGACAAGGGAGACGTGGAGGAAGCAGCCCCTGCAGAAGGCGGAGAGGGGAATATGTATCTAGTGGTGAGATCACATAGTAGGTGGTGGAAGTGGCGGAGGAGGGTGCGTTCGATGCGGAGAACAGTGAGGACAAGAGGAATCCTGTCCTTGTTGCAGGCGGGGGCAGAGGGGGCCAGGGCAGATGTGCCAGTAATGGAGGATGTGTAGGTGGGTGCCAAGTTGAAGGTGGTAGAGGGGAAAGCCGTATTGCTTGAAGGAGGACACTTCTGACAATCTGGCATGGAAGTCCTCATCCTGGGTGCACAGGTGATGGGGACAGAGGAGTTGAGAGAATGGAATGGAATCCTTACATGGGACAGGGTGCAAAGAGGTGTGGTCAAGGTAGCTGTGGGTTTTTAAGAAGATGTCTGTCAAGCGTTTGTCTCCTGAGATGGAGACAGAGAGATTGAGATGTCTGGTCAGCGCAATCGAGGCTGTAGCACCGTGTCTGGAATGCCCTTGTTTAACCATATTTCTGTGACACACACACAACCACCGTGCTGACCAGACACGGGCATTAGGAAAAACTAGGGGAGGCAGTGTTTGTGTCATCATAAATTCATTGTGGTGCACAAATGTGATGGTTATGGCCCAGTCCTGCTCCCCTGACTTAGAACATCTGGCAAATCAAATGCTTCCCATTCTACCTGCCGAGGGAGTTCACCACCATCATCCTGGTCACAGTGTATGTTCTGCCAGTCAGGGCGTCCCGAAGAAGACTGTAATGAACTACCACTAGCACATCACCTGTGAGACCTGCTCTGAGGCCGACATCAGAACATCATTCATGAGGGTGAACCATCGCAAGGTGACAGGCCCTGACAGTGTACCTGGCAGGGTACTGAAAAATCTGTGCCAACCAGAGTGTTCAGACATTTTAAAAAAATTTATATTGATTTGGTAGAGAGAAATATTACTCCATGTTATATATTGTCTATATCTTAGTTACATAACTTTATTATAATGAAATACAGAATATGAATTATAAGTGATTTATTCATTGCCTTGATTACAATGCTCGAATAAAATGGAAATTCCCTGATGAAAACTTAGACATTTTTAGACATATCCCTCCAATGTTTTAACCTGACTCGGAGTTCATCACGTTTGTTCTCCAAGGATTGCACTCTGACTAGAAAGATGGTAGGGAGCAGAGACTCAGGACCTGCCATCTCATGAATGGTAGGTGCCGGGCATGGTGGTGGTGGTGAAGGCTGATACAATCGGAACATTAAAAAAACTCTTAGACAGGCACACAGATGCAAGCAAATTAGAGGGTTGTGGGTATGAGATAGGGAAGATTTAAATTGTTGAGTAGATTTATATAGGAGGGCACGGCATTATGGACTAAACGACATGTACTATGCTGTAATGTTCTTTGTTCAATCTATTGAAGGAACTCAGTGGATTGAGCAGTATCAATGGAGAAATAAAGTAGTCAACAATTATTTTTCTCCCACTGATGCTCCTCAATCCTCCAGCAGATGTTTTTGAAATAGTGGCCAGTGAACTGCTAGCCACTTCTCTCCTGGTCAAATCCCTCCCCAACTACAACTGGGATACTTCACACACCTTCCATCACTTCAACAACTTCCAGTACCCTGACCTCGACTGCCTTATCTTTTACCATCGACATCAAATCACTGTACACTATCCCCCATGCAGAAGGCATTAAAGCTTTGTCTTATCCCACTTTTTCCAAGTCAAAGGGGGAGCCATGGGTACCCATGTGGACTCCAGCTATGCCTGGCTTTTAGTTGTCTACGTGGAGCAATCTATGCTACAGGCCTACACAGGTAAGGCCCCTCGACTCTTCCTCCACGGCAATGATGACTACTTAGGTGCTGCCTCATGCCTCAGTAATGAGCTCATCGACTTTATCCACTTTCCACCCTTACCTCAACCTCTCTGTCTCTTTCTCGGGAGACAAACTCTTGACAGACATCTTTTACAAACCCACCAACTTCCTCAACTACCTCGACTGCACCTCTTCTCAGCCCTTTCCTCTGTAAGGATTCCATTCCTTTCTTGCAATTCCTCCATCGCATCAGCTCCCAGGAGGAGATCTTCCCATTCCAGATAATTAGAGATGTCCTCCTTCAAATAATATGGCTTCTCCTCTATCACCATCTACTCAGCCCTCACCCGCATATCCTCCATTACCCACACATCTACCCTGGCCACCCTCTGCCCCCACTTGCAACAAGGACAGGATTCCTCTTGTCCTCACCTGCTGCCCCACTAGTCTTCGTATCCAACGTATCCTGCTCCGCATTTCCACCAACTACTATGTGATCCCAACACCAGGTACATATTCCCCTTCCTTCTCTGCCTTCCGCAGGAACTGCTCCCTCCATGACTCCCTTGTCTACTCCTCCCTCCACACCAATCATCCCTTGGGACCTACCCCTGTGACTGCAGGAGATACTCCACTTTTGCCCACACCTCCTCTCTCAGCACTTTTTGGGCCCCCAAACAGTCCTTCCAAGTGAAGCAACATTTATCTTGTGAATGTTCAGGAGACATCCACTGCATCTGGTACTGCCACTGTGGACTGCTCTACATCGGAGAGACTGGGAAATGGTCTCGTTGAGCATCTTGCCTCTGTTCACCACAATAGTGTAGGTCTCCCAGTGGCCACCCCTTTGAATTCCCCATTCAACTCCTTTGCTGACATGCCTGTCTATGGTCTAATGCCTGTCTATGGTCTAATGCCCTGCCAAACTGAGACCACACACAAATTGGAGGAACACCTCATGTTCCATCTGGGTACCCTCCAACCAGATAGCATTTACATCAACTTCTCTGGATGTGTCTGTCTTTCTCCTTTACTCTCCCCTCCTCTCTCTCTCTCTCTCCCCTCCTCTCTCTCTCTCTCCCCCTCCTCTCTCTCTCTCCCCTCCTCTCTCTCTCTCTCCCCTCCTCTCTCTCTCCCCTCCTCTCTCTCCCCTCCTCTCTCTCTCCCTTCCTCTCTCTCTCCCCTCCTCTCTCTCTCCCCTCCTCTCTCTCCCCTCCTCTCTCTCCCCTCCTCTCTCTCTCCCCTCCTCTCTCTCTCCCCTCCTCTCTCTCTCTCTCTCCCCTCCTCTCTCTCTCTCTCCCCTCCTCTCTCTCTCTCTCTCTCCCCTCCTCTCTCTTCCTTCCTCTCTCTCTCTCTCCCCTCCTCTCACTCTCTCCCCTTCTCTCTCTCTTCCCTCCTCACTCTCCCCTCCTCTCTCTCTCTTCCTCCTCTCTCTCTCTCTTCCCTCCTCTCTCTCTTCCCTCCTCTCTCTCTCTCCCCTCCTCTCTCTCTCCCCTCCTCTCTCTCTCCCCTCCTCTCTCTCTCCCCTCCTCTCTCTCTCCCCTCCTCTCTCTCTCCCTCCTCTCTCTCTCTCCCCCTCCTCTCTCCCTCCCCTCCTCTCTCCCCCTCCTCTCTCCTTCCCCTCCTCTCTCCCCCCTCCTCTCTCCTTCCCCTCCTCTCTCTCCCTTCCTCTCTCTCTCCCCTCCTTTCTTTCTCTCCCCTCCTCTCTCTCTCTCCCCTCCTCTCTCTCTCTCCCCTCCTCTCTCTCTCTCTCCCCTCCTCTTGCCCCCTCCACTCTCTCTCCCTCCCCCCTCCCCCCCTCCCTCTCCTTCCCCTCTCCCTCAATTCTCACCTTTCTTTCTCATGTCCTTTTATCATATCCAATTAATACTTTTTGTTTGTTGGTCTGCATCCCTCCATTCTTCACTTTATTTCCCACCCTGCCCCCCCCCCCCATCTTTTGAATACAGATGCCTGTCCCTTTTTTTAAATTCATACCTTGAGGAAGGCCTCCGGCCAAAACATCTATGGACTGAGTTCCTTCAGCATTTCGATTGTTTTCACTAGAACTTAGTATCTGCCCAGCCAGCAGTCAGGGAGTCAACGTGTTATCACTCCTGATGCAAGTCATCTACTCAGCATTTTTAAAGCGTGATGGTTCTCAGAGCTGATTTCCTGATTTACCCCGCCATTTCCCTAGATGTGAAGAAAAGGGGGCAGTATTCTACTTTTGTTTGGCATTCATCTTTTATTTTCAAATTTAAACCCAGTACAACTTGGCCTTGTGAATTTCCCGTGGTTTAAATTTTGAATCAACGAGTAAGTTTTAGGGGTTTTAAGGTACACTTTTACTTCTCCCTCTTCCACTTTCACCCCCCACCCCCGGATACTAACAAGCATTTATACCAGGCTAGGAGATCTACTCACTCCATAGACACAACCGTGAGGCATTAGGCACTGGTTGGCTTGGTCTCATCTAACTGAAGAATTTTGAAATCTGGAATAAAAACAGAAACCCAGGTCGAAATAATTGGTTGATTCTAACTTGTTGTAGAATTTTCTATTTAGTCTTAAATTAATTTCCAGGTTACGGTAGTAAAATGTCTATATAAACTTAGGCAAGCATTATTACTACTCATGCCATTTTTCATTGGCTCAACCCTACTATAAAATTTTATATTGGTAAGATGATCTCAGCATTTGAGAGCAAGTATATTGAATTTCCCTGTTGTTAAAGCTTTCTTACGGTACACAAACTTCACAAAGGCTGAGAAGTTGTAAATGAGCAAAAAGAATTGTTTTAATTATTCAGGAGTACTAAATAAGCTGTCATGTTCCAAAGCTCAAGACTTGCAAGGAAATAAAATATGCAAAATAAATAGCATAATCTGGTTCCAAATCCTGTGTGGAATGTCCTCATGAAGTTGCTTATCAGCCTTGTCAAACCAGCAGTAGGGTTTTCATTTCCAAAATGATTTGTTTGGTGGAAATGGATTGACTGGCAGGGCTTTGAGTAAAATAATATTTTTCAGACCAAAGCTACTATCAACCTGAATTATCTCATTCCTTTCACTGTCTTCACCCCATCAAGAACTTTAAAAAAAAATATCTTATGTGCTGATGACTTGAGACCCTGGAGCAGTTTGCTGAAAGTCAATTGGCTTGGAGGTCAAGTGTGACAAGAGAACAAGCTTGTTTATGGTCCACACCAACAGGCGGTGCTTTGAAGGTCAATGCCAGGTATTTCTCATGACAAAATATTGCACTGGATGTGGTGAACTGTAGAGACCAGGAGACATTTGTTGTGAAGAGCAGGGAGGTGTTGACAAGGATTGGAATGAATCAGATATTGTTTAACGCGTTTTTTCACACCGTTTCTTTACTCTCAGGAAATGATTCCATTATTATAAGACCATTGTAATCTGCAAACTGTGTCCCTTTGGTGCAGCACATCAATGGCCCATGACTTATCAACTACTTCCAAATGGATGATCGGCAGCCGCCACGAGGAGTTGTGGACTTGTGGAAGCGGAGGACTCATACAGGGCACCAGAGAATGGGGAAACCACCCCCGACTGAGAAGGAGAAGCAGAAAAGATGACCCATGGGACGGTGACTACAGCGGCGGACCAGAGAGGGTTCTGCAGCCGAAGGAACCACACAAGCTGGTGACTCGAGGAGAGGAACAAACAGGGGCTGTGGACTGTTGGAGACCGTGGTCAAGGGACTCACACCAGGCTGCAGACTACTGAAGACTGGCTTGAAACTGGTTGAAGGGGTTCCAGGTATCGGAACCGGGATGTGAGAGGGCACTGAAGGGTTCCTGATAGTGTTGCAGGTTCGGATCTGGAGCTCAGGTTGCCGATGGTTTGGACTGGACTCTAAAGCTGTGGGTGCGCTGGAGGCGAATTCAAAGACACTCTGTGACTCTGGGGAGGGGGACTCCCTTTTTCTTCTCTTTCTCTTACAGCTTCAGGCAATTTCTGCTGACAGCAAATCTATCTGCCTTACAGCAAAAAAAAAACAATAATTTCATGTAATATGACAATGCTTTTATTACATGACAATAAATTGAATCTTGAATCTTGATTATTTTCAAAATCCATGAAGTTAACTCCTCTCTTGCAAGTGATTTTCTTTTCGGCGGAACATAAAACCATAAAGTTCCATCCTTAGTTTCCTACTTCTAAATGATAATCTGCTACACATCAAGAACATCATCCAAAGCCACAAATCCAATCTGCATAATTCCAGCAACTTTTAGCTTTAACAATATGTCTATGGATCCAAGGATCGGATTTCCTGTGAGACGTTACATTTTATATTGTAAAATTTAGTCGAAGTAAAGCCATCCCTTGAACCCCACTGCCTACAAGGTACCTGTGGGTTTGAGAATAATCTCCTTAACTAATGTCTCAAACCTTGACTGGAGTTAGAACGTCCGAACTTAGAATTTGTTTAATTCCTTTTGTAGCTAAAATGTTATTAGGGCGGGCCTTATTTTTATGAGCTACAAACATTAAGTGTTTATAACTGTATTGTGTCCCAGACTTCCTCACTAACCCAATGAAATGTGAAAGACCAGTTGTTGCAGACATATTTGGAAGAATTAATCTGTGAATGGTGAATCAGACGTACAGAAACATTTAAAAACGATTATATTATTACTTTCTTTAAAGCAGCATTGACAACAAATGAAAATCATGCAAAATATCTACAAATAAACAATTAAAAACAAACTAGGAAGAAATCATAAAACTAAACTTTCTCCTTGGTTTGATGTTTTGCAGGAGTGCAATTCCTCTTGAAATCAATGTGGTCTTGGATGCAGCATTTCATGTGCATTTGTCGTTCAATTATGGAGCCCATCAAAATCATCCTTGCTCTCCAGGGGCCTACCGAGGAAGAAGGAGCATCCATTTCGTCTGGGGTTTTAGTTTCCGCCAGCTTATGTGCAGAAGTCGTGGTGTTGTGGCTGTCTGAAAGGCTGAATGCTGGTGCTTCCAAACAGAACCATCCAAAATATTTGCCAGCCCATTTTTGAATGCCAAAGTTCAATAGGCTTTCTTTTTAAAGATTTTGCAACAGGTGCAGAGCAAATTCTTCGTGCAGCTTTGAAGAAAATAAATGAAAATAAACACCAGATAATGAATTCTGAGATAAACAATGAATAGATGTCATTGTTCTCTTACTGGGTAAATGCATAAATATCCTCGCTATTAGATTATGTTCCCATTAACGATTAGTCCTCATGTTATGTGAAGATATCACATCAGAACAAACAACTAATTTTTAAGTGAACCTCACTCTTTATTTCACTAATTCTGTGGTTGTTTGAATTCAAACACTTTATCTGAGGATCTGTTTCAATATAACATTTGGATGCTTTCACTTCTAAGTCTTCACAATGGTAAAGTGTGATTTTTAAGGTGGTAGTGTGAAGTTTGAATTATAGTTTGAAAAATTGGAACTGTTTAGAGAAAGTTGTGCATTTAAAAATAACTTTTAATGTTGGAATAAAATTCAAATGAAAGGCCGTTTTGTAATCAGTGTGTACTGACAATAACCACAAAAGCAGTGCAAGTATAAAACAGCTTTAATAAACAAATATGTACACTAAGAGGTCTTGTCTCTCTGCAAGTCAAACCTGGAAGGCTAGACTGTAGGTCTGGACTGCTTATATACAAGGTCACTGGGATGACCCCTGGTGATCTAGTGGTGTAATTACATATCACCACATTCACCCCCCCTTAAAAATTGTTATTTCCCCCCCCCCCCCTTCCCTTGTTTGTAAGTTCAGAAGTCCAAAATTTCTGATGGCTTCTGTTGCCTTCTGGACCTCCTCGGTAGTGGTATAGAGGTGGGGAGTGCAGTCTGCCTTATGGCCTTTCTTGGTGGAGGTGTGGGAGTGGGAAGTACTGGTTGGTCATGTGGGCTGGGGATCCTCTTGTATGGATTTATGTCCTGCCATCAAGTCTAGGGTGGTGATATTTTGTGGGGCGGGCGTACCCAGGGTCCTGATTTCCGGGGTGGGTGGTATAGTCCTCTGGGGTGACTCGATCCTTGGCTGGAGTTAGAACGTCCGAACTTAGAATTCGTTTAATTCCTTTTGTAGCTAAAATGTTGTTAGGATGGGCCTTATTTTTCTGAGTTCTGGTGACTGCTGCTGTGCTCCTTGTTGATCTGTAGACATCTGTGTTTCCTCCGCGTTGTTCGCACATCCGGCCGGCGCGAAATCCCTGGTGGCCACCGAGTCTTCTCTTCCATCTGGGAATGTGATGAAGGTGTATTGAGAGTTCGCGTGCCTAAACTCCACTTGATCCACCAGCGGGTCCGCTTTGTGGGATCTGCAGTGCTTCTGGAGAACAGGTCCCGGTGTCATCATCTATTGAGGCAGCACTGTGCCTGTCGTAGCTTTTTTTGTGAAAGAAAAGATACGGTCATGTGGGGTCATGTTAGTGGCAGTACACAATAGAGAACGTATAGAGTGTAGGGCTTCTGGCAACACTTCTTGCCATCTAGTAATAGGCAGGTCTTTTGGTTTTAAAGTCAAGAGGACAGTTTTCCAGATAGTGGCATTTTCCCTTTCGACTTGTCCATTGTAACTTGTAGTGTGGCTGGTAGCAATCCCTCTCTCCTGCAGGTACTGCTGTACTTCTGCGCTCATGAATGCAGCACCCCTGTCTGTGTGTATGTAGTTCGGGTACCCAAATATGCTGAAGATGGGTTGGAGGCATTTTATAACAGTGGCTGCTGATACATCAGAACACGGGATTGCGAAGGGAAACGGGAATATTCATCTATTACATTTAGGAAATAGACATTTCTATTATTGGACAGGAGTTGACCTTTAAAATCGAGGCTGAGACACTCAAAAGGTTTGGTAGCTTTTATCAGGGTGGCTTTGTCTGGCCGGTAAAATTGTGGTTTGCATTCCGCATAGATGGGGCAGCTCTTGTTCACTGACCTCACTTCCTCTACCGAGAATGGGAAGTTTTGGGTTTTAATGAAGTGAAACAGTCTAGCGACCCCCGGGTGGGCCAGCTCATTGTGCAAGCTCTGCAACTGGGACATGTGGTTAAGGATGGCACAAGTGCCTCTGGACAGCATGTCCGGGGGCTCGTTGAGTCTCCCAGGGTGGTATAGAATGTCGTAGTTAAATGTAGACAATTCTATTCGCCAGTGCAGGATTTTGTCATTCTTAATTCTCCCGCTGTTCTGGTTATCGATCATAAAAGCCACAGACCGTTGGTCCATGACGAGGGTGAAGTGTTTGCACGCCAGATAATGTCGCCAATGCCTTACTGCTTCCACAATGGCTAGGGTCTCCTTCTCTACTGCTGAGTGTCTTACTTCTGATCCCTGTAGGGTTCGCGAGAAAAATGCCACCGGTCATCCGTCTTGGTTTAGGGTGACTGTCAGAGCCACATCAGATGCATCAGTTTCTACTAGAAATGGGATCAACTCATCTATGGACCGCATGGTAGCTTTAGCGATATGGTCTCTAATGTCCCTGAATGCTCTGGTGGCTGCTGGGCACAGTGGGAAAACTGAGGCTTTTATAAGTGGGCGGGCCCTGTCGGTGTAGTTGGGGACCCATTGGGCGTAGTAAGTAAACAGCCCCAAACACCTTTTTAGTGCTTTTAGCATGTGTGGCACTGGGAGGTCTAGGAGAGGGTGCATATGGGCTCGGTCTTGGCTGATTTCCCAGTTCTGCACTATGTAGCCCAGGATTGGCAACTTCCTGGCACTAAAGGCACATTTGTCCCTGTTGTATGTTAGGTTCCTTTCCTCGGCTGCCTGGAAGAAGCGTTTAAATTCGTGTCATGATCCTCTTGAGTGTGGCCACAGATTGTCACGTTTTCTAAGTAGGGGAACACCACTTTCAGTTGGAACTCATCTACTATTTGGTCCATTTCTCTCTGAAACAGGGACACTCCATTGGTGACACCAAAGGAAAGTCACAGAAATTGATACAGTCTGCCATCTGCCTCAAATGCTGTGTAAATGCGATCGCTGTTTCTAATGGGCAGTTGGTGGTATGCTGCCTTCAGGTCTATGGTGGAGAACACCTTATACTGCACAATGTTGTTGACCATGTCTGCTATGCGTGGCAAGGGGTGGGCATCTAGTTGTGTAAATTTGTTGATTGTCTGGCTGTAATCCACTACCATCCACAGTTTTTCTCCTGACTTTACGACAACCACCTGGGCTCGCTGGTGCTCTGCTCTATGATGCCCTCCTGTAGTAGCCTGCAGACCTCTGTCCTAACGAAGGCTCTATCCCTTGGGCTGTACCTCCTGCTCTTTGTGGCTATTGGTGTGCATTCTGGGGTCAGATGTTTGAACAGCAGAGGGGGTTCTATGTTCATGACAGACAGGCTGCAGTGTTGTTTCTTCCTAAGGCATAGTGGGGGGGGGGGGGGGGGGGGGGGGGGGAGGGTGAGGCCCGTTGTGCACTATTGTAATGCTTTCTAACTGGCACTGAAAATCTAACCCCAATAGCATCAGGGCACAGAGGTGAGGGAGTACTAGTAATTTGAACCCTTCGTATTTTGTGCCCTGGATTTCTAGAGTAACCCTGAAAAACTGTTTTACCTCAGCCGCAAGGCTGCTGGCTGCTAACAGGATCTGGTGCTCACTCGGGCATGTGGGGAGGGAAAGGTGGTTGATTAACCCCAGTCAATAAAACTTTCAGTGCTTCCACTATTGTTGGAATTTAGGGGTTAAAACAGTATGAAATAAATGATTAATTAATAAGTGTATATTTACTGCATGGTTCAGGGAAAAGAGGAATGTGATTAAGTGGCAATCACAGCATGGAGCAAAGTTGGCTGAGCAAAATTGTCTGCTCCAAAATACAGGGAGAGGAAATGCATAAAACGATTTAGGAGGAATGCTCAAACTGAAGGAGGTGCTGAGTAGCACAGGAGACACAGGCCAGACCAGAACAAAGAATGGCCTGCAAGAAACAAAGGGAATGGAAAACCAGTCTAGGAGGAAGATTAAGGCAGGAGGAGGTGTTAAAGAGAACAGCAGAAATTGGCCAGACAAGAACAGAATGGTGATTAGAAATATCTGGGGATGAATTAATTTCTGATCAACACAACAGGATAGTCTGGCCTGGAGGATTAAGATGGGAGTGCTACACCCCAGATATCTGCAAAACAGGAGATGACTTGTGATAACCCTTATGCAAAAAGATCTAGCAAAGGAAGACAACTTTTGTTCTGTATGATAATGAAATCTAGCAAAGGAAGCCAACTTTTGTTCTGTATGATAAGGTTGACCTATATAAACTGAACCAACTGGACAATAGGGGTCAGTATTGGGGAGTAGCTCACTGTGCAGGTGACCTATGAACTAATGAGTGACCCAGAGCTCTGTTAAGTTTTATTCTTGTGCTGTGTAATAAATTGACTGTTGAACCGAATACCTTCTCCTATCACTTCATTCAAAGAACACGCTGGACTCAGACTACACATAGACTAAATTAAGAGTAAGTTAAAGCCAGAGTCCGACACTATCTATTAAGCAATTTACCCTCACATCATTAATTTTGATGCACACAATGGCATCAGATAAATTGTTTGGATACGCCTGATTCATGTGTAGGGAAGCAAGTCTGGCGTGTCCTTTGTGCCCTTCCATCCGATAGTACTTGGTGTCATATTCATCTCCTGGAGACTGTGTCCTCTGCTTTGTAGCATTTGTCCAAGATGGCCGACTGCACATGGCATTTTTCTTCTTCTGTTTGTCTGTGGAGAAAGAAGAGCTTTCCTGCCTCTCATTAGCATGAGAATGGGACTTGGCTGTGGCCTTGGGGCTTCTGCATTTTCCACAGTTGGAACAGACATTTTCTCTGGCAGGGCAGAGGGCTCTGAGGTGCTTTCTTTGTCCACAGAGAAAGCACTTGGGACCCTCAAGGCATGTCCTGTGAGGCAGCATACTTTTTGTGGGGCTAGAGAGTCCAGCAGTGTGACATTTGTCCTAGCCCCAGGGTCCTGTGAGTACTCCTCCAATTCTTTCCTGGTGCCTTCTAAAGCTTTTGCAATAATCTCTGCCTCATCTAGCCCCACCATTTCTTTCTCCAGCAATCGATGTCTCGTCTCCGTGGACCGTATGCCCACAACAATTCTGTCCCTAATAAGGTCCTCCGCATACTCCTGAGCTGATACTGCCTTAAAGTTGCAGCCTCTCGCCAGGTCTTTCAGAGAAAGTATAAAGTCTCTGGGAGACCCCCCTACTTGTTGCGACCTGGTCATGAGCCTATACTGGGAGTGGAGTTCACTATGCCCCTCACTGTAATGCCTCTGTAAAATGCTCATTGCCTTTTGGTAGGACCTGGTATCCTGTATAAGGGAGTAAGGGTGGTCTCCCAGCTGGGCTAACAGCAGCATTAAAAGCTCTTTATCCGAAGCCTCAGTACCCTCCACGTAATTCAGAAAGCATCTCTGCCAGCAGCCGAAGCGCGTGCCGGCTCTGGGATTTCTGGGGTCGAGCTCCAGCCTGTCTGGTCGCAGCACATGGCTTAGCCACAGTCTCTGGTCCCTTAGGTGTAGCAAGGGTGAACCCTGGGGTACTGGGAGCTGCTGCTGGGGGAGTAATGGTAGTGGTGTCTGCTTTCCCTGGCTCTGGAGTTGTTGGGAATTCTGCAAATACGTGGCGATCGGGAGCACAACTTATGGAGATCCTTCCACCCGCACTTGTAGTGGCCCCTTTCTGATTGGACCGGGGTTTAGGGTCGCCGGCACCTGTACCGGCGAACTCATGGGCAAGCAGGGCTCTTGGCTGTTTCTTATCTGCCCTATCGTACTTCTGTGGTCTTCCCTGCATTCCACCATGATTCCAGTACAATGGTTCCTCGCCGTCTCGGTCCTCGGAAGCACGTGCGTGCTAGTTGTCCCTGGATTCCATTCCTCAGGAAGAGTCTCCAGGTGGTCAGGAATGCGCATTGGAGCAGAAGCAGCTTCCATCCTAGTAGCGATCATATTAGTTTATTAAATTGTACTGGCAATAACCACAAAAGCAGTGCGAGTATAAGACAGCTTTAATAAACTAATATGTACACTAAGAAGTCTTGTCTCTCTGCAAGACAAACCTGGAAGGCTAGACTGTAACTCTGGACTGTGGTGTAATTACATATCACCACACAGTGAACAGATAGTTCTGAATTAGAATGATGTAATTTGTGCCCTTCACAATTAGTGTCTGATAATTACATTTGATGAACAGTTGGATCAGAAAGTAAAAGGTCAATGATCTTGGATGTGTATTAGAAGTCTACAATTGGATTAGAGGTGTTCTATTTGGTAATATTGCATTTTGTGATATTGTGATATCTGAGAGTCAACACCGCACTCCATAAATGGATCATGGATTTCCTCACCTTCAGACCATAATCAGTGAAGATTGGTAAGAACTTCTCCTCCACAATCTCCACCAGTACTGGAGCACCACAAGGCTGTGTTCTTAATCCCCTGCTCTATTTACACCTATGACTGTGTAGCTCGGTATGACAATAACACCATCTACAAATTTGTCAACGATGCCACAGTAGTTGGGGTTGAGTCAGCACACAGGAGGGAGATTGAAAATTTGGCTGAATGGTGCACCAACAACAACCTTGCACTCAATGCCACCAAAACTAAGGAGTTGATTGTTGACTTCAAGAAAGTCAGAGATGTACAACCCAGTGATCATTGGGGAATCAGCGGTGGAAAAATGAGCACATTTAGGTTCTTGGGAGTCACTATCTTGGTGGATCTTTCCTGGACCCAACACACCAATGGCATCGTGAAAAAAAGCACATCAGGAATTTGTGGAGGTTCAGTATGACATCAGAAGCTCTGGCTAACTTCTACAGAGGTGTGGTGGAAAATGTGCTGACCAGCTGCATCACGGTTTGGTATGGGGACACCAATACCCCTGAGTATAAATCCCTCCAAAAGGTAGTGGACACAAGCCAGGACCTTACCAGCAAAACCCTCCCCACAATTGAGTGCATTTATAGGGAATGCTGCTGTCAGAGGGCAACAGCAATCATCAAGGATCCACACCACCCATCACACACTCAGTTCTTGCTGCTGCCGCCATCAGGAAAGAGGTCTAGGTGCCACAAGACTCACACCACCAGGTTCAGGAACCGCTGCTACCCCTCCACCATCAGACTGCTCAACAACACACTCATTCAAGGACTCTTGTGTACTTTATTGATTTCCTTTGCTCTCCCTGAATTGCATAGTTTGTTTACATTTGGTATGTTTACAGTTTTTATTTGTTTACACGTTTATGCTGTGTACAGTTTATTTTTTGTGCTACCAATTAGTGGTAATTCTGCCACGCCCACAGGGGAAAGGAATCTTAGGTTTGTATGTGATTGTCCTGTATGTACTCGGACAATAAATCTGAAATCTAATAATTTTACTTGTGGAAAACACTTGTCAATGTGGCAGGACTAAATGAACTGACAATTTGTTTCTCTATATACAGTATTGTATCTGGCTCATGAGCCCATGCTGTTCAAATATCCCAATTAACCTACAACCCCTGTACAATTTGAAGGACGAGGAAACCCATCCAGTCATTAGGAGTATGAACTCCCTATAGACAGCACTGCATTTGAACCTAGATTGCTGGAGCTGTAGTTGCAGTGTGCTAACCACTAAGCGAATCGTGCTCTCCCCATTTATAAAACATTAACTTTGAGGAATAACTGGGTTGTTTAATTCCTGATTTACATATCACGATGTGTAAAATGAGTTTATATGAAATGGTGGCAGAGATTGACAGAAATATGAATTTCATATTCCAGTTTGTTTACAAAGCATGCTTAACATTGAACCACCGCATAAGGCTGAGGTGAAGATATTTTCGGTAGAAGGGTGAAAATTATTGCAACATAACCACAGTAGATTTGATCGTTGTGCCTCAAGAAAAACCCACCAAAACTTGAAAAAGCACAGGGATGAGCAATAAAACTATCTGCAAGCATAAATGAGAGGAGTTAAGAGTAAAGATTGAGGTTCAAGTCAGTGTTTATATTTTTTGCTGAGTGAAAGGCAAGAATTTTTCTTAGTAACCCATTGTCTAAATTTTGAAACATTCATGCTATGTAATATGGTATTTCTGGGAAGAAAAGGATTAATGCACTCTTAACAAACCTTGATGTAGTTGGGCGAACTGGACTAAAGTCATTCCAAATTACACTGCAAGTAAGCCAAACATATGGCAGAGTTTAACACAAAACAAATTTAAAATGCATTACAGGAAGAAACACATTGCTCATATTTGAATGATTTGACTGAGGAATGCAAGGTCATGTGTGGATGTTTATAATTTATTTTATTTTCTCTAATTGTGGCATCTTATACTTTGTGTAAGTATATTTTGTGCAACTTTAAAGCTGCAGCAAGCAAGGCTTTCATTGCATCTGTTCATTGTACGTTGATGTATTGAACAAATTTTCATTTATTCATTCCACAGAGTAAGAAACCATTCAGAAGAAACAATAATAAATATAAAAGCATATCACGTTCTGGAATATTGAAATGGTCCTGCCTAGATTGGAGAATAATTACTTGGAGTGATGCAAGACAGAAACAAGTAGTTGTGGGGGATTAATGGAGTAAAACAAGAAACTTTGTACTTGTTAATTAAAAAAAAACACAACTCAGCTTTTAATTAAAAAAAAAACACATTGCACCAAAGTTGGCTCAGCCATGTTAGGAGCGACAAAGGCAAATGACCAAAGAGAGATTAGTGAACATGTTGAGAGTATGAGGAAGTTTGGCAGAGAAATTTCAAGGCTTGAAAGTGCAGAAGGTCATGGTCACAGAAGTGGAGAACATGGATATATTGAAATGCAAGTCGGATGGGATATCAAATCATGAATAACAATTAGTTTTATACGACTTGCTACTTCTGGTGTTGTGTAACATGGTTTGGGAACAGACCATTCCAGAAGAAGACAGCGGTAAGCACAGCTGGTGACTTTAGAAGTATTTTAATGAATAAAAGACTTTTACGATAGTTTAAATTGCCAACTACATCCAATTTCTTTCAGAATGCATAATACAGATTTTGAGGCTGAAGGGGATTTCAAAAAGAGAAAGGTGGGAAGTGAATAGTTAAGATAAGACAAAACAAGGTGTGTATGACAGTTTCGACCATGAAGGAAATAAGATTTTAAATTTATTAAATTTCATTTACAACACGATAGAAGGCTATTTAAACTCATGCTGCCCAATTATACTCAATTAACCTGCAACCCCATACGTTTTGGAAGGTGAGAGGAAACTATAGTGCCCAGATTAAACCCACAAAGGTCATGGGGAGAAAGTACAAACTCCTTACAGACGGTGCCAGATTTGAACCCAGGCCACTAGTGCCGTAACAGCATCATGCTGTCCCCCGCATTAATTGTGTTGCCCCTGTTAGGCGGATCAAACCTGGCAGCAAGATTGCAAACAGGGATTCAGCCATTGAAAGTGGTGAGGAAGGGAAGGGATAGGTTTAATTATACTGAGCCGTCAGTGTCTTCAAAGGGTTTGATTCGATCATTCGAAGGACTGTGGAATTCTACGTGGAATTCCACGTGGCTTCGCGGATGAAGATTTATGGCGGGGTAATGTCCATGTCAGCTGCAGGCTCGTTTGTGGCTGACAAGTCCAATGCGGGACAGGCAGACACGGTGCAGCAGTTGCAAGGGAAAATTGGTTGGTTGGTGTTGGGTTTTCCCTCCTTTGTCTTTTGTCAGTGAGGTGGGCTCTGCGGTCTTCTTCAAAGGAGGTTGCTGCCCACCAAACTGTGAGGCGCTAAGACGCACGGTCGGAGGCGATATCAGCCCACTGGCGGTGGTCAATGTGGCAGGCACCAAGAGATTTCTTTAGGCAGTCCTTGTACCTCTTCTTTGGTGCACCTGTCACGGTGGCCAGTGGAGAGCTCGCCATATAACACGATCTTGGGAAGGCGATGGTCCTCCATTCTGGAGACGTGACCCATCCAGCGCAGCTGGATCTTCAGCAGCGTGGACTCGATGCTGTCGACCTCTGCCATCTCGAGTACTTCGACGTTAGGGATGTAAGCGCTCCAATGGATGTTGAGGATGGAGCGGAGACAACGCTGGTGGAAGCGTTCTAGGAGCCGTAGGTGATGCTGGTAGAGGACCCATGATTCGGAGCCGAACAGGAGCGTGGGTATGACAACGGCTCTGTATATGCTAATCTTTGAGGTTTTTCAGTTGGTTGTTTTTCCAGACTCTTTTGTGTAGTCTTCCAAAGGCGCTATTTGCGGTACCTCTGCACAAGTTCCTTTCATCTGCCTTTGCAGTTGTAGGACTAGAGTGAAAGCCAATGCTGATCATTGCTTCTGCGAGTTGTGTCAAATTTTGATATTGCTCAATTATTCATCAGTGACACAGCCTTGGGAATTGCTTGCCACTGAAGGAATAATACCTGTGCTAATTAGCTGCTACAGTGTGCCGGGTTGGTGGCCGTGCTCAGTCTGAGCTGGTTAAATGGACCATGTTTATGAGCAGCTCTTCAACAGCCGATGGAAAAATAAATCGATCCTCCTTTACTTTATTTAACCTCTGCTTTTTCCAGAAACTTTGACTCTATACATTCTTTCAAGTTTGGGGCTGAATCACGTTGGCCAAGATCAGGTCATGCATCTGACTGTTCACTCTTGCTGGACCCTCCATCAAACCGAAAAGCAGTGCACCAACTCATGCAAGAGAGAGTATGGATGGAACTTGGTTCTAATTCTCAGGTTCACACCTGGGAAGGTTAGTGGAGGAATGGAATCCCTCTTTTGCCACTGTGGGGGAAAAACCCAAATGCGGAACCTTTTCATCTCTTGAATTTAATGTGTATCTAATTCAATTTTTAGATAAAAAAAATTAATGGCACATCTATTTTAGAAGTATTAACTGACACATCTAAACCAATGGTTTTCAAACTTCTACCTTAAGTAATCCCTATACCATAAGTGGTCTGTGGTTAATAAGGGATTGCTTAAGGTGGTGTGTGCATGGAAAGAAAAAGGTTGAAAACCACCATTTTAATTGTACCTAATTGACTGGTTATGTGCACGGTTTCAAAACTCCAAAGGAAATGGACCATTTTCTCAAGCAAAGTATTTCAGTAACAACTGGGTCTAGAGCAGTAGGTCTCAAACTTCCCTTCCCACTCACATACCACCTTAAGCAATCCCTTACTAATCACAGAGCACCAATGGCATAGATATTACTTAAAGTGGTATGTGAGATTTTGGGGGGGGGGCAGTTTGAAAATACTGCTCGAAACAGCATTAAAAGTACTTTACATCCTTTAATACAAAGGAAGCTTTTAAAGGTTCTCTGGGCATCCAGCTGTGTGAAGCTTTGCCACTGCTTTTGGAACCTGTTGGGAGCAAGCAGATCATTCCATTCAGTTGAGCACATTTGGGAAAGTGCCGGCAGCCAGAGACTAGGGTCCACTTCTGAGCAGTGCCCTGCCTCCAGTATGATGTGACATCGCTGCTCCATCTCTTCCCAGGAGCTCTGCTTCATCTGAGCAACACCGGCAGAGCTTTTGTTAGCTGTAATCTGTCTCTTCATTTTCTTTCAGCTCTGCTTTGATGCACATCCTGTGGTACTGGACTGAGGAATTTCCCTGCCACTGAAAAGCAGGATGCCAAGGAGTGAAAAATGGCAAACAGCTAAAATTATGAGGAAGCGGGAAATGATTGACAATGGTGGCTTTGGGGAAGAGTGGCTAACAAGATATTCATTGCTTAATTTAAATTAAGAAGATCATAATGATACAATAACAGTAAAGAAAATAGTAAATTATGAACACAATGTTGTGGGGTCTGATGGAAATTGATGAATGATTGAGAGAGCTTTTGGCCATAAAGTGAATAGATCCAAATAAGTTGTTGTCAATAGGAAATGGAAGACAGCAAAGGCAATGTAATGAATTTCTTCGGTGGGGAGGGAGGGAGAAGGAGAAAGGAATGGATACAACACCAACAACCTAGTCCAGCTAGATTAAGAAAAAAATAGCTATAAACAGAGCTTTAGGCACGTTCAGCCCATTCAGAGCCAGCTCTTCAGCGCTTGACGTCCTGCTTTGCGGAAACTGCCAAAATGTTTGGCCTGGAAGTCAGCCTGAAGAAAACTGAGGTCCTCCATCAGCCAGCTCCCCACCATGACTATCAGCCCCCCCACATCTCCATCGGGCACACAAAACTCAAAACGGTCAACCAGTTTACCTATCTCGGCTGCACCATTTCATCAGATGCAAGGATCGACAATGAGATAGACAACAGACTCGCCAAGGCAAATTGCGCCTTTGGAAGACTACACAAAAGAGTCTGGAAAAACAACCAACTAAAAAACCTCACAAAGATAAGCATATACAGAGTCGTTGTCATACCCACACTCCTGTTCGGTTCCGAATCATGGGTCCTCTACCGGCATCACCTACGGCTCCTAGAACGTTTCACCAGCGTTGTCTCCGCTCCATCCTCAACATCCATTGGAGCGCTTTCATCCCCAACGTCGAAGTACTCGAGATGGCAGAGGTCGACAGCATCGAGTCCACACTGCTGAAGATCCAGCTGCGCTGGGTGGGTCACGTCTCCAGAATGGAGGACCATCGCCTTCCCAAGATCGTGTTATATGGCGAGCTCTCCACTGGCCACCGTGACAGAGGTGCACCAAAGAAAAGGTACAAGGACTGCCTAAAGAAATCTCTTGGTGCCTGCCACATTGACCACCGCCAGTGGGCTGATATCGCCTCAAACCGTGCATCTTGGCGCCTTACAGTTTGGCGGGCAGCAACCTCCTTTGAAGAAGATTGCAGAGCCCACCTCACTGACAAAAGGCAAAGGAGGAAAAACCCAACACCCAACCCCAACCAACCAATTTTCCCCTGCAGCCGCTGCAACCGTGTCTGCCTGTCCCGCATTGGACTGGTCAGCCACAAACGAGCCTGCAGCTGACGTGGACTTTTCTTCTTTGGCTTGGCTTCGCGGACGAAGATTTATGGAGGGGGTAAAAAGTCCACGTCAGCTGCAGGACGTGGACTTTTACCCCCCTCCATAAATCTTCGTCCGCGAAGCCAAGCCAAAGAAAGATAGGCACGTAGAACACAACAGTACAGTACAGGCCCTTTAGCCCTCAATGTTGTGCCAATCCATATATTCCTGAAAAATCATACTAAACCCTCCCTACCCTGTAAAACCCATTTTCCTTCCATCCATGACCCGGTCTAGGAGTCTCTTAAATGCCACTAATGTTTCAGCCTCCACCATCCCTAGCAAGGTATTCCAGGCACCTACAACTGTGTTTAAAAACAAACGTACCCCTAATGTCTCAACTAAACTTCCCTCCCTTCATGTTGTCCACATATCCTCTGGTGTTTACTATTCCTGCCCTGGGAAACAGGTGCTGGCTGCCCACCCTGTCTATGCCTCTCATAATCTTGTAGATCTCTATCAAGTCTCCTTTCATCCTTCTGCATTCCAAAGAGTCCCAGCTCTGCTATCCTTGCCTTATAAGGCACATTTGCTGATCCAGGCAACATCCTGGTAAATCTCCTCTGAGCTCTCTCTATAGCTTCCACATTCTTTCTTTAACAAGGTGACCAGAACTGAACACAATGCTTTAAGTGTGGTCTCACCAGAGATTTGTAGAGTTGCAACATCATTTTCTACTCTTGAACTCAATCCTCCTATTAATGAATCCTAGTATCCCACAGGCCTTCTTTCCTGTCCTATCAACCTGTGCAGTGATCTTCAGGGATGTACAGATTTGGACACTAAGGTCCCTCTCTTCATCCACACTTTTAAAAATGATCATTAAATCTGTGCTCAGTTTTCAGGTTTCTCCTTCCAAAATGCATCACCTCACACTTATCCAGATTGAAATCCATCTGCCATATTTCTGCCCAACTCTGCATCCTATCTATATCCTCTTGTAACCTTTGACAGCCTTCAGCTCCATCCACAACTCCTCCAACTTTTGTATCACCTGAAAACTTACTGACCCATCCTTTCACCTCTTCAGCCAGGTAATTTATATTTAAAAAAATTACAAAGAGCAGGGGTCCCAGAACAGATCCTTGCAGCACTCCACTAGTCACCGATCTCCAGGCAGAATAATTTCCTTCCACGACTATTCCCTGCTTTTTACTTGCAAGACGATTATTTTTATCCACATGGCCAAAGTTCCACTGATCCCATGCCTCATGACTTTCTGGATGAGTCACTCATGGGGATCTTGTGAAATGTCTTGCTAAAATCCATGTAGATCGCATCTACTGTCCTAGCCTCATCAATTTTTTTTTGATAACTTCTCAAAAATCTCAATTAGGCTCATGAGGCATGATCATCCTTTCACAAAATGATGCCGACTATCCTTGAGTAGACTGTACTTCTCTAAATGCTCATAGATCCTATTCATTAGAATCTTCTCCAATAGTTTACACACCATTGATGCAAGACTCACCAGTCTACAATTCCCAGGATAATCCCTCTTACTTTTTTTTTAAAAAAGCAAGGGGACTACATTTGCCATTCTCCAATCCTTCAGCACGTCATGTGGCCAAAGAGAATTCAAAGATCATAGCTACTGCTCCAGCTATCTCTTCTCTCACAGCAACCTGGGGTGTATTGTGTCCAGCCCCAAGGACTTAACATTTTAATGTTTTTAAAAAGATCCAACACTTATTCCTGAATATCAAGACTGTCCAGCACACATGCCTGTTCAATTCTGATCAAGGTCCTTTCTCTTGAGAATACTGAAGCAAAATATTCATTTAGGACTTCCCCAACTTCCTCCATTTCAGGAACACATTGCCTCCTTTTCCTTAAGTGGCCACATCTTCATTCTCATCATCCTTTTGATCTTCACATAGGCATAGAATACCTTGGAGTTCTCCTTAATCCTTCATGCCAAGGCCACCTTCAGGCCACCCCTAAATTCTTTCTTAAGCTCCTTCCTGACTACTATATTCTTCTCATGAGCCTTCCTGTTTCCTTCTTCCTCTTGACCTGTTGCCTCACCTGTTTTGACAGTCATGGTTCCCTTTTCCGATCATCATTTCTTTGTCCCAGTGAGACAAACCTATTCTAAGGTTAAAAACACAAGAAGTTGGATAAACTCAGCTGGTCAAACTCACCCAGACTTGATTCCACAGCTATGTTGCCTTCCACTCACCCAAACCTATCCTGAACCCAGCACATATGGTCTCTCAACTTCCTCCAATTAGTTCTGTGCTATCTCACTTGAACATCTGTTTCCAATTTACACTTGTTGGCTCCTGCTTCATCCCATGGTAATTAGCCCCTCCCCAATTAAGCACTTTCCCATTTTGTCTGCTTTTATCCTTTTCTGTGGTTATGCTAAAGGTCAGAGAGTTGTGGTCATTCTCACCAAAATGCTCCCCCACTAAGAGGTACACCATCTGACCAGGTTCATTACCCAGGATTAGATCCAGTATGGCCTCTCCTCTCATCGACTGGTCCACATTCTATGTCAGGAATGTTTCTTGGGCACACCTGACAAATTCAGCCCAATCTATCTCTCTTGCTGTAAGGAGGTGCCAGTCAATATTAGGGAAGTTGAAATTATCCATAACTACAACCCTGTATTTCCTGCACCATTTCAAAATCTGCCTGCTTATTTGCTCCTTGGTGAACAAATAGAAGCATTAAACAGCAGGGAAAACACTTTTGAAGTGAAATACTTTTGCTGATATTAAAATAGTAATTAACATTCATTTAAAAATTGGACAGAATAACCTCTCTCCCTCTTCCTTTCTCTTTCCTCCTTCTCTCTCTTTTTGAAGACAAAATTACATACAATAAGATCCCTATTTTTATTCTCCATAAATGAACCCTGAGGTTGTCTGTTCACATGGTAAAGTTATCAGTCCTAATTCAATGTGCTAAACCAACCTTTCAAGATAAATCACCACTGGTCTCTCTTCCCTCTAGGTGCACAACTAATAGTCCATTGCTTTTTGTGTTAAATTGTCACCAATGACATGGTCAATTACAATTGGACACACTGCCTCTTTTCCTGCTGTCACTATGCCTCAGTAATAGTGGTACTCAAGTATCAATCTGAGCTTTAGAGCTCCTCTAATTGAAGAAAGCAAAGTCCAGTGTCAGTTGAGCTAAGAAAGTTGAGTGATAATTTTCCAATCTTTTAATTTGGCTCAGATTTTCTTATTTCCATTCATCAGTCAGTATTGTTCCTTTCATTGAACGTGAATGAGGGGCAAATTGTGAACAGGCGAGAGTGGAGTGGAACATTTGGATCTCTGTATGGCTGGTGTTCAGATCTTGGTGTGGAATTTTTGAAAACTACCATTGCTTTCTCTAATTCCTTTTTCTCTCTTTCCCAGCCTTAAATGTCACTGGCCTCCCACAGCAGTGAAACTACCTGCATTCAAACATACCGGAGGACTTCAATCAATTTTTATATGATCAGACTCATTTTGAGGCCTCACAGTTTTGAGATTTCTTTATGCATCTATTACTTATCTCTCTGTATGTCATATAAACACAATCAATTTTAAAATTAAATTTTGTGCTTATTTCATGGTGACCCATTCTAAGGTGTTTAAATCAATATTTATCATCTTAATTGGCATTTAGTAGTTGGAAACCATTGTCACAAAATCAATGCAACTCATGGATTTGTTAATCATTAAACAGAACAATACAAGGAACGTGTAATTGTTCAGTAACTGAATCCCTATTGTAATGTAAACCACCTGACAAACATTAGACCAAATGGTTCTTAATGAGCTACAAGACAATCTGCCACCCAAAATAAGGTTAAAATCAGGATATTGCCATCAGTTTTTGCCAAGAGAGACTAGTTGTTTCTCGAAAAGGAACAGGATAAAAAAGATTGTATGTACTATGGTTGTAAGTAAGTTAAATCTAGCCCTCCCACTTGGTGCTGATATGAAAGGTAGCAGGAAACTTCAAACATCAAAACAGCCTTCTCTTCAAAGCCTTTCTTGATAATATAGAGTGCCCTCCATAATGTTTGAGACAAGGACATATTTTTTCCTTTATTTGCCCCTGTGCTCCACAATTTTCAATTTGTAATTTCACAATTCGTATGTGATGAAAGTGCACAATCCAAGATTATTCGTATATAATTCGGTTTGACTATGTAGAAATTACAGTCCTCTCATTTCAGGCCACCATAATGTTTGGGACATTTGGTTTCACAGGTGTTTGTGAGTACTCAGGTATGTTTAATTGGTTCATTGGAGCAGGTATAAGAGAGCTAAGCTTGCTTCTAAGCTTTGAATCACCTTTGGAGTTGGTAATTGCCCTTTTTCGACATGAGGACCACAGTTAAGTCAATGAAAGACAAATAAGCCATTATGAGGCTGTAAAATAAGAATAAAACTGTAAGAGACATCACCCAAACCTTAGGATCACCAAAATCAATAGTTTGGAATGTAATTAAAGAGCATACTGATGAGCTCAGTAATCGCAAATTCCAAAGAAGATCTCTACTGCTGATAACTCCAAAGATGATGAAATGCTTAGAAGCAAGACTAACTTCTCTTACACCTGCACCAAGGAAGCAGACCCTTTGGGGAAAAAAAATGTCCAGTATTTTCAGGCTGGATTAATATAAGGATAGAGAGACTGGGTTGAATTTTAAGTTTCTCCTATTCTGGAAGTAGGGTGAGAGAGGTGGAATGGATGGCTGCAAGGCTAGGGAAGGGTGGGGAAGGATAAGACTAGATAGGTGCAGGGCTGGTAGAAGATAGGCTGGGGGTTGGCAGAGAGTTTGTATATCAGTGGATATGAGTGAGTGTTAATGCTGCAGTCAAATGAATTTAATGGCAATATGCATCCAAGCTAAATGTTGGCATGGGTGGAGTGGCTCTGGAGCCTGTTTGGTTGCTCACAGAAAGGATCTACCCATCAACAGGCTTTTTGGCAAAGTACAGGCATTACAAACGTCCAACTTATGGACAACTCATACTTATGAACAGAATACGCTCGGCTTCAGTGGTTCGTTGGCTCGAGGAAGGAGAATGCTGCCTGTCTGCCATTTTAAGTCGGATCGTGGTTATTTACCCTTGTAACCGTGCCTCCAAAGTGTTAATCTGATGCAAGAAAAGCTCTGTACAAACCTCCCTTGATGCCTACTTCAATAAATTTTACCAACTGGTGCTAAATAAGAACCGTATGTACCTGTTCCGACTTACCTACAAAGTCGAGTTAAAGACAGGCCTAGGAATGGATCTCGTTTGTAACCCAGGGACTGCCTGTAATGAGATCAGATGGTGCGATAAGCTGCACCCACAGAAATAGCAGAAGCTATCTGATAGATAACTATCCTTGCAGTCCATGGCTCAACACCGTTGGTGAATATTTCGGAATACATTTGTCATTCAAGGACGTCAAACTATGAATAAATATATGGAACGTTAAGTAATATTTTCATAAATAAATTGATCCATCACTCTCATCTCTCTGTACTGGCAGCCATCACTCTGTCCTGATGCAGAATCCTGTCCTAGATCATTAGCTATCTTTTCTCTTTAGATGCTGCTTGACTCAGAATTCCTCCAGCATCCATGCACAAAAGTGCTGGAAAGACTCAGCAGTATCCATGCAAGCAAAAGGCAGTCAACATTTCAGGCCTGACCCCTTCTTCAGTAGTGCTGAAAATCAAGCAGACGCCTGAATAACAAGGAGGAAGGGAGAGGAACACAGGTTAACAGGTGAGAGGTAACAGGTGGGTACATATGGGAACGTAGAAGGGAAAGAAGCAGAGAAGTGAAAGGGGAGAGGGCAGAAGGCTAATCACGATGGAAATGGGTGGGAGAAAGGAGGAAGGGAGACAGAGATGAGGGAAAGTGAGTGACGGGGGAGGGCATTAATGGAGCAGCACTGTTTTCTTGCTCCAGATTTTAGTCTCTTGTTTCCCTAAATAAAGCTGCTTTTATCTCATGGATTCCTTCCCTTTGAAATGATTAGAGAGCCAATACCTATGTCAGGTCCACCTTTGGGGCAGGATATTCACGTGATTCCATGTCCAAGGACTAGGAACCGTTGCAATCTCAGACCATCCTACTGCAATCCATGTGGGTCCCAGTACTGCAGTGCAGTCAGAACACTGGCAAACTGTTGACAGCAGCTTTGGGATTTGGAAAATCCTGATATTTCTCTTTAAAGAAAATGGCACCTCATACACCAGGCCTTTGTTCACTAACTTCAGCTCGGTGTTGAACACAATAATATCTCAAAGGCTGGTGCATAAACGGTCCTCGCTGGGACTCTCTGCAACTGATTCTGGACTTCTCGAAGGAAAGACCACAGGATGTCCAGGTTGGCAGCAACACCTCACGCCCCATCACGCTGACCACCGACGTACCTCAGGGCAGAGTGCTCAGCCCGCTACTGTTCACACAGCTGACTTATGACTGCACTCCCTGAAACGGTTCCAACAGAATCATCAAATTTGTGGATGATACAAGAGTAGCTGGCAGTGTCGGCACCAGAACAAATGTTAGTGGGGTGCATTAACGTGTTAGAGTGGGGCACAGGAGAAGCTCATAAACTTACTCAGCAGGGGAGGGGGATGCTGTTACTATCATCTGCCCCTCTCTGATATAGGTACAGAGAGTGCTGCTTTTATGGCGTTAGTTGCTAGTGACGCTTGACGCACGCTAGTGATGCGGGTGGGCCGGGGGGAGAGCTACTAACGTGTGTCAAGCTAGATGCTAGTGATACTTGATGCACGCTAGTGACATGGACGGGAGCAGGTCTGATGACGAGCGTTAGCCGCGACCGTATGGGGGGCACAGTACCTCACTGGGGGGGGGGGGGCAATGCCTGCTGATGCCTTCCCTTGGCACCAACCTTGGTAGTTAGCCTCATTGGCAACAATGATGAGTGGCATTACAGCGAGGAGGTTGAAAGGCCCTTAAAATGGCATGAGAACAACCACCTAAGTCTCAACATGGACAAGGCAAAGTAGATCACGGTGGAATTCAGCAGGATGAAAGTTGACCATTTTCCACTACACATCAGCCATTCCATCATGGAGAGAGTGAAGAGCACAACATTCCTTGGGGTCCTATCATGGACGACCTGTCATGGACGACCTATCATGGACAACCTATCATGGACGACCTATCATGGATGACCTATCATGGACGACCTATCATGGATGACCTATCATGGATGACTTATCATGGATGACCTATCATGGACATCCTATCATGGACGACCTATCATGGACTCACAACACCTCCTCCTTAGGCAGGAAGTGCCTGCACTTCCCAAAGAGGCTGAGGATGACAAGGCTACCGGCCCCCATGTGGAAAACCTTTTACAGGAGCACAACTGAGAGTGTCCTGTCGGGCTGCATCACCGTGTGGTGGGGTGGCTGCAAAGCATCAGACCAGACGTCTGTACAGGGAATCATTAAAACCACCGAGAGGATTAGTGACTTCTGCCTTTCCTCTGTGGATGACATTTACTGGGAACGTTGTCTAAACAGGGCTCAAAGAATTATGGAAGACCCTTTCCATGCACAGTATATTCAACCCACTACCATCAAGAAAATACAGGAGAATCAAAATCGGGACTGCCAGACTGGGGAATAGCTTCTCCCCACAGGCTGACGGACTGATGAACCTGTAACTGTGAAAATCACCCCAAATATTTTAACATCTGTTGTGATTATTTATGTGATCTTTATGTACTGTATATTGTTTATTTTGGTGTGTGCACAATGGATTGAAGAGACGCGGTTTCATCGGGTTGTATCTATATAATCAGATAGTAAAAAACTTGAACTTAAAATAAGTGGTTTCCAGACCTGGTAGTCATGACTTGATTTTAGCTGCATTATTAATAGAAGCACCAGAAATTAAATTTGATTGCGTTGAGAATCAATTCCAGAACCAAAGTACAGATGCAATGACAGTTAAATGTTTTCAAAGAATGTGACTGAAAATAAAGTAAGGCTCACTTATTCATGCAAGTGAAGTTTATTCAGTGTAAGTACAGTTTCGTGTTTTTGTGTTTTGAACTACTTATTCTTCTTATTAGTTAGGCATTTTAAGGGTGAGTCTCAAGCAATCTTGCATCTACCAATCTCCGTAGGTTCTGGATGCTAGGAGTTCTACTGTAGGAGGAGGGCACAGTTCCGAACTGCTTTTCAGGTTGCAATGTTGAAGGCGCAAAGGTTTGCAGGCATCTGATATTCCTCTGCCTCTTGGGAGGAGTTTATCTGCCAATGACAAAGATCTGAGTGGGATCAGGACCACAAGCTGCCTTCGCAAGTTGATTGTCACATCAAGTAGTAAACTTTCCTTGCCCACAGGAGAAAGGATCTCAAGGTTGTCTGAGATGGCATGTATGTACTCTGACAATAAATCTGAAATCTGAAAAGTAAGAACAGCGGCAAGTGGTCTGCATCACTTCAAACCTCTCCATGTCTACTTCAGCATATCACTACCAATGCCAAATTGCAAATTAAATCCAGTCGATCTCTGTCAGTGCGATTCCTCAAGTAGATGCAGCCAACCTGGTCATTTTGCATCATGGGCAAATTGGGGCGAAGGTCCTGTTTCTGTGCTGTAGAATTTTCTGGATCTACCATGCCATGCCTGGTTGTCAGTGTTTTCCCACTCATCAACTTGTGTCACTACTCTCACTTATGCATTGCTTTTTGTCCTCCTTGCAAGGGAAGAGGTCTCAAAGTGCCAGCCTGAGAAGAGAATCCGGGGACTGCCTAACCATCCTGAAACTCATATTAGGACTTATGTTTCTGGAAATAATCAGCTTTTCTGAGTGCTTTCCCATAAAGTGTGGGGATAATGGGCTTATAGTCATCCAATAGCAACATTATTTCTACTCCAAAAGTCTGAATTTAGTATTCACTCAGATGAAATAAATGTCAAAAGATTCTGTTAATGATCTTGAATGGTTTTTTTTTCCTAATTCAAATAGTCTTCTTCCACCTACAATATGAATAAAGGATAATGAACTCTATTCAAAAGGGATTCCCAATTCTGAGGGGAACTGTAACAGAATCATCATCTGTTGTATACCAGCCTAGGTGCTCACGCTTCATCTGATGACACACATCATCTCTCAGACTATATCCCACATGCTACCTCGTGTCCCGTTGATCATCTGTAACTGCAGGGGAAGCAGTCGATGGTATGGCTTTGACGGGTTCCAAATCAAGCAGATGTCATCCAGGAGGATCTCAGCAGGGCTCTGAATGGGGTGTACCTAACTATAGAAGCCAGATATTGCACCATATGGAGGATTTTTCAGTAACTGATAACTTGTGTGGAATGGTGTGATGGAAACAGATGTTGAGCAACAGGGGTGTTGAAGATGGACATGACTAGGCTTTGTGAACAGAAGGAAGAGTCAATATGAGGATGACCTCAGTGAACTGCTGTAAGCTAACTCATGATGAGGGCACTCAGCCACTGTTCTTCCGCTGCCTGCATTCTCTTCCTCCGCATGGTGTCAATATTCTTCATCTTGCTACTTCTCATGCTTCATGTCTTTCTTTTCCCAAAGTGGCCTTGTCATCCCCAGCTTGGGCCTCCAGAAAAAAAGCATCAGATTTGGATTGTTGCAGTTTGTGGTGCGCTGAGGTAGCAACAAGCAAGCACAAACTCCAAAAAAAGATTTATTCCAGTAAAAGTCTGACCACCAGTTCAAGCTTTCGTGGCTCCCCGCGTGACTGGCTCAGGTTTATGTTCAGGTGGGCTGATTGACAGTCGGCCAGGTGGGGCCAGCCCCTTAGGTGGTCTGCCTGCAGGTACAGAGATCGCCCCCTGCAGTCGGATGGTGGTCGTATCACCACACATGTTAACAGCAAATCCAAATCTGTCAATGCTGATGGTTCACTTGCAGTAGGTTGATTGTCAGCACAGGTATACACACACACACACACACACACACACACACACACACACGCACACGCACTTCACAAAATTGTTTTTGACCTCAAATACCAGTTTTCCTTTGATCCCTACATTCCAAGTTGTGTTAATTGGTGAAATAAAAGGATATTCATTAAATTTTTTGTCAATTCCTTCACAAGTGTTATTTATTACTTTCTGACATTTTTAATCACTTTTGGACTGAACTTTTTAACAATTATTGCTCTCTCAACCTTTTCCAGCTGTTTAATTGCTTTAGGAATGTATCTGCCTTGGATCACCCTTACAGACAGGGTGGCTATCATGTAGATTCATCCATAAACTGTTTTAAACTCATCACGCACTGGTTCTTCATGCTGACCAGGGGATTGCATGGCTCAGGGAGTGAAGAATTTTAGTCACACAAGATTGGACTGTTGTGGATGAAAGCATAATGACAGCTGCGTAGGAATTCTGCATGTAGCTGTGGAAAGATGTTGCCGTGATCACAGACCAGTTCTAGTCGATAAACACTTCAGAGTGGTCTTGGAAAAATTTGAGAACTATCTGTGCACACCCTAGACCCATGAGGAGCCAGCCGAAGCCACCTTCCCGAGAGTCCAATTGTTTTGGCTGTTGCGATAGGTAGAAACATTGATTTAATGGCTACTCTGCAAAACAAGATAACAAGATTTGTCTGATGTGTTTGATAATGACTGACTGTGAACTCTGCACATATCTGAGGGTCGACCAAAAGAATGGTACACGATTGTCATTGTGAACAACTCCCGCCTGAACAGATCAGGTCCTTTCTTGTTCGATCACAAATGCCCACCACCCTTTGATGGTAAACCCTGGCAAACATCAGATCTGGTGGGGAGGAGAATCTGAGTACCCTGAGTGAAGGGAGGATCCACATGAGCTTCCATCTCCATGGGTTGGGGGATGCGAGTGATACCGAGGGTCTTGCTGTTTTGTATTATGGAACCTGCTCTGGTTCCCCCAGCCAAGTCTCCACCCTAGGAGTTGGGCAGTGGAGCACAGAAAGGCTTCAGCCATGACTGGACCTTAGGTGGTGGGTCACTGAGACCTCCACCCAAGAACATCCAGACATTCATCAGGAGGTGAGAAACCTGTCTAAATGGGCTGGGGCATTGTCCACAGCTTTCAAATCTTGACATTCAGAGATATTGAAAAACTGTCCAGAAAGGCTGTAAATGATTAAAACTTGTTTAATTTTGAAAAAAATAGAATTAATCAATATCACATTAAATACCAAAGAACAAAAACATTAAATAGTTGCTTTCATTATGTTTCCTGCTAATTTCCAGGTTGGAAATTCCCATTCAAATTCTGGAGTATCTGGCATGTCCAGGCCCTGCTGCTGGGATTCAGTGATAAGGAAGTGAGGGGCGTGTTCACATTTGTCACTCAACTTGTGGTGGGACCACGTACTTGAAACATAGTTGGGAATGGCTAAATGCAGCTTGTTATGACAACCATTGAGCATGAATTAGAAACAGAGGCATCAGTACTGATTCCTGGATGACCCCTACTGCTAATTTTCACCCAGATCTGGTCTTGCTTTTTTTTCCCACAATTCCAAGTTCACTGAGGAGAAATTACATCAAAGACTTTCCCCTCATTTTATTTCAAGAAAGCAATCATTTTATAACAGTTTGTTCCTCAGAATTTTCACGTACATTAATTAGGGCTGCAGTCTTCCACATTTTCTGGTTTGTTCACCTTGAAATTGGATTATGGGTCATATCGTGTTTTACTGCAGAGCCTCTCATTTTCTGTCCAGGTGCCAACAACCAAATATCTGCCTTGTATCAAGGGCTTTTCACCAAGCCCCTTCCTCATTCACCTGAATTAATCCCTTTCTAATCGTCTGCCAAGCAGCTCACCCATCGATCCTTGCTCAATGGCCCATACCTGGTTGACCCTCTCAACAATGAGCCGTAGTCAAATCTGAAGCTTGTTTCCCTCAGACCTGCCCTGCGACTCCATCTCAGACCTAGCATGCATCTTCTTCCTTCTGTGATATCTCTTAGAAAAGACCTGAGTTGCAGCTCTTCTTCAATGGAACAAAACACCACAAATCTCATGTTCCTTTACCTTTATTCACAATAAATTATTTACAAAGGGAAAACCATTCAAAGTTTCTCCCCATCTTTGGATTTCTTTTCTATATAGTATTTCCACCATCAGATGACATGGTGCAGCCAAGGTAGGTAAACTGGTTGACTGTTTTGAGTTCTGTGTGCCCGATGGAGATGTGGGGGGGGGGGGTCTGATGCAATCTGATTCATCTGATGCAAGGATCGTCAAAGAGATAGACAACAGATTGGCCAAGGCAAATAGCGCCTTTGGAAGACTACACAAAAGAGTCTGGAAAAACAATCACCTGAAGAAACACACAAAGATCAGCGTGTACAGGGCCATTGTCATACCCAAGCTCCTGTTCAGCTCCGAGTCATGGGTCCTCTACCGGCATCACCTACGGCTCCTAGAACGCTTCCATCAGTGCTGTCTCCGCTCCATCCTAAAAATTCATTGGAATGACTTCATCACCAACATCGAAGTACTAGAGCTGGCAGAGTCCACAAGCATCGAATCCACGCTGATGAAGACCCAACTGCGCTGGGTGGGTCACGTCTCCAGAATGGAGGACCATCACCTTCCCAAGATCGTGTTATATGGCGAGCTCTCCTCTGGCCACCAAGTCAGAGGTGCACCAAAGAAGAGGTACAAGGACTGCCTAAAGAAATCTCTTGGTGCCTGCCACATTGACCACTGCCAGTGGGCTGATATCACCTCCAACCGTGCATCTTGGCGCTTCACAGTTCGGCGGGCAGCAACCTCCTTTGAAGAAGACTGCAGAGCCCACCTCACTGACAAAAGACAAAGGAAGAAAAACACAACACCCAACCCCAACCAATCAATTTTCCCTTGCAACCGCTGCAACCATGTTTGCCTGTCCTGCATCGGACTTGTCAGTCACCAGCGAGCCTGCAGCAGACGTGGACATACCTCCCCATAAATCTTCATCCGCGAAGCCAAGCCAAAGAAAGAAGACGAAGAAGTATTTCCACCATTGTACCTAGTTACATTCATTTCTATTTACACCATTATCACGACCATGGCACCCTGTTGTTATTTCTCCCTTCATGGTTTAAGGGGCTTTCCCTCGGTCACAGCCCCTCAATGCCCAGTAATGGAAGGACTCACTGTGCTCCTTCCTCACAGTGCTCTCGAGTTGGAAGCACCAAGCCTCAGTGCATCCCTCAGCACATAATCCTGCAGCCTGGAATGTGTTACCGAATTTTATACCAGGGGCTGGACTTTTAGTAATATGTTCATAAGCCGGTTGTGTATGGCTCTTCCCAGTTGCCAGTGTCTTCACATCAAAGTTCATCAAGCTCGCCACTAGAGGGCACACAGACACAATAGAACAGGGGTGTCAAACTCAAATTCACGAGGGCCAAAATTAAAAACTTGGACTAAGTCGAGAGCCGAACTAAATATTTATTGAAAATTTTCAACAACATCTGCATGTTTTCTCTTCTTTCAACATATGTAATGTTAAACTTTAGGATATAACTTTAGGAGGATAATGTTACAGGTCAGGAGTAGGTAGCTCAAGTTCACCCTTTGCTTGACCTGAGGAAAACATATTTGGTCCCTGTGGAGATGTAGTCAGCATTCACAGGCTGTGTCCATTTTGCCCTGCATCAGGACTCAGCATTTCCTGCTCACTCCTCAGGCTCTAGGCCTCTATTCACCCTCGACCCACCATCCCTCTACCTGACCAGTCCTTTACCCAACCTCTACTCACCCCTCACTCCACTTGCTCTGCCTCTACCCACCCCATCCTATACACGCCCCTCTACTGCCTCTCCCCTCAACCTGTTCCTCCCTCTACCCGTCTCTCACCCTCTAATCGCCCCTCCCCTACTTGCCCTGCCCCTCCCCTTTTACCTCTTCCCTATCCACCCCTCCTTCTACTCATTCCTCCCTCTAACTGCCCCTCGCACCACTATAACTTCCCCTGCCCATTATTCCTCACCTACACCCTCTGCCCACCCCTGCTTACCCATCCACTCAGGCCCAGCGCGCTGCCAATCAGCCTTTGCGGACAGCCACCATCTCTCTCTTCACGTGCAGGGCCGAACCAGCCGTCCCTGGGGTCCGCACGGGTGCAAGCGCTGAAGGCCGTGGCGACCGGAAGAAGTGCGCTCGCGTTGTGGAAGGGCCGTCCGGTGCCAGTCACGTGGGGCTTGCGCTGCCCGGGGGCCGTGCGCAGCCTGCCATGCCCGTCGCGCCGACAGGAAATCACAGGCGCTCGACCATCCGCCGCACCGCTCGACAGGTGGGAGAACTGACTGGTTGTGCGGGGAGCCTTCCAACTGACTTGCCGGCTGATGACATCGACAGACTTCTCGTGTTACAATTTCTCGTGTTACAATGGGGAAGGATGTGCAATGAAGGGGGAGGATGATGGGGGTGACATTACCAAAAAACAGCATCGGCTCTCGCTGCAGGGTGGGCCACCTCTAATACATTTTTGAAATGATCTTGTGGGCCAAATATAATTTTGGCCCGCGGGCCAGAGTTTGACATGTGTGCAATAGAATGACTCTTCCTGTGTTTCATGTGTCATAAGGGAAGAAAATCTGATTTTATTGCTAGCATAATGGGGACTTGCAATTCAACAGGGGACAAGTTAACAATCTCTTCAAATATTTTATCTATCTCATTACTGTAAACAAAAGTAATGTATTAATGATTTTACTCATTAGGCATCTTATCACATTTACTTACGTTATTTAATAGTAATGTGCAGTGCAATGTGTTGGTTTTAATCTTTTGATTAAGTGTTCATAACAAATTCAAGGAACCACTAAACAATATCAATGAATAAAACAGAGAACATGTTTTGGCTCATTATCCTTGGGGGTTGAATTTGAATTCATTATTGAGCCATTGTCCACCATTTGAGTGAGGTAGAGATTAGAATCCAAGTGCAACACCATCACTGATTTAGTAGTTGTGGAGAATGTCGAAAGAACCAAAGACTTGTTGATCCAAACCAAGGCTTTTATTAACTAAAAGGCTGGAGCATATCACAAGTAGATCGACCAGTCCAGAATGACCTGGTCTGGCTAGGAGCAATCCTTTAAGACCTGCCAGTAGGTGAGGCTACACTCTCAGCCAATCACAGTCATCCTACACTACCATCTGTACATAGACACATTGGTGATAGAATCTGTACTATCACAGCAGTCAATTGCAAATCAGCCAGTGTATCAAACCAAATCTTCTGTGATCTCTGCCTGAAGGTACAGAAATTATTTTCATGTTAGTATTGCACTGGATAATTCAAGTAAAATATTTCTACTTAAATATAAAAATACACTGTATTATAATTCCAGGGAGCACTTGACAATGTGTCCTCACAAGACCTGAGAGGAAGTTTGAACTGAGTAAAATAATTCTTGCATGGTTTTGTCAAAACATTCTTTATAAGAATCTCAGACACAGGATGTGAAATATCAAGCTGGACATTTGCAGAATAGCTTGGAAAGAGTGATGCTAAATTATCACCTTTGCTTGTGGCCTCAGTAATCACACAGCCTCAGCTTACAAAGACTCCACTGCAATATCTTGATATTTTTGGATTCTGGCCAAAGTCGTGAACTGACTAGTTTTGTGCAAGAGTGAGATGTACAGCAAAGTTCAAATTCAAAGGTGCTGGCGAAATGACTGGTAGGTCCAGTTTCTGAGACTATGATTTGTAGATTGAGTTGACTATGGCTCATTGGACAAGAGATACTGTGCTGATATGTTTCCTCCATTGTATTTAGTTATTGTTGACCACTGTATATATGGAGCTGGCCTGCCCACTGATGACTCATACCCTATGACTCCTCCCCCATGGTCCTGGGCCATAAAGGTTGAGCCACCTCTCCCTTCCCGCCATTCCAATACCTGGATTCGGGCCAGCAAGGTTCTTCTGTACATTAAAGCCTATTGTTCCCTCAGCCCAGTCTTTGTGGTTACTGGTACCATGCTGGTTGAAGAGTGGAGATGCTGCTGGGGTGAGACTTATGCTTCACATCAGCAGCTCCAATATGGAAAAGGCTTGCCTGCTGGAATGATCATGGGCAGAAACCTGATGGGCCAATGCTGGGCTGTGATCGATGTTCAAGGAAGAAGACTGAAATTAAGAAACCTTGAGCATTATTATGTGCAGAGTTGAGAGATACAGCAAGGAGTGGATAGTTGAAGCGGTGTTATAGGGCGATAGTTTGATGACAATTTAGGTGCAGAGCAATTCATTGGCACTGGGTATTGTACTTCCAATCTTTTATGGCTGCCCATCAACTCCACATGATAGCAGAGTTGGGCACGGTGGGGAATGGGAAGGGGGGGGGGGGAAATAATGGTTGGTGAGAGACGAAGCAAGTCGTTGGAGCTCTTCTGTCTCTGATGGTGACCTTGGCATCATGGTTGAATTAATAAACAGCAACCATGGACTGATTAGCACGTGACATAGAGCAGCTGAAGTAAGCAATGTTAAAATATTCCCTGTCTCAAAATGCTTGCAAATTGGAAGGAAAGTGTATATTTTAGCTAAACAATCCAAGGTACTCAACTTTGGACTCAGTGAGTATGTGGTTCTTTTCCTACTTTTTCTCCAGACCCCAAATGCTGTCTCCAGTGAGCACTTTGATTCAAAAGGTTGCACTCTACTTAAAAGCAACCCACTGTATTATTCGTGTTCAACGCTGGATTCATGTGAGTGCCCAATCAAGCAATGTTCAAATGAACTGACTCTTGAATGAAGCAAAAGCCTGCAGAGATCACTGGCAGGCAAATTTTGCCACACATTTGGAAAATGTGGTGTGGAGCTTACTGTTAAAATTTAGGGTTCAGACATTCATTTTTATTCTTTAGGGTTTGAGCTATAGATACTATGCCAATTGCACAATCAAATGCTGATGCATCTGTTTTGTTTCTGGCATTATTACGAGTTCAGAGGACCCCCAAAACCCAGCAGCAATAGATATGCACCACGACAAAGGGTTACTTAAACAAAAGTTGTTTTTAATTATTTTTGAACATGAAACAGAATCAAACTTTAACTTATCTCTATTGATTCACTTAACCTACTTAACCCCCCTCTAATTCTAAGAGCATGTGTGTGTAATGTGTATATAAGTTTAGAAAAGTTCTTTGGTTCACAGTCCAATCTCACTGGTTGCAGGCAACTCTTATACTGTGCACAGAAGTTAACATTAATAAAGTTCACCAGGCTTTGGTGCTTAACAAGTAAATGGTTACCACTCACAAGGGTTCTTGTTAGTTTTCAGAGAGAGAGTTATCTCGTTCCAGGACAGCCACTCCAGTGTCTTGCTGATGAAACTTGCCCCCTTCAGGGTTCTCCAGATGATAACCTCTTTCTTTCAAGTCACCACAGAGTTCCTTTCTGTTTTCTCCTATTCCAAGGGAAACACCAGACAGCCAGTCCTCTCCTCTTCCAAAGTTTGCTAGCTTGTCCCTCTGGAACTGAAGTCCCCATCTCCCCTCTCTCTCACTCCCTCCCACTCTGAGAGCAAATCTTGTTCTGCCTCTGCCTACAAAGATCACATGCTCTTGCAGACTGCAAACTGTTTTCCAGACAAACTGCTACCTTGTTGCCTTTTGCAAACAGCAGTCCATCATAAATCTGTGAGCATTCTGCAAAACTCCTGCAAAAATTTTGTGTTTTAAATTTTTTGTTTGTGACCATTTTATCTCCCAAACACATCTCTATACTCTGTCACAGTGTTATTTCTCCTTTGATGCAGACAGCAAGCTCTGTCATGCTCAGAAGATAGCTCTTCTTAATTTCAATCACTTTACAAAATCCTGGTGACATCCTTCAGTCGTATATGAGAGCCATGCTCCACAGAGTGCTTGCACAGCCAGACATTGTATTCCTGGGAGCTCTCACCTGTTATTCAGTTGAGCTTCTTCATTTAGGATGGTTAATAATGGTGGTCAGCTTCATGAACCCAAGTTCCAGGCTCCCCAAAGTGGAGCAGGGCACAGAGAGGAATGCTTCTGAACTAAAAGACAACTGTTTGTCTAGGCGTGATGATCTTTGTGTGAATTTGTCATGCGTTTACATTATGCCACAAGGCTCTTATTAATTTACTGGTGACAGAGAGGACTTTCAGAAATAAATAGTTTGATTGCTTTGCTATGACTTTGTGAGCTGCATTAATTGAATGAAGTTGACCTTAATGCAGATGTTAGAATTAGAAACTGCGAAGTGTGATAAGTACAGGTGCTCCCCTACTTACGATGATCCGACTTACGATTTTTCAAAGATACGATGGTTCGAATCCGTACTTCCAATTTCAGATTCCGATCTGTTCCCGCGCTTGCGATATGCGGTACCCTACTCTCTCGAGATCCTGGCATTGTAGTTCAATGCTTCAAACACTCTTCAAGGACAGTGTGCTTTCAGCTGTGTAGGTTAATGGTTTTTTTTCAGTGTGGAATAAAAGTATTCAAAGTTTAATTATAAGAAAATTTAGTATTCTGTTTCGACTTACGGTTCGTTTCGACTTACGATGGGTTTGCCGAAAAGCAACCCCATTGTAAGTTGAGGAGTTCCTGTATAGTGTGAGGTGGCATTTCCCACACCTGTCATCTTTTAATCCATGGCACCTGCTTCTGGCTTGGGCATCTGCCTATGTTGTCAGGGGATCTCATTAACTTGATATGCAGGGATCCTGTTAAGGCTTAAACAAATAGCATCCTGACTCCCATTATAACTGGGGACGCCAGGTGATTGCAGGCCATCAATTGTCACGAAAGGAGAAGGTAATTTTCTTTTCTGGAACCAAGAGGGCTGGAGTGCTAGCCACTGACTCAGAAAGGAATTGCAACAACTCCTGCTCCGACAGGCCCACCAACCCCACAGGACCGTCCACCAAAACCCACTCCCTGCCTCTTATCTGCAAAGCGATCCTCAGCAGGTTCTCTGCCTGTTCTGGGTGGAAAATGCACCAAGAACATTTATGGAGCCTGTGGTTAAAATCACTAATGGCCTCCTGCTGTGCTTCTGTGCTCACGGTCAGAGCAGTTATCCAAGAAACCTGCTCCGAGTTAAAATTTCCATCTCCTGGTTTTCAGATCCCCTTGATATTTCTTCTTAATGGGTTCTCCAGCTGCCCAGTTGTGATCTTGACATTGGAGCTATTTGCAAGTATGACATATATTTTACTCAAGTGACACAATTATTATGGATTCAAGATTTTTTCATCTCCAGAAATGAAACTTTTGAGCATTTTGTCTGCTCCTTCCTGTATGCTGAAGTGAGGGCAGCTTCAACTGATTCATGAAGTTCACTCCACCAGTGAAGAACTGAATCAAATTACACAGTCAGTGCTTCGCAGCTTTTAAAATTCTAAATTATAATTTTGTTATGCAAGCTATTAAAAGATATATTCATGATATATGCTTCCATGTACCTATTAAATGTTTTAATCGGTACATGGAAGCATATATCATGAATATATCTTTCAATGAATATTTCCATTCTTAAATGTTAATATTATTTTAGCAAATTGCATTAATGTTGCTTCAGGTTGGAATTGTTCCCATAGCATATTGAACTTGGAACTTCATAATTCTCTGCGTGTAGTAGCATAGATTTTGAAATGACAAAAAATTCTATTAAATCTTATGAACATCTTGGATAAAGGAATGAGTACTGAAGCCTAATGAGGCAGTATTGAAATTTCAGACATTAACATTCTGAAAGAAAATTTACATAATGGAACATCATAGTAACCAAAATATTCCGTTGTGGGGAATCTGCCAAATGAATATTATCTGGGATGCAGCAGTTCCCTGCACTCCTATTGAAAGTGCTTTATGTCTGTAAGTAATTCTCATTTTTACACACAATAACGTTAGAAACCCTAGCATTATCTGCAGTGGATCTTGACAATCCTGTCCCTTAGAAAATACATTGTGCGAGCTGAAAAATAGTTACATTGCATAAAATTTTATTACTGTCTCTTGCTGATATTATTGAATAGAACTTATTGGACTAGAAAATCAATCAGATAGTGCAGTCTTTTATGCATTACATGATTGAATGGAAGTATAAAATTGATTGTAAGTTTGATCAGGACAACCAAGTGCACATACTGTACAATGTGAAATGGTATCTCTGGTTTTCATGTCTATGATGCTCCGATAAATGTAAACTGCTGGGCATTCAGTGATAATTTCAGTCAACATATAATGTACATCGGTTGGTGCTGTATCATTAAACCGCACACGTTAACTGAAGAAATAGCCTTCGGTCCAAAGGATACAGGTAATATCCCAGAAATAACTGTAAACTAGAAATTGGAAAGGCCCAACGAACTCAGTAAAATTAGGATCATTGGGAAAATGACACTGAGTAGATGGCTGGAAGAGCAGGCTGACAAATTTCTGGCCACCGACTGGCTTCATCTCAGGTTCTTAAGACAAATGGCCGGTGAGAAGGTTGATGCATTGGTTTTGATTCTCCAAAGTTCCCTGGATTGGAAAGTAACACATGTCATTTCTTTATTCCAAAAGAGGGGGAGACAGGAAGCAGTCTTAACATTTGTCACGGAGAAATATAGGAAACAGCAATTAAGGGCGTTTTACCACACACTTTAAAAACAAATTAAGGCATTCAGACAAAGTCCGTATGTTTTTGTGACAGAGAAATCACATCCGACCAATTTATTAGAATTGACGCGCTGTTACAGAAGGAACATGTGCTGGGGATAACAAGGAACTGGCAGATGCTTTCAGATTTCCAGAAGGCATTTGCTGAGCCGCTGCACCAGAGGTCATTGCAGAAAGCTCAGATACAGGAGGTAATATATCAGCATGGGGAGAAGATTGGCTGGCTAGCAGGAAACAAAGAATAAGCACAAAGAGATATTTTTATATTTGGCACAATATAACAAATAGTGTACCACAGCAACCAGTACAGGGGCCTCAACCTTTTACAAGTTATTTTAATGACTTGGATGAAGACTAAGCTTGATAAATTTGCTGATGGCACAAAAATGGGAAGAAAAAATGAGTTGCAAAGCAGAAAGAGGGAGACAACAGGGGGCTAGAGATAAGCCAAAGGGTAAAGGCAGGCACAGGGACATACTGTGTGAAAATTTCTGAATATTAATGCATTCGAAGTAGTTCAAAAATGATTTATGGGACTGAAACCAGAATGAGATGAGGCTATACAGACTAGACGTATCTACTGGAGTTTAAAGGAGTGAGTGGAGATTTAATTGAAACATATGAGATTCTGAGGGGTCTCGTCAGGGTGGAGGTGGAAAGCATGTTTCCCCTTGTGGGAGGATCTAGAACTGCTGGAGAATGAGGCCATTTCAGATACATATGTGTTTTCTCTCTCTCTTAGAGGGTTGTAAGACTTTGGAACACTCTTCCTTAAAGGGCAAATGCAGGAATATACTTCATAAACATAGGGATGAAAAGTTACCATAGATTGGCACAAACATTATGTTTGCATTGAAAAATGGCAGCGTCGCTGGAGCTGCTGGTAATGGCAGTGGTGTCGATGGTGCAGAACTGGCAGAGCTGAGATACAGCAAGGGCTGTATCAGGCTCAACCGCCTGATCTTAATGTCAACAGCTCAGTACAGAGTTTAAGCGGCCCGATAAAGGAGCCAACCCATGTTTTATTTTAAAATCCTGCAATTGCAGAATCTATGTCCAAGAGAGTATGCTTGGAAGCGGCCTTGAGGGGTTGCAGACTCCGTGGGAGCAGTGGACCAACACAGGGCACCGGCAATGGGGGAGAGCACACCCTATTGAGAAGGAGAAGCAGAGGATGATGACCTCAACAACGGACCAACGATGGGCTCAATGGCTGAGGGACCTACACTGGCTGTGGGCGACTTGCAGTCATGGGAACCCCATAGGCTGAAGGCTGCTGGAGACTGGTTCATTGGAACGAGGTATTGGAGCCAGGATTGGAGAAGGTGCTGAACAAGCATTTTGGCCCATGAGTCCAGGCTGCCTAATTTACAGCCCATTTACGTACACCTTGAACCATGGGAGGAAACCAGAGACCCCAGAGAAAACCCAAACAGGTACAGAGAGAGTGTACAAACTCCTTACGGACAGTGTGGGACTCTAACCCCAGTCTAATCCCAATTTCTGGCATTGTAAAGCATTGCGCTAACCATGAAAAGGGCTCCTGAGGGGTCTTGGACGCTGAAGGCTTCCTGATCAGATCAGAGGTTTGGATTTGGAGCTTGGGTTGCCAATGGATCGAACAGGAGTCTGTGTGGCTGCAGAAGCACTGGAGGCAAATCCATTGACATTCAGTGATTCTGGAGTGTCTCTCTTTTGCTTCTCATTTACTGTAGGGGGTGCTGGGCAACACCAATGGTGACTCTTTGTCTGCCTTACATCAGGCAGAAGGCAATTTTGTGTAACTTTACTCTTTCTGTACATGACAATTAAAGGACCTTGAATCTCGAATTAGATCAGGTGCAAGCTTTATAAATGGTGGAACAAGCCTGCATAACCAAGTTGCGTATTCCTTCTTCTAAAATTTCTCCAAATTCAGATTTCAGATTTATTGTCAGAATACATATATGACGTCACATACAGCCCTGAGATTCTTTTTCTTGTGGGCAAAGCAGAATTGCCACCTATTGGTAGTGCAAAAAAATTGTACTGTGTAGCAATGGCTACTCTGCTTACTGAGTAACTCCACAACCAAACGGGTTGAGTTCAGTGAGCAAAAACTGATTTATTGTGGTCTACCTGGCTGTTCTTATACTCCTAGCCCAGACCAGGCTGAGAACCGCGTCGTGGGACCGGACGTCGTCAGGGCGTCACGTGGGACACAGAGCTTGGGCTTCTGAGCCTGGTGCCGAGGTCGGGAAGAAACCCCCGATGGCGCCATTTTGGCCGGCTGCCCCGCTGTGTGCGTGACATGTGGGGCTGGTTCGCCTGCCTAATGGCATGCCGCCACAACTCAAAGTATATACGTAAACAAATAAAGAAATGTAAACAAATTGACTGTGCAATACACAGAGAAAAAAAATCATCAAAGTGCAAATGTAAGAGTTCTTAAATGAGTCCTCGAATGAGTTTGTCGTTGAGGAGTCAGATGGCAGAGGGATAGCAGCTATGCCTGAACCTGGTGGTCCGAGACTTGTGGCACCTATACCTCTTTCCTGATGGTAGCAGCGAGAACAGTGCATGTGCTGGGTGATGTGGATCCTTGATGATTGCTGTTGCTCTCCAACGGCAGCGTTCCCTGTAGATGTTCTTGATGGTGGAAAGGGTTTTGCCTGTCATAAGAACTCTCACATGGTTGCATATGGCGTGTTTTCACTGTTGAATAAGTGCCGCATTGAGCTTTCTTCTACGTCTTCCTGGCATCTTTAAAACCCTTTGGATTTTTCAAAGTTCCTTCAACGTATAAGCAACATTGTACAGGTACACGATCCTTTATCCGGACACCTAAAATCTGGAAAGTTCCAAAATCCGGCAAATGGGGACCGGCAGTTGGGGGAGGCGGCTGAGGGACCAGCGGTCGGGGGAGACTGCCAGGCAGCCAAGGGACAGGTGGTTGGGGGAGGCGGCCAAGGGATCAGTGGTCAGGGGAGGTGGTGGGGGACCGGTGGTCGAGGGACTGGCAGCTGAGGGACCGGAGGACGGGGGTGGTGATTGTACGGCCGAAGGACCGGCAGTCAGGGGAGACAGCCGATGGACGGTCGGTCAGGGGAGACGGCCGAGGGATCGCAGTTGGGGGAGACGGCCATGGGACCAGCGGTCGATAGAGACTTCCGGGCGACTGGAAGGAGGTGGGGGTGGATAGGCAGCACAATTCAGGTGGGCTTTCCGAAATCTGGAAAAATCCAAAATTCAGAACACACTGTTCCCCCAAGGGTTCCAGATAAAGGATCGTGTACCTGTAAATAGTTAATATGTCAACCAATTTACCCAATGCAATGTCCCAATGAAATAAACAAGGGAAATATTTCACATGAGGACCTTCCTATTGTGCTTTACGTAATCTATTGAGAGAACAGGTGGAGCTCCGGTTAGACAAGTTAAAGTGAAGGGAAGCCCTCAATTTTCTAGGCAATTCACGATTTATTTTTGGCCTAAAATGAAATCACAACATCAATGCAATTTAATATCTCAGATTCATAATTATTTTACCAGTCATATTTTATGGCATTTACAAATGGCATCTGTTCAGTAAATAGTGACTGATCATTTCTATTTTTAAAGTGGCAGTCAGTGTTATGATAATGTACGGCTATTTGTAAAAACTGACAAAAATGGAATCAAATTCGTTATTGCACTGTATGTGATTATTGTACGCAGTGTTTCTCTTTTAGTTACAACAGAACCGTCATCATTATGAAAGTTGCTCAAAGTTCACCTTGACTTCACTCATGTCCTTCCTGCACAAGCCTGAGTTTGTTAAGACAAAGAGAGTCATTTTAAACTTGGCCCAAACTCAAGAGAATTGATTCACTACCAGGAATACACAATATTTTAAATTAGCATTGGAAAGGAGTAAAAACTAACCTTAAATACCAGAAACAAAATGTGGAATTAATTGACAAACTAAAAATTCAATCTGAATATTCATTACTTCTATTTCTTGAGTAAACATACAGATGTTTACAGAATTTTTTCCAGATTTTATTTTGGTGGTGTGAAATAATCCTATAGCAAAATCATCCAAGTGCAAAGTAAATTCTTACAGTAAAATAAAGTGCTTACCTTAGTGAAGTCACTTCATCTCTAAGTGTAATGTTGAGTGACTTTATGTGAACTAACATTTCAGCAGTGGTTCTGCATTGGTTAAGTTTTTTTTATCATATTATTTTTACTCATCCATTGTTACTTGCCTCCTATTCCCTGTAGCTTAGATCCTTCTTTCTGGTAGTGGTTGGTGAATTGGCCCCAGGGATGGACATTACTGGTGTGACCTTGTTGTGGTCGCATGCCCACATGTATTTTGTGTACGGCTGGTCACTGCTGTTGACTTACCGGAAGTGACGCTCGGCGTGCCTGCTTGTGATTATGAGGCGAGACCAGGATCAGCGTCATAGTCACGTGCGGGAAGCAGTGAATGTGGAGTGGGGTTAGAGAGGAAAGTGAGGCTTTAATGGAATCGTGCTGATTAAAAAAGACACAGCGTGGTCGTTGAGCTTAATAGTGATTGACCCTTTATTTCTTCTTCTTTCTTCTTTGGCTTGGCTTCGCGGACGAAGATTTATGGAGGGGTAATGTCCACGTCAGCTGCAGGCTCGTTTGTGGCTGACAAGTCCGATGCGGGACAGGCACACACGGTTGCAGCGGTTGCAGGGGAAAATTGGTTGGTTGGGGTTGGGTGTTGGGTTTTTCCTCCTTTGTCTTTTGTCAGTGAGGTGGGCTCTGCGGTCTTCTTCAAAGGAGGTTGCTGCCCGCCGAACTGTGAGGCGCCAAGATGCACGGTTTGAGGCGATATCAGCCCACTGGCGGTGGTCAATGTGGCAGGCACCAAGAGATTTCTTTAGGCAGTCCTTGTACCTCTTCTTTGGTGCACCTCTGTCATGGTGGCCAGTGGAGAGCTCGCCATATAACACGATCTTGGGAAGGCGATGGTCCTCCATTCTGGAGACATGACCCACCCAGTGCAGCTGGATCTTCAGCAGCGTGGACTCGATGCTGTCGGCCTCTGCCATCTCGAGTACTTCGATGTTAGGGATGAAGTCGCTCCAATGAATGTTGAGGATGGAGCAGAGACAACGCTGGTGGAAGCGTTCTAGGAGCCGTAGGTGATGCCGGTAGAGGACCCATGATTCGGAGCGGAACAGGAGTGTGGGTATGACAACGGCTCTGTATGCGCTAATCTTTGTGAGGTTTTTCAGTTGGTTGTTTTTCCAGACTCTTTTGTGTAGTCTTCCAAAGGTGCTATTTGCCTTGGAGAGTCTGTTGTCTATCTCGTTGTCGATCCTTGCATCTGATGAAATGGTGCAGCCGAGATAGGTAAACTGGTTGACCGTTTTGAGTTTTGTGTGCCCGATGGAGATGTGGGGGGGCTGGTAGTCATGGTGGGGAGCTGGATTGACCCTTTATTATTACGGCGAGATATAGCAGTTTCTACAACTGGTGATCCTGACATGATCAGTACGCTCCACAACCTCTCTCATCCAGGCAAGAAAGCAATAATCAGTATTGTGTTGGGATAGTATCAGATTCAGTGGGTTCACAGAGAGATGTGTCTGGACACATGTCACAATCAGAGGTAATTTTATAGTACACACAGGAATCAAACAGGGGAAGACGTCAAGCAATACAATCACTCTCACTACTTAATAGCTATGAAGGTATTCACATTGGATCCAGATTGGACGCTGATACTGGTGGCCATCTATCTTCTACTTGGCACAAGACAAAAACTATAACATTGTAAGCAGGCACATTGGGCACAAAGGTCCTCTAAACCAGTGGCTGCTTACCCTACCACACACTCCTGCATGTGTACAGACAGGGACTTCAAAACACACTCAGGATTCCTTAAAACAACAGGGGTGCGGCTCCCTGCAAGCACTGATTTATCGGTAGTAGTAAGGCTCAACTAAGTGCAGTGTAAACTTCACTCACGACCCCTCCAGCGATGTCCACAGTAACAACTTGGCATGGAGCGATGTCTGGGACTTGGACTAAGGAGCAGAGAGAGAGGACTGTTGCACGTATTGGGGTTTATGTTGTTCTGAGTTGGGTGTCTGGCAAACGATGATGCTACATCATTCAATTGAGCCAATGGCAAGGTGTGCATTAATGGGTGGCCGGAGTTCAACCTAGAATGGCAGGTGATGCGACTTCTGACTAGGCTGACAGGGAGGTCATGTGATCCTCTGCAATCCCAAGGTTCCAGACAGGGAAGTCATGCGATCCTCCATGATCCATATATTACAAACTGAATGTTTCACCTGGTCACACATTAAGCATAATGTCGGACTATGGGCAAAGACTTGCTTGCCATGTCAGCAGGCACACCAAAACCCCACTCAGATATTTTCCTGTCCCGGATTCTAATTTTGAACATGTCCTCCTTGATCTGGTCGGCCCACTCCCACCTCCGAGACGTTACAATTATTTGCTCACCCATGAAGATCAGACTACAAAATGCCTTCCCCGTCACCAACATCTCTGTGGAGACAGTCGTCTGGACACTTGTTGACTGGTGGGTTCCATCCTTTGGCGTCCCAAACACAATTACAAAAGACCGAAGATCCCAGTTTGAGTGGGCGCTCTTCTGAGCACTTATCAGCTTTTGGCACCAATCGGGTTTGGATGATGGCTTACCATCCACAGACGAATGCCCTCATCGAATGCTTCCAACGTCAGCTAAAAACAACATTGACAGCTGGGGGTGATACTTCCCAGTGGAGTTAACAGTTGGTCATGGTCCTCCTTGGCATTTGTGCAGCCATAAAAGCAGACCTATCTAAGTCGCTCAGTGGTGGAAATGGTCTATGGCTCCATTCTAACACCTTCCCTGCCAACTTGTTGAACCTGCTCCTACGACTAGACCACTTGATCCTGCCAACTTCATCAGCCGACTATGGCAATCCATGCAGTTACTCAGGTTAACGCCAATGTAGCAACCATCTATTATGGTCTATGTGCCAGACGACTTATGACGCTGCACACGTCTTGGTTCGACCCATCAATGTTCGCCGTACGCTTCAGCGAGCATTCAACGGCCCTCACCAAGTCATCCAATGCCTGCCCAAATGTCTTGTGATCCATCGAGACAGAAAGACCGACACTCTATCAACTATTTAAAGCCAGCAAACTAGCCGATTCCGCCACCTACCAAACCAGTGAAGGCATAAGACCCCAACTCTTCCTGTCAACCACTGCCTACGCTTTAGTACCAGGTGAGATCAGGCCAGACAGTCGACCCACTAGACTTAAGAGGCAAGAGCAAAGACAGCATTGCAGTCACATGAGAGCTGTAGTGACTGAAGTCGCGCGAGGCAGAGTTGGAGAGCAGAGTGAGGCGTTAAAGGACTAGTGTTGCATAAAGCAGACACAACATGGCTTGCTGATCTTAATAGTTTTTGACCCTTTATTTTTAAAAAGAATTTAGACAGAACAGCACAGTAACATGCCATTTTGGCCCACAAGTTCATGCCTCACAATTAACCTACACCCCCGGTACGTTTGGAATGATACTGGAGCCCCTGGGGAAAACCCATGCAGACACGGGAAGAATGTACAAAATCCTTGCAGACAGCATGGAATTCAAACCCGGGTCCTGATCGCTGGCGCTGTAACAGCGTTGCACTAACTGCTACACTGACCGAGTGGCGAGATTTAGCAGCTTCTACAACCTGGTCAGAGTGATTCTGTTGAAATGTATAAATAAGTTAAGATACATAGAAGTTACTTGTCCTTACACCTAAAGTCCTCATTCAGGTTATAATTTTGTGGGTTAAATGCAGACTGATGTTATGGTTTGTGACATTTATTGAAGGGGCTCCTTCACCATGTATGGGAGTGTCAAGTTTGGAGTTTAGGCAGCTGCACAAACTGTCTGCAACATCTCCTATTTAAAAAAAACTTTGCATTTGGATACAAGTGTAGCACATTGTAAAACTGACAGGGTCAGGGATGTGCTAAATATCATAAACTAGGGGGTGACATTTTTTTTCCTTGTAATCTTTTATTTGGAAGCCTAATAGAAAACAACAGCTGCCTTCAGGAGGACAGGCTATGAGAGATTTCTTCTGGGACTGGTATTTCCGCTCTTTCTGGTCAAACCAGATACTACCCTAAGGACCACATAAAAAGTTGGGACTGATTCGAGGAACTGGAGACAGGTAGTGATCTGTTGTGTTCAGACAGCATCTGCATTAAAGTCAGAATTAGAGAACTAACTGCCAACCTCCAAGGTAGAAGATTTCATTGCTGAAGCTATTCTTTGCGCAGGATTTAGCATAAAAACAGAGGGTGGAATTCGGGGTGTGAAATTTTTATAGACATCCTTCCTGTGTGAAAATGGAAAGCGCTGAATATTTTGGCAGGCTCTTGAGATGAGTCTAATATCAAGCTCAAGTTCATTACCATTTCATTGTACATATTGTCTCTTTTTCTTGTCTTGTCTTTGGCTTGGCTTCGCGGACGAAGATTTATGGAGGGGGTAAAAAGTCCACGTCAGCTGCAGGCTCGTTTGTGGCTGACCAGTCCGATGCGGGACAGGCAGACACGATTGCAGCGGTTGCAAGGGAAAATTGGTTGGTTGGGGTTGGGTGTTGGGTTTTTCCTCCTTTGCCTTTTGTCAGTGAGGTGGGCTCTGCGGTCTTCTTCAAAGGAGGCTGCTGCCCGCCAAACTGTGAGGCGCCAAGATGCACGGTTTGAGGCGTTATCAGCCCACTGGCGGTGGTCAATGTGGCAGGCACCAAGAGATTTCTTTAGGCAGTCCTTGTACCTTTTCTTTGGTGCACCTCTGTCACGGTGGCCAGTGGAGAGCTCGCCATATAATACGATCTTGGGAAGGCGATGGTCCTCCATTCTGGAGACGTGACCCATCCAGCGCAGCTGGATCTTCAGCAGCGTGGACTCGATGCTGTCGACCTCTGCCATCTCGAGTACCTCGACGTTAGGGGTGTGAGCGCTCCAATGGATGTTGAGGATGGAGCGGAGACAACGCTGGTGGAAGCGTTCTAGGAGCCGTAGGTGGTGCCGGTAGAGGACCCATGATTCGGAGCCGAACAGGAGTGTGGGTATGACAACGGCTCTGTATACGCTTATCTTTGTGAGGTTTTTCAGTTGGTTGTTTTTCCAGACTCTTTTGTGTAGTCTTCCAAAGGCGCTATTTTGAAACAGCGTCTCTCCAGACCATGGTACGTGCACACACGAAAACACACAATACACAGTACCGAGTGATCACTTAAATAATGAAAATATGTAAATATTTGGAATGATTTTCACAGTTACAGGATAGTGCGGGGAGAAGAAGCTATTCCCCAGATGAGTCCTGATTTTGATGCTCCTGTACTACCTTCCTGATGTTAGTTGGTTGAAGATACTGTGGTCTGGATGGCAATGGACTTCTATAACCCCTTGAGTCCTGTTTAGATAAGAATCCCAGTAAATGTCATCGATAGAGGAAAGGGAGAGCCCAGTGATCCTCTCGGCTGTTTTAATGATCCTCTGTATGTACTTCTGGTCTGATGCTTTGAAGGTACCAAACTACACAATGATATAGCCAGACAGACCACTCTTAATTATCCTCTGTAAAAAGTTGTCAAGATGAGTGCCATTAGCCACAAGACCTTAATATTTATGAGTATAAAGATGATATTCAGCCATCGAGTCTGTCCTGCCATTCAGTCATGAGCTGCTGCAATTACCCACTCAGCCCCACAGCCCGGCCTTCTCCCCATAACCTTTGATCCCTGTCTAATCAAGAACCTATAAATCTCGGTCTTAAATGCATCCAATGACCCGGCCTCCACATCTGCCTGTGGCAACAAATTCCACAGATTTGCCACCATCTGGCTAAATAAATTCCGAAACATCTCTGTTTTAAGCGGACACCATTCGATCCTGAAATTGTGCCCTCTTGTCCTAGATTCTCCCACCGTGGGAAACAACCTTTCTACATCTACTCTGTCCCACACCTTTCAACATTTGAAATGTTTCAATGAGATCCCCCCCCCCCCCATATTCTCCTAAATTTCAATGAACACAGGCTAAGAGCTGTCAGATGTTCCTCATACAACATTTTCATTCCCAGAATCATCATCAGGAACCTCTTTTGAACCCTCTCCAACATCAGCACTCAAAACTGCCCACAATACTCCAAGTGAGATCTCACCAGTGCCTCAACATCATATCCCTGCTCTTATATTGGATTCCTCTTGAAATGAACGCCAGCGTCACATTCTTCTTTACCACCGACTCAACTTGCAGGTTTACCTTCAGTCTATCCTGCACAAGGACTCCTACGACTCCCTTTGCATTTGGGTACTTTCAGTTCTCTTCCCATTTTAAAAATAGCCTGCTCATTTTTTTTTTTTCTACTGTACACTTTCCGACATAATATTTCATTTGCCACTTTGTCCATCTCCTAATCTAAGTCCTTCTGCAGCCTGAGTGTTCCCTCTGTGCTACCGGCACCTCCACCTACCTTCATATCATCCGCAAACCTGGCCACATCCCCCAAATCATTGCTGCACAATATCAAAGGAAGCGGCCCCAACACCGACCCCTGCAGAACACCACAAGCAACTGGCAACCAATCAGAATGTGATCTGCGTATTTCAAGTCTCTGCTTCCTGCCAATCAGCCAATGCTCTACCCACGTGAGCATGTTTCCTGTTATACCATAGGTTCTTATTTTGTTAAGTAGCCTTAGTCCGGCACCTTCTCAAAGGCCTTCTGAAAATCCAAATACACATTATCTGCTGCATCTCCCTTATCCAGACTGCTTGTCACTTTCTTAAAGAATTCCAATAAGTTTGTCAAGCAAGATTTTCCCTTAACAAGGCCCTGCTGGCTTTGGCTTATCCTCCCATGTGCCTCCAAGTATCTGCAACCTTATCCTTTACAATCGACTCCAATATTTCCCCAACTGCTAAGTGGGTTGCAATTTCCTTTCTGCTGCCTCCTTCCTTTCTTCAATAGCGGGGCATCATTTATGATTTTCCAGTCCTTCGGGACCATGCCAGGATCTATTGAATCCTGAAAGATCATTACCATTGCCTCCAGAATCTCTACCACTACCTCTTTCAGGAACTGAGGGCGCAATCCATCTGGTCTGGGAGACATCATTAGACCATTCAGCTTTTTGAGCACCTTCTCCTTTGATATATTAACTGAACTCACTTTCCTTCCCTGATACCCTTTGAGATCTGGCACACAGCTTGTGTCTTGCACAGTAATGACTGAGGAAAAATACACATTTAGTTCGTCTACCATCTCCTTGTCTACCTTTGTTATTTCCCTGGCATCAGTTTCTAGTGATCCTATATCAACTCTCACCTCTTTTATTCTTTATTTACTTGAAGAAGCTTTGTATCCTCCTTGAAATGATTTGCTAGCTTATTTTCATACTTCATCTTTTCCCTCCTTATGAGTTTTTTACTTACCTTGTAAATTTTAAAATACTGTAGCGTCTGCTATGGCAGAGCTACAGAATAAAAAGACGTCCATGCGGCGCAAGGGTGAACCAGTAACTGATTTTATTATTTGAATTCACCGCGTTGTATGAAGGGGAATGCCTGCTTCCAGTCACATGTGCACCGGCTTCTGGAAGTGACGTCAGCACGTCGTGGTGTCAGTCCTTGTCCGGCAGTACGCCACCTGGAAGTGGAGAGTTCCCTTAGTCCACATGTGGCGTCAACTGCAGGCTTCTCCTCAGTAGTGAAGGGGGGCCCATGGCATCTTGGGTCGGCCGACTGGAGCAGCGATTCGGCCCATCTAAACGCACAGTCGCTCGGCCCTCTACAATACCATATATACTTGTGTAATCATCAATACCGTGTGATAGTTGACTCTCCCCTGCTTTGGCCCAAAAATCGAGTGTTTTGGCCTTGACTGCCTGCCCATCTGAGCTCCTGACACCCTAACAGCAGACCTTCACCCCGGCCGCCTGCCTACTGGAGCTCGTGACACCCCGACCGCCTGCCCACCAGAGCTCCTAACACCCCAATAGACACTCATTCCCGGATGCCTGCCCATCTGAGTTCCTGACATCTTGGCCGCCCACCCACTGGAGCACCTGACACCCTGGTCACCTGTCTATCTGAGGTCCTGACCACAGTTCCTCGACCCATGTAAAAGTTGACCACCCTCCATTTCTGGCCTGAAAAAGTAGTCCAAAAAATTGGATGATTAAATGAGTATATACGGTACTTCCTAATCCTCAACCTTCTAACTAATTGTATGCCTTCTCTTTTTCTTTTATGGTTTTGACTTCTCTTGTCAGCCACAGTTGTGACATTTTTCCATTTGAATATTTCTTATATTATGATATGTATTTCCTTACATCTTCTCCATTTCTTGCAGAAAGTCCGGCCATTGCTGCTCTGCCGTAATCCCTGCAAAGGCCTCCTTCCAATCTACTTTGACAAGTTGTTCACTTATGCTACTGTAATTCCTTTTACTCCACTATTACAAGCTCCCATTTTAGTAAAATGGGATTATCCCTGTAAGGGACAGTATAGATAGGAAGGACTGAATGGTCACAGTTAACATTTAACATTTCACAGAAGCACAACACAAGTCACAGCACAGTGATAATTCAATACATTGGAAGAACTGAGGAAGGGCTTGTCACTGTCTGTTCCAGAATTCGATACATTTGCAAAGACATTATGATTTTGCAGGGGAGAACCATTCTGACTGCTGAAGAGAAAACAGCTTTTTGAAGCCACTTTTGTGGCCAGCCATTTTATAGAATTCAGAGCAAAGCGTGCTCTGTGAATGACTGGACCTTTTTAGTGGATTGACCTATGACAGGAGGGGATTTTTGAATCAAAATGCTTCAACTTGATTCTGACTAACAATGGGGGTCACTTGGAGAGACTGGTCCCAGGGTCTTGAAAGCTTTGTGGAGGCCGCCCATTCTCTACAGAAGAACCAGGAGTGTTATGAACACAGGTCGTGTAGATGGACATTTCTTCCAAGGCAACGCAAGAAGAATTCGTGAGTCTGTAACAGCCACAACTCCAGCCTTTCCATCAGTTCAGCAATAATTCTGGGCATCAAATTTCAAAGGCCTACAGTTCAACACTGAATGTGAAAGACTAAACTTTGAAGTAACTTTCTAGTGGCCTGGAATGCAATGGTTTGGGTATAACATGCGCGCGCACACACGCACACACACACGCACGCACGCACGCACTAGACACCTGCTGAGGATAGATTTAGTGTCAAGGATAGTTTAAGAGTTAAGACTATAATTTAAGAGTTAGAAATAAAATGAGTGTTTTAAAATTAAACACTGTCTCGTTCATTGCCTCTTGCTGTTCGCTATGCGCAGCTCGGAACACCACGGAACACCACTGAAATACCTACACATCCGATTTTATTTTTTCTTGTTAAATTTCAAATTGAACTCAGTCATATTGTGATCACTTCCCTCGAATGGTTCCTTTATTTTAAGATCTCTAATCATCTCGTGTGCATTATGCAGCATCCAATCTCAAAAAAGCCATCTTATGGGCTTTCCACAGAACCTCTCCCTCGACATTCAATTCTAACTTATTTTCCCCAATCCATTTGCATGTTGAAATACTCTGTGACTATCATAACCTTACCCTTCTCACACATCTTTTCTATCTGCTCTTGCAATTTGTTGTCCACAATGCAGCTATTGTTTGGAGGTCTGTATATAACAGCCGAGTGTCTTTTAATCCTTGCTATTTCTTAATTCAACCCACAATGATTCTATATCTTCTGTTCCTATGTCATCCATTTTAATGATTTAACATTGTTCCTTAACAACAGAGTCACCCCGCCCCCTCTGTTTATCAGCCGATCCTTTTGATACTCTATGTATCCGTGGTCATTCATGTCCCAATGACATCCATCCTTTTGCCACGACCCCGTGATGGCTGCATCATACCTGCCAATGTGTAGCTGTGTTACTTGGATGTCAGTTTTTTTTCCTTATGTTGTGTGCATTTAAATAGAAAAACTTTAGCTCTTTATTTGTTACATTAGACTCTGTGCCCGTGTTGCATTGCAGGGCATACCCATGGCTGGAATTTTGTCCTATCTGCCTGCCCTTCCACATAAGCTTCCTACTGGCTGTCTCATCTTGTGCGCCGACCATCTCTTCCTCTGCCTCTTCACTTTGGTTCCCACCCTTTGCGAATCTAGTTTAATCCCACCCCCTCAAGAGCATTAGCAAATCTCACTGCTAGGATATTGGTTCCCCTTGAGTTCAGGTGCAACCTGTTCCACTTGTACAGGCCACCCCATCCCCAGAAAAGGTTCCAATGATCCAAGAACTTGAAACCCTGCCCCCTGCACCTTCTGCTCAGCCACTATCTTCCTGTTCTGAACTTCCCTAGCTCGAGGCATCATGAGTAACCCAGAGATGACCACCTTAGAGGTCCTGCTCTTCAGCCTCTTTCCTAATTCCCTCAACTTATTTGTAGGACCTCTATCCCACTCCTGCCTATGTCATTTTTTGGTACATATGTTCCATGACCTCTGGCTGCTCACCAGCCCACTATAGAGTATTCTTCACCTGCTCAGAGAGATCCTGGATCCAAGCACCCCTGAGCAATGCACCAGCCCCTTTTGTGGCTTCAGAATCTCCCATCAATTCCCCTGACTATTGAGTACCCTGTGACTATCACATTTCTCCTTTGAGGCTCGGAGCCAACCACAGTGCTATTAGTCTGGCTGCTGCTGCCTTGGCCAGATAGATTGTCCCCCCCAGCATTATCTGAAGGGGTATACTTGTCACTGAAGGGAACGGCCACATGGGCATCCTGCACTGCCAGTTCTCTTTCCCTTTCCTGACTGTTACCCAACTCCTCCTAGAACATAGAACATTACAGCACAGTACATGCCTTGTGGCCCTCGATGTTGTGATGACCTATATATTCCTATCCAAATTTAGTACTAAGCCCTACTACCCCTAAACTGTCTATTTTTCTTTCACCCATGTGCCTGTTGAAGATACTCTTAAATGCCCCCAATGTTTCAGCCTCCACCAGCATACCTGGCAAGGCATTCCAGGCATCCACAACTCTTTGAGTACAAAACTTACCCTGATATCTCCCCTAAAGATTCCTCCTTCACTTTTCTCCCCTGGTGTTTGCTATTCCTGCCCTGAGAAAAAAAGGCCCTGGCTGTCCACTTTATCTATGCATCTCAGAATCTTGAAGTCCTCTATTAAGTTTCCTCTCATCCTTCTTTGCTCCAAAGAGAAAAGTCCCACCTCTGCTAACCTTGCCTCATAAGACATGTTTTCCAATCCAGACAAAATCTTGGTAAACCTCCTCTGCACCCTCTCCATAGCTTCCACATCCTTACTATAATGAGGTGACAAGAGCTGAACACAGCACTCTAAGTGTGGTCTTATCAGAGATTTGTAGAATTGCAACATGGTCTCTTGGCACTTGAATCCAACAACCCCCCCCCCCATTATTAAAGCCCAACATCTCTGACATCTAGGTCATTTAGAGATATCACAAAAAAGCAGGGGTTTCAGAAAAGATCCCTGCGTAACTCCACTAATCACTGACCTTCAGGCAGGAAACTTTCCGTCTACCACTACTCTCGGCTTTCTACATGGAAGCTGATTTTTAATCCACACAGCCAAGGTTCCCAGGATCCCACGCCTCATGACTTTCTGAAAGTGCCTCTCATGGAGGCCTTGTCAAATGCCTTACTAAAATGCATGTGGACCACATCTATCACCTACTTTCAAATTTTTCTTTTGTTACTTCCTCAAAATACTCAATTAGGCTCATGAAGCATGACCTTCCCTTCACAAAGCCATGGTGACTACCCTTGAGTAGACTGAACATCTCTGAATGCTCATAGATCCTATCCTTAAGAATCCCCTCCAATAGTTTGCACACCCCTGAGAATTCCCTTCTATTCTCCAATCCTCCAGCACCCTCCCTGTGGCCAAGGAGGACTCAAAGATCATAGCCATTAAAAGAATGGTACCCAACAGCTTCGGATAGATGTTTTTGTTGCAAAAAAGAGATTGGAACAACATTACATGCAATTTGGACATGGTCAAAAGTAAAAACTTTTTGGGAAGATCTAAACCTAATATTAAACAAAATCACAAAACAATAATATACAAAAGATCCAAAAAATGTCTGTTAAATAATATAAAAGACAAAAAATTAGGACTAAAATTAGACAAAGGCCAAATAAGATTTAAGATGATAGCAGTGGCAAAAAAATACATTATGACAACCTGGAAAATGGAAAGAAGCCTTAAAATAGAACAGTGGTGTACAGAAATAAACAAGTGTATTCCATTAGAACAAAATTACATACAATCTGAAAGACAAATGTACATTTTTTCGAACAAATTTGGGAACCGTACATAAAATATGTCGGAGAATGCCGACCACAAACCTCCATCTCGTAAAACAACATAATTATGAGCATAAGATTTAAATATGTGAAAGTAGACGATACGACTTTTTTTCCTTTTTTTTTGTTTTTTTTTGTTTTATCATTTATTGATTTTTGATGAGAGTGGGGAAGGGGAGAGAGGAAGTGGGGGAAAAGAAAAAATGTCACAATGTATATATTGTTGATCATTTGTGGATGTTGTTATTGATATGACTCCATAGTGCAAAAATTTTAAAAAAATTAAAAAAAGATCATAGCCACTGCCCCAGTTATCTCTTCCCTTCCTTCTCTCAGTAACCTGGGGTGTATCGTGTCTGGCCCTGGGGATGACAATCTTAATGTTTTTAAGAAGACACTTCCTGTTCCTTAATTTCAACACTGTCCATCACGCAAGCCTGTTCTATTCCGCCCTCACCCTGATAAAGGTCCTTTTCTCATGATACTGAAACAAAGGATTCATTTAGGACCTCCCCATCCTCCCCTGCCTCCAGATGCATGTTGCGTCCTTTAAGCTTAAATAGCCCCCACCTTCATTCTCATCAATCTTATGTTCTTCGTATACACATAGAATCCATTGGGAGTTCTCCTGAATCCTACTTGCCAAGGTCTTCTCAGACCCCCTTTGAGCTCTCCTAACTCCTTCCTTAAGTTCCTTCCTGGCTACCCCCTGTCTAGGTGTGATTTCATCCCCATAACTCCTGCTAATCACCCTCTCAGACTCTCAGATGATCCGGACAGTGGGCCAATTCCCTAACATGGTCCGTAGGGAGCTGCAGTTGGACGCACTTCTCACAGATGAAGTAATCGGGGATACTGTTGGCTTCCCCAACTATCCACATTCTGCAAGTAGTTAGGAAAACCTGTCCCTACCTTGTCTCAACTCTTGCACTTTTCCTCAGCCTCTACTCTCCAAAGGATCATGAGCCAAAGTCCCACTCCTATGTTGAGCGACTCATCCACTGGACACTCAGCTCAGGCTTCCCCTCTTTTTATTACCTACTGCTAATTGGCCATCGGAGGGAATGAAAAGAGCACCTACCTCTCCCACTGCTTTTTAAAGCCTTCCCCACTCCGGTAACAGTCCACTCTTGCAGTCCCCAATGGGAACACCCTCCGCAGCCTCCTTTAGAAGTGTAGGTGCTGCTGTTCTGAATCCAGGATAGGTTCAAGGAACTTTGTGTTCTCCACAATGGAACTGTTGATGTATTGAGGAGAATGGTTGACCTTTGTCCTGCTGAATCCACAATCATTTCCTTTGTCTTGTGTACATAGAGACTCAGGTCGTGGCTCTCGCACCATTTTGTGAGCTTTTCAATCTCCTCTCTCTATCATCTGGAAATTTGATGATTCTTTAGGAAGTGAATCTGAGGAGCAGTTTTGAGGCGTGGACAGTAGAGGAGTGATCACAGCCCTGAGGTGCACCAGTACTCGGCTACCAACATGGACTGACTGTGGTCTTTCCATCAAGAAGTCCAGAATCCAGTTGCAGAGAGGGATATTAAGTCACAGAAAGGATAGTTTATCTACCAGCCTCTTGAGGTATGATCGTGTAGAATCCAGCCTGGCGCATGAGGCATTGTTCTCTCAGTGAATCGGGAAGGAGAGGAGGGTCATGGATATTGCATCATTTGTGGATCAGTTTAAACAGTAGGCAAACTGGAATGGGTTCATTGCCCCGTAATAGTTAAGATTGCAGCCAGGAGACGGCAAGACATCCGTATCTCACCCACTATTTACTACATATTGAGAACTTCTCACCTTACCTCACTTAGTTCCAGAAAGTGGTACCCATAAAATGGACCTTTGTGCTTGTCCATTGCCCGTTTTGAATATGGGTTCACTCATCACATGAGAGCAAGACCCTTCCTACACCTGTCACTTGTGCAGAGTGCGTGAATCCAAGTCCTGGATTGAGTTGAACTCAGAAAGATTGGATGAGGGTCGGTTGTTGGTGAATAGTGGTTGGGATAGGAATTGCTGAGTTGTTCAATTTAAATTTATGGCCTCCAGTTTTAGACTCCCCTACTGTGGGGACAAATTTACGATATCATTCATCCTCATAATTTCTATACCTGAGGCTGAGGGATGATCTTAAACAGTAAAACCCTTCTTATCTGGAATTCAAGCAAAAGGCTGCCTCAAGCAAGCAGCAAAAATATAATGGAAAATAAAGAGGTAAAAAATACAGGTTTAAAATTGGTGTGCCTCACCATTAGTTCACCCAATCATGAAACACATAATCTCACACAACCTGAAAATTCACTTATCTAGCATCTACCAATCACCATAGGTGCTACATTTGGAGAGTCTGATCACATGGCTCTACTTCTACTTCCAGTGTACAAGCAGAGACTGAGGACTACAGCACTAGTTGTGAGGCAGTGAACATATGGTCAGGGCAGGTGTAAGAATGCCTGGAGTACTGCTTTGAATCGGTGGATAGGACCAGTCAAAGTCAATGAAACCAAGAATATAAATTCACACAAATGTAAACTAATTTATAATTTAGGTCGACAGCACAGTAATAAGCCCTTTTGGCTCATGAGCCCGCGCTACCCTCTTACACCCAATTTATCTACACCCATGCCTTGTTTTGAACAGTGGGAGAAAACTGGAGCAACCAGAGGAAACCCAGGCAGACAGGGGTAGAAAGTACTGTTATGAGCCCAGAGGACCCCAAAACCCAGCAGCATTAGAAATTCACTAAAACAAATGGTTACTTAAACAAAAGTTACTTTTAATTATCTTTAAACATGAAAACAGGATCAAACTTTAACTTATTACTATTAACCTAACTTAACCCCCTTCTGATTCTAAGTGCACGTGTATGTCATGTGTGTGTAAGTTCAGAAAAGTTCTTTGATTCACAGTCCAATCTCACTTCTCATTCCTCTAAGTTCACTGGTTGCAGGAAATTCTTATACTGTGCACAGAATTTAACATTTATAAAGTTTACCAGGCTTTGGTACTTCAAATGTAAATGGTTACCGCTCGCAAAGGTTCTGGTCGGTTTCCAGAGAGAGATTTGTTGCTCGTTGGACACCCACAACTGATCCCTTTCAATCAGCCACTTCAGTGTCTTGCTGAAGAAACGTGCCCCATCTGGCTTTTCCAGATGATAACCTCTTTCTTTCAGGTCATCACAGAGTTCCTTTTTGTTTCCCTTATTTCAAGTGAAACATTATGCAGCCAGTGTTCTCCTCTTGTATGGACCACAAGGGCATTAACCAGGCTGAACTAAGAACTCACAACCCATCTTCAAAATGGGGTTTTTCCACAAGCTTGTCAGCTTGTCCTGTTCCAGTTCCAGCTGTTGCTGCTGAACTGTAGAACTGAATTCTCTCTCTCTCTCTCTCTCTCTCTTTCTCTCTGACTCAGAGAAAAACCACATGACCCTCTTAGAACACCCAACTGCACTCAGACAGACTGCAGCTCCAGACCTAATCTTCTGAATCCGTTCATCTGTTGCTTTCAAAACAATAATCCATTACTCCACAGCATCTCCAGTTAACTCCGACTTGTGAAGTTCTTATTGGCATTCTTCAAAGTTTGTGCAAAGGCACCCGGAGCCTGAACTGTCAGAGCAGAGCTCTGGCATTTTAAATGAGGTCTGTTTTGAAGTGTTTGTACGTGACATACACTAAAAAACCTGCCACAATTTATCTCCTTTTAAAACATATCTATTTACAATATAAAATATAACAATCTGTCACAGTACAAACTCCTTACTGGTTTGGAACCCTTGTTGCTGGCGCAGTGCCATCCTTTAAAAATATTTTTAAAACATAGATATTTAAAAACAAAGAGAATTGTAACATTAAAATTGCTTCCTTGCAGGCAGTTGGAAGATAATATAATGGGAAATAGTAACTGACAGATAAAATGAAAGAATACATAGTCAATGTCTTTACCACAGAAAATATTACAGAAATAGATAAGCACTTTTGGTTTCACATTATTGAAAAACATTACTCGGTAAATTAATGGGACTGAAGGCCAACCAATCCCGTACACGTGGTGACTGCTGTGATTGTTGATGGTGTTTGGCCTGACATCATGAACTGAGGGACCTGCACTGTGCTGTAATGCTTTATGATCTATGAATTAATTTAAATCGATCAATTGATTTCTGGCCGATAAAGGAATCAAACAATATAGCAATGATGTAAATAGGCAGCACTGAGATAGATGCTCAGCCATAATCCCAGATAATTGTGGGATAGGCTTCTTGTTGGCCCATGCAGTCTGATCCTGTTCTGAATTTTCATGATCTTGTGAACTTCAGACTGACTCACCAAATATCACAGCATTTGATCGTTTGTAGTTTGTAACTTTGGGTCTTGGAGGGAATCATGATGTGGCAATAACTGGTAGCCTCCTACATAATTACTGATACTTTGGAATTCTATATTTCCACGTTTCCTTGTGACACAGAGGGAGACGATTTCACAAAATGGATCCTGGTATAATCCCATTTGCCAACTAATTTTGCATAAATATGCCAGGGGCATCTTACAGCAGCCAATTAATCTACCCAAAAGGACCTCTTTGGGATGTGGGAGAAAAACAGAACATCTGGATTCCAGGGAGCACATTCAAACTCCAGCAGACAAAACTGAAGATTACGAGTGAAACGAGACCGCTGGTGCTGTGAGTTCCAGAGCTAGCAGCTGTGTCACATGCTGCCACTTTCCGATGCCAAAATGGGAAGGTTTCGGGGAATTGTCGGGAGCGAGCTGATCCAAGGTGCAGTGAAGTACCCAAAGCATCAGCGAAGCTCTACTGATGCATGACACTGGCTGTTTTCAATCTAGTCTACAGCTATTACAACTGCAGGTTATGGACACAACTACCTTTTTTTTAATATTAGTGGGGTTTTTTTTAAGAATACAGGAATCATTGATTGCACATCAGTAACTAATAATGCTCTATGCCAAGGAGGGCTCAAAGAAAGGGGAGGAAATACATTCCTCAATGTACAGATGTTTTCCAAGGATAGTCTGACCACATGATGTGCTTGTATCAGGAATCCAATGAGTTGCTAGGACTCTATGCAGCATTCAAGATCTGTATTAGGGAGATATCAGCTGAATGATGACTCCAGTAAGATCTAGACTCTTCTCTTTAATCTTCAGGAATGTCACCAGTTGCTATGGAAATGGATAGGATTGAGAAGAGCTACAATGAAGCTAGGCGAATATCAGAGTGTTACATTTGTGGCCCGAAATGTGAAGTTAATAAAACATTAAACACAAGTTTTATCAGGTAAACTTCTCCGTTGTCTTTATTCTCCCGTTTCCTTTGTTCTCCTGCTTGTGTTCTTATCTCTCTCTCATACCACGTGACTTCCGGTACATCTCATACATATTCGTTATCGTGACATCCCTCCTTTAATCAGAAATAAACTTTACCTTCACTTACCAATATCCCTCGGAAACATACAAACATCATAACTAATGGTAATACTATAACTCAACTACATAAAATTTACTTCCTACAGCACTCATACATGCACTTTATGATATAAGATTAAAATACTGTCCCAAAGTTCTTATTAAAACTATGGCACAAAGTCTTCGTATCGTTTGGGCACTTTCCGGTTTCATTTCGGCCTGCCTGCGATATTGTCGTCGCTTCTCGGTTGTTCACTCTCGGCGTCGGACATACTGCTCGCCACGGCTTCGGGTGTTTCTGGCGCTCTAGTCACTTCATCAGGAGTGCTGGTAACTGCCTCTGGAACATCATCAGGTCTCTCAGTTTCAGCATCTCGTATTGGCCTTTCAACCTCTTCACTCGATATATCTCTGGACTGGTACCTTTTTACACCTGATACATTTCTCTTATACAGGACTCCAGTCGGAGACTTGACTGTCACCATACTGCCACTTCTGGATACGACAGTATAGGGTTGATGGTAATAAGGTGTGTCTAGCTTACCACCAGTTTCATGCCTCACTAGAACATTATCTCCTGGCATGATGTCTGAGTACTTGGCTCCACGTTTCGAATCTGTGTACAGCTTTGCTGCACCTTTCTTTTCAGCATCGTGGTCCCTCATCTCCTGGTCGTCTCGGATATCCTTTATTTCTGGCATTTTTGTGCGGATTTTTCTCCCAAAAAATGCTTCTGCAGGACTTTTTCCAGTGGTTGCATGAGGCGTTGCTTGATAGACAGCCACATAAGATAGCAATGCTTCTCGCCAATTTTGTCCTTCTGCGTGTGCAATCCTCAATCGTTTTTCAATGGACTGATTTTGTCTCTCTACTTCTCCGTTGGCTTACGGCCATTTCGGAGTTACTTTATGATGGTGGATACCTGTGGTCCTGATGTATTCCGCAAATGTCTCTGAAATGAATTGTGGACCATTGTCAGAGTATAATGTAACAGGTAATCCATATCTTGCAAATATCTCTGCTAATGCTTGTATTGTTTTTTCAGTGGTTGTGGACTTCAACACCACGTACTCATAGTATCTGCTGTAGTAATCTATCACTACCATAATTGATTCACCCGTCGGTAAAGGTCCAAGAAAATCAACAGCTACGTCGATCCATGGTCCTGTCGGAAGTTGCGTACTCCGGATCGGTTCTGGCGGATTACTCCTACTTGTGATTTGACATCCGTGACAAGTTTTAACAAATTTCTTGGCGTCTTTATCACAACCTGGCCACCATACCTTGGTCCTGAGGTTTTGCTTGGTACCAACAATGCCTAGGTGTCCTTCATGCGCTAAGGATACGATCTTCGGTCTCAATCTTTGCGGTATCACCAATCTGCAACCTCTTAATACACACTGTCTGATGCAACAAAGTTCGTCTCTAATGGGAATGTAAGCCTTGTGAGTACACTTGTCCCATTGTCCACTCTGCATGCATTCTCTTACTCCCATGAGTTCTGGATCACGTTCGGATTCTCTCTCGACTTCCTTCGTAGTCACAGCTTTCAGTGTCGACTGAATAGCTACGAAGCGTACAAAGGTCTCTGTTTCTGTTCCCAATTCTGACTTGGATTGTGGACCACCAACCTTCACCAATCTGGACAGCAGATCTGCAATGTTTGCTTTCCCTGCAATGTGGATTACTTTATATTTGTAGGGTTGTAGTCTGAGTACCCATCTCTCTATTCTGGCACATGGTTTGGATCTAGGTGCATAGATCACCTCTAATGGCTTATGATCTGTGATGAGTTCAAATTCAATGCTGTATAAATATGCATGGAACCTCTCACAGGCCCTTACAAGTCCGAGTGCTTCTTTCTCTGTCTGAGAGTAGCTTCTTTCCACATCTGATAACGATCTGCTGGCATAGGCAATGATTCTTGGTCCTCCATCATGCATCTGGACCAACACGGCTCCTAAACCAACTGGGCTGGCATCCGCTATGACTTTGGTTGATGCCGCCGGATCGTAATATCCAAGAGTTTTTGCATCTGTCAGGCTTTGCTTCAGCGCTGTGAACGTTTTCTTCTGCTCAGATCCACAATGAAATGGTACACCTTTTCTGATTAGTTTCCTTAGTGGTTCTGCCACTGTAGCGAAATTAGTAATGAACTTTGCACAAAAATTGACTAATCCTAGGAAACTCCTCACCTCTGTTGCGTTCTGAGGTGCACGTGCCTCTTCAATAGCTTTCACCTTGGCCTCTGCAGGGTTTAGTCCTTTCCGTGTAAGTCTGTGTCCCATGAAGTCCATTTCTGACACACCAAACTGGCACTTGTTTCCATTCACGGTAAGGCCTGCCTCCTGTAGTCTAGATAGTACACACCTCAACCGTTTCTCATGCTCTTCCTTCGTTGGTGCATGGACTATGATGTCGTCAGAAATGTTGGCAACTCCAGGAATGCCTTGAATCACTCGATGGATTTCATACCGGTAGATCTCCGAAGCTGCATTAATTCCAAATGATAGTCTCTTGTAACGATACAATCCACAGTGAGTCACAAATGTAGTTACATCTCGGGAACCTGGATCCAGCTCTAATTGATGATAGCCCCATTTCAGATCAATTTTTGAGAATACCTTGCTGGTAGTTAGTTCTTGAAGTATTTCCTCCACTGTTGGTATAGGGTGTCGTTCTCTAATTATAGCTTCATTGGCCATTCTCATGTCAACACATAGTCTTATGTCACCCTTTGGTTTGGGCACAATCACTACGGGACTGACCCATTGTGTCGAATGTTCCACAGGTTCAATAATGTCTTGTTCGATCAATTCTTTAATTTTGGCTTCGACTTTCCCACGAAGTCCAAACGGAGTTTGGCGCATTGGTTGTGCCTTGGGTTTGACCGTTTCATCTACCACTAGCTTCAATTGTCGACCTTTCAGCTTTCCTACTCCTTGGAAGACTGCGGGGAATTCTTGCTTCATATCCTCGTATGACTGAATTGAATTGACACAAGCTCCAATATGAAGTATTGCCAGGTCTTGCGCTGTGCTTCTACTCAGCAATGGTTCTCCCCTCTCTTCTATGACCATAAACTCTGCTTCGGTGTACTTATCTCCAGCTTCAACAGTTGCAGTAAAACATCCAATGGTCTGCAATGGCTTGGTTGCTGTGTATGGATACAGTTTCTTGGAACACTTCTTTGAGGTACAGATGATCTTTTTCCTTTTCAACTTCTCCCATAAATGTCGATCAATCACATTACTGTCACTGCCTGAGTCTACAATGACCTGCACTGTCACTCCACCAATGATCACTGGGACCTTCTCATGATTTATCTCATTCAACGTAAATTGGTAACAACTCTGTTCCTCCTGGGTATCATCATCGTCACCATCTATCTGGCGAATGGTATCTTTCTTTCCAGGATTCTTTCCTTTCCCCCAGGCTTTGCCTTTGGAAGTTGTACTCTTCCTCTTCTGGTCTGCATTGGACTTGCTTTTGCACTTCTTTGCAAAGTGGTCCTTACCTCCACACTTTCTGCAAACTTTGCCTTTGGCCGGGCAATATGGGTCTTTTCCAAAGTGACCTCGGTTTCCACATCGATAACACTCCACGTCCTGTGTCAACGTATATCTTGGCTGATTATGGCGATGTGAGAACCTCTTAATTTGCTGGCTTGAGTTGTCTTTCAGGGTCATGGTATGAAATTGCCCTTCAACAGCCTCTAATGCAGCAGCAATAGTTAAAGCATCGGTGAGTTCCAACTCACTCCCTCTTTCCAGTAGACGTCTTCTGAGTTTATCTGATCTGCAGTGCTGTACGACTTGATCCAATAATTGGTTGTCCAAATCAGCTGACATGTAATTGCATCCAACAGCTAGCTGGCGTAGTCTCGTCACGAACTGAGCAATTGTCTGGCCATCTTCTTGTCTCGTTCTCCGAAACAAATGGCGTTGAAATGTAGCATTCGGTGTCACTACATAGTGTGCATTTAATGCATCTACCACTTTCCGGTACTCATCCTTTCTTCCAGTATTCAAAAGTGTCTTAAATGTTTCCAGAACTGCAGGTCCCGTAGTGAAAAGAAGTAACGCCCTTCTCTGCGCTTTTGTGGCCCGAAATGTGAAGTTAATGAAACATTAAACACAAGTTTTATCAGGTAAACTTCTCAGTGGCTTTTTGTTCAACTGTACCGGTATCTAGAAATAGGCCACGACTGTCGGCATAGGATTCAAATTCTTCCAGCCATGCCTTCCACTTCACACTTACAGTGCTTGCATCACCCGTTGGGTCAAAATGAGCAATTCCACTATGTGTTAGAAAGTCATCGTTTGCACCAGCCATGAGGAAATATTCCAGCCCCAAAAGTACTGAGACAAAGAGAAAATTCTTATCACCTTGAAGTTGTCTGTAATCCTCTGTAATCTTGTTTAGTCTTTAATTTTCTTCAAACTTATCCCATCCTCGTCACCAATGTCACATTTGTGGCCCAAAATGTGAAATTAATAAAACATTAAATAGAAGTTTTATCAGGTAAACTTCTCCGTTGTCTTTATTCTCCCGTTTCCTTTGTTCTCCTGCTTGTGTTCTTATCTCTCTCTCATACCACGTGACTTCCGGTACATCTCATACATATTCATTATCATGACACAGAGTGCTTGTTAAAGTGTTGTACAACAGGAGGGAAAGAGATAGTGAGGTTTAGGAAGGGAATTACGTACGTATTAGGGGACATTCTCTCATAGCAGATGTGCATAAAAGGATAGGCGGTTTCGAGGAGAACCGAGAAATAACTTTTTTATGAACAATCTGAGTGGTTGGTAGAAAGAGTGACTCTCACAAAATTTAAAATAATTAAAGAAATATCTGAACAAGTATTTGAATCATCAATGCAGCTAAGTGCTGGTAAGTAGGATTACTTAGATAGGCACTTGATGGTTGGAGTGGATGTTGTGTGCCAAAAAGCCTCTTTCTGTATTGCATGACTCGAGCACCCGATAACAAAAATGCAGTAGTTAACAATGTAAACAAATGCAAAAGGCCTTTGTAACAGCAATATTAAAATGCAGAGCCTTGGTACAGCTATACAAAGCCTTGATGGACTAAACCTTGGCAGAGCACTCTAAAGTCATATTGGTCTTTAAATTTACAAGAACGTGGTTGAGATAGATTATGAGGAATGACTGTCCAAAATAAAAATATATCTGCTGGTCTACAGAAAGTTAAGCAATAATTTTATTCCTGTGTTGAGGATCTTAAAAAAATAAATTAAATCATGGATAGAGAGTTACTGATGGAATATGTTGGATAAGATTACCTAATCTTGACTTCTGGTCTGAAGATAAGGAAACTCTTTTTTTCTAAACAAAATGCAGAAGGAATACAATTATTTTTCCATCAAATAACAGCATTAAAATTTTAATTCTGAGTTTATGGACTTTGGCAAAAGGTATTAGGGGATACAGAAACAAAGGAAGTGGATAGAAGTAAGACTGAGACCAGCAGCCATGATCTTATTGAATAGCCCTAAGAAGCTGAATTGTTCAATATTGTCATGTAATAATGCATAAAATGTAATATTACACAAAATACCTACTGCCTGTTGTAAGACAGACAAAGAGTGACCATTAGTATGGCCTGGCACCTCTTGGAGGAAGAGAAGCAAAATAATACCTTCGGAGACACTGAGTACTCATGGATTTGACTCCAGCGCTCCTGCAACCTCTGAAACTGCACAGATCCCTGTTTGATCTATTGGCAACCTGAGCTCCAGATCCAAAGCTCCAACACCATCAGGTAGCCCTCAGCACCTGAAATCATTTGGGAGCCCTTCTTGCCCTCAGCATCCTCACGAATACTAGTTCCGCGAGTCTCTAGACTGCAAGTCACTAACCTCGTACAGCCTGTGTCGAACCTTCAGCCGCTAAGCCCCCTGCCCCCCCCCCACTGTCTGCTGCTGTGGTCACCATCCTGTAGAGTCATCTCCTCTGCTTCTCCTTCTCAATGGGGGGGGGAAGGTGTTCTCCCATTTCTGGTGCCCTGTGCCAGTTCACTACTCCCACAGATTCTGCAACCCCCCTTAAGGCTGCTGCTAAGCACAGGCGCCGCAATCTTGGGCCTGGCCCTGGCAGTTCCAGGATTTTTTATTAAAAACCCTGTTGGCTCCTTTAACAGGCCGTTTGAAGCCTGTGCAGAGATGCCAGCTGTAGGACTGGGCAGTTGGATCCTGAGGAGTAGCATTGTGTCTTCGCTTCCCGCTGTCTGGGGTCCGTACCAATGGTAGCACTGCCATCACAGCAGCTCCGACAGTGGGCCATTTTTTTCCTCTCTCCATTTTCAGAACAAGGAGGTGTGGTGCCTTGTGGTGCACTTGACTGATTTGTATGGTTTATATGTTGAGAAAGATTAACTACCTTCAAACCAGGAACAGAATGATGAGGGTTAAGGGACTGTGTTTGATATGAATAGTAAGGACCATCTATAAACTACCATCTTGGCCGTAGAAATTCCAAAATAAAAAACGATTATATTTATGGATCTGTTGCTTGGTGAGGCTAGCAATTAAGTTTTGGCGAAAAATCAATGAGGTATTGTTTATAATAGAGTGAGCTACTGTATATACTTCAGTAAATCATCAATATAATTTTTCCCTCCACTCTTTACCACCAGTTAATCATAGGTTGTGCAACTGTCTCAAAAGACCCAGTAGGTTGACTGCTCTATTTCTGTTTCTATTGTCTTTTTATATTGTGGTGATACAACCACCAGCCTACTGCAAGGGGCGATCTCTGTACCTGCAAGAAGATCACTTGGCAGGCTGTCAGTTTCCCGACCTGAATAGACCCTCCCTAGGGGGCTGACTCTACCTGCCCGGCTGTCAATCAGCCGACCCGAATATAGACCTGAGCCGGCCCCTCCTGAGCCAGTCACACGGGAGCCACCGAAGCATGAACTGATGTTCAGATTTTTACCTGTTGTACAGTCTTCTGAGTTTTGTGCTTGCTCGCTGCTATCTCAGCACACCACATATATTCCTTGCTGCTTAGCTGATCCACTACATTTACTGACCTTTTGACCTAATGTCTGAGCCAGAGCATACTTCTGCTGGACCCTGGATTGCCCACTGCCACTTAGTCCTTCAACCTCTACCCATGCCAAATTTATGCCTGTTTGTGATGGGAGAATTCCAGGTTCCTTGTGTGGTGATATGTAATTACACCACTAGGTCACCAGGGGTCATCCCGGTGACCTTGTATAGAAAGCAGTCCAGAGCTACAGTCTAGCCTTCCAGGTTTGTCTTGTCTAAGACAAGACCTCTTAGTGTACATATTAGTTTATTAAAGCTGTCTTATACTCACACTGCTGGTGTGGTTATTGTCAGTACACCTTGATTTCTTTTTCTGAAGAACTGTTGTCTGTTATTGTCCAGAATTATCTGAATTTTATTCTTCCCAACCTGAATTCTCACAGCAGAGGCAATTAGTTGTCTATATCTAGCCTACCAATCTACCAGTTCCTGTGATTGTCTCAGATAGATACTACGTATTCTGTTTGTATTCATGGGAATACAAACCAAATTCTTGTCACCTGTCCATATAAATGATCTCTTTCTGCCCTAACATCGCTCTGGTAAATCCCAGATGTTTTAACATCAAGACCTCCCAATGGTGAATAATGGGATTAAAACTTGACAGCTAAAGAAGTGATGACAGGGGAGGCAGAAAAATATCATTACTGCTGAGGGAGATGGTCCTAAGGGTAGCTATTTGTGGAGAGGCAGACATAGAACACAAGAGGATCAGTGACCCAAGCAGAAAGTGTTACAGCCAGTCTCAATGAAGAGTTTCAGATTCAGATTTCAAATTTATTGTCAGAGTACATACATGACATCACGCACAAGCTTGAGATTCTTTTTCCTGCGGGCGAGGCAGAATTATCACTTATTGGCAGGGCAAAAAAATTGTACACAACAAATACATGTAAACAAATAAAGAAATGTAAACAAACTGACTGTGCAATACAGAAAGAAAAGAATAAATGAAGTGCACAAGTAAGAGTCCTTAAATGAGTCCCTGATTGAGTTTGTTGTTGAGGAGTCTGATGGTTGAGGGGTAGCAGCTGTTTCTGAACCTGGTGGTGTGAGTCTTGTGTACCTCTTTCCTGATAGTAACAGTGAGAACAGAGCATGTGCTGGGCTGTGTGGATTCTTGATGATTGCTGCTTTCCGACGGCAGCGTTCCCTGTAGATATTCTTGATGGTGGAGAGGGTTTTGCCTGTGATGTTCTGGGATGTATCCACTACCATTTGCAGGGCTTTATGCTCAGGAATATTGGTGTCCCCATACCAGACCATGATGCAGCTGTCAGCACACTTTCCACCATACATCTGTAGAAATTTGCCAAGATTTCCAATGTCAGAACAAACTTCCGCAAACTCCTGAGAAAGTAAAGGTGCTGATGTGGCAGCTCACCACAAGGCAGGCGAACCAGTCCCACTTGTAAGCCACATGGCGGGGCAGCCGGCCAAAATGGCGCAGTTGGGGGTTTCCCTTCCTTCCAGCTCGGGGCTCAGAAACCCGCGCTTGGGGACCACATGACACCTGGATGACATCAGCACCCTTCAGCACGGTTCTCAGCCAGGTCCGGGCTGGGAGTATAAGTGCAGCACAGCAGCCTGCAATAAACTAGTCTGCTCACTGAGCTCAACCCATCTGGTTGCGTGTGTTATTGCAGGAGCAGTGTAGCTGCTGCTACACTGACATGCTTTCTTCACAATGTCATAGTGGGTCCAGGAAAGATCCTTCAAGATAGTGACTCCAAAGAACTTAAAATTAGCTCATCTTCTCCACCTCTAATTCCCCCTATGATTACTGGAACGTACACAACTGGTTTTCCTTTTCTGAAGTCAACAATCAGCTCCTTGGTTTTGGTGACATTGAGTGCGAGATTGTTGTTAGTACACCATTTAGCCACATTTTCAATTTCCCTCCTGTATGCCGACTCATCATCCCTTTTTATACAACCCACTATCGTGGTATCATCAGGAAATTTATGCATGTTGTTGTTGTTGTTAGGAATTAAAGTACCTTTAAAGAAATTGCTCGAGACAAAAATTGAGAACAAAGAACATTTATTACTACAACAATGCAAAGTTGGGTGCTTCCCCTTACCCTGGGAATACACACACATACTGGGGCTCACCCAACTTTTATACAGTCAATTTCAGTATCAGAATGCCCTCCCCCTTACATTCTTCTGCCCCCTGGATGGGTTTGGCATAGGTAATTCTTCCTGCCTACGTGCAGTTTCAGTACACTTGGAGGACCAGGGGGTATCCTGTGGGTGCCCCATCATGTCATTGTCCTTATTCACACCTTCCTGATTCTCTGGGCTACAGTCTCTTGATATGCAGAGTTGACTCATTCTATCTAGGGTTGGCTAATTTCATATGTATAAATCTGTGTATGGTTAGCTAATTAGAAATGTATGACTTGGTACTTCTGTCCAGGGCTAGGAGACCCTTATCTGATCCAGACTACCTCAACTTCCTACATTCTATTGTACCTTACCATTCCTTATCTTAGTCCTATGGTCTTGTCACAAAGGATAGAAGATTCTTATGTTAATCGTGCTGACTCTGCTTTCCTGCATCCTAAGCCCCAAACTTATCCTGTTTGAACTGGTTTCAGCCATTTTACTGATGAACTTTAGTTTCTTCCATGTTCATAATTTTAGGTCAATTTTCCCATCTCTCACATTGTCATACTGAGCCACATAAATATAAATGTATAGTGAGTAGAGCAGGGGGCTAAGAACAGCCCTGTGGTGCTCCGGTACTAATGGAGATTATGGAGGAGATGTTCTTACCGATCCACACTGATTGTAGTCTAAAGATGAGGAAATCCAGGATCCAATTGTAGAGTTGGGTGTGGAGCCCTAGCCTTGGGGTATGCTGATCAGTTTTGAGGGGATGATAGTGTTAAATGGCGAACTGTAGTCGATAAAAAGCATCCTGATGAATGCATCTTTGTTCTCTAGATGTTCCAGGGCTTTGTGTAGAGCCAGTAAGATGGCATCCACCATAAATCTACTGCTGCAGTAGGTGAATTGGAATGGATCCATGTCATTGCTCAGTTTTGCTGCTTCATGTTTTGACTTGAAACATAAACCATTACACTATATTTCTCCCACTGATGATGCATGAACCATTATGTTCCTCCAGCAGATTGTGTTTAGCTGCAGAGTGCAATCCCAGTCTCTTAAATTGGCAAATAGTTTCTTTAGCATGGTTCCTCTTTATTGTCTGAGATAACTTTTGTTGTTGAAGGGTGCTTTCCTTCAGAAGAGCTCAACAATAAGTATTGGGTTAGTGGTTATTGAGTATCTTCAGTATTGACCCCAGTGAGAGCTGCTGCTTAGTGGGAGGCTTAGTGGGATTGCCAGTATCATTCTCTGTAAGTATAGATTCCTGAAACCATGTCATGGGATCACATTCTTGATACACTAAGTCTTTTTTTGCTACAGGGAGTTGTAATTAGATGTCTATAATTACATGAAATTTAAAATATCTTTGTAGTTGTAATAATCAAACATTACCACACAATACAGGGTCTTTGGCCTACGATGTTGAGCTGATATTTCATTTTTTTTTATAAGCCTACTCAAAAAACGAAACCATCCCTATCTCATAACCCTCTATTATTTTTCACCTATGAGCCAGTCTGAGTCCATTAAAAATTCCCATTATACCACCCTCCACCACCAATGGCAATGCATTCTAGCCACCCATTATTCTCCGTGTAAAAAAAAAATCCCTGATGTTGCCCTTAAACCTTCCTCGCTTCAAGTTGTACTAATATTGTTCGGTGTTTGCTACTTTCACCCTAGGAAAAAGGTGCTGGCGGTCCACCCTATCTCTGCCTCTCATCATCTTGCAGACCTTTATTGAGTTACCTCTCATCCTTCTTCACTCCAAAGAGAAAACCCTGGCCTTGCCTCATAAGACATATTCTCCATTCCAGGCCACATCCTGCTAAGTCTCCTCTGCACCTTCTCCATAGCTTCCACATCCTTCCTAAAATGAAGTGACCAGAACAGAACACAGTACAATGAATTCCAAGTGTGAATTGACATTGGCTGGAATCCATGAGCAAAATAATGTTGACTTTAATGTAGGCAGCATTGCTAGTGTGTAAATCATCCAGAAGTGCTGATTTACTTTTGAACTGCAAATTGCCAATAATTGCAGGGTGATTTGTACCATTCTGTCATTAGTCATTTGAAAATAGGAGCTTAATCTTAATCTCACCAGGAGTTTCAAGAAATAACTGCATTTATGCATTAATTATCAATTAAATTCATCTTAATGTGTTTTATTTTAAAACCTAAGTATGCTTTTAATGTGATAAGATTTATGTCCCTGAAAACCTCTTATTACCTCCACTGACCAGAAAAGGAATAATTGGATAATTGACACTTGGAGTTTCTCTCCTCCATGTTGTATCTTGTTCTTAAAGATGTATTTTTTTTTCTTTTTCTATTTTTTCTCAGTCAATTCTTTTCATTACCCTTGGTTTTTCCTTATAATTGATAATGAGTTTATTGTCATACACGAGTACCATGTACATTAGCACCAAAATCCTTATTTAGTGCAGTCAAGCAGGTACTTTGTAAAGAAAATTTCAATTGTATACATTAAATTACCCCCAGTATGGGAAGAGATAATAAATATAAAGCTGCCAAATATTCAGAGTTACAGTTTGAGTGAGAAAAAAGTGGCATTTTAATTTCGTAGACAAGTCTTTTCATGGTCCCAGTGTAATTTATGGTCAGGATAGTAAAGAGAGGTTGCAGAGCCTGATAAGCATTGGGAAGAAAAACTGTTCCTGAATCCAGAGTTGCTGGGGTTCAGGCTTCTGCATCTTCTTCCCAAATATAGCAGCGAGATGAGATTGTGACCAAGGGGATGGGGTCCTTTTTGTCAGCTGCCTTCTTGGGACACCATCTCTTATAGCTATCTTCAGCGGATGGGAGGTTTTACTTTCTTTATAAAGTACGTCCTATCCATTAAAGAAATCTATAAATGAATGAAGAAAGAATCATGTAATCAAACAGCGTAAAATAGAAGATTTGGCCCACTTAACAAAGCCCACCCTGGACTATTCCCATTTGACTGCATTTGGCCCATGTCCTTTCATGTCTATCCATAAATTTGTCCAGATTTCTTTTCAATGTTAAATTATACATTTCTATAGTATCATATGGCAGTTTGTTCCAATTATAGACTATGCTCCAAATAAAGATGTTGCCCTTCTTGTCCTTCATCTCTCACCTCTTCCCTTAAACATCTGCTCTTTCATTGTTGAATTGTCTAATCTCGGTAAAAGACTGTGAAAATTCACTTTATTCATCCCCTCATGATTTTATAAACCTCTATAATTGATCAGGGAATCCCTGGAGGTGCATGACAAGAGAGGCCCGAGTCAGCATTGTTTACTTAAAGGAAAATCATGCCTGACAAACCGATTGCAATTTTTAAAAAAAGAGTTAACAAATAGGATAGACAGGGGAGATGCAGAGGATGTTGCGTTATTGGTTTTCAAAAGGCCTTCGACAAGGTAAGGCCACTAAACAAGATGAAAACCCATGGAATTACAGGAAGGATACTGGTATGGAGAGAGCATTGGCTGATCAGCAGCACACAGAGAATAGGGGATCCTGATTGGCTACCAACTACCAGTGGTGTTCTGCAGGGGTTGGAGTTGGGGGATGTTTCTTATTACATGGAATATAAATGATTTAGATTATGGAATAGTTGGCTTTATGGATAAATTTGCAGATGATACCAAAATAGGTGGTAGGGAAGGCGGTGCCGAGGATACTGCAGAGAGACTTGGATAGATTAGGAGAATGAGCAAAGAGGTAGCAGATGAAATACAAGTTGGAAAGTGTATGGTCATGCACTTTGGTAGAAGAAATAGATGGGCAGACTTTTATTTAGATAGGGAGAAAATTAAAAATACCAAGGTGCAAAGGGACTAGGGAGTCCTCATGCAGGATGACCTCCAGGTTGAGTCGGTGGTGAAGAATGTGAATGCAATGTTGGCATTCATTTCTAGAGGAATAGTAGGGATGTAATGTTGAGACTCTATTAAGCACTGGTGGGACCTCTGTTGGAGTACTGTGTACAGTTTTAGATGCCTTGTTTGAGAAAAGATGTGCTGATGTTGGAGAAAGTTTAGAGAAGATTTACTAGAATAATAGGATTAGCATATGAGGATCATTTGTTGGCTCTTGGACTGTACTTGTTGGAGTACAAAAGGATGAGGGGGACCTCATAGAGGTATTTTGAATGCTGAATAGCCTGGACAGAGTAGATTGGCAATGATGTTTCCCATTGTAAGGGATTTACGAACAAGAGGACTGTTATGAGCCAAAGGACCCTAAAACCCAGCAGCAATAGATATTCACCAAGACAAATGGTTACTTCAACAAAAGTTGCTTTTAATTATCTTTAAACATGAAAACAGAATCACCCTTTAACTTATTACTTTTGACTTAACTAACCTAACTTAACCCTCTTCTAATTCTCAGCTCACATGTATGTAATGAGTATGTAAGTTCAGAAAAGTTCTTTGATTCACAATCCAATCTCACTTCTCATTCCTCCAAGTTGACTGGTTGCAGACAATTCTTATACTGTGCACAGAATTTAACATTTATGAAGTTCACCAGGCTTTGGTGCTTGAAAGGTAAATAGTTACCACTCAGGAAGGTTCTTGTTGGTTTTCAGAGAGAGTTTTGTTGTTCACTGGACACCCACAACTGATTCCCTGTAACCACCCACTTCTGTGTCTTGCCTAAGAAACATGCCCTATCAGGATTCTCCAGATGATAACCTCTTTCTTTCAGGTCACCACAGAGTTCCTTTTTGTTTCCCTTATTTCAAGTGAAACATGAGGCAGCCAGTCCTCTCCTCTTGCATGAACCACAAGGCTTTAACCAGGTTGAACTAAGTACTCACAACCCATCTGCAAAATGGGGTTTTCCACAAGCTTGCCAGCTTGTCCTGTTCTAGTCTCTCTCTCTCTCTCTCTCTCTCTCTCTCTCTCTCTCTCACACTCTCTCTCTCTCTCTCTCTCTCTCTCTCTCTCTCTCTCAGAAAGCCTATTTTACTCTCTCTGCTTGCAAAACCACGACCCCTCTTAGAACAGCAAGTTCCACTCCAGACAGCCTGCAGCTCCATCGAGTTCTTTCATCTGTTGCCTTTTTGTAAACAACAATCCATTAGTGAAGTCTCTTGGGCACTCTCCAAAGCTTTTGCAAAGGCTCTTGGCTAGCATGAGCAGAGCTCCAGTATTTTAAATAAGATCTGTTTTAAAGTGTTTGTATGTGACCTACACTAAAAAACCTGCTCCGATTTATCTCCCAAAATCATATCTATATACAATACAAACACAACATAATCTGTCACAGAACATAACTTCAGGATAAAAGGGCATCAATTTAAAACAGAGATGAAGAAAAAAAGCTTTACTCAGATGGTTCATTAGCCTGTGGAACTTGTTGCCACAGGCGGCTGTAGAAGTCAGGTCATTGGGTATATTTAAGGCAGATATTGACAGCTATTTGATTAGTCAGGGCATCGAGGATTAGGCAGAGAAAGCCAAGGAGTGGGGCTGAGTGTGGATGGATTTGCTCATGATTAGAATGGTGGAGCAGGCTCGCTGGGCCAATGGACCTACTTCCGCTCTTATATCTTATGATAATATCAGCTGTCGGCCTCTTTTATTTTAGGGAATAAAGACCCAGCATATCTAAATTCTCTTATAGGCACATATCCTCTAGTTGAAGCAATATCTTGCTGAATCTCCTCTGCATTTCTTCCAATGTATTAATATCCTTTCTATAGGTGGAAGACCAGTATTCCATGTGTGGTATCACCAATGCCTTGTACAACTGAATCATGAGGTCTTTACTTTTGCACTCATAACCTTGTGAAATGAAGGTGAGCGTGGCAAAGGCTTATTCACCACCTTGAACACCTGAGTTGTCAGTTTCAGAGAATGATGCACCTCTATGCCTGATCTCTCTGCTTTACAATACTCTGCAAGGCCCTGCCATTCACTATGTAAGACCCAGCTTGATTTGACCCACCAAAGTGTCACACCTCACATTTGTAAGAGTTAAATTCTATTTTCTACTCTACCTGACTAATCTGAATCCTGCTGTGATGAAGATGATGAGTTTATTGTAATATACATTGTACAACATACACATGCACCAAAATTGTTGCTTGTTCAGCTGAACATGTACTTGCAAAGAAAAAAACTATAATAATAAACTGATTGAATTAAATTAAAAGAGACGGTAAGATAGGTAGAAATATTCACAGTAATCCTAGTGCAAAAACCTTTCATGTTATTGGAGCAGTCCATGATTAACATATCAAGGAGATTTTGAAGACCCTGATTGCTGTTGGAAATAAACTGTTCTTGAACCTGGATGTGATGCTTTTTATCTTCTGCACCTTCTGCCTGAAAGTAGCAGTGAGTAGGGGTTGTGACAAGGGTGGTGGAGATCCTTTATGATGTTGGTTGCTTCTTGAGGCAGTGCCTCACATACACGTTTATAACGGATGGGAGGTCAGAGCCTGTGATGGAGTTTGTTTTTGGAATATTTTATTTAATCAACATATACATGATGATATTAACAAACAATAACAAATCACAATATTACAGTGTCGACAAATATATGTTGAAAGTATATATAGAAAGTAAAATCAAAAACTGAAGCTAAAAACTAAAAAAATCCCCTAAACCCCCCCTCCCTCTGTGGTGATATGACCACCAGCCTACTGCAGGAAGACCACCTAAGGAATGGACCCCACCTAGCCAGCTGTCAATCAGCCAATCTGAATAGACCCACTAAGGGGCTGATTCCATCTGGCCGGCTATCAATCAGCTGAACTGAATATAAACCTGAGCTGGCCCCTCCTGAGCCAGTCACATGGGGAGCCACCAAGGCTTGAACTGGTCTTCAGACTTGTACTGGAATAAAGCCTGTTGTACAATCTATTGAGTTTTCTGCTTGCTTGCTGCTACCTCAGTGCACCACACTCCCACACTCCCTTAACCTAATCTAATCCCATAACTAATCTAAATATATTGTATAATACATAATAACATAACATAACTGCATATTATTTTGGATTGCTTTGGATGACACTCAAGGATCCCAAGATATCATTCCAAAAATTATTATTGGTTCGGGGAGAACCTCACTGGTCAGGAGAATTTTTAATTAAAAAATATACATTTAATCTCCTTAATTTAGCATAGGGGCCCCAAATTTTTAAAAATAAGGACTATTTGCTTCTTAAATTATAAGTAATTTTTTTCTAAAGGGGTACAACTTTGAATTTCAGTCTGCCATTTATTTTAATGTTAATGAAACATCAGATTTCCAGGTTACAGCAATACATTTCCTTGCTACTACTAATGCTAATGTAACAAATTTCAATTGTGAATCTGACAAAGGTAACTTAGGTGTAATACTTCCAAAATTTCCCAACAACAATAATTCAGGGTTTAACCAAAAAGTCACACTAGTGACTCATGGTAAATCTTACTAATAGAAACCCAAAAAGGATTACATTTTAAACAAGAGCATGTAGAATGAAGAAATGTTCCCACTTCTTTTCCACATCTAAAACATTGATCGGATAAATTTTGTCTCCATTTACTCAATTTTTGAGGTGTAATATATAATTGATGTAAAAAAGTATAGAGAAGCAGTTTATATCTTACATTAATAGTATTAGACATAACTTCTTTACATAAATTTTGCCAAACCTGTTGATTTATTATATCTAAATCTTGTTGCATCTTTCTTTTGAATTAAACAAACTTACTTTAGGTGTTTGTTCATGTAACAAGATATATGGTATTGAAATAATTTTTAAAATCATTCTATCCACTAAAATTAGACCCAAATTTGAAAGATTCTTTAAAATCATGTCAGATCCTAATTTCTCCCTTAAATAATATCTTAATTGCAAATAACAAAGTAACTTATTATGAGGAATATCATATTTAATTCTTAATTGATCAAAATACATCAATCTATCAATATTATAACAATCTCCCACTTTAAAAAATCCTTTATTATTCAAAATATTTAAAAAAGGATTATCTTTCAAAAAGATTAATAGAGGATTAATTAATGGTGTTTTTTAAGGAGAGAGAATCCCCATCAATTTCTAATTTAGCCTTATTCCAAATTATAAGTAGGTGTTTCAAAATCATGGCATTTTTATCCGTTGTTATTGATTTAGATTCCCAATTATAAATGCACTCCTCTAGTATATTTTCTCCAATTTTATTTAATTTAATTTCAACCCAAGATGGTTTAGTTTTTACAAACAAAAAAGCTAAAAACCTTAATTGTGCTGCCTTATAATAATTCTTAAAATTAGGAAGTTGTAATCCTCGTAGTTCATACTTCCATGTTAATTTCTATAAGGACTTTCTTACCATTTTTCCATTCCAAAGAAATTTGCCTAACTTGTTTATTTAAATCTTGAAAAAATCTTTTGAGGTGTAGCGTTTTTAAAAAGTACTGAATTCTTGGAAAAATATTCATTTTAATAAAATTAACTCTTACAATTAATGTATTAGGTCATTTTACCCATTTGTTTTAGATCATATATTTTCTTAAATATTGAAATATAGTTCAATTTATATGTTTTTCAGATTACTTAATCTTATCTGTCCATTTAAATTGAACTATTTTTGACGCTGTGAATAATCTCCTTGTACCAATTCCATCACTAATTTATTTTATATCCTGAAATTTTCCCATATTCTAATAACTGATTATATATTCTTGATCATGACAATTGTGGTTGAGTTAAATAAATTAAGACATTGTCAGCAAATAAACTAATTTTATGTTTAATTTGATTTATTGTAAACCCTTTCAACTGTTGATCATCACAAATCTTTTGTGCAAGTTGTTCTATAGTTAAAGCAAACAAGGCTGGTGATAAAGGACATTCTTGTCTACTTGATCTTTTTAAACTGAAAGATTGAGACTTCTGCTTATTTGTTATTACTTTAGCCTCAGGATTTCTATATAGTGCCTTGATCCAATTTATAAAATTCACACCAAAACCAAATTTACTCAAAACCTTAAACAAAAATCTTATTCTAACCTATCAAAAGCTTATTCTGCATCTGAAGTTACTATCACACTCAAATCCATTTGCCTCTGGGCTAAATGAATTATACTTAATAACCTTACTATTTTTTTGGAAGTTTGCCTATTTTTAACAAAACCTGTCAGGCCCATATTTATTAATTCAGGAAGATAATCATTAATCATATAGAACATTTTCTCTGTTCTATATGTTAACATTGTATTATACTATAATTTTTTTATTCATTAAAATTCTATATTTATTTTCTGATGATGATTTTTGAATATCTTTTTCAATACTGTTATTTCTTTTTGTAATTTATCTATGTCTTTCATATACTTTTTAAGTTTTGAAGAGTAACTTATAATTTGCCCTCTTAAATAATCTTGTAACACATCCCAAATAATAAAGTTATCTTCCATTGAAGGTAACTTAGTGTCATAAAACAATTCTATATGTTGCCACATATATATAAAAAAATCTTCCCTTTGCAATAGTAAAGAATTCAAACTCCATGTTGATTTTCAGAAAATTCCAATTCAATCAACAATGGAGAATGATCAGATAATATCCTTGTTTTATGCCCAACTTTTAGAACTCTTGATTGATTTTTAGCTGAAAGCAAAAGGAAATACATTCTAGAATATGTATCAAACATATAAGAATAAAAAGAGGAGTTCCTTTCTTTAGGATGGACCCTTCTCCATATATCAATCAAGTTAAAAACCAGCTATTAAAGACAAAAATGTTTTAAGTGCTTTTGATTTAACTATATTTTTTGATCCAACAAAGGTTCTAAACAAAAATGAAAATCACCACCTATTAAAACATTTTCATGTACATCTACTAAATTCAAAAAAATATCTTGTATAAACTTCTGATTATCTGTGTTTGGTGCATATATGTTTAATAATGTCTACTCCTCAGAAAATATTTGGCAATTTACCATTGTATATCTTCCCGCTGGGTCTGTAATTACACTTTGAGTTTTAACTGGTAGATTTTTCTTCAATAAAATCGTGACTCCTCTAGCCTTAGAAATAAATGTGTAAAAAGCTACCTGACCAACTCAATCCCTTTTCAATTTCAGTTAAGTGGGTCTTTTGTAAAAAAAGTAATTGCCACTCCTAATTTCTTAATATAAGACAAAAACTCCTTTCTTTTTATGGGGCCATTAATCCCATTATTATTAAAACTCAAAATCTTAACTACTTTACTCATCATCTTTATCAATATATTTTAAAACATTTCTATCAAACACTCATATCCAGGAAGAACTCCCACATAATACCTTGGTCTTAAGTGTCAACACCTGCAATCCAAAAACAATCAAAATTATTCAAAATGAACATATTTTAAAAGAATTTTATAAAGAAAATGAAGAAAAAAAATAAAGTAACCCCCCCCCCCAACCCCACAAAATGCTATAAATACTAGCATTACCACCCTCCATTTTGCGGGTCATGGAGAAGCCATGAAAACAAACGTAGTCATCAGAAGTCAACAGACAGTTGACAGCTGAGCCCAGGGAAAAAATGAAAATCTTTCTTGTATAACAACAATACTTCCCAATACAGTTTTCTTCATCCATCAAAAAAAAAGAAAATAAGAAAAACAAAAGGAATACACCCCCTCTTATACTTCAGTAGCTCAATATGGATCGTCAACCCTTATTAGTTGGTTTCATATAAATCCTTAACAGAATCTTCAGCCTTAAAATGATTTGTGGAAAAGGCATTCTTTTCATCTGGTAAAAATATTTTCAAAGTAGCTGGATAATGAAAAACAAACCTATAACCTTTATCATATAAACCCTTCTTAACTGGGTTAAACTATTCTTCTCTTCAAAAGAGCCTGACTCAAATCTGGATAATTTTTTTATCCCCCTCATAGTTCATATTCTTTAGCTCTACTCATTGTCAAACCTAGTACTTTCTTCCTACCTTGATAATTCAACAATCTGATCAAGATGGAATGAGGTTTCTGATTAGAACCCAGTTATGGTCTAAGAGCTCTATGAGCTCTCTTAATCAAAATCTCTTCAAAATGTTCCTCTCCAAGCATTTTCGGTATCCATTCTTGAAAAAAATGTATCACTTCTTGACCTTCTTTATCTTCAGACATCCCCACAATTTTAAGATTATTTCTTCTACTATCATTTTCCAGGGTGCCAATTTTCTCAAACAAATTTTCATTCATAGAAACCAAAGCAGATACAGACTCTTCATTATAACTTGTCCTGTCTTCAACATATTGTACCTCTTCATGCAAATTTCCAGTTTATCAACTCTTTGTGACATATTATTTATCAATAAAGTCATATCAGTTCTAACTTGCTTTAATTTTTACAGTTAAAAGCTTTAAAATGCTTTCCAGCATCTCAGAAGTTTATCAATTTTAGTCTCAATTTTATCCATTCTCTTATCAAAAGTCTTTTTCTTGCCTTTGAATCTTGTTTCTTTTGAGCTTGTTCCTTCTTCTGCACTGCCAGACTCATCTGAATCTTCCTCCACATTAAAATCTTCCCCCTCCTGTTCTGAAGTGGAGACACCGTGATGACCCTTTAGTTTATTTTTTGCCTTCTACAACACGCATGCATGACTCCTTGTGCATGTGCGATGCAGTTTTGGACTTATCAGCGGCACCATCTTTGCGGGGAACCGCAGAGAAGACTTTGGAGGATGGTCCTTCGGAAGGGCCCTCACTGGCGGATTTGGATCCATCTTCAGCGGCCAGCTTCGTTGATGAGGTAGGCCCAAGTTCTCTCTTCCTTCTCTCTTCTCGTTGTTCCTTTGGTCTTTACAGGCTTTCCTTTCTTCAGTGATAGCTTTTTTCTTTCTGTTAAGCACTTTAAAATAATTTTTGTAACTTTAATTTTTCTTAACCTGTAGATTTTTTTAAGTAAATCCCTCAGGAGTCGGCAGCATGCGTGGTGTTCCTCATGACATCGCGTGATGCCACTCCCCCCACCCCCCCCTCCCGTGATGGAGTTGACTAAGGGTTTACTACCTTCTGTAGCCTCTGCGTCCTGAGCAGATGAATTCCCAAATCAGGCTGAGATGTAAGCAGCTAATATACTTTCCACAGTGCTCCAGTAGATGTTTGACAGAGCATTTGACAACATGTCAAAACTTCTCAGACTCCTTAGAAGGTAGAGGCATTGATGTGCATTTTTCATGGTTGCTAGGAAAATACGGACTCTCAATAACTTGAAGGTCCTGACTCTCTCCACCTCCTTCACATCAATGCAGACAGGTGTGGGGACCCTCAGCCTGTCCTTCCAAAAATCAACAATCACCTCCTAGGTCTTGGTGATGTTGAGAGCAAGATTGATACCATTCAATCTGTAAACTTAGATATTCTTCCTCATTGCTCACTACACCACCAATTTTGGTGTATTTGCAAATTTACTAATTGGAATCCAATTTGTTAATAAAGGTAACAAACAACAGTGGACCCAGTACTGATCCCTGCAGCACACCACTGGTCACAGGCCTCCAATCAGAAAAATATTCCTTAACTACTCTGACTCTAGTTTTGAGTCCAATTGGCCAGTTCCACTTGGATCCTTTGTGATCTCACCTTCCAGACTAACCTGCCAAGTGGGGCCTTGTCAAGGGTCTTGCTAAAGTCCAAATGTACAAAGTCCATTGTCCTACCCTCATCAATCCTCTTGGATTCTTCATCAAAAGAAAAGTCCTATGTATTGTGCCATGCACAAAGACATATTGACTACCTCTAATCAGTCCTTGATTATCCAAATGCTGGTAACTTATGTTTGTCCGAATCCCTTTTCTCCATTTTCTGGCCATTGATGTCAAGCTTACTGGCCTGTAGTTCATGGCTTGTCCTTGTTGCCCTTTTAAAATATCATTAGCCACCCTCAAATCTTCCAGCAACTTCGCCTGAGACAAAAGATTATGCAAATACTTTGGCAGGGGCCTCCACAATTTCTTTCCAGGCATTCCATCTAATGCACTACATCAGAACCTGAGGATTTGTCCACTTTGGGATGGTCCAAGGCTGTCTATACCTTCCTGGTAGTCCTTTTCTGGTCAAAACCTTGCAACTCATTTCCTTCAATTCCTAACTTCCATGATCTTTTCCACAGTAACAACGAATGAGTAACATTCATTTGAAATCTCAGTCACCTCCTGTTGCTCCACACAAAGTTGGTCATGATGAATTGTTTTTAATTCTAAATATAACTCAGTCATACCATTGTAATTTATCCTGCTTTCCAGCTCCAACCCTTGTTCTCTTTTTGCCTTTCTAATTTCCCTATTAAACAAACTCCTCCACTTCTTATACTATTCAAAGGATTCGGTTGATCTGGACTGTTTAGGTCTGATGGAATAAAAACAGAAACGCCGGCGGAACTCAACAAGTCTTGCAGCATCCATTAGACAAAGATATATTACCAACACTTTAGGCCTGAGCCCCTCTTCAAGGTAAGGAAAAACCAGGCAGCGACTGAATAAGAGAATGTCAGGGAAAGGAGTAGAGACCAACAGACAAAAGGTGATAACTGAATATGGAGAAGGGGCCAGGAAAAGGAGAGGTGAGAATTAATAGGGGGAGGGGAAGATTTGGCTCTGTGAATGGAGAGCTGAGGTAAAGGAGACAGAGGGAAAAGGGAAAGGCTCCAGGAAAGTAGACTTGGGGGTGGTGGCGATGGGGTTTCAATCGGAAACCGGTGAAGTTGATTTTAATTGGAGTCTGCACAAATGGAAAATGAGGTGCTGTTCCATCCAATTTGCGGGTGGTCTCAGTGAATAAGACTGCATGGACAGACATGTCAGCAAGGGAACGGGGTGGGGAATTTAAAAGGATGGCCACTGTTGTTGTAGCAGACAAAGCAAGGATGCAGAACCAATCGATCTCCCAATCAATCTCCCAGTCTGCATCCAGTCAGTCTGATGTAGGGAAAGCCACACAGGAGCACTGGAAGCAATAGATGACTCCAGCTTCCTCTGCCTCTACATGCAACAAGGACAGGATTGCCTTTGACCCCGCCCTGGACCCCCGCATCCAACATATCATCCTCCGCCATTTCTGCCACCTGCTGCGTGATCCCACTACCCGACACATCGGCTTCTCCGATTTCTGCCAACCCCACCCCATCTCTCCCTTCCCCCATCTCTTTTCCTCTATCTCTAATATTCACAGAGCCTCCCCTCCCCTGATGAGTTCTTACCTTTCCTCCTAACTATGCCAAATTACTGTATTTTGCCTGTTGGCCTGTGCTATTCCCCCTGCCCTTTCTTCCCTCCTCCCCCAGGTAAATTATTCAGGCGCTGCTCTGCTTTATTCTCATGCCTTGAAGAAAGGCCAAGGACTGAACCATTGGTTATCCATCGTTACCTCCTATGGACGCTGCGAGACCTCCTGAGTTCCTCCAGCATTTGCTGTGTTTTTACTACAATCGCCAGCGTGTGCAGATTTTCGTGTTCCACAGTACTCCCAATAACTCACTATTGGGATGTTCCTTTAAATATTGAAATTGAGATTGCTTCCTTGAAATCACATCTACTCTTCCTGATGTATGGAAAACCAAACTTAGAATAATAACGAGGTGTTGCTTTTGGAAGGCAGAGACATACGTACTTGACAGATGTTCTGTGTCTCTCCTACGATATTAGAATCCACCCTTACCACTGTAGCTGCAGCTTAATATTGCAGCTGCTAGCTCCATTTCCCTCTCCACAGATGCTTCTTGGCCTGCTGAGTGTGTTCTATTTTTATTATAAAGCTTTGTTTTACTTACTGCTGGCATACTAAGATCTAAGTACACTGGGTTGTTTTATTGCTTTTTCCAACTCAGCACTGATTGCTGTGTTTAACTCAAGAGGCTCATTATCTCCTTGAAGCAAAACTGATTAATCGCAGCTTCACAACTCTACAGATGTCCCTCAGCCAAATGGAAATATGTAGGTTGCTCTATCCTGCTCTGAACAAAGCTGTAACATATGGGAAGTGGCACATTTAAAACCACATGTATTCTCCATTGTGTATGCATGGTTAAGAGTGAAAAAAAAAATGTCTGGAAGCCTTGTTTTACAGTTCTAAAGGGATTTCACATACCTTTCGAAATAGCATGAATAATAGGATTGCTCATTTTTTGAAGTAGCTGGCTTATTATGTTTTTAATCAGACCTGTTCTGCAATTTGGCTCACTTCAGTTAGAAATGACCCCTTTTTGTGTGAGTATTTTGGATGTAGCAAAAAAGAAATAGTGCAGAAATTCTGGACCTTTTGCAACTTTACAGAAGTGTAGTTGCAATTTTGTTTTGCCGTGGCTTCTTGTTTGAAAGTTCAGTTTGTGAATATCAAGAAGAGGGGGTCAAAAACACTAAATGGTTTGGGGTTGAATATAGAATGTCGGCAGCGATCGTGAGATTTAGATATTAATATTGGCCTGTGTAACTGCGTGAAGAAGATGGAATGCATGCCTGCAGCCCCTTTATAAACTCTTCCTCCATCATATACATCCCATGATTTACTTTCAGGTTATTGTACTACAAAGTAATTTTTGTGACCTATTTCTGTTTCATTTTATGTTTTTGTAATTACTCACAAGAAAAGTACCATAGTCTCATTTTTCCTGTCCCTACTGCTTCTGATTTACCTAGCTCTAGAGAAATACAAGGCAAAGCTGGTTGATGACCAAGAACTGATTCTTTTCTCTGGCTTTAAGGCATGATATTTGATTATATTTTACTGACTGCATTCTTTGTTGTATTAGTTGTCCAGCATAACCTATTATTGCGAACAATTTTAAAAGTATCAGAATCTAGTGGAACACAGTAAAATTAAACAACCAGCAAAACAAAAAAAAAAGCAGAAAATAAGTAAAAAAGTCAAAAATATTGAAGTTTAAAATTTTCATCCCCCTGGCGGCCAGTTCGCCAATCCATGCAACATGCAATCTCAAGCAACCAGCAAATTCAATTATCTGGCATCTACCAATCCCCATAGGTTCCAGATATTGGGGGTTTGCTATACAATGATATTGAAAAGACTGCCCAGTTGATGTTGTCAGTGGGTGTCTTTTATGCATGGTCTGCTGTTTCAACATAAGGGTTTGATCGTTTTGGACTTAAAATACAGAAAAGAATGGTGTTTTGCAAATTAATTTGGTGTTTGAAATATAAGTAAGCAATGAAAGTTTTTTCTAGATTATTGATTCCTCATAAAAATCCCCACATTTTGACCTTATGACCTTTCCTCTTCTGCTTGCCATCAGTGCAAGAAGTATTCATATTTCCAAGGCCATTAATTTTAGGAAGTCCCAAGGCACTTTATGACTGATGGAGTAGGATTAAAATTTGGATTTGCAGCAACCAATTTTCGTTCAGCAAGCTCTCCTCAGCAAGGTATTGAACAGATAATCTGCTTTGGTAAATGTAATACTGATTGAGATTTTATATATTAGTCAAGGCAGTGGGTTCCTTTGTCAAAATAGTGCGACGAGATCTATTGCGTCCACTTGGAAAATTAGATGAACCTTTCAATTCTGTGTCCTCTCGAAAACAGATCTTGTGAGAGTGTGGCCCTCCCACAGAATTGCATCAGAGTGTCAGCTGATTTTTTTTTTGTCATCCAGACAATGGCATAAGACGAGGAAAAAGAATGGGGCAATGTATCTATCTATCCACAGTATAGATGGACTCTTCCCAGTTGTGGTCTAAACCAAGTAACTCCTGTATTCTAAAAAAAAACAGAGGTTCAGGGTTGATCCGCACAAATTAATCTATTGCAGCTCCCTTTCTAAATTTAAGAGGATGAATACTGAACAAGATAATAGACCAGACCATGTAGCAAACAGCAATAACTACAGGTAATTACTGGTATGTCTCTTGGGAGATTAGGAAATAAACAGATGCTGCTTTGCTAATCTTCCAAGTTGCCTCCTACTCATCCACCAGGAACCTCCACAGACTATCAGACTCAAGCAAGATCTTGGAAATGGACAAGGATCTCTGTATCAAGAATGGATAGGCATCCCTCCTGAATAATGGGAGTTAAAATGCAATAATTATTTTACAGAAAAAAATATATGCATTTGCAAACAGACAAATTAGAAGGAGGGATAGGTCACTTCACCTTTAAGACTGTTGTAGCATTTGATAAATCAAATGTGATCTGATCATAGCAGAATCGGAAGTGTACAGCAGAGAAACAGACTCTTCAGCCCAAAGAGTCCATGTTGCCTTGTCTGATTTATATGCATTTGAACCATTTCAATAGAAACCTTTCCTCTCCATGTACTTGTCTAAATATCTTTTCAACATTGCAATTTTATCTGGCAAGATTACTTCTTCTGGCTTCCTCTTCCATATATCTCCCACCCTCCATGTTTATTTTAAATCATTCTCCCCTTCCTTAATTCTGCGCCCTCTAGTTCCCCTACCCTGGGAAAAAGGATATGACTATTTTGACACATGAATTTATAAACCTCTGTAAGGTTGGCCCTTGGCCTCAACACCCAGGAGAAACACTGCAACTTCTCTTTATAGTTCAGTCTTGCCAGTTCTAGTAATATTCCATCTTAAAGATATCTTTCCTATAGCTGGTGAACAATACTCCAAGTGTGGTCTTACCAATGCCAAGTGCAGTTATAGCATGACACTGATGAAGGGAAGCATGCCACGCACCTTTTTCACACCTTGTCTACCTGTCGCCTCTTTCAGGGCACTAAGTACTTATAATCCTCGGGAGGGGTGCAGTGTTGCAGGAGCTCACAGGAGCACCAGTCTGGCACCTCGTGGGGCCACTCCAGCACTTCTTTGTCACCATTTTTGCTGAGCTCCGGCACCTACAAAATTAGTGCTGCACCCCTGCTCCTAGTCTCTATGTTCTGCACCACCCTTCAGGGCCCTGTCCAAGTCATGGCCTGATGTAACCAACCAACATGCTTCATCTCCATAATAGCCAGGACCCAGCTTCGTGCGGAGCACCACGAGTTTCTTCTGATCCGAGTTCACCACGTCGGAGTGTGCCTAGATGACTGCCTCGACCGCGCGCCTCCAGGTTTCAAAGTTTGCTTGGGTTTCTGGGTGGCGAGGGTCCTGTAGTTGACTCCTAGTTCTTTTCTGTCCCACAAGAGGAAACTCCCCCTCCAAGACCTAATCTTCTAACCATCATTCAGACATCAGTCTTTTTAAATTCTTTACATTTCTAAATTTAGACATACAGCACAGTAACGGGCCATTTTGGCCCATGAGCCTGTGCCGTTCAATTTACACCCAATCAACCTACACTCCCGATATGTTTTGAATGGTGGGAGGAAACCAGAGCGCCCAGAGAAAACCCACACAGACACAGGAAGACATGTACAAACTCCTTAAAACGGGGACTTGAACCCTGATCCCGATTGCTGGCGCTGTAAAGGCATTGCGCTAACCGCTATGCCGACTGAGCTGTGTAAGCTGCCTATGAATTGCTTCCAGAGCATTGGCATCCTTCCTTAAGTGAGGAGACCAATACCACACTTCCAAACTAAGTCCTATTTAATTGAAACCTTACCTCCCTATTTTTGTCATAATTCCCTTTGCAATATACAATAAGCTTTCCTAATTATTTGCTGAACTTGTACAGCCTTTTGCAAATGATCCACTGGGACATCCAGATTTATTTGCATCTCAAAGTTCTGAAACCTCTTACACTTTGAGATAATACTTTCCTTTTTCTTTTCTCCTGGAAAAATAGCTATTTAAAAAAAATTTCCCACGTTGCACCCAATTTGTCATATCCTTACTCATTCAACTTATCCATGTCCTCCAGTAGATTCCTTGTATCTCTTTTGCATGTTACTTTTCAATCTATCTTTGTGTCACTGGCAAATTGCCTGATCATAGCCTTGATGCTTTCATTCAAGTTATTCACTTAAATTGTAAGAAGTTGAGATCCCAGCACTAATGCTGGTGACATACCACTCACTGCATTTTGCAAACCAGGAATAGACATATTTATAGTCTGTTTCCTGTGAGCCCATCTAAACAATTACATAAGCCAATATTTTAACTCCTACACCAGGATCTGCAATAATCTTTGATGTGATATCAAATGCCTTCTGGAAATCTAAGCATATATTTTCTCTATTATCCACAGCACATGTTACTTCAAAAATCTAAAAGTAAATAGGTAAAATGTGATTTCCCTTTCACAAAACCATGTCAAATTTATCAAATTACCTTGAATTTTCCAGGTGCCCTGCTGTATCACCTTTCTGACATTTTCTTCATGACAGATGTGAATTAGCTTGCCTATAGGCTCCTTTATTTTCCCTTGCTGCCTATTTTCAAATCTGACGACTTTTCCAAGCATCAGGAGACTTCGGAAAACTGAAACAAACACACCCACTATCCCACCAACATCATCGTAAAGGTTCACAGATGAAGTCTGCCAGGGTCTGAGATCTTGTCAGCCTGCAGCTCCACCAATTGGCTCGATACTTTTTCCCTGGTAACATTCCCAAGTTCATTCTCGTCTGATTCCCTATTTACAACTTATTCCGGGATGTTACTTGAACTCTCTATACCAATGGTCTTTAGTTCATCTCTGTTTCTCACTCATTATTTATCTGAAGTGATGTATGATCTGTTGTTTTCATTTTTGGCAAGATTTAACTCATTCTCTAATTAAAAAAAAATTCCTTATTCTTCCTTTAGTCATTTTTTTAACATTTTTCCTACCATACAAGTTTTCTTCAGCCTGACATTATCCTCTCCTTGCTCATGGACTATTTTCTCTCTATTTTGTATTATTTCCTTAAGTATTTACCATGGATTGACTGATTCCTTAACCTAATTTGCCATCATAGTAGTTGGGATTGGAATAAATTCAACTGAACATCCTTGCTAAGTATTCTAGGATCAGACAGATGTGAGACTAAGGCTCCTACAAATGCAGTTTTAAACTTTGTAGTCCCAGGCTTACTGATGAATTTGGAATGCTTGGACTGCACATGTACTGCAGTGGATATCCCCAGTGCTGCAATGACTTTGGGGAGCAGGCTTTCAGATTTTGTGCCATATTACCATATAACAGTTTATGGCATGGAAACAGGCCATCTTGGCCCTTCAAGTCCATGCCGGTTCACTCAAACAACTCCGTTAGATTCCCCCGTCTATTTTCCGCCCATAACTCTCCAACCCCCTCCTATCCATGTATATATCCAGCCTCCTTTTAAATTAAAGAATTGACTCTGCCTCAACTATTTCCTCCATTCAGACACCACTCTCTGAGTGAAGAAGCATCCTCAAATGTTTCTCCTAAATATTTGCCCCCTTACCCTCATATTTAAGGGTATTAAATATTTAAGTATATTAATGTGTCCTCTTGTTTCAACCGCCTCTGCTCTGAGGGGGAAGAATCTACTTGCATCTAGTCTATCTATTCCCTTCATAATTTTAAACACCTCTATCAAATCCCCTCTCAACTGTCTACGTTCCAATGAATAAAGTCCTAACCTCTTCAATCTTTCTCTGGACTCTAGGTATTTTAAGCCAGGCAACATCCTGATTAGATCGAGCACAGGGTCCAAGACTCTATTGTTTTCAAATAAGATTCTTGTGTGTGAATAGGAGGGAAATGGGACCTTATTTATTTCACAATTAATCTATGTAGTTATTTATTTTGCAGTTTTCATTTTCCTATTTTTATTTTAAAATATTCTTAATAGCAAAGGAAATTAATAATTGAATTGGGGGTCCTTTATGATAGTGAAAGTTTAAAATCTTTTAATCAATTAATCCAACAGTATGATATCCCTAGGTCACAATTTTGGAGATATCTTCAACTGCGTCATGTGTTACACACAATTTTTGGTTCTACACAGCAACTCCCACAAGTTGCTATGATACTGGCTGCGTATGGTAAAGATCACGAAACTTAACTCAAATCTCAGGGGCTAAACTTCTGTTGGGCCTTAAAAGCACATGGGAAATAAACAGAAGAACGGGGCAAAATTTGTAAAAAATGTCAAGAGACCTGAGAGGTTGCCTAATTCAGTTTAAGATTCTGTACTCTTTTTATTGGACTCCAGCAAGTTTAGGGTTGAAAAATAACCCTGAGGTCTGTCAATGTGAGACGGATAAAGTGGACTTAGTTCATGTGCTTTGGTCTTGTCCCAGAATTCAAGAATTTTAGATCATGATACACAAGTATATTGGTGAAGTTTCAGATATTCAAATTCCATTTTTCCCCAGTCTTTTTGTCTTGGGAGACACACTCAGGTTATTTGGAGATAAATACTCTCAAAATTGGATTCAGACAAGTATAATGGTAGGAAGACAAATTATACTTAGGTTTGCAGAATTTGGTGGGACCATCATTTCTGGAGAGTGCCTCAGAAATAACCAAAGCGGCAGCGTTTGAACATGACTTACTATCCGTTTGAAAAATTGGGACATCTATTCACAAAAATGGGGCAAATATTTCAGTTCCCTGGGGGGGAAATAATGGTGGATGTTGTGGTGAAGCATATTAATAAATTTCTGTTATTAGAGATCAAAATAGACATGTATGGTTATTATATTGATTTTTTTTGCTGCCACGTTTGTTTCTATTTTATGGATAAGTTTATGTTTTGTAACATGATTCACATAACTTTAACACTGACTCAAGGCTTTGGGGAAACTTTTTTTGTGAAGAACTCAATAAAATTTAAATTACAAAAAATTTCTTAATAACATATAACATAACATAACAATTACAGCACGGAAACAGGCCATTAGGCCCTTCTAGTCCGTACCGAACCAAACACCCCTTTCTAGTCCCACCTCCCTGCACAATGCCCATAACCCTCCATCTTCTTCTCATCCATATACCTGTCCAACCCTTTCTTAAATAATACAATTGACTCCGCCGCCACTATTTCTCCCGGAAGATGATTCCACACAGCTACCACTCTCTGAGTAAAGAAGTTCCCCCTCATGTTACCTCTAAACCTCTGCCCCTTAATTCTTAACTCATGTCCTCTTGTTTTAATCTTTCCTCCTCTTAACGGAAATAGTCTATCCACATCCATTCTGTCTATCCCTTTCATAATCTTAAATACTTCTATCAAATCCCCTCTCAACCTTCTAAACTCCAAAGAATAAAGACCCAATCTGTCCAATCTCTCCCCATACTCCAGATGCTTAAACCCAGGCAACATTCTGGTAAACCTTCTCTGCACTCTCTCCACTCTGTTTATATCCTTCCTATAATTAGGCGACCAGAACTGCACACAGAACTCCAAATTAGGCCGCACCAACGTCTTATACAATCTCAACATCACCTCCCAACTCCTATATTCCATGCAATGATTGATAAAGGCCAGCATACTAAAAGCCTTCTTCACCACCCTATTCACGTGAGTTTCTACCTTCAGGGAACGATGTACCGTTACTCCTAAATCTTTCTGCTCTTCTGTATTCATCAATGCTCTCCCATTTACCACGTATGTCCTATTCTGATTCTTCTTACCAAAATGAAGCACCTCACACTTATCAGCATTAAATTCCATCTGCCATTTTTCAGCCCACTTTTCTAAGCAGCCCAAATCCCTCTGCAATCCTTGAAAACCTTCTTCATTATCCACTATTCCACCTATCTTAGTATCGTCTGCATATTTACTAATCCAATTCACCACCCCATCATCTAGATCATTAACGTATATAACGAACAACAATGGGCCCAATACAGATCCTTGAGGCACACCACTGGTCACCGGCCTCCAACCTGACAGACAATTATCCACTACCACTCTCTGGCCTCTCCCTTTCAGCCAATGTTCAATCCATTTGACTATCTTAAAATTTATACCTAAAGACTGCACCTTCCTAACTAACCTTCCATGTGGTACCTTATCAAAGGCCTCACTGAAGTCCATATAGACAACATCCACTGCGCTACCCTCATCCACATTCCTAGTCACCTCTTCAAAAAATTCAATCAGATTGGTCAAACATGACCTTCCTCCCACAAATCCATGTTGAGTGCTCCTGATCAGACCCTGTCTATCCAGATGTTTATAAGTACTATCTCTAAGAATTTTCTCCATTAATTTACCTACCACAGATGTCAAACTTACAGGCCAATAGTTGCCAGGCTTCCTCCTTGAACCCTTTTTAAATAACGGAACCACATGCGCAATGCGCCAATCCTCCGGCACTATCCCCATATCTAATGACATTTGGAAAATTACCGCCAGAGCCTCTGCTATTTCCTCCTTCACTTCTCTCAATGTCCTGGGGAAGATCCCGTCTGGTCCCGGAGACTTATCCACCTTTATATTCTTCAAAAGCCTTAAAACTACACCTTTTGTAATCTCTATATTCCCCATATTTACCCAATTTGCTTTTTTTATCCCACATCTCCCAATATCCTTCTCCTTAGTGAATACCGAAGAAAAGAAACTGTTCAATATCTCCCCCATTTCTCTAGGCTCCACACACAGTTTTCCACTCTGATTTTCTAAGGGACCAATTTTGTCTCTAGCTTTCCTCTTACCATTAACATATTTGTAGAACTCTTTTGGATTAGTTTTCACCCTGCTTGCCATAGTTTTCTCGTACCTTCTTTTAGCTTTCCTAATTCCTCTCTTAAGATTCCTCTTACATTCAATGTATCTTTCAAACATCTCCTTAACTCCATGCTTCTTATATCTAATGTACGCCTCCCTTTTTCTTCGAACCAAGTTTCCAATATTCCTTGAAAACCACGGCTCTCTCAAACCTTTTGCCCCTCCTTTTAACCTAACAGGAACATAAAGCTTTTGCACTCTCAAAATCTGATCTTTAAAAGACTTCCATCTCTCTACTACATCCTGCCCATAAAACAAATTGTCCCAATGCACACCCTGCAAGTCCTTTCACATCTCCTCAAATCTAGCTTTTCCCCAATCAAAAACCTCAATCCTTGGCCCTGATTTCTCTCTTTCCATCATGACATTGAAGCTGATGGCATTATGATCACTGGACCCGAAGTGCTCGCCAACACTAACCTCCGTCACTTGACCCATCCCATTTGCCAACAGTAGATCTAACACTGCTCCTTCTCTGGTCGGCACCTCTACATATTGTTGTAAAAAACTATCTTGCACACATTTCACAAACTCTAACCCATCCAGTCCTTTCACAGAATGTGTTTCCCAATCTATATGTGGAAAACTAAAATCTCCCATAATTACAACCCTGTGCTTATCACAAATATTTACTATCTCCCTACAGATTTGCTCCTCTAGGTCTCGGTCCCCTCCGGGTGGTCTATAATACACCCCTACAAGTGTAACCTCTCCTTTCCTACTCCTCAGTTCCACCCAAATAGCCTCCGTGGATGTGCCCTCTAATCTATCCTTCCTAGGCACCGCTGTAATATTTTCCCTGACAAGCAATGCAACCCCACCTCCTCTTGCCCCTCCGACTCTATCACACCTAAAACAACGAAACCCAGGGATATTCAGTTGCCAATCACATCCCTCCTGCAACCATGTCTCACTAATCGCTACCACATCATACTTCCAAGTATCAATCCACACCTTCAGCTCATCCACCTTTTTTACAATACTCCTGGCATTAAAATATATGAATTTCAGGGATTTCCCAATTTTTAATCCCTGTTTTCCCTCATCTTTAAGAACAACATTATTTACTTTTCCTGCCATTTGCCCTTCATCTTCTTCCAGAGCATTTCTCTTCTCTATCACCTGCCCATCCATATTCAAATACTTACTACAAACTTTCTTTGTTTGCATTCTAACCTTCTCCTTACTGCTCTGTACTATTTTGTTCCCTCCCCCCAACCATTCTAGTTTAAAGGATCCTGAGTAGCCCTAGCAAATACCTCTGCCAGGATTCTGGTCCCCCTGGGATTTAAGTGTAACCCATCCTTAATTTTAAACAAAAAATATTTTCATCACTGATCATTTTAAAATGTTTCTGAAGGTAAGACATTCTTTTAAACCCTGACAACTTCATTACCTGACATAATTGAGTGAGGGTGAGGGAGTGGTTGTTAGTTGTAGGACTGGGGGGCTCTGTGGTCTGCCAAAGCTTTCAGGTGTGTTTTAAGGACATGACTGCCTCTCTGTAGCTCCAGAGGTCCAGATGCTATTTGGAGAATGCAGCAAAAGGGACTCTACACATCCGGATAATAAGTGAGAGATGGGAAGACTGTGGTGATATGTAATTACACCACTAGGTCACCAGGTGTCATCCCGGTGACCTTGGATATAAAGCAGTCCAGAGTTACAGTCTAGCCTTCCAAGTTTGTCTTGCAGAGAGACAAGACTTCTTAGTGTACATATTAGTTTATTAAAGCTGTCTTATACTCGCACTGCTGGTGTGGTTATTGTCAGTACAAAGACAGCAGGTGGAAATCCCTGGTCAGGGGTGTAAAGGCCAGAAGCATATGTCTGTGGAATTTCAGTCACTCTCCTGCTTAATGCGCTTTCCCAAGAATATGCAACGACTTGTATCTATTGTAACTTTAACATAATAAAAGGTCCTAAGGCGCTCCATGTACTGAACCAGACAGAACAGGAAGAACCCAGGTTTGATCACCAGTCTGGATTAAGTTAGCTGATTACAGGAGTGTAGATATAAAGGTATTAAACTGGCTTTATGGTCTCTGGAATAATGAAATGGTAAAGCTTTCAGCCAAAGCACTGTTCCTCATCATTATTCAGGAACTCCAGCTGAAAACATGTGCAAGAGAAGGTTAGGTGAGGTCAGGGACAAACTTAACTCTGATTCCAACCGTAGTTAAATATTTCTGGCAGCTTTCACTGTCTCAGTTTACACATGGATTGGCTACTTGAGTAATTTTTGATAGAACAAACATTAAATGAGAAAATCTTGAAAATAAAACAATATGGAAAGTGATATTCAAACAAGATATATTTTATTTCGTTGTAGAATTCAAGCAGGTTGGATCAGTGAGATTAAATGTTTGGAATCTTCACTGTGAGCCCTTATCCCTATTGATATGAAAAATCTATAATTTTGCAGTTCTATTATATAGACGTTTATCGTTGAATGTACTGCTGCAGGCAAATTCTTGCTTGTTGTTATATCAACAACAAAAGTCTACATTAAATGAGCATAATACATTAAGGGACACACAATTGGCGGTTAGCATAACACCTTTACAGCGCCAGCAATCGGGACCGGGGTTCGAATCTTGTGCTGTTTGTAAGGAGTTTGTATGTTCTCCCTGTGTCTGAGTGGGTTTTCCCCGGGGGCTCTGGTTTCCTCCCACTGTTCGAAACGTACCGGTGGGAGGGCGGGGGTGTGTGAGTTGATTGAATGTAATTAGGTGGCATGGACTCGTGGGCTAAAATGGACTGTTATCGTGCTGTATGTCTAAATTTAAAAAAACCAATTTAATTAAAATTTATGAAAATTAAAAAAAAATGTAAAAATGAAAGGAGTGAATAATAAATATTCATATTTTCAATTAGTGTGAAAAACTGATGTTTCAATAGTGCAGACAGATCTTTTTGTAGTCCAGAGTATCCTATGGTTGAGATAGTTTGGCGACATCCACTCTCAGAGTTGTAAGAGACAGTGCTGCCATTGGTGTGGGTCCAGAGAGAGTGGAGACACACTGATCTCCTGAAGGCTCCTACCATCCAGTCCTACTGCCAATGCCTCCATATAGGTTTTACATGGCTTGCTAAAGGGGGCAACAGTGTTTTATTTAAAATCCTGTAACTGTGGGGTCAATATAGCAGCATCTGGGTCTGGCAGCAACCTCGGGGGGGGGGGTGCAGAATCTGGGGGTACAGGGCACCCATAATTGGGAGAATACACCCCGTTGAGAAGGAGAAGCTTAGGAACCGACCCAACAGGCCCTGGCAGTAGCCCAGCGAGGGACTCAGAGGCTGAAGCATCCGCAGATACTGCTTGTGACTTGTAGTCAAGGAACCCTCAAAGGTTGTGAGCTACTGGAGACTGGCTCATGAGAGCCAAGTATCAGAAGCGGATTTGGAGAGGATGCTGAGGGCAAGGAAGGTTCCCGTAGGGCTCTGGCTTCATCCTGGCCTCAGAGGTTTGGATCTGGACTCTGGTTGCTGTCGATTTGAACTGAACAGAAGTCTTGTGAAACTGCAGAAGCTGTGGGAGGGCTGGAGGCAAATCCACGGGCACTCAGTAACTCTAAGTTGTACTTCCCTTTCTCTGACCGTAAGGGATGCCGGGCAATGCTAATAGCAAATCTTTGTCAGCCTTATGCCAGACTAAAGGCAATTTTGTGTAATATTACATTCCTATTTTATTACATGACAATAAATAGTATCTGAACTGATGTGGTCTGAGGTTCTGTAGTGCACTGTCGGTCAGAAGCAAACACACAAAACCTCAAGACTGTACAACAGGCTTTATTCGACATAAACTTCCACAGAGCCAGCTGTGAGGAGAGCTGCTCTAAACTCTGAGAGTGTCTTTGAAGGGCCGACTCAGGCTTATATCCTGGAGGGTGATTGACACCCGATTGGGTGGGACTTGGTCCATTCAGGTCGGCTGATTGACAGCCGGCCAGGTGTTGTCTTGTCCCCATGCTCTTCTGCAGGTACAGAGCTTGCCCCCTGCAGTAGGCCAGTGGTGGACCACCACAGGTTCAAGAGTATTTTGGCTGTTTGAAAAAAAAATTCTTGAGCCAAGAGGTGTTGGACTTCAGGATTCTATACCTTAGTTGCTTATTCCCTGACATCTCAACAAGTCTCCTGAAAGAGGCACATTTCAAAGGCATTAATTTCATTCAAATTGTTGTCTACAATCATTGGAAAAGGGAAAAACTAATAAAGTGTAATGAGAAAGCTTCATCATCTTCTACGTCGCTTAAAGCAATCATGTTAGAGTAGCAACAACAGCACATAACTTTAAAGTGCAGTGATTAAACAAAATAAATTTAGACAAAAGCAATCTCTAATGCAAACTCCGTGGCATTATTGAGCGCATCATGGGGATCTGAATTGTATATCTTATTGCAGAAGTGAAGCAGCTTGTTTAGAGGAATGGTTGATGGGCTGAATGCTGGCGTATATACTGTTGGACTATCAGGAGGAAGCCAAGACGGATTATTCACTTGATCTTTCCAACAAGAAATAATTGTTAATGTTTCACTGCCCTTTTTATTCTTGGATACTAGGCAACCCTGAAGATGGCGAGTGACGATCATCTCTAGATCAACCTTAGAACGACTGTCTAGAGCAGGGGTGTCAAACTCAAATTCACAGAGGGTCAAAATTAAAAATTTGGACTAAGTCGTGGGCCGAACTAAATATTTATTGAAAATTTTCAATAACATCTGCATGTTTTCTCTTCTTTCAACATGTGTAATGTTAAACTTTTTTTAATTAAAATAAATGTTTAATAATAGTTTTGGATAAACTCTTTCCAGAAGCATTAACAAATGAGAAATAAAATATTCAATAAATAATATTTCTCTATAGAGGATTTGTCTAAGAGGATTTGTCAAATGTTGCTAGTATGCTGTCGAATAGTAAAATCTGAGGGCTATTGAGAATGTGGGAGAATAACATGATTCCTGAAACAATCAAATGGGTGACTGATTGTGGGCATGAACTCTAGCAGGGTTATTTGCAATGCCCTTTTTCCATTGGTACAGATATCCTTTGATTTACACACTTTTCAAGTTTTATGCCTAATGAGCTTGATTCCAGGTGCAGGACTTTTTTTAACCAGGAATATATTTATCACTGTGACATGAAACTATTGGAAGATCGTTTTATCCTGAGATTAAAGTTCATAAACCTTACTCAGGCCTGTGTGCGGGAGGGCAGGGTTTGCGGGCGATCGGGTTGGGCAACGACAGTGCGGGGTCATCAGCTCTCGCTGCAGGGCGGCATCTCGGCAGATCAGCGGCCCCATCACCGTGAGTCGCGGGTCGGCCTGCGGCAGGGAAGGGGAGTGGGCTACGGTCCTGGCGAGGTCAGGCCCGAGGCCTCCGGTTCCGGGCGCTGGGAAGCGGCCTTGGCTTCCCCTGACACCGGCCAGGCCCCAAAACCAGAGTCCACGGTGAGACCCTGCAACGTAAACAGAGGAGGTGGGGGTGATTAGCGGGCTTACGCCAATGCATTCTGGGATTTGTAGTATTAGCTGTGCATGCGCTATACTGGCGCGGCAGCCAGCGGACCACCTCTAATACATTTTTGAAATGATCTTGCGGGCCAAATATAATTATATCACGGGCCAAATTTGGCCCGCGGGCCTGAGTTTGACATGTGTGGTCTAGAGTAATACACAAAAGAGCTGGAGGAACTCGACATATTACATAGTGTCCACAGGAAGCAAAGCTATATGACCAATATTTTGGGCCAGGCTTTTCCAGCACTTTTTGCAGTTTCTGCAGTCTTTCCTCTTTAGATATAGGCTTTCACCCCTTTTTTGTTTCCTGAATCATGGTGGTATTCAATATTGGGTGCCCCACAAGAACACGATGTTTGACAAAAGAACATTGGCAATGGTCAAGAACCACCCCACCGCACGCCCCCATGTCCCCTGAGGATCCCCTCCTCTCTGTAACCCAGGACAATGTGTGGGCTGCCTTCAGGGGAGTGAATCCGAGGAAAGCATCTGGTCCAGATGGAGTATCCGGCCGAGTATTAAAAATCTGTGCTGACCAACTTACCAAAGAATTCACTCCAGCAGGGCATGGTACCCACCTGTTTCAAAGAGGCATCAATCGCACCTGCCTTAATGACTATCGACCAGTGGCACTTATATTAACAATGATGAAGTACTTCGAAAAAGCTGGTGTTGAAGCAGATCAGTCCCTGTCGGAGCGGCAACATGGATCTGCTCCAATTTGCTAATCATAACAACAGATCTACGGCAGATGCCATCTCACTGGCTCTACACAAAGCCCTGGAACACCTGGACAGAAAAAACGCATATATCAGGATGCTCTTCATTAACTACAGCTTGGCATTTAACACCACCATCCCCATAAAATTGATTAACAAACTCCAAGATCTGGGACTCAACACCCCACTGTGCAATTGGATCCTGGATTTCCTCACCTCCAGACCACCATCAGTGAGGACTGGTAAGAGCAGCTCCTGCACAATCTCCATCAGTACTGGAGCACCACAGGACTGTGCACTTAGCCCCCTACTTTAGTCACTTTGCACTTACGACTGTGGCCTTTGGAACAATGACCACCACCATCTTCCAATTTGCTGCTGATCCCATGGTAGTGGGTTGCATGAAAAGAGGGAGTGAGTCAGCGTGCAGGAGGAAGATTGAAAATGGCTGACTGGGGCATCAACAACAACCTTGCACTCAATACCAAGGAGTTGTTTGTTGTTTTCAAGAAGATAAAACCAGAGGTGAACGATCCATTGATCATTGAGGGATCAGAGGTGGAGAGGTTAAGCACATTTAAATTCTTGGGAGTTACTATCTTGGAGGCTCTTTTTTGGACTCAACACACTAATGGGATCATGAACAAAGCATGTTAGTGCCTCTGCTTCCTTGGGAGTTTGGGGAGGTTTGGTATGACACTGGAAAATCTAGCAAATTTCTTCCGATGTGCAGTGGAAAGTTTGCTGACCAGTTACATCATGGTTTGGTATGGGGAGACCAATACTCCTGAGCATAAAGCCCTCCAAAATGTAATGAATGCAGCCCAGGGCATTACAGTGAAAACTCTCCCCACCATCAAAAGATCTTCAGGGACCGCTGCTGTCGGAGAACAGCAGCAATTATCAGGGATCCACACCACCCAGCACACGCTCTGTTCTCGCTGCTGCCATCAGGAAAAAGACTCGCACCACCTGGTTCAGGAACCATCAGACTCCTCAACAACCAATTCCATCAGGGACTCATTTAAGGACTCTTACTACGTGCACTTTATTGATTTTTTTTCTCTCTGTATTGCACAGCCAGTTTGTTTACTTTTCTTTAATAGTGTACAATTTTTTTTGGCACTACTGATGAGTTGTAATTTTGCCATTGCAATTCCTGCCAGGTCCACACTCAACTGAACACAGCTTCAACATGTTATGCTGTCCGAAGAAGGTATCTAGCATTAAACGGACACTAGCCATGGCAGCTGGCACCAGGAGTAAATATTTTGGTGCCATAGAGGAAAGAGAGGCTTCAGGGGTCTGGGAGAGAGCCCCTAGATTCAGTGAAAAGGTCTGAGGCATTTCCTTTGTGATAGTACAGATTCTATCACCAATGTGTATATTCCAGAATGACCTGATCTGGCTAGGAGCAATCCTTTAAGACCTGCCAGTAGGTGTGGCTACACTCTCAGCCAATCACAGTCATCCTACACTACCATCTGTACATATGTACATACACATTGGTGATAGAATCTGTACTATCATATTCACCCCTTCTTTGAGAACCGACCCCAGGGTGAATGGAGGTTAAGGGCTGTACCGGTTAGGAGGTTAAGGGCGTGACCGTCGTGGCACCAGGATTGGGGTCTCCGGAGTCGTGTCGCTGGCAGGCCTGTAGGGTGCAGCCACTGCTTCACTCAATTCCCCAATGCTGTTGTCGACAGTCTGGCCTGAACTGGTGGGGTGGTGTTGGTCCCTCTGATCAAGCACATTACCTGGGGGAGAAGGAATAAGGGGAGGTTGGGTTAAAGGCACTGCTGTGTCTGATCCGGCTTGGGCTAGGTCCCTTATCGAGACTGTGTCCTCCCGTCCGTCTGGGTACTCAACGTAGGCATAATGCGGTTCGCGTGGAGCAGAGTCACTCAGTCAACCAAGGGGTCATTCTTAGAGTACCGGACATGGTGTCGTAAAAGGACTGGACCGGGAACCGTGAGCCATGCTGGTATGGTCGTACCCGACTCAGATTTTCTCGGGAAAGAGAACATACTTTCATGGGGGGGTGGCATTGGTCGCGGTGCATAGGAGGGAGCAGATGGAGTGTAGGGCACTAATGAGCACATCCTGCCAGCAAGAGGTGGGGAGACCTTTGGACCGGATGGCGAGTGTAACCGCTTTCCAGACAGTGCATTCTTTCTTTCAACTTCCCCATTACCACGTGGGTTATAGCTGGTGGTCCTGCTTGAAGCAATACCATGCTCCAGAAGGTACTGCTGCAGCTCCACCCTCATAAACGAGGACCCCCTGTCACTGTGAATGTAACTGTGCAGGGCCTCTATAACTGAGGAGGCAGTCATGTCCGAGCAGGGCACAGCGAGCGGGAGGTGGGAGTATTCATCGATGGCCATAAGGATGTAGGTGTTACGGTTGGTCGACGGTGGGGGCCCCTTGAAGTCTACGCTGAGACGCTCAAAGGGGCGGGTGGCTTTAATGATGTCGGTGTTCTCTGGATGGAAGAAGGGGGACGCGCCAACATGCAACTGGAGAGGCTACAGAAACTCCACGAGGAGCTCTGTCATCCAGGGGTCACTAGGTTCGTGCACTTTGTCAAATCTCGCAACCTGCCCTACATGGTCGAGGAGATTCGGTCCATGACCTGGACCTGCTCAGTATGCGCTGAGTGCAAGCCCCACTTCTTCCGTCCGGAGAACACCAACATCATCAAAGCCACCCGCCCCTTTGAGCGTCTCAGCGTAGACTTCAATGGGCCCCTACCATCGACCAACCGTTAAACCTACATCCTTATGGCCATCGATGAGTACTCCCACTTCCCGTTCACTGTGCCATACTCGGACATGACTGCCTCCTCAGTTATAGAGGCCCTGCACAGCATCTTCGCCATCTTCAGGTAACCCAGTTACATCCACAGTGACAGGGGGTCCTCATTTATGAGGGTGGAGCTGCGGCAGTACCTTCTGGAGCATGGTATTGCTTCAAGCAGGACCACCAGCTATAACCCACGCGGTAATGAGCAAGTCGAAAGAGAGAATGCCACTGTCTGGAAAGCGGTTACGCTTGCCCTCCGGTCCAAAGGTCTCCCCACCTCTCGCTGGCAGGATGTGCTCATTAGTGCCCTACACTCCATCTGCTCCCTCCTATGCACCGTGACCTATGCCACCCCCCATGAAAGGATGTTCTCTTTCCCGAGGAAATCTGAGTCGGGTACGACCATATCGGTATGGCTCACGGTTCCTGGTCCAGTCCTTTTACGACGCCACGTCCGGTACTCTAAAAATGACCCCTTGGTTGACCGAGTGACTCTGCTCCATGCGAACCCGGATTATGCCTACGTTGAGTACCCAGACGGACGGGAGGACACAGCCTCAGTAAGGGACCTAGCCCAAGCCGGATCAGACGCAGCAGTGCCTTTAACCCAACCTCCCCCTATTCCTTCTCCCCCAGGTCATGTGCTTGAACAGAGGAACCAGGAACACCCCACCAGCTAAGGCCAGACTGTCGACAACGGCATTGGGGAATTGAGCGAAGCAGTGGCCGCACCCTACAGGCCTGCCGGTGAAACTACTCCGGTGACCCCAATCCCGGCGCCACAGCGGTCATGCCAATGGTCAGACCCCAGGACTGGTACAGCCCCTAACCTCCATTCACCCTGGGGTCAGTTCTCAAAGAAGGGGTGAATGTGATAGTACAGATTCTATCACCAATGTGTATATGTACATATGTACAGATGGTAGTGTAGGATGACTGTGATTGGCTGAGAGTGTAGTCACACCTACTGGCAAGTCTTAAAGGATTGCTCCAAGCCAGATCAGGTCATTCTGGACTGATTGACCTACTTGTGATATGCTCCAGTGCTCCCATCTTTTAGTTAATAAAAGCCTTGGTTTGGATCAACAAGTCTTTCCTTCTTTCGACGCGCATTACATCCTATATATGAGATGAACAACAGAAGTGGGCATTTTGTTGACTTGATGGCCAGGATGTGCACCATGCCATTTACCATGAGTCTGGCAGCACATGGGTGTCTCCTCCAGGTTCTGTTCAATCAAGTGCGTAAAAATGGCAAGGTGAGCTGTGAACCAATCGTTGCAGTGCTGGAGAAACTGAGCAGGACCCGCAGCATCTCTAGGGAGCAAAGATATTAACCAACGTTTCAGGCCTGAACTTTTAATCAAGATATGATCAAAAAGCAGGCGTGCTCCTGAATAACAAGAATGGGATATGGGATATGGGGTAGGGGAGTGCTTTTAGTAATTGAATCAGGATTTATTTATTGCATATTTGGAAGAGTGGACTGTGAGTAGTGATTTTGTTAGTCACCCAGGCTCGCTACCTGGTTGTTGGTGTATCATCTCCCCCGGCGAAACTCTTGTAATGTTGAGAGTATTTTTCCTGCTCATTGTGAGAAGTCCCATTTGCTGGAAAAGCCCTTTATATCCAGGGTTGACTGTGCTTCTTTGCTCGCTTCACTTTGGCAGGAGGCTCTGGATGACGAGTTGGAATGTCCTCCAAGTAGTCTCCTTCTTCTCTTGTTCCTCGGGTTTGTCAAGTTTCCGATCTCTTCGCTCTTCCTCCTCTGGTATTGGCTTCAATTTACAAGGTTGCAGGGTATACATCACTCAAGTCTCTGCATCTGCTTGCACGCCTTACAGCGTGCTCCAGGATTAATGCTGGCAATAAAACCATCTTGAACGTTGTCTGCTCCTGATCAATTCACAGCCTTTTCATTATCTGTTCTCAGCTGCTGCAGTCGGAGACCATACTGATGTTAACAACGATGGATGCAGGGAGCAGCCCTCCGGTTCAAGCATCCGTCTTTCAAACTGCGGAAAATGTTCAACGGTAAGGACTCCCACAATATTGAGAAGTCATGTATGGTTCCAGGGAACAAGACTTTAACCATCAGGAAATCTACCTGATCTTTCACAGTGAGAGGGACATTATTCTTCTGCATGCAGTAGTGGTCCAGATTATGAGTAATTCCTGCTCGCAAGGATATTCATGAATCCTAACGTCCACGACGTCACTCTCTCTCCACTAAAATGTAATTGAAACAATGATCTGGTAGACTCAGCAGGAATCTGTTTTGATTGTTCAGAATGATCCAGTGAGGAGGAAGTTACTAATCAATGCAACTTTGATCTCCATGGTGACAGAGTCCAGGATTGAGAATGTGACTTGAAGGTCATCCCACAGTCAATCATCAAGGATCCAAGATGTATCTGTATCCAAGTCCCAACTGTCTTAAGGAGCTTCATCAATGACCTTCCTTACTTTGTGAGGTCAGAATTAGTGATGTTTATATTGATGATTACACAATATTCAGTTCTATTTTCTACTCCTCAGAAAAAGAAGCTCTCTGTGCTTCCACGGAGTAAGACCTGGAGAGCATAGATGTCACAGTCATGTACTTACTTTCATCGGGAGCATTGCCAGCCGCCACTGAATACGTAAGCGATTCGACACGCGAGGTAATAACATACATGCGCGGGTGTGTTAAGCATCAGTATGCAGGAGGAAGAGAGCGAGAGTGTCAGGATCACCTGTGAGCCAGTGACACCAAAGAGAAGCTCAGAGGGGTTGAGCTGGGTGGTGTTTGGGGAGTGTTGTGTCTAGTGAATAATAAAAGAAAGTCGACTTCATGGTGGCCGAAATAAACGAGTGAGTGTATTCTTTATTTGTTTGTAAGCTGTGGTAAACCAGGGCCACACAAGGATTCGATGTTTCTGAGAAGAGAGAGTCTGAGGCACCTGACCTTCATTTCAATGGCATTACCATTTATGACATAGATATGTCATTTGTTTAACTATATTCAAATATACCACACCTACTATATACCACAAATACTAGAGTGCATCGGATGCCCCCCAAAGTTCCTCAACATGATTATCCAACTGCACGAAAACCAACAAGGTCGGGTCAGATACAGCAATGAGCTTTCTGAACCCTTCTCCATTAACAATGGCGTGAAGCAAGGCTGTGTTCTCGCACCAACCCTCTTTTCAATCTTCTTCAGCATGATGCTGAACCAAGCCATGAAAGACTTCAACAATGAAGACGCTGTTTACATCCGGTACCGCATGGATGGCAGTCTCTTCAATCTGAGGCGCCTGCAAGCTCACACCAAGACACAAGAGAAACTTGTCCGTGAACTACTCTTTGCAGATGATGCCGCTTTAGTTGCCCATTCAGAGCCAGCTCTTCAGCGCTTGACGTCCTGTTTTGTGGAAACTGCCAAAATGTTTGGCCTGGAAGTCAGCCTGAAGAAAACTGAGGTCCTCCATCAGCCAGCTCCCCACCATGACTACCAGCCCCCCCACATCTCCATCGGGCACACAAAACTCAAAACGGTCAACCAGTTTACCTATCTCGGCTGCACCATTTCATCAGATGCAAGGATCGACAACGAGATAGACAACAGACTCGCCAAGGCAAATAGCGCCTTTGGAAGACTACACAAAAGAGTCTGGAAAAACAACCAACTGAAAAACCTCACAAAGATAAGCGTATACAGAGCCGTTGTCATACCCACACTCCTGTTCGGCTCCGAATCATGGGTCCTCTACCGGCATCACCTACGGCTCCTAGAACGCTTCCACCAGCGTTGTCTCCGCTCCATCCTCAACATTCATTGGAGCGCTTTCATCCCTAACGTCGAAGTACTCGAGATGGCAGAGGTCGACAGCATCGAGTCCACACTGCTGAAGATCCAGCTGCGCTGGGTGGGTCATGTCTCCAGAATGGAGGACCATCGCCTTCCCAAGATCGTGTTATATGGCGAGCTCTCCACTGGCCACTGTGACAGAGGTGCACCAAAGAAAAGGTACAAGGACTGCCTAAAGAAATCTCTTGGTGCCTGCCACATTGACCACCGCCAGTGGGCTGATATCGCCTCAAACTGTGCATCTTGGCGCCTCACAGTTTGGCGGGCAGCAACCTCCTTTGAAGAAGACCGCAGAGCCCATCTCACTGACAAAAGGCAAAGGAGGAAAAACCCAACACCCAACCCCAACCAACCAATTTTCCCCTGCAACCGCTGCAACCGTGTCTGCCTGTCCCGCATCGGACTTGTCAGCCACAAACGAGCCTGCAGCTGACGTGGACATTTACCCCCTCCATAAATCTTCGTCCGCGAAGCCAAGCCAAAGAAGATACCACACCCTTCTACCTGTTGCTTCTCTCCTCAGAACAAACATTATCTTTCCAACATACAACAACGTGAGTCCTGACACTACCTCTTTCCCCCACTCCAGTCTGCCCCACATCCTGATTATGTTGTACCTCTCCCTCCTCACCAGCTCCCATAAAGGACATCTCTTCCTTGTTGCCATGACAGCACAGCCTAATTATTAATCTTTGCCCAGGGTCCCTCCATCCTCAACCATTACTGCTGTGTCTCCTTCACCCATTCCGCCCTATACAACCCTAAGCCCAACTTGTTATAAATTGTTCATTTTCATGTAGGTAAATATTCAATTTCCATTCATTAAGGTTATAGACACAATTGAGACTCGGAGGGGCCTTTAGATCCAGGCTGTAATGACAATTTAATGCGGAAAACTGCTTAGCAAATTGAATTTATTAGCTGTGCATAGGATGTCTGTTGTGAGCCATTGTCTGTACTTACATTCTCCTTTCTCGAGGCTGATATGGTGCTAAGAATACTCAATTTTTTTTGTATTGATTAAAAAAAGATTTTTAGTGCTTTGTACCACTCATGGGAATAAGTCTTAAAGCAAAACTACTTTGCCACTTTGTTATCAGACAAAAAAAAAGTGATACAAATTGATTTTTTGGGGTCTTTCTAAGGCATGTAAAATACTCTGTGTAATCAAAGATGAAAATCAATCATATTCTGCACTACACTTATGCATCCTGAAAGCACAAAAGCTTGAGGAATTGAGAAAGCTGTTCTGGGATATTTTGTGTAATGTGTTACCGCACGTACTATTTCGGTGAATCGCACACAGAAATTTGACACCAACAGTTAGAATAGATGATACTCTCGAATCAACACCTTACGAAAGATCAGGAACATTGTATCTAGGAGAGAAAACTGGAAATATTGGGAGGTGGCTTAAAACAGTGGAAATATTGGGAGGTGGCTTGCACAGCACATCAATTGAAACTTTGTGAATTTTTGTTTATTTCTTTTGCAACACCTTCCAATATATATTGGTTCAGATTTTCTATAAATACTGAATCATTTTAATTTTGATTTTTTTTGGGAATTGCTGGCTCATTTAGTTTGGCTCATAGTTGAAGAGTGCCGCAGTTTCTGCTCTCTACATAATCTATCTTTTTAATAATGAGACGCTACCCTTTAAAAACCAGGTGGCATAAGCACCGTCAATGAAGAAAGATTGAGTAGGATGAGCCCATGCACTTTGGTATTTAGAAGATGATGAGATAATTCCTCGAGACAAATTTATTTTTTGGCAGCTGGCCTGTTAAACCCACTGAAAGGGCGTTTGTCCTTTCTGAAGAATCTGGAAAATTATCATGGATTAAGGGTAAGCTTGTATTTCCACTTAACACCTTCTGGACTCTGTCCCTACCTCCATCAATCCCTCCCCCATGTGGCTTCATATGTCCATCATCTTCCTCCCCACCTGATTCCACCTATCACACCTCTCCCCAACCCCACCCCACTCATACTGGCTTTGCACTCTCAATCTGTCTCAACACAAGATGTTGTCGGACTGACCCACTGAGTTCCTCCAGCAGTATGAGTTTTGCTCCAGATTCCATCATCTGTAGCCCTTTGCTCCAATTTTAAAAAATCTTCCTTGCAAATTGGGAATATCATTACCTGCAGTCAAGGTTTTTCACGTTCTTGAGTGCCCTTAGTATCTCATGTGCTTACTTTGTATTACAGAAGCTGAACCTTCATCAGACCACCCAGCATCTGTTCCTCCATTTCTATTTCCTGTTGGGATGTCAATAAAGATACTGTATACTGTATAATTTGTCTTCACTGCTCGTGAATCAAGCTTAAACTTGGCACTCTTTACACAAAGGTCTTGTTAATGCATGCTCATGAAACCAGTGATCCCATATCCTTTGCAACACTTACTTTGCAATATGGATTTAATCTGCATAAAATGGTTTATTGCTATAATGTTGATTCTGCTTCCCTCTTACCAGCAAATACACTGAAACCTCATTAGAACGCAATTCGTTAATCCACTGAATCGCTTATAGTGCGGGTGCCTGTGGACCCCAAACTTTGCAAATTTTGAAAGATAAATGGATGGAAAAAATTGATGGGTTTGACAGATTATTGATATGCATTTTGCCCTCAAAATCTGTTTCTTTGATCAAGGTAACAAAGGGAGCCAATTGAAATTATAAATACTTAACTTATTTTTAATAGATGTTTTTGACTGACATTTTGTATATTTACAGCTTGAATTTAGTTTCTTTGAAGGTGTTAATCTGCATAAATTACCTCCATTATCACGAGTCAATTTACTTCTCACTTATTTAACACCGCTCTTGATCAAATAGTGCCTCATTAATTATGTTCTTTTGTTTGGCTCAACTTGTGAAAATTTAACTGCAAGTATGATCAGGAATCACTATGTAAAGCCCTGGTGCTGGAAGTCACGTCATCAATCGCTCAGAATCTCATCAGTGCTACATGTAAAATAAGTTGATTAAAATTCAGAATCCCAATATTAAAAGAATGCGCTTGCTCTCTTTCATTGAAATTGTTCGTTCTAGATAGCGGAGCCTTCGATAACTGGTAATATTTGGGTTTGATTATCCGTGGGCAATCTGACATTTATGCATCTGTTCCGCGACTCGGCTGTAATGCAGTATGACATCTTGGACTCCAACTATCGCGTTCTAACGAGGTTTGACCTCTTGCAATAAGTGATTATTGGATGCCAACTAATTAAATGAAATTTATTTTTTCCACTTCTCACATCTATCAGTCATTTCAAAATTAGCTCCTTCCCAGAGTATGCTCTTCTCATTTCCTTGTCAATAATGCAGACATGTTATTGATAATCTTGCTTTAATCCATGCCATAGATTGGGCATGCAGAACACTGCACACTTCCAGGCATAGGCATTTATGATGTCTAGGATACTCTTGTTTAACTGCCTGATAATTGATTTGGTTGGCTAAAAGAAGTATTTGCTTGAAATAGATTATCTCACTTTCAGAATAATTTATTAAAGAATAAATTTAAATATCACTTAGCAGACTGTCATAATACATTCACCCTGTGACAATGACTAATGGTGTTATAATCTAGATTGAGTTACAGCACAGTAAAGAAATGTAAAAATCTTAATTAACTGCATATAAATGTATTCACACTCTTTGCTGATTGTACATCATTTAATACAGTGTCAGTATGAGGAGTCATTGCTCATATGTAGAATACTAATGCTGTCCATGTGGCCATAGCAGAGAGCATCATCCCTTCACTAACTTTCCCAGAATATCGGCATTCAGATATAGATGGGTGGGGGGGGGGGGGGGGTTTCTTCAAACAGATCAAATTTGAAGCAGGGTTTTGCCCTGAAACATTGACTGCCTAATTCCCTCAGTGGATGTTGCCTGACCACCTGAGTACCTCCAGCAATTTATTTGTGCTTCAGATTCCAGCATCTGTAATCTCTTGTGTTTCTCATCAATAAGCCGAACATTATTAAAGGAGGGCACAGTTCAATAGCAGTAGATTTGAGATGCTGTTACATTTCTGCTAAGTGATTTTTAGATTTATTCTTTAATAAATTATCCTCAAAGTGAGAAAATCTATTTCAAGCACATACTTCTTTGAGCCAACCAAATCCATTGTAACTGTATTAATTATATACCCATATGATTTCTGTCAGATTACTTTTACATCTTAAATAATTTAATTTTAATTCTATTAGCTCTATCTAGAGCAACTCTTCAAATGCAAGTCCCAAGTCTGTTTACATGCAGAGAGAGGGTGTGTCAAGAAAGTCAGGTCATGCTTATTTGCTGTTCATAACCATAAACCTTGCAGTGTACAGTGGAAAACGAGGTAGCGTGTGTGTTCTGCCTCTACCATCTTTTCAGGCATTGAGTTCCAGACCCCGATCACCCTTTATTTTAAATCTGTCTTTTGTTATCTTAAATCTATGCCTATTAATATTTTATCCTTTTACTTTACCTTGAACCTTCATACTTAAATATTCATTAAGCCTCCCCTCAGCTTCTCCAAAGGAAATAGATTTATCAGATTTATTGCCAGAGTACCACCGCCAGTGGGCTGATATCGCCTCCAACCGTGCATCTTCGGTGGGCAGCAACCTCCTTTGAAGAAGACTGCAGAGCCCACCTCACTGACAAAAGACAAAGGAGGAAAAACCCAACACCCAACCCCAACCAACCAATTTTCCCTTGCAACCGCTGCAACCGTGCCTGCCTGTCCCACATCGGACTTGTCAGTCACCAACGAACCTGCAGCAGACGTGGACATACCCCTCCATAAATCTTCGTCCGCAAAGCCAAGCCAAAGAAAGAAAGACATACATGACATCACATACGACCCTGAGGTTCCTTTTTCCTGTGGGTGTGGCAGAATTACCACTATTTGGTAGTGCAAAAAAATAAACTGTACACAGCTTAAACATATAAACAAATAAAAGAGCTGTAAACAGATAATAAATGTAAACAAACTGACTGCAATACAGAGAGAACAAAGAACATCAATAAAGTGCACAAGTAAGAGTCCTTAAGTGAGTCTCTGATTGCCTCTGTTGTTGAAGATTCTGATGGTCTGTGCCACTCCAATAATTCTATAAGTCAATACTTCCAGTCTTGCAACATCCTCATAAATATTCTTGCCATAGCAATTGCATCTTTGCTGTACCGTAGTGATCACAACAGTATGCAAAATTCCAACTCTGGGGTGTAAAAGGTAATGAGATCTTGTGTAATGCAGGGTTTCTCTGAGTGTAATAAAATGTTGGAAGCACTCAACAGGTTTTGGGAGTATCTGTAGAATAAGAAACAGAGTTAACTTTTTAGGTTTATGATGTTCAACATTTGTAGTTTAAACTTTGAATTTCTCTCTGTGTAATTGATGCTGACAAGATTTGAGACTCCACCCAAAGCTGTATTACTCAATTACTGCCCAGTGCTCAAGATTCAATTTTTTGTCATGTAATAAAAACAGTATCATAGCACACGAAATTGCTTTTGCCTGCTGTAAGGCAGACAGGTTTGCCATCGGCAGAAATTGCCTGAAGCGCCTCTTACAGTCAGAGAAAGAGAAGCAAATGGAGGTGTCCCCCCAGAGTCACTGAGTGTCCGCGGATTTGCCTCCAGCATGGCCGCTGCCTCCGCAGCCTCCGCAGCCACACAGAGTCCAGTCCAAACCATCGGTGACCCAAGCTACAGATCCAAACCTCCGATACGATGAGGAACCCTTCAGCTCCCTTGGCATCCTCCTGCATCCTGGTTCTGATACCTGGTCCCCGTCAGTCAATTTTGAGCCAGTCTCCAGCAGTCCGCAGCCTGGTGCATGTCCCTTGACCGCAGTCTCCAACAGCCCACAGCCTCTGTGGGTTCCTCACCTCGAGTCACCAACAGTGTTGCTCTTTCAGCCGCAGAAACTCTCGCTGGTCCGCCGCCGTGGCCACTGTCCTGTTGGCCATCTCCTCTGCTTCTCCTACTCAGACAGAGGGCGTTCTCCCTGTTTTCCTGTCCTCCTCTTCTCCAACCCCATGGCTGCTGCAGATCATACTTTGGGTGTAGAACCGACTCATTCAAAGCCTTTACAGAGCAGACGGCTTTCTGACTGAGCTGTGTCTAAGCTTCCCGCTCTCCGTGGGTCCGCACCAGTAGCACCACTGCCATTACACAGCAGTTCCAGCAGTGCTCTGTTACTATTCTCAAGCATTCAGAAATATTTAGGATGAATTAAAAGTGAATAAAAAAATAGTAAAAAATTAGACTTTAAAACACACATTTGCAAACAGTTAAGCTTTTGCAAACAAACTGAATTAAATCCAGTAAAATGATTTACAGTAATTCTATAACCTAGCCCCTAGCCAAAGCATGGAGGAATTCTGCCTTGTCATAAGAATATAAGAAATAGGAGCTGGCCCATTGAGCCTGCTCTGCCATTCGATTGCTGATCGGGCTGTTGACTCACCACCATCTACCTGCCTTTTCTCCATAACTCCTAATTACCCCACTGTGCAAAAATCTATCCAACAACGACTTAAATATAGTCAAGTCAGTCGCGTTTATTTATCGTTTATACCATAACCTTTGTAGTGTAGAGTGAAAAATGAGATAGTGTTTCTCTGGACTATGAAGCTGGTTACTTATGTGGATAAGTTATGTAAGAAACTTTTATATAAATAACATATCACTTATAAATATCATATTACAAATGTGTCCCCAGAGTTCAGAAGTCTCACAGATTGGGGGAGAAAGCTATTTCGCAATCTGGTCGTGAGGGCCCGAACACTTCGTTACCTCTTCCCGGATGGCAGGAGGGAGAATAGATTGCAGGAGGGGTGTGAGGAGTCCTTCACAATGTTTATGCCTTTGTGCAAACAGCATCCGTTATAAATGCCCATCATGGCAATAATCCCCTCTGCAGTCTTTACTATCTGCTACAGGGACATGTTCTGGGATGGTGCAGTTCCCGAACCAGACAGCAATGCAGTTACATAGGATGCTCTCAAAGCATCCCTATTTAATGAGGCAGCCTTTCCTGCTTCTTTGGGCAGAGAATTCACTACTCTGAGAAATGCAGTTTCTCCTGAACTCTGTCTTAAATCTACTCCCCCCAATTTTGAGGCGACGTCCCCTCATTTTAATCTCACCTTCCAGTGGAAACAACTTTCCTGCCTCTCTTATTTATCCCTTTCATCATTTTATATCTTTCATCCCTAACGTCGAAGTACTCGAGATGGCAGAGGTCGACAGCATCGAGTCCACGCTGCTGAAGATCCAGCTGCGCTGGATGGGTCACGTCTCCAGAATGGAGGACCATCGCCTTCCCAAGATCGTGTTATTTGGCGAGCTCTCCACTGGCCACCGTGACAGAGGTGCACCAAAGAAAAGGTACAAGGACTGCCTAAAGAAATCTCTTGGTGCCTGCCACATTGACCACCGCCAGTGGGCTGATAACGCCTCAAACCGTGCATCTTGGCGCCTCACAGTTTGGCGGGCAGCAACCTCCTTTGAAGAAGACCGCAGAGCCCACCTCACTGACAAAAGGCAAAGGAGGAAAAACCCAACACCCAACCCCAACCAACCAATTTTCCCCTGCAACCGCTGCAACCGTGTCTGCCTGTCCCGCATCAGACTTGTCAGCCACAAACGAGCCTGCAGCTGACGTGGACTTTTTACCCCCTCCATAAATCTTTGTCCGCGAAGCCAAGCCAAAGAAAAAAAAAGCAAAAAAAAAGATCCTCTCACATTCTTCTGAATTCCAGTGTGCATAGTCCCAGGCGACTCAATCTCTCCTCACAGGCTAATTCCCTAATCTCTGGAATTAACTCAGTGAACCTCCTCTGCACTACCTCCAAACCTAGTATATCCTTTCTCAAGCAATGAGACCAGACCAGCACACAATACTTTTGATGCAGCCTCACCAGGATCCAGCAGAGTGTAGTAGAACCTTGCTGTTCTTAAATGTAATCCCTCTAGCAAAGATCCAATATTTTATTTGCCTTCTTAATTACCTGTTGTACTTGCAAACCAAACTTTTACAATTCATACACAAGCACTTCCAACTCCCTCTGCAAAACTGCATGCTGCAATCTTTCACCATCATAATCTGATCTACTATCTTCCCTTTCAAAGTGGAGGATCTCACATTTGCCAAATTGTACTCCATCTGCCAGACCTTTGCCTACTCTATATATCTGTTTCTCTGGAAAGTCTCTGCATCCGCTGCTCAATATGCTCTCAATTCAGTGACCTGCAAACTTAGATACTCTACACTTGGCCCTCTCTTCCAAAGCATGAAAGAATATTGATTGTTAGCAGAATCACAAAATAAGGAAGCATATATGAGAGGGAGAGAGATCAGCTTGTTGAGTGGCGTCACACCAACAACCTTGCACTCAACGTTAGCAAAACTAAAGAGGTGATTGTGGTCTTTAGGCGGAAATCAGGAGAACACAGACAAGTCATCATCAACGACTCAGTAGTGGAGAGGGTCAAGTACTTCAAAATCCCAGGTATCCACATCTCTGAGGGCCTGTTCTGGAGCCTCCATGTTCATGCAATCAGGAAGAAGGCTCGACAGTGGCTATACTTTGTGAGAAGCTTGAGGAGATTCGGTAAGTGAACGAAGACTCTCAAAAAACCTCTACAGGTGTATTGTGGAGAGCATTCTGGCTGGTTGCATCACTGCCTGCTATAAAGGTGGCAACACTCAGGACAAGGAAAGATTCCAGAGGGTTGAAAATTCGGCATGCGACATCACAGGCACCAGTCTTCAAGAGGACGTCTACAAGAGGTGGTGTCTTAAGAAAGCAGCCTCTATCCTCAAGGACCCTCATCACCCAGGCCATGCCTCCTTCACTCTGCTGCCATCAGAATAATGGTACAGGAGCCTAAAGACGCGTACTTAGCGGCCCAAGGACAGCTTCTTCCCCGCTGCCATGAGATTCCTGAATGAAAAATGAACCAAAGACATTGTCTCACTTTGACTTTTCCTTGCACTACTTTTAAATGTATTTTGTAAGGTGGTTCACATTAACGTCTGCACTGAGATGCTGCCACAAAACAACACATTTGTGACATGTCCATGACAATAAATTCTAATTTTGATTCTGATTCCATCGACCTCTGCAATACTCACTAACCATTGACTGCCAGCTGGAGAAACACCATATGATCCCAACTCCCTGCCTTCTTTTGGGTAACCAATTATCTATGCATGCCAGTACATTGCCCCCAACTACATTACATCCTTATCTTACAGCTATGTCTTTTACAATGGCACCTTGGCGATTACATTCTGGGCATCCACAACATACCCCTCTACTCATTATATCCTCAAAGTCAATTTGACCCAAATCCCAGAAATGACGCCTGCCTCTGCCCATGTCTCAGATCTTCATGGTGAAGTTCACAATTTGCGATTGAATTTCATTGATTGAAAGTGACAAAAACATTGTGAAACTACATTTTCTAACTCAATCCGTCTAGAGCAGGAGTTGACTGATGAAGGACTATTAGTCAAGAAACAAAACAAAAACTTCCTGCTCTTGTTTGCCTATTAAAATGTAAACTCTTGTCCTGATACCTGAAAGGGGAAAGCTTTCCTGCCCATCCAACTGATAACACTTCTGACAGTATATTTCTCCATCTTAACTCCTGCTGAAGAGATTGAGAATATTATTACATGACCTTTGAAGAGGGGCTTTCACTGATACAGCCTGACATTTTTACAGAGTTTTATTTTCTCCAGTTTTACTCTCTCATGGGGATATATTGCTCTCTCAGAGAACTTCAGGGTGCAGTGACTATGGTTTCTTTGGCTTGGCTTCGCGGACGAAGATTTATGGAGTGGGTAAAAGTCCACGTCAGCTGCAGGCTCGTTTGTGGCTGACAAGTCCGATGCGGGACAGGCAGACACGGTTGCAGCGGCTGCAGGGGAAAATTGGTGGGTTGGGGTTGGGTGTTGGGTTTTTCCTCCTTTGCCTATACCTCTATCAAATCTCCCCTCATCCTTTGCTTTTTGTCAGTGAGGTAAACTATGGTTTACTTATCATTTAAATTGATTATGAAAACATATATAATGTATACACAATGCTCAGTTTTGATTATTCTAATGGTAAGTACAGGTAGATGGGGTCGTAAAACAAGCTTTTGACATATTGGCCTTCATAAATCAAAGTACTGAGTATCGGAGTTGGGATGTTATGTTAAAGTTGTATAAGTCCTTGGTGAGGCCAAATTTGGAGTATTATGTCCTGTTTTGGTCACCTAACCACAGAAAAGTTATTAATAAGATTGAAAGAATGAAGAGAAGGTTTACTACGATGTGGCCAGGACTTGAGGAGCTGAGTTACAGAGAAAGGTGAAAGGAGAAGTACTTTATTTTCTGAAGCGTAGAAGAATGAGGGGAGATTCATTACAAACACCCTTTTTCAGCAGAGGGACAGCTTTAAGACCACCTGGATGCATCCCCGATCCAAACACTGGCACCTCCTGGACTACATCCTGGTGCGAGAAAGTGACAAACGAGATGTGCTCCACACCAGGGTCATGCCTAGCGCGGAATGCCACACTGACCACCGGCTGGTTCGCTGCAAGCTCAACCTTCACTTCAAACCAAAGCCCAGGAACAATAAAGCCCCCAGAAAGAGGTTCAATGTTGGAAACCTGCAGTCAGACGAAGCGAGAGGAAACTTCCAGGCAAACCTCAAAGCAAAGCTCGACGATGCAACCCGCCTCACGGACCCGTCCCCTGAAACCCTCTGGGATCAGTTGAAGACTACCATACTGCAATCCACTGAAGAGGTACTGGGCTTCTCCTCCAGGAAAAACAAGGACTGGTTTGACGAAAACAGCCAGGAAATCCAGGAGCTGCTGGCAAAGAAGCGAGCTGCCCACCAGGCTCACCTTACAAAGCCGTCCTGTCCAGAGAAGAAACAAGCCTTCCGTCGCGCATGCAGCCATCTTCAGCGCAAACTCCGGGAGATCCAAAATGAGTGGTGGACTAGCCTCGCCAAACGAACCCAGCTCAGCGCGGACATTGGCGACTTCAGGGGTTTCTACGAGGCTCTAAAGGCTGTGTACGGCCCCTCACCCCAAGTCCAAAGCCCGCTGCGCAGCTCAGACGGCAAAGTCCTCCTCAGCGACAAGATCTCCATCCTCAACCGATGGTCAGAACACTTCCAATCTCTTTTCAGTGCCAACCGCTCAGTCCAAGATTCCGCCCTGCTCCAGCTCCCTCAACAGCCCCTAAGGCTAGAGCTGGATGAGGTTCCCACCCTGGATGAGACATATAAGGCAATCGAACAACTGAAAAGTGGCAAAGCAGCAGGTATGGATGGAATCCCCCCAGAAGTCTGGAAGGCTGGCGGCAAAACTCTGCATGCCAAACTGCATGAGTTTTTCAAGCTTTGTTGGGACCAAGGTAAACTGCCTCAGGATCTTCGTGATGCCACCATCATCACCCTGTACAAAAACAAAGGCGAGAAATCAGACTGCTCAAACTACAGGGGAATCACGTTGCTCTCCATTGCAGGCAAAATCTTCGCTAGGATTCTACTAAATAGAATAATACCTAGTGTCGCTGAGAATATTCTCCCAGAATCACAGTGCGGCTTTCGCACAAACAGAGGAACTACTGACATGGTCTTTGCCCTCAGACAGCTCCAAGAAAAATGCAGAGAATAAAACAAAAGACTCTACATCACCTTTGTTGACCTCACCAAAGCCTTCGACACCGTGAGCAGGAAAGGGCTTTGGCAAATACTAGAGCGCATCGGATGTCCCCCAAAGTTCCTCAACATGATTATCCAACTGCACGAAAACCAACAAGGTTGGGTCAGATACAGCAATGAGCTCTCTGAACCCTTCTCCATTAACAATGGCGTGAAGCAAGGCTGTGTTCTGGCACCAACCCTCTTTTCAATCTTCTTCAGCATGATGCTGAACCAAGCCATGAAAGACCCCAACAATGAAGACGCTGTTTACATCAGGTACCGCACGGATGGCAGTCTCTTCAATCTGAGGCGCCTGCAAGCTCACACCAAGACACAAGAGAAACTTGTCCGTGAACTACTCTTTGCAGACGATGCCGCTTTAATTGCCCATTCAGAGCCAGCTCTTCAGCGCTTGACGTCCTGCTTTGCGGAAACTGCCAAAATGTTTGGCCTGGAAGTCAGCCTGAAGAAAACTGAGGTCCTCCATCAGCCAGCTCCCCACCATGATTACCAGCCCCCCCACATCTCCATCGGGCACACAAAACTCAAAACGGTCAACCAGTTTACCTATCTCGGCTGCACCATTTCATCAGATGCAAGGATCGACAATGAGATAGACAACAGACTCGCCAAGGCAAATAGCGCCTTTGGAAGACTACACAAAAGAGTCTGGAAAAACAACCAACTGAAAAACCTCACAAAGATAAGCGTATACAGAGCCGTTGTCATACCCACACTCCTGTTCAGCTCCGAATCATGGGTCCTCTACCGGCACCACCTACGGCTCCTAGAACGCTTCCACCAGCATTGTCTCCGCTCCATCCTCAACATCCATTGGAGCGCTTACATCCCTAACGTCGAAGTACTCGAGATGGCAGAGGTCGACAGCATTGAGTCCATGCTGCTGAAGATCCAGCTGCGCTGGATGGGTCACGTCTCCAGAATGGAGGACCATCGCCTTCCCAAGATCGTGTTATATGGCGAGCTCTCCACTGGCCACCGTGACAGAGGTGCACCAAAGAAAAGGTACAAGGACTGCCTAAAGAAATCTCTTGGTGCCTGCCACATTGACCACCGCCAGTGGGCTGATATCGCCTCAAACCGTGCATCTTGGCGCCTCACAGTTTGGCGGGCAGCAACCTCCTTTGAAGAAGACCGCAGAGCCTACCTCACTGACAAAAGGCAAAGGAGGAAAAACCCAACACCCAACCCCAACCAACCAATTTTCCCCTGCAACCGCTGCAATCATGTCTGCCTGTCCCGCATCGGACTTGTCAGCCACAAACGAGCCTGCAGCTGACGTGGACTTTTTACCCCCTCCATAAATCTTCGTCCGCGAAGCCAAGCCAAAGGCAAAGGATAGGAAATTATGATGGGTGTAGGTGGAGTAATTGCAAGTAGGCTTTTTCCATTGAAGGTACGTACAATACAAACCAGAAGACATGGGTTCAGGGTGAAAAGGGAGATATTAAGGGAAAACATTAAGGGGAACTTCTTCACACAGTGAATGGTGGGGATGTGGAACGAGCTGCCCGTTGAAGTGGCGAATGCAGACTCAATTTTAACATTTTAGAAGAATTTGGACAGGTACATGGTTAGGAGGGGTATGGAGGAATATGGAATGGGTGCAGGTCAGTGGGACTCAGCAGTTTGGCACAGACTAGAAGGGCCGCCTGTTTTATTTTTGTGCGTAATGCTCTATAGTTCTGCATGAAGAAATTATCATTTTTTTTCTGTGCTCTTTGATCTGAATGGTGAAGTGCTTGGAATATCTAGTTAAAGGCAGTTGGAGGAACTTAGTGGGTCCATGGAAGGCAATAGACAGTCGGTGGCTTGGGCCGAAACGTTCACCAGGATGCAGCCTGACCCACTGAGTTCCTCAGCTTTGTGCTTCTTGCCCCAGATTTCCACCATCTGCAGTCTCTCTCATTTATCAAGTTAGGCGTTCTTTTCAGTTTTCAATTGGAAGATCCTTTTCTGAGAAAAATGAAATGTATATTGAGAAACCTGTGGTATGGATATTTTGAAAATAATTTCAAATAATATATCTAAAAGTAAAACATTTTATGTCAGAGCCGCTGTAAATATATTATAGATACTATATATCTATTTTATCCCACCTCTGTAAAAACGTGACGAGAGTATTTTTCAAGACAGATCACCATGGTAACACCTTCCTCTTTCCATGGAGACACAATTCTTACCTGTATCTAGTGTCAGCACATGAGAAGTTGGACTCTTTCACTTCCAGTTGTCTGCCATGATGGGCGTTGTTAATCAGAACATCACTGTTTTTGTATTCCACAATGATTTCTGGAATGCATTAATTTTGCTTGTTTCAATTAATTTTTCTGCTTATTATGTTTGGTCATTTTTGGAAAGTTCAACACTTGTTACAATCCAAAACTTGCATTGTGATTCTTTCTTTCCCAGGGAAGGAGCAGCCCATTTAAGCTTTTCTTCTCTTTATTTTCTGCTGTACACAGTAGGCAATCGCATTTAATTAAGTCTGTGTCATGATTTTTGAAATGTTAACATAATCCTCTGGCTCTTGCTCCTATCAACTCCTAACTTAGTACATCACTCCCATTTCTACACCCCCCTCCCCGACTCACCTTCTTCCCCCTCCCACTTGTCTTCACCCCTCACCTGCCAGTCCATGCTCCTCTCCCTCCCTTTACCCTTTTATTCTCCCCTCTGTCTTCCCCGTCCTGTGGTTCAATTGTCTTCCATGCTGCCTGACACTCTGCCATTTTGTCTCTCCAGCATTTTTGTGTGACGCTCCAGTTTTTTAGCACCTGCAGTCCTTCTCGTTTGCCTACCATCTGAACTTTTTTATATCCTGAATTGTACTAGGATTTAGCCCTTGCTGGTGCCTCCTTCTCAGAGCTTCTTCCAAAACAATCTCTAAGTGGAAAGTTAAAGCTAATTTTTATCTCTTTGGCCAGGAATTGATTCAGAGGCTTTTTGTTTTTGGTGGAATTTTAAATGTTTAGCAATTATCAAAGCTTTACTTGTTAACGTATAATCGTCAACATGGTGAAATGGGCTTTCATAGTAAACTGCTGCAGGAATGGTGCATTCAACATGGACCACCATTCAACACGATCACAGCTGATTGTGTGACCTCAGAACCCTAATCCTGTTTTCCCCTCTTACCTCTTGGCCCCTTGTGATAGTACAGGATACTATCACCAATGTATATATTTGTATATATTTACATATAGTAGTAGTGATTGGCTGAGAGCTGTAGCCACGCCTACTGACAGATCATAAAGGGCTGCTCCTAACCAGATCCAGGTCAGTCTGGACTGGTTGACCTCAGTGTACTATGCTCCAGTCTTTTGTTAATAAAAGCCTTGGTTTAAGTCAACAAGACTTTGAGTCATTCGACGCGCTACACCCCTTTAGTCAAACTCCCTCTTGCATTTATCTAATGAACTGGCCTTGACAATTTTCTGTGGTCAGGAGTTCCACAAGTTTGGGCAGCATGGTGACCGCACCCGCAACCGGGATTTGAATCTGGTGCTTCAAGTAAGGACTTTGCACATTCTCCCTGGGTCTGTATGGGTTTTCCTCCTGATGGTCTGGTTTCCTCCCACCCTTCAATATGTACCAAGGGTTGTAGGCCAATTGGATGTAATTGGGTGGCATGGGCTTGTTGGCCAAAAAGGCCTGTCACCGTGCTGTATATCTAAAAAAAATCTTAACTCTTCTGAGCATAGATATTTTTCCTCATCTCGATCCTAAATGGTTTACCCCTTATCCTGTGATCCCTTATTCTGGACTTCCCCAACATCAGGAACATTCTTCTAATTTATCTGGACCTGTCAGAATTTTATATGTCTCTATGAGATCTTCTCTCATTCTTCTAAATTTCAATGAGAAAAACACTATTCTATCTACTCTTGCCATTTCAAAAATCAGTCTGGTGAATCTTTGCTGCACTCTCTCAGATAGGAGCATGTCTGTCCTCAGACTAAGAGACCAAAGTTGCACACCAGTGGTTCTCGACCTTTTTCTTTCCCCTCACACACCACTTTAAATATTCTCTATGCCATTGGTGCTCTGTGATTAGTAAGGGATTGCTTAAGGTGGTCTGTGGGTGGAAAGAAAAAGTTTGAAGACCACTGCTTTAATCATCCCTCATTGACTCGTCATGTGCACGGTTTCAGAACGCTAAAGGAAATGGGCCAATGACAACTTTTCTCAAGCAAAATATTTCAGTAACAATTGGATCTAGGGCAGTGATTCTCAAGGTCACAGATTTGTTATGGTTTTTCTCATGAATATTTTTTGACTTCTCAGATATTATTGATTTGGATTAATTATGGCTGTTGAGTTTCATGGAACATTATACAGTATACTTATTTATACATTGACTCTAATAAACAGTCACAACTAATAGAGTATCCAACAGTAGCATTGTAAACTGATCTTCAACCTGCAGTAACTTTCAACGCAGTTTCTATCATCTGAGCTTACAATTTTAACTTTGTCTGCTACTCATTAGCAAACAAGATAACTTTATTGTCACACTGTATGTTTGTGATAGTACAGATCTATCACCAATGTACATAGTGTATATAGTTACTGTATCTAGACTGTGCTTACAGCGATTGGCTGAGAGCTAAGCCACACCTATTGTTTGGGCCTTAAAGGGTTGTGTCCTTAGCCAGGTCGGATCATTCCGGACTGGTCGGCCACCTGTGAAGAGCTCCGGTCTTTTGCTAATAAAAGCCTTGGTTTGGATCAACAAGTCTTTGGTTCTTTCGACGAGCTCTACAATGTTATTTAATTAAAAAATTTAAATGTAACTTTTAAATTAAATTTAATTAAATTTAGACATGCAGCACAGTAACGGGTCATTTTGGCCCATGCCGTCCAATTTACACCCCATTAACCTACACTCAGGTAGGTTTCCAACGGTGGGAGGAAACCGGAGCCCCTGGGGAAACTCACGCAGATACAGTGAAGAATGTACAAACTCTTTACAGGCAGTGCGGGATTCGAACTCAAGTTCCGATCACTGGTGCTGTAAAAGCGTTGCACTAACCACGTCTCCCCAGTGTATCAAAATACAGGAACACTTATTTGTATAAGTGTTCCTGATTTTTTTCTACATTCATTGAGTACAACCTCCTTCGTCTTTTCACTTCTTGTTATCCTAATTCAAGTATACACAGCTCTCTAAAATCTTTTTTTTGAGGACACTTACGCTATTTAAAAATAAAAAAAATAATCCTGACAAGGCATCCAATAGCAATTCTGCAAATGCCAATTTATCTGTTTAACTGATATAAATCTATCTGCAGCAAATGTCAAAGATACCAATATAAAACATAATGTTTCCTCAATATATTAGAATCATTTGGTAAACATTCACTAATATTTTTAATCACTTCATAAATTATGCATGATGTTCAAATGCACTTGATGTAGCTCTGAAAAGATCTTGAAGATTGTGTGAGTCCTACTTGTTGCTACCACAACAATTAAATTAATTACTACAATTTTCCATAACTAATTAAGTGTGTCTGCAGTCTTTAGCATTCAATATTGAAAGCAGAAATTAAACCAATTATTAAAGAGTGAACATATTTAGCTAGATTTTTCTCCATGAATTATCCCTGTTCTCTTGTTCTGCTGTGAAAGAATGTAATAAATAGTCCTTTAAACCATAAGCAAGACCAGAGTCACATTTGATCAGCTTACCAACCATGACAAAGATAATCCATAAAATTATAATTTAATTTTCTCTTTAAGTGGGTGCAATGATATGGTTTATTGTATGTACTGGCCAGTACAGGGACGGGCTGGCCCGCGCTCCTGATCACATCCTCTCCTAGATTCCTCCCTGGACTCCTCCCCTGTGACCCAGGCCATAAAGATCGAGTCACCTCTTCCTTCCCTTCACTTCCCTAGCTTGGACCTGGGCCAGCAAGTCTTGTGTGTAATAAGTTGTTGGGCGCTTCCAGTTGCCCCAATAATCACAGAGACAAAGACTAAGGGGAACAATAGGCTTTATTAAACACAAGACTTGCTGGCCCGGGTCCAAGCTAGGGAAGTGAAGGGAAAGAAGAGGTGACTCGACCTTTATGGCCTGGGTCACAGGGGAGGAGTCCAAGGAAGAGTCTAGGAGAGGATGTCATCAGGAGGGCAGGCCAGCCCGTGCCTGTACTGGCCAGTACATACAATAAACCGTATCATTACAGCAGGTTCTTGCAACCAGGTTTCACCTCTGACCCCCTAGTGCTCTCCCAGATGCAGCAGTTTCATCCTCCTTCCAAAGACAGGTAAAAGAATTCCTTTCTTTTTCTTTCACTTTATTGGGTTTAACATATGGAAAATACACAGGTACATATGGTATTAATAATAAAGCAAATTAATATCATATAACCATATAACAATTACAGTTCTGAAACAGATCATCTTGGCCCCTCTGGTCTGTATCAATTTAAGTGATCTCTTCTAGTCCCTCTTACCTGCTTCCTGTCCATGACCCTCCAATCTCCTCACATCGAGTTACAAGTATCAAATAACCATGAGCAGGGTACATACGAACCCATGTTATAAAATGGTAAAAGGGGAAAGAGTAAAAAAGCAGGTATTCTTAAACTAAGAATCAAACCCCCACTATGAGAGCTACCGGCCAAGTTACGTAGTCCACTACTGATAACTATGGGGTCAAGAAAAAAAAATTAATCTATAAGTTTTGAAAGTAATTGAGGAAAGGACCCCAAAGAGAAAGAAAGTTAAGATGTATTACAGTAGTAGAACACCTTTTTTTTTCGAGAGACAGACTTGCCATCACATCAGACAACCAGTGGGAGGGACAGCATCTTCCCATCTCAGCAAAATGGGCCATCTCGCGATGGGGGAAGCAAAAGCCACGACATGGGATTATGGAAAGGTCCATATTAAATCCATTCGGCCCACTCACTCCAAAAAATAGCAATGAAAGAGCAAGGAGTCAAATTAATATTAAGAATTAATGATGAGGTGCGAAATACCCCTTGCCAGAAATTAAAGAGAGAAGGACATGGCCAAAATGTATGATACAATGTGCCTCACATTGCCTCAAATTTAGAGGAAATATTAGGATAAAATTTAGCTAATTGAATCTTGGAAAAGAGTGTCCAATGGGATGCTTTAAATTGAATTAATGAATGCCCAGCACAAAGAGAAGATGAGTGAACACGTTTCAAAATAGAATCCCATGTAGTTCGGGCAAATGGTCGTAGAAAGTCTTGTTCTCATATTTTCTTACTATCACCCAGGGAACTAATCCCTAAATCTTGAATGTAATTCATAAAGGGTAGAAAGAAATCCTTTATGATTAGGTTTAAAATTATATTCTTCCTGGGGAAGCTTCAGCATTAAAGAATTTAAGCTCCTGATCTGTAAATAACAAAAAAAAGTGATGTTTAGATATTTTAATTCTTCAAAATAACCAAAATTTTGGTCACTATATAGATCTAGTAAAGATTGGATAATGAACCTTAGCTACTGAGTATAACCAATATCATGGACCGCAGTTGGAAAAAAAGGGAGTTACGTAGAATAGGACTAATCAATAAAAACCTATGGTAACCAAAGTGTTTTCTAAATTGAAACCAAATTCTCAAAGTGTGTCTGACTACCAAATCATCAGTTTACTTGGAACCCAAAAAAGGCAAAGGTGCTCCAAGTATCGAAAGGAGAGAAGACCAGTTTCATTCTCCATTCCAAAGACAGGGTAATAGAATTCCACTAGTGCAGGCGGATGGTAAGAAAATGCAAGGAAAGTTGATGGGCACGTGTGAGAGAATAGGTTAGAAGGAAAATGTGGAGTGATGGGAATGATAGCACGGACTTAATGAATCAAATGGCCTCCTGTGTAATAAGGACATGTAATATACGAAAAAAAATTAGAAGACATTTTTGAAAATGGTATGAAAATATTTCAATTCCAGCTTTGGTTTTGATTGAGGATTCACCTTAAATAGCAATGGGTGATAATATTTATTTGGCTGATAATCAGATTTTACCAATGTACTACCAATCAACCACAATCTGACTCAGAGTCATGATTAATAGGCTTTAATCCCTTAAAGTATCAGCACAGCTTGCATGTTGCTGGCCCAGTTCCAAGGCAGGTACTGAGGGAGGGGTTTGGGCGTGACAGCCTTTATAGGGATATCTGGGAGGGAGGAGTCACAGGTTTGGGGGCAGGCCTGCCCATACATAGTGGTAGCACCACAACCAAGTTACATGGCTATTATTTATTCCCTTTGCCAAATATTCCTTTGTCCCATTTTCAATCCCAGCTATATACTTAGAATAGTGGGTCTTGATTGGAAATATTTAATCTTCAAGATTTGAAAAGAATGATTATTCTCAGTTCTCAAGTAAACCAATAAATTTGGACAATACTTTGAACCTTAAGGGCAAACGACAAGGCTGTGAGGTTCAAGGGCTGCAGAGTTAATCATTAGCCTCATAACAATAGAAAGTTAAGATGACATTGGACACAGAGTTAATGGGGAGCTCAGCATTATCAATCATATAATAAGACAAGTTGGAGCAAGGAGATATATTTTGCTGTGGTCTCTTTTTTTGAGAGTGTCAACCGTATAGGCTGATAAATTGTGCACGTGGAACTTACAGCTCTGAACAAAATGAAATGGTGTAGTTGCTTTAGAGAAACACTTACACAGTTCCATTCACTGCATCAGACTTCTAGGGCTTTACTAATTAAATATTTTTGAAATGTAGTCACTGCAGTAATAAAGACCTCAAAGAACAGCAATGTTTTTAGTGAGAGATATGTTTATTTATATACAAAATGGCATTGTCCTATCAACTGGAAAACAAATCAACAAACTGTTGACTTAAAATGCATTGCTTGTCAGTACTCTACATCTGGGATTGGAATCTTTTCCTTTCTATTTCTTCCATTTCTTCTTGAGTAAACAAAGAAAAGATGGAGGGACTCAATAGATCAGGCCACATCCATGGAAAATAATTCTCACTGCTTCCCGCTGCTTTGGGGCAGAAGGTACAGAAGCCCGGAGACCAGCACCTTTAGGTTTAAAAGCAGTTTCTTTCCAACGTTTACCTGGCTTATGAGCTTACCCTTGTTACATTAATCAGGGACTGATCCGACACCACAAAAGGACTGTTGGCATTATTCTCGTGGCTTCCATTGGTCCTGGTTGACCATGGGTACTGTGCCTAAAGCAAAGCTGGAGTGGCCTTTCGGGGACGCAAGGCAGGGCAGAGTTGATGTGGAGATCCGTATTTTACCCATGCAGTGGGATCCCTCCCTCTCCACATTAATGACAGGTCCAAAGGAATGACGGAAGTCGATACAGTTTGGTGCTGTAGTATCACAGGAGTTTCCATGCTTGTGCTGGGTACAGCAGTAGCCGCCTTCGGGATTTCGACTCCAGGTTTTTCCTTGGCATTTACTCCCAAAGCCACAAGGCAGTGGAGGTTTGAAATCAGAGTTTTCCTTCTCCTAGATGAGTTACCATCCGTGGCGAACGAGCCCCATCTGCCCGGAGGAACTGGTTTCAAGGTACCAGTGGCCCACTTTTGCCCCTTCTCCTGTCAGTGAGAATAGCTCCACTGGGCATAAGAATAATGCCACATGTGAAGGCCAGGAATTGGATTTGGTTGTCAGAGGCTGTTTGAGTCGCATGCCATGAAAAGCATTTGTGGAGCAGCGGGAGCTCATCCCCACTGCCACCCTTCAGCTGTGACAACGTTTACTTCTTTTTCTTCCATGCTATCCTCACTTTCTCAATTTAGTCAGTTTTCAGGATATAAGTTAAATCTACATAAGAGGGAACTTTTCCCTTTAAGTTCTTCTGTACTAACATATTCTCATTTTCCTTTTAAGATTGTGAAAGATCAATTTACTTATCTTGGCATTATATTCACAAGAATCAAAAGCAAAATTTTAGGGAAAATTTCTCGATTTAAGGATGTGAAACTATCTTTAACAAAATAGTCTCCTTTATCTATCTCTTTATTGGTCGTATTAATTCTATTAAAATTAAATTTTTGTACCTCCTTCAGTCTATACCAACCTTCATTCCTAAATAATTTTTTGACTCACTCGATTTGATTATATCGTCTTACATATGGCAAGGAAAGCGCCCCCAGTTAAATAAAGCTCATCTTCAAAAGTCTAAAAGGAATGGTGATTTAGCGCTTCCTAATTTCAGGTTTTATTATTGGGTGGTCAATATACGTAACCTTATGTTCTTGTTACAATTTCTCAATTGAATTGACCATCGCTTGGGTGGAAGTGGAATTAAATTCCATCAAAAATGATTCTCTCTCGGCACTTCATGGAAACCTCTCTTTCTCTTGTTTCATATAAACTGACTGACAATCTGGTTGTTAAATACATTTTGAGAGTATCGGTGCAGTTTAGAAGGTATTTTGGATTTCAGGGCTTTTCTCTTGCAAGTCCATTATATCCAATCCCATTTATCAGACTTTTTTGCCGGATTCTGCTTTAATGATTGGTATAGATTGGGTATTAAATGTTTTAAACACGTTTTAAATGATAACAGTTTTGAATCTTTTGAACAATTGGTTGGAAAATTCAATTTGCCAAACACTCATTTTTTTTCATATATTTACAAATCAGGCATTTTATCCAGTCCCAGATCCCTGATTTTCTTGGGGCCTTTAGGGAGAATATTCTTGATATATTTTTTGGATTATAACCTTCCATTAAAGGTTTAATATCTGTTATTTATGACAAGTTGACTGGTTTAAGATTCATCCCTTTCTGTAGAATTAAGAATGCCTGGGAGCAGGATTTGAACCTTTCCCTGTCCAATGAGGTTTGGGATTCTATTTTCAAACTGATTAACACTACATCTCCATGTGCTCGTCATTGTCTGTTGCAGTTCAAATTTGAACATGGGGCTCCCATGTCTAAAGCTAAATGATTTTGTTTTTACTCAGATATAAATCCTCATTGTGATAAGTGTAAAACAAGTGATGCTTCTCCAATCCATATGTTCTGGATGTGCCCCAGTTTGGAAAAAAAATATTGGAGAGAAGTTTTTCAAACACTATTGATGATTCTCAATTTAAAATTAGAAGCAAATCCCTTAATTGCACTTTTTGGAACATTTGGAGAAGACGATGTTTTACTAACTCCAATTAAATGTCGCATTTTATCTTTTACTTTATTGCTGGCCAGGCGTGCTATTTTGATTAAGCGGAAAGATAATATCCCGCCTATTCATGCACAATAGCTTAGGGACGTAATGTCCTGTTTAAATTTTGAAAAAAAAATTAGATACACAATTAATGATACAAACATTAGATTCCAAATGTTATGGGGCCCATTTATGGACTATTGCCATAATCTCAAAGGTTCGGTGTTAATATAGAACTTTGGCTCTGTGTTGTCCCCCTACAGAGTGAGCGACTTCGTTTCATCAACATTAACTTTCAACCTTGTTTAGGGGTGGGATGTGAAAATTTAAAATTATTATGTCCATTTTGTATTATTATGACTGTGCTTTGGGAATTCATAGGTATGATTATTCATACAGTGCTTTTCATTATATTTTCTTCTGCAGCACATTACATTATTGTAATGTACAAACTTATTATTACTAGAAAAATATCTAAAAATGTTTTAAAAAGAGAGAGCCTGGCACTATTGTAAAGTCACTATTTATTGCACTAGATAACTGTGATTATTTATTGTCTATCAATCTTTTGTACTTATCATTTCTTTTTAATTCATTATGTATACTAATGGGGTTTTTTTTCTTTTCACAGTATCTGTTCAGCTGCAGCAGGCAAGAATTTTGGTACATATGTACATTGTACCATGTGTATGACAATGAACATTAATAGCCTGGATATGCCTGATCTCAGAAGCTAAGCAGGCACAGGACTGGTCACTCCTTGGAGGGGAGACCGCCGAGGTTTCTGTGAGGGGCACTAGACAAAGTGGTGACTCTCTGTCTGCCTCACGATAGACAAAAGTTAAAGAATTTCATGTACGTTACATTTTAAATGTAATATTAGGTGACAATAATGGATCCTTTACCTTGAACTCACAGTCAACATTTTGGGTCGGGACTTTTTCTCATGACTAAAGCGGGAAGGGGGTGAGTAGCAAGTATAAAAAAGGAGGGAAATTGGCTAGGGAAGGGCCAAGTGGTAATAGGATACTGCACAAATAAATGTTGGGGAAATGGAGCACAAGTTCATGCAAAAGAGGAGATCACAAAGGAAGGTGGTGGAGAACTGGGCACAGGTAAATGACAGATGGAAACATTGTTGGTGGGAGTTACCTAAATTCTGAACATTCATTGGGTTTTTAACTACCCAGGTGGAACATGAAACACTGCTCTTCATGTTTATGTTTGGCCTCACCTTGACATTAGATAAGGCTGAGGATAGAGAAGCCTATGTGGAATTGATAAGAGGAATTAAAATGACAAAGGTGTTCAGCAAAGCAGCTGCCCAATTTGCATTTGGTGTCACTGATGTAGAGGAGGGCCCATTGTGAGATGCGCTGAGGGCAAACAAACAAGTACAAACTATGAAGGCTGTAGGATTTAATTAACTTAAAACTTGTACACATGGACCAGTATCCCTTTTGGCTCCATGTGCTCTGCTCCTGCCCAAGGCCTGGCGGGAGCCTTTATATGGGGCCAGTGATTGGCAGGGAGTAGGTGGAGCCTGCATCCCAGGATACCTCCCTGCAGGTACAATGGGTTTCCCCCTGCAGTAGGCAGTGTAGGGGTGCAGACAGCTGCAGGCAGTCCAGTGGTTGTATAACCACACATTAGGAGCAGGGAATGTAATGGTTTAGGTTGGAGGAGGTGCATGTGAAACTCTGCCTCACCTTGAAGGACTGTTTATGATCCTAGAAGGAGGTGAGAGCATTGATGTAGAGATATCTTATACCTGCTGTGGTCACAGTGGAGAAGTGTCTGAGGATGTTAAAGGAGTGAACCAAGGGGTCAGGGAAAGAGTGATCCCTGCAAAGGGCAGAAAGGGGTAGGAAGGGGAAGATATTGTCGTAAGATAATGCTGTAGTTGGCAGAAGTGCCAAAGAATGATGTGCCAGATACAAAAGCTGGTAGAGGAAAAGTGAGGACCAAGGGAATGGATCCTTGATATATTTGGGGAGAGATAGATGACAGCAGAATCATATGAAATGGGGAGATGCTGGTGAGCTTCATCACATCCACTCTCCAGCATTCTAACTTCTCTATTTAGTATATACTGTGTATGCTTTAATGTTTTACTTGATTCTTACTCTTGTCTTTGTCTCTAAATACTATGCAATTGTAGTAATTATGTCACTGAAAACTCTCATAAGCTTCACAGGTGTACCGTGGAGAGCATCCTGGCTGGTTGCATCACTGTCTGGTATGGAAGACCAAATCTCAGGACAAGAATAAGCTCCAAAGAGTTGTTAACTCGGCCTGCAACATCACGGGCACCAAACTTCACTCCATCGAGGCCACCTACACGAGGCAGTGTCTTAAAAAAGCAGCCTCTATCCTAAAAGACCCCACCGACCCAGGCCATGTCCTCTTCAAAAGGTACAGGAGCCTAAAGACGAGCACTCAGCAGCACAGGGACAGCTTCTTCTCCACTGACATCAGATTCCTGAATAATCAATGAACCAAAGACACTTTTAAAAAATTTTTAAAAAACTTTTTCACACTATGAACCATATTAACCAAAATATACACAAACATTTCCCTCTTGAATATACAGTGTCATTTTCTCACCTTTTTTCCCCCTTTCCTCCCTCCTTCCCACCCCCTCTCTACCCACTAAACGTTAAACATATACATTACAATAAACCCATTAAACAATGTCATCACACAATCAAAATAAATAAGAAAATTGTATCATCTACTTTTACTCACTGCGTCAATTCATTTTGACTTCTTCTCATTCTATCATTTTAGGCGGTGGAGGTCCACGGTAGGCCTTCTCTGTTGTGTTCCATGTACAGTTCCCAAATTTATTCCAATACTGTGACTTTATTTTTTAAATTATATGTTATTTTTTCCAATGGAATACATTTATTCATTTCTATGTACCATTGCTATACTCTCAGACTCTCTTCTGATTTCCACGTTGACATTATACATTTTTTTGCTACAGCTAAAGCTATCATAATAAATCTTTTTTCCTGCTTCATTCAATTTGAGGCCTAATTCTTTACTTCTTATATTACTTAGAAGAAAGATTTTTTGGTATGTTGCTTTTTGTGATTTTATTTAATACCTGATTTAGATCTTCCCAAAACTTTTCCACTTTCTCACATGCCCAAATTGCATGTACTGTTGTTCCCATTTCCTTCTTACAGTGAAAACATCTATCTGATAATGTTGGGTCCCATTTATTTAACTTTTGGGGCGTGACATATAGCCTGTGTAACCAATTGTATTGTATCCTGCGTAACCTCGTGTTTATTATATTTCTCATAGTTCCGGAGCATAACTTTTCCCATTTTTCATTTTTTATCTTTATGTTTAGATCTTGTTCCCACTTTTGTTTGGCTTTACAGCTTATTTCATCGTTCACTTTCTCTTGCAGTTTGATGTACATATTTGTTATAAATCTTTTAATATCCAACTGCACGAAAACCAACAAGGTCGGGTCAGATACAGCAATGAGCTCTCTGAACCCTTCTCCATTAACAATGGCGTGAAGCAAGGCTGTGTTCTCGCACCAACCCTCTTTTCAATCTTCTTCAGCATGATGCTGAACCAAGCCATGAAAGACCCCAACAATGAAGACGCTGTTTACATCCGGTACCGCACGGATGGCAGTCTCTTCAATCTGAGGCGCCTGCAAGCTCACACCAAGACACAAGAGAAACTTGTCCGTGAACTACTCTTTGCAGATGATGCCGCTTTAGTTGCCCATTCAGAGCCAGCTCTTCAGCGCTTGACGTCCTGCTTTGCGGAAACTGCCAAAATGTTTGGCCTGGAAGTCAGCCTGAAGAAAACTGAGGTCCTCCATCAGCCAGCTCCCCACCATGACTACCAGCCCCCCCACATCTCCATCGGGCACACAAAACTCAAAACGGTCAACCAGTTTACCTATCTCGGCTGCACCATTTCATCAGATGCAAGGATCGACAATGAGATAGACAACAGACTCGCCAAGGCAAATAGCGCCTTTGGAAGACTACACAAAAGAGTCTGGAAAAACAACCAACTGAAAAACCTCACAAAGATAAGCGTATACAGAGCCGTTGTCATACCCACACTCCTGTTCGGCTCCGAATCATGGGTCCTCTACCGGCACCACCTACGGCTCCTAGAACGCTTCCACCAGCGTTGTCTCCGCTCCATCCTCAACATCCATTGGAGCGCTCACACCCCTAACGTCGAGGTACTCGAGATGGCAGAGGTCGACAGCATCGAGTCCACGCTGCTGAAGATCCAGCTGCGCTGGATGGGTCACGTCTCCAGAATGGAGGACCATCGCCTTCCCAAGATCGTATTATATGGCGAGCTCTCCACTGGCCACCGTGACAGAGGTGCACCAAAGAAAAGGTACAAGGACTGCCTAAAGAAATCTCTTGGTGCCTGCCACATTGACCACCGCCAGTGGGCTGATAACGCCTCAAACCGTGCATCTTGGCGCCTCACAGTTTGGCGGGCAGCAGCCTCCTTTGAAGAAGACCGCAGAGCCCACCTCACTGACAAAAGGCAAAGGAGGAAAAACCCAACACCCAACCCCAACCAACCAATTTTCCCTTGCAACCGCTGCAATCGTGTCTGCCTGTCCCGCATCGGACTGGTCAGCCACAAACGAGCCTGCAGCTGACGTGGACTTTTTACCCCCTCCATAAATCTTCGTCCGCGAAGCCAAGCCAAAGAAGAAAGAAAAATCATTGTGTCTGTAATCACATATTCAAAACTGCTTCCTTCTGGTAACCTCAGCCTGCTTCCCAATTTATCCTTTAAGTAGGTTTTCAGTTGGTAGTGTGCAAACATTGTACCATGAGTTATTCCATATTTGTACTTCATTTGTTCAAACAATAATAAATTATTTCCCAAAAAACAAGTATCTATTCTTTTGATCCCTTTTCTCTCCCATTCTCTAAAGGAAAGGTTATCTATTGTGAAAGGGATTAGTTGATTTTACGTCAATAATAATTTTGGTAGTTGGTAATTTGTTTTTTTCCTTTCTACGTGAATCTTCTTCCAAATGTTGAGCAAATGGTGCAGTACTGGTGAACTTCTATGTTGCACCAGTTTTTCATCCCACTTATAAAGAATATGTTCTGGTACCTTCTCCCCTATTTTATCTAGCTCTAACCTGATCCAATCTGGTTTTTGCCTTGTTTGATAAAAATCTGATAGATATCTTAATTGTGCTGCTCTATAATAATTCTTAAAGCTTGGTAGCTGTAAGCCCCCTTGTTTGTACCATTCTGTTAATTTATCTAGCTCTATCCTCGGTTTCCCCCCTTTCCGTAAGAATTTCCTTATTATTTTCTTTAGTTCATTGAAGAATTTCTCTGTTAAGGGAATTGGTAACAATTGAAATAGGTATTGTATCCTTGGGAAGATATTCATTTTAATGCAATTTACCCTTCCTATCAGTTTTACAATGTTCTAAGTCATCTTGTAATTTCTTCATTAATGGCTGATAATTTAGTTTGTATAGATGGCCTAGATTATTATCTAGTCTAATACCTAGGTATCGGATTGCTTGTGTTTGCCATTTAAATGGCGATTCTTTCTGAAACGTTGTTCAATCTGCATTACTTAAACTTTGTGAAATCTGCATTAACCAAAGACACTTTTCAAACACTACTTTTGATGTTGGAGATGGTCATATATGAATGTTTGCATGCAAAACACCAAATTTCAAGACTCATTGATGACGATAAATTCCGATTCTTCTGATTCTGAATTAAACAATGTTTTCATTAATTAACATCCTAGGGGACGTATTCTTTTTTTTTTTAATAACTGTATATCTCATTAGGTTTTGGTTGTTATTTTCTTACAGGAAATAGAAATGATTAGCATGACAGAGAGAGAGGGATTTACTCTGCACGAGCAGCTAATTTGTTACTTGCAAGACATAACTAATGAAAAGATTTTAAAGGATGTGAACTAGACATGGAGGAGTTGCAGATTAATTACAGAGGCTTAGTCTTTGCTAAGGGTTGAGATGACACAAGGTGATGTCATCACCCACCCACATCCACGCTGAACTGCCTCTGTGTTACTCCTTGTTGCTTGTCCAGAATGCGTTACTAATGATTTTCAGATTGTTACTGGACTTATCCAGGTGTTCCCATTTTGCAAGTTAGCCTTTGCAAGAACCTCCCCCGTTTCTCTTCCCTCACCAAATGTCGCTTGCAAGTACCCTGTCACTTTAGACCTCAGAGAGATATATGATCAGTTCCTACCCACAGAATCCTAGCCTACTCTTGTTTCCTAAAGTTGTTTGTGGCTAAAGTTCAATTTCAAGTTGTGGGGTCAGCTCACGGCAAGGCTAGGGATGATGAATGTGCCCAACGGGAAGGAACCTGGAAAATTAACTTTGGAGGAATCTAAAATTTCTCACGGTGGTTGTGGAAGTGAATATATTTTTTACTGTAACAAGTTACGAATACAGCAGCTCATAATGCTGGCTACACTTCTCGTCTCCCTTGTGATCCATTACGGGGAAGGTGCAGTCATACAATGTCCTCACTTGTACACTTGCCCTTCTCCTCTTTCAATCACTTGTCTTTCAAGCATAAGAACATGATGTTTGAAACAGGATATGACACATGCTTTTACCCTGAAAGGGAGAACACACAACGCAATGAGCTCTTTAGTGCATTCATTTTGTGAAAAACATTGTGCCAAGAAAATTGATCCATTTGTGTAGATTTTTTACATGTGAGTCACATGTGAAAAACAGGTTTCTACTGGGCAAATTGCAAATATTTCCAGGAGAAATTGTGTCCATTGGGAAATTGGTCCAGGAACTTCTTAGCTACATTTATCTTAGCATGGATTATATCCATGTAGAAGCAGTCACAGATCCAATGATCTCACAGGTTATGCAGCACACATCTCGTCCACAAAAGAAATATAACCCTTTGCTTGCAACCTGTGACCTTCATTCACTATTAAATTAGAACCACATGGCACATGGATTAGAACTGAGAAGCTAATTAGTGTCTGAACTGTGACAGTGATATCTTACACACTGTAACTGCCAGCCTCAGTTTCCAATGGTCAGCATTTTCAGAAACGAATTGGCAGAGCTCCCACTGCTGATCACAACATCTTTATTCAAAGCATTTATCTGCTGCATGCTGAAATTACTGGCCCCTTGATCAGCTCACATTTGTACCAGTTATAATTATTTTTTATTTTAACGATGCGGTGTGGTGGAAAACCCTCTGGTCCATGAAACACGTGTGGTTCAATTTGTGAGCTTGTGAGTGTGTGACTTATGGGAGTTAATGGAGCCAAATGATCGTCTGATGGGTACTTGGATGCAAAGGAGAGCCATATAACCTCCTTTCCCTGCATTTTCCCTTATCGGCAATGTAGTTCTTGTTTCTCAGCAGTCAGTGCAGAAATTGCAAGCAATGCATGCAGTTCCTGAAGGGATCTCCAGAAGTACATGCTTCCATTCAGAAAATAGTACAAATTTTAATGTATTTGTCACATGAGCTAATTAGTTAAACAATGATTTCACTTAAGCACTTCTGTTTTCTTCCCAAATGTTGTGATTCTTTTGGTAAGGTGGGGGGGCAGGGGTGGGGGAGGTGGCGTGTATTTGGAGTTCATGTCGCACTATAGATAACAAAGTGAGATACTTCCAGTCGGATTTTGGATTGAAAAAATTCAAAAATAAGGTGCTAAGATTCCTCAGGATACAGCTTGAGAAACAGGAGAGAAGAAGATGACTTTGGTGAACTCTTGGCTTGTCAATAGAACCGTAAGATATTCTGTCAACCTGAATGTTGGAGGAAGCCAATGTTGTTATGTTGCAGTCAAGTGCATAGCCAGGTTCTAAAGTTCGGGGGGAGTGAGTACGTAAAAATGGCGCCACTGTAGCGGCAGCTACACTGCTCCTGCAATAACACACACAACCAGACGGGTTGAGCTGAGTGAGCAGACTAGTTTATTGCAGGCTGCTGGGCTGCACTTATACTCCCAGCCTGGACCTGGCTGAGAACCGCGCTAGAGGGCGCTGACGTCACCCGGGCATCATGTGGTGGGCTTCTGAGCCCCGAGTTGGAAGGAAGGGAAAATCCTCAATGGCGTCATTTTGGCCGGCTGCCCCGCCACGTGGCTTACAAGCAGGGCTGTTTCGCCTGCCTAGTGGCGAGCTGCCACAGAGGCTCCCCCCCCCTCCCCCCAGAACCGGCACCAATGTCCTTTTTAGCTGGGCGGCCTCACTTCTTCGACTGGGCTATGACCACGGGCTCGGTGAATCAAGGTGTGCTGGTTTCAGCCTGTCCATGGTAAACAGCTCCCGCCTGCTGCCAATGTCCAGCGTGAATGTCGAGCCGGAATGCTGTACAACCCTGTACAACCCCTCATAGGGTCGCTGCAGAGGTGGCGTGGTCGGGCCCCACTGAATGAAAATTTACTCCGCGGAAAGCAGTTCACTGGGAATGTGAGACGGGTAGATGTCATGCCTGGTGGCGGTGGGGGTTCGAATGAGTCCAAGCATGCCCTGAGGTGAGGAAGTAGTTGGTGCGGCAGCCGCTGGGGATTGTGAGGTGCATTGATGAACTCACCAGGTAGTGTCAGCGGCGCACTGTAGACTAGCTCAGCTGATGACACCTGCAAATTTTCCTTGGGAGTGGAGCGGATGCCCAGGAGTACCCAAGGCAGTTCATCCGCCCAGTTGGGACTGGTGAGGCAGGCCATGAGTGCCGACTTTAGGTGGTGGTGCAGAAGTTCGACCAGTCCATTGGCCTGCGGATGGTAGGCCGTGGTGCAGTGTAGCTGGATCCCCAACCTGTTGGTGAGCTTTGCCCAGAGCGCAGATGTGAACTGGCCACCCCGATCACTGGTGAGGTGACCCGGGACGCTGAACCGGATGACCCAACCATGCAACAATGCTCGGGAGCAGGAGCCGGTGGAGGCGCCTGGCATTGGGATCACCTTGGGCCAGCGAGTGGTACGGTCCACTGTCGTAAACAGGTAATGGTTTCCCCAGGCAATGGGTAAGGGCCCGATGATGTCCACATGAATGTGGCTGAACCGTTCACGGACGTGCTTGAACTCCTGTGCAGGCACCCTGGTGTGCCTGTGCCTTGGACATCTGGCAATGGATGCATGTTCTGGCCCAGCCTGCGATCTGATTCTGCAGCCCATGCCATATGAACCGTTCTGCCACCATCTGAACTGTGGACCTGATGGACAGATGTGAAAGGTCGTGGATGTGATGGAAGACCTGCCTGCGCCACTGCTGGGGAACCACTGGTCATGGAGTGCCCATGGAGATATTGGACAGGATGGTACCTTCGCCGCTCGGAGTCGGGAGGTCTCGGAACCGCAGGCCCATGAAGGTGGTCTTGAAGACCCTTGTCTCCTCTTCAGACTTCTAGCCCCAGGCGAGCTGGTCAAAGACGAGGCTGGGCATCAGCACGCAGATGGCCGGTCGTGAGAGTGCATGGCAACTACATTGTTCTTCCCTGCCTTGTGCCGAATGTCGGTGGTAAACTCCAACACGAAGGAGAGTTGATGCTGGATCCTTTGCCATTGCGAGCGCCTGGGTGAGGGGTTTGTGGTCGGTGAAGATAGTAAAAGTCCTCCCCTCCAAAAAGTAGCGGAAATGCCGCACCACCAGGTACATGCCCAGTAACTCGCAGTTGAAGGCACTATACTTGCGTTCCAGCGGGTGGAGCAGGTGGCTGAAGAATGCCAGCGGCTTCCAATGTCCATTCACCTGCTGCTCTAGGACAGCACCTATGGCTATGGCAGAGGCATCGACAGAGAGTGCCATATGCAGGTCAGTGTGCGGATGGGCGAGCATGGAAGCATTCACGAGGGCATCCTTGGTGGCCTCGAATGCGGTGCAGGCTTCTGGGTTCCAACTGAGCGTTTCGTGCTTGGCTGTAATGAGGGTGAATAGCGACTGCATGATGCGCGCAGCTCCTGGGCTGAAGCGGTTGTAAAAGTCGATCATACCCACGAACTCCTGCAGCCCCTTGAGGCTGTCGGGGTGTGGGAATTCCCTGATAGTGGCGACCTTCGCAGCAGCGAACGTGGCTCCTTCAACCGTGATGGTATGGCCCAGGAACTGCATGGACTCTTTCCTGAAATGGCACTTGGCTGGGATGATGGTAAGGCCGAAATCAGCCAGCCAGGAAAAAAGGGGACGTGGGTGGGCCTTGTGTTGCGCCCGGTCCTTGCTGGCAACGAGGATGTCATCCAAATAAATAAAGATGAAATCCAAGTCCCTGCTCACAGAGTCCATGAGGTGCTGAAAGGTCTGAGTGGCATTTTTGAGCCAGAATGGCATGCACAGGAATTTGAAAAAGACAAAGGGGGTGATGATGGCCATCTTGGGTATGTCCTCAGGGTGCACAGGGGATCTGGTGATATCCAAGCACCAGGTCAACCTTTGAGAAAACCCTTACACCATGCAGGTTGGCCGTAAAGTCTTGGATGTGAGGAATGGGGTAACGGTCAGGAATTTTTGCCTTGTTGAGCCGTCGATAGTCTCCACAGGGATGCCAGCCGCTGGAGGCTTTCGGGAGCAGGTGGAGCCAACTGGCGAATGATCTCCAGTTCCAACAGGTGCAAAAACTCCTCCTTCGCCACCTGGAACTAGTCATGCAGGAGCCGGCGTGCCTTGGTGTGAACCGGTCGGCCTTGGGTGGGGATCTGGAGGAACACATCATGGCGCGGCGAGGCAGCAGAGAACTGTGACTTGAGGAGTGTCAGTAACTCATCCAGGATTCACTGGAACTCGTCTCTGGGTGTGCTGATCATAGCCATCTGCGGTTCCTCCAAGCGGGAGGCGTCAAGGCGAACGGTCTGGAAGGTACAGGCATCCAACAGGCACCTACCTTGAATGTCCAGCAGAAGCCCGTATGCGAGGAGGAAGTCTGCACCCAGGTCGGCAGTCGGAAGGGATTAGATGGTGAACCTCCATGCGAAATTTCATTGACTGATCTGGAAATGGACTGTCTTGTCTCCATACGTTCAAATTGCTGTTGCATTGGCCACCTGGAGGGGAGGTCCATGAGGTCGGTTCCTGGACTCGATGGCCGTGGCCAGAATGATGCTGATCTGGGGTCCAGATGGCCACTGACTGAGTCCCGCAGGTAGAGGAGGCTGTGTCCTTGGCCAGCCGCCACAGCCATTAACAACGACTGGCCTGGTCATTTCCCTGGAACGAGCAGGGCTGATGACACTTCTGAGCCTTGGTTCCCCAGCACTGGTGGTTGAAGCAGAGGCCTGGAGCAGATGCTGTGGCCTTGGTTATGCTCTTGGGGGCCCCTGCAGGGGCTGGATGCTCTATTGCAGCGCTAGGGGCAGGCTTGGCGTGGTCGTGCCCATGCCTCATGACCTGCTGGACCACAGAGACCTCCGGGAATCGTGCGAGCCATAGCTCTTGGGCCTCCTGGGTGACTTTCCTCGGGTCGATGAAGCTCTCCTGGACCAGCAGTGGCCGGATGTCCCCGGGCATATGGTCGAGGAAAATGCGCTCAAAGAGTGGGCAGTTGGTGTGCTCACCCATGAATGCGAGCATCTCATCCATCAGCTCCATCGGAGACCTGTCCCCCGGGGCGTCAAGGTGCAGCATCCAAGCGGCATGCTGGTGTCTGGATAGTCCGAGGGATCCGGTAAGCACTCATTTGATGGACTCATATTTGTCCTCGGCGGGTGGGTGCTGAACGAGGTGTAGCACACGTCTGGTGGTGACCTGGTCCAGGGCAGTGACCACATGGTAGAATTTGGTCATGTTGGATGAAATCTGGCGGAGGTGAAACTGAGCCTCCGCGTGGTCGAACCAGCTCTCTGGCTCCTGAACCCAGAATTCAGGCAGCTTCTGAGCCCCATGCTGGAAGAAAGGGAAAACCCCCGACGGCACCATTTTGGCCGGCTGCTCCGCCGCGTGGCTTATAAGTGGGGCCGGTTTGCCTGCCTAGTGGGAAGCTGCCACACCACGACACATACCTGATAATTTTAAATTCATTAAACATTTTTATTTTGTATTTAATTTTAAAACTTAAGGAAGATCCAGTTTTAAAGGAAGTACATAATTGTTATTCTGTATTTAAAATCAAAACATAATAAAAACACGTGTTATTTAATTATTTTACATTTTAAACATACAATGTAAACAAAACGGAGCAATATGAAAAATGTATGAAGCAATTACAACAGTGTGATAGTACAGATCTATCACCAATGTACATAGTGTATATAGTTACTGTATCTAGACTGTGCTTACAGCGATTGGCTGAGAGCTAAGCCACACCTATTGTTTGGGCCTTAAAGGGTTGTGTCCCTAGCCAGGTCGGATCATTCCGGACTGGTCGGCCACCTGTGAAGAGCTCCGGTCTTTTGCTAATAAAAGCCTTGGTTTGGATCAACAAGTCTTTGGTTCTTTCGACGAGCTCTACAATTTTATTAGCAAAAAGAATTTTTTTTGAAAGGGATGGAGCGTTTAACTCGGCCAGAAAAACTTGATATCGACCCACAGTCAGCTACAGCCTTCAAAGCCTTTAAGTTCTGGCTGCTGAACTTTGAAAACTTCCTGAGATTCATTCAGGTAGAGGAGGATAACCAGCGTCTAACAGCATTGCTGTCTATGGTGTCCTTGAGAGTCTACGAGAACATCCAGGATGAGACCACTTACACCGCAGCCATAAAGGTACTGAAAGGACTGTATGATCAACCGGTGAACAGAGTTCATGCCCGGCTCGTGCTTGCGTCGAGGAAGCAACAGCCCGGCGAGTCCAGCAGGGCATATTTACAAGTATTAAAGGCATTGGGCAAGGATGTAACTGTGTGGACAAAACTGCTGCCGAGATCACTAGCGACCTCGTCCGGGATGCCTATGTGGCCGGGCTCCGATCGAACAAAGTGAGGCTGCGTTTGCTCGAACAAGGGGTAGAAAAACTAGAGGACGTGGCCCGGATTGCAATCACAATGGAGGATGCAGCCTTAAAGTCCACCGAGCTCTCTAGGGACTGGACCCCACATTCTGATGTGAGTAGAGTGCCCTTCTACCCTACCCCTGTCGGCCTGTCGGCTGCTGCTACCCTGCCCCGTGCGAACCCGAAATGTTATTTCTGCGGGAGGGACAAGCACAGCAGGTCCCAGTGCCCAGCAAGAAAAGCCAGGTGCCAGAAGTGCCTTAAAAACGGCCACTTTGCTGCAGTCTGTAGGTCTAAAATGGCCGCCAGCAAACACAGTGCCTCGTGTGAAGCTCAACCGCCACTATCCCATTCAAACTCTTCTTCCCCAGAGCTCTCGTCCAATGAGAGCGAGGGCTCCCCTGCACGGCAACGCCTGACGTCACGGAGACGCCGAACCCGGAAGGGGCAACCCACCGTCGCAACCATGGTGATGGCCCGCCTCTCGCCCCCGTGCGGAACACTTGACACTACCTCCGCTGCTGCCGCCGCCACAGCCACCCCCGGGGCCGACGCTATCGCCGCTGCTGCCGCCGCCGCCACAGACACCCCCGGGGCCGACGCTACCGCCGCTGCTGCCGCCGCCACGGACACCTCCGGGGCCGACGCTACAGCCGCTGCTGCCGCCGCCACGGACACCCCCGGGGCCGACGCTACCGCCGCTGCTGCTGCCGCCACAGACACCCCCGGGGCCGACGCTACCGCCGCCGCAGCCACCCCCGCGGCCAACCAGGTGCTCACCCTAGCGTCCATCGCTGACGACCGCCAGGGCCCGACCACCGATCACGAGCAACTACAAACCCCACTACTTACCATTCACCCGCCACAACAGCACTTCCGGGAGGTTCTCCAACCTGCTCCTCGAGCGTTGACTACGTCATCCCGTTGCGTGACGTCATCCCGTTGCGTGACGTCATCGCGCAAAACTCGCCTGTCAACTGCTTCAATAACATTAAACCAGCAATGCTCTCATCCCCTCACCAGAGCAATGGAACTGATTAAAGTGCATGGACACTACACTAATTGCTTATTTGACTCTGGGTCAACTGACAGTTTTATCCAGCCAGATCTGGCCCTCCGTTGGGGACTTGACATTATCCCCACTACCCAGAGGATCTCATTAGCGACGAGGTCGCACTCGACTGGGATAAAGGGGTATTGCATCGCCACGCTGGAAGTACAGGGCGTGACGGTCACCCACTTTAAATTATTCGTCCTTCCCCAATTGTGCGCCCCAGTGTTGCTGGGATTAGACTTCCAGTGTCAGTTCCAAACGGTGTCCCTACACTTTGGGGGACCCCACGCCCCCCTCTCGGTCTGCCATCGCCCCACTCCCGAAGCACCCGAGCAACCCGCCCCCGTGCCCCGGGGCCAATCCTGCGGCCTTTCCACACTCCGGATTGCCCCGCCAGCACTCTTCGCAAACCTCACCCCTGGATGGAAGCCTGTGGCCACCAAAAGTCGGCAATATAGTTACGAAAACAGGCAATTCATTAGGAGTGAGGTGCGTAGATTGCTGGATGAGGGCATCATCGAACCCAGTTCAAGCCCCTGGAGAGCCCAGGTGGTGGTTGTCAAGAATGGGGAAAAACTACGGATGGTGGTCGACTATAGCCAGACCATTAACCGCTTCACACTCCTGGATGCGTACCCCCTGCCACGCATCACGGATGTGGTGAACCAGATCGCCCAGTACCGCATTTTCTCCACTATTGACCTCCGTTCGGCCTACCACCAGCTCCCGATCCGCTGCGAGGACCGACCATTCACGGCCTTTGAAGCGAATGGGCGGCTATATCAATTTCTCAGGGTACCATTCGGGGTCACAAATGGTGTCGCGGTCTTCCAGCGGGAAATGGACAGGATGGTGGACCAGAACGGGCTAACCGCTACCTTCCCGTATCTGGACAATATCACCATCTGCGGCCACGACATGCAGGACCATGACGCCAACCTAGACAAATTTCTTCAAACTGCCCGTCAGCTAAACCTGACTTACAATTTGGACAAGTGTGTTTTCCGGACCACACGACTCGCTATTCTAGGTTGTGTGGTGGAAAACGGGATAGTCATGCCAGATCCTGACCGCATGCGTCCCTTAATGGACTTACCCCCCCCACATACCCAGAAAGCTCTCAAACGCTGCCTGGGCCTTTTCTCTTATTACGCCCAATGGGTTCCAAACTACGCCGACAAGGCACGTCCTCTTATCAAGACCACCTCTTTTCCCCTCTCGACCGAAGCCACAGCGGCTTTCGATCGAATCAAATCTGACATCGCTGCTGCGACGCTGCACGCGATCGATGAGTCTGTCCCGTTTCAAGTCGAGAGCGATGCATCCGACTTCGCCCTGGCAGCCACCTTGAACCAGGCCGGTCGGCCTGTAGCCTTCTTCTCCAGAACCCTCCAGGGTCCGGAGAGTAGACACTCCTCGATCGAGAAGGAGGCCCAGGCCATAGTTGAAGCGGTACGTCGTTGGAGACATTACCTCGCTGGGAGGCGCTTTACACTGTTGACTGATCAACGCGCGGTCTCCTTCATGTTCAGCAACACCCAGCGTGGTAAGATAAAAAACGACAAAATCGCCAGATGGAGAATCGAACTCTCCACCTTTAACTATGACATCCTGTACCGGCCTGGTAAGCTCAACGACCCGCCTGACGCGCTCTCCAGGGGGACGTGCGCCAGCATACAGATGGACAGACTACGGAAACTCCATGAGGCGCTCTGTCATCCAGGGGTCACTAGGTTTGCTCACTTTGTCAAGGCGCGCAACTTACCCTACACAGTTGAGGAGATCCGCTCCATGACCCGAGCCTGTTCGGTGTGCGCCGAATGCAAGCCCCACTTCTTCCGTCCGGATAACTCCCACGTCATCAAAGCCACCCGCCCCTTCGAGCGTCTTAGCGTAGACTTTAAGGGACCCCTACCGTCGACCAACCGTAATACCTACATCCTTACGGCCATCGACGAATACTCCCGCTTCCCATTCGCTGTGGCCTGCCCAGACACCACTGCCACCTCAGTGATACAGGCCCTTCACAGTATTTTCACCATCTTCGGGTACCCCAATTCCATCCACAGTGATAGGGGGTCCTCATTCATGAGTGCAGAGCTGCAACAGTACCTTCTGGAGTGTGGTATTGCTTCAAGCAGGACCACGAGCTATAACCCACGCGGTAATGGCCAGGTCGAGAGGGAGAATGCCACCATATGGAGAGCGGTTACACTGGCTCTCCGGTCTAAAGGTCTCCCCACCTCTCACTGGCAGGAGGTTCTCACTAGTGCCTTACACTCCATCCGCTCCCTCCTATGTACTGCAACAAATGCCACCCCCCACGAAAGGATGTTCCTTTTCCCGAGGAAATCCGAATCGGGAACCACTGTACCGGCATGGCTCACCGTCCCTGGCCCCGTCCTTTTGCGACGCCACGTCCGGCACTCAAAGAACGACCCCTTGGTCGACCGAGTGACTCTACTCCACGCGAACCCACATTACGCATACGTGGAGTTCCCAGACGGGCCGGAGGACACTGTTTCGGTGCGGGACCTAGCTCAGGACGCGGTAGACCCAGCAAACCCCCCAACTCCTTATGCTCCAGGCCCCGTGCCGCAACAGAAGGACCAACAGCACCCCAATGACTCGGGCCACCCTGCCGACAAAACGACTGGGGAATTGAGCGACGGAGCAGTCGCACCCGATGAGCCCGCTGGTGACACCACTCCAGCGACCCCAATCCCGGCACCACGGCGGTCACGCCGGATGGTCAGACCCCCTGACCGCTACAGTCCTTGACCTACCCCTTCCTTTTCATTCTCTCCCTCGTTTTTTTTTTTTTCCCGGGTCAATTCTCCAAGAAGGGGTGAATATGATAGTACAGATCTATCACCAATGTACATAGTGTATATAGTTACTGTATCTAGACTGTGCTTACAGCGATTGGCTGAGAGCTAAGCCACACCTATTGTTTGGGCCTTAAAGGGTTGTGTCCCTAGCCAGGTCGGATCATTCCGGACTGGTCGGCCACCTGTGAAGAGCTCCGGTCTTTTGCTAATAAAAGCCTTGGTTTGGATCAACAAGTCTTTGGTTCTTTCGACGAGCTCTACAAACAGCTTCTGTCGTCTCGGCTTCATTCTAGCAAAGTCATCTCTTAATACCCCCTGCAAACCCCCCACCCTACCCTAATCCACCCATTCCTCCCCACCCCCCTCTAAACTACCCCCAAAAAGTAAAAGGAAAGAAAGAAAGAGGAGATCACATAACATAAATGTCATCAATCAGTTGCCATGGTTCAGAACGACATCACTAATGTTTGGAAAGGAGATTAACAAATAAAGAATAATTATTACATAAATTATATGTAATCTTTTCCAATGGAATACAAGATCTAATTTCCAAATGCCAGCTCTGAATATTCAAGTTAGTCTCATTTTTCTAAGTAATTGCTAAATTTGAAATTTATTTAATTTTAACTTCAAACTCAATCTCTGAATATAACCTAACAAAAATACTAAAGGATCAAATGGAACCTTCAATTTAAAAATAACTTCTAAATGTTCCTTAAATCTATTCCAAAGAGGTTTCACCGTCTCACATAACCATGTAGAATGTAAGAAGGAGCCGACTTCCTTATGACATTGAAAACATAAATCCGATGAAATAAACCTATATTTCCTTAATTTCTCCAGAGGTAATATAATTGATGAAGAAAATTATAATGGACCAATTGATACCTTACATTTACAATTTTAGTCATACTATCCTCACATAGATTCATCCAATCATCCTGAGAAGTAGATACAGCCAAATCTTTTTCCCATTTTAATCTAGATTTATGAACATCCGGCTCAAACATTTTATTCTATAATAAAGCATACCTCTCAGATATTACTTCATTATTATCTACTGCAGTAGCCAACTGTCATTCAATGGAGACCAAAGCTAACCCAGACAATCTATCCTCACCCATTGTAGAACAAAGGTAGAATTTATGTGTTTGAGTCGGCTAAAGGATTGTTCCGCAACTGTGCTAGTTATTGGTAAGGTCAGAAAAATGTGGTACAATATGGACAAGTTAGGGTAAATGGAACACATGTTATTGGCGATCATGAACATTGTTGGTGGTCAGTTTCTCGACACTTGAATTTGCCTTACTGCTGGTGCTCAGTATGTCTTTTTACGTTTTTGAATGAAAGAAACTCTTGTAGAATTTCAGTTTGACTGTTGATGACGTCTAAGTACACTTCTGCTAAAAATTCTCATTTGTCCATATAGCGTTGTCAAAATGCTTTGGATCTGGACCGGGGTTCGAATCCCGTGCTGTCTGTAAGGAGTTTGTACATTCTCCCCATGTCTGTGTGGGTTTTCTCTGGGGGCTCTGGTTTCCTCTTACTATTCAAAACATACCAGGGGTGTAGGTTAATGGGGTGTTATTGGGCGGTATGAACTTGTGGGCCGAAATGGTCTGTTAACATGCTGTACGTCTAAATTTAAAAATTTAACCGTTAACTGTGCCTCCTCAATTGTATGAATAGCCAAACAAAATATTATTTTATATTACTTTCAGAGATGGCAAAAAATAATTTAAAAATAAAAGTGTGCTTGCGACTGAGGCAGGAGGAATCTCCGAATCAGAATCAGAATCAAGTTATGAAATTCGGTGTTTGTGGGTGTTTATCGACAAACCTCTCCCCTTCAAACAAATCTTGGAAAATTAGGCCAAACACAAAAATTAATTCAGTGCTTCCATCCCTCAAGGGGAAAAACAAAGTGACGAACTCTTGGGCAAAGATTCTTCATCTGAAATGCTGGAGTGTGGACTGTGGAGGGTGATATGGCCTCTCTGTCTGGAATGATGGGAATGTGGATTGTGGAGGGCCATGTGAGATTGCTGTATCCAATGTGAACGCCTATGTGGTTTTCAGTATTATGCTGTTTTGTGTCTTCCCCGTTACGATTTTCCTGTGTGTACAATAAAGATCACTCCTTGTTTGTCAGGTTGAGTCTGAACTCACTTCTCTGTGAACCCAATGAACCTGTCTTAAGTCTTTGAGCAGGGTTCAGGGAGTTTAAGTCAGACACATACACAGTAACTAACTATGTGGGAGATTGTGCTAATGTGCACATGCTTGTGTGTGTGTGTGTGTGTGTGTGTGTGTGTGTGTGTGTGTGTGTGTGTGTGTGTGTGTGTGTGTGTGTGTGTGTGTGTGTGTGTGTGTGTGTGTGTGAGGGAGAGAGAGTGGAAATGTGTGGGGGTGTACTTTCTTATGAACAGGGAGGGCAGGAGGTGACGCACGAGTTGCAGGATAACGTTGGGGGTAGAATTTAGGATCCCTGGGTGGACAGACGATAGTCAGAGATTCAACAAGCTAGCGGCTTGGCTGGTGGACCATGTGATTCCAATTGACTGGGTTGAAGGCTGGACCCCCATGGGGAAAAATTTGGGCACCATGTGGCCTCCCTCTTGGAGGAATCAGAATTTCCCAAAGTGAGGGGGAGTTGAGTTGTGGGGAGCCTCTGGTTCCTGATATCCCTGATGAGGCCTCAGTAGGATATCATTCAGAATTTAACAAAACAGGATGCTTAGAAGGATGACCAGGTCGAGTTCCTGAAGCACCACCAACACTCCCTGCACGCTTCGAGATTGGAAACACGTAATTGAGGCAATCATCCTAACACAGGCTGAGGTGATCAACACCAACCAGAAACAGCTCATGGTGTTCCACACCAAGCTGAGCCCACAAACCTTCCAGGCCATCAAGGACTGCATGGACTATGAACCTAAAATGGCCGTCAAGAAGAACATGTACAAGCCCCCGGCAAATGTGGTCTATGACCAGTACCTGCTCAGCATCAGGTCCCAGCAGCCAGGTGAGTTGTCAGATGCTTTACTGGGGGCCCTGCATGAGCTAGCCTGCCCGTGCCTGACCGAGACCAGGGTGATTGAAGGGGAAGTGGAGCAACTGATTTGGGACATCTGTGTGCGAGGGCTGTGCTCGAGGAGGGCCCGACAGAAGCTGCTGGAGGAAAACATTGCCTCACTTACCAGGACAATGGAGGTGGTTCACTCCCTGGAGGCTGCAGCTCTTCATACAGAAGTCTTCGATGCCTGACTTCCCCAACCCCCGGCCTGGCAGATGCAAACAACTGTCGTCGCCGAAGGGCCCTACGTGGAGGAGATGATCATAGCCTCCGGCGCAGCTTGCCCCTATAAGTGCTGCGGGTCCTGGTATGGATCAGACAGGTGATCCCGCAAAGGCTGCCTGGTGAGGAACTCTCATTGCACCCAATGCGGGAAGAAAGGCCATTTCGCTAAGGTGTGCCTTTTCAGACCTGTCGGGAACTGCGGCCCTCCGCGACCAGCTTGGAGCCCTTCCAAATGCCACCACGTGCGAGGACCAAGTGTCGCCATTATTTGCCCTGCCATTATGCCCTCACTGCTGACGATACTTCCAGCCTAGCCATCGACCTGCACCACTGCAGTGTGCTCGCCCCGGGGGCCATCATCTTCCTGATGACTTCCACCTATACCGAAGATGTCACTTCCGCCCGCACCGAAGACGTCACCTCTAGCTTGGCTGCTAGTTGGGTCACCTGGGCCCTGACAGACACAACATGCGCACCACATCGATGGGCAATGTGGTCAATGTGGGAGCATACTTGATTGTCCACTCAACGCACCCCTGGAAGGAAGCCGCTGGCCGCTACTCGCCACATCCATGGTATTTTGGTTACCTTGCAGTCAGTGTCACAAAACTAAGGAGCTGATTGTGAACTTCAGGAGGAGAAAACCAGAGGTATGTGATCCAGTAATCGTTTATGGGTCAGTGGAGAGGGTGAGCAAATTTACATTCCTTGGAGTTGCTCTTTTTCGAAGACCCTTCCTGGGCTTAACGCACAAGTGCTATCATGCAGAAAGCATGTCAGCATCTACTCTCTCAGGAGTTGGCAGAGCTTTGGTACGACATCAAAAACTGTGGCAAACCTTAACAGATGTGTCATGGAAAGTTTGCTGACTGGCTACATCCCGGCATGGTATGGGGGTACCAATCTTTCTGAGCAGAATGCCCTGCAGAATGTTGTGGACGCAGCCCAATACAACACTGGCAAAACTCTCCCAGCCATAGAGAAAATCTACATGGAATGCAGCAGCAGCGATCATTATGGAGCCACACCACCCAGAATGCTCTCCTCACTGCTGTCATCAAGAAAGGCATAACTGCCACAAGACTCACACCACCAGTTCAGGTTCAGTTGCTACCCCTCCACCGTCAGACTTCTCAACAACAAACTCAATTAGGGACTAATTTAAGGACTCTTACTTGTGCACTTTATTTATTATTGAATATTTATTTTCAGTATTGCATAGTTTGCACAGCTTTCCTCCTTACTGTTATATATATATTTAGGGTCTTTTCGTGTGTAAAGTTGTTTTTGCACTACTGATCAGTAGAAATTCTGCCTGGCCCCTAGGGAAAAGAATCTCTGTTTTATGTGTTGTCATGCATGTACTTTGACAATAAATCTGAACTTTAAACTTTGAACATTGTTTGTTGGTACTTGTTTATTCTTGTTACTTAACATCAGAACTTTTATGTGCTGTCTGGATAAATCATCTGCTTATGCTTTGTTTGGAAAATCAATTGTCAATGATGCACTTGCATTGGGCTCACAGAATTGCCCACCTCTGCATTCTAGAAACTGCTGTAGTTTGGGAGAAAGCTAATTTTGGATTCAGACTGGCTAATAGCAGCTTGTGCTCTATTAAAAAAAAATCTTCGTAATATGAAGTAGTGAAATGTCTTCACTTCAAAGATAAGAGGTGGGAGTCACGTGATGGAGTAGTGGCCGGACGGTGAACTCCAGCCCTCTCCAGAAAAGTCGGGAAAAACAAAAGAAAACACAAAGGCACAGAAATAAAAGTTACAGAAAAGTGAGTATAAAGGTGGAAAGAAGATGGCGACAAAAAAAGAAAAATCGAAAGCAACGGTAAGAAGAGAGGAAGAGAAGACAAAGGAGGAAAAAGGTGAAGGCCTTACCTGTCCGAAGAGGCCCGCTGCGGAGAGAGAAACCCGCTCCCTCAGGTCGGTAAATAATGGACTACAAAAATGGCTCGCAGAGCCGAGTAAAAGTGCGCAACCGCGCATGCGCGAAGTATCGCGCATGCGCGATGCGAATGAAAAAAGACACACCGACGGGAGGGGGGACCAGCTGGGGAGTCAATCTCCACAGCCGGCAACGACAGCTGCAGAACACCTGCAGCAAGAAGAGACCACAGAAGACAATAGAAACAAGAAAGAAGAGGAGGAAAGGGCACCAAAGAAACAACAGATGGTCAACCCAGAGGAAGAAGAAGAGGAAGAGGAAGAGTACAGTGAAATAGAAGAAGAAAAGAAAGGCAAGGTAAAGGATATACTTGCTCTTATTAAAGGATACATGGAGTCATTTAAAGAATGGCAAACACAGGAATTTAAGGATGTAAGAAAAAGAATAAACAACACAGAAGAGAAAATAAATAAAATGGAGATGACCTTAACAGAAATGGGAAAGAAAATGGACAAGATGGAAGAGCGGGCAGTAGCAGCAGAAATGGAGGTAGAAGACTTAAAAAAGAAATTGGAGAAATCTAATAAAAAAACTAAAGAGACACAAGAACTACTAGCTCAAAAAATAGATACAATGGAAAACCATAACAGAAGAAATAACATAAAGATAGTGGGCCTTAAGGAAGATGAAGAAGGCAAGAATATGAGGGAGTTTATAAAAGAGTGGATCCCTAAGACCCTAGGATGTCCAGAACTACAGCAAGAAATGGAAATAGAAAGGGCACATAGAGTATTGGCCTCTAAACCACAACCACAACAAAAACCAAGATCTATTGTAGTAAAATTCCTAAGATATACTACAAGAGAAAAGGTACTGGAGAAGACAATGGAAAAAGTAAGAGAGGGCAACAAACCACTGGAGTATAAAGGGCAAAAAATCTTCATTTATCCAGATATAAGTTTTGAACTCCTAAAGAAGAGAAAAGAGTTCAATACAGCAAAGGCGATTTTATGGAAGAAAGGGTATAAATTTATACTAAAGCATCCAGCGGTATTGAAAATATTTATTCCAGGACAACAAAACAGACTATTCTCGGATCCAGAAGAAGCACGAAAATTTGCAGAACAATTACAAAAATAGACTGAGGGAGGAAGACGGGTAATGAGAGTTAAAATGATCACGATTGATATGTATGTGGGTAAAGACAAAAATAGACTGAGGGATGAAGATGGGTAATGAGAGTAAAAATGATCACGATTGATATGTATGCGGGTAAAGAGGTATAAGAGTGAATAGAGACAATGAGCATACATGAATGTATCTGTACTTAGAGGAAAATATAGATAGTATAGACAAGAATTAATAAGGGAAGGTAATGGAATAGAGAGAATAAGGAGGGAATTAAAAGAGTGACCTTTGTGACATATGAAAAGTGAAATCTTTTCTGGGGGAGGTGGGGTGGGGGGAAATAGCGGTCACTGCAAAATCAGTTGACGCTTGCGAGTGGATTCGCAAATCCAAATGGAGAGGGGAGATGTGGTTGTCCGACAAGGGATAAAGGACAACTCAGGAGGTGAAGGGGAGATTGGGGATAAATAAGATAGAAATAGGAGAATAAGGAAAATGTTGGATGTTGTAGGAATGCTGTCTTATAAAGAGTTGAAAATAAGAAAACAGAAATGGAAAAGGAGGAAAGGTAATGATGGAAAAACAGAAAGAGAAGATAAACAAAATATAAAAGGGCTACGCTGAACTATATGTCTTTAAATATTAATGGAATACATAACCAAATTAAAAGGAAGAAACTACTACATTTAAATGAATAAATGTATTCCATTAGAAAAAATAACATATAGGTTAAAAAATAATATTGAAATATTCGAACAAGTATAGGAGCCTTACATTAAATACAATAGCGAAAACCTACCGGGGACAAACATTACCTAAGTTGATGGAAGGAGAAGGAAAGAAAAGAATGGACTCAGTAGAATTTCTGGTGTAATTTTGTTGAATGACAACATTGTCTGACTGGCTTAATGCAACCTAGATTGTATACCTAAAATGGATGAGAGGGGGGGGGTGGGTGGGGGGGGTTTGGGAGGAAAGGTGGGGGGGAGAAAAAGTCACTGTATATGTGTGAAAAAGAAATAGTGTATATCATGGCTAATGTGATTTATGGTGTGAAAAATAAAAAATAAAAAAAAAATAAAAAAAAAACATGGTTATCAAAAAAAAAAGATAAGAGGTGAAATATTCTTTCTCTGCAAACAATAATTCCATCCACATTTTAAAAAAGGAAATGCAAAAGAATTGGCTTCTTCCAGACATTATTCATGATGGGACTGATAAAAGTGACCATTCCATGAAATTGTACCTTCACCACATTTTTTGCTTTTGTAGTAGCTTTAGCTTTGTCCCTGTTGGAATATAAACCATTGGCAACTGCCTTCAGTTCGAGACAGTCCACATGCCATTGACCAATGCAGATTTACTAGGTTTAAATTTCACGTGATGCTTTTAAGAACCTCTAGTCGAAACATGATCTTCCACAATGATTACATATGCAAATGTTTGTGCTTGTAGGATCTTGACAATTTGGTGTAAGAATAAAAGCTCCCGTGTGTACTAATAGTGAGATATTCTCTTGCATTTAATTGAGTATCTATCCATAACTGGAATAACTTCATGAAGATCTTGGTTCTAACTCTTCTGTATAAATATTTTGAAGTATAGGCAAGGAGTATTATTTGTAATTTGACCCAGTTGAGGATAACTTTATACACTATTTATCTTGACAGCCTTGCACACCACCATAATTAGTTTTATCCATTCAATGCAAGCATTTTTGCACTGAGATTGCATTCTTCTATAGCTTTTGGCAAATGGAGAAGGTTTACAATGTGTTGATTTAGTATTAGATTTTATATGCATGTGTGCCATAGAAGATAATGCCAGCATAAAATAGCCTATGTACTCTTCCAAACTAAACCAATTTAAAAATTAAATTTAAACATTTACTTATCTTGCAATGTCTGGATAAATATTTTCATGCTGTAATAAAGCCTTTTTTTGTTCAACATGCCAGATGTAACTTATAGCCAATGGCTGTGGATTGGAATATCTTCCAATTTCTGCATTCTGTGAATGAAACATCTGTGTTATTACAGGATTAGTAAGATTGCAATAGATTTCAGAAGTAATCTCCATCAATAAAATACACCTCATATGCTTATGGCAGTATTCAGTGCCTGCACATTTTCAATGTGATCATCATTTCCAGAATACAGTCACAATAATTTTTTTTCCATTCTCTCCATGTAATCTGCAGAGGACTCTTATGAATGACTTAAATGCTAAACTGCTTATGCATCCAATCTGGTTTCAGCCACCAGTTTCAGCCCCATTGCTGCTGAACAGTGCTATCGCCCTCAAAGATTTCCTTCACTATACTTATTCTGCATCTGTGTGTGGGTCTTTTGCTCAATAGGTGCGTATAAGAGCTTCTCCAGTCCCCTTTTTTTTTCTGGAGCTGATCTGCCCTCCCCTTTCCCAAACTATCCTCCAAGTGAACTGATGCTATTCATTTGTATTTTCTCGGGCTTTGGTCAGATTTTATTACAGATGGGGTTTTCATTATGTCACACACATGACTCATTTACATATTTGCAGGGGTAACCGGTTCACATAGGACGTAGAAAAAGAGACTACGCATTTATTTGCTCCCTTTTGGAAGACAAAATGACACTACCATCATCTTCTTCCCTTTTCTGCCCCTTTTTCTCCCTTAGCAAGGTAACCAGCAGAGTGGGAGACAGGATGGGAGGAGCTTAGGAGGTGCACAAGAGGTGTGCAGGGCTGAACTAATTTCCACCAGAACCACTGTTAAAATGACAGTAAATACAAGTGACTCATTGAGATAAAATTCACAATTAGAATTGAGAATAGAAATAAAAAGCCACCCCCCACTGAATATTTTTCAAATGAGCTTCCAATACAATGCACCAAAGCAAACACTACAACTGACAATTTGCAAAGGGTTAGTATAAAGAAGACCAGCACGAAAGGTATCCCATAGGATGAAGTGGTATGAAGACAGCCCTTATCCCTCAATCCAACAACTGGTAATGAGGTGCCTTTACACCCCACACGACCCCAACATGTGTAGTGCAGGCCTATGACTGGAAAGAACTTGAAACAGTGGAACATTTTATCAGTGCAAAACCTCTTAACCCACAGGCTATATGATTAATCTTTTAGTCAGCAAGAACCTGAAAGAGATTTGCAACCAGTCTCAACATCAGGCTCATCTTGAACCACATCCTGCCTGGGCGTGGTTTGTATGAGCCCGTTCACAGGTTTAACTAGGTGACCGAATCTTGACCTGACAAGTGGTCTTGGTTGTCTGTGCTGGAACATTCACAGCTTTCTCAGAATGAAAATCACAGATTACAGGCTGATTTTTCATGTGACTCCCAGGTGAGACTGAGGCATCCTGGTGGTCAGAGGTTACACTTGATACCTCAACATCATCCACTCCTCAGACTTGGTACAGGAAACTGTGTAATCCAATCTATAGCTCTAAGTCCACAGGCTCTGGATCAGTCGAGGGACCCTGCCCCCCTTCCCACATTTATGGATGAGGTTTCATTAATGACAGCATCGAGGCTTTTACTAGTAATGCAAGAAGTCTCACTCTTAAACAAGGTCTCTTCTACCTCTCCCTTCTCCTCAGTTCAGGCTGAGGATTCTGTAACAGACAAGGTCAACCGCTTCACATGTTTTCCCCATAGGGAGGAAATTGGCCAGCATCAATAGGTTCCTGTAGGCCACCCTCGCTGTCTGGTGATTGTATTGTGGATCCCATGTGTGTGTCTCTGTATTCATGTCCACCACAGTGTAGATGGTTGATTCTCATCAGTCAGTAATTCTCTTCTGGCCTCTTTCCTTCCTGATAGCCAAGAACACTCTTGTCACTGATTCCAATTTTGGATCCCTTAACTTGTCCAGCTGCGCCTGTCTGCTCTCCTCTGCTCTCTTGCAGCATGGTCCTTGGCAATCACCATTGCTTCTTTTTGATTACTAGTGAGACATGCCATGTATTTGTTAGAACTTCGAAGGACAGTATAAAAGAGGTCATCAACAGGTAGGCAGGGAACCCAGCCAAATATGAGGTGAAAAGGGGATAGCATGTTGTCCATTGGGCTGTGCAGTTACACATGAATGTCAGAGTCTGCAATCGTCGTGGCTAGTTGGGTTTCTGTTCAGGAGGCAATGCATGGATCATGCCACCCAAGGTCTGGTTGAATCATTCCACATTCCCATTTCCCATTGGGTGGTAAGGGGTTATGTGTGATTTCCTGAGACCCTGAGGAGTTTGCTTAAGAGCTGACTCAAGGTTAGCACCTTAGTCACTATGGATCAATTATGGGAACCCCAAAAACACAGAAATATCGATCTTAGAGAACCCTTGCCATCTACTTAGCAGTCTGATTTTTACATGGAAATGTCTGAATGAGAAATGTTCAGCTATCACCAGGACATCAATAGATTTGTTTCTGGAGTCTTCAGCTGACCAGAAATCCATGCGGCCTAGGTCCAGTGGCCTGGTTGATATGATCTCCATGGGTGCTCTTCCCTCAGGCTCTGCTGTCTTGCTGACATCGATGAACATAGTCTCTCACGTATCATTCAAGGTTTGGCCAGGAAAAAATAAACCTGTCTCACCAAGCTGAGGCTCCTGAATTGAGCATTGTTGTGAACTCTGTGCAGAACCTTGACCTTTAGTGAGTCAGGGGCAACATATTGAAAGCAGTTTGCCTTGGTTCTCTGGTCCCTTGATCCTGTTCAGCACATCCTTTCTCACTGAGTCTATCTCAGTGCTTCAAGTAGCTTGTGATGGATTCTTTAAATCTTTCTCTTAGAAGGCCTCCAATGTCTCTCAACATAGAATACTCACTTATGTTATGTTCTATCTTCCATCTGCTTATTGTGGAGGTCCATTTTGGTATAGGCAGGTAAGGTGTCCTGCCCAGATGGAAATCATTGAGGTAGGTACTGTAATGCCTCAACTACGCAAGCCTTCAGATGAGCGTCCTACTCAATGTGTGACCATAGGGGAGCAGACACATCCTCTACTGCAACAGACTGAGTATACATCTGAAGTGAATTGCATGTAGGCTGGCCATTACTACTCACTGGAGAGTGTTTCTTGTGGCCACTCGATGATCGGAAGGTATTTTGAACTGAGGTATTTCACATATCTTTGACCTCAATAAGAAGACCTGGATATGGCTTGGCGAGCAGCCTGTGGCCACCATTCTCCTTGACAAATGGTATAATGGCTCATGGCATCAGTGTCCTGTTGACCTGGGACATGCTCTATAACAAAATTGGAACTCACCAACTTGGCTACCCAGCATTGCTCACAACAGCCTAGATTTGTCTTCATTAGAATGTGAGTTTGTCCAAGATTGAATTTGTGGCCTTTCAACCAGTGATTGAACTTGTCACATACTGCCCATTTCAAACCCAGAAACTCTAGATGGTGTACCAGATAGTTCTTTTGTGACTGAGACAATGACCAGAGAGCATAGAAAGGAAATGTTCAGTTTCAGGATCTCTGGCTGGGCAGGGGCCGGACACTATCTTCCAATAGGACTTGTGTAGCTTAGTCTGATGTAGGGTATGTTTGATAACATTGGTCCCTAATATCAACTTATTCTGTTGTCCTGGGACAACTAGTGTGGGGGCTAATATCTTGCAGCCATACACTTCCATTTCTATGTCAAAAGCACACTTTGGTTGAACAAGATGACTGCCACATCCAACAAGAGCAACATTCACATCAATTTGCTTTTGGTCTGTAATCACCCCAGCCTTTCTCAGTATCCTTTTGGTTGTTTCACTGATGGTGAAGGCCATTGAGTCACTGTCTAACATTCTGCCCATTTTCACTGTTCCACTCATCACCATTGGTGTGTAAAAAGACTTTCTCTACTCCAACTTTGGAGTTGTTTATCAGTATATTCACAAAGTCATTAGATGGGTTTCTCACTGAGCTCTCTCAGCATCAGACACATTGTCAGTTTGAGAGTCTGTGGTGCCACCTGTACTGCCTCCCTCTGGATAGAGGTCAGCTAGTTTCCATCAGACAGAGTTGGAAAGTTATTAGCAGGGCAATTCAGTCTGGTATGGCCTGGGGCAAGGCAGGCAAAATACCATCTCTCAAACCTTCCAAGTGAAATGGGCCATTGCAGGCCTTACAAACTGCTTCTCTGGCATGCCTGTCATGAGAGGCACACTGGAACCTTCCACCTCCCATTGGACAAGAAGTATTGCACTGCATTTTCTTCATCTCCTGAAACATCTCAACCATAAGAGTGAGAAGTCTCTCCTCTGACTTACATTTGGTACAGGGGCATAGCTTGGAGCACATTGGGACTTCACCTTGAACTGGGACGGATGTATGGTGGGGGAGGGGGGGGAAGGAGGATGACATACATGATGCTGGCCTTGGAGAGAGGAAGGTGAGGGATTTGGAGTGTGGCACTGGTCAGACCCTGCCAGGCTTGATGAAGGCTGCTCAGAGGTGATGGATGCAGTGTGCGCCACCAGTTGCACTTAACTCTCTCTGGTAATGTTCAATCCTCAGCTGAACATCACATGATGTCCACTTGTGAATTGGCTTACACTTTAATGTTCAGGATAGGTCTGGGCCAGGGCAGTGCTTGACAAACATAAGTGCTACTTCATGTTCCCCCTTTGTTTTCCTTGTCTGAACAAGACCTCAAGGGTAAGATCTGCTGCCTTGTCCAGTAGTCAACTGTGTTTTCGCTTTACCTGGGCAGAGTAGCATAAAAAGTCAGAGAGAGACATGAGGGGGGCACACGATGCACTGTGGTAACAGTAAGCAGACAAAAGATTCAAACGACTGAACAACAGGCTTTATTCTACTTAAAGTCTCTGCTGTAGTCTGCTGCAACTCCGTGTAACTGACCTCAAGGGGCTGGATGTGGCTTATACCATGTGGCAGCCGACTGGGAGGGGCTTGGTCCATTCAGGTCAGCTGATTGACAGTTGGCCAGGTGTGATCTGTCCTCCAGTGCTCTTCCTGCAGGTACAGAGGTCGCCACCTGCAGAAGGCTTAGTGGTGTATCACCACAGGGCATCACTAAAATATTGGAGGAGATTATTGTTAACCAGGAAACTAAAAGGATATTCATTGAGCTCAAAATTACCTGCAGAGCAAGGCAATGTTTACAACATCTCTGGCCTTGCCCATCAAAAGGCTCATAATTTCTTATGCTTGGTTATACACGGGAATCTTCTGCTTTCTGAGATGGGTTTTAGTCATGTCAATCCAGTCCTGGACTGAGTGTTTGTCAGTGTCACCTGGGAATGTCTGAAGTTCTTTATCAGGTTTACCGTGGACTGTCAGATGTCTAGTCTGTTAACATCACCTTGTGTGCTCTGGATGGCAGAGGTAGCCTGATGGAGATTATTACTGTTTACAAAGCCAGCTGACCTCAGATCTGCCACAATGGAGCACCTTCATTTGAGCACCTAACTGCTTAAATATCTGAGATGGTAGATGGCATCCACATCACTGCCAGGCGTGGAAGTGTGGGGATCCTCTCTCACAGACCCAGCACCAGGAGTACAACCAGTGTACAACTTTGTATCTGCACAACTATGAGCACATCCCTACTGTCAGAAGTACCACTAAGCTCAAAACCCCTACCTCTGGCAACCCAGGACTGGCAGACCCATCCATTATAGTATACGCTTTCAACTATTAAATGTACTTGCATTGTGTATACTTACCCAGAAAGAAAATGGAGTTGAAAGACAAGTTTTTGTAGAAAAAAACACAATCTCTAATTCACTGAGGATAAGCAATGCAGAAATCCACAGTCTTATCTAAATCTGACCACACATTGATCTTGAAATGCAGATTGGAAAGGCAGTACACCATCAACAGCGATGAGCATCAAGCTGATTTGAAGAGCCAAAGAGTCATGGCACCAGTATCACGGCTTCACATAGGACATTGGAAAAAGAGACAACTCACGGAACTGTTTCCCACCACTTATTTCTTCCTTTTTTAGAAGACAAAAGTAACACAACCATCGTCTTCTGAGGTTTTCTTCCTTTTCTGCCCCTTTTTTTTCTCCTTTTGTAAGGTAACCTGCAGTGTGGGAGACAGGAAGGGAGGGGCTTGGGAGATGTGCTCTGCTCAATTCATCCCCACCGAAAACATTGTTAAAATAACAGTAAATACATTATTAAAATGACAGTATATGAGATAAAAATATTCAATTACAGAATGGAGAAGCCTATTTTTAACTCTGTTACACAGGCAACTATATTCCTCTTTCCATCAATATTTCAATGGGATATGGTTTACTCTCAATTTATTTTAGCTGTGGAGTTATGTGAGTGTAGGAAATGTTAGCTCACCATTGAAATCATTTGAGGAAAAGAGCTTTTGTCATACATTATAATTATCAACCTGTGACCCCCAGCAGATTGGTCAAATGCCCAAACCTATGGTTTGTCGGGGGTGATGCATTCTTAGCAATGAAGATCTTGTTTTGTCTATTTATAGATTTAAACTCCTGTCCATTCTGACTGAATTAACATTTCTTCCAACATCTTGTGCATATCAATAGATGCACAGAAATGGTAGATAGAAGATTAACGATCACAAATTAATCTGATAGACCTCTGTCAGCCACATAACCATGATTTTTTAAAATTGTAAATGATTAACTTTATTGGTTTTGCCTGAAAAAAAATTCACGCTTCAGTGCTAATTTTTAATGTTTGGTTATTAATGAGATCAGTGCCCTTTTGTTGGAAGTCGTGCCAAGGATGTGCCCCAATTATTGTGAAACTCCCTCAATACTAATTTTGAATGGTTTACCTGGTGCCTCAAATATTCTGTGGTTGAGATGATTTATTTTAATCCCCACCGCATAATTAGTTATAAAGTACAAAAAGCAATCTTGTTAGGTGCTAATATGGTAATTAGAATTAAATAAAACCTCAGACAACTAATATGCTTGCCCATCTATCAAGAATGCTGTTACAAAATTGTATGTTTTGACTCCTCACACATTGATGCACTGTTGCAATAAACCTTGCATTTGAAACAGATTCTTGCTCTTGTCAACATTAATTAATTTAACAGATTGCAGGTGACAATGGAATGATGTATGGCAAACGGTGCCCTATGAAAATATGCAACAGATGTGTGGCATCTTGGGGATGCAGAAAAGGCTGTAAAAATTTGTTAATTTGATGGAAAAATAATTCAGTTACTTTTGAGGAATCTAATTGTAAATGCAGAGTTTTAACAGGACAGCCTCATCTGTCTGATCATTCAAACACAAAATCTACTAAGAACAATATATAAATTAAAAGAAATTCATTTGTGTTTATGAAATGGACTAATTTTGTATATTAGCATTGCAAAGGCTGTGAAATATGCCCTTTTCAGTACAATGTAATTCTTCTATGTCTTCCTTTCATAGCTGCCAGGATTGCTTTGATCCAGAATTAATGTAGTTTGTAAATGAAATGAACCAAAGCCCTGCCATTGGAAAGTTCATTGACATTTTCACTACAACATCTGATATTATTAAAAAAAAACTTCATTGAAAGGAAAGGAAGAATAATTTGAATTTTCAATGTATGCAAGAAAAACCCAGAAGGTCAGTAGGAATTCACTTGTTTTGCAGGCTCTCAGAAAATTCTGTTCAGAGAATTCATGATTCTTCAACGCATGAAGAGATGGGATAATGCCTCAAAATTTTCTGACTTGTTCAGTGAATTAAGAGCAGAAAATGTGCTGAATGACAGAGTTAGCTTTGGACCTGATTTTTTTTTGTGTTCAAAAATTCAGCTAGCACTCCTATCTTGCCTTTTTCTGCTGAAAATGTGATTGGGTAAACATTGGGTTTAGTTCTGGTGTCCCCGAAAGTTATTGTGTATGCTCTGGCATGGAATCATTCTTGGTCGCACACTCATGCCTTTTTGTTTGTGACCCTCTAAGTTTCTTATCCTAAAGTTTTCATGCCCTTTAAAATCATGAATTAGATGATTTGACTACCACTGTCAAGGCTCACACATGAATAACAGCCCATTAAACTGGTAGAGCATGGCTGGAATATATAGAGCAATAGATCAGGAGGTCAGATTTTTTAAAATAGACAGGTAGAAATCTGGACATAACTAAAAATGCATGGATTATCAATCTTTTGTACTGTTATCTTTATTTGCACAACTGTTAAAGGGATTGTACTTCATTTTAAACAACATGTACAAATAACCTAGCCAAACCCTCTGTGATGAATTGGCCTATTTAGTCATCGACCTACTGAGTAATACATTTAAAGTTTCTTATCCTAATTATGTCGGAAGAATACAGGTTGAGTAATTCCACATTGTTTTTTCTGTGATTGTGCCACACATAGAATAGATCATTTAGGGAGGATTATGTCATACATTGACTTCTTTTTTTTTCTTTGGCTTGGCTTCGCGGACGAAGATTTATGGAGGGGGTAAAAAAGTCCACGTCAGCTGCAGGCTCGTTTGTGGCTGACCAGTCCGATGCGGGACAGGCAGACACGATTGCAGCGGTTGCAAGGGAAAATTGACTTCAAAGTGCTAATAAATGGCAAAGGCCCATTGAAACACAAAGGCAGTGAATAATTAGAAGTTGTACAAATTAGCCTACCAGGCATATGGGCACACAATCACACAGTGGAATGCTGGGATGAATAATGGGTAACCTGTTTCTGTTTGCAACTGCAGTGTTTTCCCCTTTTTTAGAATTACAGAATCCTGTTCTTTGTCAGCAGAAGTATCTACTCACAGAGATGGTGAGCAAAGATTTTTCTCATATTATCCCATACTGCAATGGAATGGTCGGCTTCTCCAGAGTTGGAAATCCAAAGTTCCTTTGAGAGAGTTGGGAGAAAGTTTTCTTTTGTAAATATTCTTTTGCGATTATCAAGAAGGCAAGGGAAAAAGGCAATATTATTTAAACATGTTTCTATATTTTGTATATTGAAAAGTGCACATACAGCAAAAGAACTCATTACACTAAAATGCTACTTTAGTAGACATAAAGATTATGGCAAAGGAGCTTTACAAAACTAACAATACTTCATCAAATTTAAACAGCTTATTACAAAGAAACTTCTAACATATCAATTTAATGCCCACTGAGCCCCCAGTGGCTCTAAAGGTTGTCATAGTCGAAAGGTGGTAGTGGCGAGGAGCTCCCACTGCTACACAAATGCTCTTCAAGGCATGCAATCAAACAGCCTCTGACAACCAAGCCCAACTCATGGCTTTCACGTGTGGCATAATTCTTGTATCCAGCGGAGCTATTCTCACTAACAGAAGAGCAAAGGCGGGCCACTGGCGTCTTGAAACCAGTTGCTCTAGGCAGATGGGACTCTAACCACAGATGGCAACTCCTGTAGGAGAGGGAAAACTATACCCACTTAAGGAAAAGGCTTTGGGAATAAGCCCTAAGGAAAAATCTGATGTTCGTGACCTGAAGGCAGCTGACTGCTGCACCCAGCACTGGCACAGCAGCTCCTGAGATGCAGGTTGGTGTCAGTAGCATTGAGTTTCGTCATTCCTATGGACCTGTCACTAGCACGGAGAGGGGGATCCCACTGCATGGGCAACAGATGGGTCTCCATTATCAACTTTTCCCTGGAGAGGCCACTCGAGTTTCACTTTAGTGTCAGAGCCCTCAGTACTATCACTCCTAATCCTGTTTCCCTTTCTTCCCTCTTCAGCTTTGCATCCATCCATGGGTAACGCAAAGGACCATCAGCTACTTTATACTTTTCAGCTCCAAGTTTATTCCATTACGTGATGTTTTAGCTCTTCATTCTTCTCAAAAATATCTTCTTTCAGCAACCCTTATCGAGCTCCTTCTCCTCAAGTCTGTCTTCTCAGCACATTGGCATGTTAAGACCCATAGTTTAAAATCTCTACAGCTAGATGCACCAAGGAGGTGTCATTCCCTTGTAGGGAGGGAACAGATTATTTGATCAAACTCAGTTCTGCCATAAAGCCAGATCTCTCTCTCTCTTTCAAAATATAGATTGAATTAAAAGTTGATTTTACTGAATCAGTGATGTATACAAGAAAAGTTATTATTAGGAGTAAAGTTTTCTACTTTTTAAAAACGATTCAATCCAGATGAAGTTATTAAAAATCCCTCTACACTACAAATTAGATCGAGGAATTTTCCCCAGTATTGTAGGCAAAATTGATTTCTCAAATCAAATTATATTGATGATCTTATTTGGATTTTTCTTATTTTTTTCCCTGATTAATTTTTTTGTTGTTGTATTGGGGGTCCTTGTATATCGCTAGAAATTGCTCCCTTCCTCTCGGATCCATCTGGTCACATGGCATTGTTTCTGGAATTTGCACAAATTGTGCAATTCCACTCAGGCTGTGAAAGATTTATAAAATAATGCAAGTTGGAATGGCCAGAAGTGCACAAAGCATTTTTAAACAATAATTCACTGATCCTGCATGTAGAAAATTGATAAAGAACAGGATTTCTGAAGATATCCGAGATCTTTGGTGACTTGTGCCGGGGTTTATCGGGTGAATGGCATTGTTTAATCTTGTAAGGATTAAGTGTACCATTAACTCACTGTTGAGCTATAGCAAGTATCAAATACACCTGTTGAGTTGTGCTTTTCTTGGTACAAATTAACTCTGTAATCTGTTTTACTTTCTCAGTAATCCTCTGAACTCTGCATGTCCTATTTGGCATATTTTTTGCATCAACTTTAGGTGTTTTGCTTGGCTTTGCTATTCTTTCTCTGCTGTGCCACATTCTTAAAGAGAAACGATCTGTCATCTCTTACTTAACCAGTAAAACACTACAGATTCCTCCTTGGGAATTTTAATCATTTTAATCCATGGCCTTGTTTTCAAATCCAATAATGAAGCTGCGAAATACGACAGGGGCTTTAGTATTAGCTCTGTCTCTCTCACACCTTGAGCCATCTCCGCAGTTGTATGGCCTTGTGAAATATGGGATCCTTCACCACTTCAGAGGTGATGCTCTCAGGGAGGGCCGATAAGTGCTGGCTGTTTTGCAGCCATTTGACTCTTCCTGCAATGTTGATCAGTAAAATGAATCTCCCTTGTAAATTTGACACGATTATGACAAGGGCAAAGTGGCATCATGTACCTTCCTGAGTTTCAGGAGCTCCTGCACAAATAAATTTTAAGGATGGGGGAAAAAAAACAAAGTATATGATGGGAGGAAAATTTGTGAATTGAATGTCAAACCAGGCAAAGAAGAATTAAAATATCAGATTGTGCAAAAAAAAAGAAATAGGCTGCAATGGATCGTTCTTTCCCTTTGGCGTCCTTTTCTCATTACTTTCAAAACTTGTAGATTAATTTTTTTTGATGACCCCATAGTTGTTGTTATTAGTAGAGTGGACTCCTTCACTTGGCCAGTAGCCCTCATAGTTCTTAATTTAGGAATGTATGTCTTTCAGTTTTTCCATTTAATAACATGGGTTCATATGTACCTTGTTCATTGTTATTTGATCATTGTAAATTATTAATACCATATGTACCTGTGTATTTTGCATATGTTAAAACCAATAAAAAGATTGAAGAAGAAATGGGCTTCTAATTTGATATTCTACATCTTCAATGATTGCTTGTCTGAAGATGTGATGTCACAGTTTAAAGTGTTCATTCGACATCAGATGTTGAATGGTGGTATTAGAAAGGGGTTTGCAGTAAACCCCCTTCCTTTTGTGGTTCTGTGCATTTGCTGCTCAAATGCACTGTCGCAGTATGTGTACTCCTAGTCAGGCAGGATGCAGCATCACCTTGGGGACCCACTTCCCCCATCACTCACACCGCTGATCTTGGTAGGCCGTAAATAAATAAAAAGGCCTGAAAGGGAAGTCGGTGCAAGTTTTAGTGCAGCTAATGAAAGAAAAATGACTCTAACAAAAATAGGAATGCCTCATCATTTTTAGCAAGTTTTTTAACAGTTATATTACACTACATTCACACTAGTTTTTTTTAACTTCTGCATTTCAAGTTCAAGCTGTGTGGAGATACAACCACTACACTGGCTGCACTCCTACTGGCCTACTGCAGGGGGCAACACTGTATCTACAGGTTGGCAACCTGGGAGGCTGGCCCCACCTGCCGGCTGTCAATCACTGGCCTGTATAAATACTTGAGCCAGCCCCTTTGGAAGCAGTCGGGCACATGGTGCTAGGGTCTATAGAGACATGGTGTGCAAGCTTAAGCTGATTAAAGCCTAGAGTTGTCTTCTCATGGTTTGTGCTTGTTTGTTCATGCTGCAGTACGCCACAATTTAGTCAGCTTAAAATTAAAATTACCAAGGAGAATTTCCTCACCATCGAGAGGCTGGATATTGACCCTCAGCACCCGGACGCTTCAGCATACTTTGAGATCTGGAGGCATGTGATGGAGGCGATTATCTACATGCAAGCTGAGGTCATCAATACAAACCAGAAGAAACTCATGGTACTTCTCACCAAGCTGGGCCTGTGCACTTTCCAGGCGATCCGAACTGCACAGAGTTTTAACCAGCCATTGCAACCCTGGAAGGTATGTAGCGGTCCCCGACGAACATACTCTATGCCCAGTACCTGCTCAGTGTCAGGGTACAGCAGCCAGGTGAGATGGCAGACACTTACCTGGGGGCACTGCGAGAAGTGGCATGTCCGTGTATGATCAAAGCTGGGGTGACTGCTAGGGAAGTGGAGCGACTCATCCGAGATGCCTGCTTGTAAGGGTTGCAGTTGAGGGCCACACAACAAAGGCTGTAGGAGGAGAACAATGCCTCCCTCACTAGGATCATGGAGGTGGCCCACTCCCTAGAAGCTGCAGCCCACCACATTGATGTTTTCGATGCTCACCTCCCTTATCCTCCAGCTCAGATGGTGCCGACAGCAACAGTCACTCAGCGGCCCCATGTGGAGGAGACAACTGCAGCCGCTGATGCCAGCCACCACTGTAAGTACTGTGGGGCCCGGTGTGGGTCAGACAGGCACTCCTGAAAGAACTGGTCCACAAGGAACTCTCATTATTCCCGGTGCGGCAAGTAGGGCCACTTCACTAAAGTGTGCCTTTCCATACCCACTGGGAGTGCTGCAGTCCTCCGAGACTGACCTGGAGCTCCTCTTGGACCTCTGGGTGCCCCCATGTGCAGGTACCAGGCAGCACTATTACTATGCCTGCCACTTCTGCCCACACCGGTGATGTCACTTCAGGCTGGGCCACACTGACGCCAGGTGTGTCTCCTGGGCACCGCCATCATCGGCAGGATGAGACCACCCCATTCCAGGTGTAGTGCGATGCCTCTGATGTAGCCCTCGCTGCCACCCTCAACCAAGGGGGCAGACGCATGGCCTTTTTCTCCAGGACCCTCCATGGTTCCGAGCTCGGGCACTCCAACATTGAAATGGAGGCCCAGGCGGTCGTTGAAGTGGACCGCCACTGGCGCCACTATCTGGCACCTACCAGTGCACAGTAGCATTCATGTTCACACCACCCATGAGGGCAAGATCAAGAATGACAAGATCTTGCACTGGAGAGTCGAGCTGGCCACGTTCCGCTACGGCATCCAGTACAGGCCGGGGAAGCTCAATGACTCTCCTGATGCCCTGTCCTGAACCTGTGCCAGTGCTGCAGACACCATTTGCCACTCATGTGTCTCGCACCTGTACCACTTCATTAAGTCCCGGAACTTCCCTTTCACTGTCCACGAAGTCCAGACCATGACTGAATCTTGCAGGGTCTGCAGAGCGCAAACTGCGCTTCTTCCACCCACCACAGGCCACCTGGCCTTTTGAGTGACTCAGTATTGACTTCAAGGGACCACAGCCTTCCACGAACAAGAATGGGTATTTCCTCTCGGTCATAGATGAATGCTCCAGTTTTCCCTTTGCCATCCCTTGCCCCGACACGTCCATTATCAAGGCACTGGCACAGATCTTCATCATGTTCGGATACCCAGCATTCATCCACAGAGACCGGAGTCCGGCTTCATGAGTGAGGAGCTCCGCCAGTACCTGATGGTGTGAGGCATCCTGTCTAGTTGCATGACTAGCTACGACCCCAGGGGTAACGGGCAGGTTGAAAGTGAAAACGGGGTGATCTGGAAAGCAGTCCTCCTCACCCGGAGGTCAAAAGCTGGTCCATCAACTATTGGCAAGAGGCCCTCCCTGAGGCGCTTCACGGTACTGTACATGGCAACCAATCAGTCCCCTCACGAATGCCTTTTCTCCTTTCCTAGGAAATCAGTGACTGGTGACTCCTGCCAGAGTGCCTGGCGTCTCTGGGACTGGTACTCCTCCATAAGCCCTGGTCACGCAGGTGCACCTCCTCCAGGCGAACCCAAATTTCGCCTATGTCAGGTACCCTACTGGACATGAAGACTTGGTCTCTACCAGGGACCTGGCACCAGCAGGGACCCAGCCACCCCCCCCTCCCCATCCTGGGCCCATCCAGGATCCCCCAGGAGCTGATACACTTTCTCAGCCTCTCCACAGGCCCCTACTGTCCTGTGGACCTGCCCTGCACCTACACCCCTGCACTAGTAGACACCCCCACTCTGCCAGACACCATCCTGCCCATGCTGCCGCCCCAAACCCCCCAGATCCAGCTGACCTTCAGGTAGCCTTGTCCCCACCAACTATTGACCAGGAGCCTGTCCTGCAACGGTCCCAGAGGCAAAGAGAACTGCCGGATCACCTGAATTTGTAAATGTGCTTTTGGACTACTTGGTACCGAGAACACCGCCTGTACTGTGCTGTAGATTTTAATGATTGTTCTATGATATTGGAGAGTTAATGCCACCTCACAAACTTCGATGTGCTTGAGTTCTCTTTAAGCTAAGTTGTCTTTATTTCAGTTGAGGTTGGAGGAAAAGGTGGAGAGAGATGAGATGAAACGTATTTTGGATCCAAACAAGTCATTAGAAAGAAGCAAAGAGAAACAAGAGGAAGATCGATGTGTCAGAATTTTAGAGCATGGAAACAGACCATTTGGCCCAACGTGTCCATGGTGATCAGATTGTCTATCTACCATGTTTCCAGGTGGGATGATATTGAGACCTTCAATAGCTGTTTGCTATTAATTAAATTCAGAACTATTGATGGGTTAGCAAGTTGTAGCAACAGGTCCTCAGGGTTGATTGGTGTTATCGATATCAAGAGCCATTTCTCCTGCTTCCTTCTGACTGTGTGACATCTAAGCCATAATCATCTCCTTCCTTCCCTCTTCTATTGTATTTCCCCAGTGTAATGACAAAAAATTGTGAAGCTTCTTGCCTCCTGTGCTGTGCCAATCTTCAATTGGTCATACTTAATCTCATGCACGCACCTCTTATAGGTGAAGTACTGAAAATTCTACCATTCCTAAAAAGGCACTGTCTAGCTTGAGAGCATCCAAAGCAACCCTGTGTTAACGTTGCTAAACCTAATGTACAAATACATCATTTCATTGTGTAGAGAGAAACCTGTCTGAGTTCTATACTAGGTCTTGGAAGTTGCTGGAGGGTTTCCCATTGCTCCCATTTTATACTTGGTTCTATATGAACAGACGAAAAAATTCTGTTAAATGTTCCATGGAAATGGAAATTCTCATTATTCTGAGAAAGGGAGTATCTAATGTGGTGCAGTCTTGACGCTTGGCAATCCTCTCCATATAGCTGAACAATGCTTACATTTGCAAGCATGACAAATCAGGAGAATGATGCCTCTGGCCAAGCTGAATGCAGTTGTTAGCTGATGTCTGTGTAATGTGTGAAATAATTCTAATTGGGAGACAATGCAGATGTGAGGAAAATGTGATAAGAGCACAGTATAGATCTGTCTAGGAGCCGTAGCATCACCTACGGCTCCTAGAACGCTTCCACCAGCGTTGTCTCCGCTCCATCCTCAACATTAATTGGAGCGCCTTCATCCCTAACATCGAAGTACTCGAGATGGCAGAGGCCGACAGCATCGAGTCCACACTGCTGAAGATCCAGCTGTGTTGGGTGGGTCACGTCTCCAGAATGGAGGACCATCGCCTTCCCAAGATCGTGTTATATGGCGAGCTCTCCACTGGCCACCATGACAGAGGTGCACCAAAGAAGAGGTACAAGGACTGCCTAAAGAAATTTCTTGGTGCCTGCCACATTGACCACCGCCAGTGGGCTGATATCGCCTCAAACCGTGCATCTTGGCACCTCACAGTTCGGCGGGCAGCAACCTCCTTTGAAGAAGACCGCAGAGCCCACCTCACTGACAAAAGACAAAGGAGGAAAAACCCAACACCCAACCCCAACCAACCAATTTTCCCCTGAAACCGCTGCAACCATGTCTGCCTGTCTCGCATCGGACTTGTCATCCACAAACGAGCCTGCAGCTGACGTGGACATTTACCCCCTCTATAAATCTTCATCCGCGAAGCCAAGCCAAAGAAGAAGATCTGTCTATTTTGTATATTTACAAAATCGCTAAATGTGATAGCAATTGTTTGGATATATTTTAAATAGAATTCCATAAAATGAAAAATGTTGTAGTCAATGGTAGTGCATCTGCCATAGATTGTGCTGCATGCTTGAGGGGTGTCTTGACAAACTACAGACCTTTGTTATCAGTCAGGCTGAGCACAGCTTGCATTATTCTTTACTTGGAAGATGGGGAATGCAAAGGCTAAGTAACCTTGGACTATTTTGTACATCTTCTAGTTACTGCTTACAAATAGATGTGACCTATAAAACTTTGACGGCTGCATTCATGTTTTCAAGGCCAAGAGTACTTAGCGACATCAGAAATAAAAGAGAGAAAGAAAAGAAAAGAGAGCTGTCCATTATAAACATTTTACAATCCAACAAAATACAAGTTTTACTTTTCATGTTTCCTTTTGATTTGAAGAGCTGGGGACTAAATTTTCAGAGGAGCTTTTCTTGTCGTATTTTGTATCTACAGCAAAATACATGTAGAAAACCTGGAAAAGAAACTTGAATTATGGTCACACTATTTTCAACAAATTTTTACAGCTGCTCCGTCCAGGTGACGGAGGTCAAACTGAAGAATTTTCTGGACACACTCTCCATTTACCTGTGTGATCAAAAATCAAGAATGCAAACTGATATTTGTATAAATCATTTTGAGCCACAGCTCATTGGTGTCCCAACACAATTCTGTACCACTTTTATTTTTAACTACAGTACTTGCTGATAGGTTTCTAACAATACTGTCTACCGTCCAGCATTTGTAATTGAACGTGAAGGCATTTGCAATGCAATTGATATTTAAAGTTGATTATCCAACTATTGGTCGTATTTTGTGCAGTTTTTCACATTTAGTTTTGCACAGACTTGTCATATTCACTATTTGGATTACCTTATTCTTTTGTATTTTTACTAATTTTATAGCATTATTATAACTATTGTAGATGTAAACTTATTTGGGATGGGACAGGAGGGTTTCTGTCAAAACAAATCTGCTGTCTATATTTTCACATATTTTCATACTTGTTCTGAATTTGAAGCATAATGCAGAGTATTATGAATGAAATAGAGGTTTCAAAATGCAAATTTTTTAAAAAAATATTTGCCAAAGCCACTTTATACATCTTAAGATTGAGTGCCAGACAAAAGAAGAATGGGCACACAGTGATATGACTAATATATCCACCTTTATGGCAATTAAAAACATGTTAGGAGATAAATTCAAGAATCATTACATTGGGCAGCTGTGTGTGAAGGAAGGAAGTTATGATGGTGATCATGCCTCCGAACCATGTTTCTTCTGCTTCGTAGTATGTGATGGCTTGGTTTGTCCTTCCATTTCTGTTGATTGTGGCCTGCATCATCCTGTTCTATCACGAGATCGAACTTTAAACACGGTGCCTCAGTTAATTCACTAATGAAACAATGCAGCAAGTCTCCAGATCAGAAGTTGTAAACGACAGTGGCATGTGAGCAGTGACTGCAGAACTACTCACAAGCAACCAGATGGTAATTATTAAGATTGTCAATCACAATTAGTTTGATTTTATACAGCTGTGAATTTTTAAGAATTGCTTGTTTAATACCTACAACTATCTTCAGTGTCCAAAAGCCTGAACTACATTATGTGTCTCTTTGAAAATAAGTTATGGCTTTGCACCTGGTGCCTGCAGCTAGGAGAAAGGACAGAGTGTGTGACTCTTTATTTATGTGATTACAGGCTGTGCCCTTGGACTGATTTATATATGTAGCTCTCCTCTGTTCGAAGGCAATTTATTTCTTTTGTCCACCTGCAGTGGTTTGTGAGTCACAATTTAATGTTTATCCATCAGTAACTTTATTGCAGTTCCACTACAGACCTTATTTCAAACATCACATTGTCTTCCTTCACTGTCTCACAGAATCTTCAAACTTCTTACCCTTATTATCTCATGCTCCATCACCTCATTATTCTTACCTCTGTAATCTCCATCTGAATCCTTTTTTAAAAAATAATCTGTGCTTGGCCAGAGTTGGCATTTATTTTTTGCACCCAAACTTTTAATTACTCCACTGCTGAGGAAGTATTAAGGCTTTAACATGTATCTCTTGAACTAAGTTTTCACACTTCTGCCCGATGTCTCGTGTTGTTTAACATCAAATTTTATTTGATCATGCCTGAACAAATCACCCTTTAGATGTCCTTCTAAATTAATGACCTGTTGTAAGTACAAGCTTGCAGTTGCACTCCCCATGCTAGCACACACTGGGAATATTGTTGGACGATTTGTACAGTAAAACCTCGTTGGACCGCGGAAGTTGGGGTCCAAGATCTCCTACCGCGTTACAGCTGAGTCACGGAACAGTTGCATACATGTCATGACTCAAACCCTATAATAAGACCTTTAAACTCCACATATTAACATACACGTCTTGTAAATGAGCCATAAGAGACCATTTTTGAGTTTGTGGCTGTTAGCCTGGCATCCTAAAATCAATGTTTGGGGTCCACAGACACCCACGCTATAAGCGATTCCGTGGATTAATGAATCGTGTTCTAGCGAGGTTTCACTGTACTTTGGAAGGAAGAGGTATAGAAAGAAAATTAGCCCATCACTTTTTTTCTAATTCTAATAGTTTAAAAAAAGTAAAGAGAACAAAAAACCTTAATAGTTCAACCCCTCCCTCTAAACAAGATTAACTTGTATAAATCATATAGATATGAATTGAATAACAACTTTCAGGTACCAGACAGGGAATCTCCGGAGCACCTGCACACCTTAAATCTTCCAGTTGTGATAATCATGAATAGGCCCCACATCTTATCAAATTCAAGCACTCTACATCTTTGTTATATCCAATATTTTTCCAAACTTAGGTAAGACATATCATGAAACCATCGAATATGAGTGGGCCCCATCACTTTAACTAAGGATAATAACATGGTCATAAATTAATGCAATACTAACATGCTATTGATTTGAGTACACTTTAGTTGGGAGGGGTGGGTGTGATGATGTAATGGGGAGATGATTATACTGGCTGCTTGCAATTGGCTATGGCTGTAGAGAGACTCCACCCTACTGGTATAACAGATGGAGATGATTTCCCACTGGCCAGTTTAGTGGTGATTATAGTCTGTTAATAAAATCAATATGCCATAGACATGGACCAGACTAGTGTAATACTAATACTGGGCTTTTATTTACAGTCTATAATCACCACTAAACTGGCCAGTGGGAAGTCATCGCCATCTGTTATACCAGTAGGGTGGAGTCTCTCTACAGCCATAGCCAATATCAAGCAGTCAGTATAATAGCCCCCTCCCCATTACATCATCACAGTGGGGTGGGAGGTTGTTGATGGTATGTCACACTAGAATGGCAAAGCAGGTGGAGACCACTTGGATCTTCAAGCCTGCCCACCATTCAATATGATCACAGCTGGCCTCCTCTTCTCTGCCAGTTCCACATCATCCTCAATTCCTTGACATTTCAATTAGTTTCATTTTTCTGGAGCTTGTAACATCCATAAATATCTTGTGACAAGGTCTCCAAACCACGATAGAGAATGATCAGAATCCTCAGTGCATGGTGAAGAATGGCTCATTCCATACTTGGTGATCTCAGCAAGTATGAAAGATGCTAACTAGATCTCAGCGCCTCTGTACAGTAGCTTAAAATTATCACCATTTATAATAAGGTCTAGAGAGCAGAGTTGTAAATATTAGAGTTACGGAAGCTTGCAACACAGAGATGAGCCCTTCAGCCGATCATGTCCCTGCATCCATTGAGCACTTTTGGATACTAATTCTATTAGTCAATTATTCATTATTCATTATCCTACATTACATCATCTGTGGACTTCTATATATTAACAATTTAAATGTCTATTTCGATTTCTTCATTCTAACCATCCTCTGTTGTACTATTCTTAATATCTCTCTGCACCTCATTACCTTAAACTCATGCTTTTTAATTTCTGACAGTTCTGCTATGGGGAAAAACTTAATTTCTGTCTTAACTCTGCCCCTCATAATTGTAAGAAATACTTGGCCTCTTGTCTGCCCTGCCATTCAATATGATCATGGCAAATTGATCCCCATCCACAACTCTTCCTCTGTGTGAGGCCTCCATGTCGGTTGAACCCCCAATCTATCAAAAATGTATTAACCTCCATTTTAAATAATTCTGATGATTGTAGTCTCCAGAACTCACTGAGATAGATAATTCTGCTGGAGGGGGAAAAAAAATCAGGTTACCTCAGTACTGGATGACCAACCCTTAATCTTGAGTTGAGACCCTGTAAGACTGTCCATCCAGTTAAAACATCTTTACATCTACCTCGTTGAGCCCCCCTTAGAATCTTGCATGTTTTAATAAGATCAACCTCATTTTTCCCCCACTCCAAAGATATTTGTGATAGAACAATTCTCTCATCCCAGAAATGAGTCCAGTGAATTTCTTTTGTATTGTCTCCAATGCCAGTATATCCTTTCTTAAATCAGAGCACCACATTTGTGAGATAATACTCCTGGTGTGGCACTGCTGGCATTCTGTACAATAGTTCGCTACTTCCCCTTGCCAAAAAGGCCCGTATGCCATTTGGCTTCCCTACTGATTGTTGCTCTTGTCTACATTTTTGCAATTTATGTGCAAGAAAAGTTAAATCTCTGGGCTTAGCTCATCTGCATTCTTTCTCCATTTTGCTAATTGTTGGCCCCAAGGGTGCAGTGCTGCTGGAGCTCATCGGGGCACCGCTCTGGCACTTCCCGGCACCTCCTTGTCCCATTTTTGATGAGCTCCGACATCCAAAAATCCCCTGGTCGGCCCTTCAGATTCTTTGTTCTGAAATGCAAGACCTTACACATTCCCACGTTAAATTTCATTTGTTATGTTTTCACCACCATGCTTTATCTGCCTATTGCAGTCTCCAAAATTCCTCATTGCAATATGCCCTCCCACCTAATTTTTGCCATTGGCAAGCTTGGATCCCTGAGACTGCATCTTTTTTTTTCCCAATTCATGATATAAATTATAAATGTATCAATAAGAATGATTAATACAATCAATGGCCTGAAACATTGATTCTGTTTCCCACTACTTGAATGCTGCTTAATTGACTGAGTAAGTCATTTTTCTGTTTTTATTTAAGTAAGAAATTAAACATTAATTCAATGTGTTGAATTTTCATATGAATAATCCATTAATGCTGATAAATGAAAGAATAGTGTTCCAATTTTTATTTCTTTCCCTGACACACCTAAATAATTTTCTTTTCCAAATAGTGTACAAGGTCATTCCAATTAATAGACAATCAATAAAAAGGCAATTTCCTCACTGCAACCATTTCCAAAATTTCTTCCAGTTCTAAGATGCTTTACAATGCATATTTGGGACTATTTTAAGAATAAAATTACTTCCTTATATTAGGAATCAGGTGCCCCACATTCATTTAATAATCCTGAACATATTGGATGAACAGCTGTGAATCATGAAAGCAGAGTCCAAACACCCCTTTAACATGAAACATTGTGACCTTTTCACAGAATCAACAGCATTCAAGAAAATTGACCACATGTCTGTTTGGTATATTAATGTGAACTATTTTTGACCATTCACTTCTCTGATCATCAGTTAATGTTTTACTATCGGAAGTCACAAATTATGTGACCTGAGACCTCCTGGATTTATTCCTCTTCATCATCGGAGCAGAGCAGGGCAAAAATGTGGCCTGATTTTGAAGACTCTTGTCATTGACATTTCAACAGGCATATAATTGGGGCTCAGTGCTGAAGTTATACGTCACCTCTAACCTTTAATGAAGGACTTCGACATTATCAGAATCCATCTATTCTACAAGCAGAAGGCAATTTCCATCAACTGCTGCTGAGTACAATATATGGACGTGAAATTTTTTAAAAATGGAAATCTACTCAGCGGACATTTACATGAAAGTAGCAACTTTGACAAATGGAAATGTTTCTTACTCAGATTCTTTAAAAATAATCTTCCATGTGTTTCCTCTCCTAATAATTTTATTGTATCTTTGGTATCGGAACACATTCCAAAACATCCACCTTTCCCTCCACAGTCCCTCCTGTCTGACTGCAACACCATTTTAGTATTGTTTTATACAGTCAGCAAGAGAAAACAACAGTCAGCGGGGATGGAGATGCAGATGAGGAAATTACTAAGAACAGGTACAATGTTTGAAAATTGTTTTTTTTTTGACTGGTTCACTGTTTCAGTATTCAATATCCAGAGCAATTTGTATTAAAAATCCCTTCAATGCAGCATACTTCTTTAAAAAGAAAAGTAATGAAACCTTAAGTAGCATTTTCTTTATAAGTTATCTAATTCCACCATAGGTTACACAATTTTATGTTAAGAATAATGCATTTATGACTGACAAAGACAACTCTCTCGACTTCCACAGCTACTTCTCTCCATTAATGAATGAACCTGCAGTTCCTAACCTGAGCACAAATTCAGTGCTCAGCAATAATGCCGGGGAATTGCACACATTTGGAATCGGGACATTTTGGACGATCTATGGAATTAACGCATTCAACAGGTTCGGGATTTCCATGCTTGGCCTTGCTGTTATGTCAATCCTGAATGGTGATTGAGCCTCTGACAACAGATCATGATTTTAGCCGTGAACCACTTTTATGGTCCTTTGTCAGGCCTTTTCAACTGCTTCTAAATGGTGGTGATTTTTAACCCAACATCTGTTAATCCAGATGTCATACAAATGGGTAATGAAAATAATAGACAGAAGAAGACTGACTGGTCTTTCCAACATGTTATTCATATATCTAATGACTTTATATCAACAGTGTAACTTAGCAGAGGTGATCCAATTAAAGGAGCAGAAATAATGTATTTAATGTCAAGATTAACTAACATCCCACAGATCAGGAAGAAACTTTGATCTTTATAACATAATCATATTGCTTGAGTTACCATACTGAAATTCTGCCGCAATGCATCTCCCTGCTGCCTATGACTTTATGGAGTTGCACAGCAAAGAACTAGACCCTTTGGCCCACTGCCTCTGTGTTGTCAATCAATCTTGCTTTCACACTAATTCTATTTGATGGTTTCCATGTTCCTGGCTCTCCCACTTTTCAAGGCATCATAAAATGACTTGAGAGCACATTTCCATTATCTAGCTGGCCAGAAGATCCTTTGAGATCAGAACCACTCCTCTCTGGTGGGCTAAACGTCTCCATCACCCAAGTTGTTCTCCATGAAGAGTATCTGAAAATTTGAATTATGAAATTGATCAGCTAATGCCAACTCTATCATGCCTGTAATGAGCAGAATTTTGGTGCAAAGAAGAGCTGAATACTGATACTGACTAGTGTAAAGCAATAATTGTTGTACAAGTGGATCTCAGCAACTCAGAGAGAAGCATCATATGCTGGAGGATATCCAATCATCTGGTTACAATACTAAAAATTCCATTCCAGAAGGTTTCTCAGGAGAAAATGTAGAATGAAGAAGAGTTTGTACACTCAGTAGGCTATGAGCCATTTGGAAAGCATTAGGGGGTGGGAGGGGGGGGGGGGAATCCCCACTGAAACAAACAGGAGTAGTTTGCTCTGTGGAAAGCCATGCATGTTTTTGGAGAAAGATTTGGGTTCACAATTATGGAATTAATATCAATCAACATAAAATCAGTTTTATTGACCAAGGTGACGTTTTCTTGTTGCCTCTACAATTTCTTTCAACATCCTCATATACTCACGGTAATCAATTATCTATCAATGATTATAGTGTGGTCATTAATGTCACAGTGGGAAGTCACAAGCAGCATTGACTATTTCAAGAATTTCAGGTTCTGTAAAATTTGGCATTCTGTGTGCACCATTGATTTCCTTCATTGCTCTTTTTGTAGCCATGTATTCATTTGCCTAAATTCGGGAAGTTTTTTCTAAACCTCATTGTGTCTTCTCCTTTAAGATGCTTCTTTATACTTACCCATCACCTGTTCTAAATCTTTTTGTGTGGATCGGAGCCAAATTTTGTCTGAAAGCATGCCTGACTTGCCATATTATATTTTACTAAGTTGAAGACTATATCAGTCCACATTTTTGCTTTTGTTGCAATGAACAGCCTTAAAAAAAATAAATCAAAATTGCCTTGTCATGGCAATGATATTATAGGGTCTTATTAGCAATTGATAGGTCTTCAAACTAGAATCACATGAATTTGTACAGCAACACGATTCATTTGCTTTGCATGCTTTCAGGTCACACTGAGTGATAATTGTGCCTTCAGATGTGTGGAGTAAACAGGAGAACATCAGAGTGCTACAGTATATCATGGATGCCAGTGAATGGAAACAAGAGTCTGCACTGAATTTCGAAGACATTCTGGAGGGTGAACTCACACGGGGGCTCTCTAACTTAGTTACTGGAATTGCCTCAAAAGACTAAAGATACTTTAGAAAAATGAAGGACAAAAGTATTTAATGATGCCCACACTTTCACTTTCTCATCCAACACAGTGCAATTTCAATACAAAGGAGCAAAGGTGCTGTGAATATCAATTCTCCCTTGAAATTAATCAGATTCAATTTCAGCTGATTTTATTGGGTTTCTTTATCATTCTTTGCTTAATCACATTCCGGTTTGTACCCAATGCAGCATCCAATTACTTTTGACAAAAGTTGAGTCAATAACTAATCAAAGAGCCTGTTAACTGTGTGAAATTGCACCAGCAAGCATAATGGGGGAAAAAAAAACATAGTTTAGGATTTACGTAGGAAGTTTAGAGAAGAAGCGACCATGTACCACAAAAGTAAATTTATTAAAATGTGTATTCAGAAGTAGACTGGGCTTTCTTTTTAAGGTCCAGTTTGATTTTGTGCTGAATGGTGACAGAGAATGGAGAAATTGTGGGCAGTGATGTCACAGAGACCTGGTCATATGGCATGGAAGTAGGCCACTCCCCCCACTGTGCCCCTGGGAACCTGTGGGCACCCACCTCTATTAATCCCATTTGATCCATAATCATTAATGCCTTTTGCAATTTGAGTGCTCATCGATACATTTTTAAAATACTGTCAGCAACCCTGCTTCTGTCGCTCCCTCAGGCAGCGGGACTCACCTCACTCTGGGTGTCAAAAGATCCATGTCAGATCGCCTTACCTAAATTTATGTCCTTTAACGTTACTCATCACCCATATGAGAAAAGGATTCCTACAGTCTACCCTATTTATGCCCCTCATCATTTTATAGAACTAAACTATACCCCTGCTCCAGGGAAAAAAAAAGGCCCTCTCCTGCCTCTTCTCACCCCAGGTAACACACTGGTGAAACTCCTTTGCACCCTGTTGAGCATTATCACATCTTTCCTATCGTGCAGCGCAATGGTTCATCTGAGAATTAACCAATGTTTTAGACCAGAGCATGCATTGTTCTTGTATTTCAACCTGTCTAATGTAAGCCAATATCCCATGTGCATTATTTTCCTTCACTGCTACCTTTGGAATTGTACTGTTCTTCAGTATTCTCTAAGATCCTACCATTAACAGTGATTATTTTTAACCTCATTAGTGTTGCCAAACAACCTCACCTCACATTGATAAGGATTAAACTTCAACTGCCATCACTCAACCTATTTCACCCACACATTGACATCACTAAGACGACTCGCCACACTATCAACAACTCCAGCATCTGCAAATTTGATCATGCCTTCTACAACCATGTCAAGATCGTTCTTGCTTGATTCTCCTGTAATGAACCTTCTCTCCCCCACCCCCCCGACTACAGCTACAACCATTTGCTAGCTTTCTCTGACCTCGTAAACATCAACTCGAGACAACGGCCTGGTCTTGGGTGGATTTCCCTTCTTTCCATTAATGCTGGGTTATAGTTGCTGGAAATGGTAAACTCCCATTTGCCTGCAGAAATTCTACTCACCGTTAGTTTTAGGCGGATGATCAATCCCAATCTACTTTCTATCGGTTCTGTGTGTGTAGGTGAAATTTTTATCCACCCACTTCATTTGATGCTTCGAGGACAAGCTTGACCTTGATAAATGTCAGTTTAAAGAGTAATTTCATTTTGCTGATTTCACCATGTGGAAAGTTCTACGCTTTATTCAGGTCTAAATTCTAATTCAAAAATGATTTTTATTTTCATACACAGTTATTAGCTGTTTCCAAATAATAAAACCATTGAGCACACCTCAAAATAGAAATGACAAAAACAAAATGCTGCTTGCACTGTAGGAAGAGGGTAAATTCAGGAGTGAAGCCAGCTATTCTTAAAGTACCGACAAATAAAATGTTATCCTTTGAGAGAATGGGACAGGACTCTAAATTTCTAATGATACGAGTGTACATGTGGCCAAAGAAACAAAGTGCTAGTATTGAACACCCATCATTAAACACTAAACCAAACCCGTCTTATTTACGTCAAGGAATGGATTACAGATTTAAAAGATTTTAGGTATCTTTTAACCTCATGTTCCTAATCTCAGCCAAGATGCTTTGGGAAGCCACTGATGTCCCACAAGATAAATCAGAAGCTGATCCAAGGTATGAAGCCCTTACAGTACGGCAAAGAGACAGCAACTGCAGCAAAAGATGTGTGTAAGGTAAGAATATGATAAATAAACTCAATTTGCACTGATCAAATAAATGTCCAGTGACATGGAGACAAATTATTTTACCTTTTAACTGAAAAAGTCCCTTGCATGGTTTAATTTGGCTTTGTAAATGTTTTCAATTTCATTATGCATTGATAATAAGATGAAGCTTTTATGAGTGCAGGCACTCATTCAATCTACCCTCCTTTGAATTTTGATCACTGAAGCAATTTTAATTTCCCTAGCAGTGAAGTGGTTTCATATATGAGGCAATAAAATCTGAAATTTCAGATGAAAACTTCTGAGGATGTGGAAATAAATCAACTCTTGTTTATTCATTCCATACCTATCAATTCCAGTTCCTGAAAGATATTACCATCAGCTGTGTTTAAACGCCATAGATACACCATATATTTCAGCGCACAAGTTGACTGGTAGGTAGGTTGAGGCCCCCCCCCTTTTTTTTAAAGCCTCATTTTAATAGATTTATGTTATATCCAGCATCAAAATTGACTCCCATTTCTCAGGCTCCCAGGAACAACAAAATTTTTTTTTAAAACATGCCAATTTCAAGTAACGAAGCTGTAAATTAAGTCTTTTTTAAAAACCTCGGCCTACCAGACAGGGGCGGTGTCAGCAACCTCAGGGTCCCAGGTAGGAGTGGTAACGGTGGCACTCAGCAGGAAAGAGGTGTTGGGAAATGGCAGTGCCAGAGGTGGGGAGACGCTTCCAGCATCGACTTGTCAGCTGAATCAATGTCGATCTGTTTCTCTTCGGTGAATTTAAGGGCTCAAAAGTATATCCGGAGTATCAGTGTACCCCCACCGCCCCCCCACCACTTTTGAGAAATTTTATAGGGTTTCACAACTCAACTTGTACGCTGCTGCAGCTCGTGGTTGTCTGCTGCAGATCTGGTTGTGAGTGCTCCGGGTGCAGGGCAAACCCAAAGCCTGGCGGTTGATGTCATAAAGGTCCTGGGTGTCGCAAGCATCATCGGCTTCTGAGGGATTTAAACACATGCGAGAGTTCTTTTAAAGTCAGTTGGTTCAACTCACTTTTGACCCTGCGTTGTTCTTTCATTCAGTGCATACCTAGTGCAACTACATTGTTGACCCCGTTGGGTCCAAATGACCGACCCAAGCATGAAGAATGCAGTTTCACTGAAATTGCCAACTTTCAGGACCTCGCAGCTACAGGTCTAGTTTGAACAGGCTGAAGCCCAATTCCAAGTCAGGCAAATCATCTCGGATGCCACAAAGTACTACTATGTGGTCGGTCACTCGACCAGCAAACAGCAGGCTGCATCATCGACTTCCTACACCAGTCACTGGTTGAAATCATCAAGGCACTCTTGATCTGTACTTTTAAGCACAAAGCACGATTGCTCCACTTGAACGACCTCGTGTCATCAGCCTTAATGAATGAGATGCTGGCACTAGCAGATGACCAAAAGCCATGTTTACTGTTCGAAGATATCAGCCTCCTCATTGCTGATGACAATTTCAGTGACCCACGCAAAATAGTGGCACGCGCAGATATCCTGTGGTACACTGAGCAAAGTGGCGGGGTCTCCATCGACCAATATGCTGCATCATGCCTTAAGGCCCGGGTCTTTCCCCACACCACCAATAAAGCTGGTGATAGCCGCAGCAGGGAGTGACCTCAGTTTGTACTGTTAGTGTTTTTAACCACCAAAAGTGGGGTTCAGGAGCCCGCTGTTGCTGCCTACCCTGTTCTTTCCCAGGAAACTTCTGGGCTGGCTGTCACTAATGGCTACAGCGGTTGCTCACCGTGATAGCCTCCTTTACTTATGGGACTGACACTCCAGGCAAAAGTTCCTTGTAAACACAGGGGTGGAGGTTAGAGCTTTGTCCTCCCTCCAGCCTCAACACCCATGCCAGGAAGTCTGGACCAGTGCTCACCACTGCCAACAATAGAAATATTCATACATAAAGCATGCTAACCATCCCACTACAGTTCAGATCCAGTTGTTTCACCTGGTTGTTTACACTGGCAACAGTGTCACAGCCTTCATTGGGTGCAGATTTCCTCCAGGCACACTGCCTCCTAGTGGACCTCAAGGAACAGCACCTAGTGAATGCCAAGACTTTCCAGAGCTTCTCGGTCAGTGAAGCCGAGTTACCAGCCCCACACCTGGACTCTGTGACTTTGTCAGGCGACGAATTTGCCAGAGTACTAGCAGAATTCCCAAGCATTATTATGCCTCAGTTCTCCACAAATGCCCCTAAGCATGGCGTACAGCACCACATTCCCATTCAAGGACCACTGCTACACGCCTTGGCATGCAGGTTCCCGCCCAACAAACTCCACCTTGTCAAGCAGGAATTCAGGAAAATGGATGAGATTGGGATCATCCAGCGCTCAGACAGTCCACAGGTCTCTCTGTTGTACATGGTGCAGGAGGATGGAGGCCATGTGGTGACTACAGAAGGCTCAACAACACCACCACAACCAACCACTATCCAGTGCCCCATATTCAGGACTTTACAGCCAATTTGCATGGGAAACACATCTTCTCTAAGGTTAGCTTAGTCTGTGGATATCACCAGATTCCTGTCTACCCCAGCGATGTCCCCAAGATGGTCCTCATCACCCTGTTCAGCCTATTCGAGTTCCTGAGGATGCCTTTTGGTCTCGAACATGGCACAGACATTCCAGTGATTAATGGACTCAATGGGGCATGGCTTGGATTTAGATGATATCCTGATTGGCAGCCATTCGGATCTAGAGCATTTGATGCACCTGCACAACTCTGTTGCTGCCCATGTGAATATGGCCTGGCCATCAACCCCACAGAGTGCCAGTTTGGGCTGTCAGCCATTGATTTCCTTGGGCACCGCATCAACCAGTATGGAGTGGTTCCCTTGCTGGCCAAAGTCAAGACCAAATACCAGTTTGTCAGGCCCAGTACATTTAAGGGCCTACAGGAGTGTGTGGGCATGATTAACTTTTACCACCAATTCCTACCGTCAGTGGTCAGAATCATGTGACCCCTGTTTTGCCTGATGCCCGGCAAGGCCAAAGAAATCACCTGGGACATGGAGTCAGCAGCGGCTTTCAAGCAGGCCAAAGATGCCCTTGCAAATACCACCCTCCTAATACACCCGTGGGTGGATGTGCCACAGCCCTCATGGTTGACGCTTCCAACCCGGCAGTCTGCGGCGTGCTGGAACAACTAATTGAGGGTCAGTGGAAACCACCACATTCTTCAGCTGGCACCTGCGATGCCCCCCACCCCCCCCACCGGAGCTGAAATACACCACCTTCAACAGGGAGCTGCTAGCCCACTACCTCGCCTTCTGACACTTTCAGTATTTCTTGGAGGGGGCGGGAGTTCTCAGTCTGCACAGACCACAAACCTCTCATCTTTGCATTCACCAAAGGTGCAACCACACCAGGGCTGACCATCCGCAATCCAACAGCCTGGTAGAGCATTTGGCAGGCTCTGAAGTTGGCCCAGTTGGCGCACCTCCGAGGTCTGGAGTGGGTGGTCGAGCTCCCATGGATGCTTCTTGGCATCTGGATGGCTTCTAAAGAAGACCTAGCCATGTCTTCAGCAGGGTTGGTCTACGGGGCCCTACTGATGGTTCCAGGTGAATGTGCCAGCGGCCTGTGGTACATAGGAGACATCCGTGACAGTGCTCAAAAGCCTTCGAGAGAAGGTAGGAACTAGCTCCTGTCCCAACCTTGTGCCATGGCCCAACACCTTCCTTTGTCCCCAAGGATATCTGGGACTGTGATTACGTCTTCGTCCGCAAGGGCATGCACCAGACTCCACTTCAGCGAGGGCCCGTACAAGGTGTTGCATTAGAATGGAACTATGTGCATCCTTGACGTGAGCAGCCATGAGGACACCTTCACCACTGACCACCTCAATCTGACCCACCTAGACCTGGAACACCCTGTGATTGTGCCACCCCCATGCCAATGAGGTCAACCACCCATACGGACTAAAAAGGTATTGGCCGTGGACTCCACCCCTCCTAATGCCGGTTCTGGAGGGGTGGTCATGTGGCGGTTCGCTCACACCGCAGGCGAACCAGCTCACAGAGTCACAGGCAAGTCTGCAGCAGATCTGACTGTGGGAGCTCCAGGGGCAGGGCAAGCCCATAGCCTGATGATGTCATAAAAGTCCCGGGAGTTGCAAGCATCATCGGGATTCGAGGGATTTAAACGCATGCAAGAGTTTGATTAAAATCAGTTGATTCAACTCACTTTTGACTCCGTGTGGTTCTTTCACTCGCTGCGTGTCTAATGCAACTGCAACACCAAAATATACAGGGGTGGGTGGGTGGGTGTGTGTGTCTCGAGATTGAGAGATAGATATCTAGATATATGACTCCAATTTCCATAATTTTTTGATGCCTCACATACACGGAAAAATCTGTCGGTAACCAAATCAGATGAAGATGATTCTGCTAACTTTTAAAATGAACAAGAATTCTAATTGCATTTCAGTATACCAGTGAATGAATAACACTAATACATTTTGTAGTAATACTGTGGAGGTACTGCTCAGATTCAGCCAAACCTTTGTGTGTTTAATTTCACAAGCAAATCAAATAAAAATTGAATAATCCAATTATTCCCCTTTGTCTGGGATTCCTGGGAGCAGCTATCAATTACAACTGCAGGATTTCAGCACTGTTCTCCAGAGGTAAAACGAGAATGTTAGATTATGTATTGCAAATTACATTACTTCTGATTCCAACATTTAGCCTCTCCAGTATTTCTTGGATCTTTTTGTTTCCAAGGCAGAAGCAGTGTGACTTGGGACAACATGAAGATAAAACAGCAATTCTGTAACCGAGATCCTAAACGTTTGGGAGTGATTGGATTTACAGAAATGCAAAATACTTTGCTGCATGTGCGTGTGGTACACCTGTGTGAGTTCCAAACTTCTAATAGAGTAATGTGCAGTTACTGCAGAATAGTACGTGTAAAGCACAAGTTCTAAAGGGCATGTGGCTTATTTATGGTTCTGCTTACAAGTGCATGTGGATAAATGCATCATGCAGTGACAGGATGGGATGAGCCTTTTTATATGTTGGCTGCATTTCCAAGGCAACAGGAGGTGTACATTGGAAGTGAAGGCGAGGCTTGCATCATGGTCTGAGCTCCATATCAAACGCTACCTTTTCTTGCGGTCTTGGATGAAGCCATTCCCCTGCCACGCAGTGATGCATCCTGACAGGCTACTTCAGTGGTGCATCTGCACGAGTTGTTCAAGGATGCAGGTGGCGTGCTGAATTTCCTCAGGCTTCTGGGGCTTGGAGCTTTCTGAGCCGTAACTCACCCAGGGAAATGGTGCATATTTCATCATGCTTCTGACTTTTGCCTTGAAGGTGTCGGATAGACTTTGGGATATCAAGATGTGAATCACTTGTCACATGGTGGTTTTGACTGACTCATATAGCTAGTTTTTGTATCACTCATGTAGATGACTCATCAGTCTAATGAGTGACAAGGTGATGGTACCCCATTGAATAACATAGAGGGTTATGTTCTCTCTTGGAAATCGCTCGTGTGGCCCTAATGCTACTCGCCATTTAAGAGGTTTTTTCTTAGTGTTCTCAGTGGGTTCTAATATATGCAAAGCATGGACTAAGATGTTGCAGATGCTTGATTTTCAGTGACTATTCCCAGTTCTGAATTTAATATGAAAGGAAGTTAATTGATTAAGCAACTGAAAATAATTAGACCTAAGGCACCATTCTGAGCAATGTTTGTAGTGGTGCCCTGAGTTGGAATGGGGGACATCCAACAACCATCAGCATCATTCTTTGTCCGTAGTTTAACTCCACCAGTGGAGATTTTTTTTTCCTTGCTGTCCATTACTTCAGTTTTAACCAGGAATCCTTTACCACGTGGTTAAATGTTCAAGGACGGTCGTGCCTCATTTTCCCTTAAATCTCCTCTGGGATTCAGCTCTCTGGATTTCATGTGGACTTATTTGGATAAAGGCAACGGTGAAGTCAGAGGCCATCGTAGACCTTTCGCAACCTTGCTCACTCCTGAACTCTCTGGATTAAGCAGAGTGATGTGTACTTTCAGGAAGTATGTCTAAAGCAGGTCTTTTAGAATTGTAATAATTCAATGAGATTGCCCTTGTGCCGTACGCACAGACAAAAAATGAAAGCCATACATTCAATTAAATTTGGGTGATTTGTTTCCATTCTTCCATTAACAATAAGTTACAAATGGATGTGACCAAGATATTGAAATCCAGTAAGTGCCAAGAAATAGAAATTTTGAAGAAGCAATATCTATTTGTTTTTTTTTTAATTTGACATCTCCAGAAGATATACTGTATGCATTTTGAACAAGTTCACCTTTCACCAAGATAACAAAATACAGAAAAGGAGACTGCTAAATATAAAGAAACTCCAAAAAGATCATTTAAAATTTGCGGCAGGTTTTTCCAAACAGAATGTGGAAAGTTAGATATTGTTAACTATATAACCATTTACGGAGCGGAAACAGGCCATGTCGGCCTTTCGAGTCCGTGCCAGTTCACTAGAACAACTCCATTAGCTCAAGCCTCCCGCTCTCCGCCAATAACCCTCCAACTCCCTCACCTCCATGTACACATCCAACCTTCTCTTAAATGACAGAATGGACCCTGCCACAACTATCTCTTTTGGAAGATCATTCCATTCTGCCACAATTCGCTGAGTGAAAAAGCATCCTCTAATATTTCTCCTAAAGATTTGCCCCCTTGCCCTTAACTCATGGCCTCTTGTTCCATCCTCCCCTGCCCTCAGGGGAAAGAGTCTGTTTATGTCAAGTCTATCTATTCCTTTCATAATTTTAAATACCTCTATCAAGTCCCCTCTCAGTCATCTACGTTCCAATGAATAAAGTCCCAGTTTCCTTAATCTCTCCCTGTAATCCAGATGCTGTAAGCCAGGCAACATCCTTGTAAACCTTCTCTGCACCCTCTCCACCTTATCTATCTCCTTTCTATAATTTGGAGACTAGAACTGAGCACAGTACTCCAAACCTGGCCTCACCACCCAGTTCCTATACTCTATACTATGATTTATGAAGGTCAGCATACCATATGCCTTCTTAACCACCCTGTCTATATGGGAATCCACCTTCAGTGAACTCAGTGCCATAACCCCCAGGTCCCTCTGCTCCTCTGTGTGCCTCAACACCCTCCCCTTAACTGTATATGTCCTATTCTGGTTATTGTTACCGAAATGCAACACCTCACACTTGTCTACATTGAATTCCATCTGCCATCTTTCAGCGCACTCTTCCAAACAAACTAAATCCTTCTGTAATCCAAGAAAATCTACCTCACTATCTACCACTCCCTCTATTTTCATATCATTCGCATATTGGCTTACCCAGTTAACCATACCCTCCTCTAAATCATTAATATAAATGAAAAACAACAAGGGACCCAGCACTGATCCCTGAGGCACCCCACTTGTCATAGGCTTCCAATCTGACAGACAGTTGTCCACCATGACTCTCTGCTGTCCATCTCCCAGCCACCTCTGAACCCATGTCACAATTTCTCTATGCGGAACCTTATCAAAAGCCTTACTAAAATCCAAATAGATCACATCAATCACTCTACCTTCATCCACCTTTTTTGTCACTTCCTCAAAAAAACTCAACAGGGTTCATCAAACATGACTTTCCTTTTACAAACCTATGCTGGGTGCCCCTAATCAATCCCTGCCTATCCAGATATGCGTATATACTATCTTGAAGAATACTCTCCATAAACTTCCCCACCACCGAAGTCTAACTTACTGGCCAATAATTACTTGGCCTACACCTACTATCTTTATGGATCAACGAAACTACATTTGCAACCCACTAATCCTGTGGTAAATCTTTGAAAAATCACTCAGTGCCCCCTCTATTTGTTCCCTGACCTCCCTTAAAGTCCTGGGAAAAATCCCATCAGGACTAGGAGTCTTATCCACCTTAATTGACCCTGGAAGCTCCAAAACCCTCACTTTACTAATCCCTATTCTCTCCATAACTAAGCCCTTTGCCTCTCTTATCTCGTATAGCCTAATGTTCCTTTCCCTTATGAATACAGACGAGAAAAAAATTGTTCAATATTTCTCCCATCTCATACGGTTCCTGGCATAGTTCACATCCAGTGGACCTATTCTATCCTTAACCCTCCTTTTACTGTCCACATATCTGTAAAAACCCTTAGGATTCACCTTCGCCTTATTAGCTATAGACACCTTATACCTGCTTTTTGCCTTTCTAATTTCCCTCTTAAGGTTCTTTCTGCAATCTAAGTAATGACCATACATCTCCTCAATCTTTTGTTTTTTATATTTGGTATAGGCCTCTCTCTTGTCCCGAACCAACTTCTTAATTTCACCAGAAAACCATGGCTCCCTCGAACTATTAGTCTTCCCTTTCGACCTGACTGGAACATAAAGATACTGTACTCTCAAAATCTCACCCCTAAATGGCCCCCAAATTTCCTCTACATCCTTTCCGGCAAAAAGATCAGTCCAACCATCTCTCTGCAAATCCCTTCTCATTCCTCCAAATCTGGCCTTCCCCCACTCAAAGACCTTCAATCTCGGACCCGACCTATCCCTTTCCATCATTAAGCTAAAGCTAATGGACCCATGATCACTGGATCCTAAGTTCTCTCCAACGCTTACCTCCGTCACCTGCCCCATTGCATTCCCAAACAACAGATCTAACACTGCTCCCCCTCTAGTTGGCGTCTCAACATATTGCTGCAAAAAGCAATCCTGAACACAATGCATAAATACTAAGCCATCCTGTTTTTTTACTGACTGCGTTTCCCAATCTATGTTTGGAAAATTGAAATCCCCAATCAACACCACCTTATTTCTACTGCACATCTCTCCTTGCACATTTGCTCTTCTAGTTCCCTTTCCCCATTTGGAGGCCTATAATACACCCTCATAATAGTAACCTCACCTTTCTTACTTTTCAGCTCTACCCACACTGCCTCCCTCGATGAGCCCTCCAGTCTATCTTGCCTCAGCACTGCTGTAATATCCTCCCTGACAAGTAATGCCACACCTTCCCCTCTTAATCCACCAACTCTGTCACATCCTGAACATGCAACCTTCCTTCAACCACGTTTCGCTAATGGCCACAACATCATAATGCCACATGTCAATCCACACCTTTAGCTTATCCAGCTTCCTTACTACACTACTTGCATTCAAATAAATACATCTCAGGGATCTCCTACATCCTACATTCTGCATATCTTCCTCTCTGTCATTCTCACAATTTTCACTACAACATCTTTTTAATTCTTCATGCTTTTCCTCCCTCAAAATATTTAAACTTGTCTCTTTCCTTTGCCTACAAACCCTCACCCTGCTGTTCTGCCTAACTTGAAACCCTGTCCCCAACCAGACTAGTTTAACCCCCCCCCCCCCCCCGACAGCCCTAGCAAATGACCCTGCCAGGAGACTGGTCCCTCTAGGATTAAGATGTAAGCCGTCTTTACGGTATAGGTCCCATCTTCCCCCAAAAAAAGTCCCAGTGGTCCAAGAACTTGAAACCCTGTCTCTTACTCCACCCCTTTAGCCACATGTTTAACCTCCACCTGATTCTATTTCTGCCCCCACTGTCACGTGGCACAGGAAGCAATCCAGAGAGGGGTTAGTGGTCCTCTTTTTAAGCTCCCTACTCAACTCCCTATTCTCATTCTGCAGGACCACTTCCTCCTTCCTTCCAACATTATTGGTACCAACATGTACCACAACCTCAGGCTCCTTACCCTCCCCTTTGAGGATGTTCTGAACGCGCATAGTCACATCCCGGATTCTGGCACCAGGGAGGCAATCCATTATTTGGTTTTCCTTATCGCGTCCACAAAAACCTCTGTCTGTCCTCCTAACCATTGAATCCCCTATGACTATCACCCTTTTCCTTTTATACCTACTTTTCTGGGTCACAGAGGTTGACACCACACCTCTGTCCGCCATAGTCTGACTATCCCCCTCCTCAGTACTGAAGGTGGAGGACCGATTTCTGAGGATTTCAGACTCGGGTGCTTGCATATGAACCTGACCCCTCCCTTTCCTCCTCCTAACAGTAACCCACTGCCCCTCCTCCCGTGGCCCCTGTGCAACCACCTACCTGTAGCTCTTGTCTACGATAGCCTCATTCTCCTTAACCAGAGTGAGGAAATTGAGCTGCAGCTCAAGTTCCCTAACTCGGTCCCTTAGACGCTGCAGCTCAGTACACTTTGTGCACACGTGGATGTCCGGGAGACGTGAACACTCCATGACTTCGCACATGTGACACTGAGAGCAGAAAACTGCCCTCACACTCATCCTTCCTTCTTTTCCTCACACCTTATTCAATTAACTGTGAATGTCTTACCTTTAGTTAATTTACTTATTTGTGTACTTTTTGCTTATTTTGTATAAGTATTGAATCATTAGATCAAATTTTATGATGCTCCACTCCTTATTGTAGAAAAGGGATGCAGGCATGCAATGTTGGTTACCCTTCCTGTGGATGGTGTACAACCTATTGAGTTTCTCCAGCACGTCCATGTATTGCAATCAACCCCAGCATCTGCAGGCTTTCTAGTTTAACTTATGCATAGCAGTGTAGGATTCTCCAATTATGTTCACAATTCTGGGCATCATAGATTGCAAGATCAGTGCAGATACAGTTGAATGCAATGCGATTTGACATTCACCCCTGTGATGCATTGTAGTGACAGTAAGCAGATACAAGATTCAAAGACTGGGTCTCTGCTGTGGCTAGCTGTGCCTTGTTCCCGAGTGACTGACCTCAAGAGGGGCCGGATGTGGCTTATATCCCGGGTGGCTGATTAGCAGCCGACTGGGTAGGGTTTGGTCTATTCAGGTTGATTGATTGACAGCTGGCCAGGTGTTGTCTGTCCTCCAGTGATCTTCCTGCAGGTACAGTGATCCCCTCACTGCAGTTGGCTAGTGGTGTATCACCACAACCCCAAAGAAAGTAATGTAAGATATTTGACTCGAAAATTTAAAGCAAGAATAAATGTTTGTTCAGTTTGCGTATAGGTTTGCAATTTCATCATTGCTGGAAGCACTCCATTTTCCTCAGTGTGGGTCTGAACACTGAACATCAGCTTATCAATCAATTTTTTTTTCAGTTCAAAAAATCTAAGTTCAACCCCGGTTTCAGTCAATGTTTACTGACCAATTTCCCTTTGAGCCATCAGGTTCACCCATCACTGCCTGTATCTTAATGCACACCAAGTATCATCCTGCCCTGACTGATTGATGCTAACTCCTGGTTCAGCAAAGTCCTCATTTTAAAATTGCAATTTAGACTGGTTCCTTGTTATTTTTGTAACCTCCCTCAGCCTGATAATAGACTGAGATCTCTTCACTTTAATGTTTCCACTGTAGAAATACATGTTCTTATTGCACGTTAACCTTTCAAATTCACACCAGATGTGAGACCAAATTGGACTGCAGTTTGAATGGCAATTTCTCATGAGGTTTCTTGTTCACTCAGGGGAAGGTAGTAGTGGGAACCACAGAACATTACAGCACAGAAACAGGCCCTTCAGCCCTTCCAGTCTGTGCCGAACTATTTTTCTGCCTTGTCCCACTGACCTGCATCCAGTTCATAGCCCTCTGTACCCCTCCCATCCATGTACCTGTCCAAATACTTAAATGTTAAAAATGAGCCCACATTTACCACTTCAATTGGCAGCATGTCTACACTACCAGCACTCTTTGTGTGAAGAAGTTCCCCCTTATGTCCCCCAGAACTATTCCTCTTTCACTCTTAGACCATGTCCTCTGGTTTGCATCTCACCTAACAACAGTGAAAAAAAGCAACCTATATTTACTCTATCCCACTTGTAATTTTAAATTCCCCTATCAAATCTCCTCTTATTCTTTTACATTCCAGGGAATAAAGTCCTAACCTGTTTAACCTTTCCCTATAAGTCAGTTTCTGAAGTCCAGGCAACATCAGAGTAAATCTCTGGTCTCTTTCCATCTTAATGATATCTTTCCTGTAGTTAGGTGACTAAACCTCAACAATGTCTGATACAACATTACCATAACATCCTATATTCAATACTTTGATTTCTAAAGGTTATTGTGCCAAAAGCTCTCTTTACAACCCTATTCACCTGTGACACCACTTTCAGGGAATTAGGTATCTGTATTCCCAGATCCTCTGTTCTACTGCACTCCTTTTTAAAAACTTGCAGAAAGAATCTTAAAAAAAACTCATAGGGAGGCAAAACATGAAGTATGAAAGTAGGCTAGCAAATAATATCAAAGGATACAAAAAGTGACCGTTTATTGTTTGAGAAAAATTATTCTTTTGGGATTATTGAAGGACTAAGGGGTTGCAATTTATGGATTGTTATATTCTTCATCAGTTCCAATCAACGCCAGATGGTGTAACATTGTGTAAGTGTGTGGTGCGCTGTCGTCCCCCCACTATGCCTTACAAAACCAAAAGACTGTACAAAGGCTTTATTCGACGTGAACTTCCACAGAGCCAGCTGTGAGGAGAGCTGCTGTAAACTCTGAGAGTGTTTTCGAAGGGCCGGCTCAGGCTTATATCCCTGAGGGTGATTGACACCCGACCGGGTGGGGCTTGATCTATTCAGGTTGGCTGATTGACAGCCAGCCAGATGTTGTCTTGTCCCCATGCTCTTCTGTGGGTACAGAGGTCACCCCCTGCAGTAGTTGTGGTGATATGTAATTACACCACTAGGTCACCAGGGGTCATCCCGGTGACCTTGTATAGAAAGCAGTCCAGAGCTACAGTCTAACCTTCCCGGTTCATTTTGCAGAGAGACACGACCTCTTAGTGTACATATTAGTTTATTAATGCTGTCTTATACTCGCAATGCTGGTGTGGTTATTGTCAGTACAATTTAATAAACTAATATCATAGCTACTAGGAGTGAAGCTGCTTCTGCTCCAACGTGAATTCCCGACCACCTGGATACTCTTTCTGAGGAATGGAATCCGGGGACGACCAGCACACATGTGCATCCGAGGACAGAGACGGCAAGGGACCGCTGTACTAACAATAACCACAACAGCAGTGCGAGTTTAAGACAGCTTTAATAAACTAATATGTACACTAAGAGGTCTTGTCTCTCTGCAAGACATTATACTCTCTCTGAAAGACCTGGCGAGAGGCTGCAACTTTAAAGCAGTATCAGCTCAGGAGTATGCGGACAGAATTGTTGCTGGCATACGGTCCACTGAAACGAGACATCGATTGCTGGAGAAAGGAATGGTGGGGTTAGATGAGGCAGAGACTATTGCAGAAGCTTTAGAAAGCACCAGGAAAGAATTGGAGGAGTACTCACAGGACCCTGGGGCTGGGACAAATGTCATACTGCTGGACTCTCTAGCCCCACGAAAAGAAAAGTATACTGCCTCACAGGAATTCACAGCAGCAGCAGCACCTTGAGGGTCCCAAGTGCTTTTTCTATGGACAATGAAAGCACCCCAAAGCCCTCTGCCCTGCTAGAAGAAATGTCTGTTCCAACTGTGGAACACGTGGGCATTATGCAAAAGTCTGCAGAAGCCCCAAGGCCACAACCAAGGCCCATTCTCATGCTAATGAGAGGCGGGAAAGCTCTTCTTTCTCCACAGACAAACAGAAGAAGAAGAATGCCATGTGCAGCCTGCCATCTTAGACAAATGCTACAGAGCAGAGGACACAGTCTTCATGAGATGAATATGACGCCGAGTACTATCGGATGGAAGAACATGAAGGACATGCCAGACTTGCTTCCCTACGCATGAATCAGGTGAGTCCACACAATTTATCTGATGCCACTGTGTGCATCAAAATTAATGATGTGAGGGTAAATTGCTTAATAGATAGTGGAAGCACTGAAAGTTTTATTGACCAGGGGTTAGTCAACCGCCTTGCCCTTCTCACACGCCCAACTGAGCACCGGATCCTGTTAACAGCCAGCAACCTTGTGGCTGAAGTAAAACAGTTTTTAAGGGTTACTCTAGAAATCAAGGGCACAAAATACAAAGGGTTCAAATTACTAGTACTCCCTCACCTCTGCACCCCAGTACTATTTGGGTTAGATTTTCAGTGCCAGTTAGAAAGCATTACAATAGTGCACAACGGGCCTCACCCCCCCACTATGCCTTACAAAGAAACAACACTGCAGCCTGTCTATCCTGAACATAGAACCCTCTCTGCTGTTCACACATCTGACCCCAAAATGCACACCAATAGCCACAAAGAGCAGCAGTTACAGCCCGAGGGACAGTGCCTTCTATGGTGGTACACCACCGGCCTACTGCAGGGGGCAACCTCTGTACCTGCAGGAGTGTAAGGGGACAGGACAACACCTGGCCAGCTGCCAATCAGTCGGCCTGAATGGATCAAGCCCCACCCGGTCGGGTGTCAATCACCCTCCGGAATATAAGCCTGCGCCGGCCTCCCAAGGCCTCACACTGAGTTGCTGCAGCTACAGCCAGCCTGGCTCTGTGGAAGTCTTTGTGGATTAAAGCCTGTTGTACAGTCTTTACCTTGTGTGTGTCTGATTCTGTCTAACAGCAGACCACAATTTAATCCACAAAATTTTCCCATGGCTGCCATGGAAAAACTACTGAGCGCAGGGAGCCTCGAGGTCGACCCACGCCACCTGGAAGCCCAGGCACGCTTTGAGATTTGGCAGCACGCGGTCGAGGCAATCATCAAAGCACATGAGAGCGACATCCTGGACTCCGATCGGAAGAGGTTGGTCCTACTTCGGTCAAAGCTCGTTCCCCGCGCCTTCCAGGTAACCAAAGGCTGCTCAATGTACAAGAGCGCATTGGACACTCTCGAGAATTTATACAAGCCCCCCATGAATGTGGTCTGTGCAAGGTACCTCTCAACACCTGAGCCCAGCAACCCGGGGAGACGGCTGCGTCTTACCTGGGACACTTGCAGGAGTTGGCATGACCGTGTCCGGCTGAACCTGGGGTAGGTGTAGAGGAGGTTGAGAGGTTGATCCGGGAAGACTTCATCCGAGGGCTACCCTCAAGGGCGATCTAGCAGATGCTGATGGAAGACAACATCTATGCCCTAACCAGGACTGTGGAAATGGTCCAAACCCTGGAAGCAGCAGACCTGCATGTCGAAGCCTTCGATTCCAGGTTCCCCCAGGCTCCCTCATGGCCCACTCACATTGCAGCTGCATCCCCAGGCCGAGCTGGGGAGGAGAGCGTCGCTGCGGCAGGTGCCCGGTGCCCCTGTAAGTAGTGTGGGTCCTGGTGTAGGTCAGATCGATGATCGCACCAAAATTGCCCAGCTAGGAACCGGTGTTGTTCCTGATGCGACAAGAAAGGCCACTTTGCAAAAGTGTGCCTCTCTAGACCTGCTGGCAGCTCAGCGGCCCTCTATGACCTCCCTACCTCCCCCGTGGACAACCCGATGTGCACGTGGCGGCGGCGCCATTGTCCCCACGATGACTTCCACCTTCTCCGGCTTCGACCGTTCAACATCTGGCCCCGCCAGCAACTGTCGCAGCGTGTGCACCAAGCATCTGCACCAGCCATTGACCTCGCCACTCGCTAAGATCTACAGCGACGTCACTTCCACCTCACGGTGTGACGTCACTTTTGGCTGATGTAACGACGTCACTGTAGCTGGTCATGATGATGTCACTTCCCCCGGCTCATTGGACATGGCTGGAGAAGGCCAACCATGCAGCGGCTCCCCACATACCACCGCCATCTTGGGCCATGCAGCCCCCAATGACGTTGAGAACGACATGGTCAACATGGGCAATGACCAGGTCGCCATACCGACACTCCCCATGCCTCCGGAGGCCATCAGCTACCGGATGCTGCACCTCACGACCAATGTTGACACCCTATGTTGACACCCTTTTGATGCTCCCCATCCCTCTGGATAGCGATGACTCTGATTCCGAGATGGTTCTGACCACCACCACACTGACCAGGGACATTCCCCACGATCTCGGGCACTCGATGATGGACGTGCGGGTCAACGGACAAGTGACAAAGTGCCTGTTGGACAGTGGCAGCACTGAGAGCTTCATTCACCTGAGCGTGGCCCACTCTCTAAGGTTAAAGCTCCACCCCACCACCTGATCGATCGCCCTCTCCACCAAGGATAAGACTGTTGGTACCCTTGGGCATTGCTCGGTTGATATAATGGTGGGATGGGAGACTTACACAGGATTCAGGCTCCTGGTCATACCTAAACTCTGCACACCACTCCTCCTGGGCCTGAATTTCCAGTGCCATCTGCAGTGTCACCCTTGCCTTTGGGGTCCCCAAACTCCACTCACATTGCACAGTACGCCAACCTACCAGCCCTGGCCAACCTGCGGCTTCTCCACACTGCACATCACCCAACTGGTGCTCTTTCCACATCTTGTGCTAGGCTGCAAGCCGATCGCCGCGAGAGGTAGGCGCTATTGCACTGCAGACAGGGACTTCATCAAGGCAGAGGTGCAGCGACTCCTGACAGAAGGCGTTATAGAGCCCAGTAACAGCCCTTGGAGAGCCCAAGTCCTGGTGGTCAAAAGGGGAAGTAAGCCGAGGATGGTAGTGGATTACAGCCAGACCATTAATCGGTACACCCAGCTGGATGCCTACCCCTGCCGAGGATCGCTGACATGGTCAATGAGATTGCCTGCTACAGGGTTTTCTCCAAGATTGACCTGAAGTCATCATATCACTAAATTCCTATCCACCTGAAGGACAAGCCCTACATTGCCTTTGAGGCAGACGGGCACCTGTACCAGTTCCGCCAGGTTCCTTTTGGGGTCACGATTGGGGTTTACATCTTCCAGTGGGAGGTGGATCGCATGGTAGACCGGCACAAACTGAAGGTGACGTTCCCATATCTGGATAACATCACTATCTGCAGCTGTGACCAGCAGGACCATGATGCTAACCTGGAAAATTTCCTCCAGATGGCAGCGAATCAGAACTTCACTTACAACAAGAAGTGTGTGTTCAGCACCATCCGCCTCGCCATCCTGGGATACATCGTGGCCCATGGAGTTGTCGGCCCAGAAAGGATGCGCCCATTAATGGAGTTACTCTTCCCCCCCACGCTAAAGGCCCTCCACAGGTGCCTGGACAAGGATCGCCCACTGGCCCAAGCCACAACTTTTCCCCTCCCACCTGAGGCGCAGGCAGCCTTAATCTGCATCAGGCAAAACATCGCGGATGCCACGATGCAGGCTATGGATGAGGACTCCCCCTTCCAGGTGGAGAGCAATGCCTCCGAGGTGGCCCTTGCTGCTCCCTCAACCAAGGTGGGGTGGGGCGCCCTATCACCTTATTCTCTAGGACCCTCCATGGCTCTGAGCTCGGGCACTTCGCCATTGAAAAGGAGGCCCAGGCTATTGTGATAGCGGTCCGCCACTGGTGCCACTACCTGGCCGGCAGGAGATTCATGCTCCTCGTGGACCAGCAGTCCGTGGCGTTCATATTTAACACTTCCCACAAGAGCAAGATCAAGAACGACAAGATCCTGTGCTGGAGAGTCGAGCTGGCAACCTACAGTTATGACATCCAGTACCCCCTCGGGAAATTTAATGACTCCCCTGAAGCCCTCTCTCACACCTGCGCCTCCATGCATGACGACAGGTTGCAGGTGTTGCTCGAGTCCCTCTTCCATCCGGGCGTCACCCAGTTGTACCATTTCGTTAAGTCCCGAAATCTGCCGTACACCATCAGGGACATGACTGAGGGCTGTCGGGTCTCTAAGGAGTGTAAACTCTGCTTCTTCTGACCACCCCCCCCCCCCAGGCCCACATTGTAAAGGCTACTCAGTCTTTCGAGCGTATCGGCGTGGACTTCAAAGGGCCCCTACCTTCCACAAACCGAAACATCTACTTTTTCACGATAGTGGATGAGTACTCATGCTTCCCTTTCACCATCCCTTGTCCGGACATCTCCACGACCACCGTCATCAGGGCCTTGGGGCAGATTTTCACCATGTTTGGCTACCCCGCCTTCATCCACAGTGACCGGGGGGTGTACTTTCATGAACAACGAGCTGCGCCAGAACCTGACAGCGAGGGGCATCGCGACCAGTCACACGACAAGCTATAACCTGAGAGGCAATGGGCAAGTGGAGCGCAAGAATGGGGTGGTCTGGAAGGCAGTCCCTCCTGGCTCTCAGGTCAAAAGGGTGGGCTGTTGAGTACTGGCAGGATGCCCTGCCCGAGGCGCTTCATGCCATTTGGTCACTGCTGTGCACGGCTCCCAACGAGACCCCTCACAGATGCCTGTTCTCATTCCCCAGGAGGTCGGTGACTGGAATGTCACTCCCAGCATGGCTCATGTCCCTGGGACCGGTGCTTCTGCATAAGCATGTATGGACACACAAGGCCGAAGCTCTTGTAGAGCAGGTTTTCCTCCTTCATGCAAACCATAACTACTTTTACGTTAGGTTCGGCAGTGGCAGGGAGGACACCATCTAAACCAGGGGACCTGGCATCAGCAGGAGCACCCACCACACCATGCCACCCTCCAGGATGTCGCTGACCGGACATACATCCCCGTTCCCAGGCAGCTATGGGCCCTCAGAGCCTCCTTGATCACCAGGTGCCTGCTTTAGCCTTAGGAGACTAATCCGCCCCCCCCCCCACCCAGCCAATACGACCCACATACGTCGACCCCGGCCCCCTGGCCACCCCTCTGTGCGGCACCACACCAGCCACACACACTCCTGCCACCAGCTGCCCACTTCCCCTCTGACCAGTGACCAGGAGCCAGTCCTACGATGGTCGCAGAGACCCCAGCGGCCGCCGAATCATCTCAACCTGTAAATATTGTATGTACATAGTGGGTGCGATTCCTTGTTCCTGCCGCCCCGGGAAAATTTTAAAGAAGCGGGTGAATGTGGTGGAACACCACCGGCCTACTGCAGGGGGAAACCTCTGTAACTGCAGGAGTGTAAGGGGACAGGACAACACCTGGCTGGCTGCCAATCAGTCAGCCTGAATGGATCATGCCCCACCCGGTCAGGTGTCAATCATCCTCCAGGATATAAGCCTGTGCCGGCCTCCTAAGGCCTCACATTGAGTTGCTGCAGCTACAGCCAACCTGGCTCTGTGGAAGTCTTTGTGGATTAAAGCCTGTTGTTCAGTCTTTACCTTGTGTGTGTCTGATTCTGTCTAAAAGCGCACCACACCTTCATTAGGTCAGAGGACCGCAGGCTACTACAGGAGTGCATCATAGAGCAGAGCACCAGCCCTTAGAGAGCCCAGGTGGTTGTAGTAAAGTCAGGAGAAAAGCTGTGCATGGTAGTGGATTACATCCAGTCATTCAACAAATTTACACAACTAGATGCCTACCCTCTGCCACGCATAGCAGACATGGTCAACAACATTGCGCAGTATAACTTGATCTCCACCATAGACCTGAAGGCAGCATACCACCAACTGCCCATTAGAAATAGCGATCACATTTACACAGCATTTGAGGCAGGCGGCAGGCTGTGTCCCTGTTTCAGAGAGAAATGGAACGAATAGTAGATGAGTTCCAATTGAAAGCGACGTTCCCCTACTTAGCCAATGTGACAATCTGTGGCCACACTCAGGAGGATCATGATGACACAAATTTAAAACGTTTCTTCCAGGCAGCCAAGGAAAGGAACCTAACATACAACAGGGACAAATGTGTCTTTAGTGCCAGGAAGTTGCCAATCAACCCTGACCCAGCCTGTATATGCCCTCTCCTAGACCTCCCAGTGCCACACATGCTGAAAGCACTAAAAAGGTGTTTGGGACACCCAATGGGTCCCCAACTACGCCGACAGGGCCCGCCCACTTATAAAAGCCTCAGTTTTCCCACTGTGCCCAGCAGCCACCAGAGCATTCAGGGACATTAGGGACCATATCACTAAAGCTACCATATGGTCCATAGATGAGTCTATCCTGTTCCAAGTAGAAACCAAGATGGATGATCGGGGGTCTTTTTCTCTCAAACCCTACAGGGGTCAGAGGTAAGACACTCAGCAATAGAGAAGGAGGCCCTAGCCATTGTGGAAGCAGTAAGGCACTGGCGACATTATCTGGCGTGCAAACACTTCACCCTCGTCACGGACCAATGGTCTATGGCTTTTATGTTCGATAACCAGAACAGGGGAAGAATTAAGAATGACAAAATCCTGCGCTGGCGGATAGAATTGTCTACATTTAACTAGACGGAGACTCAACGAGCACCCAGACGCGCTGTCCAGAGGCACTTGTGCCATTCTTAACCACACGTCCCAGTTGCAGAACTTGCACAAGAGTTGGGCCACCCGGGGGTCACTAGACTGTTTCACTTCATTAAAACCCAAAACCTCCCATTTTCGGTAGAGGAAGTGAGGTCAGTGAACAAGAACTCCCCCATCTGTGCGGAATGCAAACCGTAATTTTACCGTCCAGACAAAGCCACCCTGATAAAAGCTACCAAACCTTTTGAGCGCCTCAGCCTCGATTTTAAAGGCTCGCTCTCGTCCAATAATAGAAATGTCTATTTCCTCAACATAATAGATGAATATTCCCATTTCCCCTTCACGATCCCGTGTTCTGATGTATCAGCAGCCACTGTTATAAAATGCCTCCAACCCATCTTCAGCATATTTGGGTACCCGAACGACATACACACAGACAGGGGAGGTGCATTCATGAGCGCAGAAGTACAGCAGTACCTCCACGAGAGGGATTGCTACCAGCCGCACTACAAGTTACAATCCCAGGGGGAATGGACAAGTTGAAAGAGAAAATGCCACTATCTGGAAAACAGTCCTCTTGACTTTAAAAGCAAAAGACCTGCATGTTACTAGATGGCATTAAGTGTTGCCAGAAGCCCTACACGGTATACGCTCTTTGTTGTGTACTGCCACTAACATGACCCCACATGACCGTATCTTTTCTTTCACAAGGAAAGCCACGACGGGCACAGTGCTGCTTAAATGGATGATGACACCGGGACCTGTTCTCCTCCGGAAGTACTGCAGACCCACAAAGTGGACCCACTGGTGGATCAAGTAGAGTTGAGGTACGCAAACCCTCAGTACGCCTTCATCACATTCCCAGATGGAAGAGAAGACTTGGTGGCCACCAGGGATCTCGGACCGGCCGGATGTGTGAACAACGCAGAGGAAACACAGATGTCTACAGATCAACAAGGAGCACAGCAGTAGTCACTAGAACAGTCGTCCATCGAGTCACCCCAGATGACTATACCACCCACCCCAGAAATCAGGACCCTGGGTACGTCCGCCCCACAAAACATCACCACCCTAGACTTGATGGCAGGACCTAATCCCATACAAGAGGATCCCTAGCCCACATGACCATATGGCCATCTAGTACTTCCCATTCCCACACCTCCATCAAGAAAGGCCGAAAGGCAGACCACACTCCCCACCCCTATACCACTACCGAGGAAGTCCAGAAGGCAACGGAAGCCATGAAAAATTTTGGACATGAACTTACAAACAAGGGAAGGACGGTGGGGGGGGATGGTGGAATAACAATTTTTTAAGGGGGGGTGAATGTGGTGATATGTAATTACACCACTAGGTCACCAGTGGTCATCTCGGTGACCTTGTATATAAAACGTTCCAGAGCTACAGTCTAGCCTTCCAGGTTCGTCTTGCAGAGAGACAAGATCTCTTAGTGTGCATATTTGTTCATTACAGCTGTCTTATACTCGCACTGCTGGTGTGGTTATTGTCAGTACAGTAGTGCTGGTGCCATTGCAGAGTGAGGAGGAGCAAAGGACTTGGAGACCAGAGAGTGTCAGGACCAGGCTTTGTGTAAATAACATTAAAAAGGGAGTGGAGGACAATTTAAGCCTTAAACAGAATGGTGATGGGTGGAAGTGAGAGCTGCAAAGGGAACCTGAAGTGGAGTGGCCAATATGCGAGTGGCTCAGTGTAGGTGTGGAACTCTAAGGCTTTGGATCCAGAGGCTTTGACAAGGAGGCACAGGTGAGGAGCAGGTAAGGCTTTTGTAGTGGGTATATAAAAGTCACCAAGTTACAGCTAATTAAATAAAGTAGGCATGCAGAATCTGGTGATGTGTGTGGCTGTATGATGTGGGAGCAGGTGAATCCTGATGACGACATATGCAGCAAGTGTTGGCTGTTCGAAGATTCCAGGTTCAAACTGATGATCTGGAATCTGAGCATCGAACACTGAGACACATCAGGGAGGGGGAGAGGTACCTGGGCACTTTGTTTCAGGAGGTAGTCACACCCATTAGAATAGCTGCCTCAAATTCGGCCTGTGGTCAGCGACAAGAGAGAGTGACTGTGAAGGAGATAGGTAGTGGGATCCAAGAGCCCGTGCTGGAGGAGCCTTAGAGTTTCATCTTGTCTCACAAGTCTGAGATTCTTGCTCCTTGTGTGGAGAAGAGTGGGGGCTGTAGAATGAGCAACCTAGCCGTGGCACTGTGGTTCAGGAAGCCATTCCAGTGGGGAATGGAAGAGAAATGTAGTGGTAATTGGGGATTGTATAGTGAGGGGAATAGATAAACTTCTCTTTTGCAGGGATAGACCATCCTGCAGGCTGTGTTGTCTGCCTGGTGCCCAGGTTCGGGACGTCTTATCTGACGTGCAGAGGAATTTGCAGTGGGATCTAGTTGTCATGGTCCATGTGGGTACTAGTGATGTAGACAGGATGAGGAAAGAGGTTCTGCTAAGGAGCTTGGGATCAAATTAAAAAGGAGAGCCAGAAAGGTGGTAATCTCTGGATTAGTACCTGAGCCATGTGCAAATTAGCACAGGGTCCAGAAGATTAGAGAGTTAAATGCCTGGCTCAAGGATTGGTGTGGGAGAAGTGGGTTCCAATTCATGGGAAATTGGCACCAGTATTGGGGAAGGAAGGAACTGTTCACAGGGGGAACAGACTCCAGCTGAACGGTGATGGGACCTGGATCCTGAATAACTACATAACTTGGACTGTGGACAGGATTTTAAACTAAATAGTGGTGGTGGGGGTGGGGGGTGGTGGTGCAAGGGAGGGGGGAGTGGGTTCAACAGATTGCAAAGGGAAGGATGAAGTAAAAGTGGAAAAAGAAAAGGGAAAACTAAAAGTCAAGCGAATAAAAGTAATGTGCAAAAGAGCAAAGATTACCAGATGGTAAAAGCAATCGTTATATAAAGGGCTACAGAGTAAACTCCAGGCTATGAATGTGGCCTGAGTTCTCCATATTAACCACACACTGCTGCCTAAACCATGGATCAACCCCCACTTCATCCTGGCAAACTCGATTTAACTCACTTCTAACTTCATCTCACAATATGCCATACCGCCTGAATGTTCAGGGTGTGCTCCCTCTTCCCGGCAACTATTTAGGTTACCAATCTAGAAAAGGATAGACACAGAGTTCATTTGAACAAAGGAGAATATAACACTGTATGCACTGGCAAATATCGAACCACAGCAATGCAGCTCAGTATATATTTCTCTGGTCTTTACAGGATCACACCTTTAAGGATAGTATAATATTCACCCTAATTACTTAAATTAGTTAATTTTTGTGTAAAGATAGTTTTCACCTGTACAATTCAGTTCCAAGCAGTTTCCAGTCATTTTCTTGACATCTGAAATAATTACAGACTGTGAGTAAACAAGTAAATCCTTTGCATTTTTTTAAAATAGGATTTAACTGCTTCAATATTTGAAAGAAATGAGGATTGTAAAAGTTATAATAAAAAAAGATTAATTAGATGAAAAGAAATAATTACATCTATTTAATTAACTTAATGTACTCAAACTTATTTATGATGGCTGAAAAATTTGTCTAATGAAACAGAAGAGATTCAAAATAGATTTGGGAGGAAAACGGCTCGGAGCCTGACAGCAGCATTTTTACACAATTATACTTGTTCTCCATAATGACATCTGGTTTAAATATCTCAAGATAAATTGTTCAAGGGTAATAGGTTCAACATAAAAATGTTTGGATATTAATAAATAATGGGAATTAAGTTAAGGTGACTTCCTAAATCAATCAGTTTATTGATTTTTTTTTGGACAAGTTCTCATTCCACAAACATGCTCAAATTAATTGAATGTTGGTTTGAGCAGTAATATACCAAAGTGTATGATATGCCAAAAGATAAAGATTAACTGCCGTATATTAAATGTAGTTACAGTTATTCTTGGCATTAAGATAATTCTCTGGAGTATCATTTAACTTAGAAAAAAATCTGTTAAATTGCCTATTTCTAATTTCATCAGATTAAAATGTAGGCTGAGTTCTTAATGAGCTACATTTATGAGTTTGAAATGAATAGATATTTAATACATCCTCTTTCACAGTTAACCTTGACATATTATTGAAAAGCAAAGGCTAAAAGCAAAAACTTTACTGTTTACTTGCTGGGTTAATTAGCTTGCACTAATGACTTACTGGTCTAATTTTTCTTAGTTTTTAGGAACTCCCTTCATATTAATTAAGTTTTTATGAATGTAATTTTTTTTGCAAATAGTTTCTTTTCGGGGTCCAGTCTTTTACATGCTCCCATTTTCAGTTAATTTTCCATTTATGTGGGACTGTCACTTTAAGAGAACAAATCAAGCTGCAAGTTTTGGAATTTGACTGTGAGCTGACAGACATGCTGAGGGACAGTGTGTTTGTAAATTGGATACATTTGAAGAGAGAGGAAGGGGGCCTGGAAAACCCAGGTGCAGAGACCATGTGACCAACAGAGTCGAGAGACAGGTACACAGTTTGCTCAGGGGCCATTTTAAGGAAGTAGTGCTGGGGAGCTGAGTTCTTGGAAGTAAATCAGTACTGATGTGTGTGTTAATGGACAATTTGTCTGATATCCCCGTGTTTTAGGGGAATGAGTAGTGGCTGTTTTAAGGAGACAGCACTTGGAGATGCATTCTTTGAAGGGATACTGGGCTGAATGTGGCCTCACCTGGTGATAGACAATTGGTCTGGTTTCTCAGTGTTATAGGGAATGGGAATACCACTCTGTGACCAAAAAAGGGAAGGTCACTTTGAAAGGGGACTTGTTGAACCCCACTGTGGCTAAAAGAAAAGGAAATTTCTCTGGAAGCAACTTGACAAGGATTTCATCAGCGAATAAACAGCTTGTCACCCCAGTCTTGCCCAACTACTTCGTGAACTTCTTTGCATCTGACTCAATCCAAATAAGGGCTCCAAGGCCTTCATGAACTTTCAGTTCTCCTTCCAATCTTACAAATCTTATTTACTTCTGTGGAACTGCCTCTCTAACCTTTTCATATGAACTCAGAAAAATGTCTTCTAACCAGTATTCCATATATTATTTCTAAATTTTTCACATTTTTATTAATAATTTATTAAAATTATGAAGGGAATAGATAGATGAGACATGAGTAGACTCTTTCCCCTGAGGGCAGTGGAGGTTGGAACAAGAGGGCATAAGTTAAGGGTAAGGGGGAACAAGATTAAGAGAAATGTTGGAGGATGCTTTTTCACTCAAAGAGTGGTGGCAGAATGGAATGATCTTCCAGAGGAGATAGTTGTGGCAGGGTCCCTTCTGTCATTTAAGAGCAGGTTGGATGTGTACATGGATATGAGGGGGTTGGAGGGCTATGGGCGGAGAACGGGAGGGGGAAACTAGTGGAGTTGTTCAAGGGAACCGGCGCAGACTCAAAGGGCCGATATGGCCTGTTTCCGCACTGAAAATGGTTACATGGTTATATGCTTATATTAATTTTAATTTGTACTCCCATCCTCCTTCTCTTGTGTCTGCTCTATAGTGACCTACATAGAAGCTTCAAATTATTAAATGTTACTATCATTGTGTAAGACTACATCTAGTTTATCATAATCAGCTTAAATTTGAGAGAAAAAATGAATAAGATAACGTTTCGTTGGTGGACAAAAAAAAAATCAGAGTTGTAATTAACTTTTGTTTGTCACTTTCCATCATTTCAACTGAATAATTATTGCACCCTTGAATGATACATGACAAAAACTTCCAGAAACCTCCCAACTCCAAAACAATCTTGGCTTTATAGCTGAATAGGTTTAATGCTACAAGGCATTCTTTGAGATTGCATTTGTTATTTTCTTGCCTTTTAATTGGATAAAATAATCCCTTTCATGCCAACTGCTTGTGATAGCCTGAGTATTAGTCGTGATTTAGTGACAGCACACTGACTCGGAAAGTTGCTGGTTCCAGCCCTATTGAAGAGATGTGGACAGATATCTAGACTGATATTTTCTGAGCAGTATTGAGGGATCACTGGAGAGGTGCTGAATTCTAATTAAATAAAATTGGAACTACCCTCAGCATGTTTCTGGATGCGCTGATTTCCTCCCAGCCTTCAAAAATGCATGGGGATTGTGGTGGTGGGGGGGGGGGGGGGCGCAAGAACTCGGGCTGGAAGGGACTGTTACCATACCATATATCTAAATTTAAAATTACAAACATAAGAAACAAAAGCAGCAAATAGGGCCCAAGTCCCTTGAACCTTCTCCAACATTCAGCAAACTGGTGGGTGACCAAGATAAAATTTGTGATTCCACAAGTGATGCAAGCAAATCTGTGTACTTTGACCTTAAATGCATTCAATTCACAAGCATTAATGTGCCATTTTCACAGTTCCCATGATGTGCTGGTTCCAGGAGAGGTCTTCTCAAAAATGGGCTCCCAGCAACTTGAGGGTCCTGACTCTCTTTTTCTCTGTTCTATCAATGTGGATAGGCATATGGTCTCTTGGACTCCCCTTACTAAAGTCTGGTCTTGGTGACGGTGAGATCAGAATTGATGATCTGGCACCCCAAACCAGATTCTCCATCTCTATTTGGTGTACTAACTCATCAGTTCCAGTTATTCAACCAACAATGGTGCTGTCATCAACAAATCTGTAGATTGAGTTGGTGCTGAACATGTCTACGCAGTCCAGGGTGTACAGGGAGTACAGGAGGGGACTAAACACGCAGCCTCAGGGTGCCCCTGTGTTGATGGTCAGCGTGGAGGAGGTGATATCACTGATTGGGTATGCTAATGAGGAAGTCTTGGAATTTGTCACAGAAGGATGAATGGAGTCCCAAATCCTTTAGTTTGGTCAGAGGTTTGCTGGTATAATCGTGCTGACTGACCAGATTATGTCAATGAACAACAGCTCCAAGTAAAGGTTCTTGTGGTCTAAGTGATCTATAGCAGAGTGGAGGGCCAGCGAGATGGTATCTGCCTCTGATGTGTTATGATGATAGGAAAATTGAAGTGGGTTCAGGTCCTTCCTGAGGTGGGAGTAGATGCATCATGACCAACTTCTCAAAGCACTTCATTACAGTTGATGTCACTGAGGCAAGTCACCTTACTCTTGGGCACTGGAGTGATGGCTGTCCTTTTGAAGCAGATGATGGGGACCTTTGACCATTGTAAGGAGATGTTAAAAATGTCCACAGAAACTCCTATTGGTTCGCACAGCTTTTAAGGCCAGGTTCATCATCTGAAGTGGACACTTTTCAAAGATTCACCTTCATGAAAGATATGTTTACCCAGCCTCAGAACCTGAGAGCACAGAAGCATCAGGGGCTGTGGGGGCTAGTGAGGGTTCTTGATAGGTTTCCATTTTGAAGCAAACATAGAAGGCTTTTGAGTTAATCTGGAAGAGATATATAGCAGTTCATGATATTGCCTTGTTTTTCCTGATAGGATGTAATGGCATGCAAGCTTGCCAAAGCTGTTGCGCATCTGAGCTTGCTCTGGCCTTCCGGAGGCAGTACACACACATCCATGCATTTCTTGATAAGGTTGGTAAACATGTTCACTCACATCCACTTTTGCAATATGTTGTGGTTTTAGTTGCAAATCAAGTCAAATTGTAAGATAAACATTATGAAGTGATTTTTCTGATTCCAGATTATCTTGATACCGTTATGTCGCAGACCAGCAGCAATAGAAATTCACCGAGAGTGTAATTGTTTTTCTTTTAAAGCAATATATTTATTAATAACTACTAATAATATAACACATGGGTTAAATTAAACTCAACCATGTGCAAATATACTTATGTGTGTATGTGGATTACCCAAACCATCACAGCTTGGGCACAATTTTGGAAAATCACTCCAAAGCTCAGTCTTAGAAATCCTGTGTGAAACTCAGACTCTTAAACTGATGCCCAGATGTAATCACGAAGGAAGTGGGAGAGGCTGAGTGACTGGACTGTTGAAAACTCACAAATCCTTGTCGAGTTTCTAGCTGAGAAATATCCTTTCAGATGAATGGCTGGCACAACTCCCCTTTTTCTTGCGTAGGGGAAATGAAACATGTGACTTCCATGTTGTTTCCATAACCCAGGTACAGGTCAATCAAAATGGCCAATATTTTGATCACAATCTAATGCAACAATTCTCTTGCTTCCAGAAACCAGGAAAGGATTAGTTGAAGTGACCTTTCCTTTGGTCATGTGGTGTGGTTCAATAATTCTCCTGAAAGGGAGAATCAGCCAAATTGTCTGTTTCACAGAGTCCCTCCACCTTACTGTTCCATGAGATAGCTGGCGGTCAATAATGAATACTGTTTCCTCCAGTATTCCACTCACATGAGTCTCTTCCCTCCTGTGTCCCTGGATATTCTTTCTCTTCCTCTAGAGTATCAACTTCGAGTACAGATTGTATTAGGTGCTGTCAACAAGTTGTGAATGGTTGCAGATGATACTAGCCTTTAAAGTAATACTCACACTGAATGAAACAGGATCTCGTAATACCTCCCCAACAAAAAAAATTTTGATCGTTTTTAACTGCAACCTACAATGTTTGAAATAATAAATTCACTATTGATACATGATATAATACAGACAAATAGAAATTTTGTCAGCAATGAATACAAATAATAGCTTCAATTTTCTGCAAAACATTGCAAACCAAACATTTTGAAAGGCAACCGATTAAGTTATCCTTCTTATATGTATTATCATCAAACCATATTCCTGCAGAATTAGATTCCAGTTTGACAATCATCTATTTTTGTTTTTCATTTTACTCAGGAACACTAAGGGATTATGGTCAGTCTACACCACAAAGGCTCCATGAGCAATGCAAAGCCAGTACAAGTGACAATAATTCTTTCTCTGTGGTAGAATAATTCTTTTGCTGTTCATTGAATTTCTTGGATAAGTAAGCCACGGGATGGTCAAAATCATCACAACCATTCTTTTGTAATAACACTGCTCTGCAGCTTCATACTGGCATCTAATGCTATAGAAAATGACTTCTCAAAGTCAAGTGACTTTAGCACAGGCTGGTGACATAAAATGGCTTTTGGTTTATCAAATGCTTCCTGACAAAGTTCTGTCCAAACAAACTTTTCACACTTCTTCGGAAGGTTAGTCAAAGGAAGGGCAAAACTTTTACCGAACTTTCTATGATGCCCTACCATTCTGAAAAAAAAATCTCCTAACAGCTTTCTTACTGTGGAAGTGGGAAACTCGGAAGTTTTCTGAACTTTTGCCTGAGCAGCTTAAAACTTGCTTTGACCAACAAAATAACCAAGGTAAGTCACAGTAACATGGCCAAATCACTTTTAGCCAAATTAACAGTAAGGTTTGCCTTTGAAAGTTTGTCAAACAATTTATCTAACTCGGAGATATGTGCTTCCCAGGTGTCATTCCCCATAACCAAATCATCAATACTCCAAAACACTGTCCAGCATGAGTGACTGGGCAGCCCCAGTAACTCAAAAGATTTTCACTATCACTTGTGGTGACCCTTCCTTTACCGAAACTAAACCCTCTGACACAAAATATTTGAATTCACCCCTAATGCCATTAGCAGGACTGGAACCTTTTTGATTTTGATGTTTCAGCTTTTTGAATACAGGCATCTGGCACAACCTCCTTTCCTTTTTCTCAGTACAAACAATTTGCTATCACGAGACCAGATTTCTTACAATAGTGGCAAAGGGGACCCTAATGTTTTTCCTTTTCTTGGTTCCCTTCATCTTTATCCCTAGCACTACTTCCCAATTTATTTTCAAACTTATGGATCGTTCATATTACCTTTTAGGAAGGTTCTAGTTGGTACACATTTAACCTGTGGGTTAAAGTGAACTCATCTGCTAATTTAGAAGATTCCTGCCAAGTTTTCACTCCCTTTATATCTTAATATGCTTTTATGTCATTATGAACCTACCTTTTAATTTCTTCAACTAACATCAGCTCCCTTAATCTGTTATAATCATAATTTTATTTTGATGTGCACCATTGGTCAAAGCACACAGTTTTGTAATATGTAAAATCCATTTAAGAGTGGTTCACTGATCTTCTCAAATTTTTGAATTTTTGCCTATAATCATCTGAAACCGATTCATAAGCCTTAAGCATGGCTTGCTTTATAGTCTCATAATCAGCAGCTTGTTTCATTGTAAGGGCAAAATAAGCTTTCTGGCCTTTCCCTTAAATCACACTTCATAACGAGAGATCAATGGTCTTGTGGAAACTTTAAACTCTTAGCAAGTTTCTCAAAATGCTGGAATTATTTATCAATATCAGCTTCATCAAACGGAGGAACTAAGCTAACCTCCCTACTGGTCACAAACCTCTCACTAGGACCAGAAGGTGGAACTCAATTTCTCATCTCCACTCTCTCTCTCTCTCTCTCTCTCTCTCTCTCAAACTTCTCTGTTTCCTCCACCTCGTCTTTATTTTACTAACTCTAACTCAAATACATGTAGATCAAACTGCCTTTGCTTCTCTGCTTCCTCAAATCTACTTTTTCTAGCTCAATCTGTGTTCCAAAGTTAACTGCTACCTCAGGGATTTACTCCAAACTCCTCTCCAAACTTTCCCGCTGCAATATAGTTTTGTTCTATAATTCTCTGGATCTCCACATTTTTCATCGATGGTTTTATTGTGCCAAGTCCCAACCTTTTGGCAATAACCATCAACTCATCCTTTTTTTGCCCTCTGTAAACCCACAGAGAATGGTGATATTTAAAAAAAATCAATATCCATTGCTGCTGTTTTCCAATACAACCACAAGGCTTTTAATTGGCTTTCAAAAGGAATTTAACCAATCAAGTCAAAAATCAATCAATCAATAAGCTCTAATTTTGGTCAAATACTAGATGAGCCCCGAATTTGTTATGTCGCAGACCAGCAGCAATAGAAATTTACCAAGATAGTGTTATTGTTTTTCTTTTAAAACAATATATTTATTAATGCACTACTAATAATATAACACATTAGTTAATTAACTCCAATTATAAGCAAATATACGTGTGTGTTTTTCCCACAGACTATTACAGCTTTGGCACAATTCTGGAAAACCACTCCAAAGTTCAAACTTAAGAAATTCTGTGTTGAAAAGCAGACTCTTAAACTGATGTCTAGAAATAATCACGAAGGAGGTGGGAGGGATTGAGTGACTGGACTGCTGAAAACTCACAAATCCTTGTCGAGTTTCTTGACGAAAAATATCCTTTTGGATGGACAGTTGTCAAAATTCCCCTTTCCTTTGTGTAGGGGAAACAAAATGTGTGACTTCCACGATGCTTCCACAATCCAGGTACTGGTCAATCAAACTAACCATTACTTTGGTCAAAATCTGATGCAGCAATTCGCCTGCTTCCAAAACTCAGGTACGGTTCACAGTGTGGTTCACTTAATACCCCTGACATAGAGAAGCAGCTGATTGTCCATTTCACATAGAGTCACTCCACCTTAGTGTCCCATGAGACGGCTGGTGGTCAAAATGAATGCAGTTTCCTTCAGAGTCCCACTCACATGACTCTCTCCCTCCTGTGTCCCTGGATAAAGCAACAAATGTTCTTTCTCTTCTTCCAGAGTATCAACTTTGGGTATAGTCTGTACTAGGTGTTGGCACACCTAGCTGTGATTGGTTGCAGCCGGTACTAGCCTTTAAAGTGATACTCACACTAAATGAAACGGGAGCTCTTATTAGTACCAAATGGTGTGAGATCAAGGTTGTGTCTTTATCACCAAGGGTGAGCAAGTTCATTGTAGTATGAGTTCAAGTTTAATTTAGTAGCACAATCTCCGTGACATTTCAAAGAAGTGTAATGTATGTATGCACATTTAAAACCGATCTTATTTGAAATATTGAAGAATTCATATTCAGTGAACTTTACAGAAGCTATGGAGAATGCTATGCACATTTCACAAGTAGGTGCTAATTGAAATGATGCCATAAAAGGAATAGACCATTGTCTTGGACTGGAGACACTTTGGATGTTTGCAAGGATCTACAAAGTGCTCACAGAAAGGTCACACCTGGGTTCTTGTTTACCTAAAACAACAGATGGGAGCAAAAGACTAACTCTTATTGTTTGCTGGAAACGGTGGGGGTTTTTGTGGCAAATGAGAGAATAAAGGACCTGTGGCTAACAGTTTTGTATCTCAGATGAAGAGAGAGAGAGACTGAACAGTCACAGCTGAAGCAAGCAGGAGAAGCTTGTTGAAACTGAAAGAAAGCTCCAGAGCGGCAGATGGCTGGAAGTGCTATCTGTCTGATGTTTCTCTTGGAATAAGTAGAACAGAAAGGAACTCTGTGATAGCCTGAAAGAAAGAGGTTATTATCTGGAGAACCCTGTTGGGGCAAGTCATTGAGGTAACTAATGGTGGTACCTCAGTTGTGGAAATCCTGGAACAACAAATCTCTCTGGGCAAACCTCCAAAGAACGTTTACCTTTCGAGCGCCAAAGCCTAGTGAACTTCATACATGTTAAATTCTGTGCACAGTATAAGAATTGCCTGCAATCAGTGAACTTGGAAGAATGAGAAGTGAGATTGAACTGTGAACCAAAGAACTTTTCTTAAATTTACACACACATCATATATGTCCGCATAGAATTAGAAGGGGGTTAATTGGGTTAGTTAAGAATAGAGATAAGTTAAAGTTTGATTCTGTTTTCATGTTTAAAGATAATTAAAACAACTTTTGCTTAACTACTTGTTGTGGTGAATATCTATTGCTATTGGTTTTTGGGGTCCTTTGGCTCGTAACTGAAGCAAATACTGCCTTCTATTTATCTTCTAAATTTAAAATAAGAATGCAGATTGGTGGAGAGCTGGGCATGCAACTACAAACTATTTCTTGGCAGGTAGAGGAGGATGTTCAGCTCCGGTTACTGTGGTTCAGTATTTTATTAAGTCAGTAACCAGAGGACACCTGCAACCATAAAAGTCAATTGCCTTGATCATGAACAACACTTGAACTTGCTAACCAGGTCTGAACTGCATTGGAAACTCTTTAGTTTTAAGTTAATTCACTGAATAGTGTGCCAAGCATTTAGAGAGTTAAAATAATCTGCCACTGGATTATTATTTTTAAATTTTCAAAGCAAGCTCCTTAATAAACTCTGTAATTGTGTGGGAAGATGCTTATCAAATATACTGCAACAGTCACTGTACAGATTAAATTATATTTAGATCACAAAACCAGTCAAAATTTCCAGCAGGATTAGTTAACTACTTGGAAAGATAAGCACATGGTCCATGGTTCTGTTAAATGAGTTCTGGGTATTGGTTCGTTTTTGGTTTCACAGCAATTTTACTGACCTTGGAGGAAATACCCACGGTGGTAAAACAACACCAGTGGGACTTCTGTGCTCAGCTGCAGAACTCAGTTGTGCTTTAACTTCTGAAATAAAAGCTCAGACGCCACATGTGAAAATAAACAGAGGGCTGCGATGTCGCCAAAGGAAGCAACTGGCATGAGCTGCAGCTGGTTACATGAGAAGGAAGCTTCCACATGCCCCTTTCCCAGAGGCACCAGCACTTGTTTATTGCGAGCGTACTCAAAGGAAATAATTTCCACATAAATCTAACACGCAGTCTGACGTCAAAAAATGGTCTGGAAAATGTTCCCCATTGTCCATTATTATTTACTTGCATGCTTTTTAAAATAACATTACCTCAGAAAACAAAGTGAGAGATGTCTCTTTTAAAAATGTCTAGAGCTTTTCCGTAAAATGCTCCTCTGACTGAAGGGACTGAAGCAAAAGTAAATGTGACTCCTTGGGTAGCCACCTTGCAGAATGATTGGCAGCTCACTGTAGAATTTCCCATTGGGGATCATTTCTACCTTTGTCCAATGGATTTTCACTTGGTAGGACAAGCCAGTCCATAGTTTGAGCTGCTTCGAAATACATCACCCGGATTATTGCTTGCCCAAGAATGAATCGGCCAGTAGGACCTTTTACAGTTTCAACTAGACTCCTGGCAGAATTGGTGAACTCTTGACAGTTAACTTCAGCAAGAAGAAATTGTTGTATATTATCTGATTATTGTTTAGTGGTGAGAGTGAAAATAATCCTGTGATACATGCACAATCATCCATCTAACAAGTGGAACAAGCACTTAGGTTTCCAAATAAAGAACAAACTTCAGGAACCAGCATCTTTTATTTGTATTTTTCTTTAATTTTCTGTTCCTGCACTTGGTTACGGAGAGTGGACAGTCCCAATATTTCCATTATCATTGTTGTTGCCAGAATTAATCAGGTATTGGAAATGATACAATGCTTTTGCAAGAGTGGTGGTGGTGGTGTGTCTGGGAACCTGACGACATTCAGAAAACAAGGTCGACAGTATGACATCATTTGCCCTCCCTTAAGGCAGCATGTTCACTGTCTTAAGGCAGGTCTACATTTAGAGTCATAGATTTCTACAGCATGATAACAGGCCCTTCTGCCCAACTTGTCCAGGCTGATCAAGATAGACCCATTTTCCTGCATTTGGCCCATATCTCTCAAACATGTTTCTATGCACGTGCCTGCGTAAGTATCTTTTAAATCTTACAATTTTACCTGCTTCTGCTACTTCCTCTGGCAGCTCATTCCACATTCAACCACCTTCTGTGTGAAGAAGGTGTCCCTCAGGTCCCTTTTAAATCTTCACTCTTTCACCTTCAATCTATGCTCTCTAATTTCAGATTCCATTACTTGGGAAAATTTCTATGACTATTTACCCTATCTCTACCGTTCATGATTATATGAACCTCTAAAAGGTTCCCGCCAATCCTCTTGTATTCCAAGAAGAAAAGTCTCAGGCTATCCAACCTCTCCTCATAATTCAAGCCTACCAGTCCTGGTAACTTTCTTGTGATACTTTTATGCACCCTTTCCAGCTTAATAACACCTTTCTGATAGTTTGGTGACCAAGACTGCTCACAATATTCCAAATGCGGTTTCACCAATATCTTGTACAGTTATAACATTGGCATCCCCGCTCCTGTGTTCATTGTCTTGATCAGTGAAGGCAAGTATGCACAGAACCTTTTGTTTGCTGAGAAAAAATTACAGGACTTGCACAGTGAATGGTAGGGCCCTAAAGGGTGTAGAACTTGGGCATACAAGGCTGTGGACAGGGCTGTAAATGAAATGGTAAGTGGTGGGGCCAACAGATTGGAGAGGGATGGGTAAAGTAAAAGCAAAAGTTAAAAAAGAGAAAAGTTAAGTCGAGGTGTATAAAAATTGAGTGCAAAAGAGGCAAAGATGACCAGATTTTAAAAGCACATTGAGTATAAGGGGACTTTATCTGAATGCCCATAGTATTCAAAACAAGGTCAGTGAAATTGTTGCATAAATCAGTACAAAGGGGTATGATTTAGTGGCCATTACTGAGATGTGTTTTAAAGTGAGGCTGAGAGAGGTTTACTTCCTGAATGTCTTCTTTACTTTGTGTTTGTGTATGTGCATGTATGTTTTTTGCTGCTCTAGATAAAGTTGTTCTTTCAAGCTTGAAGTTGTTGAGAGGTTCCTTCTCAAAGAAGTTACTCCTAGGAGGATTAGGATTTCAATATCCAAGGATATCGGGTAATAAGGAAGGACAGCCAGGAAGGTAAAGGGAGGTGGGGTAGCGCTCTTAGTTAAGGATGAGATTAGGGCAATAGTGAGAGATGATACAAGTTTTAAGGAACAAAATGTTGAATTCATTTGGGTAGAGATTAGGAATAAGAAAAAAAATCACAGGCAATAAACCAAGCAATATTAGAGGCATGCAAGGATGGAAAAGCAGTTATCATGGGGGACTTTAACATGCACGCGGACAGGAGAATCAGGTTGCTGAACCTACAAGGGAACATGCTATCCTGGATCTGGTCCCATGCAATGAGATGGGTAAAATTAGCAATCTTGTAGTTTGGGATCTTCTTGGAAAGGGTGATCACAGTATGATTGAGTTTCTCATACAAACGGAGGTTTGGTCTAAAGCTAGTGTCTTATGTTCAAACAAGGAAAACTACAAGGGGATGAGGGAGGTATTGGCTGGGGTAGACTGGGAACACATGCTATATGGGGGGATGGTTGAGGAACATTTGGAAGACTTTCAAATAGATTTTTCACAGTCCTCAACAGAAGTGTATTCCAATTTAAAGCAAGGAGAGTAAGGGTGGGGGGCAGCCAGCCTTGGATAACTAAGGAAATAAAACTCATGCGTACAAATTTGCCAAGGGCTGTAGGAAACTAGATGATTGGGAAAAGCAACAAAGAACCACAAAGTGAGCAATAAAGGGAGGGAAGGTAGATTATGTAAGAAAAGATTAGCACAAAATATAAAAATGGACAGTAAGTTTTTATAATTATATAAAGCAGAACAGGGTGGCTAAAATGAAGGTTGGTCACTTGGAGGATGAGAATGGGGAGTTGATATTGGGTAATGAGGAAATGGCTGAAGGTTTGAATGACTATTTTGTGTCAGTCTACCATGCTAAAGACAGATGTTAAGGATGTGATGAGAGGTGAGGACCTGAAATTAATAGCTATCACTAAATAGGTAGCACGAAGCAAACTTGTGGGTCTCAGGATAGGTCCTGCTGGAATGTAGGGAAAAAAATGGCAGAAGTTGTAGAAGAGGGTTTGGTGATAATTTATCAAAATTCTCTGGACTCTGGTCCAGGTTCCAGTGGATTGGAAGTTAGCAAATGTCGGAAAAAAATAACATATAATTTAAAAAATAAAGTCATATTATTTGAACAAATTTGGGAACTGTAAATGGAACAGAACAGAGAGGGCCTACCGCGGACCTCCACCCCCTAAAATGATAAAATGATAAGAAGACAAAATGACTTGATCCAGAGTCTAAAGGAGATGACACAATTTTCTTATTTTCATTGTGTGATGGCATTGTTTAATGGTTTTAGTGTATTGTATATGTTGAACGTTTAATGGGTTTGGAGGGGGGTGGGAAGGGGGGAAGGAAGGTGGGGGGGGGGAAAGGGGAGAAAATGCCACTGTGTATATTTAAGAGGGAAATGTTTGTATGTGTTTTGATTGATATGGTGTGAAAAAGAAAAAAAAATATAAAAAAGTTAGTAACTGGCATGCCTCTATTCAAAAAATGAAGTAGGCAAAAAGCAGGGAACCATCAGCTAATTGGTTTAGATTTCAGATTTATTGTCAGGGTACATGCATGACATCACATAACTCTGAGATTACTTTTTCCTGTAGGTCCAGCAGAATTACCACTAATTGATAGTGCAACTATAACATCTGTAGTTAGGGAAAATGCTTGAAGCTATATCATTAAAGAAAAGGGCATCTGGAGTGAAATGGATTCATCTGGCAAATGCAATATGCAAAGGCAGGTCCTTTTTGTCAAATTTACTGGGGCTCTTTGAGGATATAATGAGCACGGTAGATAGAGGGAAGCAGATGGATGTTGTTTACCAGGATTTCCAGAAGGTGCTCAATAAGGTGCTACATTAATGAGCTGTACATAAGATAAGGATGCATAAAGTTAGGGGATGATGTATTAGCAGGGATAGAGGACTGGTTAACCAATAGAAAGCAGAGAGTTGGGAACAGGGGTGTTTTTTTTTCTGGTTGGCATTCGGTGGAGAGTTGAGTGTCCCGGGGGGCAGTGCTAGGCCCACAACTGTTCACAATATTCATTAATGATCTGGAAGAGGGGACAGAGTGTCTTGTACCTATGCTTAATGATGACCCTAAATTGAGTGGAAAAGCAAATAGTGCAGAGGATACGGAGGGTCTGTAGATAGGTTAAGTGAGTGGGCAAGGGTCTGGCAGATGGAGTTCAATGTTGGCAAATGCTAGTTTTTGCACTTTGGATGGAAAAATGGAAGATCAGATGAATATTTAAATGGGAGTTGATAAGCCTTTCCTCAGATTAATGATCAGCAGCCTGTGCAGGTAATTCCTATCAAGTGATGTGTGGCCCTCAATTTGAAATGTAGATAGCATCAGGGGCCTTTCCAAGCTATTTTGCTAAAGCAAACAAAAAGCTTTATTTGGCAAAACAAGGCCTTTTGGTGATATTTTCTTTTCTACAAGAGATTAAGCTGCAATTCATAATAGTAGAGATTTATTACAAATGGAGAGAGTTTGATAAAATGTTCTTGTTTCCTGTTGTCTCTTCCCCTAAAAGGGCATTTCACTGTCTTTGTTCTATTCATATTCACTCATGTTGTTGTTGGCTTTTGTAATATAAAGGCCACTCTCTTCGACCAAAATGTCTTTTGCTCTTCCTCAATCATTCTTTTGATTATTCACCTGTCAAACATTTAATTGAAAGTTACTGATAACTAATGATATGGAGATACATTGAACCTCATGCATTGTGAAATAAAGGTAATTTAGAAATTGAACAGTAGAATTAAAGATACATTAATTGGACAGTGAGCAATGAACCAAGAAACATTTAGTTCAAGAGCACATTCCTGTAGAATATTGTAATGTACTGGTCTCAAAGCACCATTTCCTTTTGACCAGCTGGTATAGTCAAAAGTCGTATGCTTTCTCGCAAGAGCGTATTAAAGTAATTCTCTAGATCCACGTCATCCCCATTGGAAGGCAAGGCTGTGGGACTTGGATCGATACGGTATGTTGGTGGCTGGGAATCAGCAAGGAGATTTGTGGTTAGAGATTGAGGGGGCCGAGAGCAATGGCGGGAAGGCAATTGGGGGTTGGCAGATGAGTAGTTCAAGGATGGTTTCAAATTTGTTGGGTTTTTGTGTCCCCAGTAAGGGGCCTTGGCATAATTAAATATATTCTTAAAGGGGCCCAATGTGAGACAAATTCCCAGCATCGTGGTTTGGGATCTGCTCATTGAAGCAGGCCTTATGGTGGACTGGAGGCCTCTTGTGCATGAAGAACAAGCTTGTGAGATTCAAAAAGATGGCAGATTGTGGACGTCATGTGACCTGCAGTATGCTGTGGTTTTCATTTGTGAATGATGTTTCATTGAAATGACTAAATAAACAAAAATATGATGCTACATAATCCAATTTTGAGGCAGCAGTGTTTAGTCTGTCTTTAAAGCTCCCTAAAACATTTTAAAATTGCAGAATACTACCAGCGCTTTTATGGTCTTGGTACTGACAAAAGGCAAAGGAGGAAAAACCCAACACCCAACCCCAACCCACCAATTTTCCGCTGCAACCGTGTCTGCCTGTCCCGCATCGGACTTGTCAGCCACAAACGAGCCTGCAGCTGACGTGGACTTTTACCCCCTCCATAAATCTTCGTCCGCGAAGCCAAGCCAAAGAAAGACACTAGTTTATAAGTAGAGACTGTAAATAAATGCAAGAATCCTAAAGGAACATTTACATCGTGAGTTAAACGTTAGTACAGCAACACTAAACTTGAAACATTAATTCAATGTGATTCTTTTAAGGGCAGAAGTGAGTGAGAGTGCCAACTCAATAAAGTTGGGAGTGGTCAGGGGAGCCCTGAGAAGTTTCTAGATGCTAGACTTTCAGGCATTCAAACATATTCCTATAAAAAGGTATTACTGTTTCTTAAGGCTCTTAAAATCCTACCAAAGCACAGAATACTACCACCCAGTGTTGTTTGCATGTTGGCATATCTTAGCAACAAAACTGCTGAATTGCTAACATTGAGAGCATGAGTTCTTGGATTTAGTTTTTCTCTCGCTGCTTAAATTTAACACCAGCTGGAATAAAAATACAATGTGATAGAATAACTGGTTTACAAACTGATGAGGTTTGATTAACATATTTGGAGAGTGAACATTCTTCCCTCCTTTATCTCTAAACACGTACATTTTTTTTTAAAAAACTTTCCGCCGAGAAATCTGCACAAGACTACACTGCAAGGTTAACGTAGCGGTCAATGCTACGCTGCTACAGCAACCCGGGCTCGAGTTCGAATCCAGCGCTGAAGAGTTTGTACGTTCTCCCCATATCTGTGTGGGGTTTCCTCCCAGTCTTCAAAACATACTGGGTTGCAGGTCATTTGGGTGTAATTGGGCAGCACAGTCTTGGGGGCCGAAAGGGCCTCTTATCATGCTGTATTTTTTCTTTGGCTTGGCTTCGCGGACGAAGATTTATGGAGGGGGTAAAAAGTCCACGTCAGCTGCAGGCTCGTTTGTGGCTGACCAGTCCGATGCGGGACAGGCAGACACGATTGCAGCGGTTGCAAGGGAAAATTGGTTGGTTGGGGTTGGGTATTGGGTTTTTCCTCCTTTGCCTTTTGTCAGTGAGGTGGGCTCTGTGGTCTTCTTCAAAGGAGGCTGCGGCCCGCCAAACTGTGAGGCGCCAAGATGCACGGTTTGAGGCGTTATCAGCCCACTGGCGGTGGTCAATGTGGCAGGCACCAAGAGATTTCTTTAGGCAGTCCTTGTACCTTTTCTTTGGTGCACCTCTGTCTCGGTGGCCAGTGGAGAGCTCGCCATATAATACGATCTTGGGAAGGCGATGGTCCTCCATTCTGGAGACGTGACCCATCCAGCGCAGCTGGATCTTCAGCAGCGTGGACTCGATGCTGTCGACCTCTGCCATCTCGAGTACCTCGACATTAGGGGTGTGAGCGCTCCAATGGATGTTGAGGATGGAGCGGAGACAACGCTGGTGGAAGCGTTCTAGGAGCCGTAGGTGGTGCCGGTAGAGGACCCATGATTCGGAGCCGAACAGGAGTGTGGGTATGACAACGGCTCTGTATACGCTTATCTTTGTGAGGTTTTTCAGTTGGTTGTTTTTCCAGACTCTTTTGTGTAGTCTTCCAAAGGCGCTATTTGCCTTGGCGAGTCTGTTGTCTATCTCATTGTCGATCCTTGCATCTGATGAAATGGTGCAGCCGAGATAGGTAAACTGGTTGACCGTTTTGAGTTTTGTGTGCCCGATGGAGATGTTGGGGGGCTGGTAGTCATGGTGGGGAGCTGGCTGATGGAGGACCTCAGTTTTCTTCAGGCTGACTTCCAGGCCAAACATTTTGGCAGTTTCCGCAAAGCAGGACGTCAAGCGCTGAAGAGCTGGCTCTGAATGGGCAACTAAAGCGGCATCATCTGCAAAGGGTAGTTCACGGACAAGTTTCTCTTGTGTCTTGGTGTGAGCTTGCAGGCGCCTCAGATTGAAGAGACTGCCATCCGTGCGGTACCGGATGTAAACAGCGTCTTCATTGTTGGGGTCTTTCATGGCTTGGTTCAGCATCATGCTGAAGAAGATTGAAAAGAGGGTTGGTGCGAGAACACAGCCTTGCTTCACGCCATTGTTAATGGAGAAGGGTTCAGAGAGCTCATTGCTGTATCTGACCCGACCTTGTTGGTTTTCGTGCAGTTGGATAATCATGTTGAGGAACTTTGGGGGACATCCGATGCGCTCTAGTATTTGCCAAAGCCCTTTCCTGCTCACGGTGTCGAAGGCTTTGGTGAGGTCAACAAAGGTGATGTAGAGTCCTTTGTTTTGTTCTCTGCACTTTTTTTGGAGCTGTCTGAGGGCAAAGACCATGTCAGTGGTTCCTCTGTTTGCGCGAAAGCCGCACTGTGATTCTGGGAGAATATTCTCGGCGACACTAGGTATTATTCTATTTAGTAGAATCCTAGCGAAGATTTTGCCTGCAATGGAGAGCAACGTGATTCCCCTGTAGTTTGAGCAGTCTGATTTCTCGCCTTTGTTTTTGTACAGGGTGATGATGGTGGCATCACGAAGATCCTGAGGCAGTTTACCTTGGTCCCAACAAAGCTTGAAAAACTCATGCAGTTTGGCATGCAGAGTTTTGCCGCCAGCCTTCCAGACTTCTGGGGGGATTCCATCCATACCTGCTGCTTTGCCACTTTTCAGTTGTTCGATTGCCTTATATGTCTAATCCAGGGTGGGAACCTCATCCAGCTCTAGCCTTAGGGGCTGTTGAGGGAGCTGGAGCAGGGCGGAATCTTGGACTGAGCGGTTGGTACTGAAAAGAGATTGGAAGTGTTCTGACCATCGGTTGAGGATGGAGATCTTGTCGCTGAGGAGGACTTTGCCGTCTGAGCTGCGCAGCGGGCTTTGGACTTGGGGTGAGGGGCCGTACACAGCCTTTAGAGCCTCGTAGAAACCCCTGAAGTCGCCAATAGGGCCTCTTATCATGCTGTATGTATGAGTTTAAATTTACACAAATGAAGTGCTTCCTCTGGAACAACACAGTGATAGATTTAAGCCGGCAGGAGCCAGGTGAAGTGAGCACTGTGTTTCTGGCCCGAAATCTGAAGTGCCTCTGTTATTTTAAGGCTGTTTGCATTTATCTATCTGTGGAGAATGCGGTCATTGTGATATAATTGTTTATAACCATATTAATTATTTTAACCTGTGAATACTTACTGAATGGAATATAGCAAATTCCAATTTTCTCTAGCAATGTTCAGGATCCACTCATCGACAATTATACAGGTTTTATAGTTTAAATGAATGCACCAAAACAATCACAATTTGCGCGAGGATTTTCATCCAACCTTGTTGAATAATATCATTTTCGACTTGAAAGTCTTGCATTTATTTGGACTTTTAACACCTCCCAGAGCTTTTAACATGCAGTGAAGTGGCTTCTGCAGTCAATTTACATAGAGTAATCTAACACAAAATGCAATATGAATGTGACCAGAGAATTTGATTTTGGAATGTTGAGGGAGAGATAAGTATCAGCAAATAATACTAGAGATTCTGCCTACTTTACTCCTAAAATACATCTTGAAATCTTTTACATTGGTTTCAAAGAGAAAATAGTTCTTTGGTTTAATATTTCATCTGGATGATAGCATAATTTACTGATCTCCGCACCATCGAAACTGCAATGAAGTGCTGGCCTCCATTTTAATGCTTCAATTTCTGAGTGTAAAGCCTATTTAAAATTGATCTCCTCCAGCTTGTCAGATCAATTTAACTTTGAAGAGGAGACTGGTAAATCTACTTATTACCCAAAAGACAAATTCTGCAAGAAGGAGAATGAAACAATCATTAGTACAGCAGCAAATTACATTTTTTTTTTGTTTTATGGGAATTTGGTTAAAGCTGAATTTCCCTTCTAATGTTATTTTTTTTACCTACCTTTACAATATTTTAATGCCATGTTAGAACATTCTTGTTTCAACTTTTAAATGGTGAGAAAGATCAAATTCTAGAAAATGTTTTAAACAAATTGTGCTATTAATTTTGCTGAATCATGTTGGGATTCTTGTTGTATAATTTCTAAATGTACCTAAACTCAAGATGAAAAATATGTCTGAAAATTCTCAGACTTCTGGAGATTTAATGCAGGGTTTCATGGTTCTCAGGCACCAATTTAAGCAGTATAGGTGCAATGACAACCCTGCTGTAAAGGTGCAGGTGAATTTTCCTGCCTGCCACTGCCTTAAATGTGAAACAGACAAGGTGCCGATAATGAGGCTTTGAATAAGGATCCACAACTTCCCAGATTACGTCAGCGTTTGAACACTTAAAAGGCAGTTTCATGTTGAATAAAACAAAGAAAAATAAAGCAAAGAAGCTGGGGTCTCAAACAAAACACCTGTATTGCTCAGCTCTTTTGTAACTGTTATATCCATTATGATGCTGTAGGAACATGAAGAGACAACGGCTCAGGGATAATGATCCCGACCTTTCACATCGGTGCCCTTCCTTTTTTTCCCCTCCATGAAAGATGTGGAGAGGAGGAGCCTTTTTGTAGAGTGTGGTGAAGAAGGGAACCCAGGGCTACAAATAACAATGAAGAAAAGCTGACAGAGCTAACCTCCAGAACTGACCCACCCTATTGCAATGATGCAATACAGTTATATATTCCAGTGGCCAGACATATGTATGTAATAGCCCTCAAACTTGGAAATACTTGGATTTCAACCCCAATACTTTGATCACTCAAGGGCAACAACCCCCCCAACCCCCACCACGCGTGCACAAAGGTACATGCTCACATGGACACACATGCTCACACTTTTAAAATAGCACTGGTGTTACATTAGCACCACCCATGCCATATATTTCTACCATTTAGAAGCTGTTTTCCTGTAAATCTTCTCACCCTTATGGTACCCAGCTCAGCTCAGTCCAGAAAAAACACTGGGCATCAGAATAAGAACTAATTTTGCACCTGTAAAATGGAGTGGAATTTGATCTACTTCCTTATTTACCTAATTAATCTAATTCAATATCCTAAATCGTGCTGTTGAATGCTAATCACAGTCCAGAAAATACAAGCCAATAGAGAGTTCTTTTAGGTTTGACACAATATTCAGAAGTAACAAGGGACACAGAAGTAGCAGGTTGATAGGATAGTTAAGAAGGTCTATAGGATGCTGGGCTTCATTAATAGTCTTAAATTGGGGTAGGTTTGTTAATGTAGGTCACATACAAACACTTTAAAACAGATCTTATTTAAAATACTGGAGCTCTTCTTATGCTAGACAGGCTGGCTCCAAGATCCTTTGCAAAAGTGACCACACTAATGGATTGTTGTTTACAAAAAGGCAACAGATGAAAGAACTCATTGTAGCTTCAGGCTGTCTGGAGTGGAACTTGCTGTTCTAAGAGGGTCATGTGGTTTTGAAAGAGAGAGAGAGAATTCAGTTTTACAGTTTTACAGTCAGCAGCAGCAGCTGGGACTGGAACAGGACAAGCTGGAAAGCTTGTGGAAAAAAACCCATTTGGAAGATGGGTTGTGAGTCCTTAGTTCAGCCTGGTCAAAGCCCTTGTGGTTCATGCAAGAGGAGAGGACTGGCTGCATAATGTTTCACTTGAAATAAGGGAAATAAAAAGGAACTCTGTGGTGACCTGAAAGAAAGAGGTTATCACCTGGAAAACCCTGATGGGGCAAGTTTCTTCGGCTCACAATACCAAGGAATCAGTTGTGGGTGTCCAGCAAACAGCAAATCTTTCTCTAAAAACTGACAAGGACCTTCCTGAGCAGTAACCATTTACTTTTCAAGCACCAAAGCCCAGTGAACTTCATAAATGTTAAATTCTGTGCACAATATAAGAATTGCCTGCAACCAGCAAATGTGGAGGAATGAGAAGTGAATCAAAGAACTTTTCTAAACTTACACACACATTACATACATGAGCGCTTAGAATTAGAAGGGGGTTAGGTTAGTTAAGCTAATAGTAATAAGTTAAAGTTTGATCCTATATTGTTTAAGTAATGATTTGTCTTGGTGAATATCTATTGCTGCTGGGTTTATGGGATTGAGTTCAGGAATAGAGAGGTCATGATGCAACTCTACAAATCTCTGGTAAGACCACACTTGGAGTATTGTGTTCAGTTCTGGTCACCTTGTTATAGGAAGGATGTGGAAGCTATGGAGAAGGTGCAGAGAAGATTTACCAGGATGTTGCCTGGATTTGGAAACAAGTCTTATGAGGCAAAATTAGCAGAGCTGGGACGTTTCTCTTTGGAGCATAGAAGGATGAGAGGAGGATTGATAGAGAATGAGTGGCATAGTTAGGGTGGACAGCCAGCACCTGTTTCCCAGGGCAGGAGCAGCAAACACCAGAGGACGTATATACAAAGTTTATGGGAGTCATTGGGGTAAGTATTTTACACAGAGAGTTGTGGAAATGGTAGTAGAGGCTGAAACATTGGGGCATTCAGGAGAGTCTTTAATGTGGATGATAGAAAAATAGAGGGTTACAGGGTAGGGAGGGTTTGGTACATATTTTTTAAAAAGGAATGTATGGGTCAGTGCATCATTGATGGCAGAAGGGTCTGTACTGTGCAGTATTGACCTATGTTCTATGACACATATAAAATCATTTTGCTAACAACCATGAATAAATGTTACTGCCCTGTTTGAAATTTTCATTTCATATATAATTTTATCCATGCATATTTAAAAGAACAAGCATTAAAGAATGCTATTTAAATTGTTTTGAGCAAATAATGTCATGGAAGATTTTCTGCGTGATAAGTTCTAGTTACATTAATGACTATAGCTGCTGTTCTTCGGTTACATTAATGTTGAATTCCATAGAGTTATAAATGCATCATTAGTATTCATGGCAGCAGTGTTTAAGTATACATCATATATGCACATTAGCATTATTAGTATTAGATCATAATGTACGGACGACCACTAAGAATACATTAAGTAGAAAATGGATTGAGATTTTACACTCAATGTAGTGTAGCTGATGATCACTTGCCCTTTTTAAAGCCAAATGGTTGTACTGTACTGAACTTTAATTAATCTTTTGTTTATATTTGCCTCATACATCTTAAATTATTTGATATATTTTCTTGCCCATGATATTAAGGATAAACTGTAATCTGTGAATTAAGTTGTTGAATCTGCATCAAGTTAAAAAAAAATCTCCCGGGATATAGAATACCCTAAAATAGACAGATAAAATAAACTAGCAAAGCTGACAGTACTTAGTGAACGTTACTCAGTTTAGATATAACATGCACTTGGTTGTTGAAGAAATTAAAAGTAGATGTTTGAGTCAGAGTTTTACAGAACAAACACCAACTCTTTGGCCCAACTTGTCCATGCGATCCAAGTTGTGTACCCATACTGATCCACGTCTACGTTTGGCCCATATCCTTCGAAACGTTTCCTATCAATCTATCTGTTAAAATATCTCTCAGTGTAGCATTGTATCCGCCTTGATGAAGGGCTCAGGCTCAACACATTGGTTATCTTTTGCTTCTGATAGATGACATGTGATCTGCTGAGCTTCTCCAGCACTTTTGTGTACTGCACTACAATCACAGCATCTGTTTGACTGGATTCAACATGAGAATGTCTGTCTTTATTGCATGGACAGTTAGGTTTTGTTGTAATGCAGGGTGGAAGATGTTTGTAGCTGTGAAGGGGGAATGGGATACATGTGATGGATGGATTACACAGTAATGCAGCACGTACAACAGCAAAGAACCAGCTGGAAGAACTCAATGGCTCAAGTAGCATCTGTGAGGGGATAGGGATGATTGGAGTTTCAGATCAAGGCTGAGAATGGAAAGGGAAGATAGCCAATATGGAAGGGGGTGGGGGGGGGAGGATGAAATGAGCCAGCAGATGATTAGTGGATTGGGGAGGGGTATAGGCTGATGGCAGATGGAACCTGGCAGGGAAGAGAGCAGGCAAGCAGTGGAAACCTCAAACTGAAGGGGGGTTGGGGGCAAAGAGAGACAGAATTCCTATCAAAGAAAGGAGGAAAACTTGTTTAAAGTCAGCATACCTCAAAGAGACTTTACATTGGCACAGAAAATGGAGACACAAGAAAGAGTCTATCAACTGTAAAAGTGCTGGATGGCTTAGAGTTTGTCAAAAGTCATCATAATGCCTTTAGTTTTACATTAATTATGGAGAAAGATAGGTCTGGTCCTCGGGATGAGATTCTAAACTGGAGAAAGGCCAATTTTGAGGAAAGGAGAAAGGAGCTGGAATGCGTGGATTGGGATAAATTGTTTTTGGGTAAAGATGTGCCAGGCAAACGGAGGACCTTCAAAGGTGAAATTTTGAGAGTACAGAGTTTGTACGTTTCTGTCAGGATTAAACTGAGGTCCTCCATCAGCCAGCTCCCCACCATGACTACCAGCCCCCCCACATCTCCATCGGGCACACAAAACTCAAAACGGTCAACCAGTTTACCTATCTCGGCTGCACCATTTCATCAGATGCAAGGATCGACAATGAGATAGACAACAGACTCGCCAAGGCAAATAGCGCCTTTGGAAGACTACACAAAAGAGTCTGGAAAAACAACCAACTGAAAAACCTCACAAAGATAAGCGTATACAGAGCCGTTGTCATACCCACACTCCTGTTCGGCTCCGAATCATGGGTCCTCTACCGGCACCACCTACGGCTCCTAGAACGCTTCCACCAGCGTTGTCTCCGCTCCATCCTCAACATCCATTGGAGCGCTCACACCCCTAACGTCGAGGTACTCGAGATGGCAGAGGTCGGCAGCATCGAGTCCACGCTGCTGAAGATCCAGCTGCGCTGGATGGGTCACGTCTCCAGAATGGAGGACCATCGCCTTCCCAAGATCGTATTATATGGCGAGCTCTCCACTGGCCACCGTGACAGAGGTGCACCAAAGAAAAGGTACAAGGACTGCCTAAAGAAATCTCTTGGTGCCTGCCACATTGACCACCGCCAGTGGGCTGATAACGCCTCAAACCGTGCATCTTGGCGCCTCACAGTTTGGCGGGCAGCAGCCTCCTTTGAAGAAGACCGCAGAGCCCACCTCACTGACAAAAGGCAAAGGAGGAAAAACCCAACACCCAACCCCAACCAACCAATTTTCCCTTGCAACCGCTGCAATCGTGTCTGCCTGTCCCGCATCGGACTTGTCAGCCACAAACGAGCCTGCAGCTGACGTGGACTTTTTACCCCCTCCATAAATCTTCGTCCGCGAAGCCAAGCCAAAGAAGAAGAAAGGAAAAGTTACCAGGCATAGGGAACCTTGGTTTTTGAGGGATATTGGGGATCTGGTTGAAGAAGAGAGGTGTATAGATGGTATAGGCAACACGAAGCAAATGAGGTACTTGAGGAGTATTAAAAAAAGAAAGAAAAACTCAAAGAAATCAGGAAGACTAAAAGAAGACATGAGGTTGCTTTGGCAGACAATATGAATGAAAATCCTAAGGGTTTCTACAGGTACAGTACACTTAGAGCAAAAAGATAGTAAGGGACTAAATTGGTCCCCTTGAAGAGTAAGGCATTGGTAGTTGCCTTGCAACTACGATTATTACAGGAGGTCTTAAATGTTTTTTTCATCAATATTTACTCAGGAAACTGGCACTGAATCAATGGAAGTTAGGAAAACAAGTAGTGAGGTCATGGAACCTATATAGATAAAAGAAGAGGAGGTACTTGCTGACTTAAAGCAAATAAGAGTGGATAAATCCCCAGGACCTGACCAGATATTCCCTTGGACTTTGAGGGAGACTAGTGTAGAAATTGCAAGGGTTCTGGCTGAACTATTTACAATGTCCTTAGCCATGGCCATGGTAGAAGATAAATTATTGGAAGGTGTTTGAAGAAATCAGATATTTGGATTGCCAAGTACTGATTAGTGATAGTCAACATGACTTTGTGCATGGTAGGTCATGTTCAACCAATTGGATAGTTTTTCAAGGAGGTCACCAGGAAAGTTGAAGGAAAGGCTGTGGATGTTGACTACATGGACTTTAGTAAGGCCTTTGACAAGGTCCCATGTTGGAGGTTAGTCAGACATTTGTTATTCATGGTGAGGTGGTAAACTGGATTCAACATTGGCAATATGGGAGAAGCAAGAGATTGCTTGATTGCTTCTCAGAGTGGAAACCTGTGACTAGTGGTGTGCCTCAAGGATCGGTGCTCGAACCATTGATGCTTATCTTTTATATCAATAATCTGGATGATAATGTGGTAAATTGGATCAGCAAGTTTGCAGAAGACATTAACATTGGAGGAGATGTGGACAATTAAGAAGATTTTCAAAAGTTGAAGAAGGATCTGGAACAGTTGGAAAAATGGCAGATGGAATTTAATGCAGACAAGTGTGAGGTGTTGCATTTTGGAAGGGAAAATCAAAAAAGGGCATACACGATAAATGGTAGGGCACTGAGGAGTGTGGTAGAACAGAGAGGTCTGGGAATACAGATGCATAATTTTCTAAAGTGGCATCATACATAGATAGGGTTGTAAAGAGAGCTTTTGGCATATTGGCCTTGATAAATCAAAGTATTGAGTATAAGAGTTGGGATGTTATGGTAGAGTTGTATAAGACATTGGTGAGGCCAAATTTGGAGTATTATGTGGAGTTTTGGTCACCTAACTGCAAGAAAGATATCAATAAAATTGAAAGAGTGCAAAACAGATTTATTAGGATGTTTCCCAGACTTCAGAAAATGAGTTACAGGAAAAGATTAAACAGGTCAAGACTTTTTTTCCTGGAGTGTAGAAGAATGAGGGGAGATTTGTTAGAGGTATTTGAAATTACAGACAGAGTAAATGCAGGGAGGCTTTTTCCAATGAGGGTAGATGAGATGCAAACCAGAGGACATGGGCTAAGGGTGAAAGGGGAAAAATTAAGGGGGAACTCCTTTACATCGAGAGTGGTGGGAGTGTGGAACGAGCTGCCAACTGAAGTGGTGAATGTGGGCTCAGTTTTAACATTCAAGAAGAATTGGACAGGTACATGAAATGGTTGGATATGGACGGCTATGGACTGGGTGCAGATCAATGGAACAAGACAGAAAGAAATCATTCAGCACAGATGAGTAGGTGTTTCTGTGTTGTAATGTTCTGTGGTTCAATGTGGGATGTAATCAAAGTCCAAAGTAGACACTAACAACTTTTGCGGACAGAATTGAGCCCATGTTCACTCTGGCACAGAGACAGGGACTGTCCGATCTGCACCACTAAACCACGTGGCACATTCAATTCTGACCAATTTGCCAGCCTTTTCTCACAGGCACCTAAACAGCACTGTGATCCTCAGAATCTTTGAGGTATATATATTCTGCCTTTCTCTGAAGATGTTTTTTCTGTATATGTCTTACACAGTCATTGCTAATGTACTTCTGAACAATTCTTCTTCTTCTTCTTCTTCTTCTTCTTCTTCTTCTTCTTCTTCTTCTTCTTCTTCTTAGACAATCCCTGGGCATTAAAGATCATTTACTTCACTTTTATAGATCCTCAGGTGCTGATGAGGCCAATGGTGGAACTGCATACTCTTCTGTGGATATGGCAGGAGATAGCAGAGGACAGCATTGCCCTCATGGAGAAAGATGTCTATATCCATTTGTGATAGATTATGTTATAGTTTATATATGTTTTAAAAGTAGATAAATTGTGGCAATTTTTTAAAGTTTAGGTCATATACTGATACAAACACTTCAAAACAGATCTAATTTAAAATGTCGGAGTTCTGCTCAAGTCAGACAGTCCAGGCTCCGAGTGCCTTTACAAAATCTTTGAAGAATGCCTATAGAGACTTCACAAGTAGGTGTTAATTGGACATGCTGTGGAGTAATGGATTATTGTTTTGGAAAGCAACAGATGAACAAAATCAGAAGATTAGGTCCGGAGCCGCAGTCTGAGTGTAGTTGGCTGTTCTAAGAGGGTCATGTGGTTTTCTCAGAGAGAGAGAGAGAGAGAGAGAGAGAGAGAGAGAGAGAGAGAGAGAGAGAGAGAGAGACTACAGTTCATCATCAGCAGCAGCTGGGACTGGAACAGGACAAGCTGACAAGCGTGTGGAAAAACCCCATTTTGAAGACTGGTTGTGAGTTCTTAGTTCAGCCTGTTCAAAGCCCTTGTGGTCCAGACAAGAGGAGAGGAATAGCTGCATAATGTTTCACTTGAAATAAGAGAAATAAAAAGGAACTCTGTGGTGACCTGAAAGAAAGAGGTTATCATCTGGAAAAACCTTGCTGAGGCAAATTTCTTCGGCAAGACGCTGAACTGGCTGATCAGAAGGTATCAGTTGAGTGTGTCCAATGAGTAACAAATCTCTCTCTGAAAACTGGCAAGAATCTTCCTGAGTGGTAACCATTTACCTTTCAAGCACCAAAGCCTGGTGAAATTGATAAATGTTAAATTCTATGCCCAGTATAAGAATTGCCTGAAGGAGCAACCTGGAGGAGTGAGAAGTGAGATTGGACTGTGAATCAAATAACTTTTCTGAACTTACACACACATTACATACATGTGCACTTAGAATTAGAAGGGGGTTAAGTAAGTTAATAGAGATAAGTTAAAGTGTGATCCTGTTTTCATGTTTAAAGATAATTAAAAGTAACTTTTCTTTAAGTAACCACTTATCTTGGTGAATTTCTATTGCTGCTGGGTTTTGGGGTCCTCTGGGTCCATAACATACTGCACTGCTATGGGTTGCATATTTGCTTCTTGCTATAGTTAGTTGCGTCAACTATTCTGTCTCATAACTATTTTGTTAGAGCTGCAGACAGTCTACTGACTGCTTCACCATCCAAGTGGTCTGTTTGGACAGAACCAATCCATACTAAGGTATGGGTGTTTCCTGGGTTTCCTCACTATCTGATGCTGTGATTTCTCTCAATCCATACGGTTCAATCCAACCTGGGGCCCTTTACTGTTGGTCCATACTCTTGGACAATAAATGACTAGCCCATCTATACCTATTGGCAACCTGACCCAAAGATTTAAGGGCCCCCTGCCTAGATGCTCCAAACTGTTCTTTCTGCCTCAACAGGAATTAGTTCATCAGTAAGCATCTTGGTCTTTGACTTCCTAATTTTACTGCAGTCTCAATTATCCATGCTTCTTGATGCTTCCTCCATAACATGTCACAATTAGTTCTGTTCTATTCCCACCATCGTTAATCTGCATTGTTTGAAATGCTATAGCTTTTACTGGCAGTTATTTTCTTTCTAGACAGACCTGGGAAATTTGTCCTAATTATGACAATTATATGATTGAGCAAACTTGATGGCTGGCTTCCCGGGCAAGACCTTCTGCCTTTTGCACTCATGGGACCTACAGGTTTCCTGCTGAACCCATTTTTTGCATCCATATGACTCCATTGTGTAGAAAAAGCCACCGTTCCATCCTGCATCTCAAAATAGTTCACTGAATGACATTACCTCTCATTTGTACATATCGTCTCCATGCTGGTGTGTAGTTTAACACTTCCTCGAGTGTTAAATATTTTTCTTCAATGTTCTCATTTTGTCAGTCACCACACTGTGCAATTCTGAAGTGCCCAATCTGGAAAAAAAGTCCAGGAATCTCTCCGTTATTGCTGAGTGCGAATTTGCCTCATTTTCTCTCGTTCCTGGTTGCTCAGTTCCAAATTGGAGTTTCTGAAAATCTCTGATGGTATAAACATGAAATACAGAACATCGAACATTACAGCACAGTTGGCCCATGATGTTGTGTTGACCAATCCAAACCTGCTCAACAAATTAAACCTACTTTACACCTGTAACCCTCCATTTTTATTCCTGCAACCGTTTTCCTTTACAATCACTATTTACAATACTGGTTAGCACAATGTGTTACAGCGCCAGCGACCAAAGTTTGAATCCACTGGAGTCTGTAAAGAACTTGTACATTCTCCCTGTGTCTGCATGCGTTTCCTCCATATGCTCCAGTTTCCTCCTACCCTTCAAAACATACCGGTGTAATCAGCCAACTTGGTGTAATTGGGCGGCATAGGCTCATGGGCAAATTGGGGCTGTAATCATGCTGTATGTCTAAATTTAAATTTACTCTCTCAATTCCAGAAAGTGGTCTACAAAATCTTGCTATGACTGTTAACATTCTAATGTAATTTTGCTCCACTCCTGTAATCATCTTCAACCAAGTGTGCATTCTTCAGTGATGATCTTCAGAATCTGATGGAATGCCTAATCCTTAATTTTCTGCATGTCCACCTATGTATAGTCCAGCAATTCCTTCTTAAACCTATCAATTATGTTACATATTTATGCTCCTTCAAATTACTTTGCAAATGTAACTTTTTGATCATGCTCCTTTTTATTAATGCATGACACTCAGTGTCCATTGCCCCAGGTTGAAAAGGATCTTGGTATATTATCTGATGTCATCTTTCACCTTCTCCATTTCAGAACACTGGCAAAGACTATTGATGTTTAATATATTCTCTATTTAATATGTGGAAAATTAACAAAATTTAACCCTGGTGTCGGTGCAGCGCAAATGCTAAGCAAAAGGAGGTGTAAGGCGCTCCTTCCATCCAATAGCCTACAGGTGACCCTTGGGAAAGGTGTAGTACCTGCTTAGCCTCTCAATCAGGTTCATGTGAAGCTAGATGGTGGATGGTTTTAACAAGCAGATTCTACAAATTGGAATTCATGCTTGTAAAATTAAAAAGGCTAGGCCTGATGAATCTGCTGATCAATGGCCAGGTCTAAAAGTAGATCACAAAATCTGTAGACACTGTGGTTGAAAGAAAAACACAAAATGCTGGAGAAGCTCATCAGGTCAAACATGTCCTTTAGGTACCAAAGGCCAAGGTAAAGAACTGACATTTTGGGCTTGAGCCCCTTCAAAGTATAACAATGGCCATGGTTACCCATCCAGTATGGATACTGCCACGAAGAAGGCAACGGGAAATGACTTCAGTATTTTTTTCCCTTGTATAATCGTGAACTCAATGTCGACTAAAGTCCTCAGCTCAAAGATGGAACTTTCACCGAAGTTGTTGCCTCCTACAATTTCGAAGGGTCAGAGATCATGACGGATGGAGAGACATGATCGCCCACGCCGAACAGCAAGGCACCTGAATGATGAACACTAGTTCATCATTAGTTTATTTGCTTCATTTTGCCTATTTTTAACCTTCGTAATGCTTTCAGACATAATTTGCTCACTTATCAGTGGTGAGATATTTTTTCATTAGTATGAAGTGTTATGAGCTGTATAAATTTCACAGAAGCACATTTGCTTTGAATGTGCATTTGGAGAACAGAGCATGTCCATAAGTTCTTCAAATTAAAAATTATAATTTTTTAATGCAAAAACATCTTTGCTTCTTTAAACTTATTTCATTTTCGGCTGCTTCTCTTTCAAGAGCTTTGCATCGAATAAACAAAGGAGAAACCACAAAAAAGAAAAAAAACCATCTCATGAGTGGCTCACCTGGGTCTAGTCTTTTGTTTAATGCAAAATATATGTTTTTTTTCTGTGAATTACAGATTAATATAGGTTATTTGATATTCGCTACACCTATGTTTGGTATTATCAAATAATATCAAAAGGCTTCAACCCTACACAGAGCTCTAAAACAGCCAAGCATTGTAGTTGCTGGAAATTTAAAATTATAACAGAAAATATTAGAAATACTGAGCATGTCAGGCCACAATAGGTAGAGAGACAGAATTAACCTTTCAGGTCATTTGTCAGGTGACTATTCATCGACCACAGCTCCGCATTTAACACAATAGTGCCAAATAAATTCATCCCAACTCCGTGACCTCGGCCTCAGCATCCCCCTCTCCAATTGGATCTACAACATCCCGTCCTACAGGTCACAATCAATGAGGATTGGAGGTAGCGCCTCCTCCACAATCATCCTCAATATGGGGGGGTCCCACACGGCTGTGCACACCCACCCTTGACTATACTCCCTGTACTCTCGTGGTTGTGCGGCCCAACACTTCTCTAATTCACTGATGACACCATCGTCGTGGACAGGATCATGCCAGTGATGAGTTGGAATATAGGTGGGAGATAGAGAGTTGAGTGGCTTGCTGTCAAGACAATAAGCTCTTCATCAAGAAGTAAAGCACGAAAATCTGTAGACACCGTGGTTGAAGTAAAATCACAATGGTGGAGAAACTCAGCTGGTCAAACAGAATCCTTTTTGCAGCAAAGGTAAAAATACATAACTGACATTTCTGGATTGAGCCCTACATCAAGGTATGGAAAAATATTGGCAGGCATTCCCTTCTTTAATGACAGTAAGAGTAAGAAGCCCATCATAGTTTTGGAAGAGAGTGGAGCTCATTTCACTTTCTGGAGATAATGGCAGCTTTAAATTACCCGGAGTAAACTTCTCCATCAATGGCCAAAAGTAACTTCACCTGTGCCTCTACTTTCTCAGAAGCCTAAAGAAATTTGGAATGTCACTTATATCCCTTAACAATTTCTACAGAAGCACCATTAAAAGTAATCTCTTAGCTTGCATCACTACATGATATAGGAACTGCCCTGTCCAAGACTGCAAGAAACTGCAGAGGTTTGGGAATACAGCACAGAAGGTAGCAAACATAGCCAGGTCCATCACAGGCTCCAACCTCCAACCACCCATCCCACTGAAGACTGTCTGAAGAAGCCAGTGACATTATAAAGGACCTCCATCACCCAGGCCACAACCTCTTCTCTCTGCATCTTCAAAGCCTGACAACCAGCACTTCAAGAACTCTTTTTACAACAACTCTCAGGGACTGAATCTCCTCTTGAAGTACTAATTATGGACTTCAACATCAATAAAGAACTATCTGCAATATTGTAATGCAGATTTTCTTCAATGAACATTCAATTGAGATTTAATGACACACCCCTCCTCCAAATTACATGTGGGAAGTTCGTAAATCTCTCGAAGTACTCTTTTCATGTCCCTGGAGATTGATTTCTCCTATTAACCTCAATTGTCAGCTTCTATGTTGTCAGACTGTGCCTTGAAGGTTTCCTAGCCCATGGCACATAGAAAAGCAACATTTACTTGTCCATCTCACATGCCAGTCTCACAGAGGAAGTCATAAAACATCTCTGCCAACAAATGACAAAGTATCTAAAGTCACTTATTCCAACCTTAATACACTTTCATTTTTAGGAAGTGAAGAAGTTTACTCAAATTGATACTAACCTTTCATGATATTGAGCACTATGGGAATGTAACAAGGCCATAAGCATGGTAGTCTTTGTACCCAAGATCGTGTTATATGGCGAGCTCTCCACTGGCCACCGAGACAGAGGTGCACCAAAGAAGAGGTACAAGGACTGCCTAAAGAAATCTCTTGGTGCCTGCCACATTGACCACCGCCAGTGGGCTGATATCGCCTCAAACCGTGCATCTTGGCGCCTCACAGTTCGGCGGGCAGCAACCTCCTTTGAAGAAGACCGCAGAGCCCACCTCACTGACAAAAGACAAAGGAGGAAAAACCCAACACCCAACCCCAACCAACCAATTTTCCCTTGCAACTCCTGCAACCGTGCCTGCCTGTCCCACATCGGACTTGTCAGTCACCAACGAGCCTGCGGCAGACATGGACATACCCCTCCATAAATCTTCGTCCGTGAAGCCAAGCCAAAGAAGAAAGAAGAATGCACTGTGTATAAGGGGCACAGGATCTTGTGCACTTAACAGGTGTACTCCTCTTAATTTAATTTAATCGCTGTAAAGAATCAAAAATAATTCAAAAGAAACACAGAAGAAAGATAATCATAATATGATACAAGATTACAAGTAATCAAAAGGGTATCTCCTTTTGGTTCAGGTGGTATTAACACTAATGGATAACCAGGACATTTATTTGAAAGTGGAGAAAGCATGAAGTAATCGCTTCCCCAATCATCCACCACGACTGCACCCCTATTTCTCCCCTTCTCCACAAAAAGCAAGGACCAGCGGGAGATTGAAGTCATACAGATCTCAACCTGCCTCCAATGCATCCTGAGTGGTTGCTTGAGAATGAATTTGCTGAAGTATTTCTGGATTCCAAGATGAACCTCTATCTGTCCTATCAAATGCCTTTATTTTAAAGTCCGCAGGTACAAATGTTACCTCAGTGGCTTGTGCTACATTAGTCACACAGAAGCAGTCTCACATTGAATACCACTTTTGGAATTTGGTTCTACTGACTTTCATAAATAGAATTGTGAAGAAAAACTGGGTGTAGATGTTACTATGCATTGCATTTAGTGTGTGACTGTGGACAAATTTAAATTTATTATTCATTATTTCATAATTTAAGCTCCAATATCTGGGAAAGCTGAAATCTGCATCCTCCAACATCAATATTTTCTTCTTAAAGTACAGAGTTCAGGACTGAAAACAATGTTTCACACAGAATCTGGCCAAACCTCTATATAACTGTTAATATAACTTCCTCCCTTTTGTGCTCTTGCCACCCTGAGATAACGTGCCATGTGTTATTCAGTTGAACCACTAGATTAGCAGAATTTCATACTATTTTACAATGAGGTGATTTGAGTAAATGTGTTAGAAATAACTCATGCATATTAGGTGAATAAAAACCATCTGTCTTGCAGAGGGCAGAATTGGAATTCATTTTCCTCCTGCCCACTCTCTCAATGATAAATGAACTGGATCGACTTCAGAAGGCAGTTTTCTGCACTCTAGCTGTCTCTGGTTACCTTCCTTACAGTTAATACTTGAACAAGATGAGTGAATATTAGCTTACCAAAAGAAAGCAAAGAAACAGATACTATAGCCTATTGAATATCAAAAGAAAAAGAAAGCACACTGATTTCATGAAGTTTATCATCAGTCAGTGGTTACTTTGCATAATGGGCTGAGATTATTTTAATGAATCATCTTCTTGGAAGATAAACTTAAAAACAATTTTAAGGAATAAATCAGAACAATTTATTCACAAATACAATTCATGTCATCTGTTCTTTAAAACTCCACATAAAATGCATGGATTTATTAGAAAAAAATAGCATCTGGGAATGGCAATCATGGTATTCAGAATGGATGTTGGGGAAAAGGATTCAAGAACAATATTGGTCAAAATTATGCTCTGATAAAAGGACATTATTTATTGATCTCAGATAGAGATTAGCACAGTTCAAGTTTATGCACCAATTATACCTTAAACTGCAAAAATTACATGGTTTAAAATCTGAAATTATGGACTCATATTTTAGGTGTGGTATGGAGGTTGGATCGTTTATACATTCAACCTGGTTTTGCATGAAAGTAAGATCCTTTTGGTATGACTTGGCAGAAATTTTGACAAAAATTATAGAAGTGGATTTTCCATTGGAACCAGAACTGTATTTATTGAGCGATCTTAAGGTTGTAGCCACAAAACTATCAACATATCAAATACAGTTCGTGAAGATTGCACTAGTGGTAGCCGGGAGATGTAGAGCTGTTACATGGAAGTCTGACTCCCTGCTTTCCACCCCCCCACCCCACTTATTACTCACTGGAATATAGAAATGCAAAGTTGTGACCCCCTGGAAAAGATAACTTATAATGTTAGAAAGAAATGTGACGTATTTGTTAAAATATGGCAACCTTATTTGAATCATACTGGCTTAAGGATATAATTAACTTCTCCAAAAAAATTTTAAAAATATTGTTAGGTTAATAGTGATTCCTGAAAATCAAGATATGGACTAATTAATGAAGGAATGATCAAATACCCTTCCTTTTTGGACTTTTTAAAATGTTAGCAGATGGGGGCGGGGGGGGGAGTATTAGATTTAGGCAATCATATGAGACTCTGTAATTTTAAAATACTATTTATATGATGTATTTAAAATGTTCTATACGAGTCTTGGAAATATTTAAAAAAAATATCTCAAAGCAAAAAGCAAAAATGAATGTTGTCATGAATTTTCACAAAAAGTTTATTTTTTGGGATTTATTTGCTTATTTTATTGCACAGCCCAATAATTTGCACATTGTGCTGTAGACTGTTATCAAAACCTGACTGGTAATTATGCTGCTCCCCTTAGGCCACATGGTGCACTTGAAATGGGCTTTTGTACATATGGCAAAGATCAAGTGGAGGTTGCTAGGAATGTGAAATGATGCCACAAGGTGCTCAACACTCATTTTGACATAAATTGCAGAAAATTGTATTTTGAAGACTTATACCACAAATGTCATAAGATAGTAATTGGAAGGTTAAAGTTGCCTTTGCTATTATTCAAAGGATGCCTGGATGGATGTAATGGAGTCTAGCCTCATCCCATTCCATAGAGGTTTTTCTTTAATTGTTCTTTCCTTCTGATTAACCCCAACCCACAGTGCTACTTGTGCCTTCAGAACCCTCAAACTTCTCCCCAAACAACTTCTCTTTTCTTTTTAAAATATTTTTTAATTGAGTAATACATATAAGCATAATTACAGAATTGACAATTACATAATCATTCAGTTGTGTACAAGTAAGCATGCACAAAAAAAACCAATGGAAAAAAGTAGATAAAAATACAACAATAACTGCTTCTAATACCTCAAAAACATTTAATTGAAATGATCTATCTTTTATTGAAATAAAGTGTATAAAATAAAGGAAAAAAAGAAAAAAAACTAAAAACTAAATCTAATCTATCCCCTCCCTCTAATCAAGGTTTCCTTATAAATTAAATAAAAGAAAATCAATAATGTGGAACCACTGCTAATCCCCGGAGATCAGGCAATGAAGCTCCAGAACATATGGTAATTGTTCATTCTTCCAATTATATAAAAATTTCTAAGAATGGGCCCCACAGTTTCATAAATTGGAACTTCCTATTATATCTAACTTTTTCTAAACTTAAATAGGACATTACATCATATAACCACTGCGTACAAGAAGGGGATGAATTGTCTTTCCATTTCAATAAAATTCCTCATGTGGCTATCAACATGATAAAAGCTAAAACTTTTTCATGTGATGCCGATATAAGTTTGTCTATTTTCATTTTCCAAATTAACACATAATCTGTTAATGAGAAATAGGTTGAGAATTTGGGCTCAATTTAGGAAATTAAAGGTTTTTCACTGATTAATCCTATTATAGATAACCATCTTTTTCATCCATTTTTGTTGGATGCAGGTTTCAAGGAATGGCATAAAATAATTATTCAAAGTGTGAATGATCTCTTTATTCAAGATAATTTTGCCTCTTATTAGCAATTATCAGCTAAATTTAATCTTTCCACCAGACATTTTTTTTAGATATTTACAAATTATACATTTTGTTCAGTCTAAGCTTTTGGATTTTCTGTGAATTTCCATACAAATATTCTTGATCTGTTTTTTAGTTTATTGTTTTATTTTCATGGTGGATTAACATCATGTATTTATAATAATTTATTAGATTTAAATTCAGTTCCCATGGCTGGGATCAAGGATTGGGAACAAGATTTGAACTTAACATTTTCAGATGCAGTTTGGTCTCTACTCTCAGCTTGATTAATGATTCCTCATTCTGTCCAAGGCACTGCTTTTTACAATTTAAGGTGGTGCACAAAACTCATATGTCCAAACTTAAATTATCTTGGTTTTATGCAAATATTGATTCACAAAGTGAGAAATGTAAAATTTTTGAAGCTTCTATGATCCATATGTTTTGGGAATGCCCAAATTTAGAGAGATTCTGTAAAGACATTTTTCCAAACACCTTCCCAATCATTCCTTTGCTCCTCTTTTTCTGCCCTGTAGTCCTTTCACCCACACCTCAAATCACTCCAGAACTCAAGTTTTGTTGCCCACAATAGCAAGAGATTATAGGTGAGTGGCTTGTATAATTTTTCCTGTGTGAGATCTAACACCTTAATTCTGATACACATTAGAATATTGTGGGCTGGGGCCTGATGTGCATTACTGCCATGGTACAATCTCAAGGACAAAGGATTTTGCACTTGTTCTGCCATAGTATTTTAATCCAACTAAGAGCTTTCCAGAAAAAAATTATAAGAAAATTGTCCAAGTACTTTACCCTTCCTTAATTTTTGTAAACTCCTCATTTTGTAGTGCAAATGCTTTGAATTTGACAGTGAAAGGAAACTATAATGCAAACACGACCCAAACACATTCAACCAATTAGCTATAGTATAGTTTCCATCTTCAGTGCTGAAGTGGCAAATGGATCAGGTGAATCACCACCACATTTACAGAAACTGACACACATTTGGTTTGATTGATTTCAAAGGAAATGGCAATTGGGAGGCTTTTGCAATATTTGGGCATTCTTCAAAACTTTTACCGCCCATTTGTTTCCAGACCATTAACGTCCAAACATTCATAGCAGATACAATACTAAAATAATTTACTTTTGTCTGCGTAAAATTCTGATCTGGGTAACATATTTTAAAAAACTTAGAATTTCTTATTGATCATTTCAAATTTGCAAAATCTCATCTCATCGCCATTCATCGTTGGAAATGTTTACTTTAGCTGCACCCTTTTGTTGTATCCTCTATTATGTTCTAACTACAAACATGTACAATTTGGTTGAGGATAAAATGATCTTCTATTCTTGTGTTCACAAGATGACAGAGAAAGCATTCTTTCATTGGTTTGATTATCATGTCTCAAAATAAATCTCAATATTGGCAATGCGCTGTTATATAGCCTTTTAAGCCACTCTCCAACTTATTGCTGTCAGTCTTCAAGTTCCACATGAGATCCGTTCACTATTTTTTCTCTTGGATCTTTTAATTAATCTTTCTAGTCAGTAACTAATACGTTTCAGAAGTGATTTTTTTTGTGACTTAAGTTTGGAGAAAATTAGGTATGATATTATAGATATAAAGTTTCAACTTGCCAAGTTATGGGGCCCATTTATAGATTACTATCAGAATTGGAAGATTTCAGAAATTTAGATGTTCCGACAATTCTCTGTCTAGTTTCTGAAGGTTGCTATTTGATCCATATCTTTACATCCTTTTCTACAGGGTAACCCTGATTAGAGGGAGGGGAGAGATTAAATTTAGTTTTAGATTTTTTTTGTTTCTTCCCCCCTACCACTGTTTTTTAGATTAATTTATTAACATGGGTTTAATTATAAATCATATCATTACATTATACAGAATTTAACCTTTGTTTAAACTAAGGGAATGTTTAATGTAGTTTATTTGGTTTCTATCCAGAATTACTTTTAAGAAATATTATTAAATAAACAAATATAGTTAAATTTTTTGGTTTACATTTATATTAATTTGTAAATGTATATGTCATAACCTGCTTTATTAGAGGACTTTGTAGGATTTATATGTTAAAATCAATAAAAATGTTTTAAAAAGTAAGATTTTTTTTGTGCCAAGATATTTTTACAGAAATCAAGATCTTGCGGTACATATTTTGGTAATGTATTTATTTTTGAACACTGTTTCCAAGGAAATGCATTGGAACTGTTCTCGCTCTTACCCCAGGCAAACTTATACAATTCAAAATCGATGTTGCTGCTACATACAGTTGCAGAAAAAAGGCCCGAAACAGTATGAAAACACTGAATGAGACAAGTAAATACATCACCAATCAATGCAAGGCTTGTGATCATTGAGCAGTGTCTCAGATCACATGGCTCACAGAATGATAATGGGTTTGAAAGATTTTTTTAAAAGTCACATGGTTCTGGACGCTGGTAAAGGTTCGGTATTGCCAAACAGCCGGCAGCGTTCTTTATGATACATTGTGAATATCCAAGTTTTCACAGATGAAAAAAAGTTAGCTAAAATTTAGCAAAAGCAGAAAGAACAGAAAATGGAAAAACCTGACCTGTTTCTGAATGACCTGCTCAGTGAACAATCCTACCTGATTTATACTGAATCGTATTCATCTCTCCATACTTCATTCTTACATAAAACCGACTACCGGTAATTTGCCTTTTTAATATCTGGGAGTATTTAGAGATGGTACGGTACCCACATCATGCAATGGCCAAGAAAACATCCCGGCACCTCTACTTTCCCAGTAGCAAGAGAAAAGGTGGCATGCCACCTGCATCCCTTATCAACTTCTCCAGGTGCATTACTGAAGGCCTTCTATCAGGACCCAGCATTGTGTGACAACCAAGACTTCCTAAAGCTGCAGAGAATAATGATTATGGCCCCAGCAATCACACACACCCCACTCCCCTCCACCAACTCCATCAAAAGTTTTTGCTGTCTTGGAAAAGCAGAAAACATACAGTATTGCTACATTCTCTTCACCTCCACCCCTCCCCTCCCCCATACCCTCTGTCACAAGTGCCTCCAGATTCAATGACATTTTATTTTCCATTGTTATTATATTCCTGAATGGACCTCAAAATATTAAATATATGTTGCCTTTGGTCCTTAAGAACTGACCTTTCTCTGTATCTCTGCACTTGTTCTAGGCCTTGCATGTACTCCGTATGAGTTATTCCACTGGTCTGCTTGAAAAACCACCGCTATCACTGCACCATTGGTACATATGACAATAAACTTGAACTATATTGGGTCAGTCCTTTGCCCTGGGACTTGTCTTCAAGGACAGACTCAAATAAAGTTGTGGAATTTCTGTTGCCTGAAGGTTATCGGTAGATTCCAAAGAATAGACCCTGAATATTAGAACCATAGAATGTTACAGCACAGGAAAACAAACCATTCAACCCTTCTGGTCTGTGCCAATCAATAAAACTAGCTCGTCCCACTGTCCTGCTCTCATTCCATAACCCTCCAGACCTCTCCCATCCATTTATCCAATTTATTTTTAAAATTTAAGATTGAATCTGCATTCACTACATCAGATGGCAGCTCATTCCACACTCCTACCACTCTCTGAGTGAAAAACATTCACCTTGTACCTCTCCCCTTTCAGCCTAAAGCTGTGACCTCTCATATTTATCTCCCCCAATCTAAGTGGAAACATCCTACTCACATCTACTCTGTCTATACCCCTATAACCGCACATAGGGTCCCCTTATCCTTGTTCATTCCAAGGAGTATAGTCCGAACCTGTTGAATCCTTCGGGGTAACTCAAGAAGTTTTTTTTGGTGAATTAGTAAATAAATTAGTCCTCTGAATTCTGTTTCCAAAGAGACTAAAGCTGAACAGTACAAATGGATTTGCCAAAATCACCCCATTTCAGTTTTGAATTTATTATATTTTCAAATAAATTCACAATACCTCAGCAGTTTCATCTTCCTGCATATCTCTGTATTACCCAAGTTTTAGTAATAATGGTTTGGCTTCAGTAAGAGCATGGAAAAAAAAACAATACAACAATGAACGTGAAATACAAAACTTAAAATAGAAAATATTCAATAGAATTTCTATTCTTTACCAGTGTATTGGTTAATATGTTCACACAAAATTGCTATTCCAGTAAATGTGTTAACATTATGTTTAAATTCATGTACCAATCAATGACTCATATTTACATCACACAAATATTTCAGTAGGATTTTTAATCCATTAATACTTGCAAAAATGTTCCACAAAATATGTTTTCTAATCATGAAATTTCAGTCATACATGTTCATTTTTAATGCTCACTAACTTGAAGTGACATTTTTTTACCAATAGCACATTACTGAATGTGGTACAAATGGGCTAAGTATTCATTCCTGAATTGCACTGATAAGAAAATGCACTCAATAACTGAGAAACAAGGATAGGATAAAGTCTGACAAAAACTTAAAATGATATTCCCATATGAAGAATAATTAACAGGTTTCCTTCCAAATTGTTAGATGTCAGAATACAGGTGAAGCTTATAACATTGACTGTAGAATATGAATTGATTCAAATAGCAATGTCTGGAATATGCATCTTTACAAAAGAACCAGATAGCTAGAGACTGTCGTCTGATGTGGTTTGGTTCTCCTCCTGCCCCCACCCCACAAAGACTGCATCTTCACCACACCACACTGATATACTTGGATTTAGAATTCAAGGCAAGGCTGGAATTGTTGGATTTGCTCAAAACACAAGCTTAATATAGATTAGGATTGGTGTATTCAATGTTGATACATTTTTAATGGTGTTAGAATTTTTAATGGAGTAAGAATCCTAATTCCTGTTGGCCTTTATGGTGCGTGGTTTTGAATATCGAACAGGGAGTCTCACTGTAGTTGTATAGGGCTTTGGTAAGGCCACACCTTGAGTATTGTGTGCAGTTTTAGATCATATAAATCTACAGGACAGTAAAGGCCTTGGGGCCACAGTGTTGTTCTGTCCTAATAACCATTTTGGCCCTAGGAGAAAGCTCTGGCCGTGCACATGATCAATATCTCTCATCATCTCTTTCAGGTCTCCTCCAAGGAAAAAAGGTTCACTCAACCTATGCTCTCCAATCCAGGCAGTATCCTTGAAAATCTCCCCTGCACCACTCTATTTCAACCAAAGTGAAGTAACCAGAACTGAATATGGTATTCCAAGTGGAACTTTACCTCATGGCTCCTGATCCCACAGTTGGTGAAGGCCAGCACACCATATGCATTCTTAATAACACGATTAAACTGTGTATTTGAGTGTTCATTGACTTGGACCCATAAGTTCTCTCAGTTCATTTATTCAGCTCAGAGTCCTCCCATTAACATTGTATTCAGTCTTAAAATTTGACCTACTGAAATGAAACACTTCACACTTTTCTGGCCAAACACCACCCTACCATCCTTTGTCTCGTCCAGAACCTTACTAACCCACCCTTCTACTTCAGGTCATTTATCAAAAGCACAAAGAGGAGTTGTCCCACAACAGATTCCTACGGAACAGAGATTTGGCCTTCTAATCAGAGGAGCACGTTCTCGTTATTGAGGGAGTACCACAAAGTTTACCAGACTGGTTGATGGCATGGCAGGACTAACATTTGAAGGAAGACTGGATTGACAAGGGTTACACTCATTGGAATTTAGAAGAATCAGTGGGGATCTCATTGAAAAATACAAAATTCTGATAACTCCTGACAGATTTGATGCAAGAAGAATGTTTCCAGCGTTAGAATAGTTCAGAACAAGGGGTAATACATTTTAGACTGAGATAAGGAGAAACATTTGTGAACTTGTGGAACTCCCTGCCACAGACAGTTATTGAGGCCAATTTATTATATATATTCAAAAGGAAGTTGGATGTGGCCTTGTGAGCTACAGGGATCAAGGGGTATGGAGAGAAAACAGGATTAGGTATTGTATTGAAAGGTTGAGCAGGCTTGAAGAGCTGAACATCCTTTTCCTGCTCTTAGTTTCTATAATTCTGTTTACTGACAAACACATCTCTGGAACTGAAAATTTAAATTTTTAATTGTAAAGTCCGATTCCTTCAGAGTAAAATTAGTTTTTCTCTTTCTTTTATTTTTCTCTCTCAATCTTTTCTTTCTTCCCTCTCTTTATTTTTCTTTCTGAGTACCTAATGTGTAACATGTAGTTTAACCTTCCTGGATTACCATCTGCATGGGCTTGAAGAGCCTTCAGTGTTACTGGATGAAGGGGAAATCTGATTGGTCATAAGTTCAAGTTCATTTATCATCCGATTCAGTCAGTACAACCCAACGAAACAGCGTTCTCTGGTCCTCAGTTCAGAACAGTGCAAAATATGCATACTGGCATAACACACATATAGACAAATGATACATGTATGCAGTACATATGTACGTATATTAAAATACATCATTGTAATAGATAATAGAGTCATGGGGAGTTGTTTCCCAATTATTCATCAGTCTTGCTGCCTGTGGGAAGAAGCTGTTCCCCAGCCTGGCTCTGATACTTCTGCATCTTTTTCCCGACAGGAGCAGCTGGAAGATGTGTGGGGGCTGGTGCTCTCTTATTTTGCGAGCCCTCTTTAAATGACGATCCTGATAAATTACATTGATTCATGGATTTGGGGGTGGGGGGGCGGTGGGAGGACGATCACAGTGATCCTCTCTGCCACTTTTATGGCACTTCGATCTGATGCTCTACAGCAACCATACCACACTGTGATGCACTCAGCCAGGATACTCTTGATATAGCTCCTCTAGAAAGTTGGCAGAATGGTGGCTTGTCTGCTTCAGCCTTCTAAGTAAATGCAGTTGCACCTTCCTGACAAGTGAAGAGAAGTTATGATGTCCAGGATTTGCTACCTTTTCATAAATTCTGGTACAGAAAAATCTTTGGGCACTGGCACCTTGGTTGAGAGTAAATCACTGCAAAATACAGGCCACAATTTGTTTGATATCTGTCATTTTCAAGAAGTTGCACATCTATAATTTCCTAACATTTCTTTAAGCATTATACCAGAGCTAGAGAAATATACACCTGAGACCAATTGGTGTCTGTAGGTGAAGTAACAGAAAGGTTTTGGTCCTGCTTCCATGCAAGCATATTCAGCTCAGCAATTTGCCATTGACAATAAAATGCATGACTACGTATATTTAAGTCACTACCTGTGCCTTTAAATAAGCTTCACAAAATATTCACTTGAACGTGATGTACTAGTTTTCCTTTTGTTAGCTTAGAGACAACACACCTGCCCATATTTTGTCCATACCTTGATGGAGGGCTCAAGCCCTAAGTGTTAGTTATGTATTTTTGCTATATAAAGGATATTGTTTGACCTGGTGAATTTCTCCAGGGTTTTACTTCAACCATGGTGTCTTCAGGCTTTTATGCTTATTACTTTTTAAGGCTTTTCAGATTTATTACACACCAATGCAAGCTTTAGCTGGGGTAGGTTTATATTCCTTTATAATCATGGATGAGATCATTAACTAAGGTCACTGGGGCATGGGGGATTAACACTGAAGTCTATTTTGTGACACAATGGAATGAGATTTTCCCTGTTTAAAAAAAAATCAAATACCCAGTTGTTTTGCTTGATTTATAACCTTATAAGAAAATCATGGGAACCTGAATCTTCCTGAAAATGTAGTTTTATTAACCACCATGAAAAATGAACAATGATCTTTTCATACTTGTACCTGTGATAAAGCTCCTTTAAATGCTTCAAAAGCAACTAATGAGCTGAATGACTGATATAACTGTTCAGAACTCTGTGAATACAACTGTGAAGGAAGCAGCTTTTATGGATAATGGTTCAATGGTGGTGTGAAAGCCATAATTAATGATCAGGTCTTGTATGTGCTGATAACCTTTGCAACAAATCATTGTGTCTGCTTCTTTCTGAATTACACTAAAAGAAGGAATAAGAACAACAAACTGTCAGTGAAAGAACAAAGTTAGCATTTAGCAGGAGGTCAGAGAATAGGTTCTGCAGTTTAACCAAGAGGCATAAGTATTGCTTTCAAGTAGAAGTGGCAGAAATGGAGTCAAGGCATGGGTGTAAAATGAAAAAGTAACCTGACAACAATCTGCAAAACTTTTGATTCAGACAATAAGGTGGAAAATAACCCTTGTCTCTGTGCCACTTAAGAATAGTAAAGAGGAAAGCTCGATATTGCAGACCACCTGTCATGAAATAAATCATCAGAAAATTACTAGATTTCATCGTTAAGATGAGCAGTGGTTTTCAACCTTTTTCTTTCCACTCACATACCACTTTAATTATTCCCCATGCCATCAGTGTTCTGTGATTAGTAAGGGATCCCTTACTTCAGCCACGGCGTCTGGAAATTTTCGTGTTTTACTTCCACAACCAAGGCGGATTAACCATTAGACTGAGTAGGCTTTAGTCTAGGGGCCTGGAAGGGAGGGGCTCCCAGCAGGAATGGGGATGTTGGGGTCTACAATTCTTTCAGCCCCAAAAGTTCAATTGACCCCCTGGTGTTTATCAACCCACTTTCGACCTCCTGCCATTTTTTAGACCCCTTGGATTGTCCCATCGACACCCAGGGGTCAATATCGACCATGGAGACACCGAATACAAGTTATTTAATGTAATTTAATGTCACTTTGTTCTGTTCAATGAAGGGTGGGGCGGGGGGTGGGGGGCCTTACTAAAGATCAGTTAAGGGTGATAGTTAATCCACCACTGTTCACAACCATGACACAACTTTGTTTTATGTATATTCAAGTTTATTTCTAAAATGTTCTCATCCTTTCTAATCCACTTGTCATCTTCTTCCCCTGTGAAAATGTTCACTTCAGTGCTTTTACACAGAATCCATCAGATTAAAGGTGGATAATATGGGAAATTTACTTAAGATGTGCTATGTGAGCCTCCCAGTGGGCGAGATCTATGCCATCATTAGGTCAGAATAAAACCATCAAAAAGCAGTACTGAAAGCAGATGTCTGAATGTAAAAGTTTTAGTTACTTTTATTATGTGTGCTGAAAAAAAGATCCAGGCCTAACATTTCCCCTGATAATAGGCATCAATGAATGGCTTATATCAGTCACAACATCCTGCAAAGTTTCTCCTGTGGCTGCATTTGTAATACATATATGATTTGGTCTATTTAATGAGAAATTGTATATATTTAGATGAATTTCTGCAGAAAAAAATACTTCATATACTGTACTTACAACATAATTGGTCTCTAAGTATTATTGGAAACATATCGGGAATTATGCAGTGAAAGCCTTGAAGACTGAGATAAAATAGAATTTTAACAAAGCGCAAGTGATTTGTAGCTTCTCCCATTGAACAATGCAGGCTTGCTTAAGGTCAAGAGGTTGCAGTTATGCAGATGAAAATCTTGAAGAAATTCTATTATTCAGAGTTCTTGCTTGAAGAAAAGGAGTTATGGTAAATGTATGAGGTAGTGTGGTGATCGAGCTGAGCGATGAAAGATTTAATAGAAATTTGCATGTTAGAGAGGGGAAAAAAATTAAATCGGATATAAATCTCCCTTTCCCAAAAGGGTTTCTGTATTCAAGCCAACTGCATTCCTGTTCCTTTGTTTCAGCTGCTTTCTAATGCTAGTTTAACACTTTTGTGCTTTGATAAATACTGGCTCTGTCATTTGCTGTTATCAAATTCCCATATGATGAAATTAGATACACCATTTACACATGCAAACATAACAATTAATGATCAGCTCTTGTACTTGAACTTAATCTCCATGCAGTAGTGAAATAAACAAGTGTTTGGAATATTAATGATGTTTCTCTAATCCCCTAATCTGTATTGAGAGTAGTAACTTCATCAGAATTACATTTGCCTCCTTGATTCTACAATGTTTTATGTTCAAGAGTAAAGAGTTTACACTGAGAATTTCAAAGGCATCTTATTAAGTAAACCCAGCAGTATCTAAATCCAATGTAACAGGCAATTAATGAAAGAACTTGCTGTCTTTTTCCTCGGGTAGATGATTCTAGAACTGAAGAGCATCAGTAGGCCCTTTTATAGAGTTAAAACATACGTCTGTAAAGGCGGAGATTCTGCACCCTTGTGTCACAGACCCTACCTTCATAAATGCCCAGGCGCTGACTCTGGTCCCTCCTCAACCTAGTGTCAGTTGTGAAGCGGAGCAATCCACCTCACTTTATAAACGTTCTGCCGCTGCAAGCGGCCGGCTAGGGGTGGGCTGATGATGTCATGATGACACCATCAGTCCGCGACTCAGGACCCAGTAGAAGATGGGTCCACTACAGTCTTGTTTTTCTGGGAAATGCTGCATGCTGATTGAATACATTTTCCAACAGTCCTCCGCTCAGTTTGGACCGAGAGCCAGCAACCCGAGAATACCCCTGCCTTAACATCAAATGTGGAGAGAAGGACAGATCTGGCGAGGCTGCGGTGAGCGATGTCACCAACACTCCGCGCTCACATTCACATAATGTTCCAAGACTTGTCACGTGAAAAAAAACAAGCTTAAGGCTGATGATGAAGAATTAATTATGAAACCTGGATAAGCAAAATTAAGGAGAGAGGAGGCGGCGGACAGGGGAGGTGCAAGGGGGAAGAATGGGGGGTACGGGCAGTGAGGAGAGGAAGCAGAGGTTGAATGGGGCAGGCATCAGGGGAAGGTAGAATCGAGAAGAAAGAACCAGGTCATGAACTAGCTCATTGTATCAAATTGTTGAGCACTTCACACCGCCTGCACACATTCTTCAATTTCCTTCCCTCGTTTTCCCTCTCCCCAGTAGCTCCCCCTCACGTTTCCATATCCCTCTCCCTCCCTCCCTCTCACATCCTCTCCCATTCCCACCTCTCCACACCCCTCCCCTCTCTCTCTCTCTCTCCCTTCCCCCCCCCATCCTTCATCTTTTCCCCACTTTCCATTTGCTATGCGCCCTGTTCTCTGATCGAAAGAAAAGGACTGATAAAGTGAACTGGAGACAAAGTGAAGGGAGACAGGTGTGGAGAATGCAGACAGATGGAGGAGTGGAGCAAGAGCCAAAGATAGAAGCACGGAGATGGAGAAAACGAAGAACAAATTGGGACCGGAGATACGCAATGGAAAGTAAGCGTTACACAGTGACTGCTCAAACTTTAGTCAGAAAGGATGACCTTGAGTGAAAAGATATCATGAATACTTCCCTAAATAGGGGCTGTGAGGGAACACACCGACTCCAATCATAGTCTCATATTTCAGTTGGTGTCAGGCACAGCAATGATAACTATACTGGAGTCTCTGGAACTTGAATGTATGGCAGTTCAGGTAGAAGAATGCTCAATGGACGTCTTCGTTACCCATAATCCCTCACACAGTTGGAACCACTCTGCAATTCCCAGAGTGGTTTCAGCTGCGTGGGGTATCATGGGTAATGAAGACTGCCATTGCTCTGCGGGCATGTTAGATGTCATGGCGAAGGGGTGGCACTACTGCACTACTCGCCCTGCCTCCATATTGTTCCGGAGAATGCGATGATGCACCACCCCACATAAAAGAGATGTTGGAGCAGGCTTTTAGGACTGCTCCATAAAAAGGTAAGTTCAAATTTTACCCTGCGGATGGAGCCGGCCTCGAAGTGGAGGCCCGGCATAAAAACACCTAATGAGCGGGGAATGGTTTCAGAGGGACTCGAAAGGCAACCTTTTCACCATCCCTTCCCACCAATCGTCCCCTTGCTACTTAACCCTGTAACCACAGGAAATCTTACACTCGTGCCCACACCTCCTCCCTCATCACTATTTGGGGCCCCAAACAGCCATTCCAAGTGATGTATTATTTCACTTGTGGATCTGCAGGGGTCATCTACTGCTTTGGTGCTCCCATTGTGGCCTCTTCTACATGAGAGAGGCAGGGCGCAGACTGGAAGATTGCTTCTCTGAGCACTTCCGCTCTGTCATCTTTAATGGTGGTGATCTCCCAGTGGCAACCCATTTCAAATCCCCAGCCCATTCCCATGCCAACATGTCTGTCCATGGTCTCATACCCTGCCCAAATGAGAAGACCATCATATTGGAAGATTAACACCTCCAACCAGATGGCATTAACATCGACTTTGTCAGCCTCTCTTCAGAATTCAAGCAACCTTGAGACATTTGCCTCAAGTCAATGGCAAAAAAAACAATTAGTGGAAAATAAATAGGTAAAAAATATGAATTTTTAAAATTGGTCCCCCCAGATGGTTAGTTAATTAATTCATGCAACACACAGTCTCAAGCCACCAGCAAATTCACTTATCCGGCATCTACCAATCCCCATAGGTACCGGATACCAGGGGTTTAACTGTGTTGCAAATTGCAAACAGGCAGAATCTGAAAACGTCAAAATAAGAATATGTCTGAGAAGGAATTCACAGAAGCAGAGAATGTTTAGAGAATGGAGGTCATTCAGCCCATCAAATCCATACTAGTTCCACATAAGGGGAACTGACCTCCCCTGAAATTCTTTCCTTTCAGGTCTTATGTTGTCCTTCATGAACATTGGAATGAAACCTGCCTCCACCATTATCTCAGACCTTACTACTGCTAAGTATTAAAAAAAAACTGTGTGCCCTAGTTCTAGATCCTCAACAAATTCCCTCCACTGGCTTCATGAGTTAACCCCTCATGAGTTAACATTTCTCCATCAAATTTTTTGCAACCTTTTCTGCTCCAAGGACAAAGATTACTTCACGAATGTATCTACACAAGGAAAGTCCCTCACCCCCGGCATCATTTTGGTATGTCATCTGCACACAACTGGACACAATACCCCTATTGTGGCTGGACAAACATTCCTCATGTCTTCCATGCTCCTGTACTCTGTAAATACATTGATAAAACCCAGCATTTTGGCTGCTTTTTAAATTTTCTCAAACTTCCCTGTCACTTTCAATAAATCATGCATATATCCATACTAAATATCCATGTTTTTCTCCTTTAATATTTGTACTCTCTAGTTTATATTGCCTCTTCTCATTTTTCTTACCAATATGTAACACTTCAGATTTCCTACTGTTAAATTTCATCTGCAGCCTATCCGGCCATTTCACCCATCAATCTATATCTCCTTGAAGTCTTCCGTCATCTCTACAGTTCACAGTTGACTGTTCACAGTTCACCAAAGTCAACTTATTTCGTCAACATAAAATGTAATCTTGATTATAAGAAAGAAGTAAGCAATGACTGGCATTTATTTTTCTGTTAATTCCTTTTCAGCGGGGCTATCCAATTGTGAAATATAAAATGTTCACAATCACTACTCTGGAGACAATGTCTTGGAGAACAGGTTCAGCTTTTTTTCAGGTCTGCAGAGCCGGGTGACTCCTAGTCCCGAGACACACCGGAGGTCCAGAATCATCACTCTTTTGTACAGTCCCGCGCTCAACATCACCACAGCTTCATTTAGTCTCTTCCAATCGGAATTTCATTACCTTACAACCTTCCCCTTTTCCCATCCATCCCTGCAGATACCACACAGTCCCTCCCTCATCATACATCGCATGTTATGTTAATTAGACAGTCCCATCTTTAGGGGGGTGTCTTTATTAAGCAAGCGCAATGGTGACTATGGGATACCCTAGGTCACTGTGCCAGTCTGAACCTGATTCCTTGATCCTTGAGGTTTCTGATAAGAAAGGGGCCCACTAGTTAGTCCTGTCTATTCTCAAGCTCTAATCTACATATTTCGCATTCCATCACCCTTCACAGAGCGGTGCTAGTTTATTCATCTTCAGCCATTTTTCATCCTATCATGTCTCGTCTCATAAATCTCACATGGGAACACTTATCAAGACAAGTTACCAGAAAGATTCTGGCGACAATCAGAATCACCCGCTCGATGAAGCAGCATTTCAATGCGTTACTTTATAACAGGATGCAACAAATAACCTGAATCTGTGCTTTATTTTTAGCATTTTTAATTGAATTGAGCTTGCAATTCCCTGGAGAAGAGTTGATGTCAACAGAAAAGTACATCAATTTCAGTTTGGCAAAAAAAAGCACGTTTTGAAAAGATTATATGGTTCATTTGAATTTTATGTCTATGAAAATTAAAATTAAATGTTAAAAAAAGAATTTGCCCTGAACGATATGATATTTGAAATAGAAAAAAAAGTATTTAAAAAGTCAACTATGATTATAACAAATGTGGAAGGTACTCAGCGTTCTGCAAAGTGAATTTTTATTCGAGCTTTAAAGATGTCAGTTTGAAAATCCCATCAGTGGAGATTACAGAGTTCATTTTCATGATTGCTTATTCAACTTTCAAGTGTGACTTTGATGGTATAGAAACACTGCAATATCTTCATTAAAGTCATGATTTGACATCTGCACTCACTCTCATATATTTACTGATTGGCAGCCAGTGCTGGAGATCAGGAATGTTAGCAGGGAGCAGGGCAGGAACTGAGCGAAGGGAATGTGAGCAAAATGTGTAGCTGCAGCCATTTGGAGGCATGCGCGGTCAGAATTGCATGATAGATTCGCGGTCAGTCAGGTGGCCAGAGCCAGAGACTGGGAAGGTGCGCCAGGTGTCAAGAACCTATGTGGCTGAGCTTAGGAGTTGGACAGCAGAGGCTCCAGTAGAGTGTGGGCCTGAAGGAGAGGAGAGAGAGTGGGGGGAGGTGGGGAATTAGAAGCAAAGCTGTGGGCAAATGCACTCATGACCAAAACCAGAAATGCGTGTGCAGACTGTGGTGGTATGAAGTTTTATAATACTGTAATAACTGGATGTACTGGCCTGGACCCGCTCCTTCCTTCCCTCTGACCCCTCACGGGAGATTCCCTAATAAAGGTCCCATCCCAAGACCTTGACCCCAGATCATTTCCTGCTCGGATCCAGGCCAGATGCTCTCTGAGCTCCAGCTAATATCTAAGCTAATAAAAGCCTTTTGACTCTGATCTACTGCCTCGTGGAGTCACTTGATTGCCCATCATAGACAGTGAGTATGCACATACTGGTTGAGATGCACCAATGTGTGGGCAAAGCAGAGTTTGCTCTCCAATTGCCTTAATCTGCTTTGCCACTTGGATTAGGATGATGCTGAAGAGGAGTTGGAAAGATCATGCCCATCCTGGACATCTCTTCAAAAACATCAGGATGAAAGGTTAATTCGGCATAATGACCTGACATATTTTACTATGAGCGCTCTCTTGTGACATTTAGGGATTAGTTTATTGTTCTTTCCAATATTCATCAAAGCTGTTTCCATCTCATTGATTTTGAGATGTGGTAGAAGGAAATCTCTCAAGCCACTGCAAGTGGTACACAAAATGGTTTGACCTAGAGTCCAAACCCACAGTAATGGACCCTTCAGCCCACAATATTGATGCTGACCTTATTGCCCCTCTCTAGTAATTGCATGTGCAAACATTTGATCTGTTAGGGGTTTTCAAATCACATAGGCCTGCCACATGTCTCTAATTGAGATCAAGGATGGCTTACTTCCATTCTGGATTCTCAGATGGCCAATGAAGCTAATGCGGGAACCCTTGACTCTTGCACCTCTTTTACAGGTGAACCAACAGCTGGGCAATATCCGGCCTGAGTCAGGACTGGGAATGTTCAAAGTTCAACATTTATTGTCAGAGTACATACATGGCATCATATTCAGCTCTGAGATTCTTTTTCCTGCAGGCCAGGCAGAATTTCTACTTACTGGTCATGCAAATAAATGGTACTCAAGAAAAGATATGTGTATAAAAGAGAAAAATATAAACATGAAAGAAGTGCTAACAAACTGTGCAATACAGAAAATAAATATTCAATAATAAATAATGTTCAATGTAAGAGATCTTAAACGACACTGTTTGAATTTGTTATTCAGGTGTCTGGTGGCTGAGGGGGCAACTGTTCCTGAACTTGGTGGTACAAGTCTTGTGGCACCCATACCTCTTTCCTGATGGAAGCAGCGAGAACAGAATACGTCTTGGGTGGTGTGGATGTTTGATGATAGCTGCTGCTCTCTGATGGTAGTGTTCCATGTAGATTTTCTCAATGCGAGGAAAGTTTTGCAAAGGTGCTGGCTTTCTCCATCAACTTTTGCAGGGCTTTCCACTCAGAGGTATTGGTGCCCTCATACCCAACCGTGATGCAGTTTGTCAGCACAATTTCCACTACACATCTGTAGAAGTTTGCCAAGGTTGACAAAGTCATATCAAATCGCCACAAACTCCTGAAGAAGTAGAGGTGCTGACACGTTTTCTTCACCCTGACATTTGAGTGCTGGGTCCAGGAAAGGTCCTACAAGGAATTTAAATGTGATCAGGCATGAAGCCAGAGCTGGGGAAGGCAAATGGGGGAAGAGTATGCAGTGGAGTTGAGAATTATAGATTAAAACAAGAGTAGGAGGGTGGGCTGTGATGCACTACGGTAGCAGTAAGCAGGCACAAACTTGAAGACTGTAGAACAGGCTTTATTTGGCTAAAAGTCTCTGCTACAGCAGTGACTGTGAATGGTGACTCCCGAGTGACTGGCTCGGGAGATGCTAGCTCAGGACTATAATCCCGGTCAGGTGATTGACAGCCAGCCAGGTGTAGTCTGTCCTCCAGTGGTCTTTCTGCAGGTACAGAGATCACCCCCTGCAGTAGACTAGTGGTGTATCACCATATATACATGTACCCATATGTGAGCACTATACTCATGCAGCAGAGCTTAGTCTCCAGTTCTCTTTCTCCTACTCCCATCCCGTTGCCCCCACTACTAGATCAATGTTCTGTGAGGCCCATGCAGTAGCTGGTATGCAACAAGCCTGTGTTAAATGAAACCACACACAGGTAACTTATAATCTACAATACATAGTTTGTAACCTTGAATGGTCAAAGCACACTGTCAGCACTTCAAATTGTTCTTGTGGGCCTTGGCTTGCCTTCCCGTCTCTCTCCTTATTCACCAGCTGAGAAGACAGGAAGGCGGCTGCTCCATGACCTGTCCCATTGTTACACTTCAGGTGGTGACCATGAAGTGTGCAAACTTCTCTCCCATTTTCGCTTTATTGCCTGAGAGAAATGCTTCGGGACTCTTGACAGAAATACACTCAGACAGCACAATAGCATCTGGAAACTTTCCTTTTGTGGAAGATAAGTGACATTGTAATAAATCCATTTTTAAGATCCTAATTCTTTTTTGTTACTTTTCTTTCCATTTTCTCCTTAACACAATTGCTTGGCTCCCTGGTTGGAAATGTATTATGATGTGACCATAGTGATTTATACTCTTGCCTCCAGAATTTAGTCCCATTGACTTCAATCAGTAGAGACTCAGCTAGTTTGTCAGTAACTGCAATATCAAGAATAATAATGTAAAATAAATAAGCAATATTACCTTGAGGACACTTTATGAGGACATAGTAGTTCAGCAATTTTACCAAGATTCTTCAAATATTCACCTTCCACCTTTCAACCCCATATATATTCACTAACATCACACCATTTCTTAAATTTAAATTTTAAAAAAGTATATTTAGACATACAGGCCCTTTCGGTCCATGAGGGCCCATGGCACCCAATTAACCTTCAACCCCCGGTACATTTTAAACAGTGGGAGGACACCAGAGCCCTCAGGGAAAACCCACACAGACACGGGGAGAACGTACAAACTCCTTACGGACAGCGTGGAATTCGAACCCTGATCCCCATTGCTGGCGCTGTAACAGCGTCGCACTGACTGCTATGCCAACCGTGTTGTCCCATTTCAAGGCATCTTTTAGATATTTCAGGTTGGTAGCTGAGGTAGTCAAGAAGCTATGGCCAGCAGTGAGCCATAGATTAGTTGCCAGGACTGGGACATTATAAGAAAGCGCCACTGACCTCCCCGTTTCCTGTGACTCTTAATTCCCCTATTACATAAAAATATATTTTCGGGTCTTCAAAGGAAAAAAAAGTGGCGGCATTGCTGGAGCTGCTGTGATGCAGACCCGGGAGAGCAGGGGGTGAACACACAGCGATGCTCTGCAGGGTCCTACTGCCTGGTCCTGATTCCTATGGCTTCTACTGCCCAGTCCTGATGCTGTCGGCTCTGCCCAGGCTTTAAACGGAGCTGATGGTGTTTTATTTTAAAATCTACAACCAGAGAGGCCTTTAACTAGATTTCCTTTTTGAGTAAACATCATTGTGTTTAGTTTCCAATGAAGAATCACTTCAGTTTTATGATTGTTTATACAGTTTCAACTGAACTGAATAAGCTTCTTCATTTCCCACTTAACAGAGCCTCGGTGTCTGTTTTAAAATGATGCCATGTGTGCCTGTCCCCTGTTCGATCTTTACTAAGAACTATATATATATATCTCTTTGGCTTGGCTTCGCGGACGAAGATTTATGGAGGGGGTAAAAGTCCACATCAGCTGCAGGCTTGTTATATATTATAAAGATTAATAACAACATAATTCCATCATATGTATCTATTATAAGAAAAACATGCCTTGTGGATAAAGGGGATCCAGTGCATGTGCCATACTTTGATATACAGTTGACATTTAATAAAATGCCTCATCAAAGGTTATTGTGGAAAATGAAAGCTCATGTTGAAGGACATAATTTGCTGACAGAGTTGGAAGATTGGTTGCTATAAAGGAAACAAGAGGGGAGATACAAATAGATCTTGTTTGCTTGGCAAGATTTAATGATTGTTATTCTACTTGCAAAGGGTCTCTCAGTTCCTCCTCCAACTTTTTTCCAAGTTATTTCTGTTCCTTGCTCCACTGACACCAGTTGAACTGCTGAACATTTGCAGTTGGATTCCAATGTCAGAATCCAAAATTGGAATCACCTGCTTAAACCTATCAACACATACAAAATGCTTGTCTGTTGGTCGGTGCTCCTCTCCCCACCCTTTCTTCCTTCTTCCCCCAGCCTTTTAATTCAAGCTCCTGCCTGCTTTTTACTCATACCTTGAAGAAAGGCTCAGGCCCAAAACATCAGTTCTATATCTTTACCTCCTATGGATGCTGCGAGATCTGCTGAGTTCCTCTAGGATTTCTGTGTGTTTTTACTGCTATACTGGGGACTGTTAGCAGTTCTGTGCAGGCTACTCACATTTGCTAGCAGGTTTCATTTTCGTGTAATTTCAACAAAAACAATTCAATTCTAATAAATACACTTTCTTGTTGAAGTTTTCAAGGAAATCATTGTCCACAGTAATAAAGTATTTCAACTATGGTTTAATGATTAAAAATCTATGAGCACCCATGACATTTAGAGTAAATGTACAATGCCAGATAATGCAGATTAAAGAAGTCTGAGAAGTGTGATACTGAACAATGAAGACTAAAATGTTCCCACATCCATTCTTAGCAATGTACTAAGCCAATTAATTTTGTTTTAGGTGAGGTCCTGGCCCTTCAATTGCCCAGTAAGCTAGGTTATGATGACAGAGTCTGCTCCTGTCATGTCTTGTGATTACTATATTACCCAATGATATCCATTTAGAATTGAGCTTTACATATTCTTCAGCGTTATACTTTGGACTTTATCACAGCAAAATGTCAATATTGTGCTGATGGTAAAAAAAACACGTACACTGTCAACTAATATCAATGCCTTACATTTCCAGTGAATGGGATTAACAAGTACTTCGTAAATTATATCAACAGATGGAGATCATATCAGTAATGAATACTTATTCCAATGAAGTACAGCAGGTACCTGTCTCACCGTCATTGGGCATGAAGACAGAGACCTATAATGTGCTTAAGTGCCTGGTGGCTTCAGTGCAGCACAGTAGCAAAAAGGGCACCAAGACCTTGCATGTACATTCAAATTAAGTTCTCATTTTATAACGTAATTAAGAGCCTTCCCATTAATAGAATTGAACCTTGTTGGCAGTGCTCTAGCCACATTGTTCAAATAGGTTGGAATGAGAGAACTCCAAAAATTATGAATTACTTAAATGCCCCCCCAATGAAACACTTTTGCAAACCCGTTCCCTTCTCTTTGAGACTTCAACTTCCTTTCGTCGTATTTCCTGATCTCCAACACAAACCCATCAGCTCTGGCAAACCAACAGTAGGCCAATGGCTCTCGAATGCTGTCAGTATTGTAATCCACCCATTGATGTCTTTTTTTCTGTGATTGCTCAACAGCAGAGAAACATTAAACAAGGTGACCTTATGACATTCTGTCAACTTATACAGTGCATGACAGAAACAATATCAGTATATTCAGTGTGATGTGGTAACTGCATTTGCAGAAATATGAAAATTGCCACATGCCATATCATCAAAATGCCACGCACAGCTAAACATAGATTGTAGCATTAGTTTTTGGGTAGAGTAGTACAAGATGATCACAGATAGTTCACATCTTGTCGATAACCAATTGCTGAAGCACAAAGAACTCATATAACTTCTTGAAGTGCATTTCTACTATATCACATCGGGCAGGCTCTTCACCTGCCTTCTATCTACCTTGGGGAGTATGCCAGATTTATGTAAAGCTATGCTTCTTGATCACACTCCAGTTCAAATTTTAGGATTATGTACTCTTATTTTAGGGTCAGTCCTGAAGGAAACAGATTTTTATTCAGAAGAATGCCTTGACCATAGACAAATCACTGTGCATCGGAAACAAACTTTCCTGTTGCGTGACTTGCTTCTAGAAGGAGAATCTGGTAAGTATTAGAGTGTCGCTTCAGTTTTAGCTACACAATTTTGAAATTTATTAAAAGAAGATACCTCACACTTTAATCCAAACTAATTTAAGACAATATATGAAATAAAGACAGAAATTCTATCAACTTGCCTCAAGCTAGAAGTCAGGATTGTTTTTGCCGACATATTGTCTGTGGTTGAGTAGTTTGATGGCTCTATATTAATTTAACGATGGAAAGTAATATTCCAAAAAAGTATCAGACCTTTCAGTGCCAGTGGGATTTCTGTGCTGTGTGGAGTATTGATGGTGAGATTTTGAAACAGTTGGAAGGCAAAAGGAAAGATAATAAATTGGCATCTGTTTTACACATGTTTACTTTTTCATGGAAATTGAGTCATTAATGAGTTATTTTTTGTCTTGTGATTGCTTTGTGCTTTACACTAGATGGGGTGGGAAAAAAATCTGCCTTCAGTTGGTTAATTTCTCATTAATGTCATGAACACTGATTAACATTTGAAACTTTTTTCAAAAGCGATCTCAAACTCTATATACATTACTTAATCATCATTTAGTAAACATTTAGTACTTGCAGGATGAAGTAAAATAATATGCTTGTCAATACTAAAGGACTTGACCAAGAATCAAAGAATGAGGAGTTATTGCAGGAGTGAGAGTCAAGGTAACCAATCATAATGACTCTGAATGGTAGAACACAGAGTGGACGTACAGTGGAGTGCTGAGTGGCCTACTGCAGATTTTAATTGTATCTTCTGTGTTCGCCACTCCCTTCAACACGCCACAGTGTAATTGGATCCTGGATTTCCTCATCTCCAGACCACAATCAGTGAGGATTGATAAGAATATCTCCTCCACAATCTCCAGGAGTAGCTCCCTGCTCTACCACTTTAGACCAATGGCTGTGTGACTCGGTATGACAATAACACCATCTACAAATTTGCTGACAATACCAAGGTAGTGGGTTGTATAAAGGAAGGGGTTGAGTCAGCAAAGAGGGGGGAGATTGAAAACTTGGCTGAATGGTGCAACAACAACAACCTCGCACTCAATGTCATCAAAACTAAGGAGATGATTGTTGACTTCAGGAAGGGAAAACCAGAGGTATACAATCCAGTGATCACTGGGGGATCAGAGGTGGAGAAGGTGAGCAAGTTTTAAGTACTTGGGAGTCACTATCTCGGAGGATCTTTCCTGGACCCAACATAATAATGGCATCATGAAGAAAACATGTCAGCAACTCTACTTCCTCAGGAGTTTGCGGAGGTTTGGTATGACATCGAAAACCCTGGCAAATTTTACAGATATGTGGTGGAAAGCATGCTGACTGGCGGTATTGCGGTCTGGTACGGGATCACCAATACCCTAGAGCGTAAAACCCTTCTAAAGGTAGTGAATACACCCCAGGACATCACATGCAAAACCCTACTCATCATTGAGAACATCTACAGGGAACACTGCCGTCTGAGAGCAGCAGCAATCATCAAGGATGCACACCACCCAGCACACGCTCTGTTCTTGCTCCTGTCAACAGGAAAGAGGTACAGGTGCCACAAGTCTCACACCACCAGGTTCAGGAACAGTTGTTTCCCTTCCATCAGACTCAACAACAAACTCAATCAGGGACTAATTTAAGGACTTTATTGATTTTTTTTCCCCTCTCAGTTTGTTTTTATATTTCTTCATTTGTTTATATGTGCATGTTGAATAAATTTTTTTGCACTACCAATACGTGGACAACACAGTTGGCGTAGCACTTAGCGCAATGCCTTTACAGCGCCAGCAATTGGGACCGGGGTTCAAATCCCGTGGCTGCAACCACAGCCAGCCTGGCTCTGTGGAAGTCTTTGTGGATTAAAGCCTGTTGTTCAGTCTTAACCTTGTGTGTGTCTGATTCTGTCTAACAGTGCACCACAATTTAATCCACAAAATGTTCCCATAGCTGCCATGGAAAAACTCCTGAGCGCAGGGAACCTCGAGGTCGACCCACGCCAGCCGGAAGCCCAGACATGCTTCGAGATCTGGCAGCACGTGGTCAAGGCAATCATCGAGGCACACGAGAGCGACATCCTGGACTCTGATAAGACCTTCTCCCCATGTCTGTGTGGGGTTTTCCCCGAGGGCTCTGGTTTCCTCCCACCATCGAAACGTGCCAGGGATGTAGGTCAATTGGATGGCACAGACTCATGAGCCAAAATGGCCTGTACTGTGCTGTATGTCTAAATTTAAAATTTAATTAAAAAATTTAAAGTGGTAATTCTGCCTCGCCCGCAGGAAAAAGAATCTCAGGGTTGTATGTGATGTCATGTATGTACTCCGACAATAAATCTGAATCTCAAATCCAAATTGGAGTACGAATATATGACCAACCAGAAATTGTAGAAAATGATCAACCACTGTGAAGATTTGTTTTAACACTTAATAGGATTACAGGAAAAGGTAGCTCCTTTTTTAAAGTTATTGTGCCACATTGAAGTTCGATTCAGCATCATCATTTAATATTCATAATTTAAAATATATGCAGCCCAAATCAGATTTAATCTGTTGGACCTGACAGATCTCTGAACACCATGTTCTTATGACCTTGGTAGGCAAAGGCTGGGCTATGCTAAAGCTATAGGTTGAGGTGTGACAGACCTTTTATATTGCGTACGATCATGAACGGGAGTAACCGCACCTCGTCGTATGGGAGTTGACCCATGCTTTGCAGAATATCATTGTGAACACTTGTAAGAGGGGTGGTGTTGAGCCACATTTCAACAAAGGTAGACATTAATGTTGAAATTCATCCATAACCTTCAGTAAATCAGCACAGTGTTTGATTCTTTGATGAGTGAAGATCAAGACCTCAGACCTGCAGTCTATTGGCAGCAGCGCTCTTGTTCTACTGCCAACAGTATACTGGAGAGAGACAAAAAAAAAATTCACTCGCACTGTAATCCTCTGGCAGGATAAATAAACCGATGCCAATGCTCTCTCTCTCTCTCTCAGATCAATAGCACCAGCACCGAGATGCCAATTACAATGAGTTGGCTCCAAAAGGCAGGGGACATTTGCCTGACATCATAGTCTCGATGTCCATCATGGCAAAATATTACCAGGTGGACAGAGGCAACAATTCAAGGATGGTTTCAAGGCTCTTGGCAAAAATGTAGCGTCTCCAATGACACAGGGAACTTGCTCAAGTGGTGGCATTAAGAAGTTTGAGCACATTCATAAAGAAAAAATAAACTCGTATCTGAGAAATGCGTTGAAGCAGACCAGTTTAAGCAGCAGCTGGCCCCTCCCCACCACCCTCTCCCCTAACCCCACTCGGGAGCCCGAGGTCCCCGCTCCCTCACTGTGGTGGTACACCACCGGCCTACTGCAGGAGCCAACCTCTGTACCTGCAGGAGTGTAAGGGGACAGGACAACACCTGGCCAGCTGTCAATCAGTCACCCTGAATGGATCAAACCCCACTCGGTCGGGTGTCTGGGATATAAGCCTGCTCCGGCCTCCCGAGGCCTCACACTGAGTTGCTGCAGCCACAGCCAGCCTGGCTCTGTGGAAGTCTTTGTGGATTAAAGCCTGTTGTTCAGTCTTTACCTTGTGTGTGTCTGATTCCGTCTAACAGCACATCACACTCACCCAGGCCAGGAGCCCGAGATCGCCATCCCCTCCCCAGCCCTGCCCGGAAGTCAAAGGTTGCTGACCCCTCCCCCCACCCAGGAGCCCGACGTCGCCACCCCTGCCTGGGAGTCCGTGGTCACCACTCCCTCCCCGACCCTGCCCAGAAATCCCAGGTCCCCACCCTCTCCCCAACCAGGAGCTCAAGGTTTCCGTTCCCTCCCTGCCTAGAAGCCCGAGGACTGCTCCCTCCCAAACAGGAGCCCGAGGTCCCCGCTCCCTCCCTGTCCCCGCCCGGAAGCCCCAAATCCCCCCCCCTCCCCTCCGCTGCCCGGGAGCCCCAGGTCCCCACACGGGAGCCTGAGGTCCCCGCTCCCTCCACAATCAGAAGGGAACTCAAGGTCCCCTCCCTGACCCCACCTGGGAGCCCAAGGTCCCCACTCCACCCCCGGGTGCCCGAGGTCCCCGCTCCCTCCCCGACCCCACCTGGGAGCCCGAGGTCCCCGCTCCCTCACTGCCCGGGTGTCTGAGGTCCCCGCTTCCTCCCTGCCTGGGTGCCCGAGTTTCCCGCTCCTTCCCCGACTCCGCCCGGGAGCCCAAGGTCCCTGCTCGGATCCCAGCTCCATAACAGCAGCATAAAACACCACCAATGAAGGAGGGAAGGAGTTTCAAGCATAAAATGAAGTTTAATTCTGACCTTGAGTGCTCTGTTGGACCGAGATGGCCCTACCAGTACGACAGGTCCCGGCTGAGTGCAGCAGGTATATTAAAAAAACTGCGCCTTTTTTGATGTTTTGCATCGATCTCCTTTATAAATCCGCATCTGTGCTGCTCCCCTGAAGAATGTTTGGTTGTTTTTTTGTTACTTTTCCTCAACTGAATTTTGAATAAATTCTGCCATCAGTAGTTTTGATGCTGGATATCTCTCAGATCAGCTGTGTTTACCCTTGGGCTGCATTTGACCTGGTTATTTACCCCACTATACTGACAGCTGATGTGGTTGTTTTCATTTATATGGGGATATATTTTATTCCACTCAAAAGTATACACTGAGTGCTATAAAGCTTCGGCCTACTTTGCTCATGTCAGCCAAGATCCACCTGGATCAGTGGTTCCCAACCTTTTTCTTTCCACTTACGTACCACTTTCAGTATTCCCTATGCCATGGCTGCTCTGTGATTAGCAAGGGATTGCTTAAGGTGGTATGTGGGTGGAAAGAAAAAGTTTCAAAACCACTGTTTTAATCGTACCTAATTGACTCGATATGTGCACGGTTTTGTAACTCCAAAGGAAAGAGGCCAATGACAAATTTTTCTCAAAGTATTTCAGTAACAATTGGATCTCGAGCACTGACTCTCAACCTCCCCTTCCCACTCGCATCCCTCCTTAAGCAATCCCTTATTAATCACAGAGCACCGATGGCACAGGGATTACTTAAAGTGGGATGGGAGTGGAAAGAAAAAGGTTGGGAACCATTGATCTAAACCATTTCAATCCATGTACCTATCAAAATGCCTTTGAAGATTATAATCATCCCTAATTCTGTGGCAAGTTGTAACCTATACCGACCACAACACTGGTCTCATGCCATCCTTTGTACTGATTTATCTTTTTTCTCATTAAAGCTCATACTCTAATTATACTTCTGTACTTTATATGGGTGAATGAATGTTAGAGTCAACCTGTCTAAATTCTTGCAGAAGAACTCTCTCACTGGACCAGGTGTAACGAGAAAACAAACTAAGCCCTCTGTGTGAAGAAGGTGTCCCTCAGGTCCCTTTTAAAATGTTCCCCTTTACTTTAGCTCTATGCGCTCTAATTTTACATTCACCCACTCTGGGGGGGTGGGGGGGGGGTGTTGCGGGGAAGACTGTCTCTGACCCTCATTATTTCATAAACAACTATAAGCCCACCCTCCACCTTAGGCTCCTATAATTCCAGGGAGAAAAGTCCCCGCCTATCCAGCCCCTCTCTTATTCACGCCTACTGATCCGGCAACATTCTCGTGAATGCTTTGCTTGGCTTTATTTTCAAGTACTGCATATTATTTATTATTGAGCAACAGTGATCAATCTGTCACCTGTCACAATTCCAATGTGCTCTGTGAGATGGAAAAAATAATCAGTCACCACTATCTCCCCTTCCAGAAAGTCGCGACAAAATCACCAGGATGGCATTTAAAACCGTGCTGACTATTCTGTGAAACAGCAAATGGGCGTAAAGCTCTTTTCTGAATCGAAGGAACAATGGGGCATTTCCAATGAAGGGAACCGACAGTTCAGGTTTCTGACTTCAATCTCCCTTGGAGACAGTGGACAGTCCTCAGCAGAATCCACATGGATTATGGTAATGGTGCCCACCTTCGTGTGCTAGATGATCCATTGTGTAAATGTAACCACAAGTCCCAAAACCACAGGACAAATCACTTCAATCTGACCATTTAGATCTGCAGCCGAATGCACCCCCTTCATCTGCTTGACCTCTTGGGAGGACAGGCTTGGATTGACAGGTTGAGCAATGAAATTTTATAATTTTATGTTACAGCATATGAAGGGAAGACCTACACCTCTGGGAATCCCTTTTGTCTTTTTGTTAGGTATGTTTTTCCTCACATTGTTTTTAGTCTGTGAGATTATGCCAAGTCTAACTTTGTCTGGACCCTAAGGACTGTCAAGTTTGCAATATTCCTTATGATGAAACACCATATTACTAATCACAAAAGAGACAGGAGGTAAAGGTGCCATAATCCTAAGGATGTTTAGAAGTGATCTCTGCGAAACATCTAATCAAATGGATGTCAGAGATGCAAGGGTGAATTTTCTAAATAAGGAAACTTCATATTGATATAAGGATTCGTGAAGATTTTAAGTAGAGCATGGTTATAAAAATAAGTACTATATTTTATTATTGACAGATATGAAAGAGTAGAGTTGCTGTTTTATTGTAGCGAAAAACAAAAATCCTTTAATCTTAAGTGAATAAAGATTCAGTGGGTCAGGTAGCATCCATGAAAAAAATGGGTTGTCAACTTTTCATGTTGGGACTCCTTATTGAAAAGTGTGAAGGGGAGTTAAATAGAGGGAGGGGAAGGGGAAGCCCAGTGGTTGATAAGACAGATGGTGGCCGAGTTGGAGAGACATAGAGGGGAGGAGATCATGTCCGGGGAAACTCTTGAGTCAGAATTATCAGGGCCATGTGCACATTAGTGGGGTCATGGAGTTATCTTTATGGGATTGGAGTCTTCATTGGGAACAAGTTCCAGGAAAGGGCATAAATACCTCACCTCATCTCTCCAGTTGTGTTATGAGTTGTTTTAGTTGCTGGGTCCAGCTGTTGTGTTTGAGAAAGTATCAGGTCGGTGGGTTCACAGAGACGAATCTGGACACAAGTGTTAGAACCAAAGATAACTTTATTGAACACATGGGAGACAAACAGGGGAAGATGTCAAACAATACTTAATTATTCTATTACTAAAAAATTATATAGATATTCACATTAGACCCAGGTTGGACTCCGATACCAGTGGCCACCTATCTTCTACACACTCCCACACGTGTACACACTTCACTGCCAGGGACTTTCAAACACATTCCCGGCAGGAGAGGGGGTGGGGGGGAAGGAAGTGGGTGGTTGCAGGTCTCTGCAAGCACTGATCTATTGCAGTACTGTGTCGTGCCCCCCTTACCAACGATTCCTCCAGCGATGTCCACAGTAGGGACGCGGCAAGGAGTGATGTCCGGGACTTGGATCAAGAGGCAGAGAGAAAGAAACGTGGAGTGCATCAATGCTTTATACTCTTCTGTGCTGGGCCACTGATGACACTGAGTCATTTGAAGTAGCCAGCAGTCAGGTGTGCACTGATGGGTGGCCGGAATCCAACCTTGATTAGCAGTTCAGTAAGTTCCAGACTGGGAGGTCATGTGACCCTCCACAGTCCACATATAACACCAGCTGTAATATTTGGTGCACTCAGTGTAGCTTCTTCTATATCAGTGAGATCAAGCGCAGGTTGGTTGACCACTTTGCTGAACATCTATGCTCTCAAGAATGTCAAAAAAGGGAAGGGTGATGAACCACATAAATGCAAAAGTAAAGTGGATATTGGTGACAAAGTTGATGAAACATGCACACAAGTAGGTAGCCCCAATGGTTTTCAATGTACTGGGTAAAGAAATTATGGATGGGGACCCATGGAGGTTTGAAACAGAGATCGCTCCACACATCCCACAATGATACTCATAGTCACATTTTTAATTTTGATGACGTCTTCAAGTGAATGGTAAAATTTGTTTCTCGCTCACAGTTACTGTGTGACCTACTGAGCGTTTCCAACAATTTCTGTTTTTTTTTTAATCTCAGATTTCCAGTATTTGCATTTTTTGATTTTCACTTACTTTGGCTGAATCAGTCTTTTGGTATAGTTGTCATTACAATGTGGAATTTGCATTAATTCAGATTTGTATTATAATAGTGGAAGTCATTACAAAGAAAATTGTTCCCTATTAGAGTCAATGCAGTAGGTTGTATTCTCTCATTAGCTCGAGACTTAATGACCCACGCACATTATATTGAAGAGTATCGAATTTTCTTTAGCAAGAGTAGAGAAATGTATCACAAGATTTTGTTTTTCATTCCTTGTTTGAAAGTAAATATTTTCAAAAATATTTACAATAGGATGTCCTGTAACTTAATGTACATGACAAAAACCTCTGCAATATGATTTAAGTTTTTGAATTAATCTTGTTTTGTGAGACAACTATGCCTGTAAGAAATGGGAGGATTTAAAGATTTTAATGATGATATCAAGTGATATCTATGATACTTAGAAATGACTGAAAATCAGTACTGTAGCTACTTCATACTGGATTCATATTAGTGCAAAATAACCCAGGTTTCATCAATATAGATTTTATATCCAGCATCACAAAGGTTCAGCCTATAACAAGAGCATGATGACACAAGCAGGCAATGGCAGCAGAGTACACTATTGATCTTGGTCTCTTGCCTCCAGATGACAAAAATTGCCAGTGTGGAGACATGCTTTTGATGCACTGCCATCTGTTTTTATAAATGTACTAATGTGAAAGTTGAGGGCTGTAGTATCCTCTAACTTAGGCATTCTTAGCTCTCATTAACCAAAGTAGAAAGTGAAATTGTATTGCTTCTGAAACGTGAGAATAGAAAATCTTGAGTGAAATGTTTTGCTTCAATTATTCTTTACATGAAACTGCTCCTCAATTTCTACTCATTTTACAAAAATCCAGACATTTGTTCCCAGCGTTAGGATTTATTAGACGGAAATAAGTGCATGTAATGTGCGCAATTGCAAAATTATGGAACAATAATAAAATACTTCCGCAAATCTAACGTAAAATCAAAAATTGCAAAAAGATACCCTAAGGCTAGACAGCATTTTTAGAGGAAGAAATTAAATCTGTGTATTGGGTTAAAAAAGAGCATCCATCCGAATGAGAAAAACACCTCCCAACCTGCAGAGAATGGGGCCAGAAGATGGGAATTATGAAAGTACAAAAGGCAAGATCAACATCAGTGATGTGAATGACAGGAAGGATGAGTGGATAACAGGAAAATGATGATAATGGGATAAGTAACGAAGCTGCAAATGAGAACAGCAAAATAAGTGTCAGGAATTATTGATCTTGTCTATTTCCATGCTTTCTTGTTTTGGTGCAGGAACACATATAGAAGTGAAATGGCATGTCTGGTAAATTGCCATTAAATGGACTGATCAAAGGGAAAAGATCAGGTGGAATACAAATTGCAGTTTCCAATGATAGATCAATATTCTAATGTACTGATCTGACTCAAAGATAAGGCAGGGAAAAATTAATCAATTTTGTTTTCTCTTATAGGCTGAATAGTCTATGTCAATGGTTCTCAACCTTTTTCTTTCCACTCACATAGCACCTTGAGTAAACCCTATGCCATAGGTGCTCTGTGATTAGCAAGGGGTGGAAAGAAAATGTTTCAAAAATCACTGGTTTTAATCGTACCTAATGGACTCGTTATATGCATGGTTTCGTGACTCCAAAGGAAATGGGCCAATGACAATTTGTCTCAAGCAAAATATTTCATTCACAACTGGGTCTAGAGCAATGATTCTCAACCTTCCGTTCCCACTCACATACCACCTTAGGCAATCCCTTACTAATCACAGAGCACTTATGGCTTAGGGACTACTTAAAGTGGTATGTGAGTAGAAAGTAAAAGGTTGGGAACTACTGGTCCATATAAACTACTTGCATAAAATTAATATTAAAAATCTCCCATTTCTCTTTTTAAAAAAAGTAAGGTGTTACAACCAAAACTTTAATACAATAGGTATTGCTTATGTTGTCAAAAGGCAGATCAATTCTTTCTTATGTGGTGAATGTCATTAAGAGTTAAGTTACTGTGATTTTTAGTTCACTTGGGTAAATGAAGAGGGGGGTGGGGCTTTAAATGTGGCTTTATATGATGTTGAGTCACAAACATTCTGTATATATTTTATCTATCAGATTCATTTGTGGTAACATGGAATGGCATGTATGGTGACATGTTAAATATTTTTCCATGCCTTTTTTTTAGGGTGGTTGTTTTTTGTACCATTTCGGTGGTAAGACAGATCATTTTCTGTGTAAACATAGAGTTATTATTCAGTGTGTAAAAAAAAGTAATGGTGATCACCTGTCAATGCAAGTTCCTCATCCATCAAAGAGACGGAGAAAAACATTAAACCTAACAAAGCAGAAAAGTCATGGGAAAGGAAACTGGTTTGTAAATTGACATTTTAATAAAAGTGACATGGAAGCCCTGTAGTTTTGATGAAAACCTTCTGTCACCCTACAAATCCTGAATGATAGAATGTAGTAGATTTTGCACATTTGTTTCGTAGCTTGCACCCGCCAGTTTAGTTGACAAGCGATCAAACATTACAAGTCAACATCAACATATCAGTCAATCAATCAGTGACAATATTTGTGAAAAATATTCAGTCCTGATATGTTTCTTTTTACTCAATATTAATCTGGCATTACTTAGATAAGGTACACACTTCAGATAATTAATGTTAATGCTTTGTTACTGAACCTTTTTGCTTATAACCAATCTTGATAAGAGTATCCCATACAAGGATTAATTTCCTCCATGTATCAGCTGCAATGAATCTTAATCTAAAACATGTAATATTATAGGTGCAGGAATTGTATATAATAACCACATGAGTAAAAACTGATAATATAAGAAGGGGACTCTCATTTTTAATCTTTTCTGATTCTCTCATATGATGAAGCTATGTAGTTATCCTTTTGAGAATTTTAAATTTGTTTTTGTATAGGTCCCTAAAGTAGAGTGGCAATGAATTTTTCATTAATTTAATAGACATGGAGAATGTTTTATCTGTACAAGATGTAATAGAATTTGTTTATAAATGTCTCCAGGCGACACTTCAGGGATAGAATCTTTAGTCCTGTTTTGCAACTGTGGGTCTTTTCCCTGTGGTAGCTAGAAGATGGCGTATATCAGACTTGCGGCCACCAAGTCGCAAAGAAAAGCATTACTGGGGGTTGTGCTGTGAATGTACTTTAATGGATGGGAGAGAGTGAGGCGTAGGGAGCAAATAAGATAGCAATGTGAAATTGGTATGATCTGAATGAATGCCTTCCTCCGCTGGGGTGCCATAGTCATTAAACCATTTCAACTTTGATGAACCTCCCAGTGAAGTCTTCATCTTCAGCCTTGCCTCAAGCCCTTCCAATCAAGGCTCTGCCTTCCTTACCACCATAACCTCCCCCCCTCCCCCCCCCCCCCAAACTCCCCATCTTTACATTAGCAAAGCTGTTCATTTAAAAAATTTCAATTTAGACATACAGCACAGTAACAGGCCATTTTGGCCCAATTTACACCCAATTAACCTACACCCCCAGTTCATTTTGAATGGTAGGAGTAAAATGGAGTTCCCTGGGGAAAACTCACGCAGGCATGGGTAGAACGTACAAACTCCTTACAGACAGCATGGAATTTGAACCCCGGTTCCGATTGCTGGCATTGTAAAGGTGTGGCGTTAACTGTTACGCCAACCGCACCAACCATTTGACTGCTTATCAGGTGGGACAGGTGAATTTCCCCATTAAAGGTAGTGTTCTGCTTTATGTGGTACATCATTACTAGTTCAGCTGACACTTTAGGTGCATGTGTGTGCCAAACTGTTTTCAACACCTTATGAGCTCTATAATTACACAAAGAACACATGACCACAAGAACATAAAGACAATTATAATAAACTTTTCTATTTCTAAACTCTCTTGCAATAGGAAGGCAAAATGCCTCTAATTACCTGTTGGACCTTTTTATACACACACTAGAATAACCCATGTTTCCATAAGTACAGTGTATAGATGTCCCAATATTCTCACTTGCTGTTCTTACCTACTTGTTGGGAGCCAGCACATTGAGGAAACCAAGAAGAAAGTACACCAAAGCTTCTAATTTCCAAGGTGTCTGAAGAGATTTGGCATGTTGTTGAATATGCTAACAAACTTCTACAGGTAATCCTTGGAAAGTAGATTGACAGGATGCTTCACAGACTGGTTTGATAATTCAACTGCCCAGGAACAGAGAAAGTGCCAGGAGTTGATGCACATAGCAATTTCCATCACTTGCTCTTATTGGTTCGAGGAAGACACACTGTTGTGCAGTTCATCTGTGGACATGAAGATGACTTTGCAGCCCCAGTCTGGAAGCACAAAGCCTAGCACAACGGGGGCACTGGAAGTTCATTTTTGTAATAACTGTGACTACTGTTACTTTGTGACGCCGTTCAGTTTTCCACCAGTTTTTGGCAATGTCTATCTTCAACACTGGTGTAGGCTTCATCGCACAGGGCTCACCAACAGGACCTGTCAGCAGCCGCAGCTTCTAGTTCTCTTGGCTGGATGCCACGGTAGCGTAGGGTTTCCTTCACAGCATCTTTATAGTGTTGCGTAGACAACCTTGAGGTCTCATTAATCTCCCATCATTTGAATGCATCTATTGGGGTGGGGGGGGTTGTTGCCTCAAGAAGGTATCCAGCATCATAAAGGCCATCATAAAAAAATTGGATACAAACAGTGTCCCCTTCTTCAGGCCATATATAATGAATAGTTAAAAGCCAAGAACGGATTCCTAGGATAATCTACTAGTGACATCCTTCATACCCAAAAAAGACCTCTTTATTCCCACTCTGTGATTCCAACTAGCATTCCTTCCTCCAATCCCACAAGCTCTTAATTTATGCACCAGCCGTCATCATGTTGGGAAGAGTATCAGGTTTGATGAGCTTACAGGGAGACGAGTCTGGACACAAGTTTTACATTTACACATAACTTTTAATGAACACACAGGAGACAAATGGGGAGAACGTTAAAAGTTACTTGACTACTATTTTACTTAAAAACAATATAGACATTCACCTCGGACCGAGGTTGGACCCGACAATAGTGAACCTATACTTGACATGCTCACGCACTTGAGTACACGTAGGACTCTTACACATGGGAGTGTGGTCCTCTGCAAGTATTGATCTCAGGTGGCAGATATTCTGGGCGAGAAGGGAAACAATGAAAGATACCCAGCAGCTGTGGCAGGGCCTAAATGACATAACTTCTATCAAACCAAATCTGGTGCAATAGAAGTCAGAAATGCTTCACTCCCACCTGAGATCAATGCCTTCCATGCCAGAACAAGAAAGAACCCAATGTGGCCTGATGATCCTCCTCTGTCAGTATCTGAAGATGATGTGGGCTGCTTTCAGGGGAGTGAATCTGTAAAGTATCCAATCCAGATGGAGAAAGACCATAAGACATAGCGGCCGGCCTGCCAACTGGCAAGGACCGAGCTCGTGTCGGGACACCTTGATAAGTGGCATGCCATCCATCCTCAGTGAAAGGTACAGACCTTTTGGGGCTTGCCAAGATCCCTGAGAGTCTGCCCAATGAGTCCGCCCTGCCATTCAATCATGAGTTGATCCATTTTCCCGCTCAGCCCCACTGCCCGGCCTTCTTCCCATAGCATTTGATGCCCTGGATAATCAAGAACCTATCAATCTTGGCCTTATATACACCCAAATATTTTTCCTCCACAACATCCTGTTGCAACAAATGCCACAGATTTACTACTCTCTTGATGAAGATATTCCTCTGTATCTCTGTTCTAAGAAAATGCCCTTCAATGCTGAAGTTTTGCCCTCTTGCCCAAGACTCTTCTACATCTAATCTGTCCACACCTCTCAACATTTGAAAGGTTTCAAAGAGATATCCCCTCATTCTGCTAAATTCCTACTAGTACAGGCCAAGAACTGTCAAACACTCTTCAAATGATAACCCATTAATTCCCAGAATCGTGCTGGTAGAACCTTCTCTGCAACCTCTCCAACATCAGCACATCCTGTCTTAAATGATGACCTTAAACTTGCTCTCAATACACCCTGTCAGGTCTCACTTGTACTTTATATAGCCCTGACCTCACATCCCTGCTCTTGTAATGAATGTCAGCATTGCATTTGCCTTCTTCACCACTGACTCAACATGAAAGTTTACCTTCAGGCTGTCCTGCACGAGGTCTTGAAGGTTCCTTTGCATCTGGGTATTTTCAATTTTTCCCCCCATTAAAAAAAAGTTGAAAAGAAGCAGCCCCAACACCAACACCTGTGGGACACTACATGCAACTGGCAGCCAACGAGAATATGATCCCTGTATTCTGACTTTCTGCTTCCTGCCAATGCTCTACCTACGCTAATACGTTTCCTGTTATACCATGGCCTCTTATCTTGTTCAGTAGCCTCATGTATGGCACCTTGTCAAAGGCCTTCTGAAAATCCAAATACACAACATCTACTGCATCTCCTTTATTCAGCCTGCTTGTCACTTCTTCAAAGAATTCCAATAGGATTGTCAAGTTAGATTTTCCCCTAACAAAACCATGGTGGCTTTGGCCTATCTTCTTGTGCCTCCAAGTACTCCATAACCTCATCCTTGACAATTAACTCCAACATCTTCCCAACCAGTGATGTCAGGCTCACCCGTCAATAATTTCCTTTCTCCTGTCTCCCTCACTTCTTGAATAGTGGGGTGAAATTCATGATTTTCCAGTTCTCCAGGATCATGCTAAAATCTATTGATTCCTGAAAGATCATTACCAATGCCTCCACAATCTCTACTGCTATTTCTTTCAGAACCGGAGGGTGCAATCCATCTGGTCCAGGAGACTTATCCACCCTTGGGATATTCAGCATTTCTGAGCAGTTTCTACCTTGAAGTGGCAACTTCACTCAGTTGTTCAACTGTACCCAATTTGCACTGAAAACTTGTGCTGACCAACTGGTCTGTGTCATTTTACCAGTGCCCAAGAAGAAGGTGCCAAAACAACAACTGACCATTGGCACTGATAGTCACAGTGACGAATGTTTTAAGTGGCTGGTGTTGAAATGCTCCTGTATGAGCAGTGACATGGGTCCATTCCAATTTGCCTACCACAGCAGCATCTCACAGGCTTTACATCTCCCAGGCTTTACCATCTCACAGGCTTTACACAAAACCCTGGACTACCCGGAGAGCAAATATGCATATATCAGCATGCTCTTTATTGATGACAGTTTGGCTTTCGACACATCATCCCCTCAAAACTAATCAGCAAACTCCAAGACATGGGCCTCAACTTGGAGTTGGTTCATGGATTTCCTCACCTCCAGACCTCATCAGTGTGGACTGACAAGAACAGCTCCTCCACAATCTCCTTCAGCACTGGAGCACCACAGGGCTGCGCACTTAGCCCCCTGATCAACTCTCTTTAGACTAATGACTGTCTGGCTCAGTGTGACAGCAACATTCAAAAATTTGCCGATGATACCACCATAGTGGGATATATAAAAAGGGGCAATAAGTCAGATTGAAAACTTCACTGAAATCAACTGTGATTTCAATGTCACAAAGACCAAGGAGCTAATTGTGGACTTTAGGAAAGGAAAACCAGAAGTGTATGATCCAGTGATCATTAGGGAATCAGAGGTGGTGAACATGAGCACATTTAAAATGCTGGGAGTTTCTATATGGGAGGAACTATTCTGGATTCATCACACTAAAGTAATCTGAAGAAAGCAGGTCAGCACCTCCACTTCCTCAGGAGTTTGCAAGAGGTTTGGTATGACATTGGAAACCCTGGCAAACTTCTACAGATGTTTAATGGAAAGTGCGCTAACCAGCTATATCTGAGTGAAAAAGCCTGCCAAAGATAATAGACACTGCCCGGGGCATCACAGGGAAAACTCTCCCCACCATCGAAAACATCTACATGGAACACTGCCGTTGGAGAGCCGCAGCAATCATCGAGGATCCAACATCAGCCAGGACATGATCTGTTCACACTGCTGCCATCAGGAAAGAAGTATAGGTGACACAGGACTCACACTGCCAAATTTGGGAACAGTTGCTACCCCTCCACCATCAGACTCCTAAACAACAAACACTTTAAGAAACTCATTTAAAGACTCTTACTTTCCTCATTATTTCTTACTAAATATTTATTTTCTGTCAGTTTGTGTACATTTATTTATTTATTTACATTTTTCTATTTTGTATACATATCTTTCTTCTTAAGTACAGTTTACAGATACTGACAAGTGGAAATTCTGTATGGCTTTGGAGAATCTCAAAGTGATATGTGATGTCATGTATGTACCCTGACAATAAATTTGGACTTTGAACTTGAACTAGCTAAATTTCGGTTTGTAGATTGTGTGTAGGTATCAACCTTTCTAAAAGTTTAACGAGCTGGGCTATGATGGATTGGTATGAATATTATCATCAAGGAAACAGGCATTGATAAAATGTCCCTTAATTGAAGGATATTTGTACCAGCTATAATACACCAAAACATGCCACTTGGATGCTAAAACATGGAAATAAATTTGATTAGATTAGATTTGAATTGAATACAACTCAATCAGTAATAATTGATTAATCATTGAGCAAGCTGGAGTTAGTTCATCTGATCAAAAAAGGAATTAATGATCAGCCTCAACTTTACTGTCTACTGGTCTCCATTGGCAATTGGTAGCTTTTATTGGGCTGTGCACCAGTTGCAGATGTAGTCAGTGTACCTGGTTGTGAGTTCCCACTTAATCTCTTTCCTGCCACATGCAGCAAGCTTACTGATCTAGCTGCTCCAATAAAACTGGCAATTAATCTAGGTTCAGCAAGAGGTACAATACAGGGTTCATTTGAGTGAACTGAAAATAGCATTGCCCAACCTGAATAATCATGACAGAAAATACAAAACTGCAGATGATAGAATCTTGAGTGAACGAAAAGAGGCTGGAGGGTCTCAGCGGGCCAGGCAGTATTCCTGGTCAGTCAAAGTTTCAGGTCAGCACCCATTATCAAGACTGAAGAGGTATTAATGATGCAATAATTAATATTTTTAGACATCAATATTCATGCTTAATTGAATGTTAGTTCTCTGGAATGTATTTACTTCCTGAAACTGGTTACAGCAGTGGTTCTCAAATCTTTTTCTTGGTACTCACATGCCACTTTCAGTAATCCCTATGCCATCGGTGCTCTGTGATTAGTAAGGGATGTGAGTGGGAAGGGAAGGTTGAGAATCACTGCTCTAGACCCAATTGTTACTGAAATATTTTGCTTGTGAAAAATTGTCATTGGCCCATTTCCTTTGGGATTTTGAAACCGTGCACATAACGAGTCAATTAGGTACAATTAAAAGAGTGATTTTGAAACTTTTTCTTTCCAGAGAGCAGACCTGGTGTCGCCGACCATGGGGGAATTGAGGAACCATTTATTGACTTCCTAGGGAAGGCAAACATGTGTTCGTGAGGGGTGGTGTTCCTGGTGGTACAAAGGAGTGATTGAATGGCATGCAATGCCTCTGGCAGGACATCCTGCCAGTGCAACACTGGCAGGTCTCTGGACTTCAGGGCTAGGAGCACAACCTTCCAAATAGTGGTGTTCTCCCATTCCACCTGTCCATTACCTCTGGGGTTATAACTGGTGGTCCTTCCTCTGCCGAGAAAGTACTGCCGCAGCTCCTCACTCATGAATGAGGATCCCCAATCACTGAGGATGTAATTGGAGTACCCGAACAGAGTGAAGATACTGTGTAGTGCCTTAATCATGGTGGCCAAGGTCATATCCAGGGGATGGCAAAAGGAACTGGGAGAATTCATCAATAACATTCAGGAAATAAATATTCCTGTTCGACGAGGGAGAGGGAACCCTTTAAATCGACGCTAAGCCATTCAAATGGGCAAGTGGCCTCAATGAGGTGTGCCTTGTCAGGTCTGTAGAACTGCAGCTTGCATTCTGCGCAGACCCGACAGCATCTGGTCATGGACCTGACATCCTTGATGGAATACGGGAGGTTCCAAGTTTTGACAAAGTGGAACACTCTTGTAACTCCGGGGTAGCAAAGGTCGTTGTGTAGGGCTTGGAGATGGACGAGATGCCTGCTGGCGCATGTCCCCGGGATGGAGCTTCAGGTGGATCGTTTACTTGGCTGGTACAAGATATCATAATTAAAGGTGGAGAGCTCAATTCTCTACCTGAGGATCTTGTCATTCTTGATTTTACCCTGCTGCTGCGTGTTGAACATGAAAGCGATGGCTCATTGGTCCGACAGCAGAGTATATCGTTTCCCGGCCAGGTAGAGGGATCTTCTTGACTGCAGTGACTCAGGGCTGTGGAGGATCTGAGAAAAAAAAGGCTACTGGCCTGCCTGTCTGGTTTAGTGTGGTGGGCAGCACAAAATTGGAAGCATCGGTCTCTACCTGAAGAGGGATGGACTCGTCCACGGCATGCATTGTGGCCTTAACGATGTCCTCTCAGATCTGTTGTAATGCATCCTGGGCTTCCGCCAATAATGGGAATGTTGTGGACCTACTGAGGGGGTGGGCTTTATTGGCATAGTTGGGCATCCATTGCGCATAGTAGGAGAACATCCCCAGGTACCTCTTCAGTGCTTTCAGGCTGTTTGGGACTGGGAGCTTCATGAGGGGCTGCATGCGGTCATGGTCTGGGGCAATGACACCATGTGCCATGAAGCATTCCAGGATAGTCAGGCGATTGGTATTAAAAACACCCTTGTCTTTATTGTATGTAAGATTGAGGGACCTTGCAGTCCGCAGAAATTTAGCTAGGTTAGCGTTGTAGTCCTGCTGATCATGGCCGCAGATGGTGACATTATTGAGGTAGGGAAAAGTCACTGCCAGATTGTGCTCCTCCACCATCCTGTCCATCACCCTCTGGAACATGGAGACGCCATTGGTGACCCCAAAGGGAACCCGGAGAAAATGAAGAAGTTTCCCATCAGCCTCAAAACCTGTATAAATTTGGTCACCTGGGGGGGGGGAGGCGAAGCTGGTGATAGGCCGACTTAAGATCAATGGTCGAGAATACACGATATTACGCCACCTCATTCACCATGTCAGCTATCCGGGGACCAGGGTAAGCATCCAGCTGGGTGAAGTAATTGATAGTTCGACTGTAGTCAATGACCATTCGTGGCTTGCTCCCACCCGTGACCACCAGAACCTGGGCTCTCCATGGGCTGGTACTCGGGGCGATGATCCCTTCAGCCAGGAGTCGCTGAACCCCAGTCCGGATAAACACCATGTCCTCAGTGCTGTAGTGCCTGCTCTTAGTAGCGATGGGTCAACAATCTGGGGTGAGGTTCGTGAATAGCGACGGAGTGGATACCCGAAGGGTGGTGAGGCTGCAGGCTGGAGCTGGGTACTGGGGGATGGGGGAGGGGTCCACCTTGAGGAGCAGCTGGGGGCCTCTGAAAGCCATTGTCACACTCTTGAACTGGCTTTGAAAGTCCAAGCCCAAAAGGATCGGCGCGCAGAGTTGGGGGATAACAAGTAGCGAGAAGTTATCGTAACGCTCATCCCCCACAATGAGAGATGCAACACAATACCCCCCACCCCCCCCATCCTGATGTCAGTTTGGTGGTCTTTGGCTGCCAGCGATATCGAACCATTCATCGGCCAGACTGAGAGCAAGAGTCTGCGGGCAACGTCTGGGTGAATAAATCTCTCTGTGCTGCTGCGTCAAATAGCCAGATCATTTTATGTCCTTCCACCTCGATCTGCATCATTGAATGGATGATTGGATGAGAACTGGTCTGATTCAGCATGACAGATGTCAGGATCGGTGTGTCGTCTTCGTTGTCGGCATGGAAGGTCGATGCACAAGATGGTGGCCTCCATGTTGACAACGCGGTCATGGCTACCGAGATCGGGGAAGAAGGCAGAAGTTGCGTCGGTGGAGTGGGCTGCGCCTGCACAGACCATGCAGAAGGCGGGGGCTATGACAGGTAAGGTGGCACCCCTCTCTACACGCACACAGTATTGGAAATAAGGGTGGGATCCGCCAGTCTGCCATACACGCCGCGCTGCTTTGAGTGGAGGTCTTAATTTGACATACCCACAGATAGTTTCCCCTCTTTCTGCAGTCTGAGCAACTTGCACCCCGCGCAGGACAAAGTCATCGTGGGTGCTTCACCTGCCTGCAGAAAAAGCAGTTTGTGCATTGGTTACCACCACTGCCGTCGTCGGGTTGCCTGACCCCGATGCCATCTCCCAAGATGGCAGCATTTCTGGCATGCAAATAGAGGGCCCGCTTTTGCCCACGATTGATTCTATGTTGTGCTGGGCCGAGTCTGGAGTCCTGATTAACTGCATGACTCGCTTCAGTGGCAACTGGTCTTCTTTGAGGAGGCGCTGCCGAATGTAATCAGCCCTCAATCCCGACAGGTGTCCAGGACTAGGTCTTCGACACACTGGGCCACCGATACAGGAGCCATTGCACTACCCCTGCAGTCTTTCCCCAGAATGAATTAATTCTTCGGCCGACTCACCAGGTTGTTGCTTGCGGGAAGCCAAGAGATAAAATGAGTAGACATCGTTGATCCTCGGTTTATAGAGGGCCCAGTGCTCAGCCATTGCCTCGGCATACATGGCACAGCCCCTGATTGCCTGGAACGCCTGCTGACCGACTCTTTCTTGCAGTACCTTGAACTTCTTTTCGTCAGAGACCACCAGGTTGGGAGTGGCCTCGAGGAAATACCAAAGCAGCTTATCCACTCTTCATAGAGTTCAGATGCTCCTGGGAGTTGGGGGTCCACTTCCAGTCGATCGGAGTGCAGCAGTTTCTCCATTACTGGAGAGGTAATTTCTGTGTATTAAATTAGAGGGCACTACCATTAACCACGGAGACAAACTGAGGAAGCGATAAGCTTTACTACACAAAAGAACCTTGCTGGCCCAGATCCCAGGATAGGAATGGCAGCAAGGGAAAGGTGTCTCGACCTTTATGGCCCAGGACCACGGGGGAGGAGACATAGGGTATGTCGTCCATGAGCGGGCCAGCTCCATATATACAACTGGCAATGATAACTATATACAATGGAGGAAACATATCACCACTGCCTTCTGCAAGGCTGACAGATTCGCTACCAGCAGGAATTGCCGAAGAGCCTCTTACTATGTTGTTTACTATATTTTATAAAAAGATTGAAAAAGAAAGAAGAAAGCTTGCTTTAAGCAACATCTATGTTGAATTTTGCTCATACCTTGATGATGGGCTCGAGCCCAAACACAATAGTTATGTATCTTTATCTTTACTATATAAAGTGCACTGTTTGACCAGCAGCATTGTGTGTTTACCTATCTCGGCTGCACCATTTCATCAGATGCAAGGATCGACATTGAGATAGACAACAGACTCGCCAAGGCAAATAGCGCCTTTGGAAGACTACACAAAAGAGTCTGGAAAAACAACCAACTGAAAAACCTCACAAAGATAAGCGTATACAGAGCCGTTGTCATACCCACACTCCTGTTCGGCTCCGAATCATGGGTCCTCTACCGGCACCACCTACGGCTCCTAGAACGCTTCCACCAGCGTTGTCTCCGCTCCATCCTCAACGTCCATTGGAGCGCTTTCATCCCTAACGTCGAAGTACTCGAGATGGCAGAGGTCGACAGCATCGAATCCACGCTGCTGAAGATCCAGCTGCGCTGGGTGGGTCACGTCTCCAGAATGGTGGACCATCGCCTTCCCAAGATCGTGTTATATGGCGAGCTCTCCACTGGCCACCGTGACAGAGGTGCACCAAAGAAAAGGTACAAGGACTGCCTAAAGAAATCTCTTGGTGCCTGCCACATTGACCACCGCCAGTGGGCTGATATTGCCTCAAACCGTGCATCTTGGCGCCTCACAGTTCGGCGGGCAGCAACCTCCTCTGAAGAAGACCGCAGAGCCCACCTCACTGACAAAAGGCAAAGGAGGAAAAACCCAACACCCAACCCCAACCCACCAATTTTCCCCTGCAGCCGCTGCAACCGTGTCTGCCTGTCCCGCATCGGACTTGTCAGCCACAAACGAGCCTGCAGCTGACGTGGACTTTTACCCCCTCCATAAATCTTCGTCCGCGAAGCCAAGCCAAAGAAAGATAAAGTGCACTGTTTGACCAGCAGCATTGTGTGTTTTACTTTAATCACGCTGTCTACAGACTTTTGTGTTTTATTTATACTTTCTCTTAATGCTAAATGGCCACCAACTGTTGGGCTACTTTGACCAATTCATTCCCAGTTGTAACATATTAGTTAGCATATTCAATACCAAGGCAACAAGACTGGACATTGTTGTATTATCTCATCTTTGTAATCATTTTACAAATTCATAATTGAAGTAATGTTCAACTTCATTACTTTGTGTTCTTAACTAGTTGTAGTCATTTTCTCATTAACTCTGCTGCAGAAGTGGAGCGGAGAATCTGGAAAGAGAGTATTTGTCTTCCAAACTGAGTTGGATGTGGAGAGCAAAAGGCAACACGAGCATTTGTCTTGGATTTTTCTCAGCGGAGAGTTTTATTCACAAAAGCATGTCAAATATTGAATGCTGACTGAGAATATACTGTAGCTTTGAAGGTGTTCTCCACAACAGGGTCAATTCTCCATTGTTCATAATTATTTTGCAGACAACCACAGGAAATTGATCAGGTCGTCCAAATGTGAAGACCCCAAGAGTTCGAGTTTGTTATCATCCGATCGTACAAGTGCAACCCGACAAAACTGCGTTCTCCAGTCCTCGATGCAAAAACATGCAAACAAACAACCAGACATAAGATGCATCCAGACAAGTAGTGTGATAATACAAATAAACAAATATTGTTTAATAAATAGAGTCTTGGTGGGTTAATATGAGCAGTTAATGAAGTCATTCAGCATTTTCACTTTCTGTGAGAAGAAAACGTTTCTTAGCTAGGTGGTTCTGGTTGCCACACATTAGTGTTTCTATATTTCTGCAGGTACCAGAAGATGTTGTAGTACCCCTTGTTGAGGCCTGATTGAGATGAATATTTTTTGTCCTCTAGGTTAATCCCCAGACCACAAATCTGTGATTTTAGATTATCAAAAGTTTCAGAAACTAGTGAAACATATGATTTTCAGAAGCACCTTCATGATAATAACTGTTGTAGATCAGTAAAAATTTATTTGTATGTTTTATTGTTTCAATCATTTCCTGTTTTAATCTCAGATCTTTGATTGATTGATGAGGTGTTGTGGAACCATAAACCTCCATGGTTTCAGGCAACAGAATGTAAAGGCAGCATCTCTTGTTTTGTACTGCATCTCATGGGATGATTTATAGGGGGCTATTTTGACTTTGCAGAAAACATTTTGAAGATTGCTATGCCTGCTATCTGTCATTTCAAACTGCTATTGGCATATGATGTATACGACTAGTATTGATAAATGCATATCAATAACAATGACATCATTAGTACTCAGCCCCGTGTAGTGAAATTGCAGTTACATTCTTATGTACGTCCAACACCAGATTCCTGAAATAGATACCTTATTCTGTCATGGAACGAAGTTTCTAGGTGATAAAGATTCAAGGATGTGCCCAAAGTTTCATATCCATTGACTCCTGGCTTTCTCTGAATGCAAGACTGTTCAAAGTGGAGAAGACTTTTGGATAGAATTACAACTTTAGTTTGTGCACACAGTAGTTCTATACAAGCTGCAGAAAATACACATTACTGGTTCCCAGCAATTTGAAAAACACAAATTTTGACTCTCCATTATTAGTGAGTAAAATGATTTGATCTTCCATGGGACACTGTTCATAAATATCATAATTGGTGTGGTCCTGAACTGATTTTCAGTTTTAATGGAAAATACCTCTGATACACGTAATATTTTTGAGGCAGGCGAGACCACTCAAATCTCTTCTGGTTTTCTGCCAGTTTGGTGATTCCATTCATTTCAAGAATGAACAACGACAAAGAGGGAGAGTGATATACTTTAGGAAGTTTATCTTTTTAAAAATAATTTGGTTAGGCTGTATGTAATTGGATTATTAACAAGTATAATTATTATTAGAATTTTACATTTTTGTTTTTAATTCCATTTTCATTTATATGTTATTTTTAATCAAATTATTATTCATAGCTTTGGAATTGTTTGATCATGTGTGAGTATCAGAGTCATTCAGATTCATTCCAAGTCTCTAGACAGTCTTGATAGCCAATAAGCCTGGGAGCAAGGCACAACCAGTTAGTTCTGAACTTCTTGAAGATAGTTGACCAAGTGCTGGGCGTCAGCGATCAAGGAACAGCTCCAGGAACCAAATTACTGTGTCTGTTTAGAATGGATTGGGGAACAGAAAGTGCTTGCAGATTGCTTTTTACTGAGGTGAGCTGGATGTTGCCCATGGGCTTTATGTCGTAGACCGCTGTATGGTGGGTACTGTATAACATGACGAATGTTGACCAATCAGGTTGAAGGAAACCGTCTATTGTTACACCTTTTATATTTGTTAGTCTGAATTAGAGGATATGAATTATGGGGAGAGGCTGGACAATGTTTGGTACAACTCTGTTGGGTTGTTTTCTTAGAAGCGTTGAAGGTTAAAAGGAAACCTGATACATTTATTTAATAATTATAGAGTAGACAGTCAGAATCTTTCTCAAAGTAAAAACATCCTACTAGAGGGCATGCATTTTATGTGAGAGGAACAGGAAATTCAAAGAAGATGTGCAGGGCAAGAGTGGTAGGTGGCTTGAATTAGCTGCCAGGGATAATGGCAGAAGGAAGCACAATAGTTACATTTATGAGGCTTCTGGATAGACACCTGAATAGACATAGATAGACATCTGAACAGAAAGCCCTGCAAATGGTAGTGGACACAGCCCAGTGTATCATAGGCACGATCGAGAAAATCAAGGTTCCACACCACCCAGCACATGCTCTGTTCTCACTACTGCCATCTGGAAAGTGGTATGAGTTTCACAAGACTCATACCACCAGGTTCAGGATCAGTTGTTACCCCTCCATTATCAGACTCCTAAACAGCAAACTCTTATCGTGCACACTATTTATTACTGTATATTTATTTTTTCTTTGTGTTCCACAGTCAATTTGTTTACGTTTCTTTCTTTAATTACATTTCTCTCTTTCTTGAACACGTTTTTTTTTGCGTTACCAGTAAGCAAAATTATCTATCCATCCTGCAGGAAAAAAAAATCTCAGGATTGTATGTGAATTCATGTATGTACTCTGATCATAAATATGAACTTTGAATATGCAGGGAATAGAGTAGTGTGTAGCATGTGCAAGTTTGAAGAATTTTAGTTTCACATGGGGATTGTGTTCAGTGCAGATATCACGGTTGAAAGACCTGTTCCTGTGCTGTACTATTTTAATTTCTTTACCTGCAATCACATGAAGGAGACCTTTAATCATCTATTTCACTAAGTGTTGTATCTTCCATTAGCTAAATCGGGGTCACGTCAGGGGTGTGTCTGTTTCAAAAATATGGAAACATCAATAAATCGGAAGCTCATATGCACCAGGACTATCTCATAAATTATCTTATTAGAGTTAAGAGGTAATAGATAATTGACAAAGATAAACAAACAAGGGGAGGCTAGAATGACAATTCCCTACTTTGCTTCTATTGGTTTCTCCACATTATTGAATTATTCTGCATACCTCTGGCTGCCCCTGTTCCTCTATCTCTGCCACTCTGCTCTCTGATTCCTTTCTCTTTTCTATTTAATATTGCCATCACATGCACAAGACCTTTGTGATTTGTGTGATCAATAGCAGTCACACTCCACATACTATAAATCACATTGGTTTCCTATGTAAGATAATTGAATCCACTTCCCTCCGGACACCTTTCTGCTTTTCCAGTCACTTCTGCTACCTTTATGATGTTACATTATTCTGATGTAGTCGTGTAAGTTTTTAGTTTCTGCAAATAAGATTTATGATGTGTGATTGTGACTGTGTGTGGTTGTTATTTTTTTGCTTCCTTAACCTCTTTATAGGCCTTTAATAGTGCGATTCACTAATGTGCTGGAGCAACTCAGTCGCACAGCATTCATGGGAAGCAAAGGTACATAACCAACCTCTGCAGACTTTCTATTTTTAAGGACCTTTAATAGCACTGTTTCTTTTCAGCTATCCCTTCCTTAGCCTGTCTCTTTACCCATTAAACTTTCCCATCCTACATTATCTTCAAACTGTTTTCACATTTTCCCCTTGCAGCACCACCCTCACTGGACTGCATCCGGGAGGCCACATTATGATCTTGCTCTCTACACCTGACCATTTAAATCAAAGGTGCTGATTGTGCTTGGGATATGAGATAGTGGTTGAACGTGAGGGTCCCAGTTGGCGGTTGGGTTACCAATATTGGTCAGGCATCCAATAAAAGGTAGGATCTAATCAATGTTTGGTTTCCCATGGTGAATAGCTGGCCGGTGGGTGATGGTTCAGCAGTGGATGATGATGGGGTGGTCTGGCTTCCAATTGCAATTAGACATCTGATGGCTGTTCTGCATCCAATGGCATTTTGACATTTGATAGGGGTTATGCATGTTATGTTGGTTTAGTCATCGAATGAATGAGAGGTGTGGTGTCTAAAGGTAATGCACCATCCATTGGTGGATCTGATTATGGGTGGGCATTTAATCTTAGTTGAGCTATCAATAGTCATTAGTCTTCTGATAATTCTTGGATATATTTTGGTGATTTGGCCCTAATGTTGAGTACCTGATGATAGTAAGGCCTTCAGACATAGAAAATGGTTTTGGTTCAAATGATGGTTGGGTATCTGTTCATAGTTGTGGATTCAATGATTGGGTTGATTGGCTGGTGGCAATTGATAGTGATTGGGTGTCTGGTTGGGCATCCAATTATAATTGGGCTTCAAATGATCATTGGTAATGCAAGGGTGGTTGGGTAGTCAATAATGCTTTGGTGTCTAGAGTGTTAATGTTTGCTGGTGACTAGAAATCTGATAAGTGTTAGCTATCCACTGGTATTGTGTGCTCAATGGCATTTAACTATCTGAACTGCCTCTTTGATGTCTCAGAATGGTTGCAATATGCAAGAAAACTGCTCAATTTGCTAAACTGTGAGTCAGAACAGTCCAGCTTGTCATACTCTTTGGGTCTCCTCATATTCCTGCAATTTTCTTCCCCCAAAACATTTTGAATGCCACTGATCAATCTGTTTCTACTATTGTTGGTTGTGCAGAAGTTCTATCAATTGTTATTTAGCAAATAGTGGATGAAGCATTCCTTATTCTGTGGTGGAATGTCAATAGACAATAGACAATAGGAGCTGGAGTAGGCCCTTTGGCCCGTCGAGCCAGCACCGCCATTTTACAGATCATGGCTGATCACTACCATCAGTACCTGACAAATGGATACCTTTTCTCTCTATCCCCCTAAGCTGCAAACTAAAATCTATGTTTACTCCTGGAAGTCTTGCTCATGATTCAATAAGGCAGAACCATTTTTTAAATTTTGAAACTATACTTCATTCATAATGTAAGGAACAATTAGAATGCATCTTTCTCTATACATGTATCATCAGTTTAAAATATTCCTTTACAATGTGTCCGAACAACTGTAGTTTCCTCCTGAAACAATACACCTGTGAAAGATTTGAAAGAGTGCTATACAGAGCCCAGACCCTCAGTGTCCAATGGTCGTGGGACCCTAGTCTTTCCTCACAATGCCTTTTCTGAGGCTGCACCAAATGTAGTGCATATTTTGGAGTCTGTCAGTTGGTAGCCTTTGGTTGTGGGCATCTCATTTAAATGGAAGGCCAACATTTGGCCAGATCAAAGTATCACTTTCTCTTTGGGCAGCAAATGACCAGACTATTTTATCACCATAGCTGTCTAGGAGATACTACTTTTAAGATAAAACTCTACTCATCCACAAAGAAAAAGTAATGGCGCCTTCCCCTTGATCTGACACTAATTTTCTCACTGCCATGGCTCTCTACCACAGCTTGTATCTACCCCGAGAGTTCTCATCAATGATTCTCACTGGAGTTCGTATCCCTCCCGTCACTGATTTCAAACACACACTTACAGGACTGCATGATGTGGTCAGTAAAGAAGGATGTAGTCATTAAGGCATGTTGCTATCATACAGTAGTACTTACATCAGCAGTGATGTGTTTTGAAAGGCTACTGTTGAAATATTTTAGCTCCTGTCTGAGCAACATCATGGATACATTCCAGTTTGCTTATTGAAGAAACAGGTCTACGACACATGCCGTCTCACTGGCTCTACACAAAGCCCTGGAACGCTTGGACAGTAAAGATGGATTCATCAGGATGCACTTTTTTGACAGCAGTTTGGCATTTAACACCATTATCCCCTCAAAAGTCGATCAGCAAACTCCAAGACCTGGGGCTCAACACCCCACTGTGTAATTGGATCCTGGATTTCCTCACCTCCAGACCGCAATCGGTAAGGATTGGTAAAAATATCTCGTCCGCAATCTCCAGGAGTAGCCCCCTGCTCGACCAGTTTACCCCAATGGCTGTGTGACTCAGTGCGACAGTAACACAAATCTACAAATTTGCTGACAATACCACAGTAGTGGGTTGTATAAAGGAAGGGGATGAATCAGCATACAGGAGAGAGCTTGAAAACTTGGCTGAATGGTGCAATAACAACAACCTTGCACTCAATATCACCAAAACTAAGGAGCTGATGGCTGACTTCAGGAAAGGAAAGCCAGAGGTATACAATCCAATGATCTTTGGGGGAAATCAGAGGTGGAGAAGTTGAGTAAATTTTATGTTCTTGGGAGTCATCATCTTGAAGGATCTTTCCTGGAACCAACACACTAATGGCATAGCGAAGGAACCACATCACTGCCTCTACTTCTTCAGGAGTTTGCGGAGGTTTGGCATGGCATCGGAAACCCTGGCAGATTTCTTCAGGTGTGTGGTGGAAAGTGTGCCGACTGGCTGCATCATTCACTGGTATGGGGAAACCAGTGCCCCTTAGTGTAAAGCCCTCCAAAAGGTAGTGGACACAGTCAAGGACATCACAGGCAAAACCTTCCCCACTATCGAGAACATCTACAGGGAATGCTGCCGTCAAAGGGCAGCAGCAATCATCAAGGATCCACACCACCCAGCATGTGCTCTGTTCTCACTGCTGCCATCAGGGAAGTGGTACAGGTGCCAAAAGACTCTCACCACTAGGTTCAGGAACAGCTGCTACTCCTCCACCATCAGACTCCTCAACAACCATCTCAATCAGGAACTCATTTAAGGACTCTTACTTGTGTACTTTGTTTATAAATTCTCTATCACACTGTCAGGATGTTAGAAACAGATAACTTCACAGAAATTGCTCGAGACAAAAATTGAGAACAAAGAACATTTATTATACAAAGTGCAAAGTTGGGTGCTTCCCCTTACCCTGGGAATACACACATACACTGGGGCTCACCCAAGTTTTATACAGTTTATTTCAGTATAGGAATACCCTCCCCCTTACATTCTTCTGCCTCCTGGATAGGTTTGGTATTAGGCCTGCCTGCCTAGGTGCTGTTTCTGTGAACTTGGAGGACCAGGTGGTATCCTGTCGGTGTCTCATGTCATTATCCTCATTGTCCTTATTCACAAACCTGTCTTTGTTCTAATTTACACCTTCCCAACTCTCAGGTACAACCTCTTCATATGTAGAACTTGCTAATACTGTCTAGGGCTTACTAATTACATATGCAAAACCTGCTAATTCTGTAGAAAACCCTTATCTTATTCAGACTAACTCTACTTCCTATCTTCTATTATCTATTGTCTATCCTTATCTCATTCATATGGTGAACTTGCTGATTCTGTCTAAAGGTCTAAAGGTAGAAGATTCTTATCTTACTCAGGCTGACTCTGCTTCCTACATTCTAATATCCATTTCTTATCCTGTTCATACTGGCTTTATTCATTTACCCATATATCTATATTAGTTTCCTCATCTTCATATTTTTATATCAGTTTTACTCATCTCGCACAAGGATGTCTACATTTGTCATCTGTTTACACTTCTTTTATTTGTTTACATGTTTACACTGTGTACATTTTTTGCACTACCCATAGTTGTAATTCTGCCTCACCCGTAGAAAATAGAATCTGTGATGTCATGTGATGTGATGTCATGTATGTATTCTGACAAGAAATCTGAAATTATTTCCTGTTCGCATTTTGGGTCAATTGTATGCCATAATCTTAGCAATGGTCCAAGTCGCAATGCAATGTAATTTCATTGATGAGGCCTTAGTCATTACAATGAGATTACTTCACTTGAAAGTGGAAAAGGAGTTTCAAAGAAAGTACATTTTCACAAGATCGTGTTATATGGCGAGCTCTCCACTGGCTACCGTGACAGAGGTGCACCAAAGAAAAGGTACAAGGACTGCCTAAAGAAATCTCTTGGTGCCTGCCACATTGACCACCGTCAGTGGGCTGATAACGCCTCAAACCGTGCATCTTGGCGCCTCACAGTTTGGCGGGCAGCAACCTCCTTTGAAGAAGACCGCAGAGCCCACCTCACTGACAAAAGGCAAAGGAGGAAAAACCCAACACCCAACCCCAACCAACCAATTTTCCCCTGCAACCGCTGCAACCGTGTCTGCCTGTCCCGCATCGGACTTGTCAGCCACAAACGAGCCTGCAGCTGACGTGGACTTTTTACCCCCTCCATAAATCTTCGTCCGCGAAGCCAAGCCAAAGAAAAAGAAGACATTTTCACAAAGTGGTCGCATTCCAGGTGAGAGAAAAAACTAATGAAGGCCTTCCAGGACCGCTGTGCAATTCATGAAACTAGCTAACCACACATGTCTGCACAGATTGTTCCTGATGGGTTTTAACTGGCTCGATCATTTCTGACTACTTGCATATTTTCTAAAGGTTCTGGGACAGATTCCATTTTGTGACAGTTTTGTCAATAAGGTGGCCATAAAGCTCACAGATTAGAGCAGGCTCTGCAAATCTCTTTCTGTCTCCTCTTTTTTTCTCTCTTAGTCAGTCCTCAGAGCTTGTAATCGCGTGGAGCCTTTAAATGTGCCCAAACAATAGTTAAGCAATTTCTATATTAAAGCTCTCTCATTGCTCAATTACATTTTTGTCCTGTCACGCTTTAATTCTAATTGTGGTCCAGATTTCCTCTCATCCAGTTTAAATTGGCTCTTTCCCACAGGACATTTTTTTACCTTGTCCATATCACTTCCCATAGTGATTCCAAATCTTATGATTAATACTTACTCCGCTTGGCCTGGCTTATTTTGCAGAACCGCATTTGGAAAGACCGTCTTCCTTTCTGGGCTGGAAACTCACTGATCACAAGGGTTCTCGTGAATACACATTGTCATTACACATATAAGGTAAGATAAGAAGATCATTGTGCTCTTTGACTTCTCCTATTTTCACTACATTGATTCATTTTTGCAAATTCTGTGCATTGTTTTCCATATCTGTTGGTGTACCGTTGAATATTCTCAATGGTAATTCTTGTTTCTTAATTACAATCATATAGATGGTCCATCCAGGATATCTCTTTTCAGCGCTGTAAGTTTCTCCTTAATGACAATCTTCTTCCTTCCTTAGTCCTCTTATCTTTTCTGTATACATTGTATCCTAGAATGTGGAGAGTATATAACTGGTCTTTTTTTAAAAAAAAACAAACTCTTCATGGTTGCTACTAGATCATAATCACAGGTGGGTAATAGTTTCTTCGGCTCTCAGCTTCTACTTCTGAGGAAGTTTGCGGAGGTTTGGCATGACACCAGAAATCCTGGCAAATTTCTACAAAGGTCTGATAGAAAGTGTGCTGACCAGCTGCATCACGGTCTGGTATGGGGACACCAATATCCCTGAACGTAATCCCTGAAATAGGTAGTGGACACAATCTCCACTATTGAGTACATCTATAGGGAACGCTGCCATCAGGGGGCAGCAGCAATCATCAAAGACCTTCACCACCCAGCACATGCTGTCTTCTCGCTGCTGCCATCAGGAAAGAGGTAGAGGTACCACAAGACTCAAGCCACCAGGTTCAAGAACAGCTGCTACCCCTTCACCACCAGACTCCTCAAAGACAAATTCAATCAGTGACTCTTACTTGTGCACTTCATTGATTCTTTTCTCTCTGTATTGCACAGTCAGTTTGTTTACATTCTTTTATTTGTTTACATGTTTTACGCTGCATACAATTTATTATTTTGCGCTACCAATTAGTGGTAATTCTGCCGTGCTCGCAGGAAAAAGGAATCTCAGGATTGCATGTGATGTCATGTAAGTACTCTGACAATAAATCTGAACCTTGTTAAGATGCTCCTTGCTCACCTTCCAAACAGTGCACTCTGGATTATAGTTTTATGCATGGAGGTTGGTGATTGGCTGTCTAATATTGGTTAGACTTTTGATGGTGGCTGCGGGTTAGATCATGGCATGCGATGGTTCTTTGGTTAATGGCAGTAGTTATTCTTCCTATCGTAGTTGGGTGACTTGTGGGAGCTAGCTGTCAGATGGTAGTTACATTTCAGATTTGATAGAAGTTAATCTTGCGTTGATGAGAGGGTGACCAGTGGTAGTTTGATATCTGAGGGCGGTTAAACATTTAATGGTGCTGATGCTGGCATGGTATCTAGTTACAATTGGGATCTGATGGTTTTGGATTTAGTATTTGATGATGATTGGCTGTCTGGTGGTTTAGCATCTAGTAGAGGTTAAGTGATGGTTAGACATCTGATCATTGGATGATGTGCCAGGCAACAAGTTGTACAGATATTTTGTGTGGAACATAAAAACTGCATTATAGGTAAATTATTGCCATTTTTATTTCACCATGTCATCTATTAGGTTAGGAAACATTACTGGCAATATGATGTGCAAAACTTGCCAAATTATTGGCCTAGAATGTGCCCAGTATTACCCGGGGAACAAGGGCATCATGAATTTCCCAGCCTTTGGTTTTAGTTGCTTTGAATCTAGCCCGAGGGCTTCATGCAAGCTGATGCATCTACCACAATGGCGTGGTCTCATTCCGTTTTAAAAGGAGTTTTAGGAAAGTTTGTGGATTCTATTTTTTTTACCGTTTTACATTTATATCTTAATAGTAGCTTACAAAGCACAAAATGGCAGTAATGCCACTGGTGCAGATCTGAGAGAACGGGGAGCAGAGATACTGTGCTCCTTGGCGGAGTCTTTCTGTCACCTGGTTGTAATCCCTATCACATCATAAACGGTTGAAACAGCTGGTTAAAGGAGCCAAAATATTTTTAAATATATAACTTGAAACCACGAGACAATGATGGTGATGCCCATCTTGGCAGGGCACCACAAATGTTCTGGGAGATCAATGGGCCAGTGTAGGGCACCAGAAGTGGGAGAACACCCAGCCACTCCCGCCCACCTCCACCGAGAAGGAGAAGTCTGGGAGACAACCTTGAAGGGAAGGAGACCACAGCAGCAGACTAGCGAGGAACTCCAAGATCGAACAAGCCCATGTGGGCTGCTGGGGTCTAGCAGCCAAAGGACTCGAATCAGGCTACGGACTGCTGGAGAGTGGCTCAGGAGAACCAAGGGCTGGGACCAGGATTAGAGGCAAGAAGACTCCCGAAGGGGCCTTGGGTTCTAAAAGCTTCCTGATTGTGTTGGAGGTTCCGATCTGGCAGGACGGGTTTGCCAATAGGTCGAACAGGAGGCTGTGCAGCTGTGTGAGCGCAGGAGGCAAATCTCTAGGCACTTTTGATTTTTTTTCTTATTGCTGGGGGTGCTGGGCAATGCTCGTGGCACCTCTTTGTATGCCTTTACATCAGGCAAGCTTCGAACATAGTACATTACCCCACAGTACAGACCCTTCAACCCATGGTATTGTGCCAACCTATATATATACCTTAAAGAAAAACTAAACCTTCCCTACCTCATAACCCTCTGTTTTCCTCCATCCATGTGCCTAAGAAATTCCCCTATTGTTCCAGCCTCCATCACCACCCCTGGAAAGGCATTTGAGACAACCACAACTCTCTGTGAAGAAAATGTATCCCCGATGTCTTCCCATAAACCTTCCTCCTCCCTTTCACTTTGTGCAGATGTTCTGTTTGCCACTCCTGCCATGAGAAAAAGGTGCTGCTGTTCACATTATCTATGCCTCTCGTAATTGTGTAGACCTCTAAGTCACCTCTCATCCTTCTACGCTCCAAACAGAATAGCCCCAGCACTACTAACCTTGCCTGATAAGACTTACTTGCCAATTCAGGCAGCATCCTGGTGAATCTCCTCCACAGCCTCTCCATACTTCCAAATCCTTCCTATAATGAGGTGACCAGAACTGATGTTGATGAATTTGGTGTTTTTTTTTTTAACATTTTGTGTATTAATACATGGCAATAAAGGCATCTTCGTCTTGTGCCTTTTAAAATGATTGTTCTGTGGCGCGATCAATGACCACTCACAGCCACGAAGGAAGAGTCAAGGCTTTATTGATCAGAAGGCCTCTACGGGCTTCTGGCTCACATCCAAGGCAGGTATGAGGGAGGAGACCAGGCCTCTCGGATTTTATTAGGGGATCTTCTGGGTAGGAGCTATGGGTACAGAAATCAGGCCAGCCTGCCCAGCACAGTGAGGATATACCAGGACGTTCCCCCACCGTGCTCCACCACATTCACCACATTTTTTTAAAATTAAGTCCGGTGGGGTGATGCGGAGCAATGCCCATCAGCATGGGTCTTATAGCCCATACAGTTCAAAGGTCAAGCCGCTCCAGCGGTTTTATTCGGTGCTGAGATCTCCAAAGTACTGTATCGTTGGTTCTAGCAGTATGGTGATTTGTTAGCTTGGCTGGGTGTTGGAAGGCTGAGCAGTGACTACCAGGTCCATAGGGTGTGGGGAATTTGTTTGTTACAGTGGAGGGGGACACTTAGGGGGGGGGGGCGTGTTGGCGGAGGGATCACTACTTCGTCTGTCAGGGAGATCCCTGGGGTTGACTGGTCACTGCCCGGGGATATCAGGTGCACCTCCTGTGGTGGGGCCCCTGCTAGCACCAGGTCTTGGATGGACACTGTATTGTTCCATCCATCCGGGTACCTTACCAGTGCATACTAGGGGTTTGTATGCAGGAGGTGCACTATCTCAATGGTGGGTCTGCCTTGTCCAATCTAACATGCTTCTGGAGAAGCACAGGCTCTGGGGTCATCAGCCAGATCACGACCCCGACCTCCTAGGGAAGGCGAACAGTTTTTCACATAGCGTTGCATTAGTTGCCATGCAAAGTATGGACCTGGTGGCATGCCACTCTTCAGGAAAGACCTCTTGCTACTGGAATATGGGCATCCTTTTCAACTTGAGGGCCTAAAGGACTGCCTTCCAAATCGTACCATCCTCTCTCTCCACCTGCCTGTTCCTGCAGGGGTTGTAGCTGGTGGTTCTGCTCGTGGCTATGCCCCTGGAAAGGAAGTATTGCAGCAACTCCTCACTCACAAAGGTGGATCCCTGGTCGCTATGAACATAACTGGGGTACCTGAACAGAGTGAATACTGTGCGGAGTGCTTTAATGACTTGGATGTGGTCATGTCGGGGCAAGGGATGGCGAATGGGAATTCGTCCATGATGCTCAAAAAGTAGATGTTCCAATTCATGGACTGGAGGGGCCTCCTTGAAGCCCATGCTGAGATGTTCGAAGGGGCAAGTGACCTTGATGATTTGGGCTCTCTGTGGTCTATAAAATTGCGTCTTACATTCCGCACAGATCGGCAATTGCGAGTCAGCTCCCTGATCCCCCACTGAGTTGGGGAGGTTACGACGGATCCTCACAAAATGGTAGAGCCTTGTGACCCCAGGGTGGCAGAGGCTATTGTGGAGGGCATGGAGGCAATCACCTTGCACCCTGGTGCAGGTGCGCCTGGATAGGACATCCGATGGCTTATTGAGCTAGCCCAGCTGTTACAAGATCACATAATTGTAGTTGGACATCTCAATTCTCCACCTCATGACCTTGTCATTTTTGATTTTACCCAGGTGTTTTTTCTTAAACATAAGATGACGGCTCTCTGGTCCCCATCAGCAGGGTGAATGGTCTGCGAGCCAAGTAGTTCCTCCAGTGATTCACGACCTCCACTATAGCTTGTGCTTCCTTCTCAACAGTGGAGTGCCCATGTTCGGGGTCTTGGAGGATGTGGTAAAAATGTCATTGGCCACTGGGAAAAATGTGGCAGCCAGAGCAAAGTCAGAGGCATCGCTTTCCACTTGGAATGGGATTGATTCATCAATGGTGTGCATCCCTACCTTGGCAATCTCTTCCCTGATGCCCTCAAAAGCCTTATGGGCCTCCACCAACAGGGGAAAGGTAGTGGTTTTCACTAGGGTTTGGATCTTGTTGACATAGATGGAGATCCATTGGCTATAATAAGAGAAGAGCCCCAGGCACCTCTTTAAAGCCTTGGGGTTCTGTGCAGAGGTAATTCCAGAAGGGGCCACATGCACACGGGGTTGGGGCTGATGATGCCCTGCTCCACCACGGACCCCCAGGATTGCCAGCCAATTGGTGCTAAACATGCTCTTTTTCTTATTATATGTGAGATTGAGGGCCTTTGAGGTGGCCAGGAATCTCTGCAGGTTCTTGACATGTTCCTTTTGGTCATGGTCGCAGATGGTGCCATTGTCAAAATATGGATATGTAGCCTTTAGTTCATTGTCATCCACCATGCGGTCCATTTCCCTTTGGGACACTGACATCCCATTTGTGAGGCTGAATGGGACCTGTAAGAAATGGTAGAGTCGGCCATTGGCCTCAAATACAATATATGTCCATTCTTTTGTGTGAATCAGGATTTGGTGATGCACCGATTTGATGTTTATGGTAGAGAAGACACTATACATGGTGATCTTGTTCAATATATCGGCTTTATGCGGAAAAGGGTAAACACCCAGAAAGGTGAACTGATTGATGGTCTGACTGTAGTCTATCACCATCCAGTACTTCTCCCCACTCTTCACCACCACTACTTGTGCCCTCCAGGGACTGTTACTTGGTTCTATTATGCCCTACCCCAGCAGCCGCTCCACCTCCATCTTAATGAATTCCCTGTCCCCGAGGCTGTATCATCTGCTCTTAGTGGCAGCACATTTGCATTCTGGGGTGAAATTTTAGAACAGCGGAGGCAGAGGGACATGGAGGGTGGCCAGTCTGAAGGTTGGGAGCCAAGCCCAGCGTTTGGGCTAGTTATTGGGCCTCTTTGGGGGGTGGGGAGGGACCTCCTGGAATTGGTTATTACTGACAGTAAAGGGGGTGGGGGGGGGTCATCAAACCACTCCAAATCCAGCTGCAGTATGACGGGTGCACAGAGGTAGGGCATCCCCAGGAGTCTGAAGTTTTTAATATTTGGTGTCCCCCAAGGTTAGGGTCATGGTGCATCTCCTGTGGATTTCCACAGAGAGGGATTTGGAGGCTAGTGCTATCTTGCACTTGGCTTGGGAACACAGTCAGGGTATGACGTTAGGCTGTGTTCGGGTGTATGAAGCTCTCGGTGCTTCCCATGCCAAACAGGCAGCCAGTGGAGTGATTGTTCACTTCGATGTTCATCATCGATCGTCCCAGCTGGTGTGGTCTGCTCTGGTCTAACACAATAGAAGCCAACGTCAGCTCGCTGTCCGAATTGCTGCTGCCATGTTGTTGGGTTGCCTACCACCAAGATGACTGCCTGGGAGATCGTGAAGATGGCTGTCCCCATGAATTGCATGTAATGGAGTCCAGAAGTGAAGCTGGATGTGACATCCCTCCATTTCGTTGCACCCTTGGCCTGGAAATTCAGTTCTCAGCGAAGGGAAATGACAATGGAAGTGGGTTGGCCCAAGATGGCAACACGGGTCGTGGTCTGTATGCAGCACTGCTAGAGAGGTGCTTAGAATGACATACCCTGGCATAGTCTCCTTTCTTCTAGAAGTTCAAGCAGGTTGTGCTACTTTCCCGGGTGTTTGCTTTGGCCGGAGTACTTTGCCTTATGCGCTCGTCGATGGCAGCAGTAGTCAGAGGCACTGAGTCCCAAGATGGCACCGCCCATTCTCCCCACCTGGTGGCTGTGTGACCCACCGAGTAGGCCTCCACATTCATTTGAGCAGTCTCCATCATTTGGGCCATCTGCACCATTTCCTGTAGGGACCAATCGCCTTTCTCCAGGAGTCATTCCCATATTTGATGGGAGTGGAATTCAGCGACCAGCCCGTCGTGGATGAGCTCCTCCTGGTAGGTCACTGCAGTCTTGTCCCAGCTCCCGCATGGCCCTCAAGAAATCGTCGATCGACTCACCTGGACCGACTCGAGAGCCAAACTGAAACCGTGCTTACGTCCATTCCTCAAGGCTCCATACTACCATCGGAATAGGGCCATTGCCTCTTCATATTTAGTGCAATGATGAATTAATCAGTATGCTCGGAGGCCCACAGCTGCGAAGAGCAGGTCGAACTGATCACCATCAGCAGTGATTTCGTGGTGCCTCAGGTAGGCCTTCAAACTGTGTAGCCACATATCAAACTTTATGGAGGCTTCTGTTTCTTTTGGATCGATCTCCAGCTTTTCCAGTCGGATTGCCTTGTCTGTGGCACTTCAAAACTTTCTGATCAATAAATTGTGGCGCAATCAATGGCCCCTCGCATACACGAGCAAGAGTCAAAGGCTTTATTGATCAGAAGACCCAGACATGCCTCTACATCCTGCTGGCTTACTTCCAAGGCAGGTCTGAGGGAGGAGACTAGGGCTCTCGGCCTTTAATAGAGGATCTTGTGGGGAGGATCTAAAGATGCAGAAGGCGGGCCAGCCTGCCCAGCCCAATGAAGACATGGCCAGACATGCCCACAGAACCGAGTTCCACCACAAGTATTATTTTTAAATTTTAAACATAAATTTTAAACCTCCTGGTAGTAATTAGATTTTTTTTTGTCTCCAAGGGTCTCTGGTGTTGGGCCTATGGTCTTCCTGCTGCTCCTTGAACAAATGAAGCAATGGTACAGAACCGTAGGAAATTCCCAGCCATGAAATGTTGGTTCATCTATGATGGTAGAAAAGGGTAATCACCTTGGGGCAGGTCGGGGGATTCATTTGATCCAGCTCTAAATGAGGGGCATCAATAAGGGGACAGTGAGCAACTTTTCCCCATAATGGAGATGCCTAAAAGTAGAAGAGGGTTTAAGCTGAACTATAGACATAATGCTGTAGATACCATTGGAAGCTTTCAGAAGATCTACAGTAAAATGATAAGCTGGGGTGAGAATGCAGCCCACTGGACTGTCCCCATCGGACAAAATAACATTGGTGTGAAACATGAAAGTCTGCAGATGCTGTGATTGTAGTAAAACACACAGAAATGCTGGAGGATCTTGGCCGGTCTCGCAGCGTTTATAGGAGGTGAAGGCACATCCTAATAATTCCAGCCTGAGCCCTTCTTCCTTGAAGAAGGATTCAGACCTGAAACATTGGTAATAGATCTTTACCATTTCTGGACACTGTGAAATTGGCTGAGTTCCTTCAGCATTTCTGTGTGTTTTAAAAAAATAATATTAATGGTTACGAAGTTGACATTAGACTATTTTACTTATTTTTATGAACCACTGGAATCTCTAAATAAAGTAGCAAAAGCACCACCTCTTTCACATTTCCTTGATCAATAGCATTTCCTAACTTAAATGAATCTTTCACCCTGGAATGCACTGTGCAACTGTCACAAATAGTTTTATGAACTCGTACAAAACAAATGCAAGGCTCATGCATCACTTCACACATATAAAACAGAAGGCCGTTGTTTTATAGAAAAACATACATCTTCAAATACAGCATCTGTACATCCTTCTGCGATGCCAAGTTGAATTATATATTCTGGTTCATTAATGATGCTGACACCTAATGCTGTGAGGCAGCTGGGATCAGTGCACACCTCTCTTGCAAAGCAGCTGAGACTACTCTTAGCTTATGCTGTTTCAAAGCGTGCATTTTTATTAATCATTGTTTTATTTGCACACAAGATATTGCATCCATTGCAAATTAATCAACTGCAATATGTCACATACAGACCTGGAGTACATGTGCTGTCCCAGTGTGATGTGGACTCATGGCAGAAAGGAAGATTGGGTTGGCAGAGCCTGCTTCTGAAACTGCCGTGACTCTTGGCCTTGCAACATGTGTCGTGACATGGTTGCCAATAAAGATGCATCTAAATGGTTGAGTTCTCTCTTTTTTTCAATCTCCCCTTGAGCGATCGTTCAGTAAAGAGGTCCTCCTGTAAGCAGGAGGAGCTCAAATAAGCCAGCTCAGGCCATCAAGGCAGACCAGTGAGAAAGTGACAAATACAATCTCTCATTTGGCAATGCGCAGTTAGAAATATAACTTCAACTGTACCATTGAGTCAGATGATGAGAGAACTTTTAAATTTTAAAATTTAGACATACAGCACGGTAGCAGGCCATTTTGGCCCACGGGCCTGTGCCACCCAATTGACCTACAACCCCCAGTACGTTTTTGAACAGTGGGAGTGTAATGGTATGGATTGTACATGGTCATTGGCTGGTAAAGGCACAGGCTGGCCCGCCCCCTGATGACACTCTCCCTTAGATTCCTCCCTTGTGGCCTAGGCCATAAAGGTCAAGCCACCTCTCTCTTCCCTACACTTCCCTAGCTTGGATCTGGGCCAGCTCAAGTCTTATGTACAATAAAGCCTATGGTTTCCCACAGTCTTTGACTTTGTAATTATTGGGGCAACTGGTAGTGCCCAACAGGGAAGAAATCAGAGCCCCTGGAGAAAACCCACACAGACGCGGGGAAAATGTACAAACTCCTTACAGCCAGAACCCTGGTCCCAATGGCTGGTGCTGTAATGGTAGCTAACCACCACGCCAACCGTACTATTCTCCTGACGCACATTGAACAGTCATCTTACAGGCTTCAGAAAAAAAAAATCTGGCGGATTATAATCCTAATTTTGTGTCATAAATCTTTTATTTTAACTTGTATCTTATTCCTTAAGACAATGATAACAATGTCTGCTGCTCTCTCTTCTAATTATTAATCATTTTTTTTCAAAGCTGGCAATTCACAAAAATTTTGCTCTGAACCCATTTCCATATTTAGTGTTAGAAGTTGAGCCAGTTTGAGGAATAGCTAAACTCTTAGGCACCAAAGTGTTTTAAAAGATAGATGGCTGGAAGAACTCAGTCAAGCAGCATCTGTGCTGGCAAAAGGGTTATGTTGGCATTTTTGGGTCAAGACTCAGCATGGTGATTGGGGCGTAAAGAGGATAATCGGAGGACAGTACGTAGACGTGTGTAGGGGGATGAAATGAGTTGGTTGGTAATAGGTGGAACCAGATATTGGGGGGGGGTGTGGGGGCAGAAGGTTCAACTACCTGATTTTAATGCTGGCCACTCCAAACAGGCTTAAAATGACCTGTTGAAGGAGCCAAAGGTGTTTCTAAGTAAAATTCTGAAATCGGGAGGTTTGTACCCAAGATGGCAGCACCTGAGCACGGCTGCAGCCATGAGGGGTTACATACTCAAGGGCAGCAGTGGAACAGTGCAGGACAGCAGAAGTGGGTAGAACACCCCACTGTTGAGAAGGAGAAACAGAGATGACCTGGCAGGCCAGTGACCATGACAGCAGACCAGCAAGGGGTTTATCACCTCAGGGATGCTGTGGGCTCTTGGCGACTTGCAGTCAGGGAACTGCACGAGCTGTGGACTGATAGGCCTTGGTTCATGGAAACCAGGTATCATGGCTGAGATTCAAGTGAGTGCTGAGGGCAACAAGGGCTCCCGAAAGACGTAAGGCACTGAAAGAGTCCTTACCATGTTGGAGGTTTGGATCTGGAGGTGGGGTTGCTGATGGATTGAACAGGTGACTGTGCGGCTGCAGAGACTACAGGGGCAGTGGAGGGGAATCCAGAGATGCTCAATGACTTTGAAGGGACTTTCTTTTGCTTCTTTCTCTTGCAAGGAGTGCTGGGTAATTCCAATGGTGACTCTTTGATGGCTCAAGACTTGGTTCAGAAACAGTTGCTATTCCTCCACCACCAGACTCCTAAACCACAGACTCGATCAGAGACTCATTTAAGAACTCTTACTTTGCAATTTGAATATTTATTCTTTCTATACTTGCACAGTTGGATGGTTTACCTTTCTCTCTTTGGTATACATATCTTTTACTTGAACACAGTTTACCTGACTGATAAGTAGAAATTCTGCCTGGCCTGCAGGAAAAAGAATCTCAGGATTGCAGGTGAAGTCATGTATGTACTCTGACTATAAATTTGAACAATGAACTTTGAGGTGCTCTTAGTGAGTTTCTTGAATCAGTGGAGTGGAAGTCTGGAAATCTAGATGTTTATTTACATATTAGATGGAGGTTTATCAACTGAGTCCACACAGATGGACGTCAGGAGCAGGAAAAGGGCAATAACCCCAGTGGGGGTATATTATAGACCACCCCTCCCCAAATAATAACAGATATCAAGTACAGATTTTAGAAAGTTCCAAAAATAATAAGGTTGTTGTGATGGGTAATATTGACTTTCCTAATATTGATTGGCACCATTATAGAGTGAAGGGTTTGGATGGAATGCAAGGTTTCCTGACACAATATGTAGAGAGGCCAAAGAGTGGAAATGCTATACTTGACCTGGAATCGGGTGTCAGATTTCTCAGGGGTCTTCTCATTTCACCAGAGCACTGGAGAAGGGCAGGAAGTGACAAATTAACAAAACATTTAATTGGTGTAGGGGAAAATACGATACTATTAAGCAGGAGCTTGGAAAAATAAATTGGGTGCTGAAGTAATATGGCAGTAATGTGGTGAATGTTCAGGGACTATTTGCATGGTACTCTGCACAAGTATATTTCATTGGGGCAGGGAAAGGATGAGAAGGTGAAGGAACCAAGGGGTGTAGAAAATCCAGTTAAGAAGAAAAGCTGATGAGAAGTTTAAGAAGGTGGAACTAATTGAGTTCTTGAGAATTGCCAGATTGTCAGGAAAGAGCTTAGGGAAGGACTTTGGGACCATGAGAAAACCTCGCCATGTAGAATTAAGGAACACCTGCCACCCCCCCCCCCCACCCGCCCCCAACGGCATTCTACATATATGTGAAGACCCAAAGGGTGAGGGCAAGGGTGAGACCAATCAGGGCTGAAGGTAGAAAAGTGTGTATGGAGTTGGAAGAGGTAGAAGAGGTCTTTAATGAATACTTTGCTTCAGTATTCACCAGAAGATCCAATATAGCCTCTGTATATTGTGAGGATGACTTAAAGTAGACTGAAATGCTTGGGTGTCTCACAAGCCTAATCAAATACTTTGAGGATGTAACTAAGCACATTGATGAAAGTAGAGCTGTGGATGTGGTGTGTATGGATTTCTGTAAGGCATTTGATAAGGTTTCACATAAAAGGATCATTCAGAAAACAAGGAGGCATGGAATTCAAGGAGGCCTTGCTTTGTGGCTTCAGAATTGGCTTGTCCAGTGATGGCAGAGGGTGGTTGTAGATGGTTCGTATTCTGCACGGTGACAAGTCAGTGATGAGTGGTGTTCCACAGGGATCTGGTATGGGACAAGCTGCTGGAGAAGGTAGTTGAGGTAGGTACTATTGTAATGTTTTTGGAAAATTTGGTTGGATACATGAATATTATAGGTTTAGAGGAGTATTGTTCAAATGCTGGCGAGTGTGTGTGTGCGAGGTTTTGCTTGGTGTTAGCAAATTTGGCAAAACACATGTTTCCACTGAATGGCGATCGGACTCTTGAACCTCCCCTAACCATGGACTGCTCTGACACCACAGAAAGGCCTATATTCATCACGTAATGGCACTTTTATTTTGCAATATGTTAACTGTGAATATTTACTGTCTATCTTTTGTATTTGTTCTCTCTTTTAAATTTAATATATACTATTGTAATTTTCTTTCTTTATGAACCAACTGTTTGGCTGCAACAATAAGAATGTTGATGCCTGTGTACATAGTAAAATGCATATGACAATAAACTCATTATCATAGAAAGGAAATTCCAGAATTTGGTGTTTTGGGGGGGGGGGGGGTTGTCTGGAAGTTAGTCATTGTTATTATTGCAAGGCAAAGAGAGGGTATGGCACTACTTGCTTAATTCAGAGCAATATTGACAAAATACCAGAAAGCATCATTTGTGGAGATGGATACAGATGTGGCTTAGGGTCAGTCCTTTCATCAGGAGTAGCCTTGTGACTCTCACCACCGATGCTATATGACCTGCTTGGTATTTGCTGAATTTACTGCATGCATTTCAGATTTCTTATAGCTGCAATATTTTGCTTTCTGAGAAATATAGTCCCCTCAGAGACTGGAGGGGATTACAGACATAGTAAGTGCCAAATCACAAAACAGTGAACTTTGCTGCCACGAGAGGTGTGCGGCGGATGATTAACTGTCCTTGGAAGTTCTCACGCCATTACCACAGTCAAAGCCTCCATAATTTTGTTTTCTTCTGTACTGTCTCTCAGTGTAAATGCTGTCCTATGGATATGCCTCCCTGATGTGTTTAACTCTCCCGAACAAATAACCCCTTCTTTCCCTCCTGCTCCGTTGGAGTGCGCCAGCCAATATTGCAGGCAGAAAATTACCCTTTGTTATTTTTATTATTTTACTGCTGCGATAAACTACAAACCCATCCTTATCATAAAAGTCAGGTGTGAACTCATATAAAACCTTTATGTTTAATTTGTCAGCTTGCGGTACTGAAAAGTCCTGTAGAATCCCACTGAGTTCATTGGTAATAACCTTAAGAAAAACTAAAAAAAATCTATCAGGTCGTCTTCTGCCTTTTGTTAAATGTTAAATCTATTTTCAGGATAGGGGATCCCCCGAGGAATGCTAGACACAGACAAATATTTGTAACTCTTTCCGGTGAGATAATATTTTTCCCTTCAAATTGTTGAAGGCAGATATTCTGCCAGGTTATTTGGACTGATAAGAAAAGATTGCATTCTCATCTGATTGTATAAGTACAACCCAACAAAACAGCGTTCTCTGGTCCTCAGTGCAGACACACAACCAGACATAACACACATACATATGTAGGACAAGTATTTTATCTATGCAAATAAATAAATAAATTTTGCTTTGTACAAATAAGAGTCTTGGATGGTCAGTGTGAGCAGTTCCTTTGGTCATTCAGCATTCTCATTGCCTGTGGGTAGAACTGGTACTTCCTCAGCCTGGTGGCACTGGCTCAGACACACCTGTATCTCTTCCCCAATGAAAGTAGCTGAAAATTGCAGTGTGCAGGGTGAAATAGGTCCTCAATGATTTTGCACACCCTCTTCAGACAACCCAGTAGATCACGTCGATGATGGGGGTGGGTGGGAGGAAAGGAAGGAGGTAAACTCCAGTGATCATCTCTGCCATACTTATGGTCCTGTGGATCTTCCTCCGATCCATTTCTCTGCAGCAACCGTACCATACTGTGATACAGCTGGCCAGCACACTCTTGATAGAGCTCCTATAGAAAGGTGACATAATGGGGGCTGGTAACCTTGCCTGCTTCAGTCTTCTCGGGAAGTGCAATTGCTGTTGCGCCTTCCTAATGAGTGAGATGTTGAGTGTCCACAATAGTCACTAGTTAAGTGAACTCCAAGGAACTTGGTTCTCTCCACTACAGAGTTGTTGATGCCTAGTGGAGGGTGGTCGTTCCTGGTCGTCCTGAAGTCCACGATCATCTCCTTCATTCTTGTTCATGTTGATACTCAGGTTGTTACACTCACACCATATCACAAGATTTTCCACCTCATTGTTGCTGATGAGTCCGACGACTGTTGTGTCATCTGCAAATGATGACTCTGTTGGAGCTGGATCTGGTGATGCGGTCAGTAGCATGAACAGGATTGGACTGAGTACACAGCCCTGAGGTACGCCAGTGCTCAGTGTGACAGTGCCCAACATTCTGCTAGCAACCCAGCCAAACTGTGGTCTTTCCATTAGGAAGTACAGGTTTCAGTTATAGAGAGGGCTGTTGAGTCCCAGCGTGGACAGCATCTCCACCAACTTTCCAGGAATGATCGTATTAAACGCCAAGCTGATGTCAATGAACAACAGCTTGGCTTATGAGTTCTCTAGGTGGGCCAGGATGAAGTGGAGCAACAAGATTATAGCATCTCTGGGAGGCATGTTTTGATGTGTTCTATCACTAGACACTCGATTCATTTCATAATTAGTGCCACAGGGCGATGGTCATTGAGTTCTGTTGTTGTTACCCTCCTGGGTATTGGGATGACTGTGGCTATCTTGAACCATGTGGGAATGATGGACTGCTGCAGTGAGGTGTTGAAAATGTCTGTAAAGACCTCCGTCAATTGGTCTGCACAGTCCTACAGTACCCAAACAGGTATGTTGTCTGGTTCTGCTGCCTTGTGTAGGTTCACTTTGGATAGGGTTTTCTTCACCTTGGCTGAAGCTGTGCAGGGGTCCATTCATTAGCGGGACACAGAGCTTAGATAGATACCATGTGTCTACTATAAAATATGAAATGCTGGGGCTCTCAACAAAATGTGCAAGATTCACATATATAGCAATCCCAGACAAAACCTGAGCCTAAGTGAATGCTGTAGCTGATGTGAATAATGGCATGATATTTCCTTAGCTGAATTATATCCTAATGTCCAGTTACAGAGCTAATGTCTGAAATTAAATTAAAATACAGCATTCAGGAAATTGTCTGAAAGCCAGATAGCCTCTATGGAGAAAGAAATTAGTTAACGTTTCGGGCCAATAAAGTTTCAACAGAATTTTGAAGAGGCCTGCAGAGTGCAAGCAGTATTTTCCATTGTTATTTCAGATTTCCAGCCAACACAGCTTTTGCTTTTCAAGCCAATTCTTGTGAAAGTTACAACTCTTCTGGGTGACACTGAATCAGTATGTGCTATTCCATTGAGTTTAAAGGAGGCAATTGGCGCTAAACAAAAAGAGTGAGACTGCTATATGAAGGAGAAATGGACGGATAAGAATGAACTGATTTCCAGGTTCATGGTATGAATTTGGAAATCACTTGACAATGGAGTCTGCAAGCTAATTTTTAATTATTGAATTGGATTTAAGGGTAGCATGTGTTTAAAGGTCTGAATCATCCACTCTATGTTTGAGAGGAAGATGAATGGAAGATTATGATTTCAAAATTTTCTATGGTTCTGGAAAACAGACACTGAAAATCTTTTAAATGGACACAGGATTGGACATCTAGGTAATACAGAAGTGAATAAATTTCAAAAACAGGTATGAGATTCAGTCAGTTTCTTTAGTGGTCGAGAAAGACAGAAATATAGGGTGTCATAAATGTGCATTGTGGAATTTAAACACAGCAAGTTTTAAAAAGAATTTATCATAGGGCACCTAGTAGAAGGTAAATTTACAGATTACTAAATATAGGAATCATTGTGGGTACTTGTGGGTAGTTGGGAAGGAAAATTGAGCACCTTTGATTTTACTGAACCCTACCGTGCATTTTTAAAATAACCACACAGAGATAATATTTTTACACTGTAATCATTATGGCAATGGATACATTTGCTTCAATGTCCAATGTACTCTGCTTTTCTAATGCTTTCCTTCCTGTCTGAACTTTACACCAGTTTTACATTTGAAATCAGATTTGAATACAAGTTATACTTCAATTCCACTTTATTTATTGTTCATACCATGCTCACATGGTAGGTCAAGATAATGTTTCTCCAGGACCACAGGGCATATTTACATGGATATAAGTTAGGAAAGCAGTTAGCACATTGAAATATTAAGGTACTAAGACGTATACACTGAAAGTCCATGGCGCACTATCCACCTCTTTACTGGGAGTTCAGAAGCTTGATGGCTTGGGGGGGGGAGGGGGACTGCTTCCAGATGGCAGAAGGGAGAACAGTTTACATGCAGGATGGGTGGAGACATTTGCAATGTTTATTTGCTTTCCGCCTGCATTGAGTGTAGTCGATGTCCTCCGTGCTAGGAAGAAGTTCCCCAATGGTCTTTTTTTTCCCCTCCAAAATGGTCTTTTTCCCCCCCAAAAAAGGTCTCCTTCCCCCCCACCTCCCCCCCACCCCCATGGTCTTTTCTGCTGTCTTCACTTTCATGTGCAGTCTGTGGTCGTACATTCCAAACCAGGCCCCTCGATTTGAATGTATGCCATGTGCAATGCAAAATAACATTTAGGTCAAATTTGAGTTTGTATCCCAGGCTCTTTGCAAATGTGTACATATCATGTATTATTTAGGTTCCATTCAGCAAGATAATTATCTCTGATTCCACAGTGAAGTACTTTATTATATCTACAGTATTGATAATCTCACTGATGGGAGTAATTTGTTTCAGGGAGAAAAAAAAGTTATCAAAGATGCATAGAATTTTAAATTGTGACACTGGCTCCCTATTATGTTTTTCATGTTGCTCTCTCTCGAATTAATCACTAACATTTTGAACTCCAGCTTAGTTTCAAAATACATTAATTATTATTGCTGATGAAGAAAAAACAAATGGAGATTGGACCTTTCTCCCATTAGATTGTGGATAAACTATGCTCCTACTTAAAAATAACATTTTACTGTATTCTCTAACAATTTGAATTGCTGGCCTATCTTTGGATATGGGAGTGATACTGATTATTTTATCAAATGTTTTCACAATATCATATCCATTCTCTTGGCAGAAATGAAATAAAAGGTTGAAACTATGGAATGAAAAATTGCAGACAATGTATCTGTAGTTTCCCAATAAGATCCTGCTGTCGGCGAGTTCTTGGCAACAATACAGGAAGCCTTATTCTTTAAGCACCGGGACTGATTGTGTTGTTTGATATAATGTGATTTTGACTTTCACAGTGATATGTCTGCTACGGTGGAAAAAAGATAGATTTTTAGAATTGAAATGGTTTGCGAGAAACAATTTGCAAGATCACATGAATGGTCGACCAGTGACATTTGCAAAGGATGATTGGACGAAAAATAAAAGAGCTTATCTGACTCAGTTATAAATATCTCTTTAATGTTATTGATCAAAGCCCACTCCATTCTAGCTGAGCAACGCTCATCCAATTCTTTCATATACAGTAAAAGAGCAGTTTAACAGAAACCTCTGCCTCCAGTAAATTTGTTCTCACTTCCAAAAAGGGTTATATTTTTTCCAATTCCATATTCTGAAAGGAAAAAAAAAATCTGATTATCCTCCCATACATCTACCACTTTTCATGACACTGAATCAATCTCTCGGTCTTGACCTAAGCCTCGCCATTGCCTGAACACAAAATCCAAGGTTTCAAATCTCTGCACTGCACTAATAAATACAATAAGAGAACAAGTATTTTTTTTTAACATTGAGGTAGTCCTGAAAAATCTTTCAGGAATTTGGTTTAATTGCAAGGTGATGATTTAACTTTTGCCACTGTGTTTACGTGTTGGTCTTAGGGGGGCAGCATAGACCTATTATTGTAAGTATAAAATTCAGCTTCATAAACTAGCACAGTTTTTGTAATAGTCCACTATATTCATAATCTTGAAATATTTCTAAAAAATTCAATTTTGTACTGCTAGCCTTCAATATTTGTAATTCACTCCATATTTTCAACCTATGAACTCCTAAATATAAATTAATGAGCTCTCTTGCTTGGTTGTTGATTTTCATTAGTTTTCAATTAGATAATTTATAGTGTATCGTGCAGTAAAGGCATCTGTATAAGAGGAGAAAGCAAATTTTGGTAGAATCTGTGCTCTGCAGATGAGTTGGCCTTTTCAGATGCTATCCTGCTTCCAACTATGACAAAGAATCACAACCAGAAATATTCTGTAATGTTACCTGGAGGCAGAATTAGGGTCAAGATTGAGTGTACATTGCTGTTAGGAGATAGTGTCATTACTTCTGGAAGGTGTGTCCACTACTTTGTTCCTATCAAGGAAGGATTGTGACTTCAAACAACACAAAAAGTAAAGTGAGTTCTTGTTTTGATATTCTTATAAAAGCACGTGAGTGACATAGTTCACTTTTTTCTCAACATGTTAAAAAGATGGGGGAAGTTACAAGATGCCATAGGGTTAGGACGTAGGAGCCTGAGCTTCCTGGTGAATTAGTTTTAAAAAAAAATGCAGATTAAGGAATGTTTTAAATTATTAAAAATACATTTCTATAACACATTCAAGGTGCCTCCAAAAAAAAAGTAGCTGCTGCCTTAACTGGAGCCCGATGCAATGAGAAGCCCGAGAAAGATTGGAGGCCGGCTGTGAGTCAAAATCAGGGAGTTAGTGTACAGGCTACTCCCTGGGTAAGTGGGCCTGGTGAAGGGATCCCTTCTGACGTCACTCCCTTGCAGCGTCAGGGAGGTGGCATCGGAGAAGAACCCAGAACCGCACGAGCAAGTGTGAAACTATGCTCCTGAACTATGAGAAATACAATAAACACGAGGTTACGCATAATACAATATAATTGGTTACACAGGCTATACATCACACCCCAAAAGTTAAATAAATGGGACCCAACAGTATCAGACAAATGTTTTCACTGTAAAAAGGAAACGGGAACAACAATACATGCAATTTGGACATGTGAGAAAGTGGAAAAATTTTAGGAAGATCTAAACCAGGTATTAAATAAAATCACAAAAAGCAATATACCAAAAAACCCAGAGATCTTCCTTCTAAGTAATATAAGAAGTAAAGAATTTGGACTCGATTTGGATGGAGCACAAAAAAGATTTATTATGATAGCCCTAGCTGTAGCAAAAAAATGTATTATGTCAACCTGGAAATTAGAAGACAACTTGAGAATACAACAATGATACATAGAAATAAATAAATGTATTCCATTAGAAAAAATAACATATAATTTAAGAAATAACATCACAATATTCAAACAAATATGGGAACCATACATGAAATACAATAGAGAAATCCTACCATGAACCTCCACCACCTAAAATGACAGAAGGAGAAGACAACAAAATGAACTGACTCAGTATATAAAAGTAAAAGATAAAAATTTCTTGTTTATTTTATTAAGTGACGACATTGTTTAATGGATTTAATGTATCTTATAGATTGAACTTTGAATAAATGGGAAGGGGGAGAGGGAGGGAGGGAAGGGAGGGAGGAAAAAGGGGAGAAAATGGCACTGTATATATTCAAGAGAAAAATGTCTGTATGTATTTTGGTCAATATGGTTTATAGTGTGAAAAATTAAAAAAATTAAAAAAAAAAGAAGAGGAGGAGGAGGAGGAGGAGTCGAGCTCCCAGCAGATCAGCAGTGAAGAGGATGAAGAGAAAGCCCAGCTACTAGAAGAGGAGGAATTCAAAGAATCTAAAACTTTTAAAAGTAAAAGCAAATTAAAAGATGTAGCCAGTATCAGTTTGTTAATTAAATAATTTCATGAAATGAGAAGTGAGAGGAGAAATAGAGTTGTGGATGTTAATAAATTGAAAAGAAAAACTGAGAAACTGGATGGGAAACTGAAGAAAGTACAGGATGAAATGCAACATATAGATGACAGAGTTACTAGAGTGAAAGATTCTAATACTGCTCTAGTTATGGAAAATCAAAAGCTTCTGCAAAAGGTGGATATATTGGAAAATTTCAGTAAAAGGAATAATATCAAACTAGTGAGTCTTAAAGAAGGAGTAGAAGAACAGGATTCAAATGTTTCAAGCGAATTACGAGCACCCCTTAGAAATTGAAAGAGCACACAGAAATCTCAGTCTGAAGCTGATCTGAATCAGTATGATTCGGTATGAAGACAGAAGATTCTGACGCTAGCAGCAGAAGGGGCAAGAGTGAGGAAAGGTCCCCGATATAAGGGCTGATTTATTGAAAAGAAAAAGAGAATTGAACCCAGTTAAGATTCTTTGGGAAAAGGGATATAGATTTGTACTGTATCACCTGGCAAATTTGAAGATTTTTTTTGCCTGGACGCAAAAATAAGTTTTTCTTCTCGAGCTTTGTACAGGCAGAAGAATTTGTGAAAAACCTTCCAATTATTCAGATGGAATGAAGAATTAAAAATATAATGGGTATTGACATTACTTGATGGATTGATATCATTAGTTAAAACACTATCTACTTTTTTTCCTTCCTGTTGATTTTTGAAAATTATTGGAACTTTTTGAATGCTTTTTGAACTTTTCACTTTTGGATATAATTAAATGTTTAAGATTCAAATACCCAGGGGGTTGGGGGAGGAGATGGGTCTCTAACTCTTACTATATCATGTGGGTTAATGTGACTTTGGTCACAACCCGTAATAGATGAAGTTAGTGTTGGGGTTTTCTTAACCAACACCCACTGGGGCGTGGGTTTCATTCTTCGTTCTATATAAACTTGTAACTAATTATATTTTGGAAGTACATTTGTTTTTCTTTTGCTTATCTGGAATGCCCGGGGAGGTGCATGCCGATGCATTGGATATTTAATAAGAGTGTTGGAGGAGGAGCCACAGGCAGGGGCAGAGGAAGGTGTGGAATATTAGGATGAGAAACATAGTGAAATTTATAAATTTTAATATTAATGGGTTAAATGGGTCAGTAAAAAGAGAGAGCATTGGCACATATTAAGAAGATAGGAGAAGACTTCGATTTTCTGCAAGAAACTCACTTAACTGAGGGGGGATAAAGAAAACAGAAAAAAGCATGTAAAAAATATAAAATGATAAGTTTCTTAGGAATGTACACAATCACATTACATTTATTAACTTGTGGTGACTTATAGGTAACAACAGTTAAATTTATCATATTAATGAATATTTTTGAACTATTTTACTTCTGAAATAGTTTTGTATATTTATAACTAAAGTTGAGATGGCATCAAAAATGGATGTGGGAGATTTCTGTAATATTGAATTGAACCAAATGTACTTAAGTGAAATAAAACACACTTACAATGTCGAAATGTTATTATGAATATCTAAAGATTTCAGGCCAGTATCTTTTGTTTGGTAGATACCAAGTGCCCTGATTAAGAATGGCACACAAGGAAATCACAGATGCAAATGAAATGAAAGATAACTTTTTAGTCAGTTCTTAAATCAGCATGGCTACAGTGCAATCTGATTTAGCTTTCACTGATATCCCACTGGACAATCTCAGAGGATTCTCCCAAGGTCGATTGTATTAACTATTCATTGCAACCTTCTAGCTGGCTTTGGCCTGGCTCAAGTAACTTGCTGTCAATCTGGGGAGGGAAACAACATATAACCTTTAAAGGCAGCAGCTGTTATTTAAATAGGCTGTTTCATTGTGATTGAGTAAAGAGACAACCCCCCTTTGCTTTCTAATAGGTAGATAAGATGTAGCGGAAAGAATAAAAAAAATAATTCTGCATTAGCTGATAAGGCATAGCCATCTAAATGAAGGTGGTGACAAATATCAATGTGGTGAATCAGGAATTTCATCACATTAAGGCTAACTGGCTTTCGTGATGAAAAGTTAAAGGGGAGAAAGATTGTCTCTTCTCCGGTATTTGACCCTGAGTCTGTATGTTAGACCTTTGGAGAACAGTTTTTTCAAACTTCACATCTGTGCTGCACACGAGAAAGCTGGGTGACCCACAGAGCAATGTTGTGAAATCGCTGGTGGGTCATGAAGGGAAAAATATTACACAGTACAATGCTCTGCAGGACTAAATGGATGCCATCCACATCACCCTACACTTTGGGGAATTCAGTCATGCAAGTAAATTAACCTTATTTGCCCATGGGGAAAATTGTGAATTTTTTAATGATATCAGCACCTGCTGGATGGATAAGCAACATGACTGATGTTGTTGTGCTTTGCATTGAGACAGAAACAAAAATGCCTGGGTTTCAGGAACGTTGATCAATGGTGGCTCTTTTATACCAGTTGTGGAGATTAGGTGATTATTCCACTTTAGATACAGGCAACACTTTGCACTTAACTCCATTGGTGAATAATTTTCCATTGAACCTCCATGAAAATGCCTGATTTTATGGTGAAGATATATAATGCCTAGCCTCAGAAAGATTGAAAATAGTCATATGGTTTCAGCATGTCTGGCTTCTACGAAATGCCTTTCCTCTGTAGCTTCCAAGCAGTATTACTATGTTAATTAATCCAGGAAGACTTTATTTGCAATATGCAAATAATTAACACATATGGGACATTCAACATGGATGTGCTTCCTGGACCTATCAGAGAAACTATTATTCAATCAACTTACAAACTTACAACACCAATGACTTACATTTTTTTTCCTGGAATTTATTGCAGAGTCTGTGGGTTGTAAAGGAAAATAATTCTGTAAAATTTTGGCTTGAGACAGCAAGGGAGATTAATAGCTAGAGGTGCACATTGGAACCAAGATCGTTCTAGAATAGATTAACTTGCAATCAAAATTTAAAACAGTGTTAAAGTGATGTTACATTCAATGCTGTCAAGAGTAGAGGAAGACTCAAAAGGATCAACATATTTACAGCTGTTGTGATAATATTTCATGGAGTTGTGACTTGTGCAGATGCAGAGAATGTTCAGGGCGACATTAGGAGAGAATCATTTAAATGCTCTTCAGAATGATATTATCAGAAAGTGCTCAGAGATACCTGCTTCACAACCTTCCCCAAAATGTAGACCAATAAGAAAATGTAATTCCCACCTGATTTTATTTGGAAAATCCAACTAGGTCAGCCTCAATCTCACATTCATGATTTCCTTTTGCTCCTGTCCATGATCTGTCCCAGGCCTGGTGAAATTCCAAAGCCAGACTGGTACATGCATATACAGTTAGAGCAACACTATTGCAGTGCCAGTGGGCTGGGCTGTCTGTTTGTATTATGACAGTGTATCTAGAGGTGTTTGGGAGATAAATTGGGAAAGGTTTGTTAGAGCAGGTCACACACAAACACTTTAAAACACAAATTTTTGCAGTGCTCACAGACTTATGATGGACTGCTGTTTGCAAAAGGCAACAATGTAGCAACATGCAGCAGCAGCTTTGTCTGAAAAACAGGTTGCTCCCTGGAAGAGCAGGTGATCTTTGCAGGCAGAGGCAGAACAGCTTTGCTCTCAGAGTGGGAGGGAATGAGAGAGAGGAGAGACACAGACATCGGTTCCAGAGGGACAAACTGGCAAGCTTTGGAAGATGGCCTGGTCAAAGGAGAAGACTGGCTGTCCAGTGTTTCCCTTGGAATAGGTGAAACAGAAAGGAACTCTGTGGTGACCTGAAAGAAAGAGGTTGTCATTTGGAGAACCCTGAAGGGGGCAAGTTTTGTCAGTAAGACAGTGATCAACAAAGAATCAGATGTGGATGTCCTTGAACAAGGAAAACTCTCCCTGAAAACCAACAAGAACCCTTCTGAGTGGTAACCATTACCTGTTAAGCACCAAAGCCCAGTGAACTTTATTAATGCTAACTTCTGTGCATAGTACAAGAATTGCCTGCCACCAGTGAGATTGGACTGTGAACCGAAGAACTTTTCTAAACTTATATACACATTACATACACATGCACTTAGAATTAGAGGGAGATTAAGTGAGTCAATAGAGATAAGTTAAAGTTTTATTCTGTTTTCATGTTCAAAGATAATTAAAAGCAACTTTTGTTTAAGTTACCCTTTGTCGTGGTGCATATCTATTGGTGCTGGGTTTTGGGGTCCTCTGGACTTGTAACAGTAGGCTTTCCCCATAATCTGCGTGGGTTTCTCCAGGTCCTCCGTTTCCTCTAACTCTCCAAAATGTGTGGGGTTGGTAGGTTAATTGGGTGTAATTGGACGTGTGGATTCACTGGCCAGAATTTAAGAACATAGAGGCCTTTCAGCTTAAGCTTGCTCACCTCAAGTCTGCATTTCTGTTCGCCAGCGATGTCATTTTCTTCCCCTCAATATCAAGAATGTATCCACCACTGTCCCAAAGAGGAAGTGTTCCAAATTCTCATCAACCTCTGAGAGAAAAAGAAACCATCTCATTGCATGTCCTTTGGCTAAAAAAAAACTGCTAGTTCCGGAATATGCTGAAAGAGGAAGCATTCCCTTCTCATCCACCATTCATGAGTCCTCAAGATCTTATTTGCTTCAATCAAGACACCTTTTATCCTGTTACATGCCACCTGATACTAATCTAGACTGTCCAACCATTTCATTAAACATATTCCTTCATTAGCTTTGCAGATTTTCTTTGAACTGCTTCCTGATACAAGGAAACAAATATTGTACAGAGTATTCTAAGTGTGATCTCACTATTATTGCACTTCGTGCTTCAAAAATAATCTGAATCGAGAGCCAGGGTCTGAGAGGGAAATCTGTGGGTTGAGTTAAAAATCTACTATCCCTGTCTAAGAACCAGAATGTATTCTCCTGGTACACTCTGCTGCTAACCCTGTTAGCATACCAAGATTTAAAGGTGTGCTCTCACCATTTTGATATTCAATATGTGATGAATTGGGTGCCATCAGCTTTAAACAGGCTAAAATGCATTCAAAGGAGATCATAATTCCACACCTCTCACTTCAGATTATGCTAATTAGAATCAGGATTTACTGTCAACTATAAATCACGGAATTTGGAGTTTTACAGCAACATCACAGGACAAACATTCATATTATAACCATCTACAACATTACTATATATATAAAAAATATAATAATAACAATAACAGTGCACGAAAAGTAAGGCAGTGTCTTTGGTTCATTGATTATTTAGGAATCTGATGGCAGCGGGGAAGAAGCTGACCTTGTGCCGTTGAGTGCTCGTCTTCAGGCTCTTGTTCCTTTTTCCCTGATAGTAGCAGAGTGAAGAGGGCAAGGCCTGGGTGGTGGGTGTCTTTGAGGATAGAGGCTGCTTTTTTAAGACACTGCCTCGTGTAGATGTCCTCGATGGAGTGAGGTCTGATGCCTGTGATGTCGCAGGCCGAGTTAACAACCCTCTGGAGTTTGTTCTTGTCTTGAGAGTTGGCGCCTCCATACCAGGCAGTAATGCAACCAGCCAGAATGCTCTCCATGGTACACTGGTAGAAGTTTACGAGAGTCTTTGGTGACATACCGAATCTCTTCAGACATCTGACAAAGCATAGCCGCTGGTGAGCCTTCTTTGTGATTGCATCAACATGGAGGCACCAGGGCAGACCCTTGGAGATTTTGACACTCAGGAATTTGAAGATTTTGACCCTTTCCACTACTGAGCCCTCAATGAGGACTGGGTTGTGTTCCTCTGACTTCCTCCTTAAGACTACAATCACCTCCTTAGCTTTACTGATGATGAGCCATTCAACGAGCTGATCTGTCTCCCTCCTGTTCACTTCCTCATTGCTGTTTGTGATCCTGCCAACAACTGTGGTGTCATCGGCAAACTTGTAGATAGCATTGGAATTGTGTCATTAGTGTATAACGAGTAGAGCAGTGGGCTAAGCACGCATCTTTCGGGTGCACTATTAATCTGCACACCATCAGGGCCTACAGATGCATTTATTAAAAAAATTATTAATTGGGGAGATCACATATTTTTGTAATAGTGGTACCTTTTATTTATTTTCATTTGCAGCCCTATTTAATCCAAATATGGTTGCCTTATTTTTATAAATTTGTTCTTTAGATTATATGTGTTTTTTTTTCCCCGATACAGCTGTTCATCTCTGTCTTCCATCGTGCTGTATGTAGAGGGGAGTCGGATTTCCAAGAAATTGCAATACATTTCTAAGCCACTGCTAAAGCTATTTTAACAAATGGAATTTGCATTAGTTAATTACTTATTCCAATAAAATTGCCCAAAAGATAAAGCTCCGGGTCGTCTGTGAAGGCCACCCTGTTATCCTTGTTCGTATTTCAATAACATCCTTCCAAAAAGGTTTCACCTTCCCACATGACCACACAAACGTGCCTATTTCTATTCCACCTCTAAAACACATCTCCTATATTTCCGATTTTGATTTATGTGATTTCTATGATGTAAGGTATAATTGGTGTAGGAAATAATACTCTTGCATTTATAATTGACATCATGCTATCCAAACATCAATCAGACCAGCATCTTTCCATTATTGCAACTCCTCAATCTGACTCCCATCTCTCTCTTGAAACCTGGTTTTGCACTTTCATTTTGGAAATCAAAGTACATTTTGATATAAATTTAAGTGTGTTCCCCAGCCAAATTGTTCCTTCCATCTCATTAATTTCAGCTGGGGACAAGTTTGGTCCCCATTTTTCCTCTTAAAAGTGATCTTAACTGGAGAAAGCAAAAGAATGTCCCATTAGCTGCTCCATACTTATTTCTTAATTGTTCAAAAGACACAAGAGATCAATCCATATAACAATCATCAACATATCTTATTCCTTTTTCATCCCATGAATGCAATATTCATTTATATTCAATTACCCAGATTCATAGGAAGTTGTACATTTTTACATAATGGTATCCTCAGTGATATACCACCTTTTTTCTCAATACATTCATTTATTTCTTGCCATATTCTGATCATGTGTATTAATATAGGATTGTCCATTTTTTTTTGTTATTGACTTAACATTCCACATAAATAAATTTAGTCCCATTGAAATCCATGAAGGGGAACAGTTTTCTTCAAACAAAGATGATATAAACTGTTTACGAGTTCAGAGGACCCCAAATCCCAGCAGCAATAGATCTTCACCAAGACAAATGGTTACTTAATCAAAAGTTGCTTTTAATTTTCTTTAAACATGAAAACAGAATCACACTTTAACTTATCACTATTGACTTAACTAACCTAATTTAACCACTTCTAATTCTAAGTGCAAATGTATGTCATGTGTGTGTAAGTTCAGAAAAGTTCTTTGATTACAATCTAATCTCACTTCTCATTCCTCCAAGTTCACTGATTGCAGGCAATTCTTATACTGTACACAGAATTTAAAATTTATAAAGTTCACCAGGCTTTGCTGCTTGAAAGATAAATAGTTACCATTCAGGAAGGTTCTTGTCTGTTTCCAGAGAGAGATTTGTTGTACGCTGACACGCACAGCTGATTCCTTTTTTTAACCAGTCACTTCAATTTCTTGCTGAAGAATCTTGCCCCCTCAGTGTTCTCCAGATGATAGCCTCTTTCTTTCAGGTTACTACAGAGTACTTTTTTTGTTTCTCTTATTCCAAGTGAAACATTAGACAGCCAATCCTCTCCTCTTGCATGAACCATAAGGGCTTTGACCAAGCTGATTGAAGCACTCACAACCTGTCTTCCAAATGGTGTTTTCCATAAGCTTGCCAGCGTGTCCTGTTCCAGTCCCAGATGCTGCTACTGACTGCAGAACTGATCTCTGTCTCTCTCACTCACCCGCTCTCTCTTGCATTCTCGCTCTCTCACACACACACAAAGCCTGTTTTACACTCTCTGCTTGTAAAACCACGTGACCCTTTTAGAACAGCAAGTTCCACTCCAGACAGAAGGCGGCTCCGACAAGTTTTTTCATCTGTTGCCTTTTGTAAACAACAATCCATTAGTGAAGTCTCTTGGGCACTCTTCAAAGCTTTTGCAAAGGTTTGGCCCCAACATGTCTAGCATGAGCAGAGCTCCAGTATTTTAAATAAGATCTGTTTTAAAGTGTTTGTATGTGACCCACACTAACAACCCTTCCCAATTTATCTCCCAAATACATGTCTATATTATGTCACAAAACCTTGTTTGTGCTGATAGATAATACTTCTTAAAAAACAGGAGTTTAAGTCCTCCTCATTTTCTAGTGCAATTCTTGGTAATTTGTTATTCCATAGGAATTGTCTTATAAAATTATGTAATAATTTAAAGAAATTTTTAATTAGTACAATAGGTAACAATTCAAAGGGATATTGCAGTCTTGGCATTACCTTCAGTTTTATATAATTTACCCTTTCAATTAATGTAATCAGCAGATCTTTCCATTTCTGTAAATCTTTTTTCTACTTTTTCTAATAGAGGGGTAAAATTATAAAATATATAAATTTTGTTAATTATTATCTGTCATTTTTCTGAGGCATTTAATTCCATTCTTCCATTTAAATCTACTACATTTTTGGTATCTTTCATAATCAAAGTCTTGCAGTGGAATTATCTCACTTTTGTCCATATATATTTTATCCCAATATTCTTCCATATTTTTCTAATATTGTTTGTAATCTTATCAATGATTCAGCCAGGTCAGACATATATAATAGCACATTATCAGCAAATAAACTAATTTTATATTCTTTGTGTGCAATTTTGAAGCCCTTAATCTCTGGATCTCTTCTTATAATCTCCACTAGAGGTTCAATAGCTAGTATGAATCATGCTGGAGAAAGGGGACACCTCTCTCTACTCGATCTACAGAAGAAAAATAGATGACATTTGGTTATTAGTTATAATTTTAGCTTGTGGCTTCTGATAGAGTTTTTATCAAATTTATAACTTTTCTACCTATGGTAATTGCTTCCAACATTTTATATAAGAAAGACTATTCTAGTCAGTCAAATGCCTTTTCTGCAATATGTTTGGATTCAACCTTGATTTTGCCCTATGTATTGTATTGAATAAACTACCTAGACTGTCTTCCTTTAACAAATCCTATCTGATCTGGATGTATTAATTTTGGGGAATACTCACCCAATCTGTTCACTAGTGCCTTTGGTAGAATTTTATAATCTGCATTCAGGAGTGATATTAGTCTATATGATGAGGTTTTTAAATGGGTCTCTACCTTTCTTCAGTAACACTAATTATAACTGTTGAAGAAGTTCCGGGAGGATCTAGGTCTCCACCATCTGATTTAACACATCCATTGACAGCGGCATCAACAAATCTACATTGTCAGGAGGGAACCCATCTTCCCCAGGGACTTAATAGCTTGTAAGGTACTGAGAACTTTCTCTATTTCTTCTCTTGTTAAAGATATATCTAAGTCATTTTTTTTCTCTCTCTCTTCTAGTTTAGGAAGTTCAACATTTGTTAAAAATTCTTCCATCTTGTTGTCATCTGCTAATTCTGATTTTATATAGTTTCAGATAGTATTGTCTAAATGTACTATTTATTTCCATTTAATTATATGTTATAGTATCTGTTATAGTACCTGTCCCGCATCGGACTTGTCAGCCACAAACGAGCCTGCAGCTGACGTGGACATTTACCCCCTCCATAAATCTTCGTCCGCGAAGCCAAGCCAAAGAAAAATAGTATGTGTTTATTTTCTGAAATGTTGAGATTGTTGGGGCCCAGACCTCATGGCTAGAATCTACAATACCAGTGTGAATTAGTAGTGCTGTTATTCTCCTGGTACACTGTCAGGCTGGTGATGCACACGGCTTCTGCCCCCATGTTTATTCCCTTATTTACTTTGTTTCGGGTGAGCAAGGTTTTTGCATCCAGCAGGTTAATGAGAGAATTCCATTGTAGTTCACATTGATTATGCCACAGCTATCAATTTTCCAGCCCAGTAAATCAACCTGTGAGGGCTGCAGGCTGAAAATATAGTTAACAAGATTAATTCTTTGATCTCCTTCAGTCAGAAGGGAAAGATGTTCACTGAGAGCATAGGCAGGGGAATGAAGATTATTGTGTTGCAGACGATCCCTGACCTGTACATCCAATAAACACAAATTCCCTCTTTGCTGCTCAGAATTATCAGGAGGTGATTCTTTAACAGTGATAGCAGAGAACTGCAGTCAATCACCATGATCAGTGAACTGAAGATTTAATTGTTATATTTAGCTATGCAGCATGATAACAAATCTTCTGGCCCATGAGCCTGCATCACCCAAATATACCCTTGTAACCAATTCACCTTCCAACCCCGTCCTTCTTTGGAACGTGGAAGGGAGCAGTCGGTGGAAACCCACATAGACAGTTGGAGAACATCCAAACTCCTTACAGCACTGGATTGAAAGCGTGATCACTGGGGCTGCAATAGTGTCCTGGTATCATGCACCTCCCCAGAGAAAATGTCATGTTACTGGGTCTCACTTAATGTACTTTTGGTGCATTTTAATTCATTTTGAGCAGGGCAGAGTACAATCTTAAAAATACTTTTCTCCAAGAAGGATTGCAAATATTTTAAATATGGATATATATGTAGTTGATTGTAAATATAACTTTCCAAGGTATTGCTGTCATAAATGACGACAGATCAAAATTGTTGGAAAAGAGCAGATTAAATGAACCTGGTGAGAGTCCACCTGTTGTTCTCACCAGCAAGACTATTTGAAGCTCAGTGTTAAAAATCATACACTCATTGTATAAAAGTGGAATATCTGAGGGTAGCATCACTTTGCACTCCTCGTCTAAATGCATCAGGTCTCTTTTAACTCAGCATTTCCTTTAATAACTGGTAATAATGAGAATAAATCTTGTGAATGTAGAAACCTTCGTCATTTTAAAATCACTCCTGCACACTGAAATGCCTGAAAGGACTGAACAATCAGTATCCCTGTATCTGACCTGTGTAATGCTGACAGCCTAATATTAACTTTGAGCCAGTTTACAGCAGATGAGTGGTTACGAGAATTAGTATTTGGTAGCGGCTTTGGAAATAAGGTCCGGGGGTTCATTTAAATTTCATTCAATCTCTACCAGTCATTTTTCCACCTGTTTTTGGTGAATGTTGAATAGGATTAGTTAACGTTTTTAGGGCAGAGACCACCTGTTATGTTACGTAGGACTTGCTGTCAGATTATTAGTCTCGGGACCGCAGCAGATAAAGATGATCTTGCGGTATAAGAGGGTTTGGGCTTTGACTATAGAGATCTAATTCTTCTTAGCTCTGGTGAAGGGCTCCTGACCTCACAAAGGATAGAAAACATCTCTTCACTTTTGGATATCTCGAGGTGCAGACCATTTCCCGATTGATTTAGAAGATGGGAAACTCCCTGGTGTTACCCACTCAGGTTGGCAAGTTAGAATTTTAGTCTGGTCAGAATTGTGATTTTTTTTGGAGCCAATATGTATATGATAAAATGAGCTCAGCTTGCTTTGGGCTGGTGCCCTTGATATTTTCTCAAATTTTAGGATTAAAATCATGGTTGGTTATCTCCTGCATATGCATATTACTCATTCAGAGTTAAATTCACCTGTAAATATTTGTGATGCCACTGTATTGCATGTACAATGTAGATGTTTAAACATTTATCATAGGGGAGGGATTTTTTCTTTGCTAGATAAATTTGTATCACCATAAGTGAAATGTGAACTGTATCAAGCTTTCTGAATATTACAAAGAGCCAAAGGAGTCTCACTATGTAGCCCATAAATAACATAGGGCTCAGATGTGCTGGCAAAGTTCACCTCCACAGAATCTGCACGGTAACAGAGGAGAGCTTAGTCATCAGTCTAAGTAGCCAGACCATCTGCGAAAGTGCTTATTAAGGAAGTGTAACTCAAACAAATGCTAGCGTTTACATAATTAGATGGGCTGGCTCCACACAGGCAATCAGAATTACCAGATGTGGTCTCAGAGACAGCAAGAAAAGAGGCTCACAAATAACTCCCTTCCCCCAGGGCTGTGACAGCAAAATTCCTGCTCATTCCCATATTTTGACTTGATTTTCTGAAGTTGACCTTTTGCTTCCTCGGGGTTGCATGGGGTCAGTTCACCATGGATCAAAGTTGTTATTAATAAAATTATCAGTTCTCAGAGTTCATTCAGTTCTGCCAATAAATAAACTTTTCTGGGGATTTCTGAGGTCATCGCAAAATATTCTGCAATTCCAGTTTATACGTCTGCAAGCTGATGATGCAAGATTTGATAATCTGATTCTGTTGAGAACCTTTTCAGTGTGCACTCTATGAATTGCTTGTTGTAATACAATCTTAGTGAATTCTGAGTAAATCTGACAATGATCCCAGTTTATATAAAACTGCCCTGCTTGAAACTCACTGATTTATTCATCATAATTCAGTGGCTAACAACGCAATGTCAATTGTCCAACTCTCTTTTGAGAGGTGAAAAGGCCTTGGCCTCATCAACCCTTGCAGAATATTTCTAGGGAAAGCTAACCCCCATTACCTATGGGTCTCCATCACACAGCATTAATATTGACCTCCAATTTCCATTAGTCCCCTCCCCCCAACTTTTTTATTTTCCCTCCCCTCTTTACCTTATCCCTTTGGCCCCATTCCTCTTCTTTTTCTGTCCCCCCCCATTACCTCCACCTTTTTTTGCCCCCACCCCTTCCTCTTCTCAGAGTTCATCTTTTCCAGCTCTCTTCCCGTGATCTCTTAGTGCCTTTCTCTTCTTCTCCTTCCCACCTGTATTTTCATCTAACACCTGCCATTTGGTGCTCCACCCTCTTCCCCCTACCCCACCCTTCCTTTTAATTGGGCATCCATTTGATTATTGATATTGGTGATGAAGAGATTTCAACCCAAAGTGTCAACCTCTCATTACTTTTCATGGATGCAGCTTGACCCTCTGAGGTCCTCTCACACCGTGTGCCTTACTCCGGTGTTCCAGCATCTGCACACTTCTTGCTTACCTGTGAGTTTGATGTGTCATACGGGCATGCTTTTCCAGTTATAACTCTTTGATTAATTAAAAATCTAGAGCTAAAACTGCGTCTTTATTTCTTTAAGTATTTACCTTGACACAAGCCAGCAAAAATATATACAGAATATTTAAAATGGATCCAACGTGTGCTACGAAAGGTACATGTGTTATTGCATACTCAGTGTAACAATTTGTTTTCACTTGGGACACTAGTTTCACATAAAGTTGGAGTGAATGGCTGAAAACAAAGATAGTAAGGGGAATAAACATTTAAAGCATATCTTCATTGTAAGAGAATCTGTCTCCAAATCCTATCTGAATGTTTCACCCAGGGCCATATCAGTGGTCATGTCAGTTTCCATCTCTGTTCAGCACCCTAGGGATCACCTCTTCATCTCAGTGTGACCATGACCATGACACTGCTGCTCTGTGTCGTGAGAATGACTTCCCTTCAGCATTAAAGGCAGTGGAGATTTAACTGTGGGGAGACTGGGCTTTGACAGCTGAGTGATTAAGATGGAAGGTATACAAAATGCTAAGAGTATTATTGTTGCCTTGCATTGATGCCACGTCTATCAGACACCATATTGGTGTGGTATCCTTGTGTAATCGTTGACACTCTGATTTTTTTGGCCCAAAGGTTGATTGGTCTTCATACGATGCATGTAAAAATTGCCCCGCACCCTCTTATTTTTGGTGCTGACTGCCTGCCCATCTGAACTCCCGATGCACTGACCCCCTGCTGGAGCTCCCGACGTCCCCACCACGGACCCTCACCCCAGCCGCCCACCTGCTGCAGCTTTCAACACCTGACCGTGGACCCTCACCCCGGCCGCCAGCACTGCACTCCGGACCTCCCGACGCCCCGAACCTTGGCCCACCTGCCCTTCCGAGCTCCCTATGTCCCAGCCTCCCAGCCAATCTCCCGATGACCCGAGCACAGACACACCACCCAGTCCCAGCCCTCTGAGCTCCTGAAGACTTGAACGACGCAGGTACTTAGCCTGGTCAAAAGTAATATCCTTGTAAAAGATGACCCCCCCAAAATATGAGATGAAAAATTGGTCCAAAAATTCACTTCACAAGTATGTTCGGTAATTGCTTTGTGAGGCTGCGATAGTTTATCTTTCATTTGGTGAGAACAGAATGTGTGACAGAGCTTACTGCACATTTGTGGATGTCTTAAATTAAAAAATAAGATCAGGCAATATATTAATAGAACTGAAACAATTCATAAATATCAAATGATTAGAGAAACAAAAAAACTTCACAGTTGGAATCTTAAGCAAACAAAGCTGCTGAAGGAACTTAGCAAGTCAGACATGCAGGGGTAGAAATAGTCATTGATTTGGGATTGGGAGGGACCCTTTATCGAGACTAAAGTGGGAAGATGTGATGTTATAAGGGCACCACGGTTGGCATAGTGGTTAGTGCAATGCCTTTACAGCACTAGTGATCGAGACCAGGGGTTCAAATCCTGCACTGTCTGTAATGAGTTTGTATGTGCTCCCCATGTCTGCGTGGGTTTTCCCTGGGGGCTATGATTTCATCCCACCATTCAAAATATACTGGTGGTGTAGGTTTATTGGATGTAATTGGGTGGCATGGATTCATGGGCTGAAATGGCCTGTTACCATGCTATATGTCTAAAAAGAATTAATAAGGGGGAAAGAAGCTGGGAGGGGTAACACGTGATAGGCTATTGAATGAAGGTGAGAGACATTGAGAATCAGGCAGAGGGAGAGACCATGATGAGGGAAACTTGGAGAATATGTAAATAAAAGATGGAAGTAATGGCACCAGATCAAAGTGGGAGTTACCTAACATTTGTTCATTCAATGTGGGCGATCATGTCTCTCCATCCATCATGGTCTTTGACCCTCCCAATTGTAGTTGTTGCCTCTCCTGTTTCTAACCATCGATCATCTTCATTCTCTCTCTCCCTCTGCTTTTTTCCTTTCAGCTTTCCAGTTGTAACTAAAGGTCCTAATGTATCTCTTCGCATGATGTGTCCAAAGAACTTTGATTGCTGTTTTCCGATTCTTTTAAGTAATGTACATTTTGTTTTTGTTCTTTAGAGAACTTGCAGAGGATTCTCCTGAGAAACCACTTCTCTGCTGCGTTGATTCTTTTTTTTATTGCATTTGTGGTGGTCATGACTCGCAGCCATACATCAATGTAGGACGAATGTAGCAGCTGAGAGTTATAAGGCAAATGTTTGTTAGGATTTTTCTCATTTCTATAAATGCTGTCCTTGCCATTGCTAGTCTTTTATGTCTACCTTGCATTTTCCGATATGATCTTACAATTTGGAATATCAGGTTTCTTTGATATTACCATTACTTCAGTTTCATTACTTTTGTTTCAAGTTAGGCCAAATCTTTTGCTCTCCGCGTTGATGGTAGATACTAATCTCTGTAAATTTACTTCACTGTCTGCTATCAGTGCTCTACCATCTACATAGCAGTGGTTGTTCATATTAACCTAACATCAGGAATATCAATATTCATGATGTTGGGTTTAGGTTGTCAAGGAGGAATATGATGTGCTCTTCCTCAAGTTTACGTTTGGCCTCACACTGGCAATGGATGAAGCTGAGGCCAGACACTTCCGTGTAGGAACGGTGAGAGGAATTGAAATGGATGGCTACCAGCTTTGACCCACAGAGTGCAAGTGTTTGCTGAAGCAATCACCTAATCTGTGACTGATCTTGCCACATTCAATACACCAAATGGAGTAGATTAGGTTGGATAACAACCTGAAGCAATACAATAATCCTTGGTGATGATCTTGGATGTTCTCCTCAATATGTTTGGGCACAAATTGATGCAGTATCGGATGTTGAAAAGGACATATGATTACAAATCTGTGTTTTTTTTCCCCAAGATGTGGGCATTGCTGGTAATGCACACATTTATTATCATCCATAATTACCCTTGAGAAGGAGGTGATGAGGGCCACGTTCTTTAACCACTGCTGTGCTTCTGGTGAAGGCACTCCCACAGTACTGTTGGGGAGGAACTTCCAATTGCGAGACCCGATTATGAAAAAGGAGCAGTGATGTATTTCTGAATCTTATAACGGTCTGTTTTCAAATGGGAAACAGTTTCTGATTATACCAATGATGTCTAAAATGTAAATAAATAAACAGCTATCGCACAAGGAAACAATAAGCGATTCTCAGTTAAAGAAAGGTTGATTGGCTGTAAGTGCGCTAACTGACTCCACAAAGTGACAACTTTTCCCTTTGTGCTCCTTGCCAGCACTGGTGGGGCACGATAATTAATTTCAAAGACATCATTGTAGAGAGGGTCGACTTACAAAGTCTCTGTGTGTCTCAATGATCTTTGATGTCCCCTCATTGAAAAGAGTGCAAATTCTGCTTTCATCTATTGCACAGTTTAGACAGGTAGGGATGATAAAAGTGGGAGTTTTGCTAGGTTAATGTTCGCGACTTCACTGTAAGAGGCAAACTGCCTTTACTTATCAGCCTCCTAAAAGCACCTTGTTGACTGGCAAGAGCAGGAAGTTGGCAGGGGCGCCATTTGGCAAGGTTAGCTGGAATTTATAAGGTGCACACAGCAGTTGTTGCCACTAATTTCTTGAAATTAGGTGGGAAAAAACGTCTGAACATCAAACAGATTTTATGGTTGTAATATGGCCGCACTTATTGAGCAAGTGAAGGTGAGGAAGAAAGTGTGTGGTGGAAACTGGACAGGAAGATGAGAGTATGGCGATGGTGGGCTTTTGATGGGGGGGGGATTGGAGACTAGTGGTGATGGGCATCTTGAAGGTCTGGGAATTGGGGACAAGTGGTGGTGGGTCATTGAGGAGGAGAGATTTTGGAGACTGTTGGAGGGGTGTTAGTGCAGAGAGATGATAGTGAGACCTGGTTGTTTGAATGATTGGGATTTGGGATTGCAATCCTGTGGTAGTGGGTGAGTGAGGTAGCTGGTTTGTTGGGAGAGGGCTTGGATTCCACTGGTGGAGGGTTGGTGTGAGTGCAGGTTTGGGGATTGGTACAACATCAGAGGCTGTGGGGTGGGTTATAGTAGTTGAAGGAAGTTAATTTCTGCTGGTGGTGGGTGACAAATATGGTTTTGTGCATGGTCCTTTGATGAATGTTATTTGCTTATTTAAGCTTGAAAAGGAAAATCAGAAAGGATATCCATCACCCTGGTCACAATCTCTTCCCTCTCCTCCATTCAGACAAAGGATCACAAATCTGAAGTCCAGCATTTCTAGGTTCAAATACAGTTTTGTTTATCAGGCTCTCAAATTTCCCCTTTCCACCCTAATCATTAATCTACTTTGAGACCACCAAAGGATCTGCCTGCACTCTTGAAACAACACTATTGTTTGAACTAATAGCAACTGTGAACATTTATCTATCTTTCTAAAATTGATAATCTCTTTTTCTCCCTTGGTCTATTGTAGAAATTAAATTTGCATCTTACATAACAATTTACATCTCTCATAAAATTGGCCAGACGAAAGGAGCCAGAGCGTACTGGTGGATGATTGCTTCCCAGACTGGAGGTCTGTAACGAGTGGTGTGCCTCAGGGATTGGTCCTGGATTCATTGTTGTTTGTCATCTATATCAGTGATCTGGATAATAATGTAGTAAATTGGATCTGCAAGTTTGCAGATGATACTAAGATTGGAGGGGTTGTGGACAGCAAAGAAGGTTTTCAAAGCTTGCAGAGGGACCAGCTGGAAAAATGGGCTGAAAAATGGCAGATGGAATTGAATGAAGACAAGTGTGAGGTGTTGCATTTTGGAAGGACAAACCAAGAGGGGATATATGTGGTGAATGGTATAGGGCATTGAGGAGTGCAGTAGAACAGAGACCTGGGAATACAGATAGTTAATTCCCTGAAAGTGACATCACAGGTGGATAGGGTTGTAAAGAGAGCTTTTTGGCATATTGGCCTTCATAAATCAAAGTATTGAGTATAGGTGTTGGGATGTTATGTTAAAGTTGTCTAAGACATTGTTGAGGCCATATTTGGAGTATTGTGTGCAGTTTGGTCACTGAACTATAGGAACGTTATCAATTAAATTGAAAGAGTGCAAAGAAGATTTACTAGGATGTTGCCAGGACTTCAGGAAGTAAGTTATAGGGAAAGGATCAACAGGTTAGGATTTTATTCCCTGGACCATAGAAGAATGAGGGGAGATTTGATAGAGGTATTTAAAATTATTAGGGGGATGGACGGAGTAAATGTATTGAGGGTAGGTGAGATAAAACCAGAGGACGTGGTGAAAGGGGAAAAAATTTAGGGGGAACTTTTTCAACACAGAGTGGTGGGAGTATGGCACAAGCTGCCAGTTGAGATGGTGAATGAAGGGTCAATTTAAGAAGAATTTGACAGGTACATGGATGGGAGAGGTATGGAAGGCTATGGACTGAAGGTGCAGGTCAGAAGGACTAGGCAAAAAAAAATGGTTTGGCACAGACTAGAAGGGCAGGAGGGGCCTGTTTCTGTGCTGTAGTGTTCAATGGCTGCAGCAAGAAAGAATTTTGGAGCATATGTATGTTGTACATTGTTGTTGTGTTTAAGACAAAATAGTTACATCGTCGTCATCAAGTTAGAATTCAGAACATAGAACACTACAGCATAGGAATATAGGCCCATCAGCCACTTGTCTGCACTGACCAAGGTGCCAATCAGAACTGATTCCATCTATTTGCTGCCTGGACATAAATCACTAAATCACTAAATGTGTCTTAAAGCTTGCCATCATATCTGCTATCATATCCCCCGGGCAGCGTTGAAGCAAAAAAAATGTACTTTGCACATTTCCTTTCAACTTTCAACTTCTCACTTTAAATCTCTGCCTTTAATATTTCTCCTTCGATAATTCATAATATTAGCGACTGCTAAAGGGATCTGCATACTTGTAAATACTTCTATTAAGTAACTCCTCGGCCTTCAGCTCTTCAGTGGAAACAGCCATTTGTCCAACCTCTTCTAATAGCCAATACTTGGCAGAGATATTGGACTGTTAATATAGAGAAGCAGGGAGTGATGAGCTGAACCTCCTTTTCAGGGAGCTGCTGTCAAACACAACTCTTCTCCTGAACAACTTAAGTGGAAATATTAACCATAGTACATAGGGGTTGAATTGCTGGTTGAAAGTTGTCATTTGAGGCAAAGACTTAGTTTGGATATCTTCCTCATGCTACTAACAAGCCTCAATGAATCTGCTCTGAGCTTGGTGCCCCTTACCTTCACCATTCTTTATGGGATTTACTGTCCCATTAATACTCCTGGGCATAAAATTATTTGGGTCATCTGATACTGTTTTTCATTGTCTATCATTGGACAGCACCAGCGACCATGCTCAAGATTTGAATCCCGCGCTGTTTATAATGAGTTTGCATGTTTTCCCTGGGGATTCTGGTTTCCTCCCACTGCTTGAAACGTACTGGAGATGTACGTTAATTAGGTATAAATTAGCAGGCACAGACTCGTGAGCTGAAATGGCCTGTTACCGTGCAGCATGTCTAAATTTTAAAAAATTATCCTTTCACCTGAGTGCTTAAATTGTTTGCCTTCTTGGTAATGATGATGTAGTTAATTCTTTGGACTGCATTAGGGGCAACTTTTCCTTCTTAGCTGGTAACAGCTTTGCTGAACTTCGAAAACAGCTATCAAAAGAATGCATGCACTCGTTTGCACAATGTTGCTGTGATTGGCCCATGGAAGGCTCAAATTAATGTTAAATTAATTTGGATGGTTGATGTACTGTCGAATGGCCCTGATAATGAACGCTCAGGTAAAAAGAATATTATGATTTGTCGAACATGTACAGTTATTGCTGTGGATCCCACAGAATGCACAAGGAATTCATAACATGCTTTTCAATTGCCTATAAACAATCTTGAAGACAGTGACAGGACTTTTGGTTTTTATGTGGCCTCATCAAACAGACAATAAAATTCTACCTTCATTTTAAGTCACTTTTAATTCTTGTATATTTGTCCATCTTGGAATCACAGAAAGAGATCCCTCTAGCCCACACATGTCAAACTCAGGCCCGCGGGCCAAATTTGGCCCGTGATATAATTATATTTGGACCGCAAGATCATATCAAAAATGTATTAGTGCTGGCCAGTACAGCGTATGCACAGCTAATACTACAAATCCCAGAATGCTTTGCAAATGCGTTGGCGCCGGCCCGTCAGCCTGCTAATCGCCCCCACCTCCTCTCTTTACTTTCATTAGCATCTGCGACCTGTCGCCCAACTCACGTGTAATAAACCCCTTACGGAAAATGGCCAAACGAAAGACAGAAAACAGGACCTTTCAAGACAGGTGGGAGGGAGACTCTGACCCCAGAGTTTGATGAACTTGCATCTCAGAAGAGATGCCAAGTATCTGGTTTAGACCCAGGTGCATCAGAGTAAATCACAGTGTAGCAAGCTAAGCTTGGATTAATATTTTCTTTGGTTAACTTTGGACTGTTCATCATTGAAAGAGTGGATTTTCATTGAAGCAAGTTGTTTTTTTTTGTCTTGTTGGCTTGTGTAAAAAAATACATTTAAAAGGAGCTTAAAGGCTATAGAGAAATATTATTGATTGAATATTTCTCATTTGTTAATGCTTCTTCTGGAAAGAGTTTAACCAAAACTATTATTAAACATTTATTTTAATAAGAAAAAGTTTAACATTACATATGTTGAAAGAAGAGAAAACATGCAGATGTTGTTGAAAATTTTCAATAACTATTTGGCCCACGACTTAGTCCAAGTTTTTAATTTTGGCCCTCTGTGAATTTGAGTTTGACACCCCTGCTCTAGCCCATCTAGTCTGTGTTGATCCAATATTCTGATTAGTTCCATGAAGTTCACCCTGTTGATAGCCCTCTATACATCTCCCACCCAAGCACCTTATCTAAATTTTGAACCTGCATCCACCACTTCCGCTGGCAGCTCACTCACACATTCACTCCTAACATTTCACCTTTCACCCTAAAGTCGCATCTTTTAATGTGTGTGTCATCCAACCTCAGTGGAAAAGCCAGTTTACATTTACCCAGTCTCTACCCTTCATTATTTTGTATATTTCTATCAAATCTTCCCTTATTCTCTGATGCTGCAGGGTACAAAGTCCAAACCAATTCAATCTTTCTCTATAACTTAGCTCACATCCTGGCAACATCCTTGAGAATTTTATCTGCACTCTTCCAATCTTATTGATAGAATTCCTGAAAATAGGTGACCCAAACTGCACGTAATACTCCACATTTGGCCTCACCAACATCTTAAGTAAAGCACGAAAGTCTGCTGGTTGTGTATCTTTATCATTGCTCTTTAAATTACACCGTTTGACCTGCTGAGTTCCTCTAGCCTTGTGTTTTTACTTCTCACAAATGACTTGTACAATTTCAACATAACATCCCAACTCCTGCACTCAGTACTTTACGAAGGCCAATGTGTCAAAAACTCCCTGTATGACCCTATCTACCCCTATGATGTAACTTTCAATAGACAATAGACAATAGGAGCTGGAGTAGGCCCTTCAGCCTGTCGAGCCAGCACCGCCATTTTACAGATCATGGCTGATCACTACCATCAGTACCCCTTTCCAGCCTCGTAGATCGCTCTGTTCTATCGCCGCAGTGACCTACAGATTACCATACAAGTCCTACCCTGCTTCATCCTTCTCACACCTCACACTTGTCCCCATTAAATTTCATCTACAATTTGCAGCTCATATATCTGCTGGTCCAGATCCTGCTTTGAGAGCCATCCTCACTGTCCAGTACACCCCTGATCTTGGTGTTATCTACAAGTGTGCTGACCCAATTCACCACACAGTTATCCAGATCATTGATATTGTTGACAAAGAGCATTAGAAGTTTGAGGTTTTAGGGGATCCAAACAGTACAAATATAGGAAAATATCACAGGCTTGGAAAAATGACAAATTCCAGCCTGTACATCAAGGTCCCAAAAGCAGACAGAAGCTACATTCCACATACTCAGAGACTCTTTCAGATCAGGCGATGAACGCCATCATGTCCCTCCTTTCCCAGAAATAATTAAGACAGCTAATTAGAATTCATGGCCACGAAGGATGCCCTTCACTGTGCTGCTAATCAGAATTGGCAACAGGTAAAAGGACTCGTATCCACATAATGAAGTAAGTCCATTGATGAACGCCTCATGCCCGAAACTCATCTGTGCCGTTACTATTACATGATAGACGCAGCCTCTACTGTAAAAGGAGGCTGCCAGAAACTGGCACTGAGAGATAAGATGGTACAAACCCCCTCCCTGGGCAGGTAGTTTCAGTCACCATTGTATGGTGCATAAGATCGTTAATTCCAGTGGCTACAATAGATATCAATGTATATTTAATGTGGACATTTCAAGACAGCCATCAACTCTGTACAACTTATGAATTTCCACATGTTTTGACTAATGTAACCCCCTCTTTCCTGCCTTTTGGAATGAGCAAATGTATAATGCTGATCTTTACCTGTTATAAAGAATCAATGGAAATCTGTGTTTGATAATTATGCAAAAGAATGACTTATAAACTGTACCCTATGCCTTGAGTCTTTGAATGAGGTTCTCTAACCCCTTTCACACTTGCAAGTGATTCCAGGAATCAAATGCCAATCGGCTTTTAAAGTGCCAAGTGTGAAAGCGCTGGCGTCAGATGATGTCATCTCATGCCGGGAATTGACAACCTCGACCCCTAATACAATCTCTGGCATTTGCAGACACTGGTGTTGCAATCAGGCAAGCGTGAAAGGAGTAATTGCATTGTTGGATTGAAATTACCCCAGTTTTTGCGTGAATGCAGGAAGAAAATATTAAAATGAAGGTATAAACTTTGCCACGGGAAAGTTGCAGTGGGTGAGAGAGAGAGGAAATAAATAGCAATAGCAGAAAATTTTTAAACAGCATGGGAAAATTGGTAATGCTATAGCGAACAATTTATAAGGACTGGGAGGAAAAGACAATGGTGGACCTGACTTCCCAGAATGCCATGCAGCAGAGAAACCCCTCTATGAATGCTCCATGTATGCAGCCAAGCATACAGCCCTTTCTCTGCTGCATGGCATTCTGGAAGGGCAAGTCTGCCATTGCTTTTTCCCATGGTATTTATAAATTCTACTTTATTTATTATATATGCTGTTTAAAAATTGTCCACTTTCCTATTTATTGCTTGCACTTTCTCAAGGTCCCTTATAAAGGTTTATATAGATCGGCACAACAACAGGGGCTGAAGGGCTCAAAGTATGCTGTACATAAAGTTTAATTATGTTATAATTAGGCATGATTAATTTTGTTCAAATATAACATTATAATACATCGATCAGGATTTAGGGCAGGTCCACCATTGCTCGATGTGTCATGTCGTCACCATTAGAAGGTAGAATAGTCTTAACCTCGGGGATGGCTCCTTACAAGTGTGAAAGTGTTTAGTGTCCCAGTTAGGAGTGGTCAACTGTGAAAAGCCAAACTCCCATTCCTATCCTAGGACACTGAACAGCCAATTTAGTGGGATGCAAGTGTGAAAGGGGCCTCTGTATACCCAACACTGAATATCGCTCATTCCCACTAGTGTTACGAGAATAAAACTCTGTCCTGTATCTTTTTGGTTCTGCTGTGTCTTTTTGTACCCTAACAAAAGCCCATACTTTAACAGAACCAGTGTCGATCCATGAGGCACACCATTAGTCACAGACCTCCGATCAGAGAGGTAATCATCTACTACCACTCTCTGGCAATGACAATGTCTAATCTAGGCTACTACCTCATCCTGGATGGTGAGCGACTGAACCTTCCTGACTAACCTTCCATGAGGAATCTTTTCAAAGGCCCTACTAAAGTTTATGTAGACAATATCCACAGCCTTTCCTTCATTAACCTTCCTGGTAACTTCCTTGAAAAACTCTACAAGATTGGTCAAACATGACCTTCCAAGCACAAAACCATGTTGACCATCCCAAATCAGTTCCTGTTTATCAAGGACTTGTCTGTCTGGACTCTTAAGCTACCTTTCAGCATCTTCCCCAATACTCATGTCAGGCTCACTGGTCTTTATTTTTCTGGATTATTCTTAAACAACAGAATAACATTAGCTACCTCCAATCATCCAGCACCTCACCCTTGGCTAAGAACATTTAAAATACCTCTGCTAGGGCCCCTAAAATTTCTGCATGAAGCCCCCCCCCTCCCCTTTAAGGATTGAGGAAATATTTTTTGAGGCCCCAAGGTTAAGTCCAATCTTAGTGGCCTCGTGACAAAAAGCACCTCCACCTCTTTCGTAAGAAGAAAGGGACAAATGCTCAAGCCAAGCAGCCATGATGAGAACTTATAACAACTCAGAAGGGGTGGATATTCAGCATTGATTCATATATTAATGACATTTTCTATTTCAACTGCAAATATCCCTCATGCTACTGAAATTTTAGTTGTCAAAGGTTGACAAAGAAATGACATGTTTTACAGAATTGTATTGTCTGGCTGCATTGTCTTATTCAGGTATTAATTTTGACGGCCAAAGGTTTGGCTTTATTTCAGATTTCTTCACTTTCAAACATTTCTAAAGTTAGCGGCAGTTCCTATATATGTTTGACGCTGTGCAGGGGCTGAACTACATTGAAGGAACAGGCAAGTGGCCTGAAATTTCCTCGGGCTTAGAAACAAGGCAGGCCTTGTAAAGGAGGGGAAAAAAGAAGACTCTTGTACTGATAGCTCAAGGAACGTATGTGGAGAAAAAAAACGATATCCATGCTGACAAATTATTTTTGGAATGATATAACTTGTATTGAGAATGGTGACACCAAAATGTTCTGTATTGTATTTGCGTCATGTCACCATTTTCAAATAAAAAAAAATTAAATGCGGAAGAGAGGAATATAGTTGAAAACCAGGATGCCTTGAATGGCGTTGTGCGTTCCAATTCTTTGTCTTGTGGTCAGCCTTGGCTTTATCTCCATGTTTAGTTTCCTTATCCATGATGTTTTCTCTTTGATTGCAAGGTGAAGTGACGAAGGAGGGGAAAATCATTGTAATTTCCAAGAGCCTCCCGAGCTCGTGTTGTAACATCCCACCCTCACCCTGCATTTGTAATCCAGCTGGAAGATTGTGAACATACGCTTCATCGTCGGCCACATTGTTCAGCTTTTGACCTGGAGTGATGGATTGAACCATGGCTGGAGAGTAAATGTGTTTTTTTTTTGGTCCTTCAAATAATGTCAGTACACAGGAAAGTAATTATTGAACCTGTCAGCCAAGTGAACTTTGATTGGAATGATTGTAGACCACCTGCGCATTCAAGGGATACACTTTCGAATCATGAATGAAGCATCATTGAATGTGGTGGCCATGTAACTGGAATCAATTATATTTTGCAAAGGTGGTAAACTGACTGCATGGTAGATGTGGACTATTTTCATCCTACTGAAAAATGGAAGAAATTACTGACCTCACCTACAATGCATTGGCGACTGTTTGATGCAAGACCACAAGGACGATTTGTGACATAGATATGTTGCACTTCTGTAAAGGGCCTGCCACATTAAAAAAAATAATTGCAGCTGCAGCCTTAACAATTACTAACAAAACAACCCATGTGCCGGAACTTGTATCAAATGTAGCTCTGTTAATGGAGTCCTTTGGGAATCTTTCTTTGCTGGGAGAATGGGAACAGCTGCAAAGAATTTTCAGGCTGCATCCTTGACAAGCAGATGTCTTTGGACAGGTCTTCATTCGAAAACCCGGCATGTACATCAATGTAAATAAGTGCTTGAATGAACTGCCTAAGCAGCTTAACAAACTGGTCTGTTATGTTTCACTTGATCCACTTTTTTTTTGTAGAACTTTAAAATCTAACAGGTTGGATGACTACACGACGTGAGATAATGACTTTGTGTTATGATAGCCACCTTTCTGAGTTCACATACAGGTTCAGCTGTACTGTCATAAGCATCAAAGAAATCTAAAATAAATTATTACTTGGAAGGAGGCCATTCAGCCATTTTGAATATACTGACTAAAATGGAATGATTTAAATCAATCCCACTTCTCAGATCTGGATTAGTAGGCTTGTAGATTGCAGCACATTGTGCACTCCAATATCCTGTATAGCCATGATGAGAGTTTCAACCACTACCTTTTTCCCCCATTACTTTTTGTTTGGGTGCCCTCAAAATATTTTACCTGTCTCAAAGTCACAAAATGGAGGGTGCAATAGTTTAATCTGCATGCAAGTCTTCAGAAAATCTTCACAAATTTCCCTTAATTTTCCTTCTCAAAAATAGTTCACAGAAAGAACAATAAATGTCCTTAACAACGGACAGAACCAATCCTCCCTTGCCAGTCCTTGTCTTGTAGGAGTTGTTCTCGGCACTTAGGCTTCTAGATTATGACACGGAAGCCTCCCTTGATTAAGTAAAATTGAGCCCTTTGTTCTTCCAGAGACTCGATAGCAGCTGCAAAACACAAAATGTCATTATGTTGCATTTGGGTTTACGTGTCTGATAAAGCTGGCTCCATTTCACATAGCCAATCAAATTAATCATTTCTTGAATAATGCACCTGGCACCTTTGATCGTTTCAAGCAGCTATCTTTATTTATGTCATCAGGAAGAAAGTCAGTAACTTCTGTAATATTATTCCTGTAATTGCTTTGAAAAATTAGGCCATCAAATCTTAATGTATTATTGTTGTGGAAACTTTCTGTAGTCATTGCAGTTTTATTTGTGCTTGCATAACTCTGGGAATTCATCGCAGAGGTGACTATCAACTTTTTGCACTCTGTTCTCTCCTATTGCTTCCAATAACAGCACATTCTTGATGATTCTAAGTCTCAAAAGTTCTAAATTTCCGAGCATGCACTCTAAGTTATGCAGCGTATAACACACAACTACAATTTAATGAGAATTTGTAGGTTGCTTACTGTGATCCAGACATCTGAATCATTCAGCTCATCAGCCATCTGGTAAGCAGCAACACTTCTACACCTGACTCATTGCTCATTATATTAGTTATTCACTTGATTGCAGGGATTGAATCCAGGATTCATTAACAGGACACTTTGAATAATAAAGGTTTCTCGTGGAAATCTTACAAAACTGCTTTTCACTTTCAAGCAATTGGGTCATTTAAGATAGATTCCGAATTACGGCAGCGTGCTCATTTCCTGGTATTTTCATGAATGTGGACGATCTTTTGGTTGTTAATAAATAATTACATTATATTAGAAACTTTGTAATGATACATTTCATTAACATCAAACTTCTGCAGTTATCTAGATGCCTTCCCATGGAAGGGGTGTGTTGAGTTAATTTGTGCGGGTGCACCTTTCAGTGTTTTGGTGGACTGTTGGGAAGAAGGATGCATAGTTGATCAGAATTCAGTTGTTTAATTTTCCTTCTTGGCAGGTGGATGAAGATGGTTTCCTAAGTTAGGGCTCTAATCCTTAGGAACGGATGGGTATTTAAGAATTTAAAATAGATCTTGAAATTAATTTGGAAAAGTAATCCTGTTATTTTTCAGTGACATAATAATGACCGAATTTTCGGGCAACTGTTCTGAATCCATGGAATACTGGAGAGAACGTAAACTTTGCAAGAATTTCAAACCAAAGATCATCATCTTGTCTGGCCATCGATCCCATAGGATGATGATAGTTCCATTCAGTCAGCGTAGATTTTGATAGGTACGAACTGGAGTGGCCGATCCTTGACAGGCGCTGCGGGTTTCCTCCACTCCTCAGGAACAGCGTGCGCTTGAAAGGATTTTAGGTGAGTAGGGGGTTGCACAGGTCCAGACCCACCCTCTCGACATCCCCTCCCAGATCCGGTGGCACGGTGAAGTCCAAGACGACTGGAGGAAGTTCTGTTGCAGTGAATGGCCAGACCAAGCTTCAATGCAAGGGATGCCCTTTCTGCACTTAATAGCACGTGTTTGCTAGATGCCCGTTGACCCTACAAGAGGGTTCGTCCACCCTTTAACAGGGGTTGTTGTTCATCCTGGTGTGGGAGCTGGTTTAGTCATCGACCACCCGACCATGCGACAGGTAGCACTGGGTAACATGGTACCAGTAGCACTCAGATGAGTGATGTGATCTGACAGGTCATAAATCATTGTGAAAGTTGTTATATATTGCAGCACAGATGGTAGCTGTTTGCTTCATTGTATCCACAACAACTGGAAATGGACTTCAAGTTGACCCCACTTTCCAAGTCTTGCCCCATAAGTTTCAGTGCATCAAATAGTTACTTTGTAAATATAGTGAGTGTTTCCATCTTCACCATTCTTCCAGGCAATAGTCCCTGCTATCTATTTGGTGAAAGAAATGTTCTGTTAATCCATGGCCAGCTATTGTTTTCTCTTTTAAGGGAAATGGGTTACTCCAGTTCATCCTGCCTGGGCCTTTCAGAACATCGTGAACCTCATTCGAATCTCCATTCAGTCTTTGGTACAAAAATCGTCCCAGTGAGACAATCTCCCATTGTAACTATGATTCTCCAGTCATGACAATACCCTTGCAAATCTCTTTGCTTCCCTATCTGGCTATCACAACCTTAATGCACATGACCAGGGTCTCGGTTGACTTGTCTCACAGTGTTATTTTGCGTGCCCAACACTCTCAGTACATATGCAAAGCATGCTCAGTGTCCATACCTAACTGTTTATCTGTCACTGTGCATGCACAGAGAGGCTAGATTACAAGTGTGTTGCCATTTGCATCAAGTAACAGGATGTGCACAGTGATTTGGTGCTTTCACATTCCACCATCACAGAACAATGATGTGACACCTGACTGGAATTTCTCTGCCATTTTTCATATCACGCTCTTCATCTCAAATGAAAGTTTGTGTGAAACAACACTATTATTTGCAGCCTTACAGCATCTAATGGCCTGAATACACCTGAGATTTTCTGATCTCAGAAGCTAAGCAGGCTCAGGGCTGGTCAGTACTTGGAGGGGAGACCGCCTCGGAACACCAGGTGCTGTAGGTTTCTGTGAGGGATGCTGGACAAAGTGGCAACTCTCTGTCTGCCTTACAGTAGACAAACGTTAAAGTATTTCATGTATGTTACATTATAAATGAGGTATTACATGACAATAACCGAATCTACCCTTTACAAGCGATATGATACCATTGCCAGCAGTTGATGGCAATGGAGTATCCTTCATCAGGCTGAAGGCCTTCATCTCCTCTGTTTTCCTTGGGCGTGTTTCCTGGGGCTCCCCTGTTAGGCTTCTCATCTGATGTCCAAGTCACCTCACAGTGTTGTGAGAAGTGCCTTCACGTTCACAAAATACGCTCGAGACAAAAGTTGAGAACAAAGAACATTTATTTATATTTACAACATTGCAAGGTTGGGTACTCTCCCCCTACCTCGGGAAAGTACACCGAGGGCGGGAAGCTTCTTTGTTTTTATACATTTTTCAATTCACCTCCCCTTACATTTTTCTTACATTTATCCTTCTTGGATTGGTTTGGCACTTTTCCCTGACTCTTGATTGACTCCGACTTTCTCCTATCCCGTACTCACACCTCCTTTCCCCACCCCCTATTAAACAAGCTCTTTGTGTGTGTACGTGCATATTTCTTAAATTCCTCTGTTATCTTGTTTACTCTGTTCTGCTGTTTTTCATGCGCCATTTTACACAAAGAACATTTTAGCTTTTTTCTTTCTACCTTCTATAACTGTTTCAGAACTCCTAACATTAAAATAATAACTGTTTCTAAACTCCTACAGTAAGACCGTAGGTTTTGTATTTGTTTCAAGTTGTTTTTGATTTGAGATTTTTCCCCTGCTGGAAAATTCTAGGCCTCACTCCCACTCCTGCCTTCCCTCCTCCCTCAGGCATTTTAGTTTGAAGGTTTTTAGGTTGGGAGCTATGTTATACCTACCCATCAATTTAGGACATGTAACAATATATGGAAGGTCATGCTGCTGCTAATCATCCTCTTTGATTGTATTCCCATTTGCTGCTATGAACTGCATATCTGCGTGTTCTTCCATGTGGGTTTAATAATTCCTGTGATGATTATTTCTCAGTGCCTCCCTCTATTGTCATCTTGGTACCAGGTAAATGGATTCTCTAACCTCTTCCATGCCTTTGTTAGTTGTAATATAGTTGTTTGTTTTCTGATTCATTGTTATTAACTTTATTGTGCCCAGTGCTCACTCTCAATCTCATCTTGCAGAAAGGTGGCGATGTATTGATTCCAAGGCATCATGTAAAATAGTTGGTATCACTTCAGACATCCATTACACATCTTTCTCAATTTTCATGTCAATTAAGAGTGATGCTTAACATGTGGCTGAATCAATATTTCACCTTTTACAATATTGCTCAAAGCCAGGATTTAATGTCAATCACGTTCAGGCATTTTATAAGTGATAAGAGCATGTGAGTTTATTCCAAAGATGAATTGAGTAATGTAAAAGGAAAGAATAGACAAGTTGCCTGAAACTAGTGTCATTTATTTTCTATAGAGCAAATGCAAGGACCTTCGCTCGTAGCTCTTTACAACTCCCACTGCCTGCACTTAAATAATGCCCCTGCCGTACTGAAAGGCAGCTCGAAGCATTTCACTTGGCATTGGAAACGGGTAGAAATTTGTCCTCTGTTGTGCACACTAAACAGTAAGTGCATTAAAGTCTGCTACTGAAATTTGGTTCCATTGAAGGGAATGCATCCAAAATAGAGAAATAGGGACATTATAATCCCTGCTGGGTCATATAGAGCATGGGGTGAAATTTCATCCCTTATATCGAGCATCATGGAAAATAAAAAGATAGGGTTTGAAAATTCATTGGAAGAGCATACTTTCAAAGTAGGATTTCTTCTGATTCACGTGATTATACCGGTTATTGAAAAAGAGGGAAGCAATTTTTTTTCCATTCATCACTGCTCCTTTTGATAACTTCAAATTCATGCTGGATATAGAAAGAGAAGAATCATACAATTTCTCAGCTGTTATCTTTATAACACAAGAAATAGGGATGATTCCACTAATGGATTAAATCAGCTAAACTGCACATGCTTAGGTTGAGTCAAGCTAGCTGCTGTGATCGCTTTGCACAGTGAGCTCAGTTCAGTCCATTTCTGTGACTCATTATCTCTCAATATACCTGTCCAGCCATGGCATTTTTGAGTTCCAACTCACATTAACAACAGATTACAGAAACTTTTAACCTTTTCAGTTCCCTGAAATTCTTGTACATTTCAAAGATGGTCTATCAAATAAAGCACAATTTAAAAATACATTGTGCTCTGCAGAAACACCTGGTTGTTAGTGCCTCATATGTGAACATTTCTTGCTCTGACCTATTTGTGCCAAGCAGCAGATTGTGGGGGTGGGGGGGGGGGGGGGGGGAGAGATAAGCAACCTAGCCCAAATGATATATTGGAATCAGAAATTATTGTCATGAACAAGTCATGAAATTTGGTATTTTTCTACTTAAAATTTACTGAAATATAAGCCACTAAAATCAAATCAAATCAAAGCCCAGAAAAGCAACTTGCCAAGAAGCTGTAATCCCAACCATATATGTAAATTTAGATATATAGCACAGTAACAGGCCATTTTGGTCCGTGCCGCCCAATTAACCTACAACCCTTGCTACGTTTCTGAATGGTGGGAGAAACCGGAGTCCCTGGGGAAAACCCATTCAGACACGGGGAGAACGCACAAACTCTTTAGACAGTGTGGGATTCAAACCCCGGTCCCAATCGCTGGCATTGTAAAGGCGTTGCGCTAATCGCTGCACCAACTGTGCAGCCGAAATTTTAACTTGGCACTGCTTTCCATTATAATTTCTATCCAATGTATTCCTCTATAAATGACATTTGTAAGATAACTGAATCACAAAAACAAATTAATGGGAGTAAAAAGTTATTTGGTGCACTGCATACAGAAAGCAGACACAAGACTTAAAGACTGATCAACAGGTTTTATTCCACTTAAAGTCTCTGCTGTAATTATCTGTAGGTCCAAGAGATTGACCTCGAGGGGCTGGATGAGGCTTATATCCCGGCGGATGATTGGCAGCCGATTAAGTGGGGCTTGGTCCATTCAGGTCAGTTGACTGACAGCTGGCCAGGTGTTGAACTCCAGTGCTCTTTCTGCAGGTGCACAGGTCACCCCCTGCAGTCGGCTACTGGTATATCACCACGGGTTACCTTTCTAATTTTACTTTCTGTTAAGTTCAACAGAATTTAAAATCAGGTAAACAATTGCTCTGTTCATTCAAACAATATGGATTTCACTGACAAGATCAAAAATACCTTTGAGAAGATAGTGGTGAGCTCTCTCATTGAACCCCTCATGAAAGTAGTCCAGGACACCAATTTTGATACAGGTAAACTGTTGCCAAACAATAGTCATACAGAATAAAAAATGGTCCCTGCAGCCCAACTTATTCATGCCAGGCAGGTGTTCATCTTCAGTTAGTCCAATTTCCTTCATTTAGTTCATTACCTTTTAGCCATTCCTACCTATACATCTGTCCAAATGTTCTTTACACGTTGCATTTGTATCCATCCATGCCACTTCTTCTGGTAGCTAGTTGAATTTACCCACCAGCATTTATATCAAAAAAATTGCCTCTCAGGTCCCTTTCAAATCTTTCCTCTTGCCTTAAATCATTTAGGAGAAAATAAAAATATCAGGTGGAGTTGGTGTTCGAAGCAATGGACAATTTATTAAAATTAATGTGCAACGGGAGACCAATCAAAGCTAATCTCCTGAGTATGATTTTGGAACAGGTTTTATTCTCTCAATGGACATCATTACAGAAACTTGATTCACTTTGTTGTATTGTTTTGATTACAGAATGGGAGTTACAAAGATCTAAGTACTGGCATGATGTTTATCTTGGTTAACAATGAGGCTAAGTTTCTGTTTGCAACAATAGGTGCATGTTATGATTTTAACCTACTTAACAACAAATTCAATCTCCTATTACTGCAAAGGGTGCGCGTTATAATTGTGTTCCTGAAACTTGGGTATCGTCACGGCTGTATTATTCTTGGACCGATATTCGGTTCCCTCTTACCACATTATCATAATCCACATCCCTCTTTCCCGGTTAGAGCCCTCACTATCTTTCACCTACAACCATAACCTGCCGACTACGCCAATTATAGGGGCAATTAGTAATACTAGGACAAATTGGTGATGCACAGCAGGAGACAAGTCCTGGGTATGATTTTGGTACAGGTTTTATAATCTCAATGGACATCATTACAGAAACTTAATTCACTTTGTTGTATTGTTTTGATTACAGAATGGGAGTTAAAAAGATCTAGTTACTGGCAAGAAAAACTTTGATTACAGAATAGGATGCTGAATTATCTGCAAGTTAATTCAGATCCCTCTTTCTTAGTTATAACCCTCACTATTTCTTTCTGCTTCAACATGTGTCATCCTCTACCATGGGAAAAAGAGACTGTGTCCATTCACTTTATCTCTGCCCCCTTGTGATTTTTGTATTCTACTGTAAGGTCATCCTTCTGATTTCTGCCCTCCAGGGAAAACAGCCTGTGCCTATTCAGTCCCTCCTTATAACTCAAGTCTTCCTGTCCTGGTATCATCCTTGTGAATCTTTGCTGCACCCCTTTCAAATTAAATACATCCTTCCCTTAGCTCAGGAGCTAGAATGAACACACAACCCTATGTGTGGCCTCACAGTTGTAACATGACATCCCAACTCAATGGCCTGTCTGTTGAAGGCAAGCGTGCAAAATATCTTCTCTACCAGGAACCACGTAATTACACCTTTTGGTTCTCAGTTCAATGCCACTCTCCAGTGCCATGCCACTTACTGTGCATGTTCTGTCGTGGTTTAACTTACTAAATTGCTATAAGACAGAAAGGTAAGGATTTCTGTTATCTGTGTTTTAATTTATGCTGTAAATTTTTTGAGTATTTTTTTAATTCCTTGAATGTTTCTTAAAAGTTCATTCTTTTTTTCAATTTATATATTTCATTTCTAACAGTTTTTAATGCCTCTACATGTTAAGCTCAATCAGAAACTTAAAAAGAAAGTGCAGTGATGGCCCTTAGACACTAGTGGTAGGCAATTGGCCTAATGGAGCTGAATTCGATAAGCTGGTGGCAATGAGGAATTTGAGCAGAAAATGTGGACTGTTGTTCCCACTCAACAAAATACAAACTAATATAATTTTGCTGTTGGAAGTGGAGGACTAGCACAGGCCACCAAAAACGGAGAGACAATCCGGCATTTGAGAAGGAGAAGCATGGGAGACGACCCATGGGATGGAGACTTTGGTGGCGGAGTTGAACATTTAGACAAGGTGTAGGATACAGAAGAATGGGCTAGTGGATGTTGATGGATTCACGGCCTCAAGTTTGTACATAACAGATTCCATCTCTTTAACAAGATGAAATATTTATCATCCTTCTCATCTAGGTGTAACCAGTGCTTAAAACAGGGATGGATGCACTATTTCTCAATACCTCCTTCAATATGACTGAACCAAAATCCTTGACAACAATGATGAGTCAGAATACAGGATGGAAATCAAAAATCTGGTTGGATGATGCCTGATCAACAACTCTACTCTCAATGTCACCAAGGAGAAGCTGAGGAACCACACACAACCTAAAGTTAAAGTTGCCGACAATTAATTATTTAAAAATCCTGCAACTGCGGGGTCTGGCCCAAAATGGTGGTGCATTTGTTCGGCTGTGACCACGAGGCATTGCAAACCCCGGGGAAGAGGAGGACTTTCACAGGCCACCAGTAACAGCGAGACCATTCACCATTTGAGAAGGAGAAGCAGAGGAGATGACCCATGGGACGCTGCCTGTGGTGGCGGTCCCGCTAATAGCTCTGTGATGAAGAACACACAGGAGGCGGGCTGTTGGTGACTTGAGGCAATGCACCTATGTAGGAGGCAGGTTGAAGGTGACTGTAGTCAAAGGACTCACACTAGGCTGCGGACAGCTGGAAACTGGCTCAAGACTGGGTGATGGGGAATCGGGTATCAGAAATGGGATGTGAGAGGGTGCTGGAGGCTTCTTGATTGCATCAGAGGTGTGTAACTGGAGCTCAGGTTGCTTAAAGTTCGGTCTGAAGGCTATGTGGCTGCGGGAGGGCTGGAGGTGACCCTGGGGAGACATTTTTTTCCCCTTTCTCTGGCTTTAAGGGGTGCTGGGCAATTTTTGCTGATGACAGATCTATGTCTGGTTTCTGGTAGACTGAAGGAAATTGTGTTTGATATCAAATTTTCTGTTTTATTACATGACTATAAAATAATCTCAAATTGAAGATGTGAGTTGCTGCCTCTAGAGGTCAAGTTTATTGTCATTTAATTGTACAAATACAACCAGTGTTCTCCAGTGCTCGGTCCAAAACACGCAGACACACAACCAGACATAACACGCATATAGGGTAAGTAATACATATACAGGACAAGTATTTCATCTTTATAAATAAATAAATATATTGTTTTGTGCATATGAGACTCTTGAATGGTTAGTGTGAACCGTTCCTTTGGCTTTTCAACATTCTCACTGCCCGTGAGAAGGCAGTCAAGATCATAGAGGATTTCCAGCACCCTGGTCACAACCTCTTCTCAGAGCTATGTTCGAGAATAAAGTACAGAAGCAAAGAACATTACAGCACAGAACAAAGGCCCTGCGGCCCTTCTCGTCTGTGCCAAACTATTCTGCTAGTCCCACTGACCTGTACTTATTCCATATCTCTTCATTGCGATCTTGTGATGATCCATGACCCTGGACAAATTTTTTTCTGAAGTGTTAAAAGTGAGCCCGCATTCACCACTTCAGTTGGCAGTTTGCTCCACGCTCCACCACTCTCTGTGTGAAGAAATTCCCCCTCCCACCTTTTCCCCTTAACCCATGTGCTCTGGTTTGTATCTTACCTCCCCTCAATGGAAAAAGCCTACCTACATTTACCTGAAGTCCAACATCTCTAGGTTCCAGGACAGATTTTTCTTCCCCCCCTCCTACTTCAATCATAAAGTACTCCTGGACCACAAAAAAAACCCACCTGTCTGCACTGTTGAAACTCCACTTTCCATTACTGCACCACTGTAATTGTGAATATTTATAATCTATCTTTTATTATCTCTTTCTGTTTAGTAACTTCATGTCTATTATTGGAACTTTTTTAAACAACTACCTGTTTTCTGCAAATAAGAATCTCCGATTTAGATTTATAGTCAGAGTACATACATGACATCACATACAAAAGAATCTCAGGGTTGTATGTGATGACATGTATCAAGTGTATGGCTGTAAACTCATGCAAATTTTGTCATCCAATAAGTTTCACCATTTCAAGAAAGTGGTTGATCAAACAACTTCTCAGGAGTATCTGGGAATGAGCAATAAAGTCTAGCCTTGCCCATAACATCCACAATCTGAGAATGAACTGAACAAGAGCCTTTCTGGAGAGTTGAGTCAGAGCCCAATATTGCTTGTTTGCGTAGGATAATTGAATTGAAAAATGTTGCAATACTGTGAAAAGTTATTTGGCCCATTATTTCTGCGCCTTCTGATTGATCACATAGGATGGACATTCTTTAACTTGCTTCACACGATTTCATATGTTCCCTTTGTCAACCAACTATTCAACTTGGTTTGAAAATATTTTTTTGGCATTAGGTTCTAATAAAGAAAGCACGGTTCACCCTTGAGTATAATCTGAACTTTTCCAACTTCTAAAAGCTTTCATGTAACAACAACAACCATATAACAATTTATGGCATGGAAACAGGCCATCTCAGCCCTTCAAGTCCATGCTGGTTCACTCAAACAACTCTCCTAGATCCCCCCGCCTATTCTCTGCCCATAACCCTCCAATCCCCTCTTATCCAGCCTCCTCTTAAAGAATTGACTCTGGCTCAACTATTTCCTCTGGAAGATTATTCCATTCAGCTACCACTCTCTGAGTGAAGAAGCATCCTCTAATGTTTCTCCTATAATTCATGATTATATTAATTTTATGTCTGTTTATTACCATACCATTGAAACAATGGAGTTACATTATTATTTGACTGTAAGGCAAAATAAGTGAATGGATGCCTAATTTTAACTTAAATCTTTTTAAAAAATGCTATATCCAGAAATGTATGAGGCAACTCAGAATTTTATGTGATTGCTGAAGACTAATTTCATTCATCCTAAGTTGTTCTTCTAGGATGTCCATTCATAATGTTTTTAAGGCATGCTCTTCTCAGCTGCTTTTCTTTCGTACATTGTTATGGCCTCGCCACTCTGTTTTGCCGTCTCTACTGACATTTCTAATCTGGTGCTTTTACAAATGATGTTCAAATTCATTGATTTTCCTCATTTCTCTTTGCCATTGCTTCAAAGACATCTGTGGCATCAATCGAAGATAACCAAATTTCTGGCAAAGTTACAACAGTGGATGGGAAATATTCTGCTGCAGTGTGACATAAACTAATTGCATACTCAAACTAATTGCATACTCAAATGGCACGTTTAGATAAACAGAAAAAATAGCAACTTCAAGACACATAATTCACGTACAGCTGTTTATATCCTCATTCCAGCTCTTTGGGTTTTCTTCTGATTTAGAGCTAATAGTTGCAAAGATTTATAGAGGTTCTATTCCCAGCGCTTGCCATTTAAATGATCTGGGAAGCTGTGAACTAGCAGGCAGTAGTAAAGAATGATTTATGAACCTTAAGTGCAAATAGTGGAGATTTCTATCTGGATACGATTCAAATAAATAAAATGGGAAAATGCAGAGGAAATATCAGGCATTGTTTGTGGCAGATACATGAACCTACGACTGGTACAATCAGAATCACACTTCATTAAGAAACTGGCAAGGAGGTCAATATGATATTAACCTTTCTTAAACGATGATTATACTGTCTATTTATAATAATCATATAACCAGTTAATGAAAGACATAAAAAAGTGATTTTAAATAATTAACACATTGGATATTTCCTCCCAGGTAACAAGGCAGGGACATCTCAGATCACAAACACAGCTTTCAAGTCGGAGGGTGAGCAGCCAGATGTTGCGGTGCACATTGGTATTTACGATTTAAATATGAAAAGAGATGAGGTCTGAAGGGAGAATACAGGGAGTTAGGAAAGAAGCATAAGAGCAGGACCTCAAGGGTGGTCATCTCGGGATTGCTGCATATGCCCGTGATGGCAGGAATAGAAAGATATAGGAGGTGAAGAGTTGATGCACGAGGCAGGGGTTCAGATTTGTGGATCATTGGGATCTCTTCTGGGGAAGGTGTGACATTTTACAAAACCTACATCGCGGAACTGGAGGGGGACCAATATCCTGGTGGGGGGCAGTTATACTAGAGCTGTTGGGGAGGGCTTAATCTAGCTCAGCAGGGGGTTGGGAATCAGAATAATTGTGTAAAGAATAGGGAAGATGGTGGAAAGGTTGATGCAATGTATTGTGAGTTTGTGAGGAAGGTGAGGCAATGGAGGGAGCATAAATACATTCAGTGGAAGGGTTTGAAATGTGTTTATTTCAATTCAAGAAATATAAGGAATAAAGGTGATGAACTTAGAGCTTGGATCAGAACATGGAATTACAGAATACATAAGGTTTAGGAAGCTGAAAGCAGGAAAGGCTCATGAGAATTGTATGGTAGCCATGAGAGAACTTAAGAAAAGACTTAGCAGAGCCAGTAGGGGGCACAAGAAGGCTTTGGCAAGTAGGATTAAGGAAAACCCTAAGGCATTCTATGCATACGTGAAGAACAGAAGGATAATGAGAGTGAAGATAGGGGCTGCTTATGGATAAAGAAGGCACTATGTACCCGGAGGCAGAGGAGACATTCAGCACAGAAACAGGCCAGTTCAACCCACAAGCCTGTGCCATCCAATTGATCTCCAACCCTTGGTGTGTTTTGATTGGTGGGAAGAAACCCGAGCACCTGGGGAAAGCCCACCAGACCCTGGGAGAAGGTACAAACTCCTCAGACAGCCCGGAGTTCTATCTGGATATGTTTCAGTGGACACTTTGCTTCAGTGCTCACCAGAGAGTGGGACCTTGGTCAATGTGAGGTCAGTATAAGTGAAACATGAAAGTCTGCAGAAGCTGTGTATGAAAATCACAGAAATGCTGGAGGAACTCAGTAGGCCTCACAGAGTCCTCAAGAATTATATTATCAATTTTTCGGACCTGAGCCCTTCTTCAAGGTATGTATAGGACATGCTAATGTGCTGGAGCAGATTGAGGTTAAGAAAGAGGATTGACGAGTCCCGGAGCCGAATGCCATATATTCCAGCTTACTACAGAAAGCGAGGAGAGAGATTGCTTGTGTGTTGGCAATGATCTTTGAGTGCTCCCTAGCCATAGAAGAGGTATTGTCGGATTTGAGAATGGCAAATAAGGTCATCTTGTTTAAAAAAATGGTAATAGGCAGAATCCTGGGAATTATAGACCAGTGAATCTTACGTGAGTGTTGGGAAAATTATTGGAGAGAATTTTAAGGGACAGTATTTATGAGTATTTTGAGAAGTATAATCTTCCCAGGGATGGTCAGCATCACTTTGTAAAGGATAAATCATTGCTGCACAAGCCTAATTGTGTATTTTGAAGAAGTAAAAAAAGAAATCGCTGAAGGTAGGGTGGTATATGAATTTTAGGAAGGCATTTGACAAGGATCCCCATGGTAAACTCATGAAAAAGTCATGTAGCATGGAATCGTGGCTGTGTGGATTCAGAAAATGGCTTGCTTGCAGAAAGCAGAGGGTAGTGGTAGATAGAACATTTTCTATCTTGAGCTCAATGACTAGTAGAGTTCCACAGAGATCTATTCTGGGAGCCCCTGCTCTTTGTGATCCTTATATATGTCCTGGATGAAGAGGTAGGGGGATAGGCCAGATGGCACGAAGGTTGTGGATCATATTGAAGGTTGTCGTAGGTTGCAAAAGGATACAGATAGGATTCGGAGTTTGATGGAAAAATGGCAGATGGAGTTCAATCCGAATAAGTGTGAAGCTATACATTTTGGAAGATCAAACTGGAAGACAGAGTACCTGGTTAAAAGCAAGATTCTTAACAGTGTGGAAGAACAGAAGGACCCTGGGGACCAAATCCAAAGATCTCTCAAGGTTGCTGTGCAGATTGATAGGGCATTTAAGAAGTCTTATGGTATGGTGGCCTTCACTAGTCTGGGAATTTAGTTCCAGTGTTGTGAGGAAATGTTTCAGCTTTATAAAACTCTGGTTAGTCCATGCTTGTAATATTGTATTCAATTCTGGTTGGCTCATTACAGGAAGGATGTGGAAATTATGAAAATAGTGTAGAGGAGGTTACTAGTGTATTGGCTGGATTGGAAGCAACATTAGCAGAACTAGGTCTTTTCTCTTTAGAGCACAGAAGGATGAGAGGTGATGTAATAGAAGTCTACAAGATTGTGAGAGGCATAGATGGGGTGGGTAGCCAGCATATTTTTCCCAAGCAAGAGTAGCAAACACCAGAGGATATTCATACAAGGTGAGAGGAGGGAAGTTTTGGGGAAACATCAGGGGTAAAATCTTTACACAGAGAGTAGTGGGTACTTGGAATGCATTGCCGGGTAGAGGTAGAGGCTGCTACAATAGGAACATTTAAAAGACACTTCGACGGGCATGTAGAAGAAAAACAGAGGGTTAGGGGTGTGAGCTAGGGAAGGTTTAATTTAGTGAATAGGTTTATATAGGTCAGCACAACCTCATGGGCAGAAAGGCCTGCACTGTGCTATAATGTTCTATGCTCACTGGAAGCAATCATCATATTTACACAGAGGTAAGAAGACGAAAGGGGAAAATTTGCCAGTAACATAGCATCCTGATTCAGCTGCTCCAGTCACAGATCACAAAGCAGAAGAATACCTACCCATTATACCTCTGCATTACGTGACAAGAATTACTTTCACAGCTTCTCGCACCCAAATTGAGGGAAATTAATGGAATTACACTATTTTTGGGCTCTAATACTGATGGGAAACAATCAGGCCAAGTAATCCAGTCTTTGTCTGTTATTTTGAAACCAATTCTACACTTGGATACTCAGAGTGCTCCAGGACATTTTGTATCGATTTATGAGGTGCATGTTGTAGTTCAGAGGTGACCTCAAAGCCTTCACCTGTTTCTACTGTATATAAGATATCTGTGGTGGGTGTGTTCAGCAGCCAGCTAGATGCATCTTAGAAGAAAGCGCATTCGCCTCTAACATTCAATTAAGTGCTCAGGTAAAGTCTATGCAAAGGTCCGGAGAGTTCTAAACTGACCGCCAAGCACATAAATACAAGATTAGTCACCTGCTAGGTCAGGGTATAATTGAACAAAGCACGTAGAATGAAGAAGTTATGTTCCTGGAAATTGCTTCACATTCACATGAAAACCATTATCAGTATAATGTTTCTTTCATCTCATATGAAAGACATTATTGATGCCATGTTTTGTTAAAGTAGCTATCTTGTATTTTGTTTTTTTTAAAGTAGTAGAATTCATGCTATTTTAAGGGAAAGCATTTAGTCTTTTCTGAATAGCTGGGATTGAATATCTGAGAATCTGCCTACAGGCAACAGCTACCCTCCCAGCAGCTCTATACATTTTTTTTTCTAATTTGTAGAAGCAATTATGCTGCAATTTGAGATTTACAATTACATGATCATAAACACACACTCATTCACATCAGGCACTGCAGTACTACTCTTCAGTAATGTATCCATCTGACATTCCTGGGAATAACCTACAGAACAGAGCTTTTTCTGCATGCCGTCAATTAAGGAAGACCATTCGCAAAGAAGTCGCGGCACAGAATCAACATTATGCACAGGGAAAAATAAATCAGCTTTGCTGAGGAGAATAATGAGGACGAACAGTTGTGATGAAGCAGGAAGCTTATCAAACCAAAGCATTAACATTGATTCTCTCTCCACTCATGCTGCCTAATTTATTGCACGTTTCCAGCTTTTCTAAAAAAAATCACCCCCCCCCCCCCCCCGCTTCACGTTTTCTGCTTTTATTCCTGTCATTGTAAACTCGTCAGACAGCAATTTCCCAGACCTGCCAGTGGTCACGCAGTCCCTGCAGTGTTGGTCTCCTTTGTCTCAAAAGCAGAAATTCTCTTTTAATCCTGCCAGTTGTACCTCTGATGTTTTGTTATTTAGCCATGAACATTAAATTATAAAATGTAGCTTGAACAATGACTTCAGAATGGAGCTACATGCCCAATTATTACATCCACTGGACCAGAAAAATACTTTAGTTTTGCCTCCAGTGTGCAAAGCCTGAAAAATATTTATTGGTGAAAAAATACATCAACATTTCAGTATACTTTTAATATACAGAATAATAAAGTTCCTGATTATATATGACTCTTTATTTGACCCTAATTTTTATGTCTGGGTACTTATTTTTTTATCGTGACATATCCGCATGACTAATTGGTCCCTCTTTAAATCAGTTGAAATATGCAACACAATTCAGCACAATGGAACAATTAAGGGTGGAGTAGTGTATTGCATGGCCATTAAATTAATGATTCTAAGGCCTGGACTGGTAATCCAGCGGAATGTCTCACTGTATTGAACAGTTAAGAACATAAAGTGAAAACAAAGATGCTTTTCACTCGTGTCTATTAATGATGGAAACCAGCTGGCTCATCCAGGCCTGGCCCATGTGTGTCTCTGTTCCCGAACCAACATCTCTCAGCAAGTCACTGACTTGTTTGAAGCCTCCCCTGTCTGTACTTCATGAGAAAGCTCGTGGGAAAGATCTCAAGCAATGTTTCAGGGAAATTAAGGATGGGCAATCAATGATCAGTGATGCCCACCTTTTGACAATCAAAAAGGTGAATATTCTGCTTTCAGTTTGATGCTTAGAATAAATTATCACCAAAGCATAATTAAATTAGGAAATAACCTACTGATTGGGTAGGTGAAAATATCAGAAAAATTATATAAACCAGGCAATGCCAAGTTATGAAGCAGCGTTTTGACAATTGGCGGTGTAATTTGTTTCCATGATCTCTCACAATTAAAGCCACAAAAGCCATTCTCGAAAAGGCGATTTCACTGGCTCTCCACTCAGCCCCGAATCACCTAGATAACAGCAAAGTGCACGTCAGGCTGCTTTTCATCAATTACGGCTCAGTTTTCAACACCATCATCCCCTCAGTGCTGGTCAGCAAGCTTCAAAACCTGGGCCTCTGCACCTCCCTCTCCAACTGGAATCTTGACTTCATCATCGGAGAGACAACATTCGTGCCACTGGGTAGCAACGCCTCCTCCTCATTGACAATCAACACAGGCACACCTCAAGGATACGTGCTCAGTCCACTGATCTACTCTATACCCAGAATCACAGATGGCAACGAGGAAGCATGCAGGAGTGAGATAGATCAGCTAGTTGACTGGTGTCACAACAAAAACCTTGCAATCAATGTTAGCAAAAATACGGAACTGATTGTGGACTTGAGAGAGGAAACCAGGCGAACACAAACCAGTCCTCATCATGAGTTCAGCAGTGTTGAGGGTAAAGAACTTCATATTCCTGGGTGTCAACATCTCTACAGATTTGTCCTGGGGTTTGCATGTTGTATAAGTACCGCGCGCTAACCGATTGCGCCACTGGAGCTCTTCATGTTGATGTAATCATGAAGAAGGCTCACCAGTGGCTCTACTTCATGAGGAGTCTGAGGAGATTTGGTATGTCACCAAAGTCTCATGCAAGTTTTTACAGGTGTACCATGGAGAGCATTCTGACTGGTTGCATCACTGTCTGGCACACGACATGAAAAGCCACAGAGAGTTGTGAACAGCCCACATCATCATGGGGATGAGTCTTCCCTCTGTTTAAGACATCTACAAGAGGGGGTATCTCAAGAAAGCAGCCTCTATCCTCAAGGACCTCATCACCCAGGCCATGCCCACTTCACTCTGCTACCATCAGGAAGAAGGTACAGGAGCCTGAAGACGAAAACCAAACAGTACAAAAACAGCTCCCTACCATCACCCGCCCCCCACCCCTGCCACCAAAAGATTTCTGAATGGACAATGGATCTCTATGCACTACCTCTCTTTTTCGCAATGATTTATTTTTAAAAAGTGTATTTTATAGCATTTCATTTGCACCTGTAATGCCACAAAACAACAAATTTTGTGACGCACGTTCACGATAATAACACACTGACAGGCTATTTAGCTTCTGAGCATTTCTCTTTTCTACACATAATCTGATTTGGACCTGATGATGAAATATCAGTGTGCATTTAAAAAAGAAGCAACTCCCACCAGTAGAATAAAATGATACAAGCAAATTGACACAAGGACAAACAGATTAGGTTGAATGAATAGCTGTGAGAAGAAGGTGGGAGGCAGGTGCTTTGATTAATGTTGTACTGACACTATTTCTGGGGAAAGAGGAGTGTTGCATTGGGATGAGCTTTTGTTAAGCCAGACTGTGATGAGGCCAGTGCAATCTCAAAATCAGGAGAACATGAACCAGTCCTCAGCAGTGGAATGGGTCAGGAAATTCAAATTCCTTGGTGTCAACATCTCCAAGGATCTATTTGGGAGCCTCCATGTCGATGCGATCATGAAGAAGAGTTGCCAGTGGCTATACTTTGTGAGGTGTTTGAGGAGATCTGGTATGTTACCGAAGACTCTCAGAAACTTCTACAGATGTACCACGGAGATCATTCTGGCTGCTTGCCTCACTCTCTGGTATGGAAGTCAATGCTCCGGACAAGAAAAAAACTCCAGATGGCTGTTAACTTGGCCTGGAACATCTCGGGCACCAGACCACTCCATCGAGGACAAGAGGCAATGTCTTAATAAAGCAACCTCCATTCCTCAAAGACCCCCGCCACCACACCATGCCTGCTTCACTCTGCTACCATTGGGGAAAAGGTACAGGAGCCTAAAGTTGAGCACTCAGCGGCACAAGGACAGCTTCCTCCCCACTGCCATCAGATTCCTGAATAATCAATGAACCGCAGACACCGCCTCACTTTGTCTTTTCCTTTTTCTCGCACTATTTCTATTTATTAGGTAAGGTGGTTTATATGAATGTTTGCACTGTGACGCTGCCGCAAAACAATGAACTCCGTGGCATGTTCATGACAATAAATTTTGATTCAAATAAATGGACCAGTTAAGAGCACTTTAGTCATGCAGGATGTTTAGAAAGATTCAGGAAATGGTTACATTCAATCAAGGAGAAATGGATCAGCTGTAGAACTTTAAAAATATTTTGAATAGAATGAATAGATGTTAATAAAGGCAACAGGGTATTAATGATTAATTCAAGAATAGTTAAAGCTAAAGACACTGAGCAAGAATTAACTTTCCAAAAAGGTGAATTTGAAACTCATGGAAAAGTAAACACATACAAATAAAGAACCCCATGGGGAGAGATTCATATTTCAAACATCTTGCCTTTCAGAAGATCTGGACAATAAGTAGATTAAGAGTTTGATAAATATGGAGAAAGGGGGGCCTTCCCAGCCCAGTGTGAGAGGTAAAAGCTGTTACAGCGTTTAAAAAAATCAAACTGGTATCAAGTTGTTGAAATGGTATGGGTGAAGGGTTTAGGAAACAAGGGGAAAACAGTATCAGTAAATGTGATTTAAAAGCAACCTAACTGTAGGCCCAGAATTGGGCAGAGAATGCGTCAGTAGTAATGAAAATGCCAGAATGGGGCACAAAAAAGTAGTGATTGGGGAATAGAATCAGAATTTATTGTCATGAACGTGGGTCATGAAATCCATTGTTTTGCGGTAGCATTACAGGTGCAAAAATAGCTATAAATTACAGGTTTAAAAAAAAATGAAATCATTGCAAAGAAGAGAAAAGTGAGGTAGTGTCTATGGTTTATTGTCCTTTCAAAAATCTAATGGCGGAGAGCTATTTCTGTACCATTGGGTGTTCGTCCTCACACTCCTGTACCCCCTTTCTGATGGTAGCAGTGTGAAGAGGGTATGGTGGTGAGGGTCCTTAATGATAGAGAGTGCTTTCTTGAGACACCGCCTTTTGTATGTTTCCTTGAATGGTGTAACGACAACAACCTTGTGCTCAATTTTAACAAAACCAAGCAGATGATTGTGGACGTCAGGAGGAAGTCAGGGGAACATGACCCAGTCCTCATCCAGGGCTTAGTAGTGGAGAGGGTCAAGAGCTTCAAATTCCTGGGTGTCATCATCTCTGAGGATCTGTCCTGGAGCCTCCAGGCTGATCCAATCATAAAGAAGGCTCGCCAGCTGCTCTTCTTTGTGAGGTGTTTGAGGAGATTCAGTATGCCACCGAAGACAGGTGGACGTGGAAACCATTCTGGCTGGATGCATCACCGCCTGATATGGAGGTGCCAACTCTCAGGACAAGAATAAACTCCAGAGGGTTGTTAACTCAGCCTGCGACATTACAGGCACCAGACGTCACTCCATCAAGAGCACCTATATGAGGCAGTCTTAGAAAAAGCAACCTCCATCCAGGCCACGCCCTCTTCCTTCAGCTACAGGAGCCTAAAGATGAGCACTCAATATCACAAGGACAGCTTCTTCCCCACTGCCATCAGATTCCTAAATAATCAATGAACCAAAGAGACTGCCTTACTTTTCTTGCATTTTTTAAAATAAATACCCTGTAGTAACGTTGTGAGATGGTTATAATATGAATGTTTGCCCTATGAAGCTACTGCATGATTCTGTAGGTGTCCTTTATGGAATGAATACCAATGATAGTGCTGGCTGAGTTCATGACTCTCCGTAGCCTTTTCCTGTCCTCTGCATTGGCACATTCACACCAGTATGCTCTCCCTGTACACCTGTAGAAATTTGCTGGAGTATTTGGTGACGTACCAAATCTCCTCAATTTTCCAAAGAAGTATAGTTGCTGGTGAGCCTTCTTCATGATTGCATCGACGTGGAGGCCCCACAATAGATCTAGCATCAGTGATAATGACACCCAGGAATTTGAATTTCTTTACTCTTTCCACAGCTGACTCCTCAACGAGGACTGGTTTGTCTTCTCCTGGTTTCCTCTTCCTGAAGTTGATATTGAGTTCCTTAGTTTTGCTGCCATTGTTGTGACTCCACTCAACCAGCTGAACTATCTCGTTGCCTCCTGTGATTCTGCCAGTAACCATGGTGTCGTCGGCAAATTTGTTGAAGGCATTTTTTGGATGGAATTTGAAAAATGGCAGTGCTGCCACTGGTGCAGACCTACAGAGAGTGGGGAGCAGAGACACGGTGCTCCCGCAGGGTTCAACTGCCCAGTCCAAGTGCAGTTGGCTCCATACAGGCTTTGAACGGCCTGTTAAAGGAGCTGGTGCTGGTTTTATTTACAATCCCACGACTGTGGGGTCTGGACCAAAGATGGCAGTGCCTCTGATTGGCAGTGGCCATGAGGGGCTGCAGACTCCAGGGAAGTGGGGAAATGACACAGGGCACTGGAAATCGTTGAGACCACCCCCCCCCCCCCCACCCCCCGTCTGAGAAGGGGAAGCAGACGAGACAACCCATAGGATGGTACCCATGGCAGCAAACCAGTGAGGGATTCTGCGACTGAAGAACCCACACAGGCAGCGGCCTGCTGCTGTCCATGGAGGCCGTGGGCTGCTGGAGACTGCCGTCTTGGGACTTGCACTAGGCTGCGGACTGTTGGAGACTGGCGTGAAACTGGCTGAAGACGTACTAGGTATCAGAACCAGATGTGAGAGGGTGCCAAGGGGACTGAAGGGTTCCTGACCGTGTCGGAGGTTTTGATCTGGAGCTCGGTTTGATGATGGTTTGGACTGGACTCTGTGTTTGTGGAGGTGAATCTATGGACACTCCATGACTCTGAGCCATCTCTCTCTTGCTTCCCTTTCTCTGACTCTGGAAGAGCTGATTCAGGCAATTTCTGCCAATGTCAAACCTGGCAATTTTGTGTAATCTGACACTTTTTAATTACATTACAATGAAATGAATCTTCAATCTTGAATCTTGCTCCTAGCCACACAGTCATGGGTGTAGAGAGTGTACACTGTGGGTTAAGCATGCATCCTTGAGGTGTGCCTGTGTTGATCGTCAGTGAGAAGGAGACGTTGCTACCGACTTGCACTGAATAGTCTTACAGTGAGGAAGTCAAGATTCAAGTTGCAGAGGCCCAGGTTTTAAAGCTTGCTGACCAGTACTGAGCTGAAATCAATAAAAGGCAGTCTGATGTGAATGTGGCTGTTGTCTAGGTGATTTGGGGCTGAGTGGAGAGTCAGTGAGTTTGCATCTGCCACGGAACGATTGTGACTATAGGAGAGTGGTAGTGGGTCCAGATCTTTACCTAGGTACATGTTAATTCTGGCCAGGACCAACCTCTCAAAGCATTTCATCACAGTAGGTGTTAGTATTACTGGGCGATAGTCTTTGAAGTAGCCCACTCTGGTCTTCTTGGGCACCAGTATGATTGATGCCCCTGCGAAGCAGGTGGGAACCTTTGACTGCAGCAATGAGAGATCAAATATGTCTGTGAATGCTGGTTAGCACAGATTTTCAGTACCCTGCCAGGTACACATCAGAGTCTGATGCCTTGCAAGGGTTCACCCTCTTGAAAAAATGTTCTGCCTGATAATTGCCTCAGAGACAATTATCTCTGGGTCATCTGCTTCTGCAGGGATTCTCATTGGTAACGTTGAGTTCTTTTCAAAAGCGAGCATAAATGTGTATGTTCATCTCATCGGTTATTGAAGCATCACAGCCATTTATGATGTTATGCTTCGCCTTGTAGGATGTAATGACCTGCAATCCCTGCCGTAGATGGCGAGATCATGTTTGATAAATCTCTAAGAATTTTCTGATGTTGCAACTGGCGGTACAGATAATGGTAAAGTAGAGGTTGGAACATTTCAAGATTTAAAAAAAGCATTTAAGAAATGACTACATTTACAACTAATAGTCAAAATAAAGACGCCTGTATAGATTGAGAATACAGGCATAACAAGGAGCATTTTCTAATGGTTGGGCTTTAATACTGGAAAACTGCAAGTGTCTTTGCCTCAGCTCCACAGTCTATTTCAAGAGAACCCAGGTGTGATATATCCAAGCATACTGTAAAACAAAGAAGGATGGTTGACTGAGTGAGCAAGAAGTTTGCAGATAGAATATCATAGAAAGAAATGTGTACCTATTAAGTTTGGTGGCACAAATAGAGAAACAGGAATTTTTTTGGTAAGTGTGAGACTGGCAGCATTGACATTCAAAGTGATCTGGGTGATTTTTTTTGTACAAGAATCACTGCAAACAAATATGTGGGTGGTTATTGTTGTTTGTCCTTCGTAGTCGAAGATGACCATGGCTTCAAAGTAATATGGGAGATTGTTGGCTGTGGGTCCGGATGACTGGTGAGACCAATCCAGGCCCTGAAGGCTCACCTGCATGTGGGACACAAGTGGGTGGGTGCTGTCATGGCAGTGGATGTTGCTTGGGCCTTGCGCACAGCACGCTTGCATTGCGCCTCGATGATGCACCTTACTTCAGCTGCACAGGCTCCCGTGGTGATCTTGCTGCATCAAGCTGGATGGTCGAGGGCAAGCATTTCCCACATATTGATGTCAACACCAAGGCCTTTGAAGGAAGCTTTGAGGCAGTATTTGTAATGTTTCTTCTGCCCCCGAATGAGCACTTGCTCTGACACAGTTCTCTGTACAGCAGCTGCTTGGGCATTTGGCTGTCTGGCATTCTGACCACATGTCCAGCTCACCTGGCTTGGGCTTTCAGCAGGAGGGTGTAGATGCTGCAGAGCCCAGCTCGTTCCAAGATTTCCGTGACGGGGACTTTGTCCTGCCACCTGATGTGGAGGAGACAGCTCAGCTGAAAGTGGTTGAGCCGTTTGGCATGTCTGCTGCAGACAGTCTGGGTCTTGCTGGCATAAACAAAGGTGGTAAGGACCACTGCACAGTAGACCTTCAGCTTGGTGGTAAGACTAAGTCCTCTCTGCTCCCAGACGTTCTCACGGAGTCTCCCAAAGGTGGCGCTGGCTTTGGAAATCCTGTTGTTGACCTCAGCGTCTATGTTCACTGCGCGAGAGTTTGCTGCCTAGGTAGGTGAAGTTGCAGACTGTCTGGATGGAGGTTGTGGCCCTTCACCGTGATGCGTGGCTCCTGGTATGGCCTTCCTGGGGCAGGCTGGTACATAACCGGTCTTTTTGGTGATGATAGACCAAAGTTGTCGCCGGCTTGTGAGACGCAGTCCATTTCACGCTGCATCTTCTACTCTGTGCTGGCGTTGAGTGCGCATTCATTACCAAACAAGAAGTCTCTGATGACAGTCTCTTTGCACCTTTGTAACTGCCTGCAGGTGCCTGAAGTTGAACAACCTGCTGTCAGTCCTGTACCTGACGTGGATTCCTTCTTCATAGTTACGGAAGGTATCTGTCAGCATGGCAGAGAATACCATACTGAATAGAGTCGGAGTGAGAACGCAGCCTTGTTTGACGCCATTTGTCACTGGGAAGGGCTCCGACTCGTCACCGTCATCCAGAACTTTCACCATCATACAATCGTTGAACTGCCGGACAATTGTGATGAACTTGCTGGGACAGCCAAACTTCTCCATGATCTTCCACAAGCCTTCTTTGCTGATCGTATCGAAAGCCTTGGTTAGATCGACAAAGGTCACAAAGAGGTTGCTGTGTTGTTCCTGGCATTTTTCCTGGAGTTGGCGTGCTGCAAAAATCATGTCCGCGGTCCCACGTTTAGCATGGAAGCTGCACTGGCTTTCTGGGAACAGACCTTGCTCAAGATGTTGGAGAAGGTGGGTGTAGGGAGCTCTGAGCAGAGGGAGTACCTTTGGTGCTGATGGCTGTGCATCACTAAGGTGGGATGGTAGGCATCACTGGACCTCACTCAGCTCCTAAATCTCTCACTTGTTGGCTCTTTGTGCCACACCCTGGAAACCGCTTCAGCTAGTAGGCGAAAGCAAGTGAGGGGGTGGTGTCATTACTACACCACCAGGCGATCGTCCCAACAGCAGGCGGAAGAGGAGACATCTCCCAATGGTTACAAAGGCAGATGAATATGTGGGTACAGCAAGCAAGAAAAACAAATGGCATGTTGGCCGTTATTTCAAAGGGATTAGAGTTCAACAACTGGCTGGCACAGTTGGCGCAGCTGTTAGCGCAATACCAGCGGTCGGGACGGGTTTGAATCCTGCACTGTCTGAAAGGAGTTTGCACATTCTCCCTGTGTCTGTGTGAGTTTTCTGCAGGGGCTTCACTTTCCTCCCACCATTCAAAAATGTGCTGGGGGGGGTGTAGGTTAATGGGGTGCAAATTGGGCGGCACGGACACATGGGCCCGAATGGCCTGATACCATGCTGTATGTCTAAATTATTTAAATATTCAGATATCACTTCAATATAAGGTGGTGTCACAAGGCACGTCTCAGCAATATTATCAAGTAAAATTTAACTGAGCATCATGTGGAAAAATGACCAAAGACTTTGCAAAAAGGTAAGTTTTAAGATTTAGCTCAATGGAGAAAAGCAGACTGTGGAATTGGAGAGGTCTTGAGAGGGAGCTCCAGACTTTAGGTCTCTAAAGCCAATGGGATGGCCTTCAATAGAAGAATGATTATGTTTACATGTGGTCCAGTAGTCAGAATGGATTTGGGGTTTTAGTTGTATAATGGTTGGTGAGACTTAATTTGATGTATACAACTTTGGTCTTTTGCTCTTGCTTTAATGAGGCTGTAATGAAGATTTACCAGATTAACTGGTGAAATCTACTGCGATGAAATGCTTCGAGAGGTTGGTCATGGCCAGAATTAACACGTACCTAAGCAAAGATCTGAACCCACTGCAATTCGCCTATCATCGCCATCGCTCCACAGCAGATGCAATATCACTGGCTCTCCACTCAGCTCTCGACCACCTCAAAACCAGCATCTCATACGTACAGCTGCTCTTCATAGACTACAGCTCAGCCTTCAAAACTATTATTCCCTCAGCGCTGGTCAAGAAGCTACAAACTATAGGCTTCCGTACCCCACTCTGCAACTGGATCCTTGAGTTTCTCATTGGAGACCACAGTCAGTACAAACTGGAAACAACATCTCTTCCTCACTGATCATTATCACAGGTGCACCCCTGGGATGTGTGCTCAGCCCACTGTTCTACTCATTATACACCCAAAACTGTGTGCCCAGGAACAATTCCAATACCATCTGCAAGTTTGCCAATGACACCACAGTTGTTGGCAGAATCACAAACGGCAATGAGGAAACGTACAGGAGGGAGATAGACCAGCTCATTGAATGGTGTAATGACAACAACCTTGCGCTCAATGTCAGCAAAACCAGATGATTGTGGACTTCAGGAGAAAGAAAGGGGAACACAACCCAGTCCTCATCGAGTGGAGATGGTCAAGAATGTCAAATTGGTGGGTGTCAGCATCTCCAAGGATCTGTCCTGGAGCCTCCATGATGACACAATCACAAAGAAGGCCTGCCAGCAGCTATACTTCGTGAGGTGTCATGATGTATCGAGTGATGGTGGACCTGCCCTAAATCCTGATCAATGTATTATGATCTTATATTTGAACAAAATTAATCATGCATAATTATAACATAATTAAGCTTTATGTACAGCCCAGTATGAACCCTTCAGCCCCTGTTGTTGTGTTGTGCCAGTCTATATAAACCTTTATAAGGGACCACGGGAAAGTGTTGGCAATAAATAGCAATAGCAGACAATTTTTAAACAGCGTGGGAAAGTTGGTAGCACTATAGTGCACAATTTATTAAATGTGGGAAAGTTGGAAGTGCCATCACGTACAATTTATACAGTATGGGAAAGTTGGTTGCACTTTCACGCACAATTTATAAATACAATGGGAAAGAGCAATGGAGGACCTGCCCTCCCAGAATTCCGTGCGGCAGAGAAAAGGCTGTGCATGGCTGCATGCACGGAGCACTCATAGAGGGGTTTCTCTGCTGTATGACATTCTGATAAGTCAGGTCTGCCATTACTTTTTCCCACCGTCTTTATAAATTGTGCATTATAATGCTACCATCTTTCCCATGCTGTTTAAAAATTGTCTGCTATTGCTATTTATTGTTATTTATTTCCTTTCTCTCTCTCATTCTCTCTCTCTCTCTCTCTCTCTCTCTCTCTCTCTCTCTCTCTCTCTCTCTCTCCCCTGTTGCCACTTTCCCATAGCATAATTTATACCTTCATTTTAATCTTTTCTTCATTCACATTTCTGCACATGCAAAAATTTGGGCAATTTCAATCGCACAATGCAATTGCCCATTCTACACTTGCCTGATTGCCACACTGACATCTGCAGACACCGGGGATTGTACAAGGTGTCAAGGCCGTCACTCCCTTGGTGAGATGACGTCATCTGACATCGGCGTTGAGACAATTTTCCTTTCAACTAGACACATTAAAGGTGGATTGGTCGTTAATTCTTGGGGCCACTTGCAAGTGTGAAAGGGGCTAAAGACACTGCCTTACTTTTCAATCCCTATTTTTATTATTATTTTATTGTTTATAACAATGTTATAAGATGGTTATAATATGAATGTTTGCACCAAGATGCTGCCGCAAAATAACAAATTTCATGACTTGTTCATGACAATAAATCCTGATTCTGAAATTGGGGAAGAGATCGAGTTGAAACATATAAATAATAAAGGTTCTTCCTGCTTGAAAAAGGAGAAATGGATGGTTATGTTGTACAGGGCGAAGGAGAAATTTCTTCAAAGAGCAAGGAAGTCATAAATGCCTTTAAAAAGAACATGTACTGAATTACAAGATTGGCTATGATTATTTTAAATGGTAGATTTTATGTTCTTTTTCACATTTCCTTATGTACTCAACCAGTATATCATGCATTTATAGAGTATTACATTGGGTTGGGTTTTTAAGAATGCCTGATCATGTTTTAGATTGAACAAAATGTGAGCTCAATATTAAATTCTACCATCACAAGATGGTTACAGTGTGGCAGGAGCCATTAGGACATGCTGCTTTGTTGGTTCAAAGTAAGAGCTATCAAGATACTCCTAGTACCTTACCCTTCCTTTCAGGGCTACAATCTTCTTTTCAGATACATATGCACCCCCCCCCCCTTGTTGATGGCTGCAATTGAGCTGTTTCTTCTACTTTCCACACTCTCAAAAATATTTTCACACATGTCACTTTTAGTTTTTTTTGCCTATGACCTGTTTATCATGGAAGAACACATGTATGCAAAGCAGGAGAAGGACCTTGAGCTTGCTTCATCATTTGGAAAGGTCAAAACCAGAAGACCTAGATTTAACATTATTGGTAGAAGATGACAGGGGAGATGTGTTACTACTTTGTTTTAACCCATATGGTAAGTCACTGACAGTAAGAGACTTGGAATCAGAAATCTCATCACATTTAAACAATACTTTGAAGAACTGTAGGCTATTAATAAAGTGCTAGAAGGTTGCAGTAGCTCATTATTTTTATGGACAGAGAAGATCTGGACCAGAAGGCATCCTTCTGTGTTGCAAAAATCTCGACGACTAACTTAATAATTGGAAGTTGAAAGATAAATTAGTGTCTCAAGAACTGATTTGATGGCAACAAAGAGAATGTTTGGGACACTGCCGGCAAGAGACTGCATAATGGGGGCTTAGGGGATATGTAATCAATCTAGAATGTAAAAGATTTCATGTTGCATTTTTCTTAGATTTGATCATGAGTTTTGGGAAAGAGAGTCATTGGAATACAGTAGTTTCAACTGTACTGAGAAAGTGTTCATGTTAGTTAATAGTATGTTTGTATTCTTACAAATAGGTTTTTTTTTTAGCCTTTATGCGAGGGCTTTGGAGTACAAGAAGAATGGTTTTATTCTCAGTGCTTTGGTAAAACTGAACCAGGTGTGTTATTTTATTTCTACACAAAGTATCAATAGACCTGACTTCAAAAAGGTGCTTTAAAGACTAACTAGATTATTTCTGGACTAATAGCATTTTCCTGAAGAATGGAAGGTTATATTGCCAAATGATTGCTGAACAAGCCCTGGGAGATTGCTTCAGTTGACCCCAGAGTTTAGAACAAGGATCCATAATTGTAGAAAAGGGCATAACACATTTAGGACTGGGAATGCTTCTTCTTAGACTTTAATGCTTTGTAATTCTTTTCTTTAGATGTCTATTCAAATTCACATATTTCATGTATTAAATGTAATTGATGGAATTCTGGATTTGAAAGGAAGTTTGAGGTCAAAGGAATAGAGGAACAGACGTTGAGCAGCGAGATCATTCTCTGGTTCAACTTATACTTTTGTAGCCTTTATTTTAACAGACACCACCAAGCTGAAACTGGAGAGGGGAGGCAGTTAAAATAATAAGAGTTAACCTTCCTGCTAAATCTTGTTTTAAGCATCCAACAATGTATCAGAAGCCTGGGGTATTACAATACTGAGGGGAGAAATGGGATAGTTGAGGCTGGAGCTGGGGAAGAGGTAAAGGGGCTGTTGGCAGGGAACAAAGGCAGGATTGCAAGTGATGAAAGCCAAACATAACTTTCAGCATAATCCGATAGTGTCTGATGATGCAGCCAGCTGTATATTGACAATTATATTAGTGCCACACAATGAATCTGATCGAATCATTTCTCACGGTGGACTGGCTGACATCTACCTGTGAAATCTGCAGTAGTGCCAGTATGTACGTGTAAGTTGGAGCATGTGAGTGATATGCAGGGAGATAAGGATTGAGTTGTCCAGAGAGATTTGATATCGAAGGGGCTAAAATGGCTATGAGATGATAGAGCTGTAAAAAATATTATGGGAGACATAAATAGGAAAGGTATCCAGAATGTGAAAAATTATAGGGCATATATTTAAGGTGTGAGAGAGGAGGATTAAAGGAGATCTGAGTGTGATGATTGAGAGTTGGTGATCCTCTTGAACACTAGATGATGTCAGAGATGGAAGGACCCACTTCAGGTTAGATGCACAAAATGGATATGTCCCAGGAGGTCATGAGTTGCTAATTAAATATGTAATACAAAAGAGCCCAAGTTTATTTATCACAATAGAAGAAGCATCATATGGTACCAGGAGTTGTTATCAATGAATATCAGCCGAAGACATGGAAAATGTGAAGCCTTCTGATGCTGTGAATTGGACTGGGAATGTTGAGCATGAATGGCAGTCGTTCGAATAATGATTCATGCTCTATCTGCAAGCTACTGGACTCGATAGCAAACCAGATCCATGGAAGATTGCACTGCTACTTTTGGAGCACTAGAGATTTTCAATACATTTGTTTTTGCTGAGGCAGATGATCAGGGCAAGTTTGACAAAGTGTTACAGAGTTCTGTGTTGCGCATTGGCCTATGTGTTCTGTGGTTTTATGTTAAAAAGTGACAGTTTGCCTTAGAGAGCCAAGGTGAAGAAGGACTGCTGAGAGAGTGGGAGATGAACTGAGCATGTGCAGAAAATTATCTAAAAATTTCTGGACTTGGACGATAAACCAGCACTGTGGCGTGGAAGAAGGCCCAGAGTATGAGTCATGGTCTGGAGGACAGTTTGGAATGTTGGGATTTCAAAAAGGATGAACATTCCAAAGGCAGCCAGAAGGATCCGGACCAAGCCAGTGGTTCCTCTCTCTGCAAGCAACACAAGACAACTTCGAATTTTGTGCTCTCTCTCTCAAAGATCTTTTGGCTTCAGTTTACCAAACAAACTGAATTTCATTTATGATCTTTGCTTCGGTTGGGATTGAAGTTTTGTGAGTCTTGTGTGTTTTGTGTCTAAGTTTTTCTGTGGGCTGGTTGGAAATATAACTTAATTACATATGTTATATTTAGGCTGGGGAATTTATTAGTTTTACACTGTTATAGAAATTTGCATAGTAACCAGTGGGCATTGTTATAAAAGGGGGAATTTGAATTAAAGTTTGAAGGTGAATTTTTATTAATAAAGTAATTGCTCATCTTACCCCTGTGTGATATGCCTTCTTTGTGGTTGCTGGTTTGATCTTGTAACATAAAGTTATTGATATGTTTGATGGATATTGCTCAACAAAGAAAAATGAAATGTTCGAGAGGTACGAGTTTAGCTCATGCACACAGCTGCAGGCGCAAAGCTTTGAATTTTTTTAACAGACTTGAAATTGAAAACAAGAACATGCAATTCTGAATCGCTGCAATTTTCAATGATCTGTGATCAAATTGTGTTTGGAATCATTGACAAGGAAGTGGGAGAGAGTTGCTATGAGAGACAGAGTTGACCTTAGCTGGAGTTGTGAATATATGCTTCACCCGTGAATTAGCTCCGCAGCATGTGAAAAAGTTCAGTGATTGTGTAAAAGCCAATGGAAATGAAGGCATAGCCATAGCCTTAGTGTGTGTCCACACATACAAGCAAAAAATGAGATATAGGAAACAACAAAAATGATGTGCCAAATCAATGTCCAGCCTATGGAAAATTCTGTAAACAGGTGCAAAAGACATAATCACTATGAAAAGCAATGTTTTTCCAACGGGAAACAAAACAGAAGTGAAAGTGTACACACTGTAGAAGAAACTGCCCTCAGTGATGCATTCTTCATGGGCATGGTATCACAGGAAGGTTTCAAACCAACTGACACCGAACAGCCAAACATGAACAGAGTCGAGCAGGACAAATGGACATTGCCATTACATGCAAATGGAGCAGATATTCCTTTCAAGCTGGACACAGGGGCAAAGCCAATTTGATCTGTGATAAAGCCACACCTATCCAAATTCTGTTCAGCTCAAGGTTTACAATAGACACCGCTTTGACACGAAAGGAACAAGTAGACTCAAGGTCACAGTTAAAGATCCCCACCCCATGTTTGTCATAGTCGCAGATGGACATGACACACTGCTTGGTGACAAAGCATGTGCAAATTTAAGCCGAGGCAAGAGGTTGTACCACATTAACAGTGGCAATGCACAGAACAGTGAAGAGGAAATACTGGATCAATTTCCAGGCATCTTTAATGAGTTTGGAGTTCTACCATTCACCTATAAAATACAGTTAAAGGAGGATGCAGACCCAGAAGTGGATGGCCCAAGGTGGGTTCCAGCATCATTATAAGTCAAACTCAAGCAGGAACTTGACCGAATGATGTTACTAGGGTCATAAAGAAAGTGGAGAAGACCAAAGAATGGGTGAATTCAATGGTCTGTCAAAACTAAGAGCAATGATCTATGCATGTGCATGGACCCAAAAGACTTGAAGGCCAATTTAAAGAGGGAACATTATCAGATTCCAACCAGGGATGAAATTACAAGTGAAATGACTGATTCAAAGTTTTTCACCAAATTGGATGCATTCCAGGGCTTCTGGTGATTAAAACTGCATGAAGATAACATTCAATGTGCCGTTTGGCTGATATTCTGTTTAAGGATGCCTTTTGGAATTTTCTCAGCTCCTGAAGTGTTCCAGAGGACAATGGAGCACATCATATAAGGCATAAATGGGGTACATGTGTACATGGATGACATGATCCTATGAGCATCCACACAGGAGCAACACACGAGATGCTCATCAAAGTGCTACAACCTATCCAGAAGCATGGATTAAAACTAAACAGAGCAAATTGTCAATTTGATGTGAAGGAAATCACCTTTCTGAGAGATAAGCTATTGAAGGCAGGTGTGGAGCCAGACAAGAGCAAGACAAAAGCAATTCTAGAGATACTTATACCCACTGACAAAAAGGGTATATTGAGAGTGCTAGGGATGATCAGTTACATTGGTAAATTCATACCAAGCCTGTCTTCCAAAACAATGAACCTGAGGAAGTTGTTATGTGATAAATGTGAATTCAGGTGAATGGCCAAACACCAAGAGGAATGGGGATGAAATAAGGCCATTCTAACTACAGAACTGGTGCTTTTGATGTTCCTTGACCCATCCAGAACTACAAAAATATCTACAGACACTTCAAAAGATAGAATAGGTGCTGTACTACTTCAGGCTGCGGGAGAAGATTGGAGAGAGTTGCATACGCATCAAGGACGATGACTACATTTGAATGTCGATATGCACAGATCAAGAAAGATTGCCCAGGCCTGGTCTATGGACTCAAGGAATTCCACAGCTATGTGTATGGTCTACCAACATTCATGGCAGAGACTGACCACAAGTCACTCTAGCTATAATCAAGAAAAACCTCTGTGAGATGTTGCCACGAATCCAAAGACTGATGATGAAGCTATAACGTTATGAGTTTGAAGTTCTGTACACACTGGGGAAACTTAATGTGCAGGCTGATGCATTGTCCAGGGCAATGACACAGAGCAAAGCTTATGATAAGAGTTCCACAGAGACAATTGTGAATTTCCATGTGAACCTGATTATTCAGTCTCTTCTCATATCTGACATGAAATCCAAGCAGATTGCAGCTGAAACAGATGTACATCAAGAAATTGAATGAAGGTTGGCCTAGAATTGATTGTCAACCATACTATAACATTAGAGCAGAGTTGAGAGCTGTCAATGGGATTCTACTCAGAGTAGAATCAATCTTGGCGACAAGAGATGCTGAAAAGGCTGTTTGAGGGGCACCTTGGAATGGAAAAGTGGAAGAGGAGGGCCAGAACTGCTGTTTATTGGCCAGGGATAAATGCTGACATCGACAGAATGGTCTCAAGCTGCGAGACCTGTCTGAAACATCACACAAAGCAAGCAAAGGAACCCATGACCATAACTAACTTATAGAGGAGCCATGGCAGAAAGTTGGGACTGATCTGTTCCACCTCGATGGAAAACAATTACTTGCTTTATATTGGCTATCTATCGAACTCTCTGGAGATCGTGTTGCTTCCCAACATGTCTGCTGCCTGTGTGATCAGATATATGAAGTTGATTTTTGCAAGACATGGAATTCTTCAAATTGTTTACAGTGACAATGGACCATGCTAATGTTGTAGAGAATTCCCAAACTTTGCAGAAGAGTATAATTTTCAACATGTGACTTCAAGTCCTCTGCATCACAGTCAAATGGTAAAGCAGAAAAAGGAATTCACATAGTTAAACAGCTGCTTAAAAAAGCACTAGACAGTGGCTCAGATTGTACCCTGCTCTGTTGAGTTACTAAGTTTCATCACTTGAACATGGCATGTCACCTGCAGAGCTCCTGTTGGGACATGGACTACGCACCACACTTCCCTAGTCTGCAGACCCAAACAAGAACAAAGATGTCAAATGGAAGCCAAAGTATCGCAAAGGAGACTAAAAGCAAACCATGACAAGTCAGGAAGAAGCTGAGGGTCACTGGCACAACATGACACAGATTCCAACACCTGGGATAAGAAGGTCATTGTTCTGGAGGAAGTAAATCCAAGATCCTACACTGTCAGAGCAGAGGAGGGTCAGATACTGAGGAGGAATCGAAAGAGCCTGCTGAAAATACAAATGACACTGCAAGAACTGAGAAATGCAGAAGATTCAGCCTGCACAGCAACAGAGGAAACACCACGGAGCTGATCCATGAACCTGTGTTGAGAAGAGCCACACGTTATCAAAGCACCCGACAGGCTGAATCACTAAAACAGTTTGTGTTGTTGATATTTGTGTTTAGCTTTAAATTGAAATTAATATTGTCATACTGATTGAACATCTTAAGGAAAGGGATGTGGTGATTGGGAGTTGGTGATAGTCCTGACCACTTGAGGGCATCAGAGATGGAAAGTCCCACCGCAGATTAGATACACAAAATGGATATGCCCACGAGGTCGTGAGTTGATTATAAAATATAAGTAATACAAAAGAAGCTAAGTTTCTTTATCACAATAGAAGGAACAACACTGAGGGGTAAATTTTTCACATCAATCTTAAGTGAGCTGTTGGAGGACATGAAGGAGGCATGAACAGTAACAATATTTAAGAGCTATCTGGATGAACAAAGCACAGAGGGATATGGAATTAATGGAGGCAAATAGGATTAGCATAGATAGGCATGATAATTGGCCTAGATGTGGAGGGATGACGTGCCTCTTTCTATGATGTACAACTGTCTGACTTTGATCTTAATTCTCAGTTAAAACTCTGAGAGATGTAGAATTTTCACAGATGAGTAATTATGGTTTGTGCACTAAGTAATGGCAGAATCCAATGGACCACTTGATGCATACGGCAACAAAGGAGAATTTACTCACCCTGCCCAGACATTTGACAGAATTGAAATGTTTCTGACATTATAACCAGTTCTTCAATGGTTGACTCTTGCATCAGTAGCCACCGTTATTCCATTCACTGCCTTCTTACTGTATGTCTGGAGGATCAAATTGTTCTTTTAAATACAGGGCATTTCCTTTCTTGTTCAGCTCCTTCATAAAGTTCACCTCTGCAATATTTGTAAACCATAGAGCCCAATCTCTTCTACTGAGGGCTTTTTTTTTTAGTGGCTACCTGCAGATACCGGAATCTTCAGCAGACAAACTCAACTGGTTATGCAGCATCCGTGGGTAGAAATGATCAGTCAGCTTTTTAGGGCTGGACCTTTTATGAAGACTGGACCGAAGGGGGTGATATTACAATTATAATGAGTTTATTGTTATATACATTATGCAAAGTACATATGCACAAAGATTCTTACTTGCTGCAGCCAAACAGGTACTTGCAATGAAAAGCTCTAAAATATACTACTGTTATTTAATAAAGGCGGCAAGAAGTTGGGGGAGGCTTCCAGAGGAGAAAAGATACAGGACAGAAGGTGCGAGAGATAGAGAGGCAAGTAGAGGGAGAGCCCATCCGGGGGTGAGGGGGGGGTGGAGCGAGGGTGAAGATATATTAGGAGTGAGTAAAAAGAAGAACTGGAACCAGTAGAAACAGATAGAGGTGAGGGCTAATTAAAACCAGAAAAATCAATGTTTTTTTTAAACTTTATTTATTTGAGACACCATGAATAATATTATAAAGCACAGTCAATAACATTTTTATATAAGTATATATATATTTAAAAAATTAAAACATTATTGGATCAGATCCTTCAATATCCTCTGGAAGACACACAATTTTTACAATATTTCTCCGACTTTGATTTTCCAATGAATCAATCTTTTTCAATAATCATATATAATCATATATAACAATTACAGCACGGAAACAGGCCATTAGACCCTTCTAGTCAGCACCGAACCAAAGACCCCTTTCTAGTCCCACCTCCCTGCACAATGCCCATAACCCTCCATCTTCTTCTCAATAATACAATTGACTCCGCCGCCACTATTTCTCCCGGAAGCTCATTCCACAGTTACCACTCTCTGAGTAAAGAAGTTCCCCCTCATGTTACCTCTAAACCTCTGCCCCTTAATTCTTAACTCATGTCCTCTTGTTTTAATCTTTCCTCCTCTTAACGGAAATAGTCTATCCACATCCACTCTGTCTATCCCTTTCATAATCTTAAATACTTCTATCAAATCCCCTCTCAACCTTCTACGCTACAAAGAATAAAGACCTAATCTGTCCAATCTCTCCCTATACTCTAGATGCTTAAACCCAGGTAACATTCTGGTAAACCTTCTCTGCACTCTCTCCACTCTGTTTATATCCTTCCTATAATTAGGCGACCAGAACTGCACACAGAACTCCAAATTAGGCCGCACCAACGTCTTATGCAATCTCAACATCACCTCCCAACTCCTATATTCCATGCAATGATTGATAAAGGCCAGCATACTAAAAGCCTTCTTCACCACCCTATTCACGTGAGTTTCTACCTTCAGGGAACGATGTACCGTTACTCCTAAATCTTTCTGCTCTTCTGTATTCATCAATGCTCTCCCATTTACCACGTATGTCCTGTTCTGATTCTTCTTACCAAAATTAAGCACCTCACACTTATCAGCATTAAATTCCATCTGCCATTTTTCAGCCCACTTTTCTAAGCAGCCCAAATCCCTCTGCAATCCTTGAAAACCTTCTTCATTATGCACTATTCCACCTATCTTAGTATCGTCTGCATATTTACTAATCCAATTCACCACCCCATCATCTAGATCATTAATGTATATTATGAACAACAATGGGCCCAATACAGATCCTTGAGGCACACCACTGGTCACCGGCCTCCAACCTGACAGACAATTATCCACTACCACTCTCTGGCCTCTCCCTTTCAGCCAATGTTCAATCCATTTGACTATCTTAAAATTTATACCTAAAGACTGCACCTTCCTAACTAACCTTCCATGTGGTACCTTATCGAAGGCCTTACTGAAGTCCATATAGACAACATCCACTGCGCTACCCTCATCCACATTCCTAGTCACCTCTTCAAAAAATTCAATCAGATTGGTCAAACATGACCTTCCTCCCACAAATCCATGTTGAGTGCTCCTGATCAGACCCTGTCTATCCAGATGTTTATAAGTACTATCTCTAAGAATTTTCTCCATTAATTTACCTACCACAGATGTCAAACTTACAGGCCGATAGTTGCCAGGCTTCCTCCTTGAACCCTTTTTAAATAACGGAACCACATGCGCAATGCGCCAATCCTCCGGCACTATCCCCATATCTAATGACATTTGGAAAATTACCGCCAGAGCCTCTGCTATTTCCTCCTTCACTTCTCTCAATGTCCTGGGGAAGATCCCGTCTGGTCCCGGAGACTTATCCACCTTTATATTCTTCAAAAGCCTTAAAACTACACCTTTTGTAATCTCTATATTCCCCATATTTACCCAATTTGCTTTTTTTATCTCACATCTCCCAATATCCTTCTCCTTAGTGAATACCGAAGAAAAGAAACTGTTCAATATCTCCCCCATTTCTCTTGGCTCCACACACAGTTTTCCGCTCTGATTTTCTAAGGGACCAATTTTGTCTCTAGCTTTCCTCTTACCATTAACATATTTGTAGAACTCTTTTGGATTAGTTATCACCCTGCTTGCCATAGTTTTCTCGTACCTTCTTTTAGCTTTCCTAATTCCTCTCTTAAGATTCCTCTTACATTCAATGTATCTTTCAAACATCTCCTTAACTCCATGCTTCTTATATCCAATGTACGCCTCCCTTTTTCTTCGAACCAAGTTTCCAATATTCCTTGAAAACCACGGCTCTCTCCAACCTTTTGCCCCTCCTTTTAACCTAACAGGAACATAAAGCTTTTACACTCTCAAAATCTGATCTTTAAAAGACTTCCATCTCTACTACATCCTGCCCATAAAACAAATTGTCCCAATGCACACCCTGCAAGTCCTTTCGCATCTCCTCAAATCTAGCTTTTCCCCAATCAAAAACCTCAGCCCTTGGCCCTGACTTCTCTCTTTCCATAATGACATTAAAGCTGATGGCATTATGATCACTGGATCCGAAGTGCTCGCCAACACTAACCTCCGTCACTTGACCCATCCCATTTGCCAACAGTAGATCTAACACTGCTCCTTCTCTGGTCGGCACCTCTACATATTGTTGTAAAAAACTATCTTGCACACATTTCACAAACTCTAACCCATCCAGTCCTTTCACAGAATGTGTTTCCCAATCTATATGTGGAAAATTAAAATCTCTCTTCTGGATTCCCCAATCCACGAATGAATCTTTCACTTTCTCTATTTTGTCCTTATTATGCACAATTTGAACCTTACATTCAGAAAAATCTGTCTCAATTAAAAAAAAAATTCTTGTACTACATCCACTGATGTAAGGCATTTATTGACATCCCTCTTAAGTGTAGACATATCTTAAGACATATTAGAGATTTTAGTTATCACTTGAATCATTTGTTGAGATATCTTATCCATATGATAAGCAATCCCTTCCAGGACAGTAAAAATAGAGTCCAATCCAGATTCCAGTGCCACATCTTGAGGTCTACCTTCTGCAAACTTCTCCTCCAATTGTTCCTGCGAACTGGCCATTGTAGATAAGTTTTCTTCTTGCTCCATTATTGTCAGGCCTTTTCCTGTGCGGCTGCGGGTCTGCACACCTGACAGCGGCCCTCCCACAGACCACACACGTTCCAGCAAATCGCGGACCCTAGAGGCACCACGCATGCCCGGCAAGACCAGGGGTCGCGCAGGGGCAGTCCCCAATGCCATCCTGCACATCCTCGGCTCCCTCGAAGGCAACGCGGACTCGAGGGCTTTCTTCTCAGTCAGGTCGCCAGCGCGCCTGACATCGTGAACACGCGGGCCAACATTGGCTGAACTCGTCAACAAGCTGGTGCCATCTTGTGGAGACAAGACCGGCACTGGCATAATACTAGCTGGAGTTCTCTGTGGCTTGGAGGTTCCAGATGACAACTCCATGGTTCCAACTGGACAGGTAGGCCTCAGTTCTTCAGCACTTTTAAAAAGTAGATTTTTCTGTAATTGAGTCTTAGGTTTTTTTTAATATTAGCCGCCATTATGAACAAATAGTGTTCTTAGAAATAAAAATAAAACATTTGTGTACTTAAATTAAAGTTTAAAAACGGGTGTTTAAAGAACTGACTGTGGAGGATTAGGACCGCACATCTGCCCTCTATGCCATCTTGCCACGCCCCGCCGAAAAATCAATGTTCATGTTGCTAGCTTTCAACTACCCAGGTGGAAAATGATATTCTGTTCCTTAAGTTTACATTTGGCCTTACCCTGTCAATGGATGAGGCCAAAGACAAACATGTCATTGCGAGAACGGTTGAGGAGCTGAAATGGTTGGTGACAGGAGGTTCAAGTGCTTTCCAATTCAATTTTAGTGGGAGCATTGCACTTCTGTATTCATAATGCATCTGCCCTTTAAGTGGTTCAGATTGGCGTTGAGACTTTGAATAGTGCAATCGAGCTTTCCGTAGTGTTATCCTTTTGCATTATTGACCTCTTTCTGGGCCAGCAGCCAATGAACAGCACAGTTGACAATGGCTGCATGCAGCAATCACGTAAATGAGAGGACTGAAGTACATTGGAATGTCGCCTGTATTGCAAGTACACATTACGAATCTTATCCCTGCTTTTCCAAATTACTCAAGATATCATCCCATGAATTGAAAGCAGTAGGATCTTGATTCCAGTCAACCTGCAAATATTGCTTAATATATGTTCATAATCCAATCCACAATGATTCAATGAAGGGGAATAGACTGGCAATACCTTAGTGCAGTATGATTGCAATAGTAGATGACAATAAATGTGACTCATTCTCTGACATTTATAAAATAATCCACCTAATTTTTATTTTGATTGAAATCATTCGTCTGCAATCTGATTTCAAAACTATGAACTGAGAATTATTCAGCCGAGGTTATCTTTTAGTAATTCTTGATTGAGATATTGTGAAGCCCAGAGCATGATTTTCACTGGCTTTTGATATACGAGTTCATTGCTGTGTTGGTATATTGCTGCACTTCTAGTGAATGGAGGCTCCCATAATACTTTCAGAGTAATTGATGGTGTTGACTGTAAGATCTATACTGTCACCTTAGCAGAGAAAAAAAATGTTGAATTCAGAATCCATGAACTCCCACAAGCACTTGGCTGTGTTTCTTTGAGACCCAGAAATTCTGATAACCTGTTACACATCATAAAATAATGAGGCATATTTTTATTGCTGATATCAGGTTGAATGGAGTGGCAGTACAAGAAAGATTCAAGCACAGAAATTATTAGCCAGTTCCTGTCATTGTCTAGGCTTCCAGCAATCTATGTGGAACTGATTTAATGGATAGCTCTTGATGCCTTTGTGAACAGCAGGTTCATTAGGCACATACAGAAATGGGTCTGATGAAATGAATAGAAATTCAATGCCATTTTCAGATAAGAGCAGATGAATTTGCACTAGTTCACAGATTCATCAACATAGAAAGATATAGCATGGAAACAGGCCATCAAACTCCCATTTTTTACACTAATCATGTCCTAATTCAATTTATTCTGCCCACTTTCCCATCAACTCCTCCCAGATCCTGCAACATTATGGATGATCGCAGAGCTCAATCAAACTGTTTTCCAGCATGTGTTTGGGATATGGAAGAAACAACAGTAACACATGAAACAACTCTAAAAATTGATAATACAGACCATTTAGAACAGGAAAACTTTTTTTCCCCTTGAAGCTGCATTAACCTCCCCGACCTCACACCCACCCACACTTCTTATTCCACAGAAAATTAGCCTTGCTCTCTGCAGCACTCGCAACCCCAATAAGCCTTATACTTTCTATTGATCCTTATAACAAAAGATTTTTGCTTAACTACAGCGGGTGGATTTCATGACTTGTAAGCCCTATTTTTCACTTTATATTTTCTTTATTCAACACCATCGTGTCATTTTTAGAAGACAATCACGCTTCCAATGTTAGTTTCTCTTGAACTGATTAACATCAAAATTGCTCATAATGCAACCCTACAAGTCAGCATTTAAACAGTAGAAGCATTTGGTTACAAATCACTAATGCTACATTTTTCTCAGTATTTAATCAAAAAAAGAAATTCCACTTATGGATTGAGTAAAATTAACTCACATTAACTGCTATAGCCTCATCTAGATTTTCCACAATAAATGCGGTATGGTTCAAGAAAATAAAAGCACAATCCTGCGGTTAACCAAAAGATTTGCAACTGCAGGAATTAAGGAATATAGAATGCCACACTGTCCTTTTCTATGAAGCAGATGGAGGAAGAGTGAGACGGATCTCATAGTTGGTGATTTTGTGATTTTTCCAAGATCTCATACTTCCATCATTTTGATTGAAACAGCCCTAATCAAAGTCACAAATGACATTTTCAATCTACACACAAGATCCTTATCAAATGTTTCTGGCATGATGGACAATCTACTCTTCTTCAATGCCTCTTCACCGTTCCCAAGCCATCATCTGATGATGATCTTGCCTGGCCCTGTCTTACTTCCTCATTTGTGTCTCTGCCAGATCTGCTGCTCAAGTCAATGTCTCATCTACATATGTCTTCTGACATATGCATTGATGATGTACATTCTATCACACAACCATCGTTCTTGAACCCTGTCCCATCTCATCACAGGGCACTGACTTATCAAGAGGTTTGCCTGGTATATCATGCTGGTTGATCAGCCCCATATTAAAATCTATTACTCCGATCTGCACCACCTAAACACCTGCCCATTGTCTCAGGATGTCTATGTCACCAACTATTTCATAACAGCAGAATATCCACCAGGGTAGGGATATGCTCCTCTTGCAAAATGTGGATAGTCAGGGAAGACAACAGTATCCCTGATGACTTTATCTGTGGGAAGTGCATCCAACTGCAGCTCCTTACAGACCGTGTTTGGGAATTGGAGCAAAAGTTGGATGAACTCTGGATCATTTGGGAAGCTGAGAAAGTGATAGTCAGGAGTTACAGGGATGCAGTCACATTGAGAAAGAAAGTAGCTGGGTGACAGGAGAGGAAAAGGGAATAAAGCAGGCAATACAGGGTACTCCTGTAGCCATTCTCCTCAACAACACATATACTCTTTTGGCTACTTCTGAGGGAATTGACCTACCTGCCTAAGCCACTGTGATCAGGTGTCTGGCACATGTTCCAGCTCTGTGGCTAAGAAAGGGAGGGAGGAGAAGAGGTTAGCTGCAGTGATAGGAGATTCAATAGTGAGAGGAACGATAAGAAGTTCTGTGGAAGAGATTGAGAATCCCGGTTGATATGTTGTCTCTCAGGTGCCAGGGTCAGGGATATCTCAGATCGAGTTCTCAGCATTCTTAAGAAGGAGGGTGAGCAGCAAGATATTGTGGTCATGTGGGGACCAATGGCATGGGTAGGAAGGGTGATGAGGTCCTACAAGGAGAGTTCAGGGAGTTAGGTGTGAATTTGAAGGACAGGACCTCCAAGGGTGTGATTTCAGGATTGCTACCCATGCCACATGCTTGAAAGCTTGGAAATAGGAAGATAATGCAGGTTAGCGTGTGGCTAAAGAGATGGTTCAGGGGGGAGGGCTTCAAATTTCTGGATCATAAGGCTCTCTTACAGGGAAGATGGGACCAGTACTGGCGAGAGAGTTTGCATTTGAACTGGAGGGAGACAAATGTCCTTGCGGGAAGGTTTTGCATGTGTTGCTCTGGGGTGTGGTTTGCAGGAGGATAGGAATCAGGGTGCCGGAGGAGGGGAGGAGGAAAAAGATGATGTTTAAAGCTGCATATAAAGACAGAAATCAAAGGGTTGTGCATGGTATAAATAATATTCTGAGGTGCACCTATTTCAAAGCAAGGAGTATTGTAGGAAAGGCAGATGAGCTTAGAACATAATTGGCACATTAGAATTATGACATTGTGGCCATTAGTGAAACTTGGATGCAGGAGGGGCAGGACTGGCAGCTCGATGTTTGGGGTTCCATTGTTTCAGATGCGATAGAACGGGAGGGATGAAAGGGGAAGGAGTGGCATTACTCATCAGGGAAAATATCACAGCTGTGCCCAGACAAGACAGACCAGAGGGCTGGTCTACTGAGGCTGTATGAGGGATAGGAAAGATATCACCACACTCATGGGGTTGTATTATAGACCACTCAAAAGCCATCAGTAAGTCGAGGTGCAAATCTGCAGGGAGATAGCGGACGGCTGCAGGAAGCAAAAGTTGTATTAGTGGGTGATTATAATTTTCCACATATTGACTAGGACTCCCATATTGTAAAAGGGCTGGTTGGCGTAGAGTTTGTCAAATGTATTCAGGAAAGTTTTCTAAATCAATATATTGAGGTGCCAACTCGAGGGAATACAATACTGGATCTCCTGTTAGGGAATGAGACATGAGAGGCGATGGACGTGTGTGTAGGGGAAGACTTTGGGTCCAGTGATCATAATACCATTAGCTTCAAGATGATTAAGTGTAAGATTCAGTCTGGGCCTCGGGCTGAGGTTCACAATTGGTCAATTTTGGGGAAATAAAGGATTTAGAATACCTGGATTTGTAAAGGTTGTTTTCTGGCAAGGATGTGCTGAGCAAGTAGAAGGCCTCCAAAGGTAAAAGTTTGAGAGTGCAGTTTGTATGTTCCTATAAGGATTAAACGCAACATTAACTGGCATAGGGAGCCTGTCTCAAGGGATAATGGATATCTGTTTAAGAGGAAGAGAGAGGTACCTAGCAGGTATAGGCAACATGGAGCAATTGAGGTACTTGGGTATAAAGAAATTCAGGAAAGAAACCCTCTTATCAAGAGGACTAAAAGGAAACATGAGATTGCTTTGGCAAACAAGGTGAAGGAAAATTCTAAAGGCTTCTAGAGGTATATTAAGAGAAAACGGGTCTTCTTGAAGATCAGAATGGTCAGCTATGCAGGGAGCCAGAAGCGATAGAAGAGATCTTAAATGAGATTTTTCCATCTGTATTTACTTAGGAAACTGGCACAGAGTCTAGGTAAAGTGTGCTAAACCAGCAGTGAGATTGTGGATGTATACAGATTAAAGAGGAGGAGGTGCTTGTTGTCTTCAAGCAAATAAAGGTGGATAAATCCCCAGGGCCTGACAAGGGATTCCCTCAGACCTTGAGGGTGACTAGTGTAGAAATTACAGGGGCCCTGGCAGATATATTTTAAATTACCTTGGTGACAGATAAGGATTGGAAGGTAGCTCATGTTGTTCTATGGTTTAAAAAAGGCTCAAAAAAAAACCCCAGGAAATTATCAACTGGTGAGCCTGACATCAGTAGTAGGTAAATTATTGGAAGGTGTACTTTGAGATCAGATGTACAAATATTTGGATAGTCAAGGACTGATTAGGGATAGTCAACATGGCTTCGTGGATGGTAGGTCATGCTTAACCAACCTTATAGAGATTTTCAACGAGATTACCAAGAATATTTGTGAAAGAAATGCAGTGGATGAAGCAACCTTCAGTGAGGTCTCTGGCAAGGTCCCCCATGGAAGCTTATTCAGGAAGATTCAGTTGTGAGACAAGTGTGAGGTGTGGCATTTTGGAAGGACAGATCAAAGTAAGACATACACAGTAAAGAGTAGGGCACTGAGATGTTTGTTAGAACAGAGGGATCTGGGTAGATGGGGTCTTAAATAGAGCTTTTGGTACATTGGCCTTCATAAATCAAAACATTGAGTATAGGAGTTGGGATGTGATGGTAAAGTTGCATAAGACATTTGGTGAGGCCAAATTTGGTGTATTTTGTGCAGTTTTTGTCTCTTCACTAGAGGTAAGTTATCAATTAAATTGAAAGAGTGCAGAGAAGATTTATTTAAGATATTACTGGGTCTTGAAGAACTGAAATACAGGTTAGGACTTTCTTCCATGGAGCTTAGAAAAATGAGGGGAGATTTGATAGAGGGATACAAAATTATGATGGATAGTAGGTTTTTTTCCACCAAGATATAGAACAAGCTGCCAGCTAGATTAGTGAATGCTGGCTCAATTTGAACATTTATCAAACATTTGGACAGGTGTATGGATGGTGCAATATGAAGGGATATAGACTGAATACAGAATAAGTTTGGCACAGACTGGAAGGTCCTAATAGCCTGTTTTCTGTGCTGAAATATCTATTGTTCTCTAGGCAAACCAGACTTGGCATCACCATATTGAATTGGACAGTCATCTGCAGAGAAGACATCAAACCCTTCATGTGACGCTGCAACCTGGCTACCTCCTATTATTTAGGAAATTATGGAGTGTTCTTCCCTTATATTCTTTGGCTTGGCTTCGCGGATGAAGATTTATGGAAGGGGTAAAAGTCCACGTCAGCTGCAGGCTCGTATGTGGCTGACAAGTCCGATGCGGGACAGGCAGACACGGTTGCAGCGGCTGCAGGGGAAGATTGGTTGGTTGGGGTTGGGTGTTGGGTTTTTCCTCCTTTGCCATTTGTCAGTGAGGTGGGCTCTGCGGTCTTCTTCAAAGGAGGTTGCTGCCCGCTGAACTGTGAGGCGCCAAGATGCACGATTTGAGGCGTTATCAGCCCACTGGCGGGGGTCAATGTGGCAGGCACCAAGAGATTTCTTTAGGCAGTCCTTGTACCTCTTCTTTGGTGCACCTCTGTCACGGTGGCCAGTGGAGAGCTCGCCATATAACACGATCTTGGGAAGGCGATGGTCCTCCATTCTGGAGACGTGAATAAATATAATTTATTCATGACCCAATCAGAAATCTTTGCTGCCGTGTCATAAGCCAGTTTATATTAACAAATATTGCCATTAGTGATAAAGCTGGAAGTGAAGCAATTAGTCCACTGCTGGCATCAGGAGAAAGAGGTGGTCATTCTTGCCAAGGTGAAACCAGGTGGACAGGGTGCTGACTCACCTGGCAGGTAAATTGGTTTGGATTAGTTTGGAGGTGTAATGGAACAATTCATGGAAATGCAGGAGTCAGAGTTGGCTTTGTTCTTGTGGAATTTTTTTTTTTTGAAAACCACCGAAATGTGGAGGAACTCAGCCGGTCTTTCAGCGTCCATAAAAAGCCAGAGATATATTGCAGACGTTTTGGGCCTGAGCCCTTTCTCAAGGAATACTTGAAGAGCTCAGCCCCGAAATGTCAGCAGTATATCTTTACTTTTGATGGATGCTGAAAATACCGTCTGAATTCTTCCAGCATTTTGGTGCATTTTTACTACAATCACAGCATCTGCAGACCTTGTTCATGTGGAGCTTGTGGAAGTGGATTTCCTCCTCTTGCCCTCATTATAAAAAGAATCCCTTTCTGAAGCAATTTCCTCTTCAGAGCATGCATAGCACCCATTGCATCCAATGTTGTCTGAAATTGATCATCGAATCTTATCAATCCTTGTTTTTTATTTTAAACGGACAAGAAGGTGAGGCCATTTCTGACTTGAAAATTACATTGGGCATTCTTCAACGTCAGAGAAGCATAATCTTCTCCCTCTCATTTTCAGTTTAGCCACGTGTTTCAGTGTTAGCAGGAGTCAAATTTTCTCTCAAGGCACTGCAGGTCAAATTCAAACAGTCAGATGTAATTTATACACTTTTTTTGTTTTCTTGTTGTCATTATATGTTGCATGTTGCAATAATTAGCCCTTCACAAAAGACCTCAAATGATTGATGTAAAAAAGCAAAGCACATTCATGGTTTACATCTGCAATTTTCTTAGTGGAACACACAAAGAAAAAAGTCACTCGCAGTGAGATGTATATCATTAGATATGTAAATGTATTTTACTTGGCTGCCTGCCCATTGCAACATAATGAATTCTAAATAATCTTGATCCAACATCCAGAAATAAAAGACTGATGACCAGTGCTGATTTACTTAATTAAGTTATTAACAATGAGGCACATCGGAGTTCTGTGCATACCATGCTGAACTGATAGAGAAAGGGAATACAAGCTGCAAGAAGCAATGTGGCAGCGAAGCATTTCACAGCGCACACAATAAATTACTTGGATTTGGAGTCTTTTTCAAAAGCAATGACTTCACTTCACCTTCTGCATTAAAATCACACAGTCTGACAGTAGTTGTATGGAGCAGAATTTCTTTCTTTCATGGGTGCCAGACCAAACAAAACTACTTTGAAAGGCCTATTCGTCAAATAGGAGTTGCACAGCAAGGTTCAAGTGGGAACATTATTACTTCCATTAATCTAACAATTCAAATAAAGAAAATTAAAAGTTAAAAAAAAAGTTTTGTTGGACAAAAATTCTGAAGAACGAAGTACAAGTGTTCATTCCTCATCAATCAATGTTATGTGTCTACAATTCTGACGAACATTTAAAGTGCAAGGTCAACAAATTAGTTTTCTTTGATTGAATTATGTGCTGTTTCTCAGCATCGCTTTAAAATTCATAAGAAATACAAAGATTTTAACATTTGTGGGAATTTTAATCATGTATGCATGACAAAGCTGGTGTTTATCAAGCTTCATATTTGGGAGTGTGTATGCTGGCTGTGAGAAGGCATGAATCAGCTCATCATTTGGCAGTGGTTAAGACATTTAAACTTGTTTTGGACTACATTTGCAACACATGGCACACATTTAGTTTTGAACTGAAATAAATGATTTGCAGTTGTACATCTGTTGGAAGGATTCATTGTAAGACCTGGTGAGAGGATTGGTTGCTCAGGAGAATCAATTGCAGGTTCTACCACTCTTATTCAGCGCTCTATAGTCTGGCAACTCCTATGGTCCAGCACATTTGAATCTGCCACTGTTAGTACAAACTCCTTAGAGACAGCATGGGACTCGAACTGTGGTCCAGATCGCTGGTGCTGTAAAGGCATTGTGCTAACTGCTTTACTAACTCCTGCCCCAGAGTATTCTTTTCTGTTTTAACCTTTGTTCCACTGTTGATAAGTTTACAAAGGGGGTTCCCTTAGTAGTCCATTTGTGTATTTTTGTGTATTTTCTGTGGTCTGGCAATGGCCAGGTCCCAAGGTCACTGAATTAAAGAGGTACAACCTGTACCTTGACTTCCTTTTATTCTCTTGTAAATTGCAGACTTCATCAGGGATTTTACTTGAAGGCTGTGCCTGGCTATTGGAGTTAGGTGACTCAGGCAGTTGGAGTTGAAAAACTCAGAGCACCAGGCAATAGAGATCAAGTAATCTTGTGACACAGGGTGGTGTTAATTCCCTTCAACTTAACAGTCTAAGGAGATGGAGCTCCATACAGTACATGCAGCAGTGAGTAGGAAATTTGCCTTTTAACTAATTTTTTTTCTCCACGATATTCATGCAATTGTTATGTTGTTTGCATAAATGCAAATAGATGTCTTCTGATAAATGTGCCAATTTTTTTGACCGAATTTCATGGAACGTGTTGTGGATGTTCAACTGTTCTAATTTTAAAGTTTAAATTTATTGTTAAAATATATACATGGCATCACATACAATCCTGTGTTTATTTTCTTGTGGGTCAGGCAGAATTTCTAATTATCAGTAATTATAAACTATCAGTTGAAATATTGAGCCCATGAGAGCACTGAATGGGAACTTATCATGCTTTGGGAGCTCGGAAATCTGGAGATGCTGCGATTGTAGTAAAACCAGACTGAAATGCTGGAGGAACTCAGCCAGTCAGTGGACAAAGATATATTGGTGATGTTTTGGGTCTGAGAACTTCTCTCTCCAAGGCCAGCATGGAGACCTGTTTGTTGGGTCACCGAGACAGCAGTCTTCAGGGACACGAGTTTCCGATCCTCGATGGATGCCATGTGTGTGTAGGATTGACAGTTGAATGTGAGGACCTGATGGAGGATGAAGTGTAGGAGAGGTCCATGGCAGATTGTGGTGAGTGAGGTACGGAGTTATGGTAGTGAGAGAGCGAGTGTCCACTGGTACCTGTGTATCGAGCTGAGGGATGTCTGTAGGATACAGCAAGAGAAGTGAAGAGAGCAGGCACCTGAGATCCTGATGGGGGCCAATCTGGAAGGCTTGGAACTGCAGCTAGAATCCACGTGGCACCAGGTGGCGGTGGAGGCAAGGTAGCCAGGAAAGACACATGGCTGTGGAAGTGAGTCTGGGTGAGAACATGGTCATAGAGCTTGAGAGCAGATGGGGAGCAGTGAGAGAGACTCTTGTGGAACTCCCTTTGAAGAGAGGAGGAGAAATTCTTCAGGATAGTCATTCCTTGAAGAGATTTTGCAGTGGATCAACTGAACTGAGTGAAATGTAAAAATCTGCAGATGCTGTGATTGTAATAAAAACACACCGAAATGCTGGAGGATCTCAGCCGGTCTTCTCAGCGTCTATAGGAGACATAGATGTATTGCTGATGTTTCGGAGCTTCTTGGTAGAAAAATGTAGGGAGAGATTTCCAGAGCTGATAGCTTTGGCAGTTTGGTGTAGTGTGATTAATGGTGAAAGAATCAAGTATGGGTATGATTTAAAAAAATAGCACTGAAGGAGGGCTGAATCACCGACGATATATCTTTGTCTCCTATAGATGTTGAAAAGACTGGTTGACTTCCTCCAACAGTTCGGTGTGTTTTAACTTTTTCATGCTTCCTTGGGATTAGGGCAATGCTCCTGTAGCCACCCAGGCCTGTTGTCTTGCATTCCATTTGGTGACCTTAATCTAGCTGTGATTCCTCTGATTGGATTTGGAGCTCGGGTCACCGATGGGTCAAACAAGAGTCTTTGTGGCTGCGGGAGGGCTGGAAGCAAATCCACAGGCACTCAGTGACTCTGAAGGGGCTCTTTTGGTTCTCTTTCTCTTGAATTGTAAGGGCACTGGGCAATGGGCAAGCAGTGGGCGATTTCGTGTAATGTTACACTGAAAAGTGGCAAAGCAGCAGGTATGGATGGAATCCCCCCAGAAGTCTGGAAGGCTGGCGGCAAAACTCTGCATGCCAAACTGCATGAGTTTTTCAAGCTTTGTTGGGACCAAGGTAAACTGCCTCAGGATCTTCGTGATGCCACCATCATCACCCTGTACAAAAACAAAGGCGAGAAATCAGACTGCTCAAACTACAGGGGAATCACGTTGCTCTCCATTGCAGGCAAAATCTTCGCTAGGATTCTACTAAATAGAATAATACCTAGTGTCACCGAGAATATTCTCCCAGAATCACAATGCGGCTTTCGCGCAAACAGAGGAACTACTGACATGGTCTTTGCCCTCAGACAGTTCCAAGAAAAATGCAGAGAACAAAACAAAGGACTCTACATCACCTTTGTTGACCTCACCAAAGCCTTCGACACCGTGAGCAGGAAAGGGCTTTGGCAAATACTAGAGCGCATCGGATGTCCCCCAAAGTTCCTCAACATGATTATCCAACTGCACGAAAACCAACAAGGTCGGGTCAGATACAGCAATGAGCTCTCTGAACCCTTCTCCATTAACAATGGCGTGAAGCAAGGCTGTGTTCTGGCACCAACCCTCTTTTCAATCTCCTTCAGCATGATGCTGAACCAAGCCATGAAAGACCCCAACAATGAAGACGCTGTTTATATCCGGTACCGCACGGATAGCAGTCTCTTCAATCTGAGGCGCCTGCAAGCTCACACCAAGACACAAGAGAAACTTGTCCGTGAACTACTCTTTGCAGACGATGCCGCTTTAGTTGCCCATTCAGAGCCAGCTCTTCAGCGCTTGACGTCCTGCTTTGCGGAAACTGCCAAAATGTTTGGCCTGGAAGTGAGCCTGAAGAAAACTGAGGTCCTCCATCAGCCAGCATCCCACCATGATTACCAGCCCCCCCACATCTCCATCGGGCACACAAAACTCAAAACGGTCAACCAGTTTACCTATCTCGGCTGCACCATTTCATCAGATGCAAGGATCGACAATGAGATAGACAACAGACTCGCCAAGGCAAATAGCGCCTTTGGAAGACTACACAAAAGAGTCTGGAAAAACAACCAACTGAAAAACCTCACAAAGATAAGCGTATACAGAGCCGTTGTCATACCCACACTCCTGTTCGGCTCCGAATCATGGGTCCTCTACCGGCACCACCTACGGCTCCTAGAACGCTTCCACCAGCGTTGTCTCCGCTCCATCCTCAACATCCATTGGAGCGCTTACATCCCTAACGTCGAAGTACTCGAGATGGCAGAGGTCGACAGCATCGAGTCCACGCTGCTGAAGATCCAGCTGCGCTGGATGGGTCACGTCTCCAGAATGGAGGACCATCGCCTTCCCAAGATCGTGTTATATGGCGAGCTCTCCACTGGCCACTGTGACAGAGGTGCACCAAAGAAAAGGTACAAGGACTGCCTAAAGAAATCTCTTGGTGCCTGCCACATTGACCACCGCCAGTGGGCTGATATCGCCTCAAACCGTGCATCTTGGCGCCTCACAGTTTGGCGGGCAGCAACCTCCTTTGAAGAAGACCGCAGAGCCTACCTCACTGACAAAAGGCAGAGGAGGAAAAACCCAACATCCAACCCCAACCCACCAATTTTCCCCTGCAACCGCTGCAATCGTGTCTGCCTGTCCCGCATCGGACTTGTCAGCCACAAACGAGCCTGCAGCTGACGTGGACTTTTTACCCCCTCCATAAATCTTCGTCCGCGAAGCCAAGCCAAAGAAGAACAGGCTCTAGACTATTATGTAATAATTAAGGAATCTGGAATATGACACTTGGTCCCCGTAACAATTTTTACTGCACTCTATACCCTGCACTTGTGTTTTATTATTGAACTACTTAATGTCCGTGAACTACTCTTTGCAGACGATGCTGCTTTAGTTGCCCATTCAGAGCCAGCTCTTCAGCGCTTGACGTCTTGTTTTGCGGAAACTGCCAAAATGTTTGGCCTGGAAGTCAGCCTGAAGAAAACTGAGGTCCTCCATCAGCCAGCTCCCCACCATGACTACCAGCCACCCCACATCCCCATCGGGCACACAAAACTCAAAACGGTCAACCAGTTTACCTATCTCGGCTGCACCATTTCATCGGATGCAAGGATCGACAATGAGGTAGACAACAGACTCGCCAAGGCAAATAGTGCCTTTGGAAGACTACACAAAAGAGTCTGGAAAAACAACCAACTGAAAAACCTCACAAAGATAAGCGTATACAGAGCCGTTGTCATACCCACACTCCTGTTCGGCTCTGAATCATGGGTCCTCTACCGGCACCACCTACGGCTCCTAGAACGCTTCCACCAGCGTTGTCTCCGCTCCATCCTCAACATCCATTGGAGCGCTTACATCCCTAACGTCGAAGTACTCGAGATGGCAGAGGTCGACAGCATCGTGTCCACGCTGCTGAAGATCCAGCTGCACTGGATGGGTCACGTCTCCAGAATGGAGGACCATCGCCTTCCCAAGATCGTGTTATATGGCGAGCTCTCCACTGGCCACCGTGACAGAGGTGCACCAAAGAAAAGGTACAAGGACTGCCTAAAGAAATCTCTTGGTGCCTGCCACATTGACCACCGCCAGTGGGCTGATATCGCCTCAAACCGTGCATCTTGGCGCCTCACAGTTTGGCGGGCAGCAACCTCCTTTGAAGAAGACCGCAGAGCCTACCTCACTGACAAAAGGCAAAGGAGGAAAAACCCAACACCCAACCCCAACCAACCAATTTTTCCTTTCAACCGCTGCAACCGTGTCTGCCTGTCCTGCATCGGACTTGTCCGCCGCAAATGAGCCTGCAGCTGACGTGGACATTTACCCCTCCATAAATCTTCATCCGCAAAGCCAAGCCAAAGAAACTTAATGTACTTGCCTGGCTAGCATGCAAAGCAAAGCTTTTCACTTTGTTGAGATATATGTGACATTAAGCAATTCAATTCTGAGTTCAACATTTTAGCTCATTTTTGGAGTGCTTTTCAGGCTTCACTATCTCTATTTATATAAATAAACCATAATTTATTAAAATTGATTACCTTATTTGAAGTAATGATATCAAATTATACAACTATAAATTTAGTTTCGTTCCCAATAACTAGCAATTGAAAAGCAATGTCTTCCGTCATCTGCTTTATTAGGGTTGTAAGAACAAATTCAAAAACTTGTACTTGATGCTTGCAATAATAATTAAATAAAGATAGTCATTTATTTGCTATCCATTTGCACTCTTAATGCTGCAGCTCTCCAGGTAGTGTAATTACTTAGCACAGTTTGAGTGTTGTAAAGTGACAATAATCATTACATCAGGGCATTGTGTTGTTACTTCAAATGGCAAGTTGTGTTTGTTTCTTTAATTATGCATAAACCATAATCAGAGCAGCAGATTACTGCAAATTGCAGAAAAATGTCACCACGCAGCAGAGATAATCAGAATAAGGACAGATAATCACACGCAAGGGAAAGGTCAAAAGGAAAAGGTAAATTTGTCGAAGAGTTTGTGGTATTTCATGTATATATTTGTTGGCGAAAAATATTAAGGAAAAGAATTTTAGAATTCCTTCAAGTGTATGTGGTGATCAATAAGTTGAGATGAACAATGTCACTTGAAATCAACTGCCTGTGTTAGCCTGCCGGTGGGAGGCAAGTCTGACCATGGAAAACCCGTCAGCACCCATCTTATCTGTACCTACTATAAATACATTATCTGTTTACTACATCTGGAGGTCCTCGAGTGACCTCTTGTACATTGGGGGAGGGTCGGGTGGTGGAGTGGACGCAGATTGGAAGATAGTTTCCTTGCTCTGTCAGTTGCAACAGCAAGGACCTCCCTGTGGCCAACCAATTCAATTCCACACCTCTTTGTTACACTGACATGTATGTCCATACCCTCATGTATTGAGGCACTCACAAATTGGAGGAATACCACATTGTATTACATTTTGGCAGTCTCCCACCAGATGGCATCAGTATCTACTTCCAAATTTCTAGAACCTCTTTTCCCCCACCCCCCTCCCCAGACTATTTCTTTCTCTCATCTCTCTCTCTCTCCCTCATCTCTCTCTCTCTTCCTCCAGCTCTCCACCCACTTCCCTTCTATTGGAGAGGTGTCTTTCTTGGCCCTTTCCCTCTCCTCCATCAGTTAGCTTCTTTCCTTTCTCCCCTCCAACCTGTATCCACCTTTTGCCTCTTGCCTGAGTTCCTCCCCTCTTTCCCCCCAACCTTTTTATAGTTCAGGCCTGAAACTATATCAGCTTTCACACTTGAAAGTGGTCCCAGGAATTAATGGCTAATTAGCCTTGAAATTGTCCAGTGTGAAAGGAAACTTTGTCTCAACGTCAGTGTCAGATGACAGCATCTCACGTCGGGGATTGATGGTATCATGCTGTCCTGTACATAAAACTTAATTATGTTATAAATGGGCATAATTAATTTTGCTCAAATATAAGATCATAATACATTGATCAGGATTTAGGGCAGGTTCACCATCGCTCAATGCATCATGATGTCACCAGTAGAAGGTAGAACAGTCCTAACCCCAGAGATGGCTTCTTGCAAGTATGAAAGTGTTCAGTGTCACACTTAGGAGTGGTCAAGTGTGAAAAGCCAAACCCCCATTCCTATCCCAGGACACTAAATGGTCGAATTAGTGGGATGCAAGTGTGAAAGGAGCTTCTGACTGCCTTTTACTTCCTCTAGATGCTGCACGACCTGCTGAGTTTTGTGTATTGCACTAGCACCCACCATGTTTACCTAAATACAATAGTTATATTGAGCAAAAAAAATTAAAAAATGCAATGACACATCTTTGTTTTTAAAATTACATTTAGTTTGCTTCAATGCTTTGGTAGGTTTTGCATTGGTATGAATGAGACAATTTGGCATCAAATGGGTCAATTAGTCAATAATTAATGACTCCGATTTCAGCTGCACTTTTAAAAAATGCACATACTGAACATCTTGATTGTGTTAAAAGCTGCTTATCTAAGAATACATAAAACAGAGAAATGCCCTCTAGATCTAGAAAAGAATGTTATTTTTTCATGAATGCACACAAAAATGTAGTTTTGATACTGACGCAGAAGCGCACTGGGTGAGAACGAGACTTGGACTTTGAACTGAAACACTGTGCCTGCCTTATCCTTACAGACCTCTGTCTTCACAGAACCATTCTGTAACTTCTTTTTTTTAATGATTTTTTTTAGATTTAATATGCAAGCATTATGGTCAGATCAAAAAATGATTCAAGAAATCAGTTCATATCAGTCACATGCCACTATCCATTTCCAGCTGAAGTAACTCTGGACAGCCAGCAATGTGCAAACTAATTCCTCCAGTCACTCTTGGTCTGTTCAAGGCCATATGCTATTACATTAACATTTTTCTTTGATGAGCTGATATATGAGGAAACCGTTATAATGCTTGATTGGTTCCAGCTCAACTCACTGAGGAATTTACGCACAAAGCTTGTATTTATCATTTATTCCCATGTGCATGTTCTCCCATCATAACAAACTCTAGAGGAACAAGATATTAACTGAAAAGGGCCTAAGAGGCTACAAGCATCCTCCCAGCATGGAGTATTGATAAGTTTCTAAGTTCTTCTTCAGTCTGGATTACACTACCAAGCTACGGGAATAGTATCTCCAGGATTGAAAATCAAATGTTGAAAGGCAACAAAAAAAACACACCCACTGGAAATTCTGAAATAAAAACAGAAACTGCTGCAGGTCAGACAGTCTTGGTGAAGAGAGGGACTGAATTAATGTTTCAGATCAATCATCCATTGATTCCAACCTGATCAGATAGTTATTGGCAGTATTGTTCAATCCTCCTGACCATTGGAATCATTTTCAAGTTGTTAACATCAACTAATTTCCATTATTTTGTGGTAGTATTTTATCCTGGATTACCTGGCCCTAGGATATCTCACTTGGCCCATTCCCACAGGAACATTTCATTTAACAGTGACCATTTTATAGTTGCATATAGCACCTCTGCTCGCAACCCTTTTCCTCCAAACTACCGCAAGGATAGTGATCCCTTGGTCCTCACTTTCTAACTCTCCAGCCTCTGCATCATGCTTTGCAAGTTGCATTGAACAAGATTCCACCCCCAGAAACCCCCAGGAGTAAAACATGAAAATCTGTAGACACTGCAGTAAAAATACACAACCAACAATTCATCAAGGTAACGGTATGACCTACTGAGCTTCTCCAGCATTGTGTTTTTACATTTTCTTCTCCCCTCACCATGCAGCATTTCAAAAGTGTTGCTCTATTTGTAACCCCTGCTCTGTTCTTCTATCTTCACCAATCATTTCCATTTTATGGCATTTTGTCATTCAGTGACTGGAGATACAACACCTGATCTTTTACCTCCTTCCTTTCCCACCACTCAGTGATCTAAACTATCCTTCCATGTGAAGCAGCGATTCACTCATTCTTCTTCCAATAAAATCCATTTCATTCAGTGCCCATGATGTAGTCTTCTCTACAGTGAAAAAACAAAATACATGCTCAATGGTCATTTTGCAGAACACCTCCAAAGAGTCTGTACTTGTGACCTTGCAGCATCCAGCTGCCCTTCGCTTTAATTCTCCACCCCACTCTCATTCTTACCCTATTCTGCTGTGACTTCCTACCTTGCTTCAATGAAGCTTGAGGAACAGAACTGCCCTTCCAGCTTGTAAATCAGGTGTCACGAGTTCATTCCTCACTGGGGCCTCATTTCTATGAGGGGTGCTTGACAAAGTGGCAGCTCTCTTTCTTCCTTACCATAGACAAGCTTAAAGAATTTTAGGTATGTTACATTCTAAATGTAGTATTATGTGACAATAATCGAACATTTACTTCAGATTTTGAGTCGCTATCGAATTGAACAAGTTCAGATATAAATCTTTTCGCTGTTCTGATAATAACTGGTTAATCATAAGGCAACCCAACTGTAATATTAATTTGCTTTTCCTTTCTTTAACAACTCAACCTGAAATGTTGGGTGCAATGGAATATATTTGGGAGATAAATTGGTACAATTAGAGTAGGTTATATACATACAAACATTTTAAAACAGATCTTCATTGTAATACTGAAGAATTCATATTCAGTAACTACAGAAACTATGGAGAATGCTATGCACATTTCACAAGTAGATACTGATTGAAATGATGTCATGAAATGAATAGACCATTGTCTTCGATTGGAGACCAGTTGGCTGTGTTGAACATCTCTACAAAGTGCTCACTCAAAGATCAATGAGAAGTTTGTTTACCTAAAAACAACAGATGAGAGCAGAAGAATAACTCCTCTTGTTTGCTGGAGAAGGTGTTTTTTTTTCAAGTGAGAGAAAGAAGGACATGTGGCTGGCAGTTTTGTATCTCAGATGAGAGAGAGAGATAGAGAAAGACAGCTGAACAGTGCAAGCCAGGAAGCTTGTTGGAACTGAAGCAGTAAGCTCCAGAGTGGCAGATGGTGGAAGTGCTATCGGTCTGATGTTTCTCTTTGAATAAGCAGAACAGAAAGGAACTCTGTGATAGCCTGAAAGAAAGAGGTTATCATCTGGTGAACCCTGATGGGGCAAGTTTCATCAGTGAGGCATTGAGGTGACTAATGGTGGTACCTCAGTTGTGGAAATCCTGGAACAACAAATCTCTCTCTGCAAACCTATAAAGAACTTACCTGAGCGGTAAACATTTACTTTCCGAGCACCAAAGCCTGGTGAACTTTACACATGTTAAATTTTGTGCACAGTATAAGAATTGCTTGCAACCAGTGAATTTGGAAGAATGAGAAGTGAGATTGAACTTTTCTTAAATTTACACACACATTACATACACGTACGCTTAGAATTAGAAGGGGGTTAATTTGGGTTAGTTAAGTTAATAGAAATAAGTTAAAGTTTGATTTTGTTTTCATGTTTAAAGATAATTAAAAACAACTTTTGTTTAAGTAACTACTTGTCTTGGTGAATGTCTATTGCTGCTGGGTTTTGGGGTCCTTTGGGCTCATAACATGGGTTATTCCAACATTCTCCTTTTATTTTCACATTTCTGAATCCTATTTGATCTGCATTTCAATTTCAATATGTTGATTGTTTCTCCTCATTTATATATTATTAATTCCAGTGAACTGAAACATTCCCTTTGTCCTATTCTCCCCTTGCTCACGCTCTTTGTACCTTAAAAACCAATTATTCTCTCATTTTTGCAGGGTATTGTAGTTTTCACTGTTTTCCTTTCCAGAGGTTTTGCCTGATGGGCTGTGTTACTAGAATTAGTAGTTGTAGTTGCTAGGCTCATCTATATTAACTGTCTCATCAATATCCTGACAATAGTTGTTCATACTCCTAGATCTATATGATTTCTAAATTATAAGAACATAATAACTTTTGGGCAAAGATGCAACATTAATGACTTATTTTAAACTTGCATAATCTTAATCTTGCATAAAATTTTATCCACCATGAAATACGCTCTCCATCTCACAAATTACCAGAAATGCATTGGTCTGGATAGAAGAATGGCTGAAGTCAAAGAATGGTAATAAAGAGGGACTTTTCTGGCAGTCTGTGCAGGGGTTGGTGTTGGCTCTGCTAACTTACACATTATGTGTAATTGGTTGAGATGACGCAATTGATCGCTTTGTGGCTGAGTTTGAAGATGATGCAAAGATGGGTGGAGGGGCAGATAATATTGAGGAAGTAGGGAGGCTGCAGAAGGACTTGAGTCCTTCAAGGATTAGTACATGGATCTCTGCTTTCGTGATTTATTTAATTAACAAATTGGTTGAGGGAGTAGAAGCCTCAATTTTATTCCCAATAAATTTTGACAATGGAGCATATCCTGAAGCCAGAGAGATGGAAATCGACCCCCAATCACCTCCACCAATTTCAAACTCTCGCTGCATTACTTTGAAGCGTTCCTGCAGGCATCATTTGCCATTCTTCAGTCAGAGAATGACAAGCTGCAGGTACTTCACTCCCTGGTCAGGCCCCTAGTATACTCAATGATCAGTGAGCAACATCATACCCAGAGGCAATGAGACATTCTGAAGGGCCAATGCCTGAAGAAGATAAATGAAGTCAACGGATGACACCTCCTGGCTACCAGAAAACAGTGACCCAAGGAACAGTGACTGAGTACCTCCAAGACCTATTGTGACAGAGTATTTAGAGGTGGTTTGGAAGGAATTGTTAGAGCAGCTTGCACACACACATTTTAAAACATTTGCAGGACTTTTGCAGAATGCTTTTTGCAGTGGCAACAAAGTATTGACAGCAGCTTGCCTGGGAGAGCATGTGATCTTTGTAGGCAGAGGAGAAGAGTTTTGCTCTCAGAGAGGGAGGGTGTGAAACAGAGAGAGAGGAGACAGAAATCAGTTCCAGAAGGACAAAGCTGGCAAACTTTGGAAGGCTGCCTGGTCAAAGGAGGAGATTGGCAATCTGAAAGGTGACCTGAAAGAAAGAGGATCATCTGGAGAACCCTGAAGGGAGCAAGTTTCATCAGCTAGACTGATTGAGAAGGAATCAGTTGCGGATGTCTTGGAAAAGGAATCTCTCTCTGAAAACCAGCAAGAACCCTCATGAATGGTAACCATTTGCCTGTTAGGCACCAAAGACTGGTGAATTTTGTTAATGCTAACTTCTGTGCATAGTACAAGAATTGCCTGCAACCAATGAAATTGGACTGTGATCCAAAGAACTTTTCTAATCTTAAATATACATTACACACAACTGCGCTTAGTATTAGAGGGGGATTAAGTAGTTAGGTTAAGTAAGTAGGTTAAGTAATCTTAAAGAAATCTCTTGGTGCCTGCCACATTGACCACCGCCAGTGGGATGATATCGCCTCCAACCGTGCATCTTGGCACCTCACAGTTCGGCGGGCAGCAACCTCCTTTGAAGAAGACTGCAGAGCCCACCTCACTGACAAAAGACAAAGGAGGAAAAACCCAACACCCAACCCCAACCAACCAATTTTCCCTTGCAACCGCTGCAACCATGCCTGCCTGTCCAGCATCGGACTTGTCAGTCACCAACGAGCCTGCAGCAGACGTGGACATACCCCTCCATAAATCTTCGTCCGCGAAGCCAAGCCAAAGAAGAAGAAGAAGAAGAAGAAGAAGAAAAAGTTCAATTCTGTTTTCTTGTTCAAATATAATTAAAAACTCCTTTTGTTTAAGTACCCCTGTGTTGTGGTTCATATCTATTGCTGCTGGTGTTTGAGGTCCTCTGGACTCTGTAGCACTATGAACAGTTGGATGGGCCTGTGACTGGAAGGACGTGATGGCTGCGGAGAACATGGAGGACCTGATTAGAGACACGTATATCGCCGGCATTAGGTCCAACTACATCCTCCAGAAACTGTTGGAGCAAAGTGAGGGCAAATGCAATGTTCTGCCACCAACGCCACTCCACATGAAAGACTTCTTCTGCAACAGGGGCCATGCTATCAGTCTAATTCAGGGGATGATTAGTTGAGGTTGACCTGAGGCCCTCTTATTCAATGGGGGAATTTCTGCTGATGGCAAATCTTTGCCCTAGGCAGACTAAAATCAATTTTATTGCAACACCTTATGCTACATGACAATAAATGAATCTTGAACATATTGTAGTATGAATGCACTGAATCTTACTGCCTTAATAATCTTTAAAATCAAAACTACTGCAGTAGATGTTTTGATATGTATCAGAAGTGTGAGAAATTATCGCTATTTATTTTGATGAGTGTGATTCATTCAAGAAGTTGAACCATATTGGCCACAAGATTGGCATTTCATGCAACCACCTTTTGTTTCATTCCCTCTAACAACACTTTGACCAAAAGTCAAAGGATGTACAAATTGGAATAACAAATGCAGTGGGTACAATGGAATATTGAATCTTCAAAGCACACCCCCCACCCCCCCCATCCTTAGATGGAAACGTATTGCTGCACTTTCATCGTCCCTGAGTCAAAATTCCTAACCAAAACTCTGCGGAAATACCTTCACCAGATGGGCTGGAAAGGGCAAACAAGGTTGTTCATTGCCATGTTCTGATAAACAAATCAATAAATTAAACAAATTGTTGCATCAAAACTTCAAGTGAATGAATTTTGCAGGTTGTATTGTACAATCTTCTCAATAGAACTACATATTTAGATATTAGGGATTGAGACCTTGAGTTTTAAATGATCCTTTCATTTAAAAAATCTACATAAAGGAAATAAAATATTTTCCCTTTCAGATGTTAACTATTTAGCTACCACCTTTGTATGGAATTTTCAATGTTTCTATAACTTCTACTTTAACAAAGCAACATGGTGTTTTAAAACTTGACAGTTAAAGGATTCCTATAATTGCTTAGTCACAGCCAATAATTCATTGTGATTTGACTAATCAGTATCTGACACATTTCCTCCCCACTTACATCTCCACCTGTCACGAGATTATCTTGATGTGCCATCAAGGTCATTAACCAACTTCAAAGTCACCTCAATTTTTGGTAAAAATTCCGTTAGATTATTTTACTTAAATACGTAATACTGCTGGCTAAATGCAAACTGAAGGGGCTGGGATGAGACGTATTAATCAAAGATTTCCAACACTAATTGCTTAAGTAAAGGTGTCGAATCTAAATCAGCTTCACTCTAAAATGGACGGAATTTTTCCAAAAAATTACATTTAATCATTTTGTCATCCATTATTATAATTACTGTTTTCAATATTTGCATACATTTGAAATATAATGAGAATGTTATTAGTATTTGTTATGCGTCGAGCTAACTTTCTCTTACAGACATCATTGTCAGATGGCAGGCTATTAGATGTACTATTCTTCATTAAATCATGAATATTTAGTTATTATTTGAAATAAATGTCAACATCAGTAAATTGAATAATGCAGTAAAGGTCTCAATGAATACTTTGCCAAGAAATACATTGACATTCATCAATGCAAATGTGAACCACCAGTGGAGCTGGTCCCAAAGGATAAGAAGTTTAAAAAAAATAAAAAATTGGTCCTTGACCTAACATACAACCACCAGGACATTCAATTCAATTTTCTAACCTTTACCTGACATTATGTTTATTGTACTTCAATCTTTGGTAGTCAGAAAAGAGGTGAACAACAGAGAAATGAAAAACGTGCTGAATATTTAACATTTAGACCCTTTCTAAATTGGCTGTCACAGATTATCAATTAACTTGCTGGAGCACTGGTTCTAATCTCCACATTATTGAAAATGTTACAACTGCATGCAATATTTTGGCGACGGCTGAATCAAAGCTGGTTACTGTGATTCAAAATGTAAGTTGCAGGGTATTCCCAGGTGAACATAAGCAGAATTTACTGTAAGTTGGCAGGGAGCAATATTCCCCACAATCATAATGTGAAATCTTCAGCCTTGATAGCCCTCAGGACTGATTTTCAAAGAGTGGACTGGGGGAAGGTCAGTGCGAGTGATGGGAGTTGTTACCAGCAGGTGAATTGTTTGGGGGAGTGGTGGGGGGGTGGGGGCGGGAAATTTGCTTTATATCCAAATGAAGTGATGAGATGATCTGCTAATTAGTGAGAAAGCAATCAACAGTTTAATAAAAGGAAATCTGTGTTAATAAGAGGTGGGCTCATGATTTGTAACTGATGTGAAGGAGAGTTTTGGAGAAGGCAATGGATTTTTTATTTGGATTGCTTCCTGGTGAAGAGATTTAAATACCATACCTGAGAGCTGAGTCTGAGAGAATTAGTGATGTCACATTTTCGTAAGTTAGCTCTCCTGTAGGTCAGGGATGACCTGTATATTCCTTCTACAAATCCTTGATATTAAACATTTACCATGTGCAATGACAAATTTCTTAAAATGGAAGAGAATCATCCAGGAGTACCTGGATACTACTCAGAAGTGGCGGAAGGTCAGCCCCTTCTCCCACAGAGTTTACTCATTTGCCTCACCTGTGGCAGAGTCCGATCTCATATTGATCTGATTAGCTACCTTGGAACATAAGTCACTGGAGTGGAATAGAGACCTGCTCAAGACTGCCCAAGATAAAGGAGAAAAGAACTAATAATAATGATAGTTTGACAAAATGCTATTGAATATATGGACGTTTTATGTGTCTTAACAAATATCAAGATTATGTATTAACTTGTAAGCAATGCATTAGTCCGGTCGATTTGAAGGCAAATGATTTACATATATTTAAAAAATTCCACAGATATAGCAATACCAGGTAGCTTATAAATACCAGTCTTAAATTCAAATTCATTGCCATTTTTGGTGATATTGAAACACACCACCTGCCTACTACAAAAATACTGAAGCCAGCTAACTCACAAAAATGTTGTTCCCCCAAAAACGTCATTCATTCCACCAAATACTAAAAAAAAAACATTAGAGAGCTTAGCTTTCCTGAATATGAACAGTATTCTTTATCTTTGCCATTGCACATAGAACTTTCTTACTGTTTGTTGCACTGTCATTTGCTCAATGATTTTAAAATATTGCTCAGACTGTATTTTGCCAGCACTATTCATGAACCAGCTGTCTATTCTGTAAGCCTAACTGGAAGGTGAGCTTGTTGACATAAAAATCTGACTGTTATTCAGCTACCTCTCCAAGGGAAGTAATGCTGCAACAACATTTCCAATTAGTACCCAGAAGGTTGTATAAATTCTTTCATTTTCCATATCAATGTATATAACCCATTTTTGCTTTTTCTCAATCAACCAGTTTATTTCATTCGCTTCTGAACCATCAAGGTAGCTTCCTTCTGCCATGCATCTCATCCAAATATTCCTACCTTTATGTTCAAATCATCTTCATAAATCTATTAAATTTAATTCACTTGTTTTGTCATTGAGTTTCACAATTGGAGAGAATCTAGAATAAGCACAGTACATTGGATAAAAATTTGATTCCTCCAATAGATTTCCTTGAGTGCCCTTGCTAGAAATGTGTGCCCATAAAATTGGGTTCCAATGCTCTGTCTTTGTCATTATTGGGGCTTCCAGTTTTATTGAATTGTCAGCACCAATTAACAGCACAGGTCAGGCAGTGTGGAAAACAGCGAAACAAAGACTGTAGATCCCGGAACATTGAGCAAACAAAGAGAAGCTGGAGGGGTTCAACAGATCATATCACATCCATGGGAAGCAATGGTCAGTCAGCATTTCTGATTGGGACCCTTTTTGGGGAATAAAGTTGGAAGTGGTGATGCCAAATATATCATGGAGGGAGAGAAGACTTGTAAGGGCCTCAGAGGTGACAAGATATTGGACAGATGGAGAGATACCCTTTTCCCGAGAAAAAGACCAACTATTCACCTTATCTGTGTTTCTCATGATTTTATTTTCCTCCCAAACTCTCCTTTAGCATGCTGTCATTTCCTTGCCCCACCCAAAGGCATTGCCTCCCAAACTTTCCTTTAGCGTGCTGTCATTTCCTTGCCCCACCCAAAGGCATTGCCTCCCAAACTCTCCTTTAGCGTGCTGTCATTTCCTTGCCCCACCCAAAGGCATTGCCTCCCAAACTCTCCTTTAGTGTGCTGTCATTTCCTTGCCCCACCCAAAGGCATTGCCTCACATTTCCATTTGTTACTTTTGTACTCACTTAAGCCAGCCCACTTATTTCTTCCTGCAGACTAATTTGTATTTCTTTCTGGCTCCCATACCACTATCCTTGGTATCATCTACAAATTTATTAATCACCCCCTACACTTTCCTCCGTCATTAAAAAGCACCCCCCTCCAAAAAAAATGACTATTGCCCCCACTGCACATAGTGTACTGTCTTTGAAATCACTTCCAAGCAATAACCATTCCAAGAGATAACGGAGAATGGTAACTGAGTTTATCTTTGAAAGACCAGCTTTGCTTCTCTCTCCGTAGATGCTGCCTGTCAAGCTGACGGCTTTCAGCATTTCTTGCTTTCTCTTTAAAATGTCCAATATCTGAAGTTTTTTTGTGTCTTGTGGACTTTTTGATCAATTTGCCATATGAGACAATGTCAAATGCCTTCCGAAAACCTAAATAGACTGCACCAAATCATCTATCTTCACTGGCAATCCTTGTTGGGTTCCAGAAATCTTCGACTGAGTTAAGCAGGGATGACTCTTCCTTAACAAAACCTTGTTGGCTGGAGTTGATTAACCCTTGCCTCTTTAGATGCTGATTTGTGCCATTCCTTTGTTCTCTTCTTGTTTTCACCCATTTTTCTTAAACTGCAGAAGCAACCTTCCAAGCTTCCAGCATCCACAACTTCAACTAAAAGGCTTTGGAAAATTATAATCAAATCCTCTGCGCATTTCCTTTATTTTAATTAAAGATCCTGAATACAATTGATTTGGGCCCAGCAATTTTCAACTTCTAAGAATCCTGGAGACCTGAATATGTTTTTCCCTTTTAATATGTTCTGCCATTTACAATATCAAAATCTTCCTCCTGAATACCATGTCTATAATCAATCCCCTTTTTTTTGTTAACGATGCATAACATTAATTCAGAAGCTCCCACAGTTCCCGGTTCACTCTGGTTATTATGTTGGTTTTAATTATTCATCTCAGTTCTCCTTTGCTTTGGGGCTCTCCATGATTTTACCTGGCCCCATCTTTTCATGCATCATCTTTGACTTTCTTATTTTGTTTTTAATTTTGTCGATGCATATCGCATTCTCCTCCAAGATGCTTTTAATGTTGGGGAACCTGATGTTTTGAAGCTAGAAGATGCAGCCTCCAGTTGTGCCAGATGTTGTCATAAGGGATCTTCAATGAATTAGTAGCAACAGTGTTCTAGAGGAACTCCTTGGGTCCAGCAGCATCAGTGGGAGAAAAAGAATGGGTGATGTTTCAGGCCAAAAACTTTCATCAGGACTCTCAATGAGTTATAGGTTTGCTGGTCATCGAATTGGAGTTCGTTTCATCAATGAAAACTATCATCATTCATGTCTGCAAATGCTTTTCTTAATCTGTAATTTATATTATCATTACAATGTAGGAGGGTATTCAGCTAATGTTTTCTATGATGGCCCTTGCAGTAATTATTTCACATCATTTCAATTAACCCCCCCCCCCACCCTCAAATTCTCCTATGACCTATTATATTAGGAAAGTTTACAATTGTCAATTCACCCAACAACAGACATGTCTTTAGGATGTGGGATAAGAGCACCCATGTGGTTACGGAGACAAATGCAAACTCCATGTACCCAGCACCAAAGGTTAGGATTGCATCTGGGTCGCTGGATCTGTGAGGAAGTTGCACAACCTACAGCATTTTCTGGGCTTGAAATGGTTGCAGCAAGGCAAGGATGTTCAGAGGGCAGCTGCTGTTCTGCGCCTGACTGAAGTGCAATACCTGTAGGACCTCTTCCATGTGCCTTTTCTTGTCCTACTTAGAACCATATACTCTATAAAACAGAAACAGGCTCTGCACCCCATCTAGTCTATCCTAAACTATTTATCTCAGTGTTAAAAAAGGGGAAGTCTGCAATCGCTGTGACTGTAGTGAAAGCACAGAAATACTGGAGGGAACTTGGCAGAGTGGCCTTGAGAAGGGTACAAGGCTGAAACATTGGTTATATATCTTTACCTCCTAGGGACGCTGCATTTCTCTACACTGTTTATTTCGCCCAGTCCCATCGTTCTGCAGCCAGACCATAGCCTTCCATTCCCCTCTCATCCATGTATCTATCTCATCCTCTCTTAAATGTGAATGTCAAAATCAAACCCACATCCACCACCTCTGTTGGCAGCTAATTCCACACTCTCACTTCCCTAAAGTTCCCCGTAAACATTTCACCTTTCACCCTTAACTCATATCCTCCAGTTCTTGTCCCACCCAACCACAATGGAAAAAGCCTGCCTGCTTTAACACTAACTATACCCCTCATAATTTTGTATACCTTGAGCAAATCTCTTCTATTTTTCTGATGCTCCATGAAGTAAAGTTCTAACTTCTTCAACCTTTATCTACAACTCAACTCCACAAGTTCTGGCAGCATCTTGTCAATTTTCTTTGCACACTTTCAAATATATTGATACCTTTCTTGAAAGTAGGTGACCAAATCTCAGTGCCCCAAATTTGACCTCGCCAATGTTTTGTACAATGTTAGCATAACATCTCAACTCCTGTACTCAATACTTTGATTTATGAAAGTCAAATACTCTTTTTTAATACCCTATCTGCCTGTGACACCACTTTCAAAGAATGGTGTATTTATATTCTCAGATGGCCGTGTTCTACCACACTTCTCTGTGCCCTGCTGTTTACCGTGTAAGTCCTACCGTGGTTTGACCTCCCAAAGTGCAATACCTCACATTAAATTCCATCTGCCATTTTGTGGTCCATATTCCAGCTGTACACTTTGAAAGGCTTCCTTGTTGTCCACTTCACCTCCAATCTTGGTGTCGTCTGCAAATTTGCTGATCCAGTTGACCACATCCAGATCATTGATATGTTTGATAAACAACAATGGACCCAGCACTGATCCCTGAGGCCCACCATTAGTCACAGGCCTCCATTCTGAGAGACGATCATTGACCACCACTCTCTGCCTTCTTCGACAAAGCCAATGTCAAAGGCCTTGCAAAAGTCCATGAAGGCAACATCCACTGCCTACATTTCAACAATTTTCCTAATAACCTACACTAAATATTCTATAAGATTCTATAGACATTCTATTCGACATGTATTCTATTGGACATGACGGAACAGGCAGAAAGCCATATTAATTATCACTAATCTTCTTCTTTGGCTTGGCTTTGCGGATGAAGATTTATGGAGGGATAATGTCCACGTCAGCTGCAGGCTCGTTGGTAGCTGACAAGTCCGATGCGGGACAGGCAGACACGGTTGCAGCGGTTGCAAGGGAAAATCGGTTGATTGGAGTTGGGTGTTGGGTTTTTCCTCCTTTGTCTTTTGTCAGTGAGGTGGGCTCTGCGGTCTTCTTCAAAGGAGGTTGCTGCCCGCTGAACTGTGAGGCGCCAAGATGCACGGTTGGAGGTGATATCAGCCCACTGGCGGTGGTCAATGTGGCAGGCACCATGAGATTTCTTTAGGCAGTCCTTTTACCTCTTCTTTGGTGCACCTCTGTCACGGTGGCCAGTGGAGAGCTCTCCACTGGCCACCGTTATCACTAATCAATCCCTGTCTATCCAAGTACTTTTAAATCTGGTCTCTTGGGATACCTTCCAACACCCCTCACCATTCAACATCATGTTTGGCTGCAATGTGACTGGTGGAAGGCAAATCGCATACAGTAGAGCAGGATACAGATGGTGTGGGGATGATTGAGAAGAGCAGTGGCCCCAAGCATTCTGGCATTAAACCATAACATTTATTGTAGCAGTTGGGGTGTCAGTGGGCTGGCTAACTGGTGATGACAAGAGTTCTTGAGGGATCATCCTGGCTGGAGAGGAATACCTGGCAAGATGAAAGAAAAATGACTCTTAAGGTAAGGTATAAGGATGGAAAGGAGCAGGAGATGTGTGTTTAAATTATCTGTAGCTTATAAATCGGAGGAGTTTCAAAGTGAGAGCTCTTGGATAGAATGATGTGAATAAGAGAATAAGTTATAAATTTTATTAATTCCTTTGATGCAACTAACTGTCCAATACTTGTAGCATTTCTCTCTGCCAGGCGAGTGAACTGATGGGCTCTAATGTTGTTGTTGGACTTCTAATGGTATGGCTTGCTATTTGACTTCTCCTCCTGCTAGAAAGTGGATCTGGGTGATATAATTGCACTAGTCAAACAGAAGTTCAGTCTATTTATTTATTTATTTATTTATATAGAACATTTCAAATAACTTGCGTTGACCCAAGTGCTGTACAGATCAAAAAGGCATCACAACTAGGCAACTATTTAAAGTACAGAATAAAACAAATATGAGAGGTTAGAACACGAGGTGCAGGAGGAGGACTCAAAATACTTGTGAATAAAAGTTCATCTTCAATCTGGATATAAGAGAATTGATGGAAGGAGCTGATTTGATGGAGGAATGTTGTTCCACAGTTTGGGGGCTGCAGTAAGATTTGAGTGCGGAACAGTCAAGCGCCCCAAGTTGGCTGACCTGAGGGGTCTTGAAGAGGAATAAGAAGTATGGAGATCAGTGATATAAGAAGGGCTAGTCCACTTATAGACAAACAGGAGAACTTTAAAATCAATTCTGAGCTGTACTGGCAGCCAATTAAGGAAGGACAGAATAGGAGTTATATGCCTGGCTGGAACATTCTGAACCAGTTGCAGATGGGAAAATAAAGACTGACTAATCCCAATATATAGAGAGTTAGAATAGTGTAAATGGGAGAATATAAGGGCATGGATAACTTTCTCAAGATCTTTAAATGAAAGGAATAATTGCCAATAGTATGAAGCTGGAGAAAGCCAACTTTTACAACTGCATTATCTTGTTTGTTGGACTTGAAGGTTGAATTAAATATCACACCAAAGGATTTGACATGGGGTTTAATGAGGTTGGATAAGTTACCAAGACTATTGGAGGTAATTTTGGTAGAATTAGGGGGACCAAACAGGATAAGCTAAAATTTGCCCTCATTTAGCTGAAAGAAGTTTTGAGCCATCTAACACTTTATGTCCTCTAGACAGTTAGTGAGGCTGCCTATCTTTGATTGGTCATTAAGTTTCAAGGGAGATAGAGCTGAGAATCATCAGCTTAGCAGTGGAAAGAGATGTCATGTTTTTGAATGATATGACCAAGGGGAACCATGTATAAAGAGAATGGGGCCTAGAGAAGACCCTTGTGGGACCCTGCAGGAAAGGGTAGCCGAAGAAGATGAAAATTTGCTTACATTAACTGACAAAGTCCTATTGTTAAGATATGATTTGAACCAGTTCAAGGCCATGCCATTGACACCAACCCAATCTACTAAAATAGTGTGATCCCCAGTATCGAAAGCTGCACTAAGTTTTTTAATTAAGGAGAATTAGAATCATCGAGCCACCTGAGCGTAAGGCTGTCGCTGTGCTTTGGTGGGTCTATGGTAACTTGACTGAAATCTTTCCAATGTGTTGTTTTGATATAGATATGGAAACAATTGGCTCAGAACAACTTTTTCAAGGACCTTTGACAGGAATGAAAGTTTAGAAATGGGTCTGTAATTTTTGGCTGTGGTGGGGTCTAAGTTGGCTTTTTTTTTCCAGGAGGGACTGGATCACAGCACACTTGAAACAAATTGGAACAGTACCAATGGCCAGGGAACAGTTAATAATAAAGAGGACGCTAGGACTGGCAACGTCGAACCATTCTTCAGGAGGGGAGTAGGGATAATGTTGAGGGGGCAGGTTGCAGGTTTCATGGAGAAAACAGTCTTGCTGAGGGGAATGGGGCTAAAACTGTCCAGGTTGGATGAACAGAACTGTGGAACAGTTAGGTTACGGGTGTTTTGGAGGGGGGGGGGGCAATATTTTTCCTGATGCTCTCAACTTTGTTTATCCAGAATTTTTTAAATGTTTCACATTTGGTTAGAGATACATCAGAGTTGGTATTGGGTGTGGGACCAATGACTGAGTTTTTCTTTTGAAAAGTAAACTTTATTCACAGTAAATAAATATATGAAGGAAAACAGTGCAGAGTCATTTTGCATTCTTAGAGTCATGTTCTGAGATATATTTTGTTACTGTATATTGTAGTGCAAATCATTATTTGGCTGAGACACACAATGTGGTCAGAAAAATAATTCTGGAACTGTTCCCTTGCCTTAATTTGGCCAAATAACTGGATACACATTTGAGAAAGAATAACACATTATTAAAATAGAGCGCAGAGAAGATCTACAGGGATGATGCTAGGTTGTAGAAATTCATTTGTGAGGAAGAGACCAATGACTGAGTTGATGTTACTGAACAAGACCTTGGGATATGGGAGTTGTTGGAAATTAGGTTAGCAAAATATTTTGTTCTTTTACTGCTTCCTGGTATATCTACAGGTTGTTTTGCAAAATTTCGAAGGAAATTCATAGTTTATCCCACTTCCACGTTGGATCAACTATCCTGCACTCCCTCCTCCGGGCTTTGGTGTTATTATTAAGCCAAGGGACAGTCTTAAGCTTAGGATGTTTCACTTTAAGTGGGGCTACAGTGTTCAGGATAGAAGAAGAGGTAGTATTAAATAGGGAGGTAAGTTCCTCAGTGTTGAGGTGGGGAGGGGGATGCCTCAATAGTGGAAGTATTTGGAGCTGCTATAAGGTCCTCTGAGTACTTAATAGAAGTCCACCAGTTAATGTAACAGGAGTAGCATATAGGAAGTCCAGATTTGTTAGGGGAGCAAGGGAGGGATAGGTCGAAAGCAATAGCTATATGGTCTGACACACAGGTATCAATTACTACACGTTTGCTAATTGATAAGTCAGATGAAAGAACCAGGCCGAGAGTACGGGCTAGCTTAAGAGTGGATCCAGTTTAAAGCAGCTCCAAGTTAAGATTCAATCAAATTCATAAAATCACTTACAAGGGGCTTGGTTGGACAATACAATGGATATTGAAGCCATCAGGAATCCAAACTCTATCAAAGTTGGGCATCGTGTTTGAAAGGAAGTCTGCAAATTGAGTGATAAAATCTTTGTATTTTTGGTGGGTGATTAAAAAAAGAACAATTAAAAAAGGATTGGCCAGGCCCACTTTATTTAGTTTGTCTTTTTGAATGTGGAAAAATAGCCATAATTCAATAGATAGCTCTTGAAAAGCTTTTAAACACAATGGCTAAATCCTCACCATGGCTGGAGGGTCTAAGAAAGCCACAGTTTTGTGGACAAAGCTTATGCAAAGGAGTAATCTCGCCAATGCTCAATAGTAGGAAGTCGAAACCTTGTGTAGTGAAAAAGTCATTGAGGATAAAAGTCTTGTTTGATAAGGATCTGGCATTGATCAGAGCCATTTTAGTTGGGATAATATTATGATCCAATATGGTACCAATTTTAAGGAATGAAGATTTTGGGAGATTACTGAACCCCACTTCACCAATAGCCTAGCGGGGAGCTTGCGGGGTGGTAATTTGGTGTTCGTGTTTGTGGCTGAGTTTATCAGCAGGGAAGGGTGTACTTGGTCTAAAGGGAATGTTGAGGGATGAAGCAGCAAAGTCAGCCAAGTCCGCTATTATCATAATGGAAAAAGTAGCCTGGTGCAGAGTGGAAGTGGTAAAATTCCTTAGCTTAACTGAGATGCCTGGACAATTACTCCGCCTCCACACTTATTTCTAAAATTGAGGGATGGAGTAACATGGTCATGGCTGGTAGGTTTCAGTCTCATCAAGTGGCAAACAGATAGACACATCGGGTCCAGTCTCATCGGGTGGCCAACATTCGGGCCAATTGGGACTGGACTTGTCAGGCAGCGAGCGGCTGGGTAGATTACATCCAGTCCTGCCAGGTGGCGAACAGCCAGACAAGCCACGTTTGACTGCATCGGGCAGTGAGTGGGCCAGTCGGATCCGACCCTGATTCCATCTTACTTCAGAAGGCCAGGCCAGCAGGAATTGATCTCAACAGGCCATGAAAGGCTGGGAAATTTGGGTCCAACTGCTTCAGTCTACGAAAGGTTGGGTTGGACAGATCCGACTCCATCAGGTCCAGAAAGGATGGGCCAAGTGAGCTCAACCATGGGGGATAGTATGAAGAAGGCCAGATTCAAGCGGAGGTAAGTGAAGTTCCTTGACATCGGTGATTACCTCATTGCCAGGCGAACCAGACCCAACCAGGCCAGACAGTGTGGCGATGGACAGAACCAAGCAGGGCCAAGCAAGACTCATCAGCTGAGCCAAGGAGCCTGTATTGAGATTGAGTTCTTTGTTACAATGAGGAAAAGGTTGAAGGCAAACTCCTCTGCCTGTCTGAGGGGCCTGTATGTTTACCACACCACTGGAGTCTATTTCTTCAGTGAAGGTCGCTGGGCCAGACTAGTATGTCTTCAGGTATTTGAGGAAGGATTTTTAGGCCAGGAAACCATGTAAGTAAATCCAAGATGGAAGTTCTAATATTCAACAGTGTTTGGCTGTTGTAATTAGTAATGTTTTTAGTAGTGATATTAGTAGGTAAATTTGTAACTAATTGGCTACTATCTAAACAACGATGGGCAGCCAAGTACACTGGTGTGGCCATCTTGTAAGTACATAAAGGCAATGCTTGAAAGTTTCAAGGGGGTTAGTGTGATATTTATAGTGGTAGTGAGTGTAGGAACTTAGTGAAGGAAATGAATGTTGGTTTGCTCTTGTGATCTTCAAAGGAGGTCATGGTCAGAGGTTACCATATATTATCACACATATATGTTATACACACTCAAACACTGTGTTTTGCATTTGTTGTCTTCTGCAATGCTGTTTAATGGTATTGCAAAAACAACAAATGCAAACACACTGTATATTTATCATATATTTTGGCATATAAATCAAGGTTTGAAACCCAAAAACTCTCTCAAAAAATGGGGGTTGACTTGTAGGCCGGATATAATTTTGAGACCTTAAATTCAGCTCAATATCCTATCCGCGCTGATCCAGAATACAAGTCAACTCATGGAAAAAAAAAATTCGGTGAAAAACAAATAAAACCGACTGTGATGGATTTTCATTGAGATTCTTATTGAAAACAACAACACAATTAGAAGCCTTCAAAATCGCTACCATTATCTGAAAAAAAACACATTTAGAAATCTTCAATATCACTCTCGTTATAATCGTCTGAGGCAAACATGGTGAAAAGCACATCCATACTCTCACTGTTTAATGGTCATCATATGAGTCCCAGTCTGTATCGGATGAGGTGATTTCAGCTTCGCCGTCAGTGTCCCACCATAAATCATCTTCGTGCCATCAATTGCACTATGATGTCACACTTTTAAAATGACTTTAATCACAGTCCTATGCCATGAGTACAAAGTCACATAGCATTGCCCTGCCTTCTGTAAACTATTTTTCTGCACTCATCATCTATGTATTCCATTCCTCGCACACATGGTCTTTGAATGGCTTGTTCAAGCAGACATCACGAGGGTGCAATAGAGACGTCAAACCACCTGGGATAACCGCCATGTAAGTGTTACTTTGTGCTAATCTACTTTTAGTGTTCTCAGTTAAGTGGCTAGGAAATATATCCTAGACCAGCAAACTCCATTCCTTGCGTAAACCACCTGGCCACCTGTTCCACACATTGTTTATCCATAGTTTTATACCATTTTCATCCATCCATCCTTTTTCATGAAAATGTACAAAAATATCTGCAGGTATTTAACTTTGGTCTAGTTTTGCATTTGAAGATTACCATGCTTCTTAACTTTGTCCTGTCGACATTGCACGATAACACCACAGTAAACCTGGTACTTTCAGGGCTTGTACTTCTGGTTTGCACAGTTTTCACGGCTTTCCATTCGACTGTTCACGGGGGTTTCATCAATGTTTCCAATATTTGCCAATGCAAACTGGTGTTTCTGCTTGTTATGTATAATAAACGGGAGAAAATTTACAACTTTTGGTAGTTTCTGTGCAATTTTAGTTTTTTGTCGAAATACTAGATGTTTTCTGTTCATGAAACGATTGCACCAGCTGACTGTAGCCTCAAAATCTTCACAGAGGTCTGGGCGTGACTTTGCTCACTGCAGTGCAAATGTTCTCATTTTGGGTGACTATGTCGTAATCTTGCCTCTGTTCAGTAACCCATTCTCTGATCTTTACCAAACTCATGACATCATTAAACCTCTTCAGACACTAAATTGATGTCTTTGAGGCTTCTCTTATTGAATTAAATGTCAGTGCAAATTCTGACCACTACTATTTGACTTTATTGACTTAAAGAACCACTCTATTGTTCTCTACTTACTAACCTCCTCTGACTGCACCCATATCAGAAAATTAGGGTGACATATCTATTTTGTTTTGCCAGGGCCTATCTCAAGCTGTATTAATAAAACAAAAGAGATGGTTGTGAACTTCAGGAAGGTCCGGGGGGTTCACTCTCCCCTGACCATTGACGACTTCACCATTGAGATCGTCAAGAGTATCAGTTCTCTTGGTGTGCACTTGGTGGAGAATCTCACCTGGTCCTTTAACACCAGCTCCATAGCCCAGAGAGCCCAGCAGTGCCTCTACTTCCTGCAAAGGCTGAGGAAAGCCCATTTTCCACCCTCCATCCTCACTGCAATTTTACAGAGAATCTATTGAGAGCATTCTGAGCAATTGCATCACCACATGGTTTGGAAGCTGTACCTCCTCAAACCATAAGACCATGCAGAGTATAGTGAAGTCAGGGGAAAAGATCATCTTCCTTCCATGACGGACATCTACAACACTCGATGTGTGTGTGCAGTGAACTGGGATTCACTGGTAATGTGTTGTGCTGATGACTGGCTCCGCCCCCATCTGCTCACATATAACTCTGGTTTCCCGCCTAAACCCAGAACCTAGAACCTTTCCGAAGACCACTGTGAGAACCTACCCTTAGTTATAAGCTAATAAAAGGGTTTGTTCTCCCTCCAGTCGTGAGAGCTTTTATTCATGCTATAGCGCGGAAAGCAATAAACATTGTACATTGTGAAGGACTTCACACACCCGTAAAGTAAACTGTTCTCCTTCTGCCATCTGGTAGGAGGCACTGTAGCACTTGGGGCCTTGTGTCCAAATTGGGCAACAGTTTCCCCCACCCTCCCCCCCACCACCCCAAGCCATCAGGCTCCTGAATTCCTAGAACATTTGTGGATAGGGTACCAAGGACTTTTACTGTATATGTCTTAATGTTTTAATTTCTATTTGTGTAAACCGCTCCGTGGTCCTGGAGAAATGGTCGTCTTTTCTATGGAGTGCATGGTATGAACAACAAATAAAGGTGACTTGACTTGAATGCCTTCCACCAGTAATTGTGCATAGGGAACCCCAGGTCTTTAAGAGGAACAGGTATGACTTCAGCTACACTTGCGAGCTTCAACTGGTGCAATCTACTTATGAGATTAGGTTGAATGGACATTTGCTAAGGCAATAAACTCCACTGCCTAGCTGTTGAAATCATAATAATGAGGATGGATAACGTGTTTTGTTGTTCATGCATCAAATCCCAGAACCTATATTTCAGTATTACCCAATTTAGACCCCTATATTCCCAAGTGGAAAGATGATATTTGCTATTGTTGAAATTCGTTCAGAATGACATTGTACTTTGTGCATGAAAACATACTTTGATAGAAAGCTTTTTAATCAGCTGATGTAATCGGAATAAGTAATCAGTAGACACAATGGTCTATTCTGTTTTTTGGAGGCAAAAACTGATTTGACATTCAGGTGACAAGTAGATTTGTCCCTAACATCTATTTTGGATCAGCATCCATAGCAATTGACTGACTGTTTGCATAAGATGCCACAGACAATGCATAGTTTTATTTATTTGTGAATCATACATATTTGACTTTAGCTATCCTGACTCAGGCATACCGAAACTCATCTGTTCTTCTTGTACACAGGGTATTTAGACTTGTGGAATCTCAAACTTGAATTGTCTCACCTTGTTTGTATCACTTATGCTGTTATTTGCTCTGCATGCAACATACAAAACTGATCTGGACATGGGTCATTGGGGAATAGTATTGAGAATTAGTCATGGCATCACATTGGAGAAATTTAGCAACTGGCATTGAGGATAGTGAAGTGCTGGATAATACAGATGTATTGACAGGCTGCGGAGATCAGTGACTGGTGCAATTCAGTATTGAAAAGAGTGAAGTAATGTATTTTGGAAGAGGCATAGAGATGGAAAAATATTACAAGTGGAATGGAGGGATAAAAGCATGTTTCATGAAAGGAACAGTGGAAATAGCCAAGAGCGTAAACAAGACAAAATATTTCTTTACCTTCTATCAATATGTATAATGTTTAACTTGAACAAACCTGACCATCCAGTTGAAGAATTGTTCTCTAGAAATTCATTCCTGATCAATACCCTCTAAATGTGCTGCAAGGCTCTGAAATTCACCTCTTTGACTTTATGAGGACACTGCGCTTGACAAGAATTTTCAGGCAAACACAAAGATTTTGGCCATTCTTAGTAGGAAATAGATCAACACATTAATCAGACATGATGACTTTGAATAAACATACAGTATTTGGTTTTTTTTAAATCATAGTTTTGAGATAGATTTAAACACAGGAATGTTTTCTACCAGAACTTGATAGGAATGATGACTTCAAGTTAATGAAGGTCAATAGTAAAGTAAACGAGGATAGACAAATGAGGATGCCTGCAGCATGTGGAAACTCCTATTATTTACACGTGTCTAATGGGCAAATGGAGTACAATTTACACATTCCATATTTAATGGAAATATGCTGTATTAATCTTTCACATTTTTTAAAATCTAACTCTTGATTAACCTGTTCTGTGATTGAAGTCCATGCTACATGAACTTTTGGTATATTTGTTTCATTATCTGAAAGATTGAAGAATGCAAGCATGTTTATACCATCTATAAGATAATCTCACAAAAGGGATTTTGCATTTCATCTTGAACAACTGCAAATGTCAGAATTTTATATATTTAAGGCCAATTTCTGTCAATCATGAGACAAATGATTAGACACTGGTGCCAAACATGTATCTCATGGTGATATTTAAAATGTAGCAGCATGCCCAGGTGCCAAGGGTGGGTGGGAGCGGGAATGTTATTGTTAACGGGGGTTTTCTGGGAATTGGGGCCAGTTTTGAATTTTCAGTCCGCCATATTTTCTGAAAACAATGCAATTTTTTTTAATGTACTGTGTAACTGTTTTCTTTATTTTTCACATGCATTGAATCAATAATCATGCGAAGAGTTTGCTTTAGAATATCCCAGCCCAGTGGGATCAATAGAGGGAAATGCAGCAATTGTCTTATTATTGACCTTGGGATTTAGCTTGTCTGAATTTGTCTGCTTCATTTGTGGTGTTTAACTCAGGTTGCAAATTTTTGGGTAAACCATTGGTGTCTACTCTCTGAGTTTTGAATCTGTAAAAATACAAAGAAATGCTAGTCATTTGCATATGTCCAATATATGAATGCATTGAAATTCTTCTTGTTTGCCGCAACTACACAAGTAGGTAAAATACACTACTAAGCTACAAATATAAATGTAGTTCTATGACCCTATTATACTGGGTTACTCCAGGGTTCAACTGTTGTGGTTTCCTACACAAGCTCCCATGCCCTCATACCCATTATTCTTCAAGTACAATGTTGGCAAACCTACCCCATGGCTACAGATTCTTCAAGTTCCCATCCCCTCCAAAAAAAATCTGCCTCCTTGACACCCTAATCACTCTCTTTAGGAGTCCTTCAAACTCTCTTAACCACCCAATTAACTGATTTCCCCAAACTCCCTAGTCACACAATGAATAATCTCATTATCCCTAGCTTCCTCTCCTTCAATCTGCCTTGCAGGCCAGTGGAATTTTTTTCATTATTTTCAAAATTATTCAACACTCTGTTGCATCTTGAAACCTTCAGGATGGTGCAGGCAAATTTAAAGCTTCATGGTATATTTAATTACAGCAGTTGCCATTGTTACCTTCCTAATAAATATAACTTTTTATTATAAACTGATTGTTAATTTCAGAATGAGTCACGTTTGATCATTGTAAAAGCCAGAGCCATGAAATTATGAAGATAAGGAATATATTAACTTAACTCCTCACAACACAATTTTAGTTTTAATAAATGCCAAGAAAATCTTGGGGTATTAACCACTGACTTATATTTACCATCTTATTACTCGATAGATAAACTCACATAGAGGAGTCAGAAGAATATTATATTAAAACATAAATTATATTACCTGCTTTCCCCATTACAGGAAGAATGTGGTGGCTTTGGAAAAGGTACAGAAGAGATTAGAGAGGTCAACAAAGTTGGGCTATTTTCTCAGGAACAATACAGGCTAAGGGAGAGACGTAGTTCATGGTTACAAAATTATGAGAAGCATAGATAGACAGCCAGAAAATATTTATTTTTTACCCCCATGATAAAAACGTAAAATTCCAGAGAATATTTATTCAACACGAAGGGGGTGAATGTTTAAAGGAGATCTGCAGGTTTTGTTTTTACATGGAGAGCGGCAAGTGCCATGGGTAGTGGTGGAAGCAGATGCAATAGTAGTTTTTACATTTTTAAAATTTAGACATACAGCACGGTAACAGGCCCTTCTGCCTCACGAGCCGGTGCCACCCAAATACACCAATTAACCTACAACCCCTGGACTTAAACAAAAGCACCGAGAGGAAACCCATGCAGACACAGGGAGAACGTTGCAGGCAGCGCCAGGTTCTAACTTGGGTCACTGGCTCTGTAATAGTGTTCTGCTAACCACTACACTAACCATGCTACATTTTTTTTAGAGGCTGTTAGATAGACACATGAAAATGCAGATGTGGAGCACGTGCAGGTGGAAGAGTTTAAGTTGGGCATCATGATCAACTCAGTCATTGTGGGCCAAAGGGCCTGTTCCTGTGCTGTACTGTGTTCTATGTTCCAACACATTAAGGATTGATATGATAAACATTAACCTGAAATTTTATTGTAATTTAAAAAAATCCCTATTGGCAATGTGTGCCTTCAAGCCATGTCTAAAATGTAAAATGAGCTGCATAATGGGGGGGGAGGGGGGGACTTGATTCAATAAGTCTAAAATGAGGTGAGAAGGCATTGGCAATTAAAATGGCCTGATCAATAACCTAATACAGCTCTTCCATTTTAATTGTGTAATGTGATGACCAGAGTGGTCAATGAAATTAAACAAAGTATCGAAAGGAATGAAAGATCAATCACAAGTCATCCTTGCTCACATAAATAATGGAGAAAAGGTGTGATTTCTACCTTTTACTTCATCATATGTTTTGAACGAGAATATAACAAAACACAAGGAAACAATAAAATCATTAAATAAATATGGCTCACCATAGACCATTGTGGCAAATTAATGCATTTATTCAGAATCCGTTATCCATTTACCACTGATGTCAGTGGACAGGTAATGAGTTAAACTGAAATATGCGAATAAGATTATGCAAATCAATCAATGGGACAAATCAATGATAAAACAATTTTTCACTTAATCTGGTTAGCTTTACAGGAGTTTGGACAAAGGGCTTGAAACACTATCGGCTCTATTCTGCTACTGTTTCTGTGCAGGTGTGAAGCATTTTGATTTTTATATTAACATAAACCTTTGCAATTTTTTTTCTGTGCAGATGTTAGAGGTAAGTTTTTTTTTCGACACAGAGTGGTGGGTGCCTGGAATGCATTGATCTGAGTAGTGATGGAGGCTGGTACCTTAGGAATATTTAAAAGACATGTTGGCACATGGATTGAGGTAAAAAAGAATTACATTGCTGTGGAGTAGGTTTACATAGGTTGGCTTTGTCAAGTTTTTTTTCATGTTGTAACGGATCGACTGATTAAATTTTGGATTGGTAGAGCCAATGGGAGGGCAAATCTGGAACTGACCAAGCCAATGGGAGGATGTGTTGGAACACGAGCAGTTTTGATATCTTCAGTTGGACAAGTATACCATATCAGGAAGGCATTCTCTCCAATCCTGCTAAGTGTTATCTTTTTTCCCCTGCCGGTTGGTGACTTAGTTGCTCATTGTGTTTCCACAAGGGTTTGATGTCATCCAAGGTACTTTAACATCGCTAAAGTCTACAGTGCAGTGTAGATGATAGGTCTTAAGTGAAGACTTTGTAATGACTTGCAGGCTTTGAACTAGTTTTTTTGAAACCAAGCATGTATATGTTAGTAGGCACTCCCATTCAGAGCAATGGGTCTGGGGAAGTGGTCAGACAGTGCACAGAGAAGGGGTGAGAGGAGCAGTGGGGGAACACTAAGCAACCAGCTACTATTGACCAAGATGTTCAGGGGCTCATTTGTTTACTTGACACTCATTGAGGAAGAATGCACAATACGCCCCAGTTCTTGCACGATTGTCGTATTGAAACAAATAATGCCAATGTGTGCAGGTCAATGTCCAGAACCCCAGCAGCAGAAGTGGTCTTTGTTCTCCAATGGATTAGCTGCATTTAAGAAAAGGATGAAGGAGAGTGGAAGGTAAAGAAATGAAGAATTGAATTATAGGAAAAGTTAAACATGATAGGATTTATTCCCTAGATCACAGAAGAAGGAGGGGAGATTAGATAGAGGTATACAAAGTTGAGGTTAAAAACTAGAGGATATGGGTTAAGGGTAAAAGGGGAAAAGTTTAAGGGGAACATTAGAGTGAACATCTTTCAACAGAGAGTGACAGAAATCTAGAATGAGCTGCCAGCTGAATTGGAAAAGACAGGCTCAATTTTGAAATTTAAGAAAAATTTGCACAGGTACATGGATGGGTGGAGTATGGAGGGTTATGGAATGGATGCAGGTCAGTGGGACTGTACCTAAAATAGTTTGGCGCAGTCTTGAAGGGCCTATTTCTTTGCTGTGGTGTTCGGTGGGTGTACAATTCATCGAACAGTTCATTGTGCCTATGAAAGTTGCCTCCTATCACTTGATTTAACTTCATTTTCCATTTACAAAAGCCACAAACTTTATTTTCTATCAGCTGCTGAACATCTTAGCATTCACTTGACTACTGAGTGCCAGGGCAGGTCATGCAGTGACAGTGGAAAAAGATTGCAAATACATCAATTAAAAGGTTGTGCCTTGTGGGAATAATCTTTTTGAGGTGTGTCTATTTCAAAGCAAGGAGTATTGTAGGAAAGGCAGATGAGTTTAGAGCATGGTTTGGGATGTGGAATTATGACATTGTGGCCATTAGTGAAACTTGGATGCAGGAGGGACAGGACTGGCAGCTCGATGTTTTGATGTTTCAGAAGTGATGGGGTGGGGGGTGGGGGTGATGTTGAAAGGGGAAAGGTGGCATTGCTAGTCAGGGAAAATGTCATAGGAGAGCTTAAACAGGACAGACTAAAGGGCTCATCAACTGAGGCTGTATGGGTGGAACTGAGGAATGGGTCGAGTATGACCACACCCATGGGATTGTATTATAGACCACCAATAGTCAACGAGAATTTGAGGAGTACATCTGTAGAGAGAATGCAGGAAACAAAGTAGTGGTAGCTGCGAAACAAAGTTGTGATAACTTTCCACATATTGACTGGGACTCCCATACTGTAAAAGGGCTGGATGGGTTAGAGTTTGTCAAAGGTTTTCAGGAAAGTTTTCCAAATCAATATATAGAAGTACCAACTCGGGAGTGCAATAATAGATTTGCTTTTAGGGAATGAGATAGGACAGGTGATGGAAGAGTGTGGAGGGGATCACTTTGGGTCCAGTGATCATTAATTCTCAAATTAATTGTTGATGAGGATTGTTATGGTCTCACATTGTGATTCTCAATTGGAGAAAAGGCCAATTTGGATGATATGAGAAGATCTAGAAAGTGTGTATTGGGTCAAGTTGTTTGGTAATTGGGAGTCTTTCAAACGTAAAAAAAAAAAAAATTTGGAGTTTGTATGATCCTGTAAGGATTAAAATCAAAATCAAAAGGCATAAGGAGTCTAAGTTTTTGCTGAATAATAGAGATCTGGCTAAGAAGAAGATAGAGGTGAAAAACAGGTATAGGCAACAAGGATCAATTGAGGTACTGGAGGAGTTTAAAAATCCAGGGAAATCAGGAAGGCTAAAAACATGGATTGGGCTCGGATCTTTCCTTGGTAAGTGGAAGGCTTTCAAAAATAACATTCTGAGAGTACAGCTTTGACATTGGTATGTCAGGATTAAAGGCACAGTTAACAGGCATAAAGAAACTTGATATTGGGGATTTGGAGGGATATTGGGGATTTGGTTAAAGAGGAAGAGAGTGGATCCTCAAAACTTACATTTTTCCCCTTGTAATCAGGGGCCATCCTAGAGTCTAAATTCCTTACCTTGACGATAAAGTTGAAGCACCGCTGCCATCTTCCTGCTGGCTCCCACTCATTATCGCGCATGCCCCGTTAGCTATTTGCGCAGTCCCCCACAGAGTCCATCCACCCAGTCCATCAGCGTTTGGCTCTGTACAGGCTTTAAACGGCCAGTTACAGGAACCAACAGCGGTTTATTTTAAAATGTCCAAATAAAATTTAAACCTTTTAAAATGATCATTTGTGATTTAAAATATTGTGAATTGCTTTTAACATCTTCTACTGGTAAGCGGAAAATGCCAGATTTTTTGGGGGGGGGCTCATCTTATTCAAAGGGGTATCACTCAAAACAAACATTTTAGGTGGAAATTCCCCTCTTATGCAATGGTATACACGGTAGCAATGAAAAGGCAACAAGGAACAACTGAGGTCTTTGAGAAATATAAAATTGCAAGAAAAAGCTGAATAAATAAATCAGGAGAAAAAAATGTTGTTTTGGGAGAGAAGGTGAGGGAAAGTCTGAAGGGCTTCAACAGGTTTATTAAGAGCAAAAGGATAGCAAGGGACAAAAATTTGTCCCCTTGAAGATCAGAGTGGTCAGCTATGTATGAAGCCATAAAAGTTGGGGGAAGATTTTAAATGTTTTTTTTGCATCAGTATTTACTCAGTAAAGTGGCAGAGTCTAGGGCAGTGAGGCAAACAAGCAGTGAGATCATGAAACCTATGCAGATTAAAGAGGAGGAATTGTTTGTTGTCTTAAGGCAAATAAAGGTGGATAAATCCCCAGGGTCTGACAGGTATTTCCTCAGGCCTTGAGAGAGATGAGAGTAGAAATTGAATGGGCCCTGCCAGATACATTTAACGTGTCCTTAAACCACAGGTTTAACCGGAGGGTTGGAGGGTAGATCACATTGTTCCATTGTTTCAAAATACTCTCCACAATATTAAAGGCCAGTAAATGATGTCAGTAGTGAGTAATTTGCAGGAAAGTGTTCTAAGTGATTGTGTATACAATTATTTACATTGGTTAGGGATAGTCAACATGGCTTTGTGTGTGATAAGTGGTGTTTAACTAATCTTATAGTGTTTTTAAAGGAGGGTACTAGGAATGTTAATGAAGGAAAGGCCATGGGTGTGGCCTTCATGGACTCTAGTAATCTCTTTGACAAGGTCCCACATGGGAGGTCAGTGTGGAGGGTTCAATCGCTCCTTGTTTATGGTGTGGTAGTAAAATGGATGAGATATTGGCTTGATGGGACGAGCCATAGAGTGGTAATGGATGGTTTCCTCTGAGTGGAGGCCTGCGATGAGTGGTGGGCCTTAAGTATCTGTGCTGGGTCCATTGTTGTTTGTCAGCTTTATCAATGATCTGGATGATAATGTGGTAAATAGAATCTCCAAGTTGGCAGTTGACACAAACGTTGGAGGTGTAGGGGACAGTGAGGAAGAATTTCAGAGTTTGCAGAGGGATCTGGGCCAGCTGGAAAAGAGGCCAAAAAATGGCGGATGGAATGTAATGCAAACAAATGTGTGATGTTGCATTTGAGAAGGGCACACAGTTAGTGTAGCAGTTAGTCCATCGCTCTTACAGTAATCAGGACTGGGGTTCGAATTCCGTGCTGTCTGTAAGGATTTTATACATTCACCCTGTGTCTGCATTGGTTTTCCCTCGGGGTCCGGTTTCCTCCCACCGTTCGAAGCATACGGGGATTATAGGTGAATTGGGAAGCATGGGCTCATGGCCTGAAATGGCCTGTTACTGTGCTGTATGTCTAAATTTAAATCGAGATAGGACATACATTGTAAACAGTAGGTATTGAGGAATGCAGTAGAATAGATGGATCTGGGAATACTGACACATAATTCTGTGAAAGTGGCATCAGTTATGTAGGGTCAAAAAGAGAGCTTTTGACACATTGACCTTTGCAATTGAAAGCATTGAGTCTAGGAGTTGGGATATTCTGGTCTAGTTGTATAAGACATTGGTCTAGTTGTATAAGACAATTTGGAGTATTGTGTACAGTTTTGGTCACCCAACTACAGGAAAGATGTCAATAAGTTTGAAAGAGTGTGGAGGAGAATTACAAGTGTGTTGCCAGGACTGTAAGAACTGAGTTATAGGAAAAGTTAAACATGATAGGATTTATTCCCTAGATCACAGAAGAAGGAGGGGAGATTAGATAGAGGTATACAAAGTTGAGGTTAAAAACTAGAGGATATGGGTTAAGGGTAAAAGGGGAAAAGTTTAAGGGGAACATTAGGGTGAACATCTTTCAACAGAGAGTGACAGAAATCTAGAATGAGCTGCCGGCTGAATTGATAAAGACAGGCTCAATTTTGAAATTTAAGAAAAATTTGCACAGGTACATGGATGGGTGGAGTATGGAGGGTTATGGAATGGATGCAGGTCAGTGGGACTGTACCTAAAATAGTTTGGCGCAGTCTTGAAGGGCCTATTTCTTTGCTGTGGTGTTCTGTGGGTATACAATTCATCGAACAGTTCAACATCAGAATTGTTCCTTCAGCCCACCATCCCTTCTGCCTCTAGATATAATTAAATTTTGTATAACATAAAACATTGTCCCTATATTATGGAAATATGAAATGCACATGATACTCCAAGTGTGGCTGAACTAAAGTTTTAACATCTTTTATACTCAATTCCCTGAATGATGAAGCCCAATTTGCCCTATGGCTTCTTTTCCTCTCTATTAACTTGCGTTGCCACTTTCAGGGAGCTATGGCCTTGCATCCCAAGATGTCTCTATATGTCAATGCAACTAAGTATGGTGATATTTAGTGTTTACTTTCCTCTTGCATTTCACCTCCCAAAATACATCACCTCACACTTGTCCAATAATTTTCATGTCATCTGAATATTTACTCATCAAATCACCTAAATTTCCAACCAAATCATTTATGTATACAGTACGTTTCCGATTATCCAAAATACTTGGGTCTGGACGTTTTTCGGTTAACCAGATTTTTTGGATAACGGAGAAATTCCTTTAATCAGCCCAGTAGCATCAGCAGAAAACTTGTATCAGTGGTTAAGCAACAAATAAAAAAAAAGGGAGGTTTATCAAGCATGAAATAATGTTTCATTCTTACCAAAAAAAAAACAATATGATCTCTGCTTACAAAATAAGATAATTGCATAAATTTAAGAATTTTTTTAAAACTTTCAAAATTTTGAATAACACAGAATTTTGTTTAAGTGGTTCCAGATTATCGGAAACGTACTGTATTACGAACAACAGAGGCCTCAGCACTGATCCCTGTGTAACACCACTGGTCACAGGCCAAAATCAGGAAAATAAACCCTTTGTACTCTATGACGAGCCAATTTTGGATACAATTTACCAATTTGCTCTGAACCCATGAAATATTTTGGACCAGCCTGTCATGTGAGTCTTTGTCATTTGCTAAGTTCCATTGGTCTACTCTTGTCAACAGAAAAGAATAAAGGAGTAGACTCTTCTAAATGTGCAATGAATTCAGAAATCGGAGAGACTTGGGAGTCCTCGTGCAAGACTCCCTGAAGCTCAATTTGCATGTCGAGTAAATAGCAAGGAGAGCAAAAAAAAGAAAGCATTAATTTCAAGAGGGATAAAATATTAAAAGCAGTGTTGTGATGTTGAATCTTTATAGGGTAATAGGCAGAGCGCACTTTTAAATTTGTCAGGTTGATAGTTTAAAAAGGCTATGGGATGCCAGACTTCATTAATGAGGGGGGGGGGTAATTGAGTTCAGGAGTAGAGAGGCCATGTTGCAACTCTAGAAATCTCTGGTGAGACCACACTTGGAATAATGTGTTCAGTTCTGGTCGCCTCATTATAGGAAGGATGTGGAAGCTATGGAGAGAGTGCAGAGGAGATTTACCAGGATGTTGCCTAGATTGAAAAATAAAGCTTATGAAGCAAGGTTAGAAGAGCTTGGACTTCTCTCCTTGGATCGAAGAAGGATGAGAGAAGCTTGATAGAGGTCAACAAAAAAACTGAATCCACATAAGTTAAATGGACTTAATTCTAATTATTCAAATAAGTGTTTTCGATGTGAGAAAGAAATAGGGACTTTTTTTGCATTCATTGTGGTCTTGTGAAAATGTGGAAAGGTTTTGAAATGAACTGAGTTTATTATTAAGACAAATTATAAAAACAAAGGATCCAAGAATATTTTTACTTGGAGATATTTATGAAAAGGATATAAAATTAAATTGGACAAATACCAAGAAATTTTTTTTAAGTATTGCAGTAGCAACTGCAAAGAAATATATAGCGATGCCATGGAAAGATGATGGAGGAGTATTAAGTAAGTAAACTCAAAACGGTCAAGCAGTTTACCTATCTCGGCTGCACCATTTCATCAGATGCAAGGATCGACAACGAGATAGACAACAGACTCGCCAAGGCAAATAGCGCCTTTGGAAGACTACACAAAAGAGTCTGGAAAAACAACCAACTGAAAAACCTCACAAAGATAAGCGTATACAGAGCCGTTGTCATACCCACACTCCTGTTCGGCTCCGAATCATGGGTCCTCTACCGGCATCACCTACGGCTCCTAGAACGCTTCCACCAGCGTTGTCTCCGCTCCATCCTCAACATTCATTGGAGTGCTTTCATCCCTAACATCGCAGTACTCGAGATGGCAGAGGCCGACAGCATCGAATCCACGCTGTTGAAGATCCAACTGTGCTGGGTAGGTCACGTCTCCAGAATGGAGGACCATCGCCTTCCCAAGATCGTGTTATACGGCAAGCTCTCCACTGGCCATCGTGTCGGAGGTGCACCAAAGAAGAGGTACAAGGACTGCCTAAAGAAATCTCTTGGTGCCTGCCACATTGACCACCGCCAGTGGGCTGATATCGCCTCAAACCGTGCATCTTGGCGCCTCACAGTTCGGCAGGCAGCAACCTCCTTTGAAGAAGACCGCAGAGCCCACCTCACTGACAAAAGGCAAAGGAGGAAAAACCCAACACCCAACCCCAACCAACCAATTCTCCCCTGCAACCGCTGCAACCGTGTCTGCCTGTCCCGCATCGGACTTGTCAGCCACAAACGAGCCTGCAGCTGACGTGGACATTTACCCCTCGATAAATCTTCGTCCGTGAAGCCAAGCCAAAGAAGATAGGTCAGCACAACATCAAGGGGTAAAATGTCTGTACTGGGCTGTAATGTTCTGTAAAGCCTCAATATCACAACTCTGCTTTAATATTCTATCTCTCTTGAAATGAATGTGAGCATTCCTTTTTCCACTTTCTACATGCAAGTTGAGTGTGGTGGATTGCGGTACCGTGGGCATGACCTCACTGGGCTGGGCAGGCTGGCCTGCCTTCTGTACCTGTAGTTCCTCCCCGTAAGATCCCCAATAAAAGCTGCGAGCCCCAGTCTCCTCTCTCATTCCCTCATACCTGGCTTGGATGTGAGCCACAAGCATGCAGAGGAATGCCAAGGTTTTCTGATTAATGAAGCATTTGACTTCATGTCTGAAAGTGGCCATTGATTGCACTACATTGGACTTTAGGCATTCTGGTACGAGGACTCCCAAATCCCCCTGTGCCTCTAATTTCTGAATTCATTGCCTTACATCTTTTATTCTTTTTGCTCTTCTTAAACAGACTATATTGGGTATTCTCCAGTTTTCTGAAACCGTATCTATGACTAGAAATCTCTGTCAAGGCCACAACCATCTCCTCCCTGTTTGACCTGTTGAGTTTCTCCAGCATTGGGCTTTTACTTCAATCATGGTGTCTGCAGACTTTCGTGTTTCACCACTATATCCTCCCATTGCCACTTCAGTATCGTGGGATAGATTCCTTGAGGCCCTGGGATTTAACAATATTTCTCAATGCAGGCAACATTTCCTTCTCAACATTGACATGCCATAGAACAGCTAATCTCAACCTTATTTAGACTATTGCCGTCCCCCACCCCCGCTCAATGTTTATGAGCCACCTTCCCTGCGAAGTAGTCAAATTTTGGCTTCTTCCGTACTTCTCCTGCTAATGACACAAAAAAATGCATTAAAATATTTGTTATGTTAGAAAAGAAAACTAGGCTTTTACTGAAATGCACTGTTTCCGCCGCCCCCCCCCCCCCCCCCCCGGATGGGCTTTTAGGTCCCCATTGAGAATGGCTGCCCTAGAATATCCACATAACCCTTCCTAGTTTTGCTATCATCCATGTCCTTCTCCTTGCTGAACACTGAAGCAACACATTCATAAATTACTTCACTCATCTGTGGATCCACACTAAATTCCCTCTATTGTCTTGAGTGGACTTGCCTTTTCCTTCGCTACCCTCTTTCTCCTAATATATGTATGAATTGCCTTGGGCTTCTCCTTAATCGAAATTTCCAAGACATTTTATGGCCCCTCCCCCCCCTTTTTAATTCTATCGTGACTTTTTTAATTGCAAAAATGCTGTGCTTGAACTCAGTTCCTAAATCTTGCAATGCTTTTCTTAAAATTTTTGACTATACTTATAATATCTCTTGCCATTCAAGATTCTCGAACCTTGTCATTCTTTTCTTTCATCTTCCCAGAAATGTGCAAAGGCATGAACACTAACCAGCTGCCCTTTAAAAGAATCCCTCATGTCAGATGTAGAATTATCCTCAAGCACTCCCAATCTACTCTCCCACTTGACGCCTAATACTGTTGCAATGAGCCTTCCCTCAATATAGTACTTGAGGCCTGAGGTTTAGTCTTTTATCCTTATGCCCAGCTCGCTTCGAATTCCATGTTCTCTTTATTCCTGCATTCAAATTTATAGGACAGGCCTGCCAAAGCGCCAAATAGTTCAACATGTATATCCATTAGACCCATCAAAACCCTTTTACAAATCCTCTTTAATGGAATGTGTGTGAACTAGGCTTCTGTGTACAGATGCCTCCATTATTCTTCCCTGTTTCTCTGGATAAAGGCGAGCTTTGGCTAGTTCCACCACATGCAAATCCAGTTTCTGAAGTAATTTCTGAACTGACAGCTGAGAACATTAAATAGTATCCCTTAAATTGATCTATATTCAATGTTACCTGGCTCTTTGATCACCACCTGAGCCCAATGCTACTGAGGAGCTTTCAGAAGTTAAACGTTCCTTTGTGAAGTCAAACCCTGCGTGCTGCCACTCCAACTGTGCCTTCCTTGTGATTGGAACTTTTCCCGGCTCCTCCCTCAGTGAGGAATCCTAGCTGGGATAAATTTCCCAGAATGGACCAAATCCCCCACGAGGACAATGGCACTTCTTTAAACAGAATTCCAGAGTCGAGCAGAGCACCCCCTGTTGTTTTCTTCTGTCACGGGTACTGAATCAAGTGAACGGCCCTCACAAGATGGCATTCGAAGCTTTTTAAATCGGATTGATCTGTGATCAATGATGAGCAGTAAAGTGTGAACTTTTAAACAAGCAATAAAATATTTTAAGTTCAGGCTAGCTTGAAGCCTTCAAAACCTAATTATTAGTGTTTAAACATTATTTCGTTCAGCATATCAATCATTGTTCTTATTGAATAGAAGCTACACTATTGAAGCTACACTGATGGAATGATAACTAATAGTTTTAGGATGTATTAGATGCCATTGGTTCACTGCATAACCACAAATTCCTCACACTGAGATCATTTACATTTAATTGTACACTTGGTGTAAATCCAGCTTTAATGATAATGACACACATGCAGAGATGAGTTAATAAGGCCATTGCACCAGAATACTTTCTTCCACTGCTCTGTGTGAGCAGATTGTAATGCATTATTTTAGGTTGATCCTCTGGGTTAGTGATATATAACATATTATATATGGCAATCAGCAACTTGATCTACTATATTTTTCTGCAATCCAAAAAAAAATGGAATTTTTCAGAACATTATGTGCTGACAAAATATTGATTAAAAAAAGTGGAGGATTATGTTATTGGGGTGTGAAAGAATGAACAAGTTTTCAGTCAAATAGTGTTGTACTATCCAACAAGAAAGATAATTGCCTCATTGAAAAGAAGAACCGTTCAGTGAATTTTTCCAAAGAGTCCAAGAAATCAAGGAAGAGTTGCGCTATAATTAATCTCAGGAGCACGGACCAGGACATCAGTGAGAGTTTTTTTTTGCACTTGATCATTTTCCACTGGCTATGAAATTAAGTCATCTTGTCATTGTGAGTAATGCTTAATTAAAGCAGGTCCTTATCTACATCACAACCATGCTGGCTCGTCAGAAGAACTTCATTGGCAGTAAAGCATCTTAAAACGTCCTGCGATTCTGAAGGGTGCCATATTAAAATATTTCTTTTCATTTTCATTTCCACTGAAGAAGCAGCACACGCTTTTGCAGAATCGTTGGAATCAGGCTAATCAGTGCCCCATTCAGGGAGAAGCGAGTTAAAATTGGAGGTGTTGCAAGCCGCAACCATGTGCTAATTTCCTTGCTGCTGGGTTCAGAGTGAAAGTGGCAGAGACATAAAAGCAGGGAAATAAGGAATTTGCTTTTATAAGGTGTCTTTTTCAACCCCAGTGTGCCACAAAACACTTCACAGCAGATGGGATAATTTTGAAATGAGGTTGCTATTTTAAAATAAGAAAGATGGTGGCTAAGTTTTCACTGCACAAAATAATTGAAATAATAATTTCCAGATTTACTGTCAGAGTATATACATGACATCACATACAACCCTGAGATTCTTTATCTCCCTGCGGGGTTGCAAAAAATAAACTGTATGCAGATGCAAACAAACAGAACTGTCAATGGATAACGAATGTAAACCAACTAACTGTGGAATACTGAGAGAACGAAAAGAAAATCAATGAAGTCCCTGATTGAGTATGTTGTTGAGGAGTCTGATGGTAGAGGGGTAGCAACAGTTAGTTGAGGAGCAAATGTGAGGACAAAGGGAGGTGGTTTTCTGCACTTCAACACGCAGCACAAGGGGCTTCATGCCCAACTGAGAGAGAGGAGTGGAACTTGGTTTAATATTTGAGGACTGCTAAAAAAAAATGGCATTCACATTCATCCCTCAGAGGTACATGGAAGTGTCAGCCTCAATTAGGTACCCTTCGGCACCAGAATGTGTTTAAGTGGAGGGCATTAGGGTATCCAGGAGGGGCACAGTCCAACAGTTGTAAACTTGCTCTGGGGGGAGGGTGCTGGTCGTGGACCACCCTGAAGGGACGTAAACCTCCTGCGTCCCTCTGACTTAGCAGCCGAAAGCGCTGCATTTATCGCGTGGTGAGTCACTGGCATGGACCAAGCTACACACTAGTGACGCTTGACTCATGCTACCGACACGGGTGGGGGTGGGTCCGATGGTGAGCGATGGCCGTGAACATATGTGGGCACAGCACCTTGTAGGGGGGACCATGCCCATGAATGCCCCACCCCCCCACCGGTGCCGACCCTGCCTAAACTATGAGTGCGATCTGAATCAGCTGGAAAGAGCTATCAATTAACAGGCTGTTTTCCTCACTCCCAGTATTCAAATGCATCCACTAGAGATACAGTAATGCACTGGTTTTAAATGTTATGTAATTTGTCTGCCTGTTTTTTCCTTAAACAGGAAAGTCTGCAGATTCTCTGACTGTAGTGCAATACACAAAAGGCACTCTCTAACCAGACGGCATTAACATTAACTTCTCCAATTTCTGTAATCCCCCCCACCCCGAGCCTCTCTCTTTCCCTCTTTGTCTCCTTTCCTACAGCTGCCCACTCCCTTCCCTCTCCACTCAGAGCTACCCCCACCCCATCACCTCTGCTTTTCTTCTCTCCTCCCGCATGTTAGCCTGTACTCCTCCCTGCTGCCCTTTTTCACTCCTCTCTCCTCCCCCCGCCACCTTTTTATTCCTATACCTCAATGATGGGGTGAGGCCCAAAACATTAAATTTTTTTTTAGATAGAATTTGCGTGATTTTACTGGTCTGAAAAATGTCCGACATCTCGGCATTGGGTCGTTCACATACAAGCGAATTAAAAACTCGAATTCTCCGTTTCCTTACGCGGGTTTAGACAGCGTGCCAGAAGTACGGTAATTGAAGAGGTGGGACTTGCAACGCGCATTATCAATACGCGCTCTTCATTAGCCCGTGGATGGTGGAATGCCTGCAGTTCCCTTTAGACTGCAGGCGTTCCAGGAAATTTACTAGGAGTTGAGGAGATAAAATATCAGAACAGGAATGGCTCCCTCACTACCGTTCCAATCTTTTTACACAGCATGCGTTCCGGGAATATGGTAATAGTTTCCTAGAATGTAGCAGCTGTGTTTTTGTTTTAAACCCACAATTGGTTTTCCCCTTTGCTTCCAATGGATGCTGCATGGGCTGAGATTATCTGGCAATTTATTTTTTTGATATTTTGTTTTGCTTTTTATTCTGTACTTCAGTTTTAGATGATGAGGAGGTTCATATAGAATATCTATCTTTCTCCAAGACACATTTTCCCTGCCAATATTTTAAAAAAGCTTGGACAATTTAAACAATAGAGCAAATATTCAATGATTGCTTAGGAAATGATGCAATTGGCTCAATAAATTATTGGTCATTTTCAGCTGTTTCTTCAAGTTCAAATATATGCATTTTAAAATTAACTAATTTGCATTTGGCACCAATTGCAGGTAATTCAGAGAGAAAATACATAACAGATTGAGTAGCCTTTATGATCTATTACCAGTTATCCTAGCCTCTCCTTTGGGCACCTGCTGTCATGAATTAGTATGCGAGTTTTATTGTGGTATGCATGTAAAAAATGTCATGACTCTTATTGCAAGATCCTTCATTGAATTACCCATCTATTTTATATTTTTTTAAAAATCACACAACCTTTACATGAGTACCAAGATGGGACTCTTATACCTGTTACAGAAGATAACATTGAAACACTTGTCATAAATGACTGCAATTAACATTCTCTTCGGTTGACTGTTGAACCTGCTAGTAAGTAGCAAGCAGGCCCTGTATTCCTTAACTCACAAGCTCACCTTTGAAAGTACAAGATAAAATTTGTTGCAATTAAAACACAATAGAATATAGAAATCTGAAGCAAAACGAAGATTAAATGTTCACCAGCATACATGCTCAGAACAAATAGATTTGAATTTTTTGGGCAAGATCTTGCTGATCTGTGAAGAAAACAAGTTTGGCACACTTTATTTTCATTATCGATGAATGTTTACCCTAGTGTTGTCCCCAAAATTGTTGAAGTAATATTCAAAGAGTTAAGGATTTCTGTACACATGTACCTTGTAAATTCATTGTCATTATCTAAAATCTAATTCATGTTTTCAGAACCCTTTCTATTATTGAGAGCAACATTTAACAACTTCAATATTATGACATTGGTGATTGAAAATGTGTCCTCAGTTACATAATCAAAAATTCCGAATAAGATAAACGGAAGATTTATTGACTGTAATTATAAATACTAGCAAACAAGCAGTTATTTGAGAAGTTCTTCATCATATTTTATCCATAGATTTGAATGATGCACTTTTAGCATTCTAACTTTGTATGAGTTTTTTTTCCATTGGCATTCTTACAAGAATACTTATCTGTTGACTATTGCTACCAGGAGTAAGTTGTCAAAAGTTCTCTAACTTATTTTGTTCCTTGTATGAACAGAAAGGCTATGAAATTACCTTTTGACATCTTTGGGAGTGATGCGAGATTCAAAATATCACTTTTAAAATATTCTAGGACAAAACCAGCTCAATCAAACATTGTCAAGTTAAAGAAAAGTCACTCCATAACCTTTGGAATCTATCCAGATTGAAAAAGAAATTATTGCCAGCTGCTTCACTTGACTTTAGTACAGTTGATGAAGGTCCAAGTTGCTAAACTGAAATTCCTAAAGTAATTACTTTCCAACAATCTTTTTTGTGAAATATCAAACTAAAACAAAACCATTTAGCCATTTTTTTTTTTTTTGCCTTGATTATACAACCAAAATTAAATAAAGAAAACTGAATCACTATTGTATTTTAAATATGAGCATGTCCTTTATGGAAGTATATTACAAAGATAGGAGTATTCACTTAATGGAGGTTTTTTTTTGTTCTTAACACTCTTAGTGCCAAAATCCATGTGTAACAGATACATAGAACATGTAGCCCATTTGAAGAGCAAAATATTTTTTTAAAATGTCTCATGGTTATTTTAATGACAGCCCAAATCCATTAAATTCTTTTAAAAAATAACAGAAAATGCTACATGTATATAAAGCAGATTAGTCAGGGTCTCAAGGTGAAAGTAATCCTTTATTAATAAAATGCATTTTACTTATAGAGCTCAAAATATCAATTTTTTCATCACTACATGGCATTGCAAAAGAATTCAAACTTAAATTGATTTGTAATTAGGAGTCTTATCCTAAATGTTAACTAATTTTCCAGTCTCATATTAATGTTTCTCACAAGAAAAAAAATGGAAATACATTTGTCCTTCAATACACTGGACTGAATTTCATTCCTCATTAAAATTTGTACACCACCTTAAACCAGTTTATCTTCTAATCCAAAGACTGAAAACATGGCAAATAGTATAAGTAATAGGTGACGATGAACAACAGACATTGGTTCAAAATGTTTTCCTTTAGTTATTTGACTAGCTTCTTCTTGGTCTGCACACTGTTTCTTGGAAGTTCTGGAATTAGTCCATGGGAAGATCTTGTTTGGGGCTCCTTGCATCTTTCATATGTCAGTGGTTGGATGTTTAAAAAGCTTTTTGTCAATGTTCATGTACCCTAGCAAAACCTTTAAGATAACAAATAATTACCACCATTAAAAGTGATGTTATTCTGGGAATTAGAGTGAAAATTGCCAATAGATTGCACAAAGACCATGCTGAACATTTAAGTGTAGTGCACAAAACTCAGGAAGCAACAAAGCTGATTGTAAGATGAAGCATATTTTTGAAGTGCATTCCACAACTGGCAACACTGAAACATTGCTGATGAGAATCACAGTGAAACAAAGTCACTGAGGTTAGAGATTGACAATACTCCAACATTGTCTGGGCAATCCAGGCATACAATGCAGCTAACAACTATTACAATAAACAACAGATCACCTCAAAAACAATAATAGAATTGAGTAGAGCCAATATAGATTAATGAAACAAAATTCATATTTGAATAAAGGTGGACAGTACATGCAAAAGGTCAGGCATCATCTGTGGGAAGAGATAATTAACAATTCCGTTTGAGAATCTTTTGTTCCTGTAAAGTACCTTGGACTTGAAAGATTAACTGCTTTGGTTTCCTCTTCTGCAGTTCTTTTGATTTGCAACATGTTTGGCTCATCTGTTGAATTATTTTGAGTTTGTGACAAAGCAGCTTCTATTATCAAGGACGCTCACCACCCAAGCCATGCCCTTTTCTAACTGCTGTCATAAGGAAGGAGGTTACAGGAGCCTAAAGGCGAGCACCCAAAGGTATAAAAATAGCTTCTTCCCCTCTGCTATCAGGTTTCTGAATGGACCATGGACACTACCTCACTTTTTCTCTTTTTGGATGTTTTTATTAAATCTTTGTATTCATGGAATTGTAATTTTGTTCCTCGTTTTGCATAATACGGAACTGCAGAACAACAAATTTCATGACACATGTTCATGACCATCCTAAATCTGATTCTGAGTAGACTAGAAGGGAAGAACTAATGGATGAGGCACATGTTATGAACTCACCAAAGAGTTTGATCATCAGTGTTGGAGCACAAGGAATTATGGGTATTATAATGACTGAGCTTTAAATTGAGCAAGACTAATTTTGATGGCATTAGACAGCCACTTGCAAATATTGATTGGAAAAAAAAATGTTTACAGGTAAAAGGACTTCTGGAAAGTGGGAAGCATTTAAAAGCGAGATAGAGTGAGTTTAGGATGAATATTTCCTGTTGGAGTGAAGGGCAAGGATGGAGGTTTAAGGAACCCTGGTTAACGAGGTATATTGAGGCTCTGGTCAGGAAAAAGGAAGCTTATGCCAGGTTTAGGTGGATGGGATCAAGTGAATATCTTGAGGAATATACATTTAAGAAGAAAATCACGAAGACAAAACAGGGGCAAGAAACACCTTTGGCAAACAATGCAAAAGAGAATCTTAAGATATTCTGTAAGTATATTTATTAACAGCAATATGATATCAAGGGAGAGGATGTCCCTGTGTGTTTGTCTATGTATGGAGGAGATGTATGATCTCTTAAATTAATGCTTTTTAAAATATTTTTTTTCACACTGTGAACCATATGAGCCAAAATATATACAAACGTTTCTCATTAAAAATACACAGTGGCATTTTCTCCCTTTCTTTCCCCCCTACCCTCCCTCCCCCCTTCCCAACCCCCTCCAAAACCAATAAATATTCAACATATCCAATACAATAAAACCATAAAACAATGTCTTCACACAATGAAAAATAAATAAGAAAAATGCATGATCTGTTTTTACACACTGAATCAAATCATTTTGTCTTCTTATCATTTTAGGGGGTCGAGGTCCGAGACAAGCTCTCTCTGTTATGTTCCATGTATGGTTCGCAAATTTATTCAAATAATGTGACTTTATTTTTAAAATTATATGTTATTTTTTCCAATGGAATACATTTATTCATTTCCATGTACCACTGCTGTATTCTCAGGCTCTCTTCCATTTTCCAAGTTAACATTATATACTGTTTTGCTACTGCTAGGGCTATCATAATGAATCTTTTTTGCGCTTTATCCAATTTGAGGCCTAATTCATTACTTCTTATGTTACTTAAAAGAAAGATCCTGGATTTTTTTGAATGTTATTTTTTGTGATTTTATTTAATATCTGATTTAGATCTTCCCAAAACATTTTCATTTTCTTACATGCCCAAATTGCATGTATTGTTGTTCCTATTTCCTTCTTACAGCTAAAACATTATCTGATAATGTTGGATCCCATTCTTTTAATTTTTGAGGAGTGACATAGAACCTGTTTAACCAATTATACTGTAACATGCATAACCTTGTGTTTATTGTGTTCTTCATAGTTCCAAAACATAACTTTTCCCATGCTTCATTTTTCATCTTTATGTTTAAATCCTTTTCCCATTTCTGATTAGGTTTATAGCTTATTTCATCATTTTCCTTATCTTGCAGCTTAATATACATGTTCATTATAAATCTTTTAATTATCATTGTGTCTGTAATCACATATTCAAAGCTGCTTCCTTCAGGTAATCTCAATCTGTTCCCTAATTTATCCTTTAAGTAAGCTTTCAGTTGGTGATATGCAAACATTGTACCATGAGTTATTCCATATTTGTACTTCAACTGTTCAAATGTTAATAAATTATTTCCCAAAAAAATTTTTCTATTCTTTTGATTCCTTTTCTCTCCCATTCTCTAAAGGAAAGGGATGAATGTGTTTTGGGTCAATATTAATTTTGGTATTTGGTAATTCATTTTTTTTCCTTTCTAAGTAAATCTTCTTCCATATATTGAGTAAATGATGCAATACTGGTGAGCTTTTATATTACACCAGTTTTTCATCCCACTTTTAAAGTATATGTTCCAATACCTTCTCCCCTATTTTATCTAGCTCTATCTTAGTCCACTCTGGTTTTTCCCTTGTCTGGTAAAAATCTGATAAATACCTTAATTGTGCAGCTCTACAATAATTTTAAAAGTTTGGTAACTGCAAACCACTTTGGTTATACCTCTCTGTTAATTTATCTACGCTATCCTCAGTTCCCCCCTTGCCACAAGAATTTCCTTATTATTCTCATTAGTTCATTAAAGAATTTCTCTGTTAAGGGAATTGGTAACAATTGGAATAGGTAATGTATCCCTCAGAACACATTCATTTCAATGCAATTTACCCTCCCTATCAACGCTAGCGGTAATTCTTTCCAATGTTCTTAGTCTTCTCGCAATTTCTTTATTAGTGGCTGATAATTTAGTCTGTACAAGTGGCTTAAGATATTATCTAACCCAATACCTAGGTAACGGATTGCTTGTGTTTGCCATTTAAATGGTGACTCTTTTTTAAATTCTGTATAATCCACATTTCTCATTGGCATCACTTCACTTTCATTTGCATTGATCTTATACCCCAATATTTCTCCATATTCCTTCAATTTCTTATGTAATTCATTTATTGATAGCTTTATACTCAGTTTTCCTAACTCTCCCTTGAATATGGGCTGACAACAAAAACATATCAATCCTCGAGTATGTTTTATGCCTACTCGAATAATATGAATATTCCTTCTCTCTTGGGTGTTGTCTCCTCCATATATCCATAAGTTTCATTTCACTGACAAAAGGCAAAGGAGGAAAAACCCAACACCCAACCCCAACCAAACAATTTTCCCCTGCATCCGCTGCAACCGTGTCTGCCTGTCCCGCATCGGACTTGTCAGCCACATACGAGCCAGCAGCTGACGTGGACTTTTACCCCCTCCATAAATCTTCGTCCACGAAGCCAAGCCAAAGATTAATTTAATCATAAATTTGGCTACTTTATTCTTTTTGCTGGTCTTTTGTCCAGTTTTATCCAACATTGGATCCAAATTAAGGTTTAAATCCCCTCCTATCAATATATTTCCTTGTGTATCTGCAATCTTCAAAAAAAATCCTGCATAAACTTTTGATCCTCCTCATTAAGTGCATATATATTGAGCAAATTCCAAAATTCTGAGTATATCTGACACTTTATCATTACATACCTCCCTGCCGGATCTATTATTTCCTCATCTATTTTGATTGCTACATTTTTGTTAACTAATATGGCTACACTTCTAGCATTTGAATTATATGATGCTGCCGCTACGTTTCCTACCCAGTCTCTCTTTAATTTGTTATGTTCCACTTCAGTTAGATACGATTCCTGCACAAATGCTATATCTATTTTTTCTTTTTTCAGTAAATTTAATAGTCTCTTCTTTTTAATTTGGTTATGTATTCCATTAATGTTTATAGTCATATAGTTCAACATGGCCATCTGATATCTTGTTTACACCTCTTTTCCTCTTCCTCACCACCTCCATCCCCCTTTTTCCCATTTTCATCTCACAGTTTTCCCTTTTTAAACTCAATATATGACAACACATTTAAAACATAAAATGCTCCAACAATTCCTACAGCCAATATTACCTTAACCCCAAATGCCCCCACTCTCTGAGTTGTCCCTTATCCCTTGCCGGGCAACCACAACTCCCCTTTCCATTTGGATTGTGATCTTGCTCACAAGCGTCAACTGATTTCACAGTGACGGTTATTCACTCCCCCCCAAACCCCCAGAAAACACTTTTTTTTAACATATGTAACAAAGCTCTCCCTTCCACCCTTATTTCCTTCCTTCCCTTCTCTTTTCCCTCTTTAGTTCTTTACATATACATTGTTTTTACATCTTTATATATACTTTATTACCTTTCTTCATTCTTATTACATCTCTTCATCTCTCCTGTCCTGCAAATGCTTTGCGAATTCTTGTGCTTCCTCTGGATCTGAGAACAGTCTGTTTTGCTCCCCAGGTACAAATATTTTAAGCAGGGCTGGATGAATTTATGAATTTAACATGAATTTATAACCTTTTTTCCATTAAATCGATTTTGCTGTATTAAACTTTCCTTTTCTTTAAGAGTTCAAAACTTATGTCTGGGTAAAAAAATAATTTTTGACCCTTGTATTCCAATGGTTCATTAACTTCTCTAACTTTCTTTCTTGCCCGCTCCAGTATATTTTCTCTTGTCGTATATCTCAAAAATTTTACTAAGATCTTGGTTTTTGATGTGTCTGCGGTTTCGGAACTAGTGTTTTGTGTGCCCTTTCTATTTCCATTTCTTCCTGCATTTCTGTCATTCCCAGGACCTTTGGGATCCATTCTTTTATAAATTCCTTCATGTCTGTGTTTTCTTCATCTCCCTTCAGGCTACTATTTTTATGTTGTTTTGCCTTCTATAATTTTCCAACATATCAATTTTCTGAGATAACAACTCTTGTGTCTCTTTAATTTTTTTTGTCACTTTCTTCCAATTTTCCTCTTAAGTCATTTACTTCCATTTCTACAGCCGTTTCTCGTTCTTCCACATTTTCTACTCTTTTGACTATTTCAGTCATGACCCATTCTAAACTTTGCATTTTATCTTCTGTTCTTTTCATTTTTCTTTTAATTGCACTAAATTCTAATGACAACCATTCTTTTAATGCTCTCATTTGTTCTTCAAAAAAGGCTTTATTTATATTCTGTCCATCTGTTTTACCTTCTATTTCTCTGTGAAGATCTTGGTCTTCTTCTTCCTCTTCTTCTGTGTCTGTACCTGTGTTTGTGTCTTCTTCTCTTCTTTGTATCTGTGACTCTTCTGATTCTCCTGATGAGTTGCTTTTATCAAGTTGTCAGGCCTCTTCTTGCTGGGTCTTTTGTTGTTGATCCACCCCTCCTGGGCTGCTCATCTGTCGGGCCTCCTGCTGTTGCTCCTCTTGCTGTTAACCCAGTCAATTTTCTTCTTCGCCTGGTTCCTCACTCCCTCTCCTGCCACCTCCCTCATCTTCCAGCTGAGAGCCCTGGTGTTGGGCATCACTCAGTTGGTCGCGCTGTGGTTGCCCACTCCTCGGCTGACCCCCTCTCCCATCAGTGTTTCCTTTTACCTTTGATTGCAGACTTTTGTTTGGCTCAAAGAGCCATTTTTGCAATCCACTGGTCGGGTGGGTCATGACTCTGTGGGGTCGGCACCAACCTCGGAGATCGGGTGCTCTTTGCCACCATGGCTCCCTGTTCCTTCATGCAGGTAAGGCCTTCTTCTTTCTTCTCCAGTGACTTTTCTTCTTTTTCCCCCATTGTTTTTACTTTTTCCTTCTTGGGTGCCATCTTCTTTCTCTTCTCTGCAACTTTATCTTCTGTTTCTTATACTTTATATTTGTTGAGTTTTGTCTTTTCTTGACTTTTTTTCTAGAAGGCTGGTTTTACCCTACCGGCCACTACTCCATCACATGACTCTTCAAATTAATTCTTCTTGTCTGCATTTACCATGGAGAAGGTCATGGAAGCTATGGAAGTTAGGGAAGAGAACTACAGAATTTCCACATTCTCTGCACAACCTGCTTTTCCACTCAATTTAGCTTCTTCAGCAAACTTGGGTTCAGTACACTCAGTCCCTTTTTCTAACTCACTGATATATACAGTGACCTTCTGTGAGCCTGGCACTGCTCCCTCTACCAGTCCACTCACTACCAATTGACAACCAGATTAATACACATTTATCCTGTTACGAGACCAAAGGAACCCAAAATCCAGCAGCAATAGACATTCACCAAGTTAAGTATTTACTTAAACAAAAGTTGTTTTTAATCAACTTTAAACATGAAAGTAGAATCAAACTTTAACTTATCACTATACTTAACTAACCCAAATTAACCCCTTTCTAATTCTAAGCGCATGTGTATGTAATATGTGTGTAAATTTAAGAAAAGTTCTTTGGTTCACAGTTCAATCGCACTTCTCCTTCTTCCAAGTTCTCTGGATGCAGGCAATTCTTATACTGTGCACAGAATTTAACATATATAAAGTTCACCAGGCTTTGGTGCTGGAAAGGTAAATGTTTACTGCTCAGGAAGGTTCTTGTAGGGTTTGCAGAGAGAGGTTTGTTGTTCCACGATTTCCACAACTGAGTTACCGCCATTAGTCACCTCAAGGTCTCGCTGATGAAACTTGCCCCATCAAATGGTAACCTCTTTCTTCAGGCCACCACAGAGTTCCATTCTGTTCCGCTTATTCCAAGAGAAACATCAGACAGATAGCACTTCCAGCCATCCACTGCTCTGGAACTTTCTGTTTCCAACCAGCTTTTCCTGGCTTGCACTGTCCAGCTGCTTTCAGTGTCACACACACACTGGCTGAGAGAGCTTGTTGAGATTGGTCTTCCCTCTCTCTCTCCCTCTCTCCAACTGCCCATTGCCAGAAAGCTATGTGACTCTCTCACTTGCAAAATCCCCACCTTCTTCAGCAAACAACAGGCGTTATCCTTCTTTTGGTCAAGCTATTGTCTTAGGTGAACAAACCTCCAGAGTGAACTTTGCAGAAAGGTCAGAAGCCTTGCAGTTATCCAACCATCCAGCCTGACTCTAATTCCAAACAATGGTCTATTCATGATGTCATTTCAATTAGCACCTCCTTGTGAAATGTGCATAGAAGTCTCCAATAGTCCTGCAATGTTACTGAACATGAATTCTTCAGTCTTTCAAATAAGATCTGTTTTAAAATGTGTGTATGTATATAACCCACTAATCTTACCAAATTTTCCCAAATATTTATCCTCCATTACAATCCCAAGATTGACCTTTCAATTGTAAACCAAACCATTACCCCCCCCCCCCCACCCCAACCACATGAACCATTATATAATGTATTTGGCTTTCATGTAGCACCTTATTGAATACCTTTTGGAAATCCAAATGTATAACATCGACCTGTTCCCCTCTTTCCACATTGATCCTCTGAACTCCAGTAAATTGGTCAACCACAACCTCCCCTTCCTGAATCCATGCTGCACCTGCCTTCTGGAACACTTTCTATGCAGGTATCTCACTATTTCTTCCTCAGAGAAATCCTCAAGCATTTTATTAGCCGCCTTCAGGTGGCCAGGATACCCAGATGTAAAGCCAGCTAAAATACCCAAATGCGGCTGTCAGGAGGCCACCTGAAAGCGGAGAACCCTGCCCGAGGTGTACTTAAACAACCCTCCTCGGGGAGGTGCATTCTCCGGTTCCGTGTGCTTCCCCCTAGGCCCCTGAAATCGGGCAGGACTACAACAGGAGCTGGCGTTTGTTCTGCGGTGCCTCTCCCCACTTGCGGACCTTTCAGGTGCTAGAACAGCACCTTCAGCGCTGCCGCCTGAACGTCGCTTCGCACGCATGCACCCTCAGCCGGCTGCAGAGCCACATTCCCCCAGCGATTCCACCTGAAAGCGGCTATTGATTACAGTCATTACCCTTTGACAACATAGTCTTGAAAAGAGTGGCGTGACATTTGCTGTCTTCCAATCAACCAGGACCTGCCAGAGTACTGAAAATTTTGGCAAATGACCACAAAGGTGCCTACTCTTAACAGAAATGCCTGTAATTAAATGTCCTATTATTTAAACCTCCCCTCTCCCTCTCCCATCACTTCAACTAGTTTAAGCAAGGGTACAGTGATAGCAGCCCTCCAATCTCCAGAGAAATTCAAGTCCAGAGAGGTAGTCCGTAATGAGTCCTTAAGTAAGCAGAGCATGCCTTATTTTGTATTCTTCACATCTCGCATGTATGGCTGCACAAATAGACATACTGTATCCCACCAAGGCATATTAAATCAGAACTGATGTTCAAGAAGATGGCCTATTCCCCCCCCACCCCCGGCTCAAACCAAAATGCAATTTAAAATTTGAAAGAGGAATATCTACATTTGTTTCCTCATAATGAGAACGGATCGATCTTTGAATGGTCAAGTGGCTAGGATGCATATTGATCTAACCCATGTGTATAAATTTCCTTCCAGCAGACATTCCTGTCCCGGTGACGTTTTTACCCAAGATTATGACCCATTGAAACACAATGTCCTAGAGCAGTGGTCACAAAAAAAAATTAAATTGCTTCAGTTTATCACTGCTTCGGATCGTTTAAACTGAACTTATTTGACGACTTTCCCTGAGGTATGTCTGTTTGAAAGCTTACATGCACCAGTGCTTGTACATTTGAGAAAGGTTATTTTTTTTTTAAATCCATGAATAATGTCAGGTATTCCTGCAGTCGGTTGTAAAGTTGAGGCTGGTAGTTTGTAATTAAAACGCTTACCATGTACTACATACTTCACAAAGATGCTGCCAATATTCCTTCATTATCTCACACATTTGAATGCAGAAAATAATGAAATAACTATGGATGCCACTACATTTCTGACAACGTGGCCATCTACAGCTATTTAGCCCTTCGATTCTTTGTAAAGCTCTCGGATAACATACAAAATGTGCTCGAGATTGGCAATAAAATTATGTTCTGTGAGCTTTCAATTTGAATTTGTTGTTTTTTTTTAAAGTTTAATGATACTAGGATTTCTTAATTCAGTGCCCTGCTCAGATTCACTAAGCTTCTTGTAATGTATAAAAGGCATCAGATTTTTGATGAGTGAACGATCAATAAGTTCCAAATTTTGAACTTATTATCGCATAAAACAATTTACACCTAATGTCTTTTTTTTTAATATATATATTTTTTTTTAATGTTTTTTTTTGTTTTTTTTAAATTTTTTATTTTTCACACCATAAATCACAATAGCCATGATATACACTTTTTCTTTTCCACACATTTATAGTGACTTTTTCTCCCTCCCCCCTCCCTCCTCCCAAGCCACCCCCCCACCACCCCCCCTCTCATCCATTTTAGGTATACAATCTAGGTTGCATTAATTCAGTTAAACAATGTTGTCATTCAACAAAAATACACCAGAAATTCTACTGAGTCCATTCTTTTCTTTTCTTCTCCTTCCGTCATCTTAGGTAATGTTTGTTCCCGGTAGGTTTTCGCTATTGTATTTAATGTAAGGCTCCCATACTTGTTCGAATATTTCAATATTATTTCTTAAACTATATGTTATTTTTTCTAATGGAATATATTTATTCATTTCTATATACCATTGTTGTATTTTCAAATTATCTTCCAATTTCCAGGTTGACATAATACATTTTTTTGCTACGGCTAGGGCTATCTTGACAAATCTTTTTTGTGCATCTTCCAAGTCAATTCCAAATTCTTTATTTTTTATGTTACTTAGGAGAAAGATCTCTGGATTCTTTGGTATATTGTTTTCTGTTATTTTATTTAATATCTGATTGAGATCATCCCAAAATTTTTCTACTCTCTCACATGTCCAGATTGCATGAATTGTTGTTCCCCTTTCTTTTTTACATCGAAAACATCTATCAGATACTGTTGGGTCCCATTTATTTAACTTTTGCGGTGTAATGTATAGTCTGTGTAACCAATTATATTGTATCATACGCAGCCTCGTATTTATTGTATTTCTCATCATTCCAGAGCATAACTTCTCCCATGTTTCCTTTTTTATCTTTATATTTAAATCTTGTTCCCATTTTTGTTTAGTTTTACCATTTGTTTCCTCATTCTCCTTTTCTTGCAGTTTAATATACATATTTTTTATAAATCTTTTGATTAACATTGTATCTGTAATCACATATTCAAGGTTACTTCCCTCTGGTAAACTCAAGTTGCTTCCTAATTTATCTTTCAAGTAGGATCTCAGTTGGTAATATGCCAGCGCTGTATCTCCAGTTATATTGTACTTATCTCTCATTTGTTCAAAGGATAAGAATCTACTTCCTGAAAAACAATTTTCTATTCTTTTAATCCCTTTTTTTTCCCATTTTCTAAAGGCAAGGTTGTCTATTGTAAAAGGGAGTAGCTTATTTTGCGTCAATATTAGTTTTGGTATTTGGTAATTTATTTTATTTCTTTCTACATGAATCTTCTTCCATATATTGAGGAGATGGTGTAATACTGGAGAAGTTCTATGTTGTACCAATTTTTCATCCCATTTATATAATATGTGTTCAGGTATCTTTTCCCCTATTTTATCTAATTCTAGTCTCGTCCAGTCTGGTTTTTCCCTTGTTTGATAAAAATCTGATAGGTACCTTAATTGTGCGGCTCTATAATAATTTTTGAAGTTTGGCAATTGTAAGCCTCCTTGTTTATACCATTCTGTTAATTTATCTAGTGCTATCCTCGGTTTCCCCCCTCTCCATAAAAATCTCCTTATTATTTTCTTTAACTCTTTGAAGAATTTTTCTGTCAGTTGTATTGGCAATGCCTGAAATAAGTAGAGTATCCTTGGAAAAATGTTCATTTTAATACAGTTTATCCTTCCTATCAGTGTTAGTGGTAGCTCTTTCCAATGCTCTAAATCGTCCTGTATTTTTTTCATTAGTGGATTGTAATTGAGTTTATATAATTGGCCTAGATTTTTGTTTATTTGCACACCTAGGTATCTTATTGCCTGCGTTTGCCATCTGAATGGGGATTCCTCCTTAAATTTTGAGAAATCCGCGTTATTCATAGGCATTGCTTCACTTTTATTTACGTTTATCTTGTATCCCGACACTTCTCCATATTCTTTCAATTTCTTATATAGTTCTTTTATTGATAGTTCTGGTTCTGTTAAGTACACTATCACATCATCCGCAAACAGACTGATTTTATATTCCCTGTCTTTTATTTTTATTCCTTTTATATTATTATCTCTTCTTATCGATTCTGCTAGTGGTTCTATAGCTAGCGCAAACAATAATGGTGATAGTGGGCATCCCTGCCGCGTTGACCTGCTTAAGTTAAATTGCTTTGATACATGTCCATTTACTGTCACTTTCGCTAACGGTCCCTTATATAATGCTTTAATCCAATTAATATACTTCTCCGGTAAACTGAATTTTTGCAATACTTTGAACAAGTAATTCCATTCTACTCTGTCGAAGGCCTTCTCTGCGTCTAAAGCAACTGCTACTGCCGGTGCTTTATTTCCTTCTACTGCATGAATTAAGTTAATAAATTTACAAATATTGTCTGTTGTGCGTCTTTTTTTGATAAATCCAGTTTGGTCTAAATTTACCATTTTCGGTACCTGTTCTGCTAATCTGTTCGCTAATAGTTTAGCTATTATCTTATAATCTGTGTTTAGCAGAGATATTGGTCTATATGACGCTGGTGAGAGTGGATCTTTCCCTTGTTTTAGTATCACTGTAATTATTGCTGTTTTACATGAATCTGGTAAGTTTTGTGTCTCATCAATCTGGTTGATTACATCCAGGAGGGGCGGTATTATTAGGTCTTTAAATGTTTTGTAGAATTCTATTGGGAGTCCATCCTCTCCTGGTGTCTTATTATTTGGTAAATTTTTTATTATCTCTTGTATTTCTACTGTTCCAAATGGTTCTGTTAATTTATTTTGTTCCTCTATTTGTAGTTTTGGTAGTTCAATTTTAGTCAAAAATTCATCTATTTTCCCTTCTTCCCTTCGTTTTCGGTTCGGTATAATTGTTCATAGAATTCTCTGAAGTTTTCCTTAATTTCTTTTGGATTATATGTAATTTGTTTGTCTTTTTTCCTTGTTGCCAATACCATTTTCTTAGTTTGCTCTGTCTTAAGCTGCCATGCTAAGATTTTGTGTGTTTTTTCACCTAGTTCATAATATTTCTGTTTTGTCTTCATTATATTCTTCTCCACCTTATATGTTTGTAATGTTTCATATTTTATTTTTTTATCCGCCAATTCTCTTCTTTTGGTTGTATCTTCCTTTATTGCTAATTTTTTTTCTATGTTTATTATTTCCCTTTCCAACTGCTCTGTTTCCTGGTTATAGTCCTTCTTCATCTTGGTTGCATAACTTATTATTTGCCCTCTAATGAATGCTTTCATTGCGTCCCATAGTATAAACTTATCTTCCACTGATTCCGTATTTACTTCAAAGTACATTTTTAATTGTTTTTCAATAAATTCTCTAAAATCCTGTCTTTTAAGTAGCATGGGGTTTAATCTCCATCTATACATTCTTGGAGGGATGTCCTCTAGCTCTATTGCCAATAACAGGGGTGAGTGGTCCGATAATAGTCTAGCTTTATATTCCGTTTTCCTAACTCTCCCTTGAATGTGGGCTGATAACAGGAATAGGTCTATCCTTGAGTATGTTTTATGTCTAGTCGAGTAGTATGAGTATTCCTTTTCTTTTGGGTTTTGTTTCCTCCATATGTCCACAAGTTTCATTTCTTGCATTGATTTAATTATAAATTTGGTTACTTTGTTCTTCCTGTTAATTTTTTTCCCCGTTTTATCCATATTTGGATCCAAATTCAGATTGAAATCCCCTCCTATTAGTATGTTCCCTTGCGTATTAGCTACCTTCAAAAAGACACCTAATGTCTTTGATGTAGAAAATAAAGTTGACTTCAATGGAGGAGTTGCTGAGAACTTGATTTGCACCGAAAGAGACAGCACAAGCCTGTCCCTGCTCTGCAACCTGAATCAAGCTGTCGTCCTTTAATTCCACTTCATTCTTCTGGGCTACCGATTAACTAAACTGACGCTTAGTCACTGACATTCCTTCCAAACAACGGTTCAGGTGTTTCCATGCTGCAGTTATCTTTTATTTTACCGATATCAGCAGCTAACGGCCATGGAGACCAGATCATTAGGTATATTTAAAGAAGGTTCTTGTTTAGTAAAGATTTCAAAGTTTATGGGGAGAAGGCAGGGGTGGGGGTTGAGAGGAAAAATACATCAGCCATGATTCGGAGGGCTGGGGCAGACTCAGTGGCCCAAGTGGCCCAACTCTGCTTCTACGCCTTCTGGTCTTGTGAGAAGTAAAAGAAAGAGTAGCATCCACACATTCATCACGAAAATGTGATGATGCTCCCCTTTCAGTTGGGCCATTTAATTCACAAAGGCACAAGGAAGGTGAAACACACACTTGTCCGCACTGTGGAAACAAAACCACACAAGCAACAGGTGTGGTCTTTGGTCCTTTCCTACTGCTGTGCACACTGAGATTGCAATTTAGCATGTTATAAATTATTTGGATTTGTGATTTTAATGAGTTAATTCACTCTCTCATGCTAAAGGTAAATTTACCAGTCAATACATGAAGGTCAGGTCAGATACAGCAATGAGCTCTCCGAACCCTTCTCCATTGACAACGGCATGAAGCAAGCCTGAGTCTTCGCACCAACCCTCTTTACTATCTTTTTCAGCATGATGCTGAAACAAGCGATGAAAGACCTCAACAATGAAGATGCTGTTTACATCCGGTACCGCACGAATGGCAGTCTCTTCAATCTGAGGCGCCTGCAAGCTCACACCAAGACACAAGAGCAACATGTCCGTGAACTACTCTTTGCAGACGATGCCGCTTTAGTTGCCCATTCAGAGCCAGCTCTCCAGCGCATGATGTCCTGTTTTGCGGAAACTGCCAAAATATTCGGCCTGGAAGTCAGCCTGAAGAAAACTGAGGTCCTCCATCAGCCAGCTCCCCACCATGACCACCAGCACCCCACATCTCCATCGGCCACACAGAACTCAAAACGGTTAACCAGTTTACCTACCTCGGCTGCACCATTTCATCTGATGCAAGGATCGACAAAGAGATAGACAACAGACTCGCCAAGGCAAATAGCGCCTTTGGAAGACTACACAAAAGAGTCTGGAAAAACAACCACCTGAAGAAACACACAAAGATCAGCAAGTACAGAGCCATTGTCATTCCCACGCTCCTCTTCGGCTCCAAATCATGGGTCCTCTACCGGCATCACCTACGGCTCCTAGAACGCTTCCATCAGCGCTGTCTCCGCTCCATCCTCAACATTCATTGGAATGACTTCATCACCAACATCGAAGTACTCGAGCTGGCAGAGTCCGCAAGCATTGAATCCTTGCTGCTGAATAACCAACTGCGCTGGGTGGGTCACGTCTCCAGAATGGAGGACCATCGCCTTCCCAAGATCGTGTTCTATGGCGAGCTCTCTACTGGCCACCGAGACAGAGGTGCACCAAAGAAGAGGTACAAGGACTGCTTAAAGAAATCTCTTGGTGCCTGCCACATTGACCACCGCCAGTGGGCTGATAACGCCTCAAACCGTGCATCTTGGCGCCTCACAGTTTTGCGGGCAGCAACCTCCTTTGAAGAAGACCGCAGAGCCCACCTCACTGACAAAAGGCAAAGGAGGAAAAACCCAACACCCAACCCCAACCAACCAATTTTCCCCTGCAACCGCTGCAATCGTGCATGGAATCTAGGTTTATTGCTGGAAAACTAGCGCCCCTCAGTGTGGACGAGTCGCTTACCCTTACGGTCTGCTAGGAGGCTGTGGGCTTGCAGGAAATCCGCTCCAAGGAGTGGTTGTTCCATTGTGGCCAGCGTGAACTCCCACGAGAAGTGACTGCCCCGAACTGCAGCTTGGCCCTACGAGTGGCATAGGTCCATATACTGCTGTTGTTGGCAGCCCTCAACATGGGTCCCACTAGCCTGCGCCTAGTGTCCATCCCTGTCGGGGGTATCACATTGACTTCTGCTCCTGTATCCTGCGTCTGCCAGAAAAGCGATCCTAGATGTACAGGAGGCTCTCTTGGTGGCCAGCCATCGTGGTCATCAGCGACGACTAGCCTTGTCATTTCCCTGGAACTCACTGGAGGACTGGCATTGGTGGGCCTCGGTGCCCCATCTCCAGTGGTAGAAGCACCATCTGTCGCTGGACTCGCTCCTGCCTCTCGTCTGCTGTTCCTTGCTTGGGACTGCTCTGGTCTGATTGCGGGACCTCTTTACAAGCCCCACGGTAGCTGAGTACTTCTGTTTCTGTTTCCACAGAATGTCTGCCCGTGCTGCGACTTTCCGGAGGTCAGTGAAATCCGCATCCGCCAGGAGCAGTTGGATGTCTTCAGGCATCTGTTCCAGGAATGCCAGCTCGAACGTGATGCCAGGCTACTCATCTCCCAGGAGGGCCAGCATCTCGTTGATGAGTGCCGATGGGGATCTTGCTCCAAGCCCATCCAGGTGGAGCAAAGGTGCTCCTCACTCTCGCCGCAAGAGTCCGAACATCTCGGTTAATAACTCTTTGAAGGCACTGTAAGTGCCTTCCATTGGTGGCTTGTGGATAAAGTTGGCTACTCTGTCTGCAGTCTGCGGACCCATGGCGTTGACCACATGGTAGTACTGGGTGTCCTGTGCTGTGATGCTCCGAATCTGGAACTGAGCCTCCACCTGGTCGAACCACATGCCGGTTTGAACTGTCCAGAGGTCATGAGCTACAGGCCGACTGCACTGACTGTTACTTCTCTATCCATCGCTGGGTTTAGATGCCGTCTATACCCTTTGGGGTCACCAATTATAGCCAACAGCTACAAAGAAACACAGACACACAGTGTGGCAGCTTAAGCTCACTCCTTTATTAGGGCTGGAAAGGCTGCTTTTATACTGTTCAAGTTCCCGCCATATGAATAACAATAGAGGGCGGGAACATCCATGCATTTGAATGCCCTTCTTCCCCGGCCTGTTTCTGCTGAGTTAGCTGGGCAGCTTGACCAATGCCATTTTAGGGCTGTTGGTCTGATGCTGTCCCAGCTTCTACCCCTACCCTTTCATTGTCCTGGGAGTCACTTTAGCGATCTCTGTCCGTGTCTGCTGCCACGCGATGTGCCGGCCTAATCTCCGCAATTGTGGGCTGCCACAATTAGTTCCTGGCATGATCTGTTCAGCACAATGCATAGATCCAAGGATGCCCCCATGATTTTTTCCCAGGAGTTCAGTCTCATCAGGCTATGCCCTAGAGGCTTGAAGGAGCTTCGTTTTGAAACCCATGAGCCTCAAATGTGAACCCCCTTATCTGAATGGCATAGGCATCCAGGACAAGGAATGTGTGTATGTGAGATAACGCACAGAGGACTGGTTTACTGCATTAGTGGTAAAAACCCCCACATATTTCACAGCTAGTCAATTATTTATCTATTAATCAGCTTTGTGGTAAGGCTGTCAATAAGCATTCATATTCTAAAGGTGTCCCTGGGTATATCAGAGATATAAAGGAGATGTCTTTTTTTCTGACCAATGCAGTAATTTGTGACAATTATTTACCTCGCATGAAGTGATAGCCTCACAGAAATAAGGTAGATTTTTGCTCTTCAAGTCATTCCAATTAGTTTAGTTGCTCTTCTAATTACACAGTCCTTGAGCAGCATGGGATTTCTGTCCTAGTACATTCTCAGTTCTTATATTCCCTCCATATATCACCACCTCTCCACTTCATCCTTACCCTACCCCTATCTTAACATCACCTCTGTACTCACTTATGTTTTTTTTACATGGAACATTCAAGATTTTTCCATTCTGAAGTGTTTCCCTACCTTCTGGGAGTGGTCATTCACACAGGAATGACCAAAACTCCAAATACCAAGTTTAAACAGCATACCTGAAGTGCGATATTTAAGAAAGCTGGACGTCCTATTCATTAGCCCGTTGTTCATGGATCATCTGCAGTTCAGTTTAGATTGCAGGCGATCCATGATAATATCTAGTGGTCGAGGAGGTAAAATATCAGAACAGGAGTCAGTCCTTTATTCCTATTCCAATCTTTTTTTTACACAGAATGCATTCTGGGAAATTGGGAATAATGTCCTGGAATGCAGTGGCTGTGTGTGTGTATATATATATATATATATATACATATATTTATATATATTAAAAAAAAACATAAAACCAAAGCAGGACACTTGCCACTGTCTCATTTGCATTGGTGAGCAGAGATGATCATATATATTCTGACTGAATTAATCTTGTTGGACTTCAGTAAAGCTCTGTCCTGTCCTACTCTACTTGTGCTGGAATCTTAACCATGTTTTTTTTATGCAAACACCAAATGAAAACCGTTATTTTAACACTAAAACTGCTAGTTGGTGAATATTGAAGAAAGAGTTTGTCCTCTCAGTACCCCCAGTTATATCAAAGATATTAAAAATAGAACTAAATCATAGACATTAAATCTTCCAGTCAATATTAATAGAATTTTAGCTCCAATACAAGTGATGGATTTCATTTTTGGTTTCGAGATTTCCACCTGCAATAGATTTACAGCCAAGTTGAACTTTCGTATCTTCAAATCCCAACATTAAAACCTCCCAACACATTAAAATGCATTCAATTTTTTTTTCTCGTAATTCCAGCTCTAAATCACAGCTGTGTTAAGATCAACCACAGTCTCTTGAACATTTTGATTGCAAACACATTTATTCAGTTCTTGGAAAAGCCTGAAGTGCCACTTTCATTTTCTGTACAGGGGAACTAGAACGAAGGACAGATGAAAAGAAATTAGCTGGATGTTCTGTGAGTTTGATTCAAACAGGGTTTTTATTAAAAATGACATTGGGATAATTTTAGGAAAACAGATTCTGTGAACGTGACGCTAATAACATTATGTAAAAGTCCTGATGACCTTGGCTAATTATTATGATTTAAAGATGCATGGAAGTACTCAAATGAGGATCTGCAGGTTTTGCAATGGCGCGCTTATTAATAGCCTTCTCTAGAAGTGGAAGTTTTTCATTTCCACGCATACATTTGAAATTGTGGAGTGCATTGGTTGACAGATGAAGACAAGATAGTTTTGAGATTGAAGAAAGTGGCTCAGACCTTCAGTGGTAACAATGGAGAATTTAATGGAGAATGTACAGTACATAAATGTGTATAAATCCTAGTGTAATCAATGACATTATTGGAAGTCATGGAAGAAACTGCTGGAGCCCTGGCAAAGATATTTGTATCATTTGTTATCCACAGGTGAGGGTCTGGAAGACTAGAGGATGGCTTATGCTTGAATTGAATTGTTTATTGTCAAATGAACCAAGATACAGTGGATAGTTGGATACACTAACGGTGCGGCCCACAAATGCCAGTTTACTAATGAGAGGTCCATTCAAGAGTCTGATAACAGCAGGAAATAAATTGCCAATGAAACTGGAGGTGATGGTTTCAAAGGCATTTATCTTCTCCCGATGACAGGTGGGAAGTGTGTATGCCTGGGGCATAACCCAGCTTTCCTGAGGATTATATCTTTATTTAAGAAGGGGTGCAGATACTAGGAAGGGAGCTAAAGAGCATGAGCCTCTTATCAATCATAGGAAACAAATTGAAAGAGATTCAAAGAAACAGGATCTCCCAAGATTTGGAAAGGCTAGGGCTGTTTTGGGATTGTTAGCATGGTTTTGCACATGGGAAATCATGACTCATGAATTTAATGGAATTTTTTGAAGGGGTAAGAGGTGGTGAGAGCTGACTGGTAAAGATTATCCACATGACTACAGCAGAGCCTTTTGCTCCCGGAAGGCGAGATCACTGGGCAAACTAGCCAATCAGATACAACATTGGTTTGGTGACAGGAGACAAAGTGGTAGGGGTGGACTACACAAGGGTGCTAGAGGAACACAACGGGTCATGCAGCATCCATGGAAAGTGATAGGGAGTCGACATTTTGAGCCTGGGCCCTTATTCAGGTGTGTTGAAAATCAGGCAGAAGCCTGAATAAAAAGCTGAGGGGAGGGGGGAGGTAGAGGAGCGAAGACCAACGGGTGGATATAGATGGGAGGGGGAAGGTAGAGGAGCGAAGACCAATGGGTGGGTATAGATGGGAGGGGGAAGAAAAAGCCGAGAACTGATGGGGTGGAGACAGAAAATAGAAGGAAGGGAAGGGGCTGGAGAGTAGGAGAAAAGGAGTAAGAGGGATGGAAGGAGAATGACTGAAAATTGGAGGTCACTATTGAAGGAGTCTGGTTGCCGTGATGGAATATAACCTCAACCTGGTAGTGCATGAGACCATGGACGGATAGGTCAGTGTGGCCATGAGGTGTGGAATTGAAGTGGTCGGCTACAGGCTCGTTGCTGTTGCAGTGGCAGAGCAAATGTGCTCCATGCAGTGATCCCCGAATCTGCATAATGGTGGATTGTTTCTCAGATTGGAGGCCTGTGGTTAACTTCCTGATCCAATTTACCACATTATCATCCAGATCATTGATATAGACAACAAACAATAATGGACCCAACACTGATCCCTGAGGCACACCACTTGTCACAGGCCTCCAGACTGAGAAGCAATCATCCACTACCACTCTCTGTTTTCTCCCACTAAGCCAATTTTTAATCCAGTTTACAACCCCTCTATATACACCTAGTGTCTTAACTTTCTGAATTAACCTTCCATGTGGAACTTTGTCGAGGGCCATACTAAACTCCATGTAGTCAACATTGACAGCCTTTCCTTCATTCATCAACTTGGTAACTTCCTCATAAAACTCTATAAAATTTGTTAAACATGACCTATGCACAAAGCCATGCTGAATGTCCTTAATCAGCCCATGGCTGTCCAAATACCTAAATATCCTATCTCTCAGAACTCTTTTCACTAATATATCTACTACTGATGTCAGGCTCACTGGCCTATATTTACCTGGTATACTCTTGGAGTCTTTCTTAAACAGCAGGACAACATGAGTACTCTCCAATCCAACCCTCCAGAACCTCTCCTGTAGTTAAGGACATTTTGAATATATCTGTCAGGGGCCCTGTAATTTCAACACTTGTCTCCCTCAAGGTCCAAGGGTATATCATATCCAGCCCAAGGAATGTGTCTACCTTTATTCATTGTAAGGCAGCAATCACCTTCTCCTCTTTAATCTCTGTATGCTTCATGACACTTCTATTTGTTTCCCTTCCATCCGTATTCACTATGCCACTTTGCTGAGTAAATACTGATCCAAAAAAACTCTTTTAAGATCTCCCCCATTTCATAAGGCTCCACACATAATTGACCACTCTGATCCTCCAGGGGACCAATTTTGTCCCTTGTTATCCTCTTATCCTTTTACTCTTAATATACCTGTAAAAACCCTTTGGATTTACCTTCACATTATCTGCCAAAGCACCCTCATGCCCTCATTTTGCCTTCCTGATTTCCTTCTTTAGTATTCTCTTTCATTTTCTATACTCTGCAAGTACCTCATTTGCTCCCTGTTGGCAATACTGGTTATACACCTTTCTTTTCTTCTTAATTATATCACCAATATCTCTTGAAAATGAAGGTTCCCTACGCCTGTTAATTTTGCCTTTAATCTTGGTAGGAAGATGCAAACTCTGCACCCTCAAAATCTCGCCCTTGAATGCCTTCCACTTGCTGGATACATCCTTGCCAGAAAACAGCTTATTCCAATCAACTCCTTCGAGATCCTTTCTCATTTCCACAAAATTGGCCTTTCTCCGATTTAGAACCTCAACTCTAGGACCCGTCCTATCCTTATCCATAAGCATCTTGAACCTAACGACATTATGGCCACTGGACCCAAAATGCTCACCGACACAGACTTCTGCCACCCGACCTACTTGGTTCCCTGATAGGAGAACATTTATTGCATCCTCCCTCATGGGTACCACTGCATAGTGATTTAGAAAACTTTACACATTTGACAAACTCCAAGCCAACCAGTCGTTTTGCAGTATGGGAGTTGCATTCAGTATGCAGAAAGTTAAAGTCTCCCACGATCACAACTTTCCGTTTCTTGCAATGGTCTGCTGTCTCCCATACTATTCTTTCGGACTATTGGACGGTCTATAATACAAGCCTATTAGTATGCTCACACCTTTCGCGTTCCTTAGCTCCACCCATATGACCTCTGTAGGCAAATCCATCATGCTGACACGTGGCTCTTCGACATTCAGTGTGCGGCTCATGGCAATATGTTGGCTGAGACAGGAATGTTAAGAGCCAGTGCGCACAATGGTAGTTTTAGTGGGCATGGCTTGTGGTCATTTCACTGGATGAAAACCCTGGGCCAGCAATCTAATACAGAACGACTGCAGTAACCTAATAAGCTACTTCACCACAAGCTATGATACTTTCCCTGACTAGCAATGCCACTCATCTCCCTTTTCATCCCTCCCCATCTATCACGTCTGAAACATTGGAACCCCAGAATATTGAGCTCCCAGTCATGCCCCTCCTGTAACCAAGTCTCACTAGAAGCAATAATGTCATAATCCCACTTTCAAATCCACACCCTAAGCTTATCTGCCTTACTGACAATGCTCCTCGCATTGAAATAGTTACATATGAGATCATTTCTGTCATTGACACACCTCTGCTTTCTGTCCTCCACCTCACTACCTGCTCTATCACTCTGGTTCCCCTCCCCCGCAAATCTAATTTAAACCCGCCCTGGAGCAGCACTGGCAAACTTACCCCCAAGGATGAATAGGTTCTCCTTTTTAAAGTCTGCCATTTTGCAGGTGAACAATGACATAGGAAGGAAAATACGATCAGGAGAACCCTATCCAAGGTGAACCCCCACAAGGTGGCGGGACCAGACAACAGACCTGGTTGGGTATTGAAAGACTGCGCAGTCCAATTGACTGAGGGCGTTTTTAACACCTCACTGCAGTAATGCATTGTTCCCACAGGGTTGAAGACAGCCACCATCATCCTGGTACCCAAAAGGGTGAAAACATGAGGTCTCAATGTGGTACTGACCAAAGGACCTGTTCATACTGACCACCCAATACTCTTAATATGTACTGTTACAAGCCCAGAGGACCCAAAACCCAGCAGCAATAGATATTCACCAAGACAAATGTTTTTTTTAAACAAAAGTGGCTTTTAATTATCTTTAAACATGAAAACAGAATCACACTTTATCACTATTGACTTACTTAACCTAACCTAACCCCCTTCTAATTCTAAGCACACATGTATGTAATGTGTGTGTAAGTTCAGAAAGGCTCTTTGATTCACAGGTAAGCACACATGTATGTAATGTGTGTGTAAGTTCAGAAAGGTTCTTTGATTCACAGGTACGCACACATGTATGTAATATGTGTGTAAGTTCAGAAAGGTTTTTTGATTCACAGGTAAGCACACATGTATGTAATGTGTGTGTAAGTTCAGAAAGGTTCTTTGATTCACAGTCTAATCTCACTTCTCATTCCTCCAAGTTCACTGGTTGCAGGCAATTCTTATACTATGCACATAATTTAACATTTATAAAGTTCACCAGGCTTTGAAAGGTAAATGGTTACCGCTCAGGAAGGTTCTTGTTTTCAGAGATAGATTTGTTGTTCATTGGACACCCACAACTGATTCCTTTTTAATCAGCGACTTCGGAGTCTTGCTGAAGAAACTTGCTCCCTCAGGGAACTCCAGAGTTCCTTTTTGTTTCTCTTATTTCAAGTGAAACATTCGGCAGCTAGTCCTCTCCTCTTGCATGAACCACAAGGGCTTTGACCAGGGTGAACTAAGCACTCACAACCCCTCTTCCAAATGGGGTTTTCCACAAGTTTGTCCTGTTCCAGTCCCAGATGCTGCTGCAGACTGTAAAACTGATCTCTCCCTCAGTGAAAAAAAAACGGACCCTCCTAGAACAGCAAGTTCCTCTTCAGACAGTCTGCAGCTCCGACAAGTTCTTTCACCTGTTGCCTTTTTGTAAACAACAATCCATTAGTGAAGTCTCTTGGCCACTCGCCAACGCTTTTGCAAAGGCTCTGGGACCAACATGTCTAGCATGAGCAGAGCTCCAGTATTTTAAATAAAATTTTTGACTAACCGGTAACTTTGCACATTGGTAAAATTTCCAAGAAGTCCTGAAACACATCATAAGCTGGCAATGAGATACAAAGGGGCAGAATCAAACAACAAACACCAATAATTGAAATAAAATCACTGGACCTAAGTTCTATTCTCTGAAAGGGGTTGTTTAAAAATTTATTTTGTTGTTTCCATGGGCTTCGATTCAAAATTTCTTTCTTCCATTAGATTCCAATGTAAATAATTACTTGAAGCAAAAATACATGTTAAATTCTATTTCTTTTTAATGGAATAATGGAGGACCAAGGAAGACAATTAAATGGTAACTTGAGAGAGTCTGATAAGATCTGACTGCCACGTAAAATGGGGCTAATCAGGATATTTGCCTGGTTAGCGCCCCAGTTATGCGGTAGTTAGAAAGGGTCTGACCCGGTCAACCCCGTTGGAATCCAATCGGGTCCATGACCTACCTCGGAGGTAGTCAGGGAACCCAGTTAAACTTACCAAGGTTGCATCTGCAGGTGATTTGAAAATGAAAATGGCTGACCTGCTTATTCCGGTGACGTCAGTGCTTGTGTGTGTGCGTCACCAGGCAACCAGCCTCTGAACATCCGGCAGTACTTCCAGTCAGTACGTGATGTGTCATTGCAGGGGCAGGATCCTCTTTAAGTCAATTTAATGGATAGATCCCCCCACGATTTAAAAGATGCTTCCAGCATCTTTGCCCCATTGATCGCATCTGGGTCCCAGGAAGGCTACCCAGCTGCTGCAGTTTAAAAGAGGCTAGCCACTTGCCTCCAAATAAATCAAGATGGCTATCCAGGACAAACCTATGGGAAGTATACTCGTGGTGCAAGAGGAATTTCCTAAATATGTCAGGTCTGTTTCATCAAACAAACATTTCTAATTAAGTATAAACCAATGCCAATATCTGCACCATATAGTATAGATGAATGACTATAATGTTAAAATAATCCACACAGCATTTGCAAAGTTGATAATTTTAAATAAAGGAATAGGAAGGTATTATCTAGCTATCTAAAAATACAAACGCTAGGTGAATACTGAGCTTTCATTCCATCTCAATCTTATACTGGATGTTATGGAGTAGATAGCTTTAGATCTAGTCCTGTGTAATGAGAAATGATAAACTAATGATCTGACTGGCAAGAGACCTTGAGCGAAGAGTGGTTACAATAAGATAGAATTTTATGTAAAAATTGGAAGAGATTTTATTCTAACTGGAACCATTGCCTTGGATCTGAATTAAGAAAACTATAAAGACATACAATGTGGTTTTGTAAAGGTATATTGAGAAACCTCGTTAAAAAGTATGATTGTAAAGAAGCAGTTGTTAACATTTAAAAAGTGACACAGAGTTTATAAGTTGCACTGCCTTATCGGACATGTACGGGTGATTTGCTTGGATGGCAGGCACCCAAAAGTTTTCATGGTTTCCTCGTACTAGAGACAAGAATAAACATGAAATAGCAGTAAAGGAACAAGGCATGGATAGGAAAAGGAAAGACAGGATGCAGAATAGCCTAGTAAGGAACATAAGAGCAGATTGCAAAAGCTTCAAAACATGTGCAAACATACATGGAAGTGTATGCCCCCTCACAGAATGAAAGAGAAGAAATTATATTGGGGATAAAGAAAAACATCAAAAATTAAACAAAAAAAGACCAAGAAAGCCTCTTGATAACAATGAGAAACTATGGGTGTAAAGCAAATGAAAAGTTGAAGAAATTAATATGAGCAAAATTATTAATGTAAGGGAAATTAAGTGGAACATTTTTATGGGTTGAGTGTATTGGAGGGATAAAGTGGGAAATAGAGTTGAGTCCCCAATAATCCATACCATTGAATTAAAAGAGGGGATCAGTGTCCGATAAATTTTCTAATGTTACAAAGCTAGATGGCAGTCTAGACTGTGAAGAGGGTGCACAGATACTTGAGGGGGTAGAGACAGGATATTTGATTGAGCAAAAACATGGCAGATCAGATGTCATCCAACATACGACAGAACAGCAGACAGTTAGGAAGGCAAATGGACTTTATTGTAAGATAATTAAGAGCACCCCCTCCCCCCCACCCCAACTTCACCAATTATATCAGATTCTGATGAGATTGCCTCAACATGTAACTTAGATTTAATTGTGATAGACCAATTTCGGAGGTGGCATGTTTGTCACCTTATAAAACTTGACAGAGTAGATGTGGGGATGATGTTGCCCTGACTCTGATGCCAAGTCCTGGGATTAGCATGTCAAAATAAGGAGTCAGGGCTTGAGAACAAAGATAAGAAAAACGTTTTACTCAATCTTTGGGATTATTTTTCTATTCAGGGCAGCTCTGGAGGCTAAGTCACTGAATAGAATCAAAGTATATACCAATAAATCTTTTGATATCAAATAAACTAAGACGTAATGGGGCTGGAGCAGGAAAATTATGCTGATGTAAATGATTAAACATGTTTGAACGTTCAGGGCAGCAAAATGGTATGCTACTGCCTCTGCTTCTCGCAGATATCTATTTATTTGGAACAGTGATATCTTACTCACTTGTCAGAATCTGAGCACCACTGACAAGGTTAGCATTTATTGCTCGTCCCAAATTGGCCTTGATAAGGTGGCAGTCAGCCTCTTTCAAGTGGACTCCTTTGTCCTGGATAGTGTCTTGAGAGTTGTTGCCGGGCTCATCAGGGCAAATGGAGACTATTCCATTGCAATCCTAACTTGTACATAGTGTAAAAGCCTTAGGGTGTCAAAAGGCGGGTCACTCTCCATAGGATATGCAGCCTCGGACCTACTCTTAGGGCTACAGTATTTCTGGGATTTGCAGGCAAAGAGCGCAGCCCCTCCCCTCCTCCCTCCTTCACCTCCAGGATGTTGATGGTGAGGGACTTGGCAAATGAGCGACTGAACTCTCTCCTGTCAGAGATCGAAATTGTTTGGCATAAATATCCATCCATGTCTACAATACAGTCTGCTACTTGCATCTGAATTGGTGCAATGCACAAAAGTGCTGGAGAAACTCAGCAGGTCATGCAGCGGTCATAGGAAGTAAAGGATCACCGCCGTTTTGGGCTTGGGCCCTGAGTCGGTGGAATAACTTTTCCTGGTCAAAAGTGGATCGGCTAAAACCAACAAAAACATTAAATTAATGGAGACTGAAGATGCAGCAAACCATTTTTAGACTGGTTTGAAGCAAATGATCAAAGTTACCAATAAATAACAATGTAAATATATTAAATATCGTTATGAAGTACTCAGAAAAAGGATATTAAATTAGCAGAAAGGGAATTAATGGCTGCTTTGTGTTGGGATTCTGACCATTTAATTCTGGAAATGAGCAATCAATGATTAATCTTAAATTAAAGCATATTCGTAAATGTTTGAAATCTTAAGACTAACGAGAACAAAAAACCAATTAAGCTCCCCTAATTTTCATAATGACAGTGTAATTAGTGATTAATTTCTCTTTTTAAACCTCTCAAATCTCAGAGATGGTCTAAGTCATGAATTCTCAGCACGCACTTTCTTACCATAAGCTATGTCTGAGAAAGCAGTAGAGTTTAATTTGTGAACCAACAGACCAATCATAAAGTCTGAATAAGTCTAAATAATATTGCCTCCCCCAATTTCTTTGGACAAAATTGACATGCAAGGGAGAAAAAAGCCTTTGGTTTGCCTCAGTTTTTTCCAGTAAAGTCCCCAAGTGACTTTGACCTGATCAGAATGAAGATGAATAGTCATTTACTGTTTTTGACTAGTCCCTGCACAACTGAAAAAGAAAAAAAAACAGTATTTATTGCCATGGCTAATCCGATCATTTTTTGGTTTCAACTGCAAAAGAGAGAGAGGTGGAGTTGAGGACTCTTGATAAAGAAGTATAATTTCTAGGGTTCTTTAATCTCTATTTACTGCCACAGTGGGAGATAGTGGATATGCTGTAGAAATTCCTGACAAAGAATTTGCCTGAACTCCAATGATAATAAATAGGTTCGCTACTTCCATCTTACAAGGCTGGGAAGGGGTACTGATGGTAGTGATCAGCCATGATCTGTAAAATGGCAGAGCTGGCTCGACGGGCCGAAGGGCCTACTCCAGCTCCTATTATCTATTGTCTATTGAATGGGAGCAGGTCTGATGAAATTCCCATGCAATGATTATTGACAGATCTGATATGTTGAAATGTCAATCAATGAGGACCTTGGCCAATTCACAACAGATCCCTGTTGATTTATAGCTCAGTGTTCTGGATTCTCTACTGACAAAATTATGCTATAAGTGAGCAATCAATCTGATGGATCAATCATGAGAAACATTGATAGGACGGACAGTCAGAAATTTTTCCCTGGGGCAAAAGCGCCACAATCAAGAGGACATGTATTGAAGGTGAGGAAGAGGAAATTTAAATCCATTTAAACTTATCAAGTTGATAGTTTGTCTGATGGACACTGAAGACAAGCTCCAACAAGTGTAATGCTGATAAGTCCAAATTTGGCACCCAGATTGATTATTGATAATCATATCTAGGAGTTTGGTAACCAAGCAATAATTGGAGATTATTATTGATGGAGCAGTATAAGTGGAAACCTGCTGGTCTTTTCCACTGAAGGAATGAATTTTCATGCCTGAACACATTCGTTTATGGGGTGGCGTAGGTACTGAGGGAAAGGAACTTACACAGTTGTGAAAGAAGACGTCTAGAAGCAGAGGGATGTCCTGAAGCAGCAGGTGGAAAGGATATAATCTTGCCCTTCTTTTCCTCCTATCCCTAGGCCTTTCAGCAGCTGATGCTGTTTTCTTGGCCTCATGTCCTTTCTCCCTTCCTCATTCAGTCCCGACAAGGTCCTAACGACAATTCTCCCAATTACAATTCTATTATGAAGCAGCATAACATTAGCGTGAACTATTTTTAGCTGAGAAATAAATGTTGGAGGAACCATGACAAAGTGCTCCAGTGTCCAGCAGTGAGTTCCCAGTGCTCTACAGTGCAGCACTGTGTTCCCAGTGCCTGACAGTGCAGCAGTGTATTCACCTTGCCCCGCAGTGTGTGCACAGTGCCCTGCAGTCCAGCAGTGTGTTACCAGTGACCTGCAGTCCAGCAGTGTCTTCACTTTTCCCCACAGTCCAGCAGTGTGTTCCCAGTGCCCCGCAGTCTAGCAGTGTCTTCACTTTTCCCCACAGTCCAGCAGTGTCTTCACTTTTCCCCGCAGTCCAGCAGTGTGTTCCCAGTGCCCCGCAGTCCAGCAGTGTCTTCACTTTTCCCCGCAGTCCAGCAGTGTGTTACCAGTGCCCCGCAGTCCAGCAATGTCTTCACTTTTCCCCACAGTCCAACAGAGTGTTTCAGGAATAATTTTCACATTTTGGCTCCAGTGCATGTCAATTGGGATGGCTTAAAATTGATCTCAATGGTTGAGTTTCTCCCAGAGAGCTATCATGATGTTAATGAAACTGTCAAAGTGTTATGCTGTCCCCTTTGTGAACACAGGCCGAAATTCTAACTGCAACTCCACTGTGAGGAGTCTATGAATAATGAATAAAGCTCAAATAAATGTTTTGCTTTAGATCCATTTGTGGGCATCTCTTTGCCCCATAAGCATTCCATGGAAACCATTACTTCCAGATTTAAAACTTCCAAATTTCAAATGTTAACTTTGCCAGACAAGGTGTGCATTTTATAATACTACAAGACATGCAGTACACAGGAACAAGGGAAATGAGTTATTGAAGATGAAATTTGAAAGAGACAGTTATAATGGGTGGATGGGGTTCGAGAAAGACCTCAGTTTACTTTAAGACGAACATTAGCTGCATATTTCACAGCATATTTAACATCAAGTCAAAGGGTCTCTTCCTTGGAATCTTATTTTTCAGCATGAAAGAGAAAATAAGGATACAAATATGACTTCAGACAACTGTTTAAAAAGTGGAAGTGAAGGACAGAGACTCAATGAAATACTTGGAACATAAGAGCACACCCAGCTTAAAGAGAATAGTTTCTTAAATGAATCCTTAACTCAGTAAATATAGAGAGTTTTTTTTATCCTAAGGCATTGAATTACATTCCTGTGGTGTGACATATCATAGTTAATGTTGAGAGATATTTTATTTCACCCCGTGAACCTCACAGATTTATTCTAGTCAACCTCCTGTTGAACCTAACAGAATTGAAAATGTGATACACTAAACATTCTCTGGATTAAATGTTCCATTAAAATAAAATCTGATGAATTATATCATTAGAAAACATAATTGAACATCTACTAACTTGGATCTTGCAGCTGTATTTAGTAACTAAATCTGATGATGTTACCAAATTTTAATTAGCGAGTATTTTAGCATAATATATGCTGACTGCTGTGTCTGTCTCCACAAAACTGTGCAGCTATGCTTGACCTTCCCTTGAACCGTATATGTTTTTATGAGCCTTTCTTTAACCACTCATTCTGATTCTACATGAGATGCACACCAAATTCTATTTATCTGAAAATAAATGGTTGTATATTTTGCATCTGGTGATAAATACGATCTATTCATCTGGAATTCTGAATTATTTGTCCTCCCTATTCTCAAAATCAAATCATAAAATTCACTCCTGCAAGGATTTGTTGCTCTGTATTATATTTTTAAAAATTGCATTCAGTGCAAACCAAGCAGAAACCATTTCAAAATGGACTGACCTTCAGTTTATTCACTACAGTTAAGAGTATTTCAAAATCATAACTTCGTCTGTCATATATTCCAAAAAGGCAATGACATAATCATAACATTTCAATTAGATTGCACCAGAAATTTTGTAACGATAAGAAAAATGGTGTCAAAATGGCAGAGAACAAAGGTCAAACTGCAGCAGATTGCATTGCCAGCACTTCCACAGTATCCATCTGTTCTTGGACCTGTGACGGACTGTGAGTGGCATTGAAGACTCCGTCCTCAGAAGCCTGGAGGCATTCACACTTAACAGATTCTGAAAGCAACCCCCTCTATGTCTATCCTTTCTACATGATCTATATCACCAAATGTACAGCCCCCAGCTAACCTCCATGCTACTAACAGTGGAAGTCCATGTATTTCTTTCCCTATACAGTTACTACACAAAGAGCTGTTTTCAAACTAGCTAAAACTCAGTGCACCATTATTTTTCTCTCAGACAGGAAGCTTGTTATCTTCTTTGGATTCGTTCTTCTTGATGTCCCCAGTTACCCAGTGTATTCAAAAGCAAACTAGGTTACAACCCTGATGTATTGGTCTCCTAAGCCAAAGCTGGAGTGAGCAAATGGATCTGCAGTCAAAAAATAACATTGTTTTTCTTTTCCTCTGATCTGTTTAATTCTGTAAAGATCAAATCTCACGTCGCAAATGTTTTGTGTGTAAGGCATTAGAATCAGGATTTCCAAGTAACAACAAGCTTGCCATTTTTGTTCCCTGAAGTCATGCTTTTGCCTGGAAGGTTCTTTTACTTACATTAATTCATGTCAGTTTTTCACATTCTGGCAAGCTTTTGAATATTATACAATAGTCTTCCATAAATCTTCGTCCGCGAAGCCAAGCCAAAGAAGAAAAAGATTATACAATAGTAAAGTACTTGAAAATCAGCAAACAATGTCAAGCAGTGTCAGTCCTTGCTTATCATTTGCTTCAAACACAAGCTTTTCAGACTTGTTAATGAAACTCTGATCTTACTTACCATTGTTACGCATCTTCTCATGATGCAAAAATAATATCAAGTACTTAACATGATTAATACACTACACAATCCTGTGATCAGATTATGAAGGTACTGGGGGTTGTATGGTGTAATTGGATGACACAGGCTCCTGGGCCAGAAGGGCCTGTTTCTGTGCTGTATTTCTGAAAAAAACTTGAGCAGTAGTACAAGGGACCTATTATTTATTTCTATTAAATATAAGTACAGTATTCTTGTAAATAAAATGAAATGCCTTTAATTAGTTTTTGTCATGTTTGAAAGCAAAGTCACTCCAGAAAATCCAACTTTGTATCCATCTATTTATTTATTTATTTATTTTCCCGAATCTGGCAGTTGTTACCAAGACCAGCATATATTGCCCATGCCAAAATGCTCTCCAAAAGGCAAAGAGGAGTCACTTCCTTGCATCACTGCAGCCTTGCCATGCTGTTGAGAGAATTTCAGGATTTACACCAGTGGTTCTCAACCTTTTTTCTCACATATGTCGGACTCTGGCTTTACCCTACCCTCAATTTAGTCTATGTGTCATTTGAGTCCAGCGTGCTCGTTGAATGAAGTGATAGGAGAAGGTATTCGGTTTCACAATCAGTTTATTACACAGCGCAAGAATAAAGCTTAACAGAGCTCTGGTTCAGTCGTTAGTTTATAGGTCACCTGCTCAAGACTGCTCAAGATTCCCCAAGACTGACTCCTATTGACCAGTCTCTTCTGTTTATATAGATCAACCTTATTACATTGACCAAGAGTTGGCTTTCTTTGCTAGATTCCTTGCATAAGATTTATCTCAAGCAATTTCCTGCTCTGCAGTTATCTAGGGTGTAGACCTTCTATCTTAATCCTCAAGGCCAGAACATCCTGTTGTCTTGATCAGAAATCAATTCATACCCCAGATATTTCTAATTATTTCTTTGTTCTCCTCTGGCCATAAGTCTTCTGTTCTACTCAACACCTCCTTATGCTTTAACATTCCTACTAAATTGGTTTATCCATTTTCTTTGTCTCTGACATTCTCAGTTATGGTACTCTTTGTTCTCGTCTGGCCATAGTCTTCTGTTCTACTCAACACCTCCTTATGACTTAGCATTCCTACTAAATTGGTTTATACATTTTCTCTCTTTTGTATTTGAAGGCAGCAAATTCTACACATACTATAATCAGCCAACTTTTCTACATACTGTGTCTGTTACTTAATTGCATTACTATTTCCTTTAAACCGTATAATTGAAGTAAATAGTAAATTGTTCCATAGTAATGGATTAATGAATACATAATGAATATTACATAGGCATATTTTCTATGATTACTTAACCCCTTGGTTCCAACACATACCAATCTCTTACTAATCACAGAGCACCGATGGCATAGAGAATACTTAAAGTGATAAGTGAGTGCACCAAAGAAGAGGTACAAGGACTGCCTAAAGAAATCTCTTGGTGCCTGCCACATTGACCACCGCCAGTGGGCTGATATCGCCTCAAACCGTGCATCTTGGCGCCTCACAGTTCGGCGGGCAGCAACCTCCTTTGAAGAAGACCGCAGAGCCCACCTCACTGACAAAAGACAAAGGAGGAAAAACCCAACACCCAACCCCAACCAACCAATTTTCCCTTGCAACCGCTGCAACTGTGTCTGCCTGTCCCACATCGGACTTGTCAGCCACAAACGAGCCTGCAGCTGACGTGGACATTTACCCCTCCATAAATCTTTGTCCGCGAAGCCAAGCCAAAGAAGAAAGAAGAAAGAAGTGAGTGGAAAAAAATGTTTGAAAACAACTGTTTTAATCCAACCTAATAGACTCATTATGTGCACGGTTTCAGAACTCCAAAGGAAATGGGCCAATGACAATTTTTCTCAAGCAAGATATTTCAATAACAATTGGGTCTACAGCAGTGACTCACAACCTTCCCTTCTCACTCACATCCCACCTTAAGCACCTACAGCATAGGGATACCTTAAAGTTGTATGTGAGTGGAAAGAAAAAGGTTGAGAATCAGTGATTTATACTCAGCATTGATTAAAGAAAACAGATTTTTTTCTAAGTCAGAATAATATTAGACTTAGAGGACAACAAGGTGATATTTCCATAAACAGTACACCCCCTGGTATCCAGTACGATACCCCTGGTATCGTAAATGCAATCTATTTTTGTGATATCCTGTCATATTTTAAGTCCACTAGTATATTTCAGAATCAGAATTTATTGTCATAAACAAGTCACAAACTTTGTTGTTTTTTGGCAGCATCATGAGGGAAACCTTCATAATCACCTTATTAAAAAATAAATAAAATAGAACACAAAAAGTGAAGGTAAGGTAGTGTCTTTGGTTCATTGATTATTCAGGAATCTGATGACAGAGGGGAAGAACCCGTCCTTGTGTCGTTGAGTGCTTGTCTTTAGGCTCGTGCACCTTTTTGGCGATGGTAGCAGAGTGAAGAGGGCATGGTCTGGGTGGTGGGGGTTCTTGAGGATAGAGGCTGCTTTCTTAAGACACCACCTCGATGGAGTGAAGTCTGGTCCCTCCGAAGCATTGGCGCCTCTATACCAGCCAGAATGCTCTCCATGGTACACCTGCAGAAGTTAATGAGAGTCTTTGGTGACACACCGAATCTCCTTCAACATCTCACAAAGTATAGCCACTAGCGAGCCTTCCTCATGATTGGATCAACATGGAGGCTCCAAGACAGATCCTCGGAGATGTTGACACCCAGGAATTTGAAGTTCTTGACCCCTCCACAACTGAGCCCTCAATGAGGACTGGATTGTGTTCTCCTGACTTCCTCCTGAAGTCCACAATTATTTCCTTGGCTTTGCTGATGTTGGGTGAAAGGTTATTGTTGTTACATCATTCAATGAGCTGATCTCTCTCCCTCCTGTACGCTTCCTCATTGCTGTTTGTGATGCTGCTGACAACCATGGTGTCATCAGCAAATTTGTAGATAGAATTGGAACTGTGCCAGGCCACATAGTCATAGGTATATGGTAAGTAGACCAATGGGACTAGGCACGCATCCTTGGGGTGCGTCTGTGTTTATAATCAGCGAGGAGAAGACGTTGTTTCTAATTTGTACTGACTGTGATCTTCTGATGGACCAGCCACTGCCTACAGTCCCCCAGAATCATATTGAGGGCTGGTCCTCCACAACTAACAGGGTTAAGCAAAGCAGAACAGACTTTGAACTTTGAATTTCTGCCCTCACAGCACATTGGCAGCCGTTGAACAGATTTGAGGTTATTAAAGGCTGTAGAATATCATTGTTTTTAAAAAAAAATCTGTTTAAATAGATTTATCTAATACACTGGAATGAAACATTAAATAAAGCATTAAATGTAAATATATCAAAATAAATTAAATAAAACACCACTTGCATTTTGCTCCTTCCTAAGAGTTGATGACTCCATTCCATCGCAAGTCCTCCTTGGCATAAAACTACGGGCCAGGGACACAGTGCATTCAGGCATTAACTCAGCCAATCACTACTCCACCCTTTGGTCCAATGACTGGCACCAGCATCAAAAACTCAGCCCAACTTGGATGCCCACATTTGGCTATGGTCGCCTGGAAGTTCGAGACCTCTTGAGCCACAAGTGATTGACGGTCAGCTGTTCCCTTTGAAGTCATCAGCTGTAATCCAAACAGGATGAGAAGAACTTTTTAAATGGAGAAGTCTCTCTTTTTCTGGAGGAATTAAGCCGTCGTCAAAAACAGATAGTCTTGTTTTTGGATTTTACTTTGCTACATGAGTTCATGAGGAGATTACTGCCTTGAAGACATTCACACGTAAAATAATTTTGTGTGAATTTCTCGGTACAAATCATTATTTGTCACAGAACCTTAGGATCAAGGGTGTCAAACTTACAATCCATTTCCGTGGATTCCGAGTTGCCTGATGAAATCTATGGAGGATCTGCTGGGAGACTCCCCTCTTGACTCCTATTTCTTCTTGAACAAGGTCATGATTCAAATGCCCCACTTGCATGTCCTCCTCCTTTCAGTTGGTAGAGACAAGTTTACTGATTTGAGTGTAAGGTTCCTCTCTGCCAGGATGCGGGCGTCAGCTTCACCAGACCACTTTGTTTTTCAGCCAGCCTTTTCAGCTTCTCATTAGTCTTGGATTGTGGATGGTCTTGACGATTCTAATCCATATTTTGTGGTCATTAGTGATTGATGAACCTCCTGCTCTCCCTTCATCCATGTCATGGTTTTTATATTGGGCGTTGGTTTTCAGGTTCATATAAAGCTTTTCATTTTCCTTGAGGAGTGGTGGAGATTTTCATCAAGAATGCCATACATCTGAATTATTCACTGGAATTCCTGTGGGTTCTTGTCAAATTAGTGTTGGTGTTTTCAGATGTAGAAGCCAGGAGTCTCTCCACAGGTAGTTTAGATGCAGTGGAAGCTCTGTGGGTCCTGCTCATTGGGATTGTCAAGTCGTCTGTGAAGAATGATATTTTCAGGACATCAGCTTTAAATGATTTGAAGCATTGTTCCTGTTGTCTCCATTATTTCAAGGCCAGACTGCTGGATTAAAGGGATCAGATTAGACACTGGTCAGTCCAACCATCATTTGTTCTTGTCAAAGTGTAGTTAAACCCAATATTATTGCTGCCTCTTATTCATACAACCTTCATCCAGTAGATACTAGAGTTAGATTTTGTATTCCTTCCTTACTAATCTCCATTTTCCAGTAGTTTTCTTACTTTCCAGCCTTTGCACAAAATTCAGGAGAATTAGTTCATCTCCCTCTGAGACATTGGAGTTTCTTGAGTTGGAGTAAAGATTTCTTTGACTTTATCTGTCACTTCTTTGGTTTAGATACATACGCTGAACATCACAGCGTGCTGGTTTCATGTTCGAGTGAACCATGAAGGTTCACTTGTGTTCAGCAGGCATTTCACTGCAGTACTAGCTAGCTCGTGATTAATAGCTTCACACAACCTGTGAAGACAGCCTTCCCCAACCAGTTTGCCCTTCCAGAAGAACTTAGTAACCAGAGTACAAAAATAAAATCAGTCATTTATAATGTTTCCATTCAGCGAATAAACTGCTGACCAGTCTCTGCAGTCCACTATCAACAAGGCTACAGAACAAACATCAGTGTGACAAGTTCTGTTCATTAGATCAGAGATAGATCAAATGGGCTCACCAGAATAAGAACAAATGACACCACGAGTCCCTCTGATAAATTGCCCTGTTGCAGCAAGAAAATGCTGAGAATATTTTGATGGGATGAATACTGTTGATCTACCAGAGAGATGAGTGGTTGCTTTGCCATGGACATCCAGCAGCTGTTTCATGTCCTTGTGAAAAAAGCATGCACTGCCCAAAAGTCTTTTGTACATCCACAGAGACCGTTAATTTTCTGACATAATTTTGCAGTGCTGTGGGAAAAAGAAGATTGCACTTCAACAGAAGGACTGGTCTGACTGTTGTATTAGTATTAATACTGAAGTTTACCATCTTGAAACACTGTGACAGAAAGTTGAGGATTTCTGCCTTTGCTTTGCTTGAACATGGAAATCCCATGTGGCCTCATAGTGGGATTTAGTCCATTCCCCGAGGACGTTTTTGAAGCCATATGGGATTTCCATGTAGCTCTCAGTATCATAGTCAATGGAAGTCGCCTGAAGAGGTGTAGATTTGAACTATTTAATTGCTAGCCTTACCATGAACCTCTTACCCTGTCTCACAGCAGACTCGATACATATTTAGCAAGGTATTGAGCCATAATTAGCAAACCACACGCCCACCCTCCCCCCTCCACCAAACCAATTCTAGGACTATTGCACAGATATCTGAAAACAAGAAATTCAAAGTTGATTTTTCAGCTTTCTTCTGAGATTTCAGCTTCTTCGCGTATCATTTATCATTCTGTCTAATTAACACTGTTGTGTCACATTTAAGAAGTTAATAGAAGTCATGCAATTTGCTTTCAGCTGTGCTGACTAGAAGAACTCTTTAATGTGATGAGCTGGTCAACTTGCACGATGATATCACCGTTGGCAGGTGCCAAAATCCTGAATTGATACTTAAAAGAGGATGAGGTAAAGGGGAAGCTTGTGCCATTGAGGTTGATTCATTTTTGTGGAGAGCTGCTATTGAGGTCAATGGCCATCATCACTGCTTGGCCGCTGACTGCGAAGCTTGTGAATGGGATAGAAATGCCCTCTGCACAATTTCCTTAGGATTTCAACAAAAGTGATAGGCTGGAGCTGTTCATCAGGGAACAGGAAAAAACAGGTAGATGGCTCAATTAAAAGGTGGGGGGAGGAGGAGTCCTTGTTTTCCACTTGGAAAATCAGGACTCCTGTTTCAAAGCTGTTTATTGTCATCAGCTCAGTGTTCAACACAATCATACCACAGTACCTGATAAAGAGGTTGAACCTACTGGGTCTAAACACCTTCCTCTACAAATGGGTTCTTGACTTCCTGTCGGGAGACCTCAGGCAATCCGGATCGGAAATCACACTGAACACGGGGACCCCCAGGGCTGCGAGCTTAGCCCACTGATGTTAATTTTGCTGACCTACCACTGTGAGGCTAAACACAGCTCGAACCACATTGTCAAGTTCACTGACGATATGACCGTGGTGGACCTGATTAGTAAGAATGACGAGTCAGTGTACCAAGATAACGGACTGGAACAGAGCCACCAACGTGTATCTGAATGTTTAAAAAAATAAGAGATTGTTGTCAACTTCAGGAGGGCCCAGGGGGACCTCACTCTGCTGACCATTGATGGCTCTACTGTTGAGGTCATTAAGAGTATCAAGTTCCTTGGAGTGCACTTGGCGGAGAATCTCACCTGATCCCTTAACACCAGTTCCATAGCCAAGAAAGCCCAGCAGCGAAGGCTGAGGAAATTTTATCTCCCACCCAGCACCCTCACTACAGAGGGTGCATCGAGAGCATCCTGTGCAACTGCATCACTGCCTGGTTTGGAAGCTGTTCCACCTCGGACCGCAAGACCCTGCAGAGAATGGTGAAGTCAGTGAAAAAGATCATTGTGGACTTCATTAGGAAAAGTCCTACCATGAAGGGCATCTGCAACACTTGATGCAGGTGAAGGACTCTTCACACCCCTCATGTAAGCGGCTCTCCCTTCTGCCATCTGATAGGAAGTACTGCAGCATGCAGGCCCTTGCGTCCAGATTAGGCAAGAGCTTTTTCCCCTAGGACATCTGAATTTCCAGGACCTATGTACATAGAGTACCTTTGTACCAGGGACTCTCACAGTATACATCTTAATATTTAATATTTTATGTTTAACTTCTGTCTTAACTTCTGTCAATAGTCCTAGAATTATGTAAATATGCTCCATGGTCCTGGAGAAACGCTATCTCGTCTTTACCGTGCGAGCGTGGTGTGAACGACAAATAAAGGTGACTTGAAAAGAGAGGAGGGGGAAGGGGGAGGAGCACAAGCTAAAGGTCAGGGGTAAAAAGTAAAAAGAAGCAGAGAAGTGATGGGGAGAGGGCAAAGGGCTAAGAAGGCTGGCTCTCTGATATATGGGATCCTCATAAACTATAAACAAGAAACCTAGAAGATGATACTGGAGGAATGAATTGCCATTTGTTCTGAGCACTGGCCCTATTGAATTGGTGCAGCCATTGGGAAGTGAGAAACAAAGCTATATGCCACAGACAGATGGAAATAAGAATTAAAAATATGTATATTTCAATATTTTTATTGTTTAATAGAAAAATGCTTTATACGTGGTCTTCTAATTAATAACGTAAGTCAAATCATATCATTAACATATCACTTGAAAACTGCAAATTGGAAGTACAGGTACACAATACTTTATCTGGACATCTAAAATCCGGAAAGCTCCAAAATCTGGAAAGTGGGGAGAGAGACGGCAGCGCGAGTCTGGAGGGCAAGGGGGAGAGACCGGCAGCGCGAGTCGGGTGAGCAAGGGGGGGAGACCGACAGTGAGAGTCGGCCGGGGGGGGGGAAGACCAACAGCATGAGTCGAGTAGGCGAGGGGGAGAGACCGGCAGCGCGAGTCGGCCAGGTGAGGAGTGGGGGTGGATACGGCAGTACAATTCAAGTGGGCTTAAATCTGGCTTTTTGAAATCTGGAAATATCTGAAATTTGGAACACACTGTCCCCCACGGGTTCCAGATAAAGGATTTTACTTGTATAACATAAATATTTACTTAACTCAAAACATCGAATTCTATGATTATATTGAGTTAACAATTAATCCATTCCTCATAATATAGACAAAATTAATGCTGAATAGAAAATAGATAAGATATAATTAAGATTCCCTTAAAGAAAACAAGGGATTTTTTACTTCTCAAGTATTTTCATCTTATTCTGTGATTTGATCAATATTAATGATCCAATTAAATCCATCTTTATCTAGTTTATCTCTGCTATAAAAAAGTAAAAAAAAGAGAAAAAAACCTTAATAATTCAACCTCTCCTCTAAACAAGGTTAACTTGTATAAATTATACAGATATGAATCAAAGTTCTATAGATATTCAGTCTCCAGAGCATCCGTACACCTTAAATCAAGTTGTGATAATAATCCATGAATGGGCTCCAGATGAAAATATATCATCATGTAGCTCTGGCAGCTCTGCTTATATTCTCTCCCTGCTGCTGACAATGGGAGTGACTTCACGGCAGCGTCGCCTTCTGATTGGGTGGCGTTCCCGCCATTGCTCACTGTCTCCCTCCATGCGGGTGGTCACCTGAGATGAAAGTCATTGGTCCCCGCGGGGTCTGCGTGGTTGCCACGATTGAGTATTGGGTTGGATCCCAGTTAGCCACCAGAATCGGAATCCTGTTCATTGCTTTTGGTGACCTACCTCTGCGTGGAAACCGGTTGCCTAATGTCCTAATGTCCAAGTGTGCTAGTTTGAGGCGGACGATACTGAAAGTCTCTTCCTTACCATCAATATCCAGTACTCATGTTGACCCGTTGTGTCTAATTACTTCATATGGCCCCTTATACGGCCATTTTAGATGTGCCCTCCCCGAACAAAAATGTATTCCGAGGTCTCCAAGTCTTTGGAGATGTAGGTTCTGGCCTGGCCATGCGGATAAAGCTGCAGAGGTGCTAGAATCCCCAGTTTTCCCTCAGCTTAGTCAATTAGGCTGTGGAGTCCTCTTGCCCTTGGGGGAAACCAAGAGCTCTCCTGGTATCACCAACAGCTGTTGAGGTGTTGAAGTCCTCTTTCGGTGAGGTGCGGATCCCCAGGAGGACCCAGGATAACTCGTCTGCCCAGTTCGGTCCCTTGAGCAAAGCCATCAAGGTAGCCTGTGGAACAGCTTCACCAACCTGCAGGCCTGAGGGTGTTTCGCTATGGTAAGGTGGAGCTGGGTTCCCAGCAACTTGGCCAGCACTGCCCAGAGCCCTGAAATGAACTGTTTACCTCTATCATAGGTCATATGCTCCGGGACTCTGAACCTCAACACCCACATGTTAATTAGTGCCCTTGTGCAGGTCTCTGTGGTTGTGTCAGCTAGCGGGACTGCTACTGGCCAACTCGTGGAGTGGTCAATCATGGTGAGGAGATATTTCACCCCACAGGAGACCAGCAGCAGCCCTACAATGTCAATGTGGACTTGGCTGAGCCGATGTCACACTGGCTCGAATGACTGGGGCCAGACGTGCGTCTGCATTTTGGACGTCTGGCAGAATGTGCTGGTCTTGACCTACTGACAGACTTGTATCTGAAGGCTGTGCTAGACAAACCTACTGGCCGTATCGAAGATCTGCCGCCTCCACACTGCTGGCACGATGGGGGCCGGGTTTGCCGGTGGAGATGTCGCAGAGGAGTGTCTGGTTGCTAGGACCGATGGTGACTTCCTCCAGCCTGAGGCCAGAAACTAATGTTCTGTATGTCGGGGTCTCAGGGTCTTCCTGTGCCTTGGCTAGGGCTAGGACAGAATAGTCTATTCCCTGGAACAGGGCCTGGACCGACTTAATTGTGAGGCGGGAGAGTGCAATGACTATCACATTGGTCTTAGCTGCGATGTGTTGGATGTCCATGGTGAACTCAGACACGTATGAGAGGTGTCACTGCTGCCTGGCTTACCATAGTTCAGACACTTTGTGCAAGTTAAAAGTTAATGGTTTATGGTCCATGAAGACCCTGGATTGCCTGCCTTCCAAAAAATACCTGAAATTCTTGACTGCCAGGTACAACACAATAGCTCCTGGTCAAATGTGTTGTATTTGAGTTCGAGTGGCTGTAAGTTCCTGCTAAAGAAGGCCAGAGGCAGCCATTGCCCTTCGATGAATTGCTCAAGTATGCCCCCTACCACTGTGCTGGAGGTGTCTACTGTGAAGGTGGTTGGCACTTCTGGTCTGGTGGTGTTGGCCACTGCATCTTTGGCCTTCTGGAATGCCTCTGAGGCCCCTTGTCCTAGGTAATGTCCTTACCCTTCCCTGCCATGAGTGATGACGCAAGCTGCTGCCTGTATGAAATGGTGATAAAAATTAATCATACTGGCGAATTCTTGCAGCCCCGTCACCGTATGGGGCTTTGTGAAATGCCAAACGACTTCTACATTTTCGGGCAAGGTTTTCACTCTGTGCCTGTGTGACAGTACAGATTCTATCACCAATGTGTATATGTACAAATTGTAGTGTAGGGTGACTGTGATTGGCTGAGAGTGTAGCCACACCTACTGGCAGGTCTTAAAGGATTGCTCCTAGCCAGACCAGGTCATTCTGGACTGGTCGACCTACTTGTGATATGCTCCAGTCTTTTAGTTAATAAAAGCCTTGGTTTGGATCAACAAGTCTTTGGTTCTTTTGACGCGCATTAGAGCCTGTTGATTCGAAAGTTGATCGTTTCCAAACCAAACTGGCACCTAGCAGGGTTTATAGTTGGCCCGAATTCCTGCAGCTGGGAATACAGTTGCCTCAGGTGTTGTAGGCCGAGGGAGGGGGGGGAGGACACTTATTTTGGCATTGATGTTGACGAGGAATTGACTTCCTGATAGGGTGTCCCACAGGTGGAGGAGGCTGTCACGTTGGCCAACTGCCGCAGCCATTAAAGATGGCTGGCCATGGTGTTTCCAGAAACGTGCAGGGTGGGTGGCATTGAGAGGCCCCCGCACCCCATCATTGATGATAATAGAAATACTGTTGGGTCGGGGGTGGGTGGGGGAGGTCCACTTTCCTCTCTTCTCTTTGCTGTGGCCTTTTTGCCAGCTGTGTACTGGCCTTAGTGACCTGCACCACTGAGGTGCCATTTTCTGTCTTTGCTCTCCAGAGCATATCCATGTGGACTGAAACTTTTCTGGGGTCACTGAAGTCCTTGTCGGTGAGCAAGAGTTGGCTATCCTTGGGCAGCTGCTCCAGGAAAATCTGCTCGAAAAGCAGGCAGAGCCTGTGCACCTCAACAAAGGTGAGCATCTTGTTCATGAGTACGGATGGGGCCCTGTCCCCCAAACCATCCATATGGAACAATTGGCTGTCATGCTCGTGCCATGAAAGCCTGAAAGCATCATATTTGCCTTGCTCCAGCGGCTGCTGTAGGAAGTTGACGACCCTTGCTGAGGTCTGCCCAGTCGCTGTTTTCATCAGCCATTTTGTGTCCTGGTTAGTGGGCCGCTTCTATCAAAAAATATCTGAGATTATCCCTTGCCTGCATAGCATTTTGAATGAAGGGCAAATTATGGATTGGTGTGTCCATATTTTTATGAAGTGAATTATTGTGCTTAACATATCAGATAATGGAATTGCCTTTGTCAGAGTTTTCCCAGATAGCAAAAATGCATTTGCTCTTGTGTTTCATAATGACTGGGCTGATCTGATGCCTTTTGCAGTCTCACCTACACTGTGTTTTTTTTTCTGCTCCTTTCAATAGTTTTTGAGCTGCTCTTCTCAACCAGAGTTCAGCCTTAAGCCTCTGCGCTGTCTGAGTCGAATGGTCATGTTCTTTGACTGCATGACGAGCCTCTGAGCCCTTTAGTTTCCTCCCATATCTCAAAGGTATGTTGATGAACTTGCAATGGTGTGCTTGCTAAGATGTATTAGGCCACTGTTATTGATCCCCGGTATACGGGTGAATGGTGGAATCTGGGTGAAAGCAATGGGAATATGGGAACAGTGTAAATGGGTTGGTGGGGACCTGATGGAGTATGTAATGAACTTTTCTTAGGCTCATGCCTGTTTACATGCTGTATGACTTGTTGTAAACTCTATTGGCTAGTGAACAGTTGAGTAGACGTATGCGCAGATTAGAAGATCCAATTTTCATCTGTCTGCTCGCTGGAGTGGGAATTTTGATTAGTCTCATTATTCTGCACTTGAGTGCACCTCAGTTTACATTGTTGTCAGTTTACCAAAATAGGCACTTCATTCGTTGTCTGTGTGAGATTAGACTTGATTGCAATCCCGTTCCTCAAGGGAAAAGAAAAAGAACTTTGTTTCTACTTGCTCCTTCATGATCTCAATGTGTTTTGAAATACTTTATAGCTGCTTAAGTACTTCTGAACTGTTATAATGTGTAGCAAATGGTGTATTTAATTTGTACTCAGCAAGGTTCCACAAAGAGAAATGGGGTAATGATCAAATAATCAGTTTCTTGGTGATAAACATTGGGCAGGACACCAAGGCTAATTCCTTGGCTCTTTGAATTAGTGCCACAGGAGTTTTTTTTTTAATGTGCATTTCAGATTGAAGTGCCAGTTGATGAAGTAGACAAAGATGGTGTGGTCAAACAATAATCATGGCTTTTATTAGCAGAAACTCATGGTACAATAATGAAAGACAATAGATGCATATATAGTTATATCCAAGGGGAGTGTCCTTAACAGTAGAGATAATGCACAGCCAATGTTAGTTAGTACAGCAAGGCTCGCCAGAGGGGGGACAGGCAGCTTGGCAGACATTCACCACACAGGTTCAGATTTCAGAAATCACATACCACTCTGAGATTCCTCTTTCCTCCAGCGCAGCAGAATTACCACTAATTGATAGTGTAAAAAATAAATTTTATTTACGCAGCACAAACATGTAAACAAAGAACTGTAAACAGATGATAAATGTAAACAAACTAACTGTGCAATACAGAGAGAACAAAATAAGAAAATCAATAAAGTGCACAAGTAAGAGTCCTTAAATGAGTCTCTGATTGAGTTTGTCTTTGAGGGGTTTGATGGTGGAAGGGTAGCAGCTGTCCTGAACCTGGTGGTGTGATTCATGTGGCACCTGTACCTCTTTCCTGATGGCAGCAGCGAGAACAGAGGGTACGCCGGGTGGTGTTGGTCTTCGATGATTGCTGTTGCTCTCTGATGGCTGCGTTCCCTGTAGATGTTCTCGATAGTGGGGAGAGTTTTGCCTGTGATGTCCTGCTGTGTCCACAACCTTTGAGCTGAAACTTTAAGATTGTTTCTCTCCCCCCACCCTGTCAATAGATATTGCCCAACCTGCAGAACATTTCCAGGTTTTATTTCTGAGTAAATATTTGATAGTCACTTAGGCCAAGTACAGAAAGGCAGCCATTGCCCAGGAACCAAGCTACAGAGGGTGGAAGTGCCATCAGGATGAGTTAAGAAAAGCTCATTACATACTCCTCAGCTTACAGATTCTGACAACATTTTCTTTTTTCCTCTCTGTTTATCTCATGCCCTCATCAAAGCAGATGTCAGTTGTTTTTCTTTGGATTTGTGTCCTCATCTTTTTGCTGTTGGCACTTTTTTTCCCCCTGCTCCTTTGGTTTGCCATTTGAATGGTTTCCCATAGCTCAGTGAGCAGAGTGATTGGAGTGGCTCCAATGACCTGCTGGGGGAAAGGATTGGGTCAGCCCTGCCATCAGATGCAAGAAAGGCACTGAATGTGGTGGATATTATTCATGAAAGGGAAAGGTTTTCCTGTCCCCTTGTAGCTGCCACTTGCAAGCAGCCAGCGGAAAAGTAAACTACCCAATCTTCCCGTTTAATCTTAAACACATTAGCTTTCTGATCCGAGAAGAAAGTGTTTATTCGGAATTAGAGAAAGTTCCATTTGTATTTACCAGCAATTTCGGAATATCTCACTGATCTTTATTGTTTTCTGCAGAGATTGGTGGGATAGCATCCATTCTCCAGCTGTCTGTTGTGTTAAAGTGGCTGAGCTTGTTTTCTAATAAGAAACACAATTGCTTTGATTGAATGCCATATGATGTGAGATTTGTGGTGATGGGGTTGGGAGCAGTGTCCTGGTACAGTCCATTAAATCTCCTCTACTCTTATGCGGAGAGTTTCAGATTATTAGTTGTGCTATCAAGAAGAGACCAGATGCTTCTGAGCAGCTGGGAATGGAAAACTCGAGGAGAGGTTAACATCTCCCACCACAGGGCGCACTCACAAACTGCCAGCTGACTAGATGGTAAGTTGCACAGCCAGGAATCTCAACCCTGCAGTGAATAAACAAAGCACTTTTGGTGCTCTGTTCATTGTTAAATATTGTGCATAAGGTATTGAATAGAAAAAAATGCCAGCCAATCTGGACAACCCCCCCCCCCAATGTGAGTTGGAAAGAGAAATGAAACAATAAATACATCACCATCTGGCAAAAGAACCAGAGGAAAGATGAGAACAAATATTTTTAAGCAGATAAATATTATGATTGGACTTGCACTGCCTTAAAGGGAGATGAAAAAAGTTTCCTGCCTTAAAGGGAGATGAAAAAACTTATTTGCAAGTATATTTGGAAAGGAAAATAAAATTCAAGGCTATGGGGAAAGAGGAAGGAACTGGAAGCAATTGGACAGGGGTCTTAAGGACCCAGCACGGTGAAGAGTGGCTGAATGTACTCTTTCTTTGCTATTACATTCCAAAAAGATGAAGTCCTGCTCAAGGAAGCACAGAATTCCAACTCTATTCTCTTATTTCCTCTCTCACTTGCACACAGCTCCCTTCACACATCTATATTGCTTTTGATCCATGATGTTGGATTCCATTGAAGAAGAAAAATAGAAACTCTTTGACGGGCACTTGTTAAGCCCTTGATTATTTGTGGACTTTCTGGTAACTTAATGAATAGTTACAACAGGGAAAGGGACCCTTTAGTACGTCGTTTCCACAATGCCTCACTATCGGAGCAACTCACTCATTCCACTCACTTGCCCTTTCTCCATAAACCCTCAATTTTTCCCTCAACGTATATTCTTTCTTGCAGCCTCAGTGGCTGTGGATTCTAAATTACAACAACATGCTGAGTTAAAATGTCCCTATGTCACAATTAATTATTTTCCTCTTTATTTTACATCTGTGGAATCTAATCCTTGATCCCTCCACTAACAGGAGCAGCTTCCCACTATCTACTCCAGTGGTTCTCAACCTTTTTCTTTCCACTCATATACCACTTTAAGTATTCCCTATGCCATAGGTGCTCTGTGATTAGTAAGGAATTGCTTAAGGTGGCTGGAAAGAAAACATTTGAAAATCACTGTTTTAATCGCACGGTTTCAGAACTCCAGATGTAAAATATACAAGTCCTGGTGAGACTTGTTACAATATCAAACCAGCAACCACAAAGAAGGCATATCACACAGGGGTAAAGATGAACAATTACTTCATTAACAAAAATTCACCTTCAAGCTTTAATTCAAAATCCCCCCTTTTATAACAATGCCCATTGGTCACTATGCAAATTTCTATAACAATGTAAAACTAATAAATACCCCAGCCTAAATATAACATATGCATTTAAAGTCTAAGTTATATTTCCAACCAGCCCACAGAAAAACTTAGACACAAAACAAACACAAAATACACAAGACTCACAAAACTTCGATCTCAACTGAAGCAAAGATCATAAACAAAATTCAGTTTGTTTGGTAAACTGAAGCCAAAAGATCTTTGAGACAGAGCGAGCACAAAATTCAAAGTTGTCTTCTTGTGTTGTTTGCAGAGAGAGGAACAATGGCTTGGTACGGATCCTTCTGGCTGCCTTTGGAATGTCCATCCCTTTTGAAATGCCCAACATTCTAAACTGTCCTCCAGACCATGACTCTGCTTGGGCCTCCTTCCATTTCACAGCCACACCCAGTGGTGGTTTGTCTTCCAAGTCCAGAAATTTCTAGATCATTTTCTGCACGTCTAGTCCGTCTCCCACTCTCTCAGCAGTCCACCTTCAGCTTGGATCTTAAAGGCAAACTGTCACTTTCCAACACAAAACCACACAACACATATACCAATACACAACACAGATTTAAAAATTATTTTCAAGCAAAATATTTCCATAACAATTGGGTCTAGAGCAGTGGCTCTCAACCTTTTTACCCACCCATATACTACTCTAAGCAATCCCTTAATAACCACAGAGCACTTATGGCATAAGGATTACTTAAAGTGGCACGTGAGTGGAAAGAAAAAGATTGAGAAACACTGAACTCTATCCATACACCTTGACATTTTGCATGCTTTTTTCAAATATCCTCTGCTTTCACTTTCTGTATTTTGGAATGTTTCAATAGTTTTCATACAACAGTTTTTGTGCATAAGCTATTGTCTGATAGAAGCAGAATGTTTGACAAACAAAAAATCTCAAGAGAGTATTATTTCAGAGTGGCATACTGGCTGAAAAACTTGCAGCCTTGTGCCTCCTTCACTAAAGAAAAGGAAATGGGCCTTGGATCAACGTCATGTCCTTTGAACAAAGCATCAAAGAGTGTCTCACCTTCTCCGCACCACACTGATATCAGGTGAGATGATTAGTTTCCAAAAAGGTTTCATAACCCCTGCCCATTATGAGAAATGTGAAACATCCAAATGATCTCTTTCAGTGAAGAACATAGGCAATGCTTGCAAATGAGCAAAAGCAGAAACTTGAGCAACACAGGTATTTATATCAAAGGTTTCATTGTTTATTTCGCATACACTTCAGCCTGTTGTGACAGAAATGATAATTATACTGATAAAGTGAGAGCAATTGGTAACATCATTTATTTGAATTGCCTACCATTACTTTTTTTTTCTCAAGTATTTGTATTGGAAGGAAATTTGTAGGGTTATCTCTGCATTGCACAATGCTTCACGGACAAGTTTCTCTTGTGTCTTGGTGTGAGCTTGCAGGCGCCTCAGATTGAAGAGACTGCCATCCGTGTGGTACCGGATGTAAACAGCGTCTTCATTGTTGGGGTCTTTCATGGCTTGGTTCAGCATCATGCTGAAGAAGATTGAAAAGAGGGTTGGTGCGAGAACACAGCCTTGTGTTCTCTTTAGTTGCCCATTCAGAGCCAGCTCTTCAGCGCTTGACGTCCTGCTTTGCGGAAACTGCCAAAATGTTTGGCCTGGAAGTCAGCCTGAAGAAAACTGAGGTCCTCCATCAGCCAGCTCCCCACCATGACTACCAGCCCCCCCACATCTCCATCGGGCACACAAAACTCAAAACGGTCAACCAGTTTACCTATCTCGGCTGCACCATTTCATCAGATGCAAGGATCGACAATGAGATAGACAACAGACTCGCCAAGGCAAATAGCGCCTTTGGAAGACTACACAAAAGAGTCTGGAAAAACAACCAACTGAAAAACCTCACAAAGATAAGCGTATACAGAGCCGTTGTCATACCCACACTCCTGTTCGGCTCCGAATCATGGGTCCTCTACCGGCACCACCTACGGCTCCTAGAACGCTTCCACCAGCGTTGTCTCCGCTCCATCCTCAACATCCATTGGAGCGCTTACACCCCTAACGTCGAAGTACTCGAGATGGCAGAGGTCGACAGCATCGAGTCCACGCTGCTGAAGATCCAGCTGCGCTGGATGGGTCACGTCTCCAGAATGGAGGACCATCGCCTTCCCAAGATCGTGTTATATGGCGAGCTCTCCACTGGCCACCGTGACAGAGGTGCACCAAAGAAAAGGTACAAGGACTGCCTAAAGAAATCTCTTGGTGCCTGCCACATTGACCACCGCCAGTGGGCTGATAACGCCTCAAACCGTGCATCTTGGCGCCTCACAGTTTGGCGGGCAGCAACCTCCTTTGAAGAAGACCGCAGAGCCCACCTCACTGACAAAAGGCAAAGGAGGAAAAACCCAACACCCAACCCCAACCAACCAATTTTCGCTTGCAACCGCTGCAATCGTGTCTGCCTGTCCCGCATCGGACTTGTCAGCCACAAACGAGCCTGCAGCTGACGTGGACTTTTTACCCACTCCATAAATCTTCGTCCGCGAAGCCAAGCCAAAGAAAAAAAAAATAGCACAATGCTTGGATATCACCAAGAATGTGCTGATAGTATGTAGAATGGACAGTCAACACTGTTAAGCAGACCACATGCTCTCACCTTTGACAAGGGCAGCATACTTATTTAGCTTGGTTGACATAACAACAATCATGCAAATACATTTGAATGTCAATCCAATATATTAAAATTTTTTTTTAAATTGATCTGTGAAATGATCTGTGTTAAACTTGCTACTCAAGGGAGCAGTAAAATTGTTTTTATTAAGAAGTGCGGGTAAACTGTACCATTCCGATAGTGTGGTTAGCAAATGACTAAGATATTCAAGATCAGTTTTTGAGAACAAGACCAGGACAAAAGATTCAAAGATCTGTTTGGTAATAACTTGAGACTAAATCGAAGAAATACAATAATCTTCTATCCAGACATTTATTCTCTTGATTCCATTTTAAGCAGTCGCTAAACAGTATGTGGCAAGGAGAGAAGAACCTTAATTTTCCTTAACTTAAAGTGAAATAGTGGCAAAAAAGTAGAACAATCAGCTGAACACACAGCCTCATGTGTGCTCTTGTGTCTTAAGGCCCTTTCATGCAGTGAAAAAGCCCAAATGTTAAGGCGAAGATTCTCCACCCTTACGTCGGGAGACTTACCTCTATGAAAGCGCCATGGCTGGCTCCAAGGTGCCACCTGCAATCCCTCTCATGGAAGGATTATTGGCGGAGCGCCGCACTCCATCGCCTCACAGGATTGTTCAGCTGCTGCAAGTGGCTAGCTAGAGGCGGGCTGATGATGTCGCATGCGACCCATCTCCCCACTCTCTCCCACCCACTCACCCCTCTCTCTCCATAATGCCCTCAAGGTCAGAGGCGGCCGTCAGCTCGGGGGTGGCCGGCGGGGGCTGTCAGGACAAGGGTGGCCAGTTGGGGCCATCATGGTGGGGGGTGGCCAGTGCAGGATTTGTCGGCTCGACTGGCCTTTCGGGGCTACTCATCAGTGGCTCAAAATGCAGCAGAGCAATGGCTGCCTTCTCTACCCATAATCCCCCATGCAGCTGGAACTGTTCTGGGAAGCACAGAGTGGTTCCAACTGCGTGGGTGATTATGGGTAGGGAGGACAGCCATTGCCCTACCGTGTACTTATGGCACTAGTCGCCCCACTTCCATCAGCTCCGGAGTGCGCTATGAGCCACCACTCGACATGAATGTGACACAGCAGCATCCTTTTAGGGCTGCTCCGTGACAGGTAAGTTTATATTTTCCCTTCGTGCTTATAGCTGGCCTCCAGGTGGAGGCCTGGCATGAAAGGGCCTTCTGTCACTCAACGCTGTAGGGTCAGCCAGAATATTATCTTAATGAGAAAGCACTCTCCAAACAATGATTACCTGATGAAAAGATAATGAATGGATATTATGTTTTTTTTTGTATGTTTGTTTTTTATTTAATGACTGAGTGTTTTCTCAATCCATTAAAAATAGAATTCCAGTTGGCCACAGCCTGGTGTAACAACAGCAGTCAGATGCTCCTTCATACTTTACATTTTTCCACATACTTGGTTCTTTATTTCACAACCAAAGTGTTTCATATTATATGCCTTTCCTATCTTTTACCTATACTTGTATTAAAATGGCCACAGGAAGTGGTAAATTGGGGAAGAAAGAAGATGTGTCAACTAATCTGACCACAGAGGCTATTTTTCAGTGACAGTCAATACAGAGAGTTGTTAGATGACGATTTTAAAGATATCTTAGATCAGATTAATACTAAACTTGACTGGGATTACCTCCGGATTAACGTTTATCATCTTTGGACCTGGGATTGAACAACTTGTGCAAGCCTGTCGACGAAGTCGAAAATGTACACTCCAAATTAAGTGACAGCAATTCAAAGCTAACAGTGAAAGTTGTTGACTAAAAGGCAGGAGCAGATGGTCAAATATATGTACTCTGGGCTTGACTGAATCTACTGAAGGTGAGAAACTTTAACATTTTTTTTGGATCTACTGAAGGTGGGAAACTTTAAACTTTTTTTTGGAGTTGCTTTGCATGGTTTTTAGGAAGGAGCTGCTCCCATCTCCACCAGAGATTGATATAACTTGTCACCTAAGTCGGCTCTGGAGCAGAGATTGTGTTCGGTCACTCTTCAGCTATGTCATTACAAAATAAAAGATTATCTGATTCGTGAAGCTCATCGAAGAGGGAAACTTGAATATAGTGGTCAACAGATCAGGATTGTTGAGGATTATGGTCCAGAAGTTTTGAAGCAGCGTGCTGAATCCAGAGAAGTAATGCTGAAGTTGTACCAGCATGGTTCCAAGCCTTCCTTGTTGTACCCCGCACATTTCCATGTTACACTTCCCAATAGTGATAAGAAGTGGCTGCGCTCAGTTAAAGAGACTCGTATCTACCCAGATGGTCTCCCAACTACATCGTGCCCAGTGTGAATTTCTACTCAATGACTGAAGCTAATTGATTATTGTTATTTTAAGGTTTCTAACATTTGTAATAGAGTATTTGTTGGGTGAGGACTGATTGGCTTTCTTTGCTTTGGCAACATTTTATGGGGTAATAAACCCACTTGGGTCGTGTCCTGTAAGTATTTTTCTTTATATTAAATTCATTGAGCTATTGCATTTTTTACTAGAAGAATTATATATTCATTTCTCTCAGTAAAAATAGCTCAAATTTTACTTTATCTACTTTTCAAACTGTAGAGAAATTTTAAAAGAAATTTTTTTGAAAGTTGTAGTCTCAACATAATTAATATTGTTTGAAAGTGTTGAATTATATTTACATTAATAAGAATGGAGCTAGCGATAACATGTCCAAGAGGAATATTTGTTTGGGTGAAATGGATCATTTTGAAGAGTGTGCTGTTGGTGCCTTTCACAGCTGTCTGGCTTTGGGCATGGGGGAGGTGGGTGGAGGGGAGAGGGGTTGCTTTCTCAAGGTTGTTATGGCTTTAGGAATCTGTACAAGTTCTGACTTTGACCTTGAAAGATCCACTTTCAATTTATTACTAGTTTCAAATTTTTGCCTCGAGGCTGACACCTGGAGTTGGGATATGATTTGTGTTAATCAACTTACATTATTAATAAAAAAATTGATACTTTTATTAATTTCCTTAGTTGGAATATAAAAGGTTTAAACCATCCGGTTAAGAGAAATAGAGTGTTTTTTTTTTTTTTTACATATTAAACAACTTAAACTTTCTATTGTATTTTTACAAGAAATGCATATTCATAGTGGTGATCATTCTCACTTCATGATAAGGTGGACATGGCAGCATTTTCATTGTTCCTTGCATTTTGAAAATGCGAGAATATTTCAGGGATTTGTAGGAAAGGAATTGAACATAAAGTTTCCTTTTATGAGGATGATGTCCTGCTTTTTATATCAAGCCCTGACACCTCCTTACCTTCCATGTTGTCACTACTTTCTTAATAGTTTTCAGGCTATAGATTAAATCTGCATAAAACTGTTTTTTTTTCCTTTGAATGCAGTGTACACTAATCCTCTTTTTAAGATTGTGGAAAATCAATTTACTTATCTTGGTATTACAGTTACAAAGATTCAGAAGTATCCTTTTAAAGAAAATTTCCTTACTTTATTTAAGCATCTTTAACACAATGGTCACCCCTTTCCATATCTCTGGTTGGTCATATTAATTCTATCAAAATGAATATCTTACCTAAATTATTTTATATTCTTTTCAATCTATATCAATTTTTATTCCCAAATCATTTTTAAAATTTACTTGATTTGAATATATCATTCTTAAATATGGAAGGTTAAACGCCCTCATCTAAACAAAGTATTTCTTCAAATTTCTAAAAGGAACAGAGACATGGTGCTACCTAATTTCAGACTGTATTTTTGGGCAGTCAACATATGTCAACTTATGTTGTGGTTACATTTCATAACCGAGTGGACCATCCAGTATGGGTAGCAATTGAACTGAATTCTGTTAAAAACATTTCCATTTCAGCCCTTCTTGGATTCTCTCTTCATAAATCATTCCTATTAGGCACACTGTGAGAGTGTGGGTGCAGTTCAGAAAACTGTTTGGACTTCATGGTTTTTCCTTTCAAGACCTATTTTATCCAATCCTCTTTTTCCACCTTTTTTGCATAATTTTGATTTTCATGAATGACACAGATTGAGTATTGAATGATTGTAAGATTTTTTTATTGATACCAGTTTTGTGTTATTTGAAAAGCTTTCTGAAAAGTTCAATTTACCAAATACTAATTTTTTTCAGATATGTGCCTATCAGGCATTTTATTCAATATCAGATACCTGATGTCCCAGGGACACCTGACGGGAACATTGTTGATGTAATTTTTAGTTTACAACTTTCTCGCAAAGGTTTAATATCCATTATTTATCATAAGTTGATGGGTTTGAGACATGCCCCTCTAGTTAAAATTAAAAATGCCTGGGAACAGGATTTAGACCTTTCATTGTCGGGCGAGGTTTGGGATTCAATTTTTAAAATGGTTAATACTACATCCTTATGTTTGTTACAATTAAAAGTTGTACATTTGGCCCATATGTCTAAAGTATTCATTCAAATGTAAATTCTTCTTGTGGTAAATGTAAGAGAGCAGAGGCTTCTTTAATTCATACATTCTGGACATGTCCAAGCCTTGAAACATACTGGAGGGATGTGTTTCAAACTTTATCCTTAATCCTTAATATAGATCTAGAGCCTAATCCATTGGTCGCTTTTTTTGGTACAAAGAGGATGATGTTCTTTTAACTCCAATCAAATGTCGCACTCTATCTTTTGCCTCTCTTCAGGCCAAATGTGCAATGCTTCCCCACCCACCCATGCTCAGTGGTTGAAAGACATTATGTTCTATTTAAATTTAGAAAAGATTTGTTAATTAATTAATAACTCAAATATAAAGTTTCAAATGTTGTGGGGGCCATTCTTGAATTATTTTCACAATCTCTGGGCATAATATAAATCATGAATTGCAGTATTTTGTAATTTTAACACAGGAGCAAAGTACATGTTTTTACAGTCCTTCAACACTGATATGGGGATGGGGTTCAGAGACACAATTATCCGCGATATTATTAGATGTGCTTTTGCATTATGGATGCGCTCTATGTGCCTTTATATTTTGCTGAGTTGTGCAAACTGTCACTTTTATTGTCCATTCAATAAAAGTTTTGTACATAAACATTTCTTTGTGTAAAACTAATAAAAATATTAAAAAAGAAAAATAGACTTTATAGTGGGTTCAAATCTCTGATCATGGAATTAACTGAATTACTCTGTATAGATCAAATAATATCCCAATAATTTATTAAAGCATAAGAATTAGATGCAGGATAGGCCTTACAAACTCTCAAACCTGCTCCATAATTTAGAATGGCGTATTTGTTGAATAGCTTCAGATCCATTTTCCTACATTATCTCTTGTCGTCTTTGGTTTCCTTATAGTCAAAAATCTCTCTCTGTTGTGAACGTATTTAATGATCGCACTTGAGGTACTCAAAGGTCACAGACAAACGTCAAGTCAAAAATAAGTATCTGCTCATCTCTCAGTGTCAAAATAATGAACGTCCTCTCCCTCAGAAACCTTTGCCTCAGGATGATTTCAGACTTGATAATACTTATCATCCCTGAATGTTCTTCCCTTCACTTTATACAGATATCCTCTGTTGTTTACTATTCCTGCCCTGGGATAAAGATGTTGACTGTCTACTTTATCTATGCCTTTCATAATCTTGTAAACTTCTATCATCTCCTCTCATCCTTCTCTGCTCACCTTGCCTCATAAGACTTGTTTCCTAATCCAGGCAACATCCTGGTAAATATTCTCTGCACTCTCTCCATAGCTTCTGCATCCTTTCAATAATGAGGTGACCAGAATTGAACACATTACTCTAAGTGTAGTCTCACCAGTTGAAACATGACTCTTGAACTCAATCCCCGACTAATGATGCCCAGCATCTCATAGGCCTTCTTAACTATCCTATCAATATGCACGACAACCTTGAGAGATGTATGAATTTGGGCCCAATGTCCTTCTGTTTCTTCACACTGTTAAGTATCTGTCCACTAATCCTGTACTCAGCCTTCAGGTTTGACGTTCCAAAATGCATCACCTCACTCTTATCCAAATTGAACTCCATCTATCTCTTTTCCACCCAGCTCTACATTCTGTACCTTTTGGGACCTACGACAATCTTTGGCAGTATCCACATCTCCTCCAACCTTTGTATCATCTGCAAACTGACTGACCGATCCTCTGCTTCTTCATCTAGGTCATTTATAAAAATCTGAAAGAACAGGGTCCCAGAACAGATCCCTGCAGAACTCCAACCGTCAGTGTCCTCCAGCCAGAATAATTTCTGTCCACTGCTACTCTCTGCTTTCTAACAGCCAAGGTTCCATAGATCCTATGCCACATGCCTTTCTGAACGAGTCTTTCTTTAGAGATCCTGTCAAATGCCTTACTGAAATCCACATCTACCATCCTACCTTTACAAATTTCTTTTGTTACCTCCTCAAAATCTCAATTAGTCTCATGAGGCATGACATTCCCCTCAACTTGGAACTACTTCTCATTCTGCAGATGTCTTCTGTCATTTTTCACCATTTAAGTGAGGGGGAAGGTGATGAAATTGCTGATGAGGGGCAGGGGGAGGTGGGAATTGGGCCATGTGTTGATTTGGAGCCCATTTTGGGCCACAAACACACCTATAGTTTGCTTGGCTGAGAGTTGTGCAGTATATTGTCTACAACAGCAAGAAAGATGTTTGACCCTTTAAATAGGATTGAGTCTGGGTTTTAACTATATTCAAAGCTGCCTCTTCTGTGAATTAACAAATGCAGTCATGATTTGGACCAAAATGGATGAAAACTTTCCTGGATTTGAATTTTTATCCTTGCTCTAATTTGGGTGAACTGACTGTCAGAAAATATGACTTTAATGTGTGAGAAATTTTCTCACTCAAAACATCATGCATTGTTAATGAATGCCAAACAAAATTGATAATTTCAGTTTCACATGATTTTCACCAAAACAGTATCTGGCATCAAATGGATGCATTTCTGGGCTGAAGTATTTAAACACAACCTTATGGATTGGAATAATAAAGTTTACGGAACATAAATCATATAAACATTCAATTTTCATTGATTAAGTTTCCATGAATGAATGGATTGTGTAGCTAAAGTATTATTTTCACTGATGGGAATATCACATGGAAGAAACATTAAAGTATAAAGCCATTAAGACTTGCCAATTATTAATTACCAGTGCCTGTGTTATGTAATTGTGAAGATAGAACCATAGAATATGACAGCACAGAAAACAGGCCCTTTGGTCTTACAGGCCTGTGCTGAACTCCTATTTTGTTTAGTCTCACTGATCTGCACCCATTCCATATCCCTCAATACTCCTTCCATCCATGAACTTTCCAAATTTTTCTTAAATATTAAAATTGAGTCCATACTCATCAGTTCAGCTGGCAGCTCGTTCCATAAATTGTGAAGAACTTCCCCCTCATGTTCTCCCTAAACTTTTCCCCTTTCACCCTTAACCCATGTCCTCAGGTTTGTGCTTCACCAAACTTCAGATGAAAAAGCTTATTGGCATTTAATCTACCTAATTTAGTATAATTTAGTATATCTCTATAAAATCTCCTCTCATTCTTCTAAGCTCCAAGGAATAATGTCCTGGCCTGTTTAGCCTTTACTTGTAACTCAGTTCCTGAAGTCTGGGCCACATCCTAATAAATCTTCTCTGCACACTTTCAAATTTTATTGACATCTTTCCTGTAGTTAGGTGACCAAAACTGCACCCAGTACTCCATATTTGGCCTCACCAATGTCTTATACAACTTTACCATAACATCCGAATTCCTATGATTGATACTTTGATTTATGAAGGGCAATGTGCCAAAAGCTCCTTTTACCTGTATTATAAATCTACCTGCAAAAGCACTTTCAGGGAATTAGGCATCTGAATTTCCAGATTCCTCTGGTCTATCAAACTCCTCAATATAAAGGCCCTACCATTTACCGTTTAGGCCCTATCTAGGTTTGTCCTTCCAAAATGTAACACCTCACGTTCAGAAGCCTCTGTAATCATTTAAAGCGTTCCTCACTGTCCACTATACACTTCCAATCTTTGTGCCATCTGAAAATGTGCTGATCCAATTTACCAGGTTATCCTTGAGATTATTGATGTACCGTAGATGATAAACCACAATGAACCCAGCACGGATCCTTGAGGCATGCTATTAATCACAGACCTCCAGTAGGAGAGTTGAACATCCACTCCCACTCTCTGGCTTTTCCCAAAAAGCCAATGTCAAATCCAGTTCACTACCTCACCATGACTGTACCCTCCTGACTAACCTCCCATGTGGGACCTTGTCAAGGGCCTTATTAAAATCCACAGAAGCAATGTCACCAACTTTCCTGGTAAGATCCTCAAAAACTCTATAAGATTTGCTAAACACAACTTACCATGCACAAAACCATGTTGACTAACCCTAATCAGTCCTCGACTTTACAAATACTTGTATATCCGATCCCTCAGAACATGCTCCAGTAACTTGCATATAGCCGATGTCAGGCTCACCGGCCTATAATCCCTTGGGTTATTTTTGGAGGCTTTTTTAAACAATGGGACAATATGAGATACCCTCCAATCTTTCGACACCTCACCTGTGGGTAAGGACATTTTAAATATATTAGCCAAGGCCCTTGCAATTTCTGCATTAGCCTCTCTCAAGATGAAGATGCCCCCCCAACCAACTTCCAAGAGTAGCAGTATTAAGCCATCCCCACTCCAGTTTCTCAGGGCCTGGGGATTTATCCACCTATATTCATTTTGACAGTAAGTATCCTCCTCCTTTTAAATCTATATAGGACCTCACTCCTTATTTGCCCCACTTCCCTGCACTCTGTGCCAATTTCCTGAGTAAATACAAATGGCAAGTCCCATTTAATATCTCCCCATTTCTTCTAGCTCCATACGTAGCTGGCCACCCTGAGGATCAATTTTATCCTTTCCTATCCTTTTGCTCTTAATATACCTGTAGATGCTCTTAGGGTTTTCACTTTGTCTGCTAAAGCAACCTCATGTCTTCTTTTCACCCTCCTGATTTCCATCTCATTTTTTCCTGTATTTCTCAAGTACTTCATTTGCTCCTGCTCTACATCCCTCTCTTCTTTGAAATAGATTCCCAACGTCCCTCAAAAACCAAAGTTCCTTATGCCTGTTAACTTTGCCTTTAATCCTTACAGGATCAGACAAATTCTGTACTCTCAATATTTCACCTTTGAAGACCTCCAAATTACTGTGCACATCCTTGCCAGAAAATAACTAAGTCCAATCCACGCATACCAGATCTTTTCTCATTTCCTCAAAAGTGGCCGTTATCTAATTTGGAATCTCAATCCAAGGACCAGACCTATCCTTCTCCATAATTAACTTGAAACTACTGGCATTATGATCACTGGACCCAAAATGTTCACCTACCCATACTTCTGTCACCTGTGCTGTCTCGTTCCCTAATACGAGATCCAGTATTGCACTCTCTCTGGTTGCTACCTTGACACATTGTTTTTGAAAACTTTTCTGAACACATTTGACAAACTCTAAGGCAGTTTGGGAGTCCCAGTCATTATCACAACCTTGTGTTTCCTGCAGCTGTCTGCTGTCTCTCTACAGATTTGCTCCTTCAATTCTCGTTGGCTATTGCGGTCTAAAATACAACTTCATGAATGTGGTCATATCTTTCCCATTCCTCAGGTCCACCCACAAAGCCTCAGTAGACAAGCCCTTTCATCTGTTCCATCTGAGCACAGCTGTGACATTTTCCCAGAGAGCAATGCTATTCCTTCCTGCTCTATCACATCTGAAACTATGGAACTGTGGAACATTGAGCTGTCAGACCTGCAACTAAGTTTCACTAATGACCACAGTGTCATAATTCCACGTTTCAATCCATGCTCTAAACTGGACTGCTTTCTCTACAATATTCCTTGCATTTAAATAGATTCTCCTGCAAACATGATTTCCATAATGCACAACCCTTTGATTTCTGTCTTTATATGCAGTCATAACATTATCTTGTTCCTCCTCCACTCCGCTGCCATTCTGGTTCCCATTCCCATGCAAATCTAGTTTAACCCCCCATCAAGAGCAGCACTAGCAAGCCTCCCCCCTCCAGTTTCGATGCAAACTGTCTCGCCAGTGGAGATCCCACCTTTCCTGGAAGGGTCCACAATGATCCAGAAATTAGGATCATACTTTCTTTCCACTCTCTTACTGCCTTAAGTAATCCCTATGCCATCGGTGCTCTGTGATCAGTAACGTATTGCTTAAGGCAGTATGTGGGTGGAAAGAAAAAGTTTGAAAACCATTGTTTTAATCGTACCTAATTGAGTCGTTATGTGCATGGTTTCATAACTCCAAAGGAAATGGGTCAATGACAATTTTTCTCAAGCAAAATATTTCAGTAACAATTGGGTCAAGAGCAGTGGTTCTCAACTTTATAAATAACACTTTAAGTAATCCCTTACTAATCGCAGAGCACCTATGGCATAGTGATTACCTATAGGGAACGCTGCCGTCGGAGAGCAGCAGCAATCATCAAGATGGATGTTTTGGTCATTCTGTTAGCTCTTTCAAATTCAACGCTAAGCTTGAAGTTACATTTTTAATCACAGCTTTGTTTTAAAAAAAAAGACAGTGACCCTGGATTTGGTTCCCTAATTGTCCAGAATAACTTATTACAGGCATAAATAACTTGAAATCTTGGAGCAAAGATGTTGCATTTCCCTCAGCAGTATGCCGAGAAATTTAAAATCTGGTATTCTTGGAACTTTGGTTCCACAATGCAGATTATATTTGGACTATTGGATGTTAATTCACATTTATAATGTAGTGTAACATCGTAGCTAAGGACAGGGACCAAGGCCTCATAGAGTAAAGAGAAAGGTGGCAAATATCCCTAGATACTGAACTATTGGGAAATGTCTGGATTATTAGAGTTTACTGTATTTACAGACATGGAGTATTATCAAATGTATTGAAATTTCCCTCATTAGGACGTGTTGTGTCATTAAAAAAAAGAACTAGCACAACTGGAACATCAAACAAGAAATGTTTCTGGAACCTTTTTCTCATATGTCGTTCAGTAATAAATAAAATGTGCCTAGTTTTCAAAAAAAAAAAAAAAAAAAAAAAAAAAAAAAAAAAAAAAAAAAGGATCCACACCATCCAGCACCCACTCTGTAATCACTGCTGCCATCAAGGAAGAGGTACAGGTGCCATCAGGTTCAGGAACAGTTGCTACCCCTCAACCATCAGACTCCTCAACAACAAACTCAATCAGAGACTCATTTGACTCTTTTGAACTTAAAAAAAAAACTCTTAGTATTGCACAGGAATTTTGTTTACATTTCTTTATTTGTTTACGTGTCTGTTGAGTTAGTTTTGTTTTGCACTGCCAATAAGAGGTAATTCTGCCTCACCCGTGGAAAAGGTTTCTCAGAGTTGTATCTGATGTCATGTATTTCCACTTTTTATTTTTTAAATTTTTTTATTTCACACTGTGAACCATATCAATCAAAATACATACAAATATTTCCCTCTTAAATATACACAGAGGCATTTTCTCCCCTTTTTTCCCCCTTACCTTCCCTCCCCTATTCCCACCCCCCTCCAAACCCATTAAACATTAAACCCAATAAAACCATTAAAAAATGTCATCACACAATGAAAATAAACCAGAAAATGTGTCATCTACACACTGGATCAAGTCATTTTGTCTCCTTATCCCTCTCTGTTATGTTCCATGTACAGTTCCCAAATTTGTTCAAATAATGTGACTTTTTAATTTTTTTAATTATATGTTATTTTTTCCAATGGAATACATTTATTCATTTCCATGTACCATTGCTGTACTCTCAGGCTCTCTTCTGATTTCCAAGTTGGCATTATACATTTTTTTGCTACTGCTAAGGCTATCACAATAAATCTTTTTTGCACTTCATCCAGTTTGAGGCCTAATTCTTTACTTCTTATATCACTTAGAAGAAAGATCTCTGGATTTTTTGTTATGTTGTTTTTTTGTGATTTTATTTAATACCTGATTTAGATCTTCCCAAAACTTTTCCACTTTCTCACATGCCCAAATTGCATGTACTGTTGTTCCCATTTCCTTCTTACAGCGAAAACATCTATCTGATAATGTTGGATCCCATTTTTTTAACTTTTGGGGCGTGATATATTACCTGTGTAACCAATTATATTCTATCATGCGTAACCTCGTATTTATTATATTCTTCATAGTTCTAGAGCATAACTTTTCCCATATTTCATTTTTTATCTTTATGTTTAAATCTTTTTCCCACTTTTGTTTGGGTTTATAGCTTATTTCATAATTTTCCTTCTCTTGCAGCTTGATGTACATGTTCGTTATAAATCTTTTAATTATCATTGTGTTTGTAATCACATATTCAAAGCTGCTTCCTTCTGGTAATCTCAGTCTGCTTCCCAATTTGTCCTTTAAGTAGGCTTTCAGTTGATGGTATGCAAACATTGTACCATCAGTTATTCCATATTTGTACCTCATTTGTTCAAATGATAATGAATTATTTCTCAGAAAAACAATTTTCTATTCTTTTAATTCCTTTTCTCTCCCATTCTCTAAAGGAAAGGTTAACTATTGTAAAAAGGATTAGCTGATTTTGCGTCAATAATAATTTTGGTAGTTAGTCATTTGTTTTTTTCCTTTCTAAATGAATCTTTTTCCATATATTGAGTAAATGATGCATTACTGGTGAGCTTTTATATCGTACCAGCTTTTCATCCCACTTACAAAGTATATGTTTTGGTACCTTCTCCCCTATTTTATCTAGCCCTATCTTAGTCCAATCTGGTTTTTCCCTTGTCTGATAAAAATCTGATAAATACCTTAATTGTGCTGCTCTATTATAATTTTTAAAGTTTGGTAACTGCAAACCACCATGGTTGTACCTCTCTGTTAATTTATCTAATGCTATCCTCGGTTCCCCCCCTTTCCATAAAAAAATCCTTATTATTCTCTTTAGTTCATCAAAGAATTTGTCTGTTAAGGGAATTGGTAATGATTGAAATAAGTATTGTATGCTTGGGAAGAAATTCATTTTAATGCAGTTTACCCTCCCTACCAATGTTAGCGGTAATTCTTTGCAATGTTCTAAGTCTTCCTGCAATTTATTTATTAGTGGCTGATAATTTAATTTGTAGAAGTGGCTTAAATTATTATCTAATCTAATACCTAGGTAATGGATTGCTTGTGTTTGCCATTTAAATGGTGATTATCTTTTAAATTCTGTATAATCTGCATTACTCATTGGCATCACTTCACTTTTATTTGCGTTGATCTTGTACCCCGATATTTCTCCATATTCCTTCAATTTCTTATGTAGTTCTTTTATTGATATTTCTGGTACTGTTAAGTATACTATGATGTCATCTGCAAATAAACTGATTTTATACTCCTTCTCCTTTATTTTTATTCCTTTTATTTTATTTTCTGTTCTTATCAGTTCTGCCAATGGTTCTATTGCTAAAGTGAACAGTGAGGGAGATAGTGGACATCCCTGCCTAGTTGACATATTTAATTTAAATTGGTTCAATATATATCCATTTATTGTTACCTTCGCCAATGGTCCATTATTTAATGCTTTAATCCAATTTATATATTTTTCTGGCAGATTGAACCTCTGTAATACTTTGAATAAATAATTCCATTCTACCCTGTCAAAGGCTTTTTCTGCATCTAATGCTACAGCCACTGTTGACTTCTTATTTCCTTGAGCTGCATGAATTAGATTAATAAATTTACAGGCGTTATCCGCTGTTTGTCTTTTCTTAATAAATCCAGTTTGATCTAGTTTTACTATTTTTGGTATACAGTCGGCCAATTTGTTTGCTAATAATTTTTCTATTATCTTATTATCTGAATTAAGTAGAGATAATGGTCTATATGATGCTGGTGCTAGTGGATCCTTCCCCGTCTTTGGTATTACTGTAATTATTGCTGGCTTATATGAATCTGGCAAGTTTTGTGTTTCTTCTATCTGGTTCATTACTTCCAGGTGAGGAGGAAAATTAAATGTTCTGTAGAATTCTATTGGGAATCCATCCTCTCCTGGTGTTTTATTGTTTGGCAGCTTTTTAAATATATCTTGTACTTCCTCTATTTCAAATGGTTTTATCAGTTTGTTTTGTTCCTCCTTGCAATTTCAGCAGTTAAATTTTAGCTAAAGACTCTTCTATTTTATCATCTTTCACCTCATTCTCAGTTTGATACAATTGTTCATAAAATTCCTGAAAGTTCTCATTAATCTCCATTGGATTATATGTAATTTGTTTGTCCTTTTTCCTTGATGCCAAAACAGTTATTTTAGCTTGTTCTGTTTTATGTTGCCAGGCTAATATTTTATGTGTGTTTTCTCCTAGCTCATAATACTTTTGCTTTATTTTAATTATGTTCTTCTCCACCTTATACGTTTGTAATGTTTCATATTTTATTTTTTTTGTCAGCCAATTCTCTTCTTTTTGTTATATCATCCCTTCTTGCTAGTTCTTTTTCTGTACATACTATCTCCCTTTCCAACTGTTCTATTTCCCGATTGTAGTCCTTTTTCATCTTAGTTATATAACTTATTATCTGCCCTCTAATGAAGCCTTTCATTGCATCCCATAATATAAATTTGTCTTTCACTAATTCCATATTTATTTCAAAGTACATTTTAATTTGGCGTTCAATAAACTCTCTAAATTCTTGCCTTTTAAGTAGCATGGAGTTTAACCTCCATTTATATCTTCTTGGTGGTATGTCCTCCAGTTCTATTGCTAATAATAGGGGGAATGATCTGATAGTAGTCTTGCTTTATATTCAGTTTTCCTAACTCTCCCTTGAATATGGGCTGACAACAAAAACATATCAATCCTTGAGTATATTTTATGCCTACTCGAATAATATGAGTATTCCTTCTCCTTTGGGTGCTGTCTCCTCCATATATCAATAAGTTTCATTTCCTGCATTGATTTAACCATAAATTTGGCCACTTTATTCTTTTTGCTGGTCTTTTGTCCAGTTTTATCCAACATTGGATCCAAATTAAGGTTAAAATTCCTTACTATCAATATATTCTCCTGCCTATCTACAATCTAGAAAAAAATATCTTGCATAAACTTTTGATCTTCTTCATTAGGTGCATATATATTAATCAAATTCCAAAATTCTGAATATATCTGACACTTTATCATTACATTCCTCCCTGATGGATCTATTATTTCCTCCTCTACTTTGTTTGGTACATTTTTATTAATTAATATAGCTACACCTCAAACTTTTGAATTATATGATGCTGCCACTATGTGCCCTACCCAGTCTCTCTTTAATTTATTATGTTCCAATTCAGTTAGATGGGTTTCCTGCACAAATGCTATGTCTATTTTTTTCTTTTTTTTCAGGAAATGTAATAGCCTTTTTCATTTAATTTGGTTATGTATACCATTAATATTTATAGTCATATAGTTCAACATGGCCATCTCATATCCTGTTTACACCTCATTTCCGCTTCCTCAGCACCACCATCCCCCTTTTCCCCATTTTTATCTCTCAGATTTCCCTTTTTGAACTCAATATATGACAACACATTTAAAACATAAAATACTTCAACAACTCCCACATCTAATATTCCCTTAACTCCAAATGTTCCCCCCCTCCACCTCTGAGTTGCCCCTTATTCCTTGCCAGGCAACCACAACTCCCCTCTCCATTTGGATTGTGATCTTGCTCACAAGCGTCAACTGATTTCACAGTGATGGTTATTCTCTCCCACCCAACCCCCTCCAGAAAAGGCATTTTTCTGCACATATAACAAAGCTCACCCTATTTTTTTTACTCCCTTACTTCCTTTCTTCCCTTTTCTTTCCCTTCTTTAGTTCTTACATATACATTATTTTGACATCTTCATTTTTGTAACAACTCTTCAACTCTCCTTCTGTCCTGCTGGCATTCTGCAAATTCTCGTGCTTCCTCTGGATCCGACAACAGTCTGTTTTGCTCCCCAAGGATAAATATTTTAAGCTCAGCTGGATATCTTAACATAAATTTATAACCTTTTTTCCATAGGATCGATTTTGCAATATTAAACTCCTTCCTCTTCTTTAAGAGTTCAAAACTTATGTCTGGGTAAAAAAATATTTTTTGACCCTTGTATTACAATGGTTTTTGTCTTCTCTAAATTTATTCTTTGCCTGCTCCAGTATATTTTCTCTTGTCGTATATCTCAAAAATTTTACTAAAACTTTTCTTGGTTTTTGATGTGTCTATGGTTTCGGAGCTAGTGTTCTGTGTGCCCTTTCTATTTCCATTCATTTCTGTATTTCTGTCATTCCCAGGACCTTTGGGATCCATTCTTTTATAAATTCTTTCATAGCTGTGCCTTCTTCATCTTCCTTTAGGCCCACTATTTTTGTGTTGTTTCGCCTACTATAATTTTCCATCATATCAATTTCTGAGCTAACAACTCTTGCGACTCTTTAACTTTTTTGTCACTTTCTTCCAATTTTCTTCTTAAGTCATTCACTTCCATTTCTACAGCTGTTTCTCGTTCTTCCACATTTTCTAATCTTTTCCCTCTTTCTGTCATGACCAGCTCTATTCTACTCACTTTTTCTTCTGTACTTTTCATTTCACTAAATTCTAATGTCAACCATTCTTTTAATACTCTCATTTGTTCTTGAAATTTTTTTTATCTATATTCTGTCCATCTATTTTACCTTCTATTTCTCTGTGCAGATCTTGGTCTTCTTCCTCTTCTTCTGTGTCTGCACCTGTGTTTGTGTCTTCTTCTTCTCTTCCTTGTATCTGTGTCTTTTCTTACTTTCCTGATGAGTTGCTTGCCTCACTTTGCTAGGCTTCTTCTTGCTTGGCTTCTTGCTGTTGGTCCTCTTCTTTCTGGGCTACTCATCTGTTGGGCCTCCTGCTGCTGCTCTTCTTTCCTATCACTCCCTTTCCAGTCGCTTTCCTCTTCTTCCAGCTGAGAGCCCTGGTGTCAGGCATCCCTCAAATGGTCATGCTGTGTTTTCCCGCTCCTCAGCTGGGCCCCTTCCCATTGGTGTTCTCCTTTTCTTTAGTGAGCACTCTGCGCCTGCGTGACTCCTTGTGCATGTGCAGTTGCACACTTTTGTTTGGCTCAAAGAGCCATTTTTGCGGTCCAGCGGTTGGGGGAATCGTGACTCTGTGGGGTCATCACCAACCTTGGTGATTAGGTTCTCTTCTCCATGATGGCTCCCTGTTTCTTCATGCGGGTAAGGCCTTCTCCTTTCTCTTCCAGCATCTTTTCTTCTTTTTTTCCCCATTGTTTTTACTTTTTCCTTCTTCGGTGCCATTTTCTTACATTTCTCTACAACTTTATCTTTTATTTGTTATGTTTTGTGTCTCTTGAATTTCGTATTTCCTTTACTTTATTTCTTCTTTTCTGGAGAGGGCTGGTATTCTCCTATCGGCCACTACTCCATCACGTGACTCCTAATGTATTTACTCTTGACATTAAATCTGAAATCTAACCCCTTGAACTCTCTTTGCAGGACCTCATCACCTTTCCTACCCAAGTCATTGGTTCCTGCATGGTCTGGCTGATCACCCTCCCTCTTGAGGATGGCATGAACTCCACTCAAGAAAGCTGGATCCTGGCACTTTGGAGTCAACATTCCATCAGGGATTCTCGATCTCTTCCACAGAATCTCTTATCTGTTCCCCTTCTCTATTGAATCCCCATCATTGCAGCTCTCCTCATGTCAGCTTTCGCTTTCTTAATCACAAGGGCAGCCTCTGTGCCAGATATCCGACAGCCACAATTTGTCCCTCAATGATCATCCTCCTCAACAGTATGCAAAATGGTACAAAGGTTATTTAGGGGAATGACCCTGCACTGCCTGCATGTTCCCATTCCCTCTCCTGACTGTCACCCAACTACCTTCATCTTGCATTCTAGGTGTGATTGCAACCATGTAACACCCCCTCAGCCTCGCAGCTGGATGTGGATTGAGAATTGGCTAGCAGGTAGAAGACAGAGAGTTGGGAATAATGGCTCATTTTCTGAGTGGCAGGCGGTGACCAGTGGGGTGCCGCAGGGGTCTGTACTGGGACCCCAGCTGTTCACAATTTACATTAATGATCTGGGTGAGGGGATTGGATGTAATATCTCCAAATTTGCAGATGACACTAAGCTAGGAGGGGTTGTGTGCACGGAAGAGGGGGTCAGGAAGCTCCAGTGTGATTTGGATAAATTGGGGGACTGGGCAGATACATGGCAAATGCACTACAATGTGGATAAATGTGACGTTATCCACTTTGGTAATACAAACCGGAGGGCAGATTACTATTTGAATAGCAATAGATTGGGAGATGTGGAAGTGCAGAGAGACCTAGGGGTTCTTGTGTACCAGTCACTGAAGGTGAGCGTGCAGGTACAGCAGGTGGTTAAAAAGGCAAATGGTATGTTGGCCTTCATATCAAGAGGGTTTGAGTATAGGAACAAGGATACCTTACTGCAGCTGTACAGGGCCTTGGTGAGACCACACCTGGAGTATTGTGTGCAGTTTTGGTCGCCTTATCTAAGGAAGGATGTTCTTGCAATGGAGGGAGTGCAGAGGCGATTCACCAGGCTGATACCTGGAATGGCAGGAATGACTTATGAGGAAAGATTGTGCAATTTGGGATCGTAATCGCTGGAGTTTAGAAGATTGAGAGGAGATCTCATAGAGACATATAAAATTCTGGCAGGACTGGACAGAGTGGATGCGGAAGGGATGTTTCCGATGGTGGGGGAGTCCAGAACCCGGGGCCATGGTTCGAGGATAATAGGCAAACCATTTAGAACTGAGATGAGGAGGAATTTCTTGACCCAGAGGGAGGTGAATCTGTGGAATTCATTGCCACAGAGAGCAGTAGAGGCAGGTTCATTGAATATATTTAAGAGGGAATTAGATATATTTCTTCAGTATAAGGGAATTAGGGGTTAAGGAGAGAAGGCGGGCATGGGGTACTGAACTTTAAGATCAGCCATGATCTCATTGAATGGCGGAGCAGGCTCGAAGGGTCAAATGACCTACTCCTGCTCCTATCTTCTATGTTTCTATGTTTCCTGTTCCCCAACACGGTCTGTGAGGAGCTGCAGTTGGATTCACTTCTCACAGATGAAGTTATCAGGGATACTATTAGCTTCCCTGACTATCCACTCTTCAAGAGGAGCTTGCCCCTGCCCTGGCTGCTGTTCCACTGTCTATAAAATAGAGAAAAAAAGTTAGAAAAACCTGTCCTTACCTGTGTTTCCTTGCTGAATTCTTTTGTTTCTCGACAGAGTTGTTCTTACTTTAATGAGCTTTGAAGTCTCATGTAGTTGCACAGATTTTCTTTGGTTTAACAGTCAAATTTCCCATCATTTGGGAAATGCACATGTCATCCACCAGGCAGGTGGATTCTGGATCCAACTATTACATGCTGTGCCTTATAATGTGACCAGGATACGTAGCCAAGTAAGCACTTCATAAAAAAAATGCTTGGGGCATTGTATTAAGCCAAAAACATAATGCTTGTTAGTGGTACAATAATAACAGGAGAAAACAATCAGCAAATGCCATGTAACTGGGTGTTTCGAAATGCTGTTTTTCTCATACTGTCTCTTGCAATACATGCATTAAGCACAGGTTCTTCATCAAATTCTGTGTTCAGATAGTTAAGGTATTAACAAGATCAATGTTGAACAATTGGGAAAAATGGGAGAATAAGCATTAGCTAACTGAAACCTTTATGTAAAAATAACATTCTTGCTTTAACATGAATTGCACAGAAAGCTTATGTTAATAATATTAATATTTACAAGCATTTTATCCTTTCCATATTTATGGTTTTAAAATTGCTCGTAATCACATGCCTTCACAACCTTTACAACAAACTATACTGTACATTTCTTAGACCATGTGGAATCTACTCTGGATCTCCTGTCTAAAACAGCCCCAAGTAATCTCGACTGCCGTAGAGCTCGTCGAAAGAACCAAAGACTTGTTGATCCAAACCAAGGCTTTTATTAGCAAAAGACAGGAGCTCTTCATAGGTGGCCGACCAGTCCAGAATGATCCGACCTGGCTAGGGACACAACCCTTTAAGGCCCAGACAATAGGTGTGACTTAGCTCTCAGCCAATCGCTGTAAGCACAGTCTAGATACAGTAACTATATACACTACGTACATTGGTGATAGATCTGTACTATCATCTTTAACAACAGGAGTCACGAACCTTAGGAATTAGACTCCTGCCAAGGCCCCTGGGGTTTGCTTGCCATATGCCTGCCGCCAGCTCCCTCAGGAGATTAGTCGGCACCACCGCTCAACTTGGTCACCAGTCTTGGCTCTGAGATTACTCCTCCCCTTCTGCCATAACTCAGCAGCAGGCAATCAATGGATAAGATGAGCAATATTGAGCCCTGCCTGGTGGATGACATGTGCATTTCCCCAATGTATGTAGCCATGCCCGAAAGCTCATCATCAACCAAAATGAGATGAGGATCCAGCAGATCTGTTAACACCTGCTCAGGGGAAATAAACACAGAAGGATATTTGTTACTGATTTGATTTAAAATAGGGTGCAAGCCTACAAATTCTCACACATTCTGTGTAAGTGTGATTTGCTTGCCACACCCCAGAAGCAGCAACTGCCTCTGCTTCTTTCCCATTTTATTTTCTGATAATTTATAGCAGATTTTACATGGAATTGTGGAGAATAAATGGATTCTCCACTTCTGTTTGAAGTCAATGAGACCAAGTTCTAACCTGTGCAGCAATTCCTCTTTTTATTGCATGAGCTTCATGGCACTTTGTCAAATGACATTTGGAATGTCACATACGTCAAGTGCAAAGGTCTCATCAGATCTCTGTTGTTATGGCATTAAAATCTTTAAATCGGGTTGGTAGGCACAAATGACACTTTAAACATTGGTAGTGACATCCTTTCATTAATCCATATTCATCCAAGTGGCAAAGTACACAGTCCTGATGCAAGCAAATATGATGAGTGTGGATGGATGAAGGTGTCAGTATTGATGCAATGAGCAGAAGGGTCCCACTACTGTTAATTTTGTTAACAGTATAAAATCTATAATCTCGCACCTGTCTGAAATGTATGTAGTCACTGAATTTATCATAAATCCCATTCTGAAACAAATGTGGAATTACCCTGTTCTTTCATCCCAACCCTGTTTGTAAGAGTAATGGGAAAGTAATTGCCAATTCCCTCACAAACCTGGGCGTAGCTACTTTACATTTAGAGCAGATTTTCCCATACGTCCCTTTTGTCAACTTTTCATTCATTCAACATTTTAAAGTTCCACCTCTATAACTATGGCCATGACAGCATATGCCTTGGTAAAAAGAGAAATTAAAGTCTCATTTAATACTTCAGCCTCCATGAGGAGCATTTTTTTTAACCATTTTGGTTCCTGGTTTATTTCATCCTTTTTATTGCTCGTCAGTTATCGTTTAAGTGCATCAAGAAGACTTTTGTATTCTCCATCGTCTAACCTATCAGTCTACTTTCAATTCCTTCAACTTTTGATGCAAGCTCAAGTGAAAGAGCTTCTCTGAGGAATTCTGAGATGCCTAGATTATTTGAAATGTAAACATGTGCTCCAGGCAGTTGTGCGTGCAGTAGAAATTTGCATTTCTACCAGGTTTTCCACAGTTTCCCTGACCTCGAGGAAAAATAGTACGTTGGATTTCACCCAATCACACATCATCCAGTCGGGAGGTCTTGTTTTCAGTGAGATTTTTTTTTTCTGTAGATCTCCACCTGTTGAACATGGTGCTACTTAATTCTATGGTCTCGGCTTGGTTTCAACATGCTCTCATCTGCCATTTATTGTATCTTGCATTTGCCCTTTTTTTCAGTCTGTAGGGATCCATTGCTACTGTTTGCATCAATTCTTTCATGCAACTATCCTCAATTTTTTTTTTTAACTCAAGATCTTCACAGGCATTCCATTTCTTGTATGCGAGTGTGGGAGTTTGTATATAGTGTGCCTGTATTTATGTCTGTTTACTTCCTTTGCTTTAACATTTGAACTATTTACTTCTCTAAATGCTGGCTATATGCAATGGTGCACAGTGCATCTGTGAAATCAGAAAGAGCAAGGAGGGTGAAAAAAGCAAATCTGAAGGCTTTATATCTTAATGCAATAAGCATTCGGAACAAGGTAGATGAATTAGCTGTGGAAATTGAGATAAACAAATATGATTTGATTGGGATTACAGAAACATGGCTGCAGGGTGGGCAAGCCTGGGAACTTAACATCCCGGGGTATACGATATTTAGGAGGGATCGGCAAGAAAGAAAAGGGGGTGGGGTAGTATTGATGGTGAGAGAAGGGACCGACACGATTGACAGAAAGGATATCAACTCGGAAGATGCGGAATCTATATGGGTAGAACTAAGGAATAGCAGGGGGTGGAAAACGTTAGTGGGGGTGGTATATAGGCCTCCAAATAGTAGTGTAGAAGTGAGGGAAGGCATTAAAAGAGAAATTAGAAAAGCGTGCAATAAGGGAACAGCTGTCATCATGGGAGACTTTAATTTGCATAATGATTGGACTACCCAAATTAGTAAAAATACTGAGGAGGAGGAATTCCTTGAATGTTTTCGGGACGGTTATCTAGACCAATATGTCAAGGAACCAACTCGAGAGCAGGCCATTTTAGATTGGGTATTATGCAATGATAAGGGGCTAATCAACAATCTTGTTGTACGAGGCCCTTTGGGTAGGAGCGATCACAATATGATCGAATTCTCACTCGACATGGAGAGTGATGAAATTAAAACCGAGACTAAGGTCCTGAATTTAAATAAAGGGAATTATGATGGTATGAGACGGGAGTTGAGTAAGATTGATTGGGTGGTGTTTATGGGGGAGTTGACTGTGGATAGACAATGGAACGCATTCAAAGATCTAATGGAAGAATTGCAGAAATCGTTTATACCGGTTTGGCATAAAAATAAACCAAAAAAGGTGACTCAACTGTGGATAACAAGGGAAATTAGAGACAGCATTAGGTCCAAAGAGAGAGCATATCAATTGGCCAAAAAAAGTACCACAACCGAAGACTGGGAGCAGTTCAAGATGCACCAAAGGAGGACAAAGGGATTAATCAAGTGAGCAAAAATAAATTACGTAAGTAAGCTTGCGGCAAATATACAAACCGACTGCAAAAACTTTTATAAATATGTCAAGAGGAAAAGATTGGTGAAATCCAGAGTAGGTCCTTTGCATTCGGAATCAGGGGAATATATAATGGGGAATAAGGAAATGGCAGACCAATTAAATTCTTACTTTAGTTCTGTTTTTACAAGAGAGGATACAAATAACCTCCCAAGGATGTTGGGAAACATAGAGACTAATGCAAGGGAGGAACTGAAAGAAATCAGTATCTCTAAGGACATGGTCTTGGGGAAATTGATGGGATTGAAGGCAGATAAATCCCAAGGGCCTGATAATTTACATCCTAGGGTACTTAAGGAAGTGGCCATTCAGATAGCAGATGCTTTAAGAATTATTTTCCAGAACTCGATAGACTCAGGATCAGTACCCATAGATTGGAGGGTAGCTAATGTTACCCCACTATTTAAAAAGGGGGATAGAGAAAAAGGGGGGAATTATAGACCGGTGAGCCTTACATCAGTAGTGGGCAAAATGATGGAATCCATTATTAAGGATGTAATAGCAGAGCATATGACTAGAAGAGAAGGGATCGGACAGAGTCAACATGGATTTACAAAAGGTAAATCGTGCTTGACAAATCTATTGCAATTCTTTGAGATGGTAACAGGTAAAATAGATGGGGGAGACCCAGTGGATGTGGTGTACTTGGACTTCCAAAAGGCCTTCGATAAGGTCCCACATAAACAACTGGCTTCCAAAATCAAGGCTCATGGGATTGGGGGCAAAGTATTGATGTGGATTGAGAACTGGCTGGCAGATAGAAGACAGAGAGTTGGGATAAATGGCTCATTTTCTGAGTGGCAGGCGGTGACCAGTGGGGTGCCGCAGGGGTCTGTACTGGGACCCCAGCTGTTCACAATTTACATTAATGATCTGGGTGAGGGGATTGGATGTAATATCTCCAAATTTGCAGATGACACTAAGCTAGGAGGGGTTGTGTGCACGGAAGAGGGGGTCAGGAAGCTCCAGTGTGATTTGGATAAATTGGGGGACTGGGCAGATACATGGCAAATGCACTACAATGTGGATAAATGTGACGTTATCCACTTTGGTAATACAAACTGGAGGGCAGATTACTATTTGAATAGCAATAGATTGGGAGATGTGGAAGTGCAGAGAGACCTAGGGGTTCTTGTGTACCAGTCACTGAAGGTGAGCGTGCAGGTACAGCAGGTGGTTAAAAAGGCAAATGGTATGTTGGCCTTCATATCAAGAGGTTTTGAGTATAGGAACAAGGATACCTTACTGCAGCTGTACAGGGCCTTGGTGAGACCACACCTGGAGTATTGAGTGCAGTTTTGGTCACCTTATCTAAGGAAGGATATTCTTGCAATGGAGGGATTGCAGAGGTGATTCATCAGGCTGATACCTGGAATGGCAGGAATGACTTATGAGGAAAAATTGCGCAAATTGGGATTGTACTCGCTGGAGTTTAGAAGATTGAGAGGGGATCTCATAGAGACATATAAAGTTCTGGTAGGACTGGACAGAATGGATGCAGATGGGATGTTTCCAATGATGGAAAAATCCAGAACCCGGGGCCATGGTTTGAGGATAATAGGCAAACCATTTAGGACCGAGATGAGGAGGAATTTCTTTACCCAGAGGGTGGTGAATCTGTGGAATTCATTGCCACAGAGGGCAGTAGAGGCAGGTTCATTAAATATATTTAAGAGGGAATTAGATATATTTCTTCAGTATAAGGGTATTAAAGGTTACGGAGAGAAGGCGGGGACCGGGTACTGAACTTTAAGATCAGCCATGATCTCGTTGAATGGCAGTGCAGGCTCGAAGGGTCGAATGACCTACTCCTGCTCCTATCTTCTATGTTTCTATATTAACTTGGATGTTTGCTCAGTGGTAGCTGACTGGCCTTCTGAATTTCTATCAATATATTTTTCTTTCAGGATATTTATAAGCAGCAATAATGTGGGAGAGATTACAAAGGACCAAAGGCTCACATGAGTGAACAAAAATGGAAATGATTGTTGCACAAGTGAATAATTTTTGATTTAATACAATGTTTTTGTGTATATGCAGTTACTTGCATTATATACTTCTCTTTGTTCTCTCAAAATGTTTTGATGTTCCATTCTTCATTTTCGTAGGAGGAGCACTTTTTATAAAGGTCTGAAAGTCTATTTAATAACGTACATGTATCTATTATTTAAACTGCCATATTATTCATGAATGCAGAAATATTTTTCTTAATGTTTCATTAAATCTACACTGCCATTATCTGCAATAGAGCTGCTTGGAAAAACAATACCCCATGTAAATATCTATGTGCACTCAGGCTCAGATCACTATTGTTCAACACTTATCCTAACCTATCACCAAGTTGCCTTCTGCGCCTCCAGAATTCACTACAAATCTGAACTCCATTCTCACCGTCTGCCTATTAATAATCCTCTTCTTAGTGCATCTGGTCGTTGTGGAACAGAGATCATCACATGTGATCTTTTTCATTGTGGTGACAAACTCTCAAAACACCCTGGGTCAGATCTTAATAATTTTGTCAATAACATTGGTTCAAATATGATTAATGGCCTTGCCTATTCACCTCTATTTTTTTTTTCTGGTCACGATTCAAGACTTCTGAGGAATACTAAAAATAAAGTTAAATTTATCTCATTTATTGATTACTCATTCTTGGCCTCAAACTGCCTCTTCTCCTCCTTATTATTTAAATGACTGCGATCTCTGTCCACAATGTGCTTGAAAAAAAATTGATGAGTTTATTGGTCAGTTCCATAATTTCCCAACACTTTTTGCATCTGATACTTCTGCTGCTCGTGACTCACTCCTCAGAATCAGTATTTATTATCATGAATAAGTCACAAAATTCAGTACTTAGATGAAGGGCTCAGGCCCAGAACATGGGTAATTTACCTCCTGTAGACACTGCAAGGCCTGCTGAGTTTCTCCAGCATTTCTGTGTTTTACTACAATCACAGCATCTGCAGACTTCCATGTTTCACAGTATATATTCAGAATCAGAATTTATTATCATGAACAAGTCATGAAATTCAATGTTTTGTGGCAGGATCATAGGCCAAACATTCATATTATAAACATCTTACAACATTACTGTAAAAAAGAAAAATAGTAGTGCACGAAAAGTAAGGCAGTGTATTTGGTTCATTGATTATTCAGGAATCTGATGGCAACGGGGGAAGAAGCTGTCCTTGTGGCATTGAGTGCTTGTCTTTAGGCTTCTGTACCTTTTCCCCCAATGGTAGCAGAGTGAAGAGGGCATGGCCTGGGTGGTGAGGGTCTTTGAGGATAGAGGCTGCTTTTTTTTAAAGACACTGTCTCTTTGATGGAGTGAAATCTGGTGCCTGTGAAGTTACAGGCCGAGTTAACAATCCTCTGGAGTTTATTCTTGCCCTGAGATTTGGCGCCTCCATACCAGGCAGTGATGCAACTAGCCAGAATGGTCTCCGCGGTACACCTGTAAAAGTTTATGAGAGTCTTTGGTGACATTCTGAAGCTCCTCAGACACCTCACAAAGTATAGCTGCTGGCAAGTCTTCTTCATGATTGCATCAACATGGAGGCTCCAGGACAGATCCTCGGAGATGTTGACACCCAGGAAATTGAAGTCCCATTACATGTTAGCACTGTTTTATTAGATTTTCCAAGTGCAACTTAGTTTTATTTTGCAAATATATGTTGACTCTTTGAATTGAACCATGTTCTTTTGCGTGTGCATTAACATCATCACATATTATTGACACTAGAAACTCACGTCAGGGCTACCGGTTTGCACAGAGCCACAACTTCAAAATTGCCAGGTTATTTGAACATTTTCTTTTAGTTTGTCTCTGATTACGGATGTCAGGGGAGGCAGCCCCTCAGTGATAGAAGCACTGGGAGGCCCTCTGCTGAATCGTAGAGCCCCCTCTGTGAACCCACCCCACACAGGATGTAGTGTAGAAGTCATACAATTGTTCTGTGACACACAGAGAATAAGAGAAAATTGGAGATTGAGAAAATGAGAAAACGCAAGGTAAATAGAAATGGAGAATTTTGGAGATAATCAGGCAGAGAGCAAAAGACATCAAGAAAAAGACTCAGGCAAAAATCATACAATAGATGTATAGACATAAGGATCAAGTTTAATTCTACTCCTAGTGAATTGACAGCTTGTGTCACCCTGACGAGCTCCTACACCTGCCTGAAGCAGGCAAATTAGATTCAGATCACACTGCTGGCTTAAGTTTTAAGGGGCTCAGATGAAGTCTGTACTACATATGCAATGGCATTCAAAAGCCTGAGTATTTAGGGATTGCCTGATCTGCCAACAACCCTCAAATATTTTTTAAGGAGTTAAAGGGAATAAGAATACACTTCCTGGGTCTACAAGTGCATGGTGGTCTTTATCAGCTTGACCTCTCTCCACTCCTTCACATCCAGGATTCAGCAGAATCAAACAAAGCTCAGGCACTGCCAGCTGTGGGATCACCTGCACCATTGGAATGATGGGAGCATGGCACACTTCCCTGTTTGTCCAGAGTTCAAAACCTACTCCTTTATGTGTAGGTGCATCCACATCTTAATGTGCATGAAAACATTAAGACATAGTGTATCAAAGAGGGAAAGTGAAACAAGCTAAATGAAGCATAGAATCATATCGATAAATACAAAATAGGGATGAGATTGATATGAAGACAGAGATAGAGGCAGATGGAGATAGAAATAGAGTCTGGGGCAGGCGGAGAATCCAATCAAGTTCAAGTTTATTATCATCCAATTGTACAAGTACAACCCGACGAAACTGTGTTCTCCGGTCCTCAGTAGAAAATACATGGAAACACACAACCAGATATAATACGGATGACACATAAGAAAATAAATAAATATTGTTTAATAAGTAGTCAAGTCTCAGAGGGTTAATGTGAGCAGTCCATTCAGTCATTCGGCAATCTCTCTGCCTGTGGGAAGAAACTGTTTCTCAGCCTGGTGGTTCTGGCTCTAATACTCCTGTATCTCTTTTCCAATGTGTGGTGGTACAACCACAACACTGGGCCACACTCCTACCAGCCCACTGCAGAGGGCAACCCCTGTACCTGCAGGTAGGCTATCTGGGAGACTGGCCCCACCTGCTGGCTGTCAATCACCAGCCTATATAAAGACTCGAGCTGGCCCCTTCCTAAATCTGTCGGGCACGTGGAACCAGAGGCTACACAGATCTGGTGTTCACCTTTAAGCTGATTAAAGCCTGCAGATCAGTCTTCTCAAGTTTTGTGTTTTTTCGCTGCACCACATCGCACCATGTGCTGTGTGTGGGGTGATAGGGGTCGGCAATGATTTGGCATGTCCTCTTCTAAGAGATCACATTGATTGGGGAAGGGGGGAGGTGTGGAAGAGACTCCAGTGATTCTCTGCCCCTCTTCTGATCGAGTGAATTGACCTCAGATCTAATTCTCTGCAGCAGTCGTATAACACTGTGATGCAGCCAGAGAGAAATTGACAAGACGGTGGCTGGTGGTCTTGCCCGCCTTGGTCTTCTGGGGAAGTGCAGTCTCTGTTGCACCTTCCCAACAAGTGAGGAGATGCTGTGTGTCCAGGATGGGTCAGCCCCTCAATTCCCATGAGATTTCAGAGGCTTGAATGTGGAGCAGAAACAATCTGCTGCAGGAGGTCCTGATGCTTTAGCAGATAGGGTTTTTTTTTCTCCCCCGGCTTCATTCCCATTATGCTCTCACCTTCGCTTCACTGGCAGACATCAGGAAGCATACAAAAAGCAAGAATGTGTTATTACATTTAAAACGTTGTTGAAGCATCATTTTATTAGTTTGCTGATGTTCATGGATAACATACCTCGCTCATTCTGAACAGTTGCCCAGAGAACTGGCACTTGACATTAAGGCTTCTTGATATACTTACATTGTTAATCTGCCCAGCCAACTCTTGCCCATCCATTCTCCCAGACTCGCGCACACACTCAGACTCTTCGTCAAGCCTGCAGAAGAGAGAAGACAATGGTATGGACACAAAGTGGGCAACTTTAGGGCTAAAAATATTTGATCTTCTGACTTTACATGAAATGACAAGGGGGGGAAATTAATTCTGATTTCTTTCTATCACATTGTTCTTCATCATTTGTGAAGTATGTAATAAATGCTTCAATTTTCTATTAAAAGAGTATGATGCTACATCATAACTAAATTCCCTATGACTCATGCAGTATACTTTTGATTAACCAAACAACCGGAATTCTGAATATCTGAATTTTTTTTTCGAGTGTAGCATGACATCACAACTTGAAAAAAAATTTACCCACTGTGCTCAAATGGGGGTCTTGTGCACCATTTTGAATCAAAAGAGCTCTCATATACTGGTCCAAGATACAGCTGCAAGAGCAAGATTTCACCCAGCTGCTTAAGTGGGTCTTTGCATTGGAATCAACGGAGCTCTTGTGTATTGTTGGAAGATACAGCTCTGGTAGGCACGCAGAAATCCTAGTATTTGTTGCTACATTTTGTAATAGAGATCACATTTTTTTTGGCATGAATTAAACATTATTTCTTGAAAAACCTGCTGTTGTAGTTTTCAACTGTGGATACAAGTGTTCTGCTGATGCTACTGGTCTGTTCAGAGAAAATACCCGAATGGCCGAAAAATCAGCTTAAACGAGATAGGTCCAGTCCCAAGCATTTTGGATAATCGGAAAAGTACTGTATTGATAATTTCTATAAATGAAGACATCCTTTCTCATCACACAGGGGACTGTTGAAATCTGAAGCCAAACACAATCTGCTGAAAGAACTGAACAGGTCAAGCAACATTAACGACAGTAAAATAATGGTTGATGTTTCGAGCCATCTGACTGGTTCTACATAAAACCCCTGGAACACCTAAACAGTGGAGATGTATACAGGATGCTCTTTAGAGAGTATAGTTCATCCTTCAACATCATCATCACCCTCAAAACTGTTTGGCAAACTGCAAGACCTAGGCCTCAATGCCCCACTATGTAATTGGATTTCCACACCCTTCAGTGAGGTGGGTAAGAACATCTCCACAATCTCCATCAGCACTGGTACTCAACAGGGTTGAGTACTGAGCCCCCTGCTGTACTCGCGTTACACCTATGATTGTGTGGCTCGGTGCAACAACACTGTAATGCGCGTCGAAAGAAGCAAAGACTTGTTGATCCAAACCAAGGCTTTTATTAACTAAAAGACTGGAGCATATCACAAGTAGGTTGACAAGTCCAGAATGATTTGGTCTGGCTAGGAGCAATCCTTTAAGACCTGCCAGTTGGTGTGGCTACACTCTCAGCCAATCACAGTCATCCTACACCACCATCTGGACATATACACATTGGTGATAGAATCTGTAGTATCACAAACACCATCTACAAATTTGCTAGCGATACCATGGAGAGGAGCAGCAATCATCAAGGATCCACACCACCCAGTCCACACTCTGTTCTCGCTGCTGCCATCAGGAAAGAGGTAGGTGTGAGATAAATAAATATTTTTGTCAAATATGGAGCCTGTATTTATGAAATTTTGGTTTTCATGTACGATTGACTCTCTGTCGACCTCACATCTTGGTAACCTCCAATAGACTTTCCTGTAGAAATCTTTTATTTTCTTGGCATTCTCTTGTTTTTTTTTTCTTAGTTTTCTTTTATCTTTTTTAGGGGTGGGGTGGGTGGGAGTATATATAACCACATGTATATTTTTTTAAAAAATAACTTACAATTGAATGTAATGTAATTATATTGTGGTTAAAAATGTACAAGTAAAGTATTCACAAAAAGGTGAAAGGGGTGCAGGTGCCACAAGACTCACTCCACTAGGTTCAGGAATAATCCTACCCCTCTACCGTCAGACTGCTCCGTGACAGACTTCAGGAGGGACTCATTTATGGACTCTTACTTTGTATGTTATTTATCACTGTTTTTTTTTCTGTATTTGCATAGTCAGTTTCTTTCTTTGTTTACATTTCTCTGTTTGTATTCTTTTTCTTGAGTGGTTGACACGACCGACAAATAGAAATTCTGCCTCGCCTGCAGGAAGCAGAATCTCAGGGTTGTGGGTTATGTCATGTATGAACTCTGACAATAAATCTGAAACTTGAAAATTAACTTTGAGCAAAAAACCATTTCTCATGACTGGGCTCACTCCACTGTTTCAGCTCAAAATGTTGTCTGCACCTTTTCCGCAACTGATGCTTCCTGACCCGTTCATTTCCTCCAGCAGGATTGCGCTCAGCATCTTGCGGTATTTTTGGCCTCCGGATTGGGTGATGACTTGTGCCGCCTTTCTTGACCTTCTATTGTATATCCAATTGTATTAACCCTGCCAGCATTACCCCCATGAGATAGCTCTGGGTTTTTTTTTAAACCACAAGACATCTTACAATTTATCGCCAGAGATTTCCATTCTTTGATGCATTTATTTAATGCAATTCACTTTTGTTATACAGCATGTTATTTGATTAGAAAACAAGAGTCGTGTTACTCATTCACATTCCCTCATGAACTTTTGGAAAATATCCTTTATCCCCATCGAGATAATTAATAAAACATAAAAGGAGAATGTTTAAAATGTCAATAAATGACATCATAGAAATAGAAGTAGCCACAGAGTTTAGCTCTACAAGCACAATCTACCTAGCATTCAATTTCGCCTGGTATTACTAAAAAAAAATAAGCCACATTGGTGCTCAAAGTTCAGTTTTCATGCTTCAAAGAGATTCCTTAAAGGCTCCATATTTAGTTGCAACAGGATGCTGCGGCATAGCTGTCAACCCTGAGTAAGTTCCCCGTGACATGAAAGACAACTATAGCCTCTTTTTACCTGTGTTGAACTGTACAATGTTGATGTTACTGTTGCTGTCAACAATTTTCTTTTTTTATGGTGATCAAGGTAACTACAGGAACAAGTACTTTTAATGAGTAATCCTATTCTTCCATATATCCTACACTGTTGTTCCTAGGCTCCTCGTTTTTCAGGGATTCCCCTGTGTCATGTTTTTTTTCTGAACAATGAAGAACAAAATTCCACAGAAGTAGACTTACTGCAGTGATGCCAGCCAGCAAGTGTCGCTCCTAAATGCAGCATTGAATAAATTGGATAAAAAGCAAGTATATTCTTAAACTAATTTGCTCAATCCTGCAACACCTTTGAGTAGACAGTGGCCAAAAGAAAGGATTGCTTCTTTGAACAAGATGATTTTTGTTGAAGTTAAGTAAATTAGCAGATGGTATGTGCAAAGATAATCCTAGTTCATGCCTCAGCATATCCAATTCATTTAAAGAATGAGGGATGTTTCATATCGTGGACGATAAATATAGAGGAACAGCAGATGCTGGAATTTAAGGCAAACAAAAGATTTGCTGGAGGTAGTTGTATGACCTATACTCTTCATTCTGGAAATAAACTCAAGTTGTGAAGAATGGTATGCCGTCAGAAGCATAAAAATAGAAGCAATAAGAGCAGGAGTAGGCCACCTGGCTTATGGAGTCTGCTTTCCCATTTAATAGGATCTGGCCATGAACCCCAGCACCTCCCTTTTCCCCATAACTTTCAATTCCGTACTATGCAAATATCTATTTACCTGTGTCTTACAATGGCGTGAAGCAAGGCTGTGTTCTCGCGCCAACCCTCTTTTCAATCTTCTTCAGCATGATGCTGAACCAAGCCATGAAAGACCCCAACAATGAAGACGCTGTTTACATCCGGTACCGCACGGATGGCAGTCTCTTCAATCTGAGGCGCCTGCAAGCTCACACCAAGACACAAGAGAAACTTGTCCGTGAACTACTCTTTGCAGACGATGCCGCTTTAGTTGCCCATTCAGAGCCAGCTCTTCAGTGCTTGACGTCCTGCTTTGCGGAAACTGCCAAAATGTTTGGCCTGGAAGTCAGCCTGAAGAAAACTGAGGTCCTCCATCAGCCAGCTCCCCACCATGACTAGCAGCCCCCCCACATCTCCATCGGGCACACAAAACTCAAAACGGTCAACCAGTTTACCTATCTCGGCTGCACCATTTCATCAGATGCAAGGATCGACAATGAGATAGACAACAGACTCGCCAAGGCAAATAGCGCCTTTGGAAGACTACACAAAAGAGTCTGGAAAAACAACCAACTGAAAAACCTCACAAAGATAAGCGTATACAGAGCCGTTGTCATACCCACACTCCTGTTCGGCTCCGAATCATGGGTCCTCTACCGGCACCACCTACGGCTCCTAGAACGCTTCCACCAGCGTTGTCTCCGCTCCATCCTCAACATCCATTGGAGCGCTTTCATCCCTAACGTCGAAGTACTCGAGATGGCAGAGGTCGACAGCATCGAGTCCACGCTGCTGAAGATCCAGCTGCGCTGGATGGGTCACGTCTCCAGAATGGAGGACCATCGCCTTCCCAAGATCGTGTTATATGGCGAGCTCTCCACTGGCCACTGTGACAGAGGTGCACCAAAGAAAAGGTACAAGGACTGCCTAAAGAAATCTCTTGGTGCCTGCCACATTGACCACCGCCAGTGGGCTGATAACGCCTCAAACCGTGCATCTTGGCGCCTCACAGTTTGGCGGGCAGCAACCTCCTTTGAAGAAGACCGCAGAGCCCACCTCACTGACAAAAGGCAAAGGAGGAAAAACCCAACACCCAACCCCAACCAACCAATTTTCCCCTGCAACCGCTGCAACTGTGTCTGCCTGTCCCGCATCGGACTTGTCAGCCACAAACGAGCCTGCAGCTGACGTGGACTTTTTACCCCCTCCATAAATCTTCGTCCGCGAAGCCAAGCCAAAGAATGAGATAGATTCTAGTTTCCTTGGGCAGAGAATTCCACAGATTCCCGGCTCTCTGGGAAAAGCCGTTCTTCCTCCTTTCAGTTGTAAATCGACTGCTCTGAATCTTGAGGCTATGTCTCCTAGTTCTTCCTGTCTCATCTGCCAGTGGAACAAATTGTCTGCCTCCATCTTGTGATGACAACACCCTGACATCTATGGACGAGGATAGGAGACAAAATGAGAACGTGTTTAATTGGGGAAGGACTAAATACAACAGGAACTATGGGGAATAAATGGGGAACAGATGTTCTCAGAAGAAAATGCTCAGTGGAAATGTGGAGGGTGATTAGAGACTATTGGCACAATATTTGGATAGGTTTGTCAGATAAGAAGAAAAGTAGGGCAGCTACTCGAGAGGAAGAAGGAAGCATTCATTAGATTTAGGAAGTAACGGTCAGGAAAGGCTCATGTGAATTAAATGGTACCCAGGAAGGGATTTAAGAAAGGATTTAGGAGAGCTAGAAGAAGACATGAGAAGGCTATGGCAAGTAGAATGAAGGAAAAGCTTAAGGCATTCTATGCCCACATGAAGAACAGAAGGATTACTGGACTGAGGGTAGGGCTGAATAGGGATAATGGGGAGAAAATGTGCCTAGAGGCAGAAGAAGTAAGGAAGGTCCTGAATTAATACTTTGCTTCAATGTTCATCAGGGAGAAGAACTTTGTGAATGTGAGGTCAATGCAAAATAGACTGACAAGCTTGAGCATATCATGGTTAAGAAATTGCAAGTGTGAGAGACATTCAAATAGCCAAGTCCCTGGACCAGACCGGATATGCCCCAGGTTCCTACAGAAAGAGATTTTTTGAGGATGTGGCAAAGATCTTTGCATTCTCACTGGCCACAGGAGAGGTACTAGAGGAATAAAGAATAGGAAATGCAGTCCCCTTGTTAAAAGGTAAATCCTGGGAATTATAGACCAAAACCAGAGAGCCTTATATCAGTGGTGGACAAACTATTGGAGACGATTCTTAGAGACAGCATTTACTAGTATGAGAGAAATATAGTTTTCTCAGGGACAGTCAGCGTGGCATTGTGAGGAGTAGGTCATGCCTCATGAGCCTAATTTTTTCAAGTAGCTGTCAAAAGATGAAGGTCAGGTGGTGAATGTGGTGTGTATGGATTTTAGTAAGGCATGTGACAAGGATCCCCATGGTAGGCTCATTCAGAAAGTCATGAGGCATGGTAGTGTGGTGCCCTGTTAGACAGAATCAGACACACTCAAGGCACAACAGGCTTTAATCCACAAAGACTTCTACAGAGCCAGACTGGCTGTGGCTGCAGCAACACAGTGTGAGGCCTTGAGAGGCCGGCCCAGGCTTATATTCCGGAGGGTGATTGACACCCGACCGGGTGGGGCTTGATCCATTCAGGCCAACTGATTGACAGCCGGCCAGATGTTGTCCTGTCCCCTTACACTTCTGCAGGTACAGAGGCTGCCCCCTGCAGTAGGCCGGTGGTGTACCACCACAGGTAGTAGTTGGAACATATTCTGCCTGGAGGTCAGTGACTAGTGGTATTCCATAGGGACTGTTCCTGGACTCCCTGCTCTTTATTGCTTTTTTTATAAATCACTCAGATGAAGAAATGAAGAGATGGGTCAGTAAATTTGCAGATGATACAGGGTTGGTGGATTGGTCGATAGTGTTGAAGTTTATCATAGGTTATAACAGGATATAGATAGGATGCAAAGTAGAGCAGAGAAGTGGCAGATAGATTTCAATCCAGATAAGTGTGAAGTGCTGCTCTTTAGAAGGCCAAACCTGAAGGCAGAGCATGTGGTTAATGGCTGGTTTCTTAACAGTGTGGCAGAACAGTGGGATCTTGGAATCCAGGTTCATAAATCCCACAAGGTTGTTACAAAAGTTGATGGGGTGGTGAAGAAGGTGTATGGTGTGCTGGCCTTCGTTATTCAGAGGATTGAAATCAAGAGCAGTGAGGTAATATTTGCAGCTCTATAAATCTATGGTTAGACCACACTTGAAATATTGCGTTCAGTTCTCATCATCTCATTACAGAAAGGATATTTTGTGAGGGGTGCAAATATATCAGATTATGAGAGGCATAGAGTGGAAATCCAATACCCTTTTACAGCAACTACTGGAGAACATCTGTTCAAGGTGAATGGAGGAAAGTTTAGGGGAGACACTAGAGGTACGTTTTTACTCAAAGACTGCTTAGAATGCATTGCTGAGTGTGTTGGTGGAGGCTGGTACAATAGGATAATTTAAAAGATTCTTAAATAGACACAAGGATCCAAGAAAAATAGAGGGTGTTAGGAAGGGAAAAATTAGGTTGTTGTGCCGTATTCGTCAGTACAACATTGTGGGCTGAAAGGCCTATACTGTGCTATAATGTTCTATATTTCATCCTATCATCCCAGTCATAATTTTATATGCTTCTATAACATCCACTCCCAAAAATAATGGCCACAGAAGGACTCTCCAAACAAATGAAAGGGTTTAAGTCTCAGTCCATCATATCTATGGTGATACAACCACTGGACTGTCTGTGACTGCCTGCACCCATCTACATTCCTACCTGCCTAGGGCAGGAGGAAACCCACTGTACCTGCAGCGAGGTATCCTGGGATGCCGGGTCCACCTACTCCCTGCCAATCACCGGCCCCATATAAAGGCTCCCGCCTGCCCTTGTGTAGGCAGTAGAGCACACAGAGCCAGAAGGGATACAGAACCCAATGTACTAATTAAAGCCTGTAGTACAGTCTTCGTAGTTTCATCTTGTCTGTCCGCCCTGCAGCGCACCACGGTAACCAAGATGGGGGGGAGGGGGTGGGGGGGGGGGGGGGATACAGTTCTTCTGAAGTAAAATCGAATAAAAGCAGAAAAAAGCCTGGAATGTTCAGGAGAGGGTGAATATTTCAGGTCAATTACTTTGTGTAGAACTGAAAAATATTAATGGTTAAACACATTTTAGCTGCAGAGATTGAGTTATTTGGAGGAGAGACTGAACAGGAAGATATAACTGAATGGAGGAGAAATTATTTAATAAAAGGGAAGATGGAGCAAGATGGAGCAAGATGAAAGAGGCTGGTGAAGGGATTCACTTTGGACTATCATCTTGCCACAATGACTCTTAGTTTTAATCCTGTTACTAACCCCATTTCATTCTTAATCTCCTCCCTTCTTCCTTATCATTTTTAAACTTGTTTATCTCTAACTTTACTCAGTCATGAAGAAATGCAATGGAACTGAACTCTTTCTATTTTCAAGAACAACTGCCCAAAATGCTGAGCATTTCCAGCAAGAAAACATCTTAACAGGACAGAGGGGCAAGTGTTTTATGAATCTCTGATCATCTGAAATTATCTGGCTTTTTATATCTAACTGACCTTGCAAATTTTAAACACACATTCTTTTATGACCGGCTGAATTCTCACTGAGTTTAATCACTGAGTCTGTGGCCTTACTTTGCAGATTTTCACTCTGAGAAAAATTATTTAAGGATCTTAAAGGCCATCAAATCAGCCAAACATTTCCCTACTAATTAATATTGCCTTCGCTGTTTTTAATTTCAGCGTTTTAATGTTCACTTTAAAGCACTTGTCTAATTTGATTTGTCCTCTGTAAAGGAAGTTCAATTTCAAACACTGGCTTTCGAGCTTAAGCTGGCATGTTCTCACTCCCCTACATGTATAGGTAGCCAGGGGTGTAGTGCTAATTGTTTAGGTGCCGAAGTTCAACAAAAACAGCGACAAGGAGGTGCCGTGAGACCTGGCCTTGTGTGGTGATACGACCACCAGCCTACTGCAAGGGGCGATCTCTGTACCTGCAGGAAGTCCACCTAAGGGGCTGACTCCACCTGGTCGGCTGTCAATGAGCCAACCTGAATGTGAACCTGAGCCGGCCCCTCCTGAGCCAGTCACATGGGGAGCCATCAAGGCATGAACTGGTGTTCAGACTTTTACTGGAATAAAAAGCCTGTTCTACAGCCTTTTTCTGAGTTTTCTTGTTGCTACCTCAGCGCACCACGCCTTGGCTGTATAATTGAGAGCGATGCATAATGATAAATATTGTGGGGTTGCACTCACTAATTATCATAAAATATAACTATTAACAAGTAAAGATCACTTTTCTCATCATTTTAACATTTCAAATAAACTATTAGGGTGGTTTTAATGCTCAGGATTGTTGATCCATCAATAAGAACAGAAATTTTGCCATTTATCTGCTTGATATGCAGGCATATTTTCTTTTTAATATTAATGGCTATGTGATTAATTATCTTGTAGCACTAGTGTGGGAATGCAGTCCAATTCCAATGTCAATACTATTTTTGCTTTTAAGTTCCAGTAGACCAAAGTGATCAGAGTATGGTCTGTCATTCTGAGCTAAATAATATGCAGAATGAACAATTGAACTTCCTGCTCTTGCTCCCTCTCTCTTCTTCACAACCTCCCTGCTCTCTCCTCACTTCCTTGAATATTTTCTACTTCACTCATTTAACCACCTTCCCGTAGAATCAGCTTCTCGCAACTTTTGGAGTGACCCAAATCTCAACCCACCAGATGATTATTTTCCTGAACAAACTCCATTCTCTCCTTTGACCACCCTCAGCATCTCCTGTTCCTCCTCTGGTCCCAGCCAATGCAGCCCCCTGGGCCTTGGACTCGGCCAGTGCATCCCTGGATCCTGGACCTCACTCTCCGCATGCTCGCATAGTTTTGACTAGAACCAGTGGTCCCTGCTGTTCGGACACCACACACTGGCGCTCAGACAATGCACGTGTGCAGGACAGGGAAAGGATCCCGGTACATCCTGCTCATCTCCCTCCCTCCTGGGGCTGACCTGCTGAGGACAGGAGGGCCACCCAATATGGTTCATCATTGGAGGGCTGAGGATCCTCCTCCACGCCCACACACAGTGGCGAAGTTCAGCCCCGTGTCAGTGCGCCTTCCCCTCACTGCCTGTGCCTGCCTTCCCCGCCTGGCTGCGGCTCCTCCTCTTCCGCTCAGGTCGGGCTGCTCCCCATTCTGACGGAGACCCCCTCGTCTTGCACCCTGACCCACTGAGTGCTTGCCCTAAAGTGGACAAAGGGAATTCCCCTTGAATGAGACACGGACAGAAGGGGGTGGAGGCCCCTTGTGTCCATGCTAGACAAATAACTCCCTTGCCTTATCCCATCTCCCTCCTTCCCCGGTTCTAGCACTCTGCTTGTCACAATTCTTGGCTAACACATCCAAGTAAACATTTCTCCTCTAATCCATCGACTAAATGTTTTCAATGTCTCCCTCTCCAGTGAAAGGCAGAAATCCTAGTGATGACAGAGGTGCTGGAGTGGGCTCCAGCAGCACTGCACCCCTATTGATAGCAAATGCACAGCCAATGCTAATTAATAAAGTGATTAAATAATATTGTGGGCTCTTGGCGGGAATTATTATCAGTCCTAGTAAGCTTAACATCTTGTTCTGTGAATACAGGTATTTCACATTGAGAATAATGCATCACTGCATTTATAGGTGTGACTGATGAATGCTAATAATGGTTGTGCATTTTGGTATACTGTGATTTACTCGGGTTCAAACTCCATCCTTAGTTGCCTGACAGAGATTTCAAAGGAAGGTCAATGGTTTTGCTGAAAGATAATGACAGCTGAGTTATGGATTCAAACACCTCAGGCTTTTTGCTACAAACAGAAGAAATGAAATGGATCATGATTGATTGCCACTCAAGTCTAATATACATTTCTTGATGAGAAATATGCTATCCTTTTAACTGTAAAAATTAGCAAGCTGAGTGCATCTATTCTTTATTAGTCCGATGGATATTTGTTGCTGGCACAATTTGTCCTATCCCTTTTTCCAACTGTATTAAATGTGTTCACAGATGTTTCATTTCATAGAAATAGAGAAAAAAAAATATTTGAACTTAACTGTTTAAATGATTTTTAAAAACTTCTGCAAAGATTACTCCGCTTAACAAAAAATATATGTGAATTGAATTTTGGATGATAAATCATGAACTTTTTTGCAAAGAAAAACCAATGATTTATTGAAAGAGTAGAACCAGATAAGTAAACATAAATCATATATTTATATCATGATTTAATTACAAAGAAACACGCGGCACTGTCAAAAGGTCAGTTTTGTTGTTCTTTTCTTTTTTTGCCGTTAACTATATTACTAATTATTGGAACAAATCTTTGAAGTCGTTGACCCATTGTGACCTGGTGTCTTGGCCAATCTGTGTCTACGGAGCTTTGTTTGTAACATCCAAATTGACTTTGCTAACCATTTTACATTCAGAGTGCTCTGCTAAATATAAAATGGCGTTTTAACATAATTTTTAACTTCAAAGCACATTGGGATGTGAGAATGACCTGTGGAAGGAGGTTCAGGGGGAAAAAAAAGAGATGGCTAATTATCAGGTCTTTGAAGCAAAGGTGGAGCAAGTAAGTGAACAGGCATTCATTTTATTTAATTATGTAACTGTCATCTCCTGGCTGGTAATAAAGGAAACTTGTAAATGTATTAGTGGCTGGAAAAGGTAGATAAAGAACTGTGGAAAATAATTTAGTAGCCCTGTAATTTTGTACAACTAAAATAAAGTGCAGCAATCAGTTCCAAGTAACATATTATACCAAAGCCTATTTTATGATGGTGAATTATTTGCCTGCTTTGTGCAGTACCAACTTTATAATAAAACAAGAGTTTTGAGGAATTACCTTGAGTTATTACACATTGACAAGGTGGATTCAGGAAGGTTATACAAATGAATAATTAAGGATGAAGGAAAGTTCTGAAGATTTCCCTAGTTATTGTTTCCATTAGCGATGCAGGAAGCATTGACCAATGGTCCAGATGTCTGCAAGGCTCGGTCGATGGGGCTGGAATAATTGGTTTATCATCATTAACACTTATATAATGTCAAAGTAAAACCATATGGTGATAAATGAAAATGCCAAAGGTCAAAAAGCAAATGAGCACTCATGAGAGCCAGTTTTATTCTCCAAGCTTATCTGTCCAATTGAACCCAGTAAAAAGCATTAATAATGAGGGAAAGGCGAGCCAGGGATGCTAATATTCAGAATATCTGTACAAATTAGAATTTATGTGATAAGGATAAAGACGTAAATATAAAAACATAAACATTTGCTGACAGCTTGAACAGAGGAAATCACAGGAAAGCTGGAGGGTAAACTGTCTGATGTGACCCTGTAGAGGTGAGGATGGGCTAACAGGATTAGTGGTAAGTTCACGAGGGTAATGATTCATATCAACTCAATGCATTTAAGTCAATTTTAAAATCATAATTTCCAATGAGTTTTACCTCATAATTTAACTGTAAATCATCTTGTTATTTACATTGTATATCAATAACGGCAAAGGTTAATGCTAACAATATTTCCTAGAAAATATCTGCTCCAAAATTGCCATTTGAGAGTGGAGTGAACTTTCTGTAACCCAAATAGAGAATCCTTTCTCGTTTTGTTTTTCTTATGGTTAATACATTAAAGAACAATGCTGAGAGTTTGATTTTTAATCAATATGAAAGCAGAAATTTGAGAGGTTTTTTTAATTTTAACTTAGGTTCAGCATTGGGGATCTTTTTCAATATATTTCTCGGCAATTCTCAAACAATGATTTCCTACTCTGTGAGTATTGATTATTCCATCAGTGAAGTTCCAAGGTTGTTAATTCTGAAAAAAAAAAATTGCTCTGAGGTTTAAAAAGGAAACTTCTGGAATTAATTTTGGAATTAATAACCAATTTTGTCAGATGTATCTTCTGGGTCACAGATGTGAATTCATCATTTTAAAATGAACTCCTACCCACACTTGAGTTTTGAGTACCCTGTCCTTGTGTATTGTAAATATTAGCCTTTAATGTACTTATTAATGCATGTACAGCATTAAGTGAAACTTACTGCCACTCTTTAATTACTCAATCACAAAAACTATACAAATTGGATAAAGAAAATTGTAGGGTTCCATAATTGTATGATGGCATTATATTTTTTTCAAAATCTTTAAGTACTAAATGGTGAAAATGCACGTCTCCTACTAAGGTAAATGGGTTTCATCATTAAACTCCATAATTTGGTTGTGTTTGATGTTTTGTACCACCAAAGAGGGAGTTGCAATGTGTTTTCACATTGCAGCTAAGATGAGTTTTTATAACAATCAATGGCTTCTATGGTCAGATTTATTTTGTTGTTGGAACTTTAGAAATTATCAGATTTGCTAATTCCAACTTTTTAAACTTTCATGGTAAAAATCTAAAGCTGTGGTTCTCAAACTTTTTCTTTCCACTCACACACCACTTTAAGTATTCCTTATGCCATAAGTGCTCTGTGATTAGTAAGGGATTGCTTAAGGTGGTATGTGGATGGAAAGAAAATGTTTGAAAACCACTGTTTTAATTCATACCAAATTGACTTGTTATGTGCATTGTTTCAGAACTCCAAAGGAAATGGGCCAATGACAATTTTTCTCAAGCGAAATATTTCAATGACATTTGGATCTAGAGCAGTAGTTCTCAACCTTCCCTTCCCACTCACGTACCACCTTAAGCAATCTCTTCCTAATCACAGAGAACCGATGGCACAGGGATTATTTAAAGTGGCATATGAGTGGGAAGAAAAAGGTTGAGAACCACTGATCTAACGTCACAAAAGTCATCTTCCCAGTTTTACCATAGGGTAATGTTATTTTCCATCTTTAATCCAAGGATAAGAATTTGATTTGAATAGTGACGTTTATCTCCATATCTGGCCATGGATTATTTGACCCGGGAAAGGGTGGTAAGTAAATATCTCTCACTATGTGTACAGTTTACAGGGTAACATGAGAAGAAAACATGCTGCTATTTCATGAAATATGAATTGTTTCTTTGTCAGCAGTCACTGACAGTCAGCCCATTAATTTCTTGAATAGAGAGTGAACAGGAACAAAAGGTACACCTCTGTACTCCCTTGGTCACTTCCTTTGAAGATTGATTTGTGGCTTAGCCTCTAGATGCAGCCTCAACTCATCCCATTAATCTCATAACTTTTACATCAGCATGAGTTAATTGGAGCTCTCTGGACTGTTTATGGGGAGATGACATCTTTTTTCCCATTTGTCTAAACACCAAAGGCATGTTTTGACTATGGTGGAGAGTTACAATTCCCTACATTCTTATCATTGGAATCTCAGATTCTCTCCAGAGCATTATAATTTATTTTCCTCAATTTTGACTGACTGCTCTAGGACAGACCATGAAAAGCAGAACAGTGACCAATAGTGTCTGTGGGCTCGGTGTTCTTGTATATGAGAAAATGGAGAAAGAACAAATGGCTGATGACAATCCTAAGAGAAAAGCTATACAACTATTCAACAACACTGCTGAAGACATGATAAAAAAGCAACAGATTTACAATACGAATCTGCAGCTTAAAGTCTATAAAATGACATCTCGACTTGCTGTGATTGGAAGGGCAGCCTTTCCAAGAACATTGTTCATATTTCCTGAATCAACAAGTGTTCACTAACATTACATCACCGACAGAGCCCATTTTCACCTTCAATAAGGAGGGTTACATTTTATGTTCACTGCCACTTAAGATCAGCTCATATACAAGACTTTATTAAGTTCCTTGTAAGCCACAAACAACCAAGAGCATGAGGTTCTTGACTGATACTGCACCAAACTCTGAGATTCCTCTGTTCATCTGCCAGCTCATCTCCATGCTCAGGTGAATGTGCAAAGTCTTTTGCCCAGATGGGGAAGTTGGGTACCAGAGGACAGAGGTTTAAAGTGAAGGGGAGGGATTTAATAGGAACCTGATGGATTAAATATGTCACCAGATTGGACATTCTGATTTTCTCAGTGATGCTAATAACACCTGGATTGTGGTTGTAGAATCTGCCGATTATGTTGCCATTTTTCCCAACTCTGGATTTATCAATGACACCTTTGATCTACTTGATCATTCGAATCACCTACCATCACATAACCTTCATGCTTTGCCCCTGGATATGATACACACTGGGGAAGTTGCATAAGTGCACTTCCTGGAATTTATTGCAATTTTCAGTCCCAAAGACTTTTTTATATTAATTTTATTTACAAATTTAAAATCACAAAAGATTCACACATTTTATAGTAATACAAGTCCATTTCAAATACATACAGTATATATAAAAAAAAGAAAAGAATAAAAGAGAAAGAACCCCCCCCCCCCCGCACCGATAAACCTCCCATTTTCCCCCTCTAACCCTTTACAAAGCAAAAAATGAATGGGGCAAGTGCACTCTTTTACTATAAATCTTTTAATATACGGAGACCGGCAATGTCTGAGATTAATTTAAATATTCATACCCACAGTTTGTAAATATGGGCTCCATATTTTCCTAATTATATGATATTATTTCTTAAATTATAAGTAATTTTCTCAAGTGGTATACAACTCCGAACTTCCACATGCTGTCTCTCCATTCCTAAATTTGTATCAGACTTCCAATTTATAGAAATGCATTTTCTAGCTATTGCTAAAGCAATTTGAACAGACTTCACTTGATACATATTCAATTTTAATTTTATGTTTAACCCCTCTAATATCACCCAATAAAAATAACATTGGATCCTGCGGGAATTTAATCCCCATTATTTGCTCCTAATGATTTACCTATTTCCAACCAAAAAGATTGAACCTTAGGACACATATATCCACTCTGCCCTAGAATCAGAATTTATTGTCATGAACATGTCATGAAATTCATTGTTTAGTCGCAGAATTCCAGTGCAAATATTGCTATAAATTACATTTTAAAATAAATAAATTAGTGCAAAAATAAGAGATAGTGAGGTAATGTCTGTTTTTATTGTCCATTCAGAAATCTGATGACAAGAGGGGACAAAGCTGTTGTGCTGCCAGGTGTTCATCTCTAGGTTCCTGTACCTCCTTCCCAGAGATAGGCATGTGAAGAGGGAATGCTTGGGTGGTGGGGGTCCTTGAGAATATTGGCTGCTTTCTTAAGACACGGCCTCTTGTAGGTGTCCTTGATGGAGTAAAGAGTAATATCCAGGATGGTGCTGGGCAAGTACGCACATCTCTGTAGTTTTCTCCTGTCCTGTGCTTTGGCACCTCCATACCAAGGCATTGATGCAACCACTCAGAATGCTGTACATGGAACACCTGCAGAAATTTGCAGAAGTCTTTGGTTGCAAACCAAATCTTCTCAAACTCCTCATGGTATAGACACTGGAAAGCCTTCTTCTTAATTGCATCGACAAGGAGGCCCCAGAATAGATCACCAGAGATGTTAACATCCACTTCAGACCCCTCGATGAGGACAGTTTTATGTTCTCCTGATTTCCCCCTCCTGAAATCCACAATCAGCTCCTTGGTTTTGCTGATGTTGAGAGCAAGGTAGTTGTTGCGACACCACTTAATTAGTTGATCTATCTCCCTCTTGTACATTTCCTCATTAACGTCTGTGATTCTGCTGATGACCGTGGTGTCACGGGCAAATTTGTAGATGGCATTTAAATTGTGCCTGGCCACACAGTCAGGGATGTAGAGTGAGTAGAGGAGTGGGCTAAACAAACATCCTTGAGGTGCACTTGTGTTGATTGTCAGTAAGGAGAAGAAGTTACTTCCGATTTGCCCTGACTGTGGTCTTCCAATGAGGAAGTCATTGGTCCAGTTGCAGGAGGAGGTGCAGAGGCCCAGATTTTGGAGATTGTTGACCAACACTGCGAATATGTTGAAAGTTGAGCTGTTGTCGATGAAAAGTTGCTTGATATATGTGTTGCTGCTGTCTAGGTGGTCGAGAGCTGAGTGGAGAGCCAGCGATATTGCATCTGCTGTGGAGCGATTGTGACGATAGGCACATTGCAGTGGGTCCAGATTTTTCTTAGTTACAAATTAATTGTGGCCATGACCAACCCCTCAAAGCATTTATTCTCAATAGATGCGAATTCCACTGGGCAACAGTCTTTGAGGCAGCTCACTCTGCTCTTCTGAGGCACCAAAATGATTGATGCCTTTTTGAAGTAGGTGGGAACCTCCAACTGCAGCAGTGAGAGATTGAAAATGCCCGTGAACAATCCGGCTAGTTGATCGGCACAGATTTTCAGTAACCTGCCAAGTTTGCGACCCTCTTGAAGGATGTTCCGGCATTGCTCTCAGAGACAGATATCACAGATATATCAGCTTCTTTGGTACTGCTGAGTTCTCCCTAAAGTGAACATAAAAGGTGTTCATCTCATCTGATAGTGAATCATCACAGCCATTTATGGTGCTTAGCCTCGTCTTATAGGCTGGCAAGGATCTGACTCTGTCTCTAGCTTCCCTCGGATTTGGCTCTTTGCTTTCCGCAAGTCATACATGGATTTCTTGTCGGGATCTTGATCACTGGCCTTAAATGCCATCGATTTCATCCTTAACTGGTTGCAAAACATTTGATTCATCTACGGCTTCTCGTTTGGGTACTCCCTGTAGTTATCTATGGGCACACACTCATCCATGCAGATTTTGAAGAAGTCGGTCATTCAAGTTGGAGGATGAGTCTGCCTACCTATTCAAAGCAGGTCCTCCTCTGCCTCCCTCGACCATACTTTCTCCGTCTTCACCACTGTTGCTATAGACCTTAGTCTCTGTTTGTATGCCGGGAATAGAAGTGCAGCCAGATGATCAGACTTGCTGAAGTGTGGTTCCAGAATGGCTCAGTGGGTGTTCTTCATGGCGTAACAGTGGTCAAGTGTGTTGGCTAATCTGATCTTGCAGATAATGTGTTGGTGGTAGTTCATTTTGAGACTTCTTCAGATTGGCCTTGTCGAAGTCCCCTGCAATGATCGGGGAGGCATCAAGATATGCTGACTCATGGCTGCTGATCAGCCCCTCCTGTGCTCAGCCCCTCCTGTGCCAGCCTGATGTTAGCCTGCGATGGAATGTGTACTGTGACCAGGATTATAGTAGTGAACTCCCTTGACAAATTGATTGCCAGGAGTTGCAGGACTGGGTCATAACAATCATGTTTATGTACCACGATGAATTGATGATTACGCATATGCCGCCTTCACTAGATTTTCCTGATTCCAGTGTCCGCTCAGCATGGTGGACTGTTGCTCTGTATCTCAAATGCCCTCAGTCAGCCATCACAAATCACACGGCAATCCCTGATATCCTTCTGATCCTGTAATTTGGCTCTGAGTGCATCCACTTTATTTTTCAAGGATTTGTACATTGGCCAGGAGATGGTAGGGAGGGGAGGTTTCAGGGCTTGACCTGTAGTGCCCCCTCACCACCCACAGTTGCATAGTTGGGACTTCTTTAAACTACCTGTGGGTTAGCTGTTCATACTGTCAAGTTAGTTTCTGTGGCTGTGGATTTGAGTTGTAATAGTTCTGAACAAGATGATGTGATGATTCCCATTGAAGTTGCACACAAAGTGTGCCATCTTTTTTTCCCTTCTTTCATTTTCTAATCTGCAAGGAGAACCCAGTACTCAAATTCCATTACATAGATTTAATGGAAGAAACACTAGGAGTGTTCAGAGTGTATATCAGTCATTATCAGCAGAGAAATGGAGAGTGTAAAGCTCCTGAAGCTGTAAATTGGACTCAAAATGTTGACCATGAGTGGAGGTTGCTCAAAGATTCATGCTGTACCTGCAAGCCATTGGACTCAATAACAAACCTAATGCACAGAAGATTGCACTGCTACTTATTGTGGTGTGACCTCAAGCACTAAAGGGTTTCAATACATTTGTTTTTGGCAAGGTAGAAGACCAGGGCAAGTTCAACAATGTTATCGAGATGTTTGATGGACATTATTCACCAAAGAAAAATGTTATGATCATGCACACAGCTGCAAGGAGAGAGCTTTTATACAGTTTTAATGGACTTGAAATTAAAAGCAAGAACATGCAATTTTGGATTGTTACAAGATTCAATGATCTGTGATCAAATTATGTTTGGGATTATTGATAAGAAAGTGAAAGAGAAGTTGCTGTGAGAGACAGAGCTGATCTGTCAACTCTCAGCTGCAACTGCAGAAACACTGCAGGAACAGACAATGCAGAGGGTCCAGCCTGCATAGCAACAGAGGAAACAGCACCAGTGCTAGACAGTGGTGGATCAGCAGAGCCGACACAGGCACCTGCAGAGTCGACACAAGCACCTGCAGAGCCGACACAAGCACCTGCAGAACCGACACAAGCACCTGCAGAGCCAACACAAGCACCTGCAGAGCCGACACAAGCACCTGCAGAGCCGACACAAGCACCTGCAGAACCAACACAAGCACCTGCAGAGCCGACACAAGCACCTGCAGAGCCGACACAAGCACCTGCAGAACCGACACAAGCACCTGCAGAGCCGACACAAGCACCTGCAGAGCCAACACAAGCACCTGCAGAGCCGATACAAGCACCTGCAGAGCCGACACAAGCACCTGCAGAGCCGACACAGGCACCTGCAGAGCCGACACAAGCACCTGCAGAGCCAACACAAGCACCTGCAGAGCCGATACAAGCACCTGCAGAGCCGACACAAGCACCTGCAGAGCCGACACAAGCACCTGCAGAGCCGACACAAGCACCTGCAGAACCGACACAAGTACCTGCAGAGCCGACACAAGCACCCTCAGAGCCGACACAAGCACCTGCAGAACCGACACAAGCACCTGCAGAGCCAACACAAGCACCTGCAGAGCCAACACAAGCACCTGCAGAGCCGATACAAGCACCTGCAGAGCCGACACAAGCACCTGCAGAGCTGACACAGGCACCTGCAGAGCCGACACAGGCACCAGCAGAGCCAACACAGGCACCTGCAGAGCCAACACAAGCATCTGTGTTAAGAAGATCCACATGTATTATCAAAGCACCTGACAGACTGAATCTCTAAAAAAAAAGAACTGCACACTTAAAAACTTTGCACTGCTGATGTTTGTATTTCTGTGTGAAACTTTAAATTAAAATGAATACAGTATTAGTGTATCATGTTAGATTAAACATCTCAAGGAAAAGGAATGTAGTGATCACTGGAGGGAGTTGGAGACTAGTTTGTTGTAGCATCAGTTGGATTCAAGGTGGATGCCTCCACACAGTCTTGAGTTTTATAGCTAGTAAAGTATAGTTGTTTTAAAATGACTGAAGTTTCTTTATTACAATAAAATGAAACATCACATGGTTGAGTGAGGAATATTTCAATAGCTCAGAAAGAAATAATCAACAAGTAAAGAAAGACAAATCAATTGGCTGGAGTAAGGATCGGCATAAACCCAATGAACCGTGCGAGGTAAGTTTGAGCAGTGATTAATTTCTTTTCACTTAACACCAACCACGTAGTCAAGATTTCTTACAGTGGTTCCAGCTTTGGGTTGGGAGCAGTGATTCATCTTTTGTGTTTAGTGAAGATGAGAAACCTGCTGTTTTTCCCAACCCACATGCTGACCAAAAGTGAAAAGTTCTTTGGACAAATTCAGAAAGAGGCATTGTCAATTATATTTCGAGTGACAATGTTCCATCACTTCTTTCTCTCTGCATAAGCTTTTGCACTGCTCGCTGAACACATTTCCCTGCTTGCCAGGCAGGAGATGAAACCAACCTAAGAGTTGGCTAAATCATATTGTTGAATCATTCCACTGTCAGTTGTAGGGGAATTTTAATTGATATTTCTATTCATCATGTAAGTGATGATCACTAGTCAAAATACTGGCAGTGCACATGACTTTTAATTCAAATTCTTAGTCCATTTAAAATTCAGCTATGTTCCAATATCTGTCAATATCTTCCAATGTCCCTCCTTTTCACAGCAAACTCAGTTTAGGCCATGTTTACCTGACAGCGACATCAAAATTTGAAAGCAAGCACATCAAAGTGTTGCTGAGAAGTAGTATTTTTATAGAATGCACAGACTACAATACCAACATTTGAACATTCCATAGGTTTTAGAAATTCATCATCAGAATTTGATTTTGTTAGCAAGTTTGTGCACTTTTGATGTCAGTTGAAATTCCAACTTTTCACATTGTTTACCGATTCTTCCCTCTTAATTCCCCACTACAAAGAACAGGATGGTGTTGCCCTCTTCTGAAGGATTAACTGTGCTTTGCGATTTAGAATTGGTGAACGATCTACTGAGAAATTGGTAAATGATATGACAACCTAATCTTCTGGACTGTTATTTAGGAAAGCTTATTTAAAGGCTACTTCATAAAACATTGAACTAAAAAATAATTTTGGTGAGATTGTGGGAGACAATACACCTAATTAGTGACCCTCTTGTGTCTCTGGTGATGCTGTCTGGTGGCAGATGACTGCGAGCCCACGAATCAAGTCTTCAACCATTTCTGTTATTAATTCTTCTTATCCACAAGACTTTGCAAATGCTTTCACCATAGGAACTTTGTTCATTGTGGATGAACCAGATGTGTTGGCCAGTTGAATTCTGTCCATAATACTGGATAGAATACAAACTTTTCTGTATTCTCATCTATTCTTTGATTTTGCTGCCCCATCAGTTACATTTTTCAGATAAACTGCTATAGCAACATTCACTGACTCAACATTCAGTCATACAACTGGCAAAACAAATTCAGCGTGGGCGACAAGGGAAGAATTTATCAAAGAAGTGCCAGAAAGCATTTCAAATTTCTCTCCACATTTTTCTTTTAAATAATTTGCCCATTTAATTTAATTTTGTGCAGCTTTCTACATTTTCATCTTGAAATTCCATTTGCCATTTAACAGCATACATCATGACTTTAAAGTTTAAAAGTAAAATTAGTACGTTCATCAAAGCAATAAATATTGGAACAAGAGATGAAAATCGGACAATAACTTTGCTCCTGAATTTCCTCGCATCTCTCTATCTTTCTCAAAAGTTACAGGATCACATCTCAACAGTGGAAAATAAGAGCTTGATTTTTCTTTTAGTGAAACATCTGATGTCCAGTACTGAGATGTAAGTGAATGAACAGAAGGCACCGGGGCATCTGGAACAAGCTACTGGAGGAGGTGGAGACGGATGAAATTAAACCATTTGAAAGACATTTGGTCAGGTACTTGGATAAGCAAGAGCATGGAGGGATCTGAGCCCGATAGGGGAAAATTGGATTAGCCTTGATCAGCGTCACAGTCAGCATGGATGGGTTGGGGTGAAAGGGCCCATTTCTGGGCAGAATGTTTCTAAGATACTTTATGCAGTGAACTCCATTTTCAACCCTTGAATTTTTGACCTTTTGTGTGAGCTGCTACCCAAACTTACTTCATAATATGCGACTCATGTCTTGGAAATCCATCATTTTGGTTCAGTGCGTAATTCAGCCAAAATCATTAAATTATGATGGCTATTACTTCTGGCAAGTAAATTGTTTGATTTGTGTGATGACATCTAATGTTCCATCAGGACCAAATGTGTGAAGGCACATGAGAATCTTTCAGGCCCATGGTTATTTTTCCTGAAAACATTTTAATTGCTTAATTCAATAGTGTTGAAGGGAATACAATCGAGCTGTTTCCAGTGGGTATTTTGCTCTTTTTGCTGGTTACATTCTGATCAAGCACTTCAATTGAATGGTTTTCAATATTGCAGCAAGCACACTGAGTCGTAGGTGGGTAGAATCGCTGCCCATGGTCACCTATTTCATGCTGTAATTCCAGGCTGATAAAAATCCCCAGCCGCAAGCGTTCTGTTTAACATTTGTTATCGACCAGCTGATTGATAATGTTGCTCGCTCTGTATATAGGTCTTCATGCTGATAATGTCTGAAAGTATTCTCTTAAAAACTTGCCCAAGCCAACAAGCACCAAAACTGTTGCCTCCAAAGCAATTTCCAGTGAACCCTTGCTGTCATTCCCTGATTAAATGCTTTCAAGCTTGTCTAGTGTAACAAATGGATCAACCGCATTTTTCCAACTCCCATCTGCTGGTCTTCCTTGTTTGGATGGTACATTTAAGAAATCAATATTGCACTGAGCCACTTGTGGCTGTAAAGGAGATACATGAGAACTTTCCACAATTTGATTTTGTTTCTTTTTTTGCTCTTAAGATAGCATAATTAATTTATTTAATGTCCACTAACTAAATTAGTTTAGGCCACAAGGGTTTAGATACTGGTTCTAATGTGACTACAATTGCAGCGATCCTAATTAACATTTTGTTTATTTAATAAATAAAGGCACACTCGTTATTAAATATATTTTCATTAATTAGAGCAAAGTTATGAATCTACATTCTTGAGGGGATGCACACACGGTCCAGGCACTCTTGCTTAATAGGCCCTCAGCTTATGAATAAGATTTCTTACCATCTACACTCCCTTTGTAATGAAGCATTGCTTATCTCACGCAGATGATCAAATCAATGCTAATTGCACTGACATTAGACCCTGGAGTACAGGGCCCTCACTGAGTTAAGCCATTCAGCGCAGAACACAGTAAAGAAGCCAGTTCAGTGCAGTACGCGCACTTTTGTGCACGAGTGACCATTTTCACACAGTTTGCATTTTCCTGAGACCACCAAACATTAACTGAGTATCGTGGGAGCAGTGACACTGGATGAAGGCTGCAGTGTTTGAGGTTAATGTTCTTCTGGAGGGTGAAGCCAGATCGAGGGTTTTTTGCCCAGGCTTTAAGCAAATAAAAATTATGTACTTGTCCCCACATGAAGTGATTTAAAATAAAAAGTTGCAGGGTAAATGCTACCATGAATGAAATGTTCAGCAGAATTTAAACACAATTAACAAATACTCAGGACTACAATATGGAGGAAATAACTAATTTTGCCTGCATTTACAAATTCTCTGCACAAACCTCGCCTGAAAAATCTGTGTAAATGTAAAAGCACTAAATTAAATGCAGGGATACAAATGAAGGCACCCAGTGCAATTACAAAATATCATTAAATAAATCTTTAAATCCCAAATTCAAAAGAATACCAACAGCAAGACACATGTTTAAATAGAGGCTTTTAGAGGATAACTTCCAGAGGTATAGAGGGCTTAAGCCATCTGCAAGTGATTATATCAGCTTTACAATTCAGAATGTTTTGCAGTGTGGAGAAAGTACAGATTGAAAATGCCTCTATATATTCGGGCAACTTATCTCTTTATGTGATAACAAGTGATATTATGTCCCAAAATTTTCCTTTTTCGGAGCACAAAAGCAAACAATTTGCTTGAAAATATATAGATGAGCACATTGTGAGGAAACATGAAGCTTAAATCTTTTCCTTTGGAAAAAAAGTCTTGTTAATACAAGGAATGCGAAAGGAGCACCGAAGAATAAAGAAGGAAAAATCGGTATGGCAGTTCGTGACCTCAGGATATCTCAAACAGCCTAGCGGCCAGTCAATAATGCTCCGTATAAGAATGTGGATCACAGCAACTTCCCATAAATAGGCAGGTGAAAATTACAAAGGATTGGCTCAATTTTTTTTTGTTGATTCAGGAGTAAATACTTGCTTGGAAATCAGAGCTTACTCCCTTTTGTTTCCAGGAGAGCTGCTGGGAATCTTAACCAAGGGCAGTTGGACATGTCATCCTGTTTCATGGCAAGGCCCTGAGATAGGATCTGAGCCAATAATCTTCTGGTAAGATTTGTACCCACTAAGCCACAGCTGTGCCTAAAGGATTACCCTTTTTTTTGTGCTAAAAGAATAACTTGACCTTAGAACTTCAGGTCATGAAAAAAAGACCTTTCTTGTTGAACCCCAGCCTTTAGGTGATTTAACATTTTAATGAATATATTGAATATATATTAAATATACAGTCCTCATTTAAAGGCTCAGTAGCGGAGAGGGTCAAAAACTTCAAATTCCTGGGTGTCAACATCTCCGAGGATCTGTCCTGAAGCCTCCACATTGGTGCAATCACAAAGAAGGCTAGCCAGCAGCTATATTTTGTGAGGTGTCTGAGGAGATTCGGTATATCTCAAAAAACTGTCGTAAACTTCTACAAGTGTACCGTGGAGGGCATTCTGGCTGGTTGAATCACTGCCTGGTATGGAGATGCCAACTCTAATGGCAAGAATAAACTCCAGAGGGCTGCTAATTTTTCCTGCTACATCACAGGCACCAGACTTCACTCCATCGAGGTGGTGTCTTTTAAAAAAAAGCAGACTCTATCCTCAAAGACCCCCACCACACCGGCCATGCCCTTGTCACTCTGTTACCATCGGGTAAAAGCTACAGGGGCCTAAAGATGAGCGCTCAGTGGCACAAGGACAGCTTCTTCCCCACTGTCATCAGATTCTTGAATAATCAGTGAACCAAAGACACGGCCTTACTTTTCATGCACTTTTTTCTTACAGTAATGTCGTAAGATGGTTACAATATGAATGTTTGCTCTATGATACTGCTGCAAGACACCGAATTTCATGACTTGTTCAAGACATTAAATTCTGAGGTATTCCCTGATTTATGACCTATGTGATTTATAGTCATCTGTACATATGACAAAATTAATTTTTTAAAATAAAAAAATATAAAAGTTACGCGTTCACGAGTGAAAGTTGGTCCTATCTATGGAAAATAATGCCTCTCGCGAGAGATTGGCAGTGGTGGCCAACATCTTGCGAAAGCTGGCTGGTGGCCACCATGTTGTATTTGAAGAACGATAACATGGATACAGTGCATTTCTGACATACGTCCATTTCAAGATATGACCAGTCGGCCAGAATGGAACACGGACGTAAGTTGAGGACTTCCTGTGTCCACAGAGGAACTTTCTTGGATGCATTGAATCACGGCAGTGTGAAATATGAATTGTTCTGGAATGTATATTTGGTTTTGATTGTGCTGTTTTTTTTCTGTCATTAAAGAAACAGAGTCATTCTCAAAATCAGTATAGAATATTATCACCCAGTAAATACCTACAGCAAAGCCACCTTTATATCAAAATGTCAGTTTACTTCAGGAAAAAGAAAGGTCTCTTTCATTGTGTAAATCTCTTGCTGATTGCTGTTTTGGACCCTGTGATGATACGCTGCGGTACATCACTCGGCCAACAGGTGGCCTAGAGATACGGCTCCCGGCCTAATGACATCCGACCACCACGTGAGGTCCCGACCATGCTCTCTCTCTCTCTCTCTCTCTCTCTCTCTCTCTCTCTCTCTCTCTCTCTCTCTCTCTCTCTCTCTCTCTCTCTCTCTCTCTCTCTCTCTCTCTCTCTCTCTCTCTCTCTCTCTCTCTGGGATCACTGTAAGCACAGATAGCAGCTAACTAGATATTTATATGAGTGGAATAAAGCTGTGTTGCCCCAAACAGTGTTTTCCTTTGGTGCAGCCTGCCACAGACCCAAGCTGCCCAGTGCAGCTCGGCCAACAACTTTAAATGAGTCTTTTCTAGGATATTGCCAGCATTCGAATGGGCTAGTGGCAGCACATTCCAGAGTGTGGTCACCTGAACATCAGGATTGGCTGCTGCAAATCATAGCAACAGGGAATAAAAATGGCAAAAGGCCAAATCTGCAAAATCACTTCGAGAGATTCAATTGGTTTGTCAGCAATTGAACTAATGAGCCAAAAGTAATGCTACATATTGAATGAGAAGTGTGGGCACAGAAACATACACGGGAGCAGACTATGGATAAAGAGCAGCTAAAGATGTGGTAAGAATTCGTCAAAAGGAAATAATTGTGAATTCTCTGACCCTGCGCTAGTGGTAGCGATGCCGTTGGCCATGCACACGCGTTCATACTTGCGATCGGGGCGCTCACCCTTGTGCTCCCCAACCTCTCATTTGGTGCCACGCTCAACGCCGCCCTCCCCCGAGGTCGGACTCACCGCACCGGCGCCATCTTACATCTCCAAATGCAACGAGGGCGCCAGTGTAACTGTTAATTTTGCCCGAAGAGTCCTCTGTGGATTCGGGGCTTCACCAATCGACTTCCGTGGATCCTTCCGGAAGGTAGGCCTCAGTTCCTCCGCACTTCCTGCTCTTTTTAAAATGTAATTTCTTCACCGTTTGGCCTCTTGATTTCTTCATTATTACTGTATACAGTTACTTAAGCCTTTTTGGAAAAAGTTTTAAAAGTGTTGAATGTCTTTTCTATTCAGGCATTAATTAGTCAGCTGGGGAGAGGTGGTTTCATATGTCTTCTTCCTACGCCATCTTGCCACACCCCCACATTGCGATGATGTGCGATGACGCAGAAAGCATGTGGTGTCGCAGTGTGCGATTTTCAAATTTGAGGAAGATTTGCTCCACTCATTCTATGTGTAGTGCACAATGTCATCACAGTGTATTGACAGCAGAGGGATTACATGTTAATGAAGTGCAAATAAACTGAGCAGCTTCATTCTTAAGTGCTCATTTTGAAGGATATGCCAGACGAGTATGATACACGTCACAGTCGACAGCGACGACACGTCTCGCCACTTTACATACCGTTATGCTGTCTAAAATCGCGGAGAGAAATGGAGATTTGCAGTTTTGGTCGTTCCTGTGTTAATGAGCAGCGTCAGGATGTCGGAGACCCTTCATAATGGTAAATTCCCACTAAATCTGTGTAAAAGTTGTAATAGAAAGAATGAACTTTTACATGCAGTCATCAAGGATGCCATTGATTTCCACTGACAAAGAGCATGTTACGATTGTGCAAGCCATTGCACCATAAAGTTCTACTTCAAAGTTTTAATTTGCTTTGTCTAATTGTTCACGGCCATTTAGAACTGTAATCCCCTACGGGACTGAACTAGACACTGGGAATAAGTTCAAAATGTTTTCCTTGATTAGCTGGAACCACTGGCTTGATCTCATACACATGCTATGGCTTTCACTTACATTCCTGATTCACCATATACTGAAGGAGTTACTATTGATGTGGAAACTTTATTCGACAGTTGCATTGTTGACAAAATCTCAACAGTTCAAAGTGTTTGCCTAAACTGGTGGTTTATTCCAGTTTCTCAGGCGGTTATACTTGTTTCATAGCAGAGCACATTTCATTTTGAAAACACATATTGATCAAGGGAACTGGAAATTCTAAAGTCTTCCAGATGTAGGAATTTCTTTTCTCAAACATGCCCCAGTCAAATACATCTGATTACAAACCACGCCAAACAAAGACAAAACTAAGCCCGCAGCAAATATATACCTGCAAAATAAAACAAACAAATCATTTGGCTCATTGCTACTAAATTAACAGTTTCACTACATCGTTGTTTCGATCCCATGCCACCATTACCAGACCAACAAGGAGTTCTAATGTTCGAAACCGTTCAGCTTGTGTTTTGTGTACATAATAGCTGGGTAATGATAGTTGTGTCAATGTCATTCCATGCATGTGTAAACAGTTATGATAATCTTGAGAGAACATGCAAAATGCAACTTTTAGTAAATGCGGAAATTGTTTTTTTTTCTTTCTTCATTCACAACCATCAGTTGAGAATGCAGAAGACCCTAAAAAACATAAATGGACATTTTTTTTTTAAATCAGTGGCTTGGCTAGAACTTAGTAAAAGACCAAAACTCTGCAGTTATTGAAGGTAGTTTTATCTGAACCCTTCATAAATAATTCCATTGTTCAGTTCTTTAAGGAGAGTGGCTGTAGCAGCATCTTACGATGCCTGACCAATTAGGGCAGGAGAAAGATGAAATTGGATTCTTTGGCCCTGCAGTTGCAGTTTTGGGAGGGTGGGTTCGATGAATGTGTAGGAGGAGAGAGATAAGTGGAGATGAAGGCTTGGATGCAGAGAGCATAAATATTACACTGAGGCTCCTCAAATGGCAAGGAACAACATAGTCCTTCCCTGGAAGGAAGAAGATGGTTCACTAGTTTGCATCTTGCTGGCATCCACTTTATCCCTGCAGACCTAGGCCTGACGAGAACGATCAGGGCCGAATTTGGAACTAGAGGGGCCATAGAGCAGAAATGACAAAGTTAGATTCCAAGGAAGAGAAGAAAACAAGAATGCTAGTTCTAAGACCTTTAGTAAAACAACTAAAGCTAGAAGCATTAGGCTTGGGCTTGGACCAGAGCACCAATGTGCTCAAACATATACGAGTAGATGAAAATCTGTGGAGTGGATGTAAATAGAAAAACCATCTCTCTTAAAACATTGTTTCAGGTGGATCCAAAAAAATGGCACTCTCTGTACTTTAAGGTGCTTGTAAATTTACTATACTTGGTCAATGAAATAGTCAGCTCGCAGGTGAGGTAGTTTACCAGATCAAGGTCTTCACAAAACCGTTAATCACTCCACAAAGCAGAGCTCACAAATTCAACACACTTTGTCTTTTCCTTTCTGAGTGAATCCCTGGTTAAACATGGCTGTCCAGAAATTAATCCTCTATCAATAGTCCTAGATGCTCTCCCTGCTCAGCCAGTGTGTATTCTGCCTCCGAAGTTCATTGCAGTGGTGTTAATGGATGTAAGTTTTAGAAGACACACAAGTAAATGGTCAATTGAGTCCAAACAGCTGGGAGGCTGCAATTCTAGGCATTGCTCAGATAAATAGAAATGTATAAATTTTGTTTACAAGTACAAATTATAAACACTTACACGAAACATAATATTGAGGCTACAAATATTGGAAGTCTTATTTTCCCATCTTTCATTATGCCACAGGTTGTAAAGTGAGCATTTATTGTCTATCCTTAATTGCCCATGAACTCAGTGGCTTACTGGATATATTTCAAAGAGGGCTGTTAGGAAGCTATAACAATGTGATGGATCTGATTTCACGTGTAGATTAGATGATGAAGCCTGCGTTGTTTCATTAAAAGAATTTAATCAGAGAAGCTGAGACAAGAATCTGGTGCTGGCACTGGGTTTGTATTAGAGATTACATGATTAACTGAATTTCAATGTTCTATTTAGTCTGGAGGAATAGATTTGGTCTCCCCTCACTGCTTCAATAACGTAGGCAGATTGGCATTTGTGCCTCTCTTTACACTTATTTCACATGGATACTGGATGAGGGTAATTCATTCTCATAACTGCAGAAGATCCTGTATTAATGCAAAATTATATTTGAGAATAATCCTATTCTAGAGAGAATAACCACTCCCAGTGCAACGCTGAGATTTAGGCCAATCATTCTCAACCTGCTTTTGGCTATAGCCTCCTTAGTTTATGGGCCCCCATCCCTGTGAAGCAGTCAAGTTTTGGTTTGTTCTGCTCTCCTACCAACCACATAGAAAACATATAAAAATATAGTACAACCCCAATTATCTGAAATTGGATTCTCCAAAATCCTCAGGTATCTGATTTTTAATTTTTTTTTTGGATAAACGAGGATAACTGAAATCCTCATTTATCCAAAAAATTTTTCAGTGCCAAACTGATTGGGGACCTCAGGACCCTGGTGCCAGCAGCAGCAAACCTTGGTCCCCCGGCACCAGCAGCGGCGGACCTCGGGTCCCCGGCAGCAGGGGGGATCCATAAGCTCCCAGGCAGGAGCGGGACCCTTGGGCTCCCGGGGCATGAGTGGGGTCTCGGTGGGGAGGTGTAGGTGAGAATTATTTTAATGCTTAAAAAGTCTTCCTTTGTAGTTTGTTGTTCTTAAAACATTGTTACGAGTGATTTGTTGTGGCTACTGGGCTGTTTTTTAAAAAAGGACGAGTTCTCTGAGAAAAACTGTTTATCCGACATAGGCCTGGTCCCAACCATTTCAGATCATCAGAGATGTGCTGTATTTGGCACGTGAGGTGAAAAGAAAACTAGAGTTTTACTTGAATTTGCTGTGGCCCCAAAGGGGGCCCAAGGACCCATGTTGAGAATGTTTGATTTAGATCATAAGATCACGTTATAGGAGTAAGAATGGGTTATTCAGCTATCTTCTCTGCTCCACCAATCAATCAAGCTGATCCATTCTCCCACTCAGTCCACTTCCCGGCCTTTTCTCATAACCTTTGATGCCTTGGCTAATCAAGAATCTATCAATCTCCGCCTTAAATGCACCCAATGACCTGGCGAGTGCTGACAAATTACCACCCTCTGGCTAAAGAAATCCCTCTCTATCTCTCTTTTAAGTAGACACCATTCAATCCTGAAGTTGTGCCCTCTTGTCCTAGACTCTCCCATCATGGGAAAAAAAACCTTTTGACATGTACTCTGTCTGTGCCTTTCAACAGTTGAAATGGTTCAATGAGATCCTCCCACATTCTCCCAAATTCCAATGAGTCAGGCCAAGAACCATCAAATGTTCTTCAGATGATATGCCTTTCATTCGTGGAGTCATCCTTGTGAACCTCCTCTGAATGGTCTCTAACATCAGCACATCCTGTCCAAAACTGCTCACAATACTCCAAGTGAGGTCTCACCAGTGCCCTGTCAAGCCTCAACATCACATCCCTGTTCTTATATTCCATTCTTCTTGAAATGAGTGCCAGCAGTGCATTGGCTTTCTTCACCATTGACTTAATGGGCAAGTTTGCCTTCAGGGTATCCTGCTCTCCTAATCTGTCTAAGTCCTTCTGCAGCCCCCACTGTTTCCTCAACGCTACCTGCTCTTCCACTTATCTTCGTATCAACTGGAAACTAGGCCACAAAGCCATTCATTCATTCCACAATCTAAATCATTGCTATACAGCATTAAAAAGAAGCGGCCCCAACCGACCCCTATGGAACAGCACTAGCAACTGGCAGCCAACCAGAAAATGATCCGTGTATCTGACCCTCTGTTTCCCGCCAATCAGCCACATCTCTACCCAGTCTATTATATTTCCTGTTCTACCATGGAGTCTTGTTAAGTCTCCTCATATGGGGTACCTTCTCAAAGGCCTTCTGAAAATCCAAATACACAACATTTACTGCATCTCCTTTATCGAGCCTGCTTGCTACTTCTTCCAAAATTACGATTTGGCTTGTCAAGCATGATTTTCCCTTAAGGAAACCTTGCTGGCTTTGGCCTATCTTGTCATGTGCCTCCAAGTACTTCGTAACCTCAACCTTGACAAGGGACTTCAAAATCTTCCCAATCACTGACATCACTAACTGGTCTATACTTTCTTTTCTGCTGCCAATTTTCCAGTCCTCCGGGACTATACCAGAATCAGTTAATCCCTGAAGTTAATCCCTGAAAGGTTATTATCAATGCCTCCACAATCTCTACCTAGACTTCTTTCAAAACCTGAGTACAGGAAATTTAGCTACCCTTGGTCGATTCAGAATTCTGAGCATCTTCTCCCTTGATATAGTAATTGCACTCACATCCCTTCCCTGACATCCTTGGACGTCCAGCACACTGCTAACGTCTTTCACAGTGAAGACAGATGCAAAATACTAATTTAGCTCCTCTGCCACTTCTTTTTCTCCCATTATTATTTTTCCAGCATCATTTTCTAATGGCCCTATATCTACTCTCACCTCTCTTTTACTCTTTATGTACTTAAAGAAGGTCTTAGAAATTTTTTTTGCTATTTTCATACTTCATCTTTTCCCTCCTTATGAGTGTTTTAGTTGCCTTCTGCCAGTTTTTAAAAACTTGGAAGTCTATCTTCCATTATTTTTGTTTCCTAGCTTTTAGGTTGGCTTTGACTTCCCCTGTCCGCCACGGTTGTGACTCTTTTCCATGTGAATATCTCCTCTCTTCTGGTCTGTATTTTTCCTGCACCTTCCCCATTTCTTGCTGAAACTTCATCCATTGCTCCTCTCCCATCCTCCCTACTAGAGGCCCTTTCCAATCTACTTTGGCTGATTCATCTCTCATGCCCCTGTAATTCCCTTTTTACTATATTGAAATATTGGTACATCTGACTTTAGTTTCTCTGTAGATTTGTGATGAAGATTCATTGGATCCCTTAATTCGCTCTGGACAATGGTGGGTTGTTGGGGGCGGGTGTGGGGGGGGGGGGTGAGATTTTTGCAGCACGATTAAATTAAATGTTTATTTACTCAGGGCCTATGCCAAGTGGGGGCATTTACGGGCATGGACCCCCCCCCCCCCCCCCGCCTAATGAGGTGCTGTGCACCCTCCCCCGCACACTGTCAGCCCTGACCCTGCTGCATCACTAGTGTGTGTCAAGCATCACTAGTGTCTAGATTGACACACACTAGCAACTCCATTCGTCCTGGCCATGTCCGTCAGCACAGGTAGGTCCCATGCATCCAACTGTCCCCCTCCCCATCGGCACATTAGTCAACAGCAGACACCCCTCAGTGCCCGCCCATCACCACATTTCAAGTTATGTGCCTACCTCTAACATTGCAATGACCCCTTCTAGCATTCATTCTAGCACCGACCCTGGTATTTACTAAACATTTGCTTTCAGCTCGAGATGTGGAAGTTTTGAAAACATTTTATTCTGGACTGAAGCACTGTGGTGGAGCAGAAGAGGTTACTGTGTTTCTGAGCAGACAGACACCATGTGGCCAAAGTCTCTGCAAAGTCAGAGCTATTTCCATGCTATGAAGTCAACTTCTATCACTGGAGCCCTACATTTTCATCAAGCATGCTCTACATATTACCCTGGAAAATTAGAAGGAAGTTTTCGAATGGTTCCAAATCAGGAAAGGCAAAGATTTCTCCCGAGGCAGCATCCGCTATTTAACATGGAAGATTATTATTTATTTTTCTGTGAACATTACAAGATTGTTGATACAGAAAATTAACAGATTGACAGGAGGCACCAGGCTGATAGAATTCATGTGCATAAGATTAATGGAATTAGCTGATAAACTCGACCATGGTGACACTAATCAGAATACATTGAGGTTAATACAGTAAGTAATGATAATTGATAATTTGGTAAAGAAACTTCCCGTGTACAGCACATGCAAGTCTTACCATATGTTTTAACTTTTTGAAAAGTTATGTGCCGAGAAATTAGAAGAGGATGTGGAAGAGGAAAATAGATTCAGAGGGCGTCTGGATGGTGGAGGCAGAGATTCTCAAATATATTAGAAGTATCTCAGTGTATGAGTCGTAGGAGGCAAGAGACCAAGTGCTGATAAATAGGATCGGGGTAGATAAGTAATTGCTGACTTGCGCAAGTCAGAGAGGCCTGTCTTTGTGCTCTCTGACGCTAATTTGGATTGCAAAAATTTGGATCTCCTTCAAAATAACCATTAAATTGGTTGAAAAGGCCCAGAGTACTGCCATACTTCACACCCCAAAAGAAGAGCTGGAAATTAATTACCATACCATGTTATTGAAAGATGTACAAAGGAAGCTTGACAAGGTAGATTACTCCCTGAAAAACAAAGAACCAGCATGCAGAGATCCAGAATAAAGCATTATTTCTTTCAGGACAGAGGTGAGGAAAAATGTAATCTCTCAGAATATTGTGAGTATTTTGAGTTCTCTGAGTTTGCAGGGAAGTTGGGGGCCTCGAGGAAACAGGCAGGAAAAGTGGACCCAAGGCCAAGATTGGAGCAGCCATGATCTAACTGAATATGGAACAACTTTTATCAAAGCCAGCCTTTGCTTTTGTTCCTTGCAAAACATGACCTGCATCATTTCCAACAGCAGCAGACTAATTAAAGGGGGACATCAACACTTCCCGTGAAGCAAAGAAAGAATGCAGTGGAGAAGGACAGTGCAAAGCAGCAGGCCCATCAGTGCCAAAAGCAAGGATCAGAGCACCAGAGGAGCCGAGAGCTGGCAGGCTACCGTAAGAATGGCTGGCAGGAAGTAAGGGCAGCACAGATGCATAGCAGACAGTACTGGACCCTCATAGCTCCTGGCTCCTAGGTTAAATCCTGAACTCAGCTGCTATTTTGTGTGAAGTTTGCACACTTGTTCTTCCCATGGATTTTTACTGGTGCTTCAGTTTCTTCCTAAATACCAAAGAATGCGCAGATAGATTAAATCGGTGGTTTTCAACCAAATTCTTTCCACTCACATACCACCTTAAGTATTGCCTAAGGCATCGGTGCTCCGTGATTAGTAAGGGATGGCTTAAGGTGGTGTGTGGGTGGAAAGAAAAAGTTTGAAAACCGCTGTTTTAATTGTACCTAATTGATTCGTTATGTGCACGGTTTCATAACTCCAAAGGAAATGGACCAATGGCAATTTTTCCCAAGCAAATATTTCAGTAACAATTGGGTCTAGAGCAGTGATTCTCAACCTTCCCTTCCCACTCACATCCCACCTTAAGCTATCTCTAACTAATCACAGAGCACAGGGATTACTTAAGGTGGGATGTGAGTGAAAAGAAAAAGTTTGGAAACCACCCTGGGTTAAATGGCTTTTTAAATAATCCCTATAGTAGATAAATGGCAAAAGACCCAGGAGGGCTGATGCAAAAAAGAATATTTGCCAACCAACAGAGGACAAAGAGGAGCGTGGAATAGGACTTATAAACTTGCTTTGCTGGAGGCTGGCACAGATTCATGACCCACTTCTGTGTCATGGTACATAACTAAAGTGGTCACTAGTTTAGGAATCCTTCAGGTGCAATGTGACAAACAAATTCATGAGAAGTCAAGATGAGCTGAAGGCCAGGAAAGTAGTGCTCTGTCATATCCACACTTATATCCTCCTCACAAGGAGGTGCTGTTCATCTTCATACTGCTTCCGAGGGAGAATAATATGGGAGGAAGGCCTTCCATAATGAGGTTGATATGGATGCAATCAGTTCATCTTCAAAGTGATTGAAATCATGAGCACAGGAGTACGAAAAGCCCATCTCCAAGTTCTCGCAGCAAGTTTTGCAGAGGAGGGAGCCCACACCCTCCACCTTGACGGTGCCCACACACTCCACCTTGGCGGTGATGCTCACCAAGAATCCCATCATATAGAACTCCTGAGTACAATTGCTACAGAATTCACATATCTTCCTCCCACTGCATAACGTCACCCTGATGGAAGTAGAGGACTGGAATTCATCATGTTTTAAAATGCTAATGAAGAACTATAGATGGGATTTAAATTTAGCATCTTAGATTTTATATTTGAGAGGTAAGTCATGGGTAGCGGCAATATGTTGGGCAGCTCTTCCAAAGACCAACATATCTCCAAGATCATGTGTGCTTTGGAGCACACTCTGGCACTGGTTTCATCCTTCCAAGTGGAAGCCAGGTCCCAGCAGATCAGCGAGACCATATGAAGCACAGTGCCTTCCTCTCTGTAAGTAGCTGGCCCTCCCATCCTCGAGGCTCTTCTTGGCTGGCAAGTGCTTTCTCCAGGCATCAGCTGGTCTGTGTGAAGGTGACCTGGTGACTTTGTGTGAACACATTTTATTATTCGCTGGTGTGAAAGCACCAACATCCTGTGAAATGTACAATCTGTAAGTGACAAAGAGGAGGACATGTCTGCCCTCTATGGTTTCTGACTTTTGCAGAGTTACAATGTTAATAACTCCTATATCTCAACTTTTTAAAAGTGTTAATAGTCAAAGGTGATTGAGTTAGATTACACATTTTATGCCAATATACGGAATTAGGTTAGTTCAACTATATAGAACACATACTGGAAGAAAGTTTCCTTTTTAAAGCCTGTTTAAACACCTGACTGGTAATATGTAATTCCATTTATACTGACTTCCCATCTCAAATCTTATGGAAGCAAATATGCAGATAATGTGAAAATAGGGGGAGTGGTGGATAGTGAGGAAGGTTTTCTTGGATTGCAAAAGGATTTGGTTTGTTTGGAAAAGTGGGCTGAAAGATGGCTGATGGAATTTAATGTAGACAAGTGCGAGGTGCTGCATTTTGGGGAAAAATAACCAAAATAGGACATATGCAGTTAAGGGGAGGGCATTGAGGTATGCAGAGGAACAGAGGGACATGGGGTTTATGGTACAGAGTTCATTGAAGGTGGGTTCCCATGTAGACAGGGTGATTAAGAAGGCATATGGTATGCTGGCCTTCATAAATCATAGTATAGAGTATAGGAGCTGGGAGGTGATGCTGCAGCTGTTTAAGGCATTGGTGAAGCCAGGTTTGGAGTATTATGTTCAGTTCTGGTCTCCAAATTATAGAAAGGATATAGATAAAGTGAAGAGGGTGCAGAGAAGATTTACAAGGATGTTGCCTGGCTTATAGCATCTAGATTACGGAGAAAGATTAAGGAGACAGAGACTTTATTCATTGGAATGTAGATGGCTGAGAGGGGATTTGATAGAGGTATTAAAAATTATGAAGGGAATAGATAGAGTAGACGTAAATAGACTCTTTCCCCTGAGGGCAGGGGAGGTTGGAACAAGAGGGCATAAGTTAAGGGTAAAGGGGAAAAACTTCAGGTGAAATATTAAAGGATGCTTTTTCACTCAGAGAGTGGTGGCAGAATGGAATGATCTTCCAAAAGATTTAGTTGCGGCAGGGTCCCTTCTGTCATTTAAGAGGAGATTGGTTGTGTACATGGATGTGAGGGGTTGGAGGGTTATGGGCGGAGAGCAGGAGGGGGAAGCTAGTGGAGTTGTTCAAGTGAACCGGCGTGGACTTGAAGGGCCAACATGGCCTGTTTCCACGCCGTAAACAGTTATAGGGTTATATGGTTAATAGTACTGTGGGAGTAGAGTTTGATTACTTGGAACCCAAATGAAAAATTGTGGTTTTGTAACATATTTAAAGTGTGTATTAAGCAGCTGACAAAGACACTGGACTGGAGAGCAAAGATCATTGAAAAACAATTTGTTCACAGAGAGAAGCACCACCAGCCGCAGTGACTTCTGTCCTTATCATCTTCAAGATACACTACAGTTACTGATTGAGGTTACTCTGACATCATCACCCAAACCTGTGACTTCAGCCGTCACCGTAAAGAAGCACACATGAACATCATCAACTCCAAGATGAACAACATCTTCAGAATCAGAATTTATTGTCATGAATAAGTCATGAAATCTGAGGTTTTGTGGCAGTGTCACAGTGCAAACATTCATATTATAATCACATTGCAACCTTACTATTAAAAATAGCAGTGCATGGTTCACTGATTATTCAGGAATCTGATGGCAACGGGGAAGAAGCTGTCCTTGTGCTGCTGAGGGCTCATCTTTTGGCTCCTGGACCTTTTTCCTGATGGTAGCAGAGTGAAAAGGGTCTTTGAGGATAGAGGCTGTTTTTTTAAGGCATCGCCTCGTGTAGATGTCCTCGATAGAGTGAAGTCTAGTGTCTGTGATGTCGCAGGCCGAGTTAACAACCCTCTGGAATTTATTGTTGACCTGAGGATTGGTGCCTCTATACCAGGCAGTGATGCAACCAGCCAGAATGCTTTCCATGGTACACCTGTGGAAGTTTTCGAGTATTTTTGGTGAGGTACCAAATCTCCTCAGAAACCTGACAAAGTATAGCCGCTGGCAAGCCTTCTTCATGATTGTATGAACATGGAGGCCCAGGACAGATCCTTGGAGATGTTGACACCCAGTAATTTGAAGTTCTTGACCCTCTCCACTACTGAGGCCTTGATGAGGACTTGGTCGTGTTCCCCTGACTTTCTTCTGAAGTCCACAATCATCTCCTTGGTTTTGCTGACGTTGCGGGCAAGGTTGTTGTTGTTACACTATTCAACGAGCTGATCTATCTTCCTCCTGTACACTTCCTCATTGCTGTTTGTGATCCTGCCAACAACTGTGGTGTCATCAGCAAACTTGTACATAGCATTGGAATTGTGCCTGGCCACACAGTCATGGGTGTGGAGTGAGTAGAGCAGTGGGCTAAGCACAAATCCTTCGGACGCGCCTGTGTTGATGATCAGTGAGGAGGAGATGTTGTTTCCAATTTGTACTGACTATGGTGTTCTGATGAGAAAGTCAAGGATCCAGTTGCAGAGTGGGGTACAGAGGCCTAGAGTATGTAGTTTCTTGACCAGCACTGGGGAGGATAATAGTTTTGAAGGCCGAGTTGTAGTCGATGAAGAGCAGCCGTATGAATGAATTGCTTTTTTCAAGGTGATCCAGAGCTGAGTGGAGAGCCAGTGATATTGCATCTATTGTGGATCGATTGTGATGATAGGTGAATTGCAGTGGGTCTAGATCTTTACTTAGGTGCATGTTAATTCTGGCCATGACCAGCCTCTTGAAGCATTTCATCACAGTAGATGTTAGTGCTACTGGGCGGTAGTCGTTGGGGCAGCTCACGCTACTCTTCATGGGTACCAGGATGACTGATGCCCTTTTGGAGCAGTTGGGAACCGTTGACTGCAGCAATGAGAGATTGAAAATATCCATGAACATTTTGGCTAATTGGTTGGTGCTGATTCTCAGTACCCTGGCAGGTATAACTGTCGGGCCTGACACCTTGAGAGGGTTCACGCTCTTGAATGATGTTCTGACTTCGCCCTCAGAGACCAATATCACAGGGGCCTCAGCCTTTTTAGGGATTCTAGTAGGAACTGTTTGGTTCTTCTTCTCAAAGTGGGCATAGAAAGTGTTCATCTCATTGGGTAATGAAGCATTGTAGCCATCTATAGTGTTCACCCTCGCTTTGTAGGCTGCAATGGCCTGCACTGCCCGCCATTGCTGGTGTGTATCTGTCTCTAGCTTCCTCCAGAATTGCCACTTTGTTTTGGAGATTACCTTCCACCAGCCATACCTGGTCTTCTTGTAGACATCCCAGCCTTAAACGCCCTTGTTCTTGCCCTCAGCAGGTTGTGGATTCCCTGATTAATCCGGGGCTTCTCGTTGGGGAACACCCGGTATTTGCGTATGGCCACACACTCATCCACACAGGTGTCAGTTACACCTGTTGAATATTTATTTTAATCCATGGATGAGTTCTTGAATATGGTCCAGTCCACCAATTCAGAGCAGTCCTGAAGACTCTCCTCCATCTCCCTCGACCACACCTTCGACATCTTCATCACTGGTGCTGTGGTCTTCAGTCTCTGCTTGTACACCGGGAGTAGAAGTACAGCCAGGTAATCAGACTTACCAAAGTGTGATCATGGTATGGCTCGGTATGCGTTCTTCAATGGTCGAGTGTGTTGGTTCCCATGGTCTCACGTGTGACATGTTGGTGGTAGTTTGTCAGAGACTTCTTCAGGTTGGCCTGGTTGAATTCCCCCATAAAGATCAGGAAGGCATCAGCATGTGCTGTCTCATGGATGGTTATCACAGTGCTCAGTCCCTCCAGTGCCAGCCTGACGTAGGCCTGTGGCGAAATGTACACTGCGGACAGAATGATGGCAGTGAACTCCCTCAGCGGGTAGTAGAATGGGTGACACTTGATCACCAGATGTTCCAGGTTGGGGAGCAGGACTGGGACACGACCATCACGACTGTCATGTATTGATAATGACACAAATGTCGCCTCCCCTTGTTTTTCCAGACACTGGTGTTTGGTCAATGCAATAAAGGATCTAACCCTTGGGCTACAGCACTGTGTCCAGAATGCTCATGTTTAGCCATACTTCTGTAAAGTACATCATGCAGCATTCGCGGATAGCTCTCTGGTGTTGAAGTCTGACTTGGAATTCATCAAGTTTGTTCTCCAAGGACTTTACATTGGCCAGGAGGATGGTGGGGAGTGGAAGCTTCAGGCCCTGGCATCTCAGCTTGACCTGTAGCCCCTCCTCTCCATCTATGTGGTTGAGTCTTCTTTACCTGGTCCGTGGGTCTGCTGCTGGTCGTTCCCACGGTGTTTAAATAGTTTGTGCGCTGTCCCTTTAAATCACCTGTGATGTTCGAATGTATAGAGCATCTGCTGTTTGCGACTCCCGCAAAGTTTGAATGGCCCAATCGCTGGCTGTTTAAAATCCCCGCGGACTTGTTGTAGTTGCACTTGCCTGAGCACCGGGTGTTTAAAAGTCCCGATGGAGACTGCTGATTCCGAGGTCTGTCAGCGATCTTAGGACATCCATCTTAATGGGTAAGTTTGATTTTGTGTTTCTGGTTTTATGTTTGATTTTTAGAAGTTCTGAACAGGAATATTTGAGGATCCCCATCAGAGCTGCTTGCAAAGAGTCTCTGCTGTAGGGTGCCATTTTGAAGTCAGTGCTGGGTCTCTGCTGTAGGGCACCATTTTGAAGTCAGTGCTGGGTCTCTGCTGTAGGGCGCCATTTTGAAGTCAGTGCTGGGTCTCTGCTGTAGGGCGCCATTTTGAAGTCAATGCTGGGTCTCTGCTGAAAATGTACCACTATTCCTCAATCATTACTAGGTCTAAATCCTGGATCCCTTCCCTAATGACATTATGGGAGCAGCTTCTCCGGTGCATTGCAGTAGGCTGAGAGCACCTCCTTCTTTTTTAAAAATTATTATTGGTGCACCGTTCACAGAGGCACTGCAATACTGGGTCGATGCGTGGAGTGGACTGAGGAGAATTAAGGATGAGTAATAAATGCTGGCCTTACTGCGAAGCCGGCAACCTGAAGAATGAATGCACCAACAGAAAGCAGCCTTCTCCAGGGAATGAATATTCCTGATCCATGAACAGAGGACTTGTATCCACAACCTTTTGAACATTTTTAAGCAAAGAAATAACTAACTGTGTCTTTGCTCTCGAAGGGTTTTAAATTGGTTAGCTTGCTTTTGTAAGCGGGCTGATCTTGGACAGAACCTTTGGCACTGTCCTCTCCTAAGAGTCACCTCCAGCTGCTGTCTTTCTGTCTTCAACCTTCTGCTTCTCGGACTTTCTGTTTAGTATTCCTCCTGACTGGGGTCATCCCACTATCTCCACAGACTGCTGCCATCGAAGACCTGTGCATTTCACTCTCCCTTCCTTTCTTCTGTAATGAGAATGAAATTGCAATTGATTGGAAGGCGGTTTAAAATATATTTTTAAAAATTCCTTAACTTTAAAAAAAAATGGTGGTGAATATTTGAGAATTATAGTCAATGGCGTCTTTTATGAGATAAATTTATTACTGAAGTGCTACTTATCCTGTCTATAAAATTGCAAATGCAGAGATTATACATTATTCAATGTCTTGAGCTCCATAGAAGGTAGACTAAGTCTTCTGAAACTGCTGTTAATATTCTGGATTTATCTTAAAAGCATGAGTGAAAATCTGTCATTAAACAAACCTCCAAATGGGTTACATGAAGTGCCAACGACTCTTTTAATTATAAATAGGAACATAAATTTTAATCGGTTATGATTCAACAATATGTTTTAAAAATAAACTCTAACTCGCTGTGTTTCATTACCTTACCTTTGCTAACTGACTTCAATTCACCCTCAATATAGCAGCATTGACCTCTCCCATCAAATTGCAACACTTGAGGCACACAACTGCTCTATCAGCAGATCTGACAATGAAAAATGCTGCAAAAGCAATCCCTCTTCTTGCATCATTCTCTCCCTGTCACTTAATTTGAAAGAAAAATAAAGAGCTGCACACTTCAATGCAAGCTGATACCTTGGATGCAATACCACCATATCGAATGGGGGTGTTACCACGGAGCTGCTGTACCACAGCGTTTGATATTACTTCTTCTGATCACATCTTAAATTAATGAAAGATGATTTGGTAATGTTTTTCCCTTTGGAATCTAAAAATAATCTTTGAGCTGGATGGACTTTTCAGGATGGTTATTGAAAGCTGAAGGACCTTTTCTGCTGTTCCTTCCTCCGGTCCTCTTTCAGTCAATCTACTCATGGGAAAAAAAAAATCAATAAATAGGGAGTTTGACTTTAGAACTTCATAATCACAGCAATAGCGAGCAAATCTTTTATTTTGTCTGCAGTCCTGATAATAATAATTTGAATTCCATTGAATGATAAGGGAAAATTAACTATTGAGAAAGCAAACATTTAAGGTGCAGACTGTATGCCCTTTTGGTTTCTTTTAAAATGGTGACTGTTTCAAATAAGTTGCAAGCAATTCACAGTCTTTCGTGATTGTTCCGGACTATTGTTGTATAGTTAACATATAGAGCCTATTTGATTTCACAGGTGGAGACAATTGGCAAAGACCTGAAGAGAATCACACCAAAATACTTCTGATGGTTGAGGTTTTAATAGAGCAGCTGAGACGTTTCACACACTTTTGACACAAATGCTTGTGAGGGGTTTGCAGGAGGGAAGCTGGAAGTGTGAGTGTCAAGAGACCCAGCAGATTTTTTGTTTCAAGTCCGATTAGATTCCGTTATTACACTGGTAGCTGCTCGCTTATGGTTATACGACACCAAAGTACCTATCTGTTCAGAAAAATTAAAATATATGTGATTTCTTCAATTTTCCTTTCATTACTGCCAGTAAGAATTGGTTGTAGGTGGACCCTTATTATTATTGAGGGCTTGCTTCTACTCCAGTGTCAGCATTCAGAGGTGATGGATGAGGCCATATGTGACCTGCAGAATCAGCCACCAGTGGGGCAGAAGGTGCTTCGAGTCACGGGCCATGAGTCCATGTGACCGTGCTCGTTGTACCATTTACCCTGGACTTTTGTGTGCTCTTGACACATGGACCTGAGGATCTTGATATTTATTATGAATGCCCTGCATCCACGGTGACCAATCTTGGGCCAGAGGTTCCCAGGAGTTAGTGGGGATGTTGCAATTCTTCAAGCGTCCCTACAGTCTTTTCCTCAAACCCCCTGGTAATCAATTCCCACAAGCGAGCTCGGAACAAAGGGCCTCTTTCAGGGCATCTGGCTTTAGATGTGGGCTGGTCAGTGGAACTGATGCCAATGCTGGGATGTTAGCCAGGCAGACGATACTGCATTGGTTCTCTTACCTCACCAGTGGTCTAGCAGGACTTTGTGAAGTCTTTGTGGGTGGTACCTTTCAACATTCATGATTCAATTTATTATCATAGTAATAAAACCTGTGTCATATCACATGAAATTTATTTTTGCCTGCTGCAAGACAGACAGATTCGCCTCTGGCAGGAATTGCCTAAGCACCTCTTACAGTCAGAGAGAGAGGAGCAAAAAACAGCCCCCCAGAATCACCAAGTGTCCGTAGATTCACCTTCCACAGCCCCCGCAGCCAGACAGAGTCCTGTCTTTCGGAGAGACTATGGCATTTACTGGATTTAGGAAGCACACAGAGAGTAGAGTGGAAATTTACCTCAGCCGATCCTTCAAATTATTCTCTGACCACAAAAATTATTGGGTCAAATTGCACTGGGCTCTGTCTTGTCCAGACTTGCCATGTATGCCCATTGACCTGAATGCTCTTTATTCTAACATGAAGATTTGACGTTCGTTCCCCAAGAGGCATCGGTGAAATGGAGTAAAGTTCAAGTGACAAGCAGGTTTTAAATGACCCTGAAGGCCATTTAGATCTTGCGAGTTAAGTGGGGAGAAAAAAAAATCACCTTTTAATTCCAACAAATAATTTAAAAAACTAAATTAGCAAGCAAATACTTTAACATGGAAGTATCGGCATAAATATTGCCCAGCTTTCCTTGGTGTAAAGCAGGGAGGCTGAAAGTCAAGCGAATCCATCCTCTCTCCTCAGAATGTCAATGCTCCAGCACTGGGTTCAAGAGTGAGTCCAGTGTCCATGAGGGAAGTCAAATGTACATGAGCTCCACTAGACCTTGGACTTAAAAGTTTGCCTGAGTATGCATAGTTACTGAGGATAAAACAAAGTCCAAAGGATTGACAGGCAATTTGGCCCAATGCATTATTTTCTGTGTCAATAATGCAATTTCTGGCAGCAGGTATCTTCTTGAGCAAGGGCCACTTTACAATGGACTCTGAATTTTTGAGTGGTGAGATAAATTTCAAAGAATGCACTTCAATTCACATCATGCAACTAAAAAAGTTAATCACATTTTTCAGATTGACCAATGGAAAGCAGAATTTTTAATATATATTTTCTTTGGACTCCACACATACGAAAAATCTTTTATGTTCTGCACTTTCTCCATCAACTCATCAGATAAATTCAACGAGCTACTAAATTTGTAATATAAACTGTAAATCATTAAGTAGGAATATTTCTTTAGGCCAGGTTTCAATTTCTCCACAAGCTGCCATGTAATGTTTACCAAATGTTTCTTTAAAGTGCAGATGTTAGAAGGAAAATATTCACACTTCAAAAGAAAATCTAGACTCTGAAAACTGTTGTTTGCCATTTTTCCCTCACACCTGGTTTCTACAGAGACTGCATACATTCTTTTTTTACATTTTGATGCTTCATTATATGAGCTTTTTCTTTCATGGGAACTGACGAACTGTGAGGTCTCATGAATGAGCACATGTCGATAGCAGGAAGCAGACTTTTTTGCATCACTTTGCTCACAAAAAGAGTGAGATAGAAATTTTCTTTCCATCAATAATGTGCCTTTGTATTGTACAATCTGTATTGTCTCAAAATGAGACCTGGAAAGTAAAAATAAATTTTCCTTATTGTTTTCAATGATCGTCTGCCAGCAGTAGCCTTTTGTTCCTATGGTTCAGTTCAACTGAGGGTATTATACTCTTGAGTTGGTCTCCCAGTAATTTAAAGGTAAAGGCTCCATTATTGGAGGTAACTACATGAAATGCTTTAACATTTGAAGACAGACGTTTGAAGACAGACGTTTGAAGACTTTGTCCAGTGGCCCTCACAGAAACTTACAGCACCTGATGTTCCTAGGCGGTTTCCCCTCCAAGCACTGACCAGTCCTGACCCTGCTTAGCTTCTGAGATTAGGCTATTACAAACTGATGGAAGACGAAAATACTTGTAGCTGGACGCCATTAGTGGTTTCATTTGAATGAGCACAATACAGCGTCTGGAGGGGTGCTGCGACAGTCTGGCTGAGCAGGCCTTAATTGATCTCCATGACAGCATAACAGGTGACAGGAGGCAGGTAACCTCCCACTCAAAACAAAAGACAAGGGGTCTCAGTAAGCCTGAGGGGGTGCACAAAACAAAATACTGGAGATGACTGATGCTTCCTCACTGTGACTCTGCAGCCTTTCTAAGGTGAAGCCCAAAGTTAGAAAGGCAACAGATGAACATCCAACAAGACTGTAAATGTTGTTGACACAGAGTTGGTTGTGTGAGGCAGAAACTGCAGTGCAATGTTTATGAGGGTGATCACACACTGTAGATTTGTAAACTACTTGAACTGCATGAGACTTTACTGTTACTTCTGTCAGTGAAGCTGCTGATATCCTGGATCCCTAGGGCCTTGGCATTGGATATGGTAGGATCAAACTCTTTAGCTCACACCCAAACAGGCCACCATCCTTTGGGTAGGACGCATTGCAATTCTCAAGGCCTACATTGCCGAAAAAAGTGGCATAAATTGAGTGCTGAGCACTGCTCAACATTAAGGGGCCTGCAGAGTGAAGCCTGCACTGAAGGAGCTGAGGGCTGGAGGGAGAATCTTCCAGTGGCAGGTTCAGTGCAAAGGAGGGGAGAGGAGCAGAGTGTTCAAACCATCAGTGAAGATGTGCACTCATCTCTGCTGGTGTGTTAGGTCTTTGAGATGTTTCTTGTGTTGAATGCAGTCCCTGAGAGTTGACTACTCTGCTCCCACTCCCTTGACCTACTTCAAGATCTATGCAAACCTCCTTCCATTAGATCAGTGGTTCCCAACCTTTTGCTTTCCACTCACATACCACTTTAAGTAATCCCTATGCCATCAGTACTCTGTGATTAGTAGGGGATTGCTTAAGGTGGTTGTGAGTGGGAAGGGAAGGTTGAGAATCACTGCTCTCGACCCAATTGTTACTGAAATATTTTGCTTGAGAAAAATTGTCATTGGCCCATTTCCTTTGGAATTATGAAACCTTGCACATAACGAGTCAATTAGGTACGATTAAAGCAGTGGTTTTCCACCATTTTCTTTCCACCCAATAACCACCTTAAGCAATCTCTTACTAATCTCAGAGCACTTATGGCATAAGGAATACTTAAAGTGGTATGTGAGGGGAAAGAAAAAGGTTGGGAACCATTGCATTAGATGGAGAGTGCACAATCTGACTTCCCCAGAGAGGAATCTTCATATATGATGGAGGCTTAAACATGATTCCAGCTCATCTTCTGGAGATAAATGTTTTTAATCGAAGCCCTGAATAATTCCAGACACCTAGAAACTACTTCCTGACAAGTAATGCACCTGGAAATACCAGAGGAAGCTTCTTGTCCCAGTAAGCAGTTTGGCTTTCAGTATCTACACAAAAATGCTGAATAAATTCAGCAGGTCACCCAGCATCCATAGGGTGTGCATCAACATTTCGGACCCAAGCCTTTCATCAAGGTACGAGCAGAAAGCAGGCCGGTGCCTGGCTAAAAAGGGTCGCGGGAGGATGGAAGTTGAGGCAGGGGGGATGATCACAGACCAACAGTCAAGAGGTCATAAGTGGATGTGGGTGGGAGGGCAGAAGAGAAAAAAGCTGAGGTGATGGGGGGAGGGAGGGAAGTTGGTGGGAAGCTGGAGGAAAGGAGAGAGGAGTATAGGGAAAGAGAGAGAGAGTCATGGAAGGGGCCAAATGGAACCTGGAGAAGTCATTGTTAATGCCATCTGGTTGGAAAGTGCCCAGAAAGACTATTAGATTTTGTTCCTCCAATTTGCAGATGGCCTCAGTTTTGGCATTACCTGAGGCCATAGACAGACATATCGACATTGAAATAGTATGTGCAATTGAAACGGTTGACCACTGAGAGGTCCTCATTATTGCAGCGGACAGAGTGATGGTGCTCGATGAAATGATCTCTCAATCTGGGTCCAGTCTCTCCCTGATGTAAACCCACAGATGAATCCTACCTCTTTTATTCAGGTGCCTGTCCGCCTTCTGTTCATTACCTTGACAAAGGGTTAGGCCTGAAACATTGTTTCCTGTGGACACCACATGACCTGATGAGTTTTGCTCGCCCTTTCATGTATTAAAGTACAATCACAACATCTGCAGACTTTCTTGTTTGACTTCCAGGGAATGTTACATGTAACTTGTACATATAGTTTGGATATATGCACTTAACTCTTAAGAATCACCTACTGTAAGTTAGACTCTCTCAAAGGAATAGCATGCGCTTCTGATAAATTCTGATATGTTTTATTTACCATGATTTGTACAGGCCAATGGAGATATACCCCAGTACTGAAAGTTCCAGTTTGCCTTTCCGAATGTAGGATAAAAGATAGGTCTATTAATTTCATATCTGAAGTCAAATGAGGCCTGAAATAATTAAGTTTTAACCTCCAAAGGCAGGGCTGTGAGTGTCAAATGTAAACCCCAGAATTGACACATTCTTTCAACATTTTATACAGGGAAATCAAAGGATGTATTCTGGGTTTCCTTTAATTTACAGCAATGGAGGAGAGAGATGGAAATGTGGGGAATATTGGGGTTGGACGGGGAGGAAACTGAGAAATTGCAATTTGGCAGTCCACTTCTCAATCCATTTTATTTTCAAACTGGACTCTAAGCCAGCCTGTCAAAGCCACTGTGTTCCAACCTGTCCAGTTGACCAACATCCATTCAACCTTGTTCAATTGCATAATTTTTTTTTCTTGTGATCTCTGATGGACCTCCACATCCGTCCTCTCATAGTAAATCTTCACTTTGTAGAGAATGGTATTTTATCACTGGAAGCCTTCAGTGATAGAAAAACAGATGAAATCAGTCTGGGAAATGAAACCACAGGCTTATTTATTGAACCTTAACCTCATTTTGACCTTTGTCTTGGGTCACTGATTCTTGGTGTTATTGACATCTAAACCCCAGTACAATACATCAAGGACCTGACTGGATGACATTCAGGAAAGTGAACTGAAAGCATTCACATTCACACGCTTTTTAAAGTTTTGACCTTCATGGCGCAATGTGAAAGATATAATAATTGCATGATCACATGTTACTTCCGCTAAAATGCTTCCAGAAATTTATTTTCTTTTATCAATACTTAATTCCAATAACCCTGAACTCATTAGAAGCATACTCAAGGACCACCTTCTGCAATAAAACCAAATTGATCATCTTTGATCCCTGACTGAAATTAAATGGATGCAATCTTATTGAATTTCATCCCCATAACCTTTATTCATTAAATTAAATATTAAGATAATTGATACATAAAATCTCTCTGACCATCCTATCAGAGGAAATCAATCATCTAGGGTATCTGATTTTATTCTCGATGCAGTCTTCATTCTGCAACAGAAGTAAGATCCCATAAATGAGCAAGAATAGGATGAGACTCCATACGCTTTTGGGGATTATGGTTCAGTTCTCTCAGTGTGGAGTCCTAGCTGAGGCAACAGAAGGACAGAAACATAACCGATGTTGAAGGGGCAGTTTTCATATAATTCAGCACAGGCCTAGTTGCTTGACTAAACTTGGTACTTCTTGGTATGGATAGATAAATAGATTTTAAAAAGAAGAACAAAATAAAAAGAGTATTTTCTCTGTAAGTCAGTGAAAAATAATATAACCTCCCTTATCCATCAAAACCATCATCAATGGAGAGGTCAGAAATCTGATCAATAAGTAGCCTCCTCTGGTATTCCATGTCGTATCACTCAGGGTGATATTTTATGATTTGCAGACTTAAGGTCAGCTTCATAGAAGCAGAGTGGAAAACATAATAAACTTCCAGAGTGATGCAGCGTGAAGTGAGACCCATTGGCCTAACTTGCTCATGCCAACCAAAATGTCCAACCCACACTAGGCCCACCTGCCTGTGCTTGGTCCATATCCCTCTAACCCCATGTAGCCATCTAATTTTTTTTAAACATTCCAATTGAACCTGCCTCAACCACCTCCTTTGGCAGCCCATTACACACTCATCTTCTTTCTTTCTTCTTCTTTGGCTTGGCTTCGCGGACGAAGATTTATGGAGGGGGTAAAAGTCCACGTCAGCTGCAGGCTCGTTTGTGGCTGACAAGTCCGATGCGGGACAGGCAGACAGTCTGTTCTTAAAATTCAAGCCTGCACTCATCACCCTCTGTGTAAAAGCATTACCGCTCAAATTCCTATTAAATCTCTCCCCATCACCTTAAACCTATATCCTCTGGTTACTGATCCTCCCCCAACCACCCCCACCCCCGCTCTGGGCAAAAGATTCTTTGCATGTACCCTATCTATTCCTCTCATGAGATCATCCCTCTTCCTCCTACGCTCAAAGGAATAAATTCCTAGCCTGATCAACCTCTCCTTATATCTCAAGCCTGACTCCTGAGAACATCCTTATACATCTTCTCTGTACCCTCTCCAGCTTGACAAAATTTTTCACATTGCACAGTGACCAAAACCTAACTTAATGTTCCAATTGTGGCCTCACCAATGTCTTATACAACTAGAACATGATTTCCCAACATTTATACTCAATACAGTGATTAATGAAGCCTTGGTGATCACCCTGCCTACCATGTACCTGTATTCCTGGATCCCTCTGCTCTACAACACTCCCCATATCCTTGTCATTCACTGTGTACAGCCTACCCATGTAAGACTTGCAAAATCCAACACCTCATATTTCTCTGTATTAAATTCCATTAATCATTCCTCTGCACACCTGCCCAACTGATAAAGATCCTGGTGCAATCTTTGGCAACCACCTTAGAAACATAGAACACAGAAAATAGGCCATTCAGCCCTTCTAATCTGTGATAACCATTATTCCTAGTGACCTCCCACTCCGTAACCCTCCAAACCTCTTCCATCCATGTATCTATCCAGTCTGTTCTTAAAATTCAAGCCTGCATTCACCACATCAGATGAGAGCTTGTTCCACACTCCCACCATTCTCTGAGTGAAGAACTTTCCCCTAATGTTCCCCCTAAACCTTTCCCCTTTCAGCTTAAAACTATGACCTCTCGTATTCATCTCCCCCAATCTGTGGAAAAGCGTACTCGCATTCACTCTGTCTGTACTTCTCATAATCTTGTAAACCTCAATTAAATCTCCCCTCACCCTGTTCACAATTTCCATTACTGTAAACAACTTAGCGAAGAGAATATGAACTGATCGCCAAAAGTCATAAAGTTAAAGATGACACACTCTTTTCAATATTTTAAGCAATATTAGTGTATTATTTTTGTTTTGTACAATTTTTCTTCACTATCTACAATACCAGACTCTTTAGTGTCACCTGTCAATATCCTAATCATGCGTTGTATGTTTTAATTTAAATCATTGATACAGATGACAAGCGGTAATGGACCCAACAATGAACCCTGTGGCACATCACTTTCGGTCTTCAGTTCGAAAAGCATCCTATCACCATCACCCTCTGTTGTCTTCCATGAAGCCCATTTTCTGTTAATTCTGCAATCTTTCTTTGGATCCCGAGTGACCTCACCTGCCAGAGCAACCCAACCGTGCGGAACCTTATCGAATGCCTTGCTGAAATCCACATATACATCTACAGCTCTGCCCTCGTCAATCTTCTTAATCACTTCAAAAAAAACTCAATCAGATTTGTGAAACAAAACCTTCCACTTACAAGGTCATGCTGACCATCCCTAATCAGCATTTGGCCATCCATTCAAGTGCATGTTTATCTTCTCCCCCAGAATAATCTCTTGTAACTTACCGACCATATTGGTATTGAGAGGAGTGTTTTATATAAAAAAAACTCTGAGAAAAGCTGATGCACTAAGTGTCTGAGGGGCCACGGTTGGCATAGCTATCAGTACAATGCCAGCAGCCGGGACCTGGGTTTGAATCCCACGCTGTCTGTAAGGAGTTTGTATGTTCTTCCTGTGTCTGCATGAGTTTTCCCTGGGGGTTTCAGTTTCATCCTACCCTTCAAAAATGTACCAGGGGTGTAGATTAATGGGGTGTAAATTGGGCGGCACAGACTCGTGGCACCTAATTGGCCTGTTGCCGTGCTGTTTGTCTAAATTAAAAAATTATAAATTTAAGTGGAAATTGTGGAACGGTAAAAAAGCTAGGTTGATTTTAATCAGGACACCACTTAAAACAAGAGCATATAAACAAAAAATGTTACTGTTCAAGGTGGAGGAACTCAGCAGATCCACCGCATCCATTGGTGGAAATGGTTAGCCACCATTTTGTGTCTGGACACTTTATTATGGCCAAAATGGGAAGGGGAGAATATATATATAAAGAGGGGAATAAAGGAGGGGGAGAGCAGTAGGAGAGGGGCCACAGGTGATAGAATATTGGACAGAAGAAGAGGTGGAGCGAGAGATAAAGATCACTGTGTATGGGGGTGGGTTAGGAAGAAACACATTTGAGAGATTGAAGTGAGAATGGGAAATAGGGAATAAAGAGAAGGAAACACTGGAAACAGCTAGAGGTGGGGCTACCTGAAGATGAAAATTCTGTTACTGGTAAATGTTATGCTGGATTCATGGGACCTCAGATATGCCTCTCTCTCACTGTGCAAAACTCGCTGACATGCGTACCTTTTAAAGTTGTGTAGCTCCCCATGTAAACAAGTATCACCACTGTACTTGATCCATGCAGAGAGAAGGGCTGAAAGCAACAGCTCAGCTACATGTGGCAGAAACCAAGTCTCTGGCCACCGAGTGTCACGGTTGTAGCCTGATGTTTTGTGCTCTCAAAACAATTTGAAGGAATTATTTTGAAAACATTCAAATAATTATTTTTTTTAATTAAAACCACACTTAAGAAGGCATTAATTTCAATCAATTAATCAACATATCCATATTTTGATTGAAAGAATTTACTTTCACTTTATCTTTCTGATTAAGGTTGGTGACAACATCAAACAAATTAGGTTGCATTAGGTAAGCCAGCTGTTCAATCCTGAAGAGTTGGATATGAAGTGTATCTGATTCCTTGGCTTTGTAAGTTACACTGGACAATGAACATTGTGCTTCCTGAACACTGTTGGTGTATTTTATGGATTTTGGGCTGCAGATCACGACATCACATCAGAATTTTCCTATCACGTGCCTTTTTTTTTTAACTTGTAACCTATTTTTGTGATTTCCTGTCATAGTTTTAAGCCTACTTCAAGCATACAAAACTACGTCGTTGAAAATTCATTTTTTGTATTTGCACTTGGACTTCTTCCCCACCAATCTTGGTGCAGTCAGTGATGAACATGGTGAAAGGTTTCACTGGGACATTATGCCCATGGAAAAGCGGTATCAGGGTAACTGGAATCTATCAATGCTGGCCGACTATTGTTGGACACTGACACAAGAGGCATCAGATGCTGAGTACCAATGAAAATCAGTGACAAAACATTTTTTGGTCAGTTGAACTAATGCAATGAGTCAGCATCATTATGCGATTAAATATACTAAATTCAGTGAAAGTTAATTTAATGTTTCTTCAATTTCCTACAGGATACAGCAAATCTGAAATTATCTTTGTGTTCAGCTTGAAGTTGTCTAACATAATCTCCAATTTTCTTCAGGAAGCAGACCTTTTGAAATAAATTGTTGTCCAGTGTTTTATGACAGTGCATTCTCAATTTCTATCTCTCTGACTGCTCTGAACTTCTGCGTTAATGTTCAGAACAGTCTGATGCATGAACTGGAAACTAGCCGTCAATTGCTTGCACACTCTCAGTACAATCTGGCCCAAAGAGATTTGAAAGGGCCGCAGTGGCTGACCAAGAGTTCGAAACTGCAAATGTCTGATTAAAAGAAACAGGAGGCAAGATGCCCCCTAGGCCCCCACCCACTAAATTTCCATATGCTTGTGTGTGGACCATTTTGTTTTATATTGATTCTGAAAGAAAGGAATATCTTTTCTTCATAGTAGTTGCTGATTTCATGATGTAAAAAAATAGATACACCAGAACTTAATTGGACATGTTTGCAAACAAATCATTTTTCTCCCTTTCCACTTTCCTGCTGTCATTTATTTTTAACCTTGTGAGATCGGAAGACCATAAACAGGGATGACGGGGAACCAGGATAAGAAAGGTTTGAAGCAGAATGCTGGATCAGCTCAGGTTTATGCAGGGTGGAAAATGCAAGACTGGCCAGGGTGGCATTGGAGTGGTTGAGTCCAGAGATAACAAAGGCATGATGGAGAAAGCTATGTGCTGAAGCAGGACAATGTTTGTGGGGGGCACCACTGAATTAGATGGCCTTTGCACTGAGGGAGACTGGATGAGTGAAAAATGTAAAGAATCAAATTGGTGGCACGGTCAGCATAGCGGTTAGTGCCACACTCGTACAGTGCCAGCAACCAGGGTTGAATCCAACAATGTCCATGAGGAGTTTGCTTGGGTTTCCTCCGGGTGCTCTGGTTTCCTCCCACCCTTCAAAACATATGGTTAATTGGGTGTAATCGGGCAGCATGGACTAGTAGGCTGGAAGGCCTGTAACCATTCCATATATCTAAATTTTAAAATACTGGGATTTATGATGGGTAGCAAATTTTTCAAGGTATTTTTTGGCCTTCATCCATCAAAATGTCAAACAAATTCACTTCTCAATTTCACTTAGTTTTTTTAAGAATAAAAAAAAGACATCTTTTCCTGCACCTTGACGACATAATGTAATTTATAAAGAAAACCCCTAGAGTCCTCTTTATAGACATCATTTATAATTTAGACATACAGCACAGTAACAGGCCGATTCGGCCCTATGAGTCCATGCCACCCAATTTACACACCATTAATCTACACCACGGAACATTTTTTGAAGGGTGGGAGGAAACCAGGGACCCCGGAGAAAACCCATGCAGATACAGGGAGAATGTACAAACTCCTTATAGACAGCGCGGGATTTGAACCCAGGTCTAGTCCCGATCACTGGTGTTGTAAAGGCATTACGCTAACTGCTACACCAACCTTGGCGCACGATGATAATATGGGGTTTTTTTTAAAGTCCATGTCTTTCTTTACACATATTTGGAGAGTTACATTTGACAGTACAATTTTTAAATGTTTAATATTCCCTTTGTTTAATATTCCCTTTGTCACTGGACCCATAAGGGCTGGCTAAACAAGAATGTAAAAGTATACTTACTACATGAGGAACACTGCAGAGTTTTGAAAAATATCCGACGCAAATATTTTTCATGGATTAGGGAATTAGCAACAATTGAAAACTAAAATTGTCTTGAAAGAAATTAAAATAATTCAGTTAAGCCAGTGGTTCTCAACCTTTTTCTTTCCACTCACATACCACTTTAAGTATTTCCTATACCATCAGTGCTCTGTGATTAGTAAGGGATTGCTTAAGCTGATATGTGGGTGGAAAGGAAAAAGCTTGAAAATCACTGTTTTAATTGTACCTAATTGACTCGTTGTGTGCACGGTTTCATAACTCCAAAGGAAATGGGCCAATGACAAATTTTCTCAAGCAAAATATTTCAGTAACAATTGGGTGTAGAGCAGTGATTCTCAACCTTCCCTTCCCATTTACATCCCACCTTAAGCAATCCCTTACCAATCACAGAGCACTGATAGCATAGAGATTACTTAAAGTGGTATGTGAGTGGAAAGAAAAAGGTTGAGAACCAGTGGGTTAAACTATTTAGAGATACAGCTCAGTAACAGGCCCTCTTGACCCTTTAACCGACACCACCCAAATACAATGAGACAAATTATGCAACTAGCCCTGTACTTCTTTGGAAAGGGACTGGAAACTGAAGCATCCGGATGAATTTCACACTGACATGGAGAGAAAGTACAAACAAACATCTTTCTGACATGTGTGTAAAACCAACATTCTGTTTCAAGGATTCCTGCTTCCAGAATTGCTTCCTCCTCCCCCACTGTTTGAATTCTGAGACTTCCTGATGTATCCGGCTTCTGCCTTTTCTGATTTTTCCTTGAAGAAGGGCTCAGGCCCGAACATCGGCAATGTATCTTTGTCTCCTATAGATGCTGAAAAGACCAGCTGAGTTCCTCCAGAACTAATCTAACTTTAGACAATGTGAGGGAAATTCTAAATTCATATACAGTAGAATGCTGATTATTCAAAATCGGATTCTCCAAAATCCTCCTTTATCTGACTGACAGGGAGCGTCGGGGTCCCCATGGTGGCAGCAGTGGACTTTGGGTGCCCGGCGGCAGCAGGGATCTCAAGTTCCTGGGCAGGAGTGTGACCCTCGGGATCCTGGCATGAGCGGGTCCTCAGTGGGGAGGTGTCAGTGATCAGTGGTGGCCAGCATTTTTTTGGGTGAGAATTAAACATAATTTTAATGCTAAAAAAGCCTTCCCTTGTTGTTTGTGGTTGTTTCAACAAGTGATTTGCTGTTGGTATGGGGCTGTTTTTAAAAAAGTGACCAGTTTTCTGAAATTAAAACATTTATCCAACATGGAC